>NC_140591.1:552511953-554911953 GCF_964204655.1 Triturus cristatus | reverse complement strand
CATCCGATTGCGTGTCGCAAGACGAGAGTGCGTGGAAAATTTCATCGCGGCACCATCGCAACACGCAGGGTCTCCGCATCGCCGAGTGCGTCGAGCATCGTCCCGAAGCGTGAAGCTTCCTGCCATTGCGAGGGTTGTCGCAGAACCAGTTTGCGGGCCGCACCACTGCCGGTGCGTGAAAAGTCTCCAATCGCTGCGTGCGTCGACGCAGAGTCCCGTTCCGTGGCGCATCGAGAGTTGCGGCGCCGGAAGGCAACGCTGCGCCACGCATCGCACCACATCGAAGAGTGTCGCATCGAACCTGTGCGTGAAGCTTCCCCCTAAGAAACCTACGCAACGAAAGCCAAAGGTATCGCATCCTTCCCCTACAGATCGGAGCCGGCGCATCCACCTCTGCTGCGTGAAGCAGGGCTGCTGCAAAGCCTCCCCAGGATCTCAGGAGCATCGCATCGCCTTTGCCATCTTCCTTGTTATAGCTTTTGGGAACCTTATCGCAACTACAGGTACTGTTGGGCACGAAAGTGTCGCATTTTGTGCATTGAGAGTCGCATTGTGCAGGACACTGACTTTGACATCCTGGAGTACTTTCTGCAAACTCTTGAACTATCCTTAAAGTAACCTTTTTGAATTATATGTTGGTTTGTCTGTAGTATTTGGTCTTGTGAAGTTTTTAGTAAAGATACATTATTTTTCTAAAACTGGTGTGGAGTAAATCTGTGGTGTTTTCACTGTGTTACTGTGAGTGTTGGTACAAATACTTTACACATTGCCTTTGATAGCCTAGACTGCTCAGGCCAAGCTACCTAGAGGGTGAGCAGGGGTTATCTTAACAGTGTATCCCCCTTTCCCTGACTAGAAGCAAGGGTCCCTACTTGGACAGTGGTACCTACCCTGCCAACTAGAGACCCCCAGATCTAACAATTATATACAATGTAATTGCAGGATTAGTCAAAAGTCCCTTCTAAGATGGTGGCCGTTATGGATTTTTGAAGTCCGCCCTCTATTTTCAATGTCTATTCATATGGACGGAAGGACAGGTGTAGTTAAAGCCGGTCCGACGGCCAGCTGGCGTTTGTCGAAACATTTGGGGAAGTCAGGACTGGAGCACGCCGGGAGGCTTTTCAGTCCCGGTGCGCGACAGAAAGCATTGGGCAGTTGATTGATAAAGGGGAGTGGAGCTTTGTGTGTAATCCGGGCTTATTAGAGCTTGTTTGAATCATGCGGGTTGTTTATAAAGTTATGAGTGTATGACCCCTTTATATTGACAACCTCTTTGCTCTTCTAGCCTATGAATTTAATGAAGAGACCATTTATGTGTAGGATACCACGGGCTTATGAAATAAATAATCTGCCAGGACTTCACCTGCAATTGACCTGGATGGGGTGATTGTTAAGTTTTAAGTTTATCGCCCCTCCGCAATGACAACAATTTTTTAGGGAGTGTGTTAATATTTGTGCGTTGCAAGGTATATACATTTTGTACGCTTGAAAGAATTAGTTTTGGCAACACACTTAAAAACTCTAGTGAGGTGCGATATTAAATAGATCCAATTTGGGTCACTTTGAGTTTTTTACAACAGTTCGTGGCCCTTGACAAACTGTGATACTAGCGAATGGGTAGTCATTTTTGGTCAATTTATCAGGGATAGTATGGTTGCACTCACTTAGTTTTTCTCGTGTCTTCACAATGGTGAGGGCAATAAGGATTTAATATAGCGTTCTTTTTATGCAGGCACTGGCAACCTGACTAGGACATTTATACGCATACAACAGTGGTTTACCAGTGATTGAGAAGTTTATGCCAAACAGTAGGCCATAGCTCCAGACGGGGAGTTTTAATAAAAAACTTAGTGTATTTTTATTCCGTTTGAATTATTTGTCCAGTTATCTCTTAGAATCAAGAGACATGAAAGATCCTAATAACTTTTTGTTCTCTTTTTGTATTATCATTTAATTGGTAGGACAATAGGGAAAGTCCGTCCTTACCCCTACTCACACCTTTTTAATCTGGTGAAGTCAACAAAAGAAGAAGATTTGATAAAGGTAGATGTTTTGTTTTTTTTTAAATTTGTGGAACTAGTTGACATTAGAATTATGGGAAAAATATTATTCAATTCAATTCAAAGACCTTTATTTCGATTGTTTAAAATCATAAAAGTACATAAATAAAACAATTCATAGTAATGTATTCAAACAGTACAATGCCCATAATAGAAATAAAGGTGACTTACTATTTTATCAACAAATAAAACCCCCCATTTAATTTATAGCAATCGATCAATCTGTATTGTTACATATCAGTTTCCTACGGATTAGCCACATTGCAAGTAGAAACCTGGAAACTGTTACCATGACAAGTGGATTTAAATCACTTCGCAGGACCCTGAAAAAATCAAGGTAGCTCCTAATACCCAGATTCAAGCAAAGCTGAATAATCCATTTCTTCCGAATTCTGGCGTATGCTGGGCAAAAAAGCATAACATGAATCATAGTTTCCTGTTCAGAGGAGCACCCCGGACAATTGTGCTCAAGGACACCCACCCATTTATCAGTAAATGAATATAAAGGAAGGGTCCCATATCTGAACTGTAGAAACAGCTTCTTTGCTAATGTGGGCTGGATAACGTCGAGGTCAGGTACAAAGGCGTAATTACACTTAATGTCCAAGAACTGATCAGTCAGGCTAGAAGGCCTAACTAGACGGTAAGCTTTAGTGAGAAAGTAGTCTTTGAGTGTAAGGGCAAGACTTTTTTTGGAGATGCCTAAACAATTCTCTGGATTAGTCCAGAGATGGGCAAGGCCAATGTTGGATAGTGACTGCCTAACATACTGGAGCCAGGGAATCTTATCAGCCCCAAGTAAACCCAAGATTACCTTCAATTCGTCTCTGTAACATGCCAACTCTGGTGTGCTCCAAAGCCTTTTCCAATACATCACCGGACGTATGGCAATGACCTCAGAAATAGGACGGATATTAAGATCCAACCTCAATGGCATGAGCAGAGTATTGATTGGAAGTGATAATAGTTTCCGCAGGAAATTATTTTCAGTGATAGTCAGATCATTTGTGCTACTAAAACCCCATAGCTCAGCCCCATACAGTGTAGAGGATCTAGATTGGACACAGTAAATTTCTAGAGGGGCACTTATAATTTTTGAGCAACAGTTCTTATGAACTTTAAGGATGCCCCCCACCGCCTGATTGAGTTTTAAGTTGGCTTTAGAAATTTGTGGGGACCAACCCATCTTGTCATTTAGGGTCAAGCCTAAGTACTCAAAGATAGAAACCCGATCCAAAGCGACTCCTTCCATTTTAGGATGTGGGTAATTAGAGGATTTTACATTGAAAGCCATATACTTTGTTTTGCCAATATTGACCACCAAATTCCTTTGTTTGCAAAAGCTTGTAAACTGGTCCAACACCCTCTGCATGCCCATTGGGGATTTGGACAGCAGCAGGGTGTCGTCAGCAAACATGAGAGCAGGGAATTTTCTGGAGGCCAATTTCGGTGCATCAATGTCAATGGCATCTAAAAGATCGGCAATAAGGCCATTGAGGAAGAGGGAAAACAAGGTTGGGGCAAGTACACAGCCCTGTCGAACTCCCTTAGCAACAGGGAAAGGGCCAGTCAGATTTCCAACTTTTCCGTAGCGGACTCTAGCATAGGTCCCGTCATGGAGAATCTTCAATTGATGACATAAATAAGGCGGGACTCCCATATCCAGCAGTAGGTGCCATAGCTGGTTACGATCCACCATATCAAAGGCGGATTTTAAATCCACAAAGGTCATATATAGGCTACCCCCGTCCAGTATAACATGTTTCCAATGGTGCAACTGGAGCCTAAATAGTTGGTCCATAGTGGACGTTTTGGCCCTGAATCCAGCTTGAAGTGGGGTTAGTATATTATTCTCTTCTATCCAACTCTGTAGGCGTTGGAGAAGAAGCCTTGAGTAAATTTTTTGGCTCACATCTATTAGGCTTATAGGCCTATAATTACCTGGATCAAGGGGGGATCCCTTTTTATAAATAGGGATAATTTCCGCACCCGTCCAGGTAGATGGGATCGGTGAGCCTTGTAGGATGGAATTGAAGAGAATTTGGAAATAAGGGGCCCAATCCTTTGGTTCGTCTTTGTAAAGGTCCCCTGGAATACGATCCAACCCCGGAGCTTTATTAGCTTGAAGCAGGTCCAAAGCCAAGTCCACTTCTGGTAGGGTCCAGGGGGGTGCCAGCCAGGAAGGATCCTTTAACATTATGATGGCTGGGGGATCGATGCACCTACTAGTGTTAATCGAATATAGTTTTTCGAAATGGGAAGCCCAAGCATCCTCGGAGACATTTGGGTCAATATTATATATCGGAGCTTTTCTCTTTTTGTCATTACTTAACCTCAGGGAGGACGTGAACGCCCCTATCTTCAGTATATCAATACTTTGTAGCCAAAGTGAGAAGGAAGACTCCACAGGGGAGGAGACAGATCCCCCCAATATTTTGTCCTCTCATCTTTCTTGGTGGGTAATACCCTAGAATGAAAAGAATAATGAATATGTTAGATTAAGGATGTTGAATGAATAGGTTTTTTTGGAACTAGCATGTGATTCACCATGGATAGAACCAAAATGTTAATATAAGATAAAAAACGTTTTTATTGTATTTATTAATTGATGAACTAGAAATTTATATATGATGTTTAAATGGAACAAATGTAAATTGAAAAAAATGGTAAATACTTTTTTCATGTAATGTTTTTTTAAGATGTATTTGTTGGGAGACACTAAACAAAATTTGTAAGCCTGAATGAAGGTGGTGGTTCGAACTATACCACCGAAATGCATCGCTTTGTGTTGAAAATGCACCCAAGCAGTACCTGGTTCTATCAGGAGGAAAGAATTCTACATACTGTTGAACCAGGGACATCAACTTTTGTGTTTTGTACTTGGGGTGCTTATTTGATTTATCAGGTTCTGATGTTATTATTGCTCGTTATATTCTCCCAGGTTTTCTGAATGACATGTTTTTAACTTATGTGAATATCCGATGTGAGTTGATGATATACTTGTTTTTTAATCTTTTTTATTCGTTTTGAATCGCACAAGGATCCTGCTAAGAAAAACGTTTTATATTAATTTTTTGGTTTCTTTCTAAACTGTTGTTGATCAGGCTGTGTGGGTATGATAACAGTGTGTATTTGTATGCTTAAAAGAAACCCAAAGGGATCTTGTTTTTGACAAATTGTCTATTTTCAGTGTCCTGTCCCTTTGTCAAGTCAAAAATAAAGTTTATTTAGACCAATTGATCTATAAACCACAATACATATTTTATCATCTAAAATCGACATAACACAGATTCTTTCCATTTACTATGAAAATTCTACTGTCATAAAACTGCATTTATACAATTAAAACCAAAATTCATTAAAATTAAAAAACTTTGGCCTTTTCATGGGTCTCTACTCAGTTTAGAAATTTATAAATTTCTAAACCCCCTGCATAACTTTCCCAATGGCTATCGCAATGTCAAGATTTTCCATTTCCACTAAGAGATCACATGCTTGCGAGCGCTCATTGACATCATATTTTAAAAATATCGGGCGAAGAAACACTTTACGTAAATTTAAAAACAGATAGCAGTCCAATAAAAGGTGCAAAATATCACACTTCATTCCTAATTTACACACACATTTACCATCCGGATGTGAAAGGGCAGCTTTTATTCCGCTATTTGTAAATAGCGGATTGATTCCTATTCTTAACTTAAAGACTTCTTTCCTTAACCAACGATTAGGTAGCAAGTCCATATATGGAAAGCTAGAGTCTTTCTCCCATCATGCACTCATAAACTTTACAGAATCTTTTTCTCTCAAATACTTTAGATTTATTGCCCTCGAGCATACCTTACCCTGCACTTTAAGCACATTCTTTGTCACATTAATTTGGAATGTCATAGGGTCTATGTCCACCATCAGGTGATCACAAATGGTCAGGAGTTTCCGTCTTGTTGCCTTCGCCCACTGTAACTCACTGGATTGAATTTCCTTCATACACCATTGTGATACCTTGGTGACTGCCCCCAGACCCAGGCGGTTCCAGAATCTAAGCAAGCTTGACTGGACCTGGACATTCCATGAAGGTAGGCCCAATTCCAATCTAATTGCCTGAATCATCGCCGACCCTGGAAGGGACAGCAGAGATTTTAGACATTTACCCTCCTCTTTGTCCCATGAACTTTTCCCATCAATGCATAGAACCTCTGCCCCATATTGGAATTGTGGCGGAACCATAGCCTTAAAGGCGGTCAATAAAGGTTTATGTGACATATCGCCATAGCTATAGTCAAATCTTTTCAACCCACATACCGCTAGATTCGCTTTTAATTTCTGCGCTTCCAGATGGGTATGCCACTTCAAAGACCTTGTAAACCATACTCCGAGGTATTTATATTCATTTACAGTATCTAACTTGGTTTGGCCCAAGTACCAGCTAAACTTCGTACTCTTCCTCCCAAAACACAAGATTTTTGTTTTATCCATATTTACTGTAAGACGCTTTGCAGTGGTGTAATCGTTAAATACATTCAACTTTCTCTGCAGCCCTACCTCTGTTTGGTCCATTATTACAAGGTCATCAGCATACAACAGGCAGGGCAGATGCTTACCTTTAATTTTCGGGCTTGCACCTCTGGCTGTACCCAGGAGAAGAGGCAAGTCTGCTAAAAATACAGCAAAAAGTAACGGGGCCAATACACAGCCTTGCCTCAACCCATTGTTTATAGGAATCTCCATTGTAAGCCCGCCAGAAGTATCTTTGATTACATGGCCCAGTTATGGCTATGCAGTTCTTGAATTACCAACAAGAGATCAGCAGGCACCTCATACTTCCTCAGTGCTTCCCACAGACAATCCCTATCCACCAAGTCAAAGGCTGCGCGAAAGTCCACGAAGCAGCAAAACAATTTGCCCCGCTGCTCCATGGACTTCCTCGCCACCGCCCACAGTGCAAAACAGTGATCAATAGTTGAGTGCCCCTCCTTAAAGCCACCCTGCTCAATTGGAACTATTGACCGCTGCTCCACCCATTCCTTCAACTTGCCCAGGATTATTTTCGAAAAGACCTTAACCCCAATATCTAATAAGTTAATTAACCTATAATTCTTGGGGTCCTTTTTTTCCCCTTTTTTGTGCAAGGGTCTAATTATGGCACCTTTCCAGGTCTTGGGGAATTTGCCTGACACCAGAATTGCCACAAACATATGGGAAAGGAAGCCTGCCCACCAGTCTATCTGAGTTTTAATTAAGATAGCTGGGAGGTTGTCTGGGCCAGCTGCACGTGATAAATTCAATTTTTTGATGGTATCTTTTACTTTCTCTACAGAGAAGTCTGGTATTAAACCTTCTACTCCCCTTATCCAAGTTAATCTATTATTCTCGATTTCCCGGGGCCTTTTGGAATTGTAAATGTTGCTTAAATAGTTTCCCCATGCTGCCTCCTCCACAACACTACTCATAGTACCCGGAGTTCTACCTGCAGCCTCCTGTATCAACCTCCAAAACCCTTTTATATTTTTATTTTCAATTGTCTGTAAGAGGTTTGCCCAACATTCTTCTTTGAAAATCCCTTTCTGTCTCTTTATTAGGGATCTAAACTCTTTTCTCAACCCGCACAACCGTTCCACATTCCCGGGATCATAACTGGTCCTCTGACGTCGCCCTAGTTTCCGTATCACTCTTTTTTTGCTTTGACATTCCAGATTAAACCGCTTTGACATTCCAGATTAAACCACTTTGACTTACATTTCATGGTTTGGGTATTTACCTTGCCCTGTTTATTATCTTTCAGGTACACCCTTATACACTGCACCGCCTGTGCTATTATGTCCTCGTACCATGCTACCTGCTGCCCTTCAAACCTTTCCTTCGATAAATTTTGTTGGAAACAAGCTAATTTCTCAACATACTCATCCGTTAATTTTGTGGTCATGCGCTTGGGATATTCCACATTTTGAGGAATCACCCTTTCGCATTTACCTAATGACTCACCTACAATTTCACTGAATAACGCATTGTGATCGCTATCCCTGTGCTTGATTACATGGAATTTTTTTACCCATGCATAATTCCATGCCAGGGTAAAAATATAATCTATAGGACATTGTTGGTTTCCCACTCTGAAGGTCTGGGAGGCTGGCCGATCTGTATCCTTCCTGCCATTTAAAGATATTAAGCCCTTTGAACCCAGGAACTTCCCAAGAGCTTCATCCTGTCTGGTGGTTAGACACAAAGGGAAAACTGCTGGTCCAATGCTATAGGCACTCATCATATCTTCAAACCAATGATCTAGCTTTTCAAAATTTAATTTATGGTTAAAATCGCCCATTAGCACCAGAGTATTCCTCCCATACTTTTCTGTCAGATCAATTATCTCCTTTTTAAAGAGGCTTAATTCTCTCTCATATTCTTTTTGAGACCCTCATTCAATATATACATTTATAATGATGAGATGGACGTCCTTGCCTTCGATACCTTTGTAACATACATCACAAACCAGCAGCCATTTGCATAATGAACTGATTAATTTTGACTCTTTTACGAACTTGCTTGAAGCAAGGGTCAACAATCCCCCTGAGGGACGTCCAAATTTTGTATTTTTACTGGCTGGTTTATACACATGAACAAACCCTTCTACTACCTGAGTGTTGCCGCATAGCCAGGTCTCCTGTAAGCAAATGACATCAACACACTTTGCGAGCTGGTTTAAACTATCCGCCTTTGCCCGTTTATGGTCCATGAAATCAATTTCAGGCTATGCGTCAACTCAGTAACATAGTCGATATCACTGAGGCATCCTGACTCATTCAAACCCCATGACCTGATACTACTATCCCAATCCCTACATTCCTCTTCCCTTCTGGTTTTGGAGTTTTCTACAGCTATGGTGATGTTGGCCGTCTCCCCCCACCCCCCAGTTAACCACCTCACCTGCCTTTCCCCCAGACCCGCATGAAATCTCAGGAAGCTTCCCTTTCGTTGTTTCCCTGCATCTACTTCTTCTTCTGAAATAATCCTTATACCCTCTTTTAGGATTTCTTTCCCTGCTTTCAGAATTGCCGCTTTAACAAGTCCTGAATAAACTTGCACCTTTGTGTACTCTTCTCCATTATTATCACAGCAAAACCCTATCTGTTTCAGATCCTTTGACCCAATTTCTTTTAGGGATGGGCATTTTGCAAATGAAAATAAGAGATGGGAACGATTCAGCGGGCCTAACTTTCTTTGTTTTTTCCCTCCTGTTACCTGTTCATTGTGTTTAAAGTAAATCCACATTTTATTACTATTGCTTTTATCTGGGGTTTCTAGATCACTGCCACCTCTTCCCACCTGTGTATTCGTTCTTAGGTGAGTGCCTGCTCTACTGCCTCCGACATCTACACTTCTTATTTGTACCTTCCCTCCTCGCTTGTCACAAGATTTTTTTAGCGAGGGGTTATACGTGTTTAACCGTGATACCTTTTTCACATCCCTTTCAACTTCAGTGACAGCACCTACAGAGTCTAGTTGTCTCCCAATTGCCCTTTTTTTTCTTATCTGTTTTTCCCGCTGGGCATTTTCTTTTGGTTTTGTCCTGGACTGCATTTCTTTGCTCTTCTCTTTTTTTTTTTTGGGCCTTCAAATTGCCCTGGACATGAGAAGGTCTTTTACGTAGGTACCTTTTGGTCTGATGCCTCAAGAACTCACCCCGCCTCTTTACCATCATAGGCCACCTCGAGATATAGACATTACTCTGGGAACCACCCTCCACTGCTCGCTCTACTTTCTCTTCCCTTTGGTGATCTAACCCTGGAGCTTGTACAGTTCTTACCATTGTAGGCATCAATCCCCTTATCCCCTGCAGTTCTTCTATCATTTTTTTAAACTGCAGTTCGTGATTAATTAACAAGGTATTATTTAACACCGAAACCTCCAGCAAGCCTTGCAACATTTTTTGGAGCATTAGCATAATGTACAACATCGAGGCTGAGGATGAAGTTGTAATATCCATACCCAATGTACTATTACGTAGTATTTCATTTAAGGAGTCCAGAGGTTTCGGGCTTTGGAACCCGACTTGATCCAGGCTTTTGTCCAACATAGTTCTTGCCGAAGAATTTAACAGGTTAGAACAGTCCCCCACATCAATGGGCCCCAAACCAGCCAAACCTACATCCACTGCTCTTGGCGAAGAGAAAATGCGTAGGGAGGATGAAAGTCTTGGTTCAGGGAGCGGTATCCTCTGGCTTAAATCATTCTGTGAAAAGGAGGTATCCATAATCTCCACGACATCCTCTGCTTCAGTACTTGGTATCTCTTTGTTAGACTCATGGATTTGGACTGAGGTTTGAGCTTGACTTTTACCTGGCGTTGGTGTTCTTTTAAGATGCTTCCCCACAAAGTCCTTTATCGATTTGGACACCAAGCCTCCATCTTTCTCACTACTTATTAATGTATTCTCAGTAATAACCTTCTTAGTAGCCTTTTTCTTTTCCTTTTTATCATTTTTATCATTAGTAACGCGTGGCTTCATGGTGATCTCTTTGGGCCCTTCTGCAGAGAAAGACACTTCGGACTCATCATCATTATCCAATGACCCTGTACATGTTTCCTTCTGCTTTGCCGTTCTTGGCGCCATAACCGCGTTTCGCACCTGCTCCCTGGAGTATGCTCACTGCGTATTTTTTCCACCCTTTATTTTTTCTTTTTATTACTCTCCCACTAGGCCAGATGATCAAAACAAATTTCAAATAAAATTTAAAACTCTTACCTTCCCTGTGAGCTTGCTGCTGACCGTGATTGACCTGTGACTGTTGTATGCTACCTTAAGTCGGCCCCCCGAGATTTGAACCACAGGTGTTCGGCGACTGTTAATCTATTCTGGCAGCTCTCAGCTCTCTGCTCTCTGCTTCTGAAAAAACCTCCGCTTCCAGTGCCCCAGCCTGCGCCTGCTGGGAGCACTATGCGGCTCTGGACGAGGGTGCATTAACCGCTATGTCAATGCCTGCAGACTCTGGGCCGGGCCGGCACTTTCCTCCACAAACCCCCACACGGGGGGGAGAATTTTGCCCGGACCTCGGCGCACTTCAGAAAATCGCCCTCTCAGCTCGTCAGCTCGGCTCGGCTCACCACCGCGTCACTGTGTCGCGGTGGCTCCTCGCTGGCTCCTCGCTGGATTCCTCTGATTCCTCGGCTTCCTCGGCCCGTGCTTCGTGCTCTGTGTCCGGCCTTCGCTCTGACGCTCTACGATCAGCGTCCACGCTCTCACGTCAGCTCGCTCACGTCAGCTCGCTCACAGAGAACACCTCGTCATCGACCACAGTCATCTAAAAGGGAAAGGGCACAAAATTAAAAAAGCCTACAGGCACTCTGGAGAGGCGGTAAGGTTTCTGGCTTCAGACTGCCCTCTTCACGGTTAGCTGGAAGACTGGCTGCAATCCCTCAATTGTCCATTGAGCTGTCTGAGAGTGTCAATTTGCAGTGTGCCTGTCCCTTTGGTGAGAAGGACCCCTGTCTCTAATTTTGGAATAAGTTAAAGGTAGGACATGTGTGTGTGTTACATCCTGGTAGTGTTTTTTACTATGGAAAGGCAATCTGTCCTATAGGATAGGATGGGAGTTTACTTATAACATCTTATAAGCATAACTTCCCATTGGGACGAGATAGGAAAATTGAGTTTAGTATGTCTGGACTAAGAATGTAAAAATGCACCTTTTAGTAAAGGTGATTTTTATGTTCTGTGTTTGAAAATACCACCTTTGGAAAGTAGGTAGTTTCTTGCTTAGCCATCCTGTGTGCCTCTGCTGAGTTTGTAGATCGCCTGTATCGCATTGGAGTGACAGGGGCTGGGGATGTGCATTCTGTTCAGACAGCCACTGGGGGGTCGAGGTATGTCCTTCCTTTCCTGGATGAGTCAGGGCTCGGCTGAATAGACCTGGGCTGCATTTTGAGTAGTGGGAGGAGAGTTCCTTTCATCTGAATGGGCCTCGTCTGTCTTACACAATGCTGTCTCCACCTCCTGTGGGAAGCTGGACCACAGAGGACAGAACTGGTTTTTGCTGAGCACACTCTCTGCCACAAGAGAACAAAGGAATTTTAAGTATACATATTAGGGCCTAAACCCCAGAACTTTAGAACTTGCTGGAATCAAGGAACCTGCCAAGAAGAAGAGCTGGAAGAGCTGGAAGAGCTGTCAGGAGGAGTACAGCCCCCTTGCTGTAGTGTTGCTTTGTTGGGTTGGCCTACAGTTGCTGCCTCTGCCTTGGGCAGTGAAAGGACTGGACTGAGCTTCTCTAACTTGTTGCTGACTATCTCCAAGGGCTTGTAACGGACCTTGCCTCCTGTTCACAAAATCTCACAGACAGCAAAGACTTTACTCACCTCTGGGCACCGCCTCTGGAACTATGGGTTTCAATTGCTGCAGAGGAGGAAAAGCAACTGGCTCTGTCACCGACTCCTTCGCTGGCTCCATATACTGAAGGCACCTCAGAGGGCACCACCGCATCTCGCACCTCAACCCTGGTCTCACTGACGGCGACGACCAACACTGTGGCCACTGAACCGCTGCTTGCACCGTGACCTGTGGGCACTGCACCGCCTCACTTCACCTCACTGCCCTGGTCTCACTGACACCGTTACTGCTCTTCAACTGGCCCTGTTGCCTGCACCACCATCTGTTAGCACTGCATTGAGCACCATCCCACTTCGCACCGCAACCCTGGTCTCACCAACGCCGCTGGATGACCGACACAGAGCCACTGCCTGAAACGCGACCTGAGGACACCACACAGCACACTCCTACACGTTGCATCACAACCACTATGGTTGCCACATCTGGCCGCATTGGCCGCAACAACAAAAAAGTACTGTTTACGAGTCTGTCGAATCTACCACTGACCCGCTCTGACGTGGTCAGCAGGAAATGTTGGATTCTGTCATTTTCAGGATCGCAGTAGCACCGGACAGAGCTACCAACTTCAAAGAACTGCATTTTTAAAGTTATTCTTTCTAGGGTGGTTGACCTCAAATCTAGGAACTGGGTTTGAGTCTCGGCAATGACGCTGAACGTCCTGTGATTCTGGGCAAATCACTTAATTCCTGTTATTCTGGGCAAATCACTTAATCTCCCTGTGCCTAACAAAAATGAATGTGTATCCTCATGTAATGTAACTGGTGCTATGTAAAGCGCTCTGATACCCGATCCAGGTCAAGTTCGCGCTATATAAAACTCTGCCAAAAAAAGTGCATATTTTTAATTATTGTATGTTGGATGTTTATATTTTGGTCTTGTTTTGGATATCTAAACATATTGGATATTTTTCTAAACTGTTGTGGTGCCCTTTTGCAGCATTTTCAGTGTTTTAGTGTTGGTTTTCACACTGCCTCTGAAATAAGCCTGACTGCTCATGCCAAGCTACTAAGGGGGTGAGCAGGGGTCATTTTAGGAGTGTAACTCCCTTACCCTGACTAGGAAGAAAGGTCTCTACTTAGACAAAGGTGAAACCATTGCCAATTAGCAAACTAGAGACCCACATTTCTAACAGACCAGAACATTGTTAAATCTGCGCTGGGTGTCATTCGAGGCACTGGTGGCAATAAGAGGATTATAATGTAGCCCTCTCCTTCAGAAGATTGTTATGCTTCTGCCGTATGATGAGTATAAGGACATATGCACCTTCTTGTTGACACATTTCTGCTTGTTCTATCTACTCATGTGAGTCTCCAATGGAAAGGCCATATTCACTTTTCAGCAGCCTACGTAGGTTAGAACCTGAGGGCTTTTTGTGGATTATTCAATCATCTTTCATGACAGGTTATGAAAAATCTTTCTTAGTAAAATAGGGCATGGGGATAGTTGATGACGCAAAATGTGGCTAATGTGGGTTAAGAAGTGGTAGTATTGCACTGTAATGTAATTGAGAACAAGTGTAATGTTCTCGTTTGGGGGTTTGATGTGTACCTTATGTTGTATACCATCTGCATTGGAAGCCCGAAAACCAATGGTCCCAACCCTCCCACCCTACCCATCCTTGTCTACCACTCTAAACAACATGTCTTCTAAACAGGCAAAGTTACATAGTGCACACATTGAGTCTTCCCCATGAGAATCCATCAGTGGCAGCCTAGTCGCGCCACCTAAAAGGTGGTGTCTTCTGGGTAGGTTTATTGTCAGGTCTGAATAGTGGTTTATACACAACTTTCAATGTACTAGAAGGAAAGCAGGTTGTACAATGACATTTGTTGTTATATTTGTGTTGATACTCTGTCAAATGGCTTCTGTCAAGTGGCCTGGCAATCATAACGTACCCATTGAAGTTCCCTACCTTAGGCAGCATATATTAATAGTGCATTCATTGCTGGCATCAGAAAAGGTAGCTCATCCTTGCTGATTCTATCATTGAGTTTTCAAAATCTCACTGTGGAGGAAGACTAACAAGCCAATAATTTTTAAAGAAGAATTAGATGTTTTAAAAGCTTGTAAAGATGTATGGTTTCTTGAGGTACATGTTCTTCAAGCATGCTGGGTAGAAAATACAATTTGTTATACCTGCTTATTTCAGCTTGTTTTCTAAAGGTAATTATTCCAGTGCTACAAGAGTAATATCAAGGTATGTTGATATTATGTTGCTGTCACAGGGAGGTCACACTTTTCTTGAAATACTGCAGATAAACGTTGATGAAGCACTCAGAGCCTACCGGGTGCCACTGCAGAGCCAGGGAGCAATAGGCATGCTCCAGTGCGTAGAGGTGTCAGAAGATGTCCAGGACAAAGATACCAAATAGCATTTTTTGGACATAGTCTACCATTTTGCCTATGTTTGTTAAGTCCAGCACACTCAGAATGCTTTGATTGTTCCTAGATTAATGGGATTACAGGGCTTCATTTTTGGCCATGATGTCATCTAGTATTTCTTTCATGTTTAACAACTTTTCTTCCTAAAGTTAGTGTCTTCTTTGAGGTTCTAAATTAATTATTCAGCTGTGTTGAGTCCGCCTTCCTGCTTATCTAGTTTGCCTTTATGTGGTCCATTCTATTGGTGAATGAGTTGATTTTATTGTCAATAGACAGCAAGCTTTACATATTTATAAATTGATTTTTTTTTAAATCACGATCCTCCAGAGATGCAGGGGAATCTTAGGATCCAACTGCCATCACTGAGCTATCTTTTGATTGATAATAGTGGAGTATTTGGGGTTAAATGATAGCTCAGTTTGTTTGGGGTCAGTGCTATCCATTCTTGGTTTTGCAGGTGGCTGGAGCATTCAATTCTCACTGCAGCACAGTGGTTGTTTTTATTATGATCACAAAGAGTCTGTTGGTTGCCTCCCAGCCCCTGTGTCCATGCAAGTCTGTTTGTGACTGATGGTTTGTTTCTTGTACTATTCTAGTGGAACCACATTAAATTGATTGTAGAGGTCTGGATTGTTTTCCTTCAATGACGGGCAACAGAAGGAAGTTAGAGAGCCCAACTGGTGGGTGTGATATTGCACTGGAGTGCATAGGTATTTAGCAGAGGTCCAAAGCACATGATGACCGCCTAAACCCTATTTAAAGCATTTACTCAGGTTGGTGTTGCACACCTGGTTAGAGATAATATCTGTATGGAATGCAATGTATTATTTGTAAGGAGAATGTTTTTCCCCACTTCTGCTTAGGGTGTGATCAGGCATAAGGGTCCACCAAGGCAGGCCTGTTGTATCACCAGATAGTCCAGAATATATCAGTTTGAGACAGGAAGGGCCAGCAGGCTGAACATGAAACTCTGTGTTGGGCCAGCCGGCTACTCACCAGGTAAAAAGAGGCACAAACAGGTTTGTGTGCCCCAGCTTAGAAATGCAGAAGAAGGAAGGAGGCAAGAGAGGGCATGGGTAGGTGTTTGGGAGAACGGGAACAGCAAGCTCCCTCCCAACTGTGCCTGGTCACTTGCTTAAACACAGTGTTTGTGTGGGATCCGAGTGCTTCTCATTACTCATGAATCACCCAGTATCAAGAGAGAGGTTCCTAAACAGGCAGTGGTGAGATGATGCTTTACAAGAAAAGAACACAGCAGCTAACCAAGGTTAAGCACTTAAATCCAAATGTATCGTTGTTGAGATTTGGTGCTACAACTCCCAGCACCCACCGTTGATAGGTGCTACTGGTACAAAGAGGTTCAAAGAAAAAGGAGGTGCACTCAATAATTCTTCAGGAGAGCAAATTAAGTCCATAAATCTTCTTTATTCAAAATTAGAATCAATAACTAGAAGCACAGCCAACACATTTAGTTCCTGTGTGCCAAA
Source organism: Triturus cristatus (assembly GCF_964204655.1). NCBI lineage: Eukaryota > Metazoa > Chordata > Amphibia > Caudata > Salamandridae > Triturus > Triturus cristatus. Next base: position 554,895,646 of record NC_140591.1, on the reverse strand, counting down.
GAACTTCATCAGGGCTGAAGAAAAATCATAAGTTGATTATAATGACAATCAATTTTTACTCTGCGTTGAATATATCCTATAGTATTTGTGGAAAAGTTAAAATCCAGATTTAATTTCTTGATATAAAGTTAATATATGTGCATGGTCAAATGTATAAATTCAGAAGTAATGGTATAGTATCCCGTAGTTCAAGGTCAAATAAGGATAGACAGAATGCTTCAATCCTTAATGGCAGTTTTAACATGAAGCGATCACTCAACGAAATGGCATGGTAACCAGCGAATCTGTGTTGAGATGATGCTCCTGTGGGTTCAGTAAGAAAGAATGTGGATCCGAAGGAGGTCAGAACAGTGCCCTTTCAATCAACACCCCTGGCTGTTGCATTCAAGACAGATCTTTCAGTTCAGTAGTAACCAAGCCTAATCATGCATGAGATGAGCCTGATCAGTAGCTCCCTGTCACATAAGCGAGACAGCGAGACAACCATGACAGCTCTAGTGAGACCAGTTACAGGCAAGCACGGTCACAGTGGACCAACAACAAAGTTGTTCCCAACAAATTTGCTTTGTTATATGTGCTGAGTTTTCTACTAAGCGTTACAACAAACAAATGATGGACGGAATGCTGACAATGCAGACATTCTCCCCCAGTCAAGAGATCTGGGCTAAATCCATCGTTCTTTTGCCCAATACACCACCCCAGTTTAGACATGGCCATATGCAAATCAGTCTTGACCCTGTGCCTCATGGGAACAGTCCAGCCCGAACTGCCAAGCCATGTCTTCCCTGGACCGGAATCAAGCATCCTAGGACCGGTTTCTGGCTATCAGCCGTCATCAGCCAGGATAGCTTGACTCCAGTGGCGTAGTGAGCACGGGTCCCACGTCTGGGAATACCCATCCCACTTAGGGCGAAAAGCGTTACAACAAACAAATGATGGACGGAATGCTGACAATGCAGACATTCTCCCCCAGTCAAGAGATCTGGGTTAAATCCATCGTTCTTTTGCCCAATACACCACCCCAGTTTAGACATGGCCATATGCAAATCAGTCTTGACCCTGTGCCTCATGGGAACAGTCCAGCCCGAACTGCCAAGCCATGTCTTCCCTGGACCGGAATCAAGCATCCTAGGACCGGTTTCTGGCTATCAGCCGTCATCAGCCAGGATAGCTTGACTCCAGTGGCGTAGTGAGCACGGGTCCCACGTCTGGGAATACCCATCCCACTTAGGGCGAAAAGCGTTACAACAAACAAATGATGGACGGAATGCTGACAATGCAGACATTCTCCCCCAGTCAAGAGATCTGGGTTAAATCCATCGTTCTTTTGCCCAATACACCACCCCAGTTTAGACATGGCCATATGCAAATCAGTCTTGACCCTGTGCCTCATGGGAACAGTCCAGCCCGAACTGCCAAGCCATGTCTTCCCTGGACCGGAATCAAGCATCCTAGGACCGGTTTCTGCCTATCAGCCGTCATCAGCCAGGATAGCTTGACTCCAGTGGCGTAGTGAGCACGGGTCCCACGTCTGGGAATACCCATCCCACTTAGGGCGAAAAGCGTTACAACAAACAAATGATGGACGGAATGCTGACAATGCAGACATTCTCCCCCAGTCAAGAGATCTGGGTTAAATCCATCGTTCTTTTGCCCAATACACCACCCCAGTTTAGACATGGCCATATGCAAATCAGTCTTGACCCTGTGCCTCATGGGAACAGTCCAGCCCGAACTGCCAAGCCATGTCTTCCCTGGACCGGAATCAAGCATCCTAGGACCGGTTTCTGGCTATCAGCCGTCATCAGCCAGGATAGCTTGACTCCAGTGGCGTAATGAGCACGGGTCCCACGTCTGGGAATACCCATCCCACTTAGGGCGAAAAGCGTTACAACAAACAAATGATGGACGGAATGCTGACAATGCAGACATTCTCCCCCAGTCAAGAGATCTGGGTTAAATCCATCGTTCTTTTGCCCAATACACCACCCCAGTTTAGACATGGCCATATGCAAATCAGTCTTGACCCTGTGCCTCATGGGAACAGTCCAGCCCGAACTGCCAAGCCATGTCTTCCCTGGACCGGAATCAAGCATCCTAGGACCGGTTTCTGGCTATCAGCCGTCATCAGCCAGGATAGCTTGACTCCAGTGGCGTAGTGAGCACGGGTCCCACGTCTGGGAATACCCATCCCACTTAGGGCGAAAAGCGTTACAACAAACAAATGATGGACGGAATGCTGACAATGCAGACATTCTCCCCCAGTCAAGAGATCTGGGTTAAATCCATCGTTCTTTTGCCCAATACACCACCCCAGTTTAGACATGGCCATATGCAAATCAGTCTTGACCCTGTGCCTCATGGGAACAGTCCAGCCCGAACTGCCAAGCCATGTCTTCCCTGGACCGGAATCAAGCATCCTAGGACCGGTTTCTGGCTATCAGCCGTCATCAGCCAGGATAGCTTGACTCCAGTGGCGTAGTGAGCACGGGTCCCACGTCTGGGAAAACCCATCCCACTTAGGGCGAAAAGCGTTACAACAAACAAATGATGGACGGAATGCTGACAATGCAGACATTCTCCCCCAGTCAAGAGATCTGGGTTAAATCCATCGTTCTTTTGCCCAATACACCACCCCAGTTTAGACATGGCCATATGCCATATGGAGTCAAGCTATCCTGGCTGATGACGGCTGATAGCCAGAAACCGGTCCTAGGATGCTTGATTCCGGTCCAGGGAAGACATGGCTTGGCAGTTCGGGCTGGACTGTTCCCATGAGGCACAGGGTCAAGACTGATTTGCATATGGCCATGTCTAAACTGGGGTGGTGTAGTGGGCAAAAGAACGATGGATTTAACCCAGATCTCTTGACTGGGGGAGAATGTATGCATTGTCAGCATTCCGTCCATCATTTGTTTGTTGTAACGCTTTTCGCCCTTAGTGGGATGGGTATTCCCAGACGTGGGACCCGTGCTCACTACGCCACTGGAGTCAAGCTATCCTGGCTGATGACGGCTGATAGCCAGAAACCGGTCCTAGGATGCTTGATTCCGGTCCAGGGAAGACATGGCTTGGCAGTTCGGGCTGGACTGTTCCCATGAGGCACAGGGTCAAGACTGATTTGCATATGGCCATGTCTAAACTGGGGTGGTGTAGTGGGCAAAAGAACGATGGATTTAACCCAGATCTCTTGACTGGGGGAGAATGTATGCATTGTCAGCATTCCGTCCATCATTTGTTTGTTGTAACGCTTTTCGCCCTAAGTGGGATGGGTATTCCCAGACGTGGGACCCGTGCTCACTACGCCACTGGAGTCAAGCTATCCTGGCTGATGACGGCTGATAGCCAGAAACCGGTCCTAGGATGCTTGATTCCGGTCCAGGGAAGACATGGCTTGGCAGTTCGGGCTGGACTGTTCCCATGAGGCACAGGGTCAAGACTGATTTGCATATGGCCATGTCTAAACTGGGGTGGTGTAGTGGGCAAAAGAACGATGGATTTAACCCAGATCTCTTGACTGGGGGAGAATGTATGCATTGTCAGCATTCCGTCCATCATTTGTTTGTTGTAACGCTTTTCGCCCTAAGTGGGATGGGTATTCCCAGACGTGGGACCCGTGCTCACTACGCCACTGGAGTCAAGCTATCCTGGCTGATGACGGCTGATAGCCAGAAACCGGTCCTAGGATGCTTGATTCCGGTCCAGGGAAGACATGTCTTGGCAGTTCGGGCTGGACTGTTCCCATGAGGCACAGGGTCAAGACTGATTTGCATATGGCCATGTCTAAACTGGGGTGGTGTAGTGGGCAAAAGAACGATGGATTTAACCCAGATCTCTTGACTGGGGGAGAATGTATGCATTGTCAGCATTCCGTCCATCATTTGTTTGTTGTAACGCTTTTCGCCCTAAGTGGGATGGGTATTCCCAGACGTGGGACCCGTGCTCACTACGCCACTGGAGTCAAGCTATCCTGGCTGATGACGGCTGATAGCCAGAAACCGGTCCTAGGATGCTTGATTCCGGTCCAGGGAAGACATGGCTTGGCAGTTCGGGCTGGACTGTTCCCATGAGGCACAGGGTCAAGACTGATTTGCATATGGCCATGTCTAAACTGGGGTGGTGTAGTGGGCAAAAGAACGATGGATTTAACCCAGATCTCTTGACTGGGGGAGAATGTATGCATTGTCAGCATTCCGTCCATCATTTGTTTGTTGTAACGAGTTTTCTACTAAAGCATGTCAAAATCTCATCCATAATTTATATATTGAAAACATGGTTGAGAACTTGCTTCTAATGCTCAACACATGGAGTTAGATTAGTATAAAGTCAAAATACTCTGCAATTTATGCTTTATGATTCAAGCCCTATATTTCAAAGTTTTAAAAAAGTGCAAACTGCAAGTCTCTGTAATTGTGCTCATAATCCACCAGTACAAAATTGAATGTAATAGCATACATTATGTTTGTTTTTATGTGGGGATAGAGAGCTCATGCAATAACTCTCTCACTCTGAGATAGTATAGGTGGATGAATGTATCTGGAAAAGAACATGCACATTGCTATATTACAATTTCTTTTTTCAGAGGCTGGCCTGGCAATTCATTCAAGAGCGAAGCCTAATATATGAAGGTTGTTTAGTTTTTTTAAGTTGAAGTTTAACCCTTTCACTGCTAGCTATTTGGGATAGTTTGCGCTTAGTCCTCCATACCATTTTTTCCACATAAGCCATCCATGCCAAGTTTGCATCCTTTTTTTCCAACAGCCTGGGGATTCTAAAAGAACCCAGGGTTTGAGGATTCCTCTGGATGGGACTAAAATATTAGCCAAAAAATATCTCACATTTTTTGTGTGTTTTTCCTCTTGCAAATGACATCAGTGAAAGGCTTGTGGTGCTAAAATCACAATTATCCCAACTTTCAGGAACAGGCAGACTTAATTGAGAAAAAACTATTTTTTACCACAGTTTTGGCATTTTACTAGGAGACTGCCCATTTTCATATTTTGTGTGCTTTAAAGCTACGTTTAGTTTGTGATGGAAACCGGTGTAAAACCCATGGTGGATCCCAGAAAGCTATATATTTCCAAAAACTAAAGAACATTTTCAATTCAGCACAGGGTCATTGGTGTAGATTCATCAAGGTTCTCTCAAGTAAACTATGAGCATAATTATGCTGTTGGGCGGGAAACCATCAACAGCTTGTCAGAAGCTTTCCGTCTGACTGCCATATTACAATGCTGGCGGTCAGAGGAAAACCCATGGGGGAACTCTGCTGCACATCCAACAGTCTCACAGAGCAAATTAGTTTAGAATAGTAATCCCATAATGACAGCAGATTCAGGCTCGGCTCTGCCATTGGGATTACAATGTCACTTTCCACCTGCCCTTTCATGGATGTCTGCCCTCCATGAAAAGGCAGGCAGAAAGTGACTTCGGGGGCCCCTAGAAGGCCCCTCTGGCTCTCCACTATAGTGCCTGGTTGGCACCCATGGTGCCCCCCCTAAATATCCCTGCACTGTGTGGTAAGTACCGCATGGTTTGAAAACATAAATTTTTTAACAGCAGCTTGTGCTGCAGCCTTTTTCTGGCCTCTACATAAGCTGCTATTGAACAATTGATGTTTCCGACCAGCCATAGGCCGGACGCATCCTAATTCAGTGGGTGGAATACCCAATTTATAGTCAGGTGGGTCCATTCCACAACAGTGATGGTAGGAAGCTCATCCAACCAACATCATTAGGCTGTATGTGTTGAAATAAACATATATTGAAAATTAGTAGGAAAAAGCTTTACTTTTTGACAAAGTTTTCATTTGCAACTTCTTGTCACAATGGCTGATTTACAAAAGCAATACACCATTACATGTGCTAAACTCCTTTGGTTTGTGGGTTTTCCAAGAACTCGAGGTACCCAAAGCAAATAATTGAGCTGCACCTTGCTGTGGTTTCTTAATGTGTACAGGGTATAGAGCGATTCATATGGTAACATATTAAGAGTGAAAAATAAGTATCAAGGAAACCAATCTTTTTCTGAAAGGAAAACAAGATATGGACTTTAGGGACAGTGGTTATTTTCACATCTCTAAATTGGTGGGTACCCAAACCAGCAGTGAATTAGAAGGCATTTCTCAAAATATCTTCTTTCTTACACACTGGCTTACATTCAAACGGCACAAATGCAGAGAAATACAATTGGTAATAAAACATGTCTACTATTCTATCTTCCACTAAGTCTCCCAATAAAAATAGTACCACAGTTGTGTGGGTAGACCAAGTGCCCACAATAAGAAAGGGTCCAAAACGCAACATGGACACATCATAATTTTCCACTAATACTGAACCTTATTTTGCAATGTGTCTAGTTATGGAGTTTGGGCCCCAGCTCAGCCGACACCTAGAAAAACCTAGAAAACCTGTAAATGTTTTAAAACTAGGAGAATCCAGGGTGAGGTGACATATGTGGCTTCCACCAGGTTTTCTTACTCCCTTGCAAGCCATTTTCCTTGCATTTCTGTGATGGAAAGTCCTGGAAAATGCAGGGAGCAACTAATTTCCTCCCACCTACCTACCCTTCCCTCAAGCCTTCAGATAAAATTGGTAAGGAACTGATATGGGTAGGGCTAGTAGCTTTGGCAGGAAAGGCCTAAATGCAACATGGACACATCACATTTTTATGCTAAAAACTGACCCCCTTTTTTGCAATGTGCCTAGCTGTGAATTTTGGGTCAGAGCTCAGCCGGAACCTAGACAAACCTAGCAAATCTGCATATTTTTGAAAGATAGGAGAATCCAAGGTGATGTGACTTGCATGGCTCCCACTACATTTTCTTACCCAGAAGCCCTTGCAGTCCCAAACTAATATTGCACATTAACCTTGCATTTCTGTGATGTAAAATTCTAGAATCAGCAGGAATCCACCAAATTCCTTCTATCCAGCATTCTCCAACTTATCCCAATGAAAAGGTTGCCTCACTTGTGTGGCTGGGTCTGGTGCCTATGACAGAAACAGATCAAACGATGGTCAATGAGTGTCCCTTTGTGAAGACTTCTATTGATGTTAGTTTGATCAGTTCCTCTTGCGAGCAATAGGTTCAGCCACACACGTGGGGCAGCATTTTTATTGGGAAAATTGGGAAAATGATAGGTGGTATGAATTTTGTGGATTCCGTCTGATTCTGGATGAAAATCTCAAAGAAATGGAAGGCAAATGTGCGATATTAGTCACATTTTGAGGTATGCAGACTTCAGTACTTTGAGGAATCCATGCAGGCCACCCTGGAGTCCACCTGTTGTCTAGTTTATGAAAATATCTAGAATTGGAAGATTTTTCATAGAGACAATGTACACCCTGGCAGGGAATGAAAGAAAAGGCAAATATTACTGCACAACCATCTACTCCTCAAGTACACACACATACTAGTTGGATTCAGCCCAAGGGTGAATGAAAAGTTCAACATGTAACTTTTCTTAACATTTCTTGCAAACAAATAATGTCAACGTTCTTTAACATGCTCAACCATTCAGCATCTGAAAGCTTACTCGGGACCCCAGCGATATTTCATAACTAGAAATTTTGGGTGCCATGCTCAAGGTATCCACACTAACTGTAGAGTCCTGTCAATCAGGTTCCTCCAGATCACTCAAGGGTAAAACACGATTACTTATTTGGAGAGTAATGGTGTTGTCATGAGCAAGGGGGGAAGTCAGGATGCAGCATGACTTTCTGAATCAAGGGCCAGCCTCTCCTGTCCGGCACTTCAATGTTAACTGGCGAATAAAAAAAAAACAGAGGAAGAACAGATATATGTTCCATTGATGCACCTTTTCCCTCATGCTCGCAGAATAGAGCCAGCTTACAAAGCATTTTTAAAATTCACTATTATACAATCATCCAAAGACGTTTTTTGAGTGTGACCTATCCAGACCACCCTTCAGACCATTATATTTTCTTCTGCCAGAATCTGGGTTGGAGGCTTGGGAACATTCAGACTGGTTGTCAGCCAATGGATTACTTTATTCTTAAGTTGGGTGTAGTTTTCCTGTGCATCCCTCCTCAAGGGAGGTACATCTACCAGTGTAAGAATGTATGTGGTAACTGCTGAGGTAGTTGGATGGTAATATTAGAAGAGTGATCCACCAGGAAAGTCTTTTGAGGTATACTGGGATCAGTTGGCACAGAGCTGGTATGATGCCTTCGATCTGTCAGCTGGTCAATAAGTGGAGCTGACCGACAAATTATATCGCCAATTCTGACCAATGGAGGACAAGCATTCGGGAGTGTAGGTAATGAGGCCCTACAAGGAACCTGAGCCTGGGTAGATACACCAACTCCCAAATTGCCAACGGTGTTGGTTGAGAATGTTCTAACTCCTGTTATTAGTTGCAATCTCAAAGTACAGATTTGCAAAAGTTGCACCTGGAAACAGGATTCACCACCACGGCAAAGGACAGAATTGGCTCTACAATAAAAAAAGAAAATTAAAGCAAATAATAATGATAAGATATCAATCAAAAGATGCTGATATTCCCATGAGACAAGGCATGACAAAGGCAAAAAAGACAAACCACATACATAACCTTATTCCCAAGTGACTCAAGTGTTACCACCTTCCCATAGGCTCAATCTACCCAATAAAAGACTAAATAACTAAAATAATATGGCACCCAGGGAGAGCAATGCTAGCCCAAGGGTACGCTTTCATCCAAAATGTGGGCGGTTTGGCCTGAAAATGCCCAATCTGCCTTCCGGGGTGGGGGTAGAATACAATAAATGTGGTCCCCAAGGGTCACTCCTCTACAAAACTCAATCCCTGTTGTCTATTGGGTGTCTTCCCACCCCTGAGGACAGATGGGCCTAAAAATGGATGATCTGACCTTCGGGGGAGGAATACCACAAAATGCACCACAAGAGGAACAATTCTTGCCCAAGGGTGTTGCGCCTCTTCAAAACACATTTCCCTGGTAACTAGTGGTTTCCACCAGGCCAGGGTGTAGTTCGCAGAGTTTTGCTACGCGAAGCTCCGCAAAGTTACAAAAACTCTCTGCGAAGTTCAACAAGTGGCAGAGTGCAGTGCAAACTGCAGTTTGTGCTGGTATTCCTGCCACTCAAGTAGAAATTCTACCTGAGTGGCAGCTCGTGCTCAGGAAGTTACCGTTCGCGATTGCAAACTTACAGGAAAAAACACCGCTGCACATCGAGAAGTGGAGTTTTCTGCACTCCATGAACTCCGCAGAGTGCGAAGTGCAGAAAACTCTGCAAACTCCGCGAATGGAGCAAAGTTCACTGCCCAGACCTAGTTTCCACCCACCTGCCGATCTGCCCTGCAAGGGGATGGAATTCCCCCAATAAATATGTATCACCCAAGGGAAGCAACCATGGCCCAAGTGGTCACTACCTACAATTATTTAACAAATAATCCCTGGCATCTAGTGGGTTTTGACCCCCCCCCCGGGGTGTGGATTGGCAGAGAAAATGGCTGAACTAGTCCCCAGGTGAGGACAAAACATGGATATGAATTATTGCCCCCCAAGGGGAGGGACCCTTGCCCAAGGGGCCGTTGCCCCAACAAAGAACAAAGCCCTGGTGGTCAAGTGTAATGAATTTGTGCTTCACAATTGCAGCTCCACCCATGACAAGCAGGACTACAAACAGACACGGGGGGAAGGAAAAACTATTTTGCTACCCCCTTGTATCTGTTCTTCTAACTCCCTCTACCTGTGGAGGTCCTCTCACCCAACACGCTGGAGGCCAATGGTTCCAGCAAGGCCCAAGCACCATCTGATGATGATGGCACACCATGCACTATAGGATTTAGGATTAATGCATGTAGCCCTAAATCCCTAGAGTAGGGATCTCTACTGATAAAGAAAAATCCATTTCATTGCATGAGATACACTGTGGAATACCAAGGCCAAGAATCACCCTTAATATTTCAGTTTAGGAAATCCCTGAAAACATAACATTTTTAATCTCTACATGCTTTATTAATTACATCCATCAGCAAGTGAATGCCGCTCTACGATTTTTTACAGTAGCAGTACCCATACCACCAAGAAAGTATGGCAAAAATGTGCTCACCTATACCATACCATACCTGGATCTGAAAATCCATATTAATATCATTTGATACGGTGAAGACCTACCAAAGATGTACAATTATTTGCAAATAGGTCTGCTCTGAAAGCATTTTAAACTGAAATAACAGTTCTGATAAGTAGAAAACAGACATAAAAACAAACACCAAAAACTGCATGAGTTAATAAGATTACAAAACAGATTGTGTGATATTGTTAATCGAATACCGTAATTGGTGCTCCAAGTAAAGAGTTAATTTTTTAACCTGAGGCCTACAGTTTTGCAACAGTGACTTTCTAATCATTGACAACCACAAAAATAAAGTATTATTGTCGGTTTACCTCTTGAACCTTGGAAAAGATATCCATCTGCATGTTTTCCCTAAACAAATTTACAGAAATGGCAGTGAAATGTTAGCTCATTTTCTATCTGAGGTATATACTGACATTAAAAAGGATAAAAAAATCCACCCGAAGTCAGTGAATTTTCCTTTATAAACTTTATTCTTAAAAATAGATAATTATGCAAATTATTATATAAATTAAATACTCATTTAATTTGTTAACACTTATTTTGATCTCTTGATCTGAATTTAGGAACAAGAATAGTTGTTCCAGTTGATGTACTATTTAAAGATGTACTTTTAAGGATGTTATCAACATTTTGATATTAAATGATTAGTTACGCTTGTAAAGCTGTAAAATCATGTTATGGCACTAATTGATTTACATGATAAAAAAGCATTTGCTAGAGTACTGTAAACTGTTGTTTATCAAACACTTATAATTTATTGTTTTATGCAAATGATGCAGAATTTATTTTCTAAACCCAAGCCAGAATAGTAGGTAATGAGGTTGATGAGAATCATTTTCCCCTTAAAGAAAGGCACAGAATTAATAGTATCTTTCTGCTTTATTTTCTAGATTTAACTCTTTCATATAAGTTTGCAAACATAACACATCCTATCATCTATAACCAACTGTTCAGCGAGGAACTTATAATTTGAAAGCACACATAGTGTTGCTGTATACAAACGCACTAACCCCACAACACTCCCCCCTCCTTGGTCATCCCACCAATAATACATTGAATACTGAATATTACCTTGTCCAAATGTGTACTTTATGTGAGGTTGTCTGGGGTTCTATGTTGGCAGAAGTGAGGGCTTTTCAAAGTTTATCTTGGTAGAAGCTGAGTCAATTACTGTGCGATTAGTCTGTTGTAGCATTTACTGGGTCCAATTAAGATGGTAGTGCAATAGTGAACCTAAACTTTTCCTATTCACTGAATATTCGTACCACTTACTTGATCCTCTGATGGACCTTGCTGTGTGCTGAATGAGGTTGGATATAAAGGGTCCCAACAGTCATCCAGTAAAGACCAGGAATTGGAAAAATGATCTACAAATTAAATATCAAACTCACTTAGATTACTCTCAAGATAATACTATAAAGATAAAGGATTATCACTGCAAGCCCAAACCTCCTGAAGAAACTTAGGCGGCCCAAAATCATACACACCAAGAGTTCAGTTCAAGCTATACAGAATAACATCATTAGAATTTGGTGCTCTGATATGTCGCTCATCTAGACATTAGTAAACCCAAATTGAGAAAGAACATTCACTTTTGTAAGGATAAATTATGACAGCTGAGTCAAATCAGTAAATTTAGTTTAGTTTATCAAAATTTAGAAAGATAAGTGCATCAATGGATTGTATTAGATAATAAGACGGATTAATAAAGGTCAAATAATTACCAAAGTTCAAGAGTTCAAAAAGGGACAATGAATTTGCCAGTTCGATTGGTCCCCGAAGGAAGAGACCACTAAGCACATGCGTAAGTTCAGGGAAGAAGCCAGATGAGTCTGCATCAGGCAAGTTGAATTGCCATGTAAGTTCTGAAAATCTCTAGCAGTTCGTAGTCAGCATCCATGCAGAACATGAGCCGTCCGTTACCATCATCATCAAGCTGCATATACGCAAATCGCTAGAATTATGCTGCTGCTCCAAATCAGTTAAATCAGACAATATGATATTCTAAGTGTTTCCAAGGGTTACACCACCTGGAATCACCTCATCTAGTGAGACCACTCAGTTCACGGGTCAGTTCGTATGGAGTGTGTGTCAGACGACATAAGTAAGACACAAAATGCAGAGAAAAAAGGTGGGACAATTACATAGTTCTTAAGCCATCCAATATGTGAAACGTTAGAACAATGCTCATTTAGCTAGAGAGTTTCATAGGGATATGTCTTGAAATGGTAACTAATATGTAGCAAATCTTTTCTACAGTAAATGAGCTCTCAGATGTCATGATGTTAGCATTACTTCTGATGCACTTAGGATCATTTAGTAAGATCACAACTAATACATGTCAGTATAAAGTACTTGTAATTTTTGTAAGTATTAACGTGTCAATACATTTCAGGTTATAAATTTAAGATTTTGTTCCAAACAAATAAGATTGTTATATGTGTAAAGTACATTCTTGATAGGTTTCACAGAAGCATAATCAAACAGAAATGTGTAGTTCCTGCATTTTTTATTTTATTTTCGGTGCACACAGTTAAACACACTAAGAAAGATTTTAGTAAAATTCACTATCGTAATAAGGATTAATCATGATATTTGATAAATCTGATTAGTTAGGATTATTCATGATATTTGATAAATCTGATTAATTACTCTTTCATATAAATGATGTTTAGAAATTATTAGAGATAAACTTTAAAACATAAGAGTTTATCATTTGCACCTTATTCTAACACACGGTAATAATATGTAATAGTATGTCAATTTATAAATCACAGTCTCTATTAATCAATGAATTATATCATCTAGTCTAAATCTTTTCCTGCATGCTTTTACGTTGTAGTACCTAAAAATGTCAGAAATTTTCATATTTGGTTTCTCTTGTCATTCAATGTGGATGTGATTTCCTCTTCAACAAGTCTGAGTTCTTTAAGGTGGTGAGGGCATGAGAACTCTCTGTATTCGTGAGCTAGGATTTGTATAGAGGGGTTCCAGTTCACTTCCTATGATGTTAGTTTGTTCTCCATTGCTTAGACTATCTTCTCCACAGTCAAAGTTTCCAATAATCTGGCTAACCACGTGGAGATAGTGGGAACGGAGGTTTTTCACCATAAAAGGAGTAGACATCGTATCCCAGCTACTGTCACATTGCCGACCTTTTACCTCAAAGGGAGTTTGGTAGTCTTTGGGAAGGATATGGGCATTTTAGTAACATTACAATAGACCTTTTAGGGATTAGGTTGTTGAATCTTCTATTCAATTCCACTGTGATCTCTTCCCAATATCTCCCTTGCTTAGGGCAATGCCACATGAAGTGGAGTAGGGAGCATGACTACTCACTCTCCTACAACACTTAACACTGGTTGAGAGTTTCTACTTGGCTATTTGTTCTAGTGGTTGATACCAAAATGTCAGTATTTTACTTTGTGCTTCTTGCTGGATCACATCAAAGGCAAAAGAACAGGCTCTATTAAATACCTTTCCTCATTCCCTGTTTGTCAATTTTTGCCCAAGCTCTTGTTCCCAGCTTCTTAGACCTGGCATTTTAGAGTCCGTGACAATGTCAAGGAGAAATTAAGATTGAATTGAGCTCAAGGCTTTATTGTGGGCTCCACCCACATTTAGCGATCTCGAAGCCCCCTCCCTCATTGTGGGATGAATAATCAAGTAGCAGAGGTGAGTGTATGCAAAGCTTTCGGATTCTGGAAGGTCGAATTTCAATTTGAGGTCTTCAAAGGAAAGTACATGTTTATTAGTGAAATGTGAGCCTACCATGAGACACCTTTTCTTAGAATAGATCTTAAATTGAGGGAGAGTTAAGTGGCAATTAAAATCCAGATTGTATGATACTAGGGTGAAGGGTGAAGGAAAGATGGGGATTCCCAGCAGTAATATAACTATATCTCAAATTGCAACTATGTTCCTGAATAAGGGCAATAAATGTAGTACCCATCTACAGTGTACCATTTTAACCAGGGAACCTGTCATATCTATTAGATGCTCTATAAAACACCTTTGTTTTGAAGTCTCTTTTTCCCCTATTCTAAGAGGAATCTAAGTTTGGTGGCTTGGAAATAGGACAAACTATGAATCATGTCTCAGGTGGCCCTATCTATAGTGTTGGCCATAACAATATCCAGGTCACCAGCCAATAATAAATCACCCTTAGAGTACTGAAGTGCTTTGGAAATAGCTGCCTTAAAAATCTTTCCTGTTGAGAACTGAGGATGTACATATTTAAGACTGTATAATAGCAAGCTCTGTTGGATCATGAACCCCAAGGTTTGCCCACTCTTTTCCGGTACCACATCAAGGACAGTCCCCAAGAACATTCTACTACAAATTATGCAACCTCTGCTCTGTTTGTATTATTGAATGCAAAAATTGCTGCTGAAACGTGCCGGATTTAAACCTATATTGTATACCCTGCCAGAAAACATATCTCAGATGCCTTCCCCAGAGTGTATTAGAAAGTTCAATACTGCCAACCTCTTAGGTCGGGCATTGAGACCTCTTACATTTAAGCTAATGATATTAACCATGTGGACATGATTTGGTTCTATCAGGGGCAGGAAGCAAAGCACCATAATTTAGTGTAACCCAGAAACCTCCATTTGCCCGCTTTGTGAGCAGAATTCAGCATGCTTTTCAGCATGCTTCTTGCGAACATACGTGTTTCTAGTAACTCACACCGTTAAAAATATAAATCTTTGTAATAATGTTGCAAACAATTCTATTTAAATATTTTTAACGAAGTTCATCGTGGTCATGTTCCGTCACAGTTGAGAGTCAAGGTCTCCACATCTTGTTGACTGCACCAACACCAATTTGAGATTCATCAATGAACTTCATGCTCAATGGAGAATTATTGGGTTGAAAAAAGGGGTGATAATTGTATGGCTGTCACTATTTGGTGCAGTATGATCTCTGGTCCCCTACATCTGCGCTTCCCTGATTGCTGCCTGCTTTGCTCACTCTATTTCTGCAGACAGGGTGAGCTGTGTTTGCAGTGTCTCTTGATGGATCCCATCTGCAAGTGTAGTGCCTCAGGGACTGCCGCTGGAAGTCTCCACAAACGCCTGAATCCTCATTAGGGATATTTAGGTTTGTTGGGACTCTCATGTAGTCTTGACCATATGTCTCAGACCTTCCCACACAAAAGTCAGGGAGAAGGGCTTACCCCATTGATAAGGGAATCATGTTGATGCAGGTAATCTGTGATCAGTGGCATATCTCATCTTTGTTGCAAAATTGAGACATCAATGTCATTATAGAAAGACAGTTTATGGCCTTCAAAGGTAATGTGGGGAAGGCTTCACACACTTGCTATAATATCATCCTTTTTATTAAACAAATGGACCCTTGCAAGAATAACTGGTAGCGATTCCCTCCGCCGCCCCCCTAGACTTATTACGATGGGATTGGTTTCTCAAATATTCCTGTTTGAGTGTGAGATTGTTGTGGCACTCTTCAAATGTGAGAAGTCTGCGACCGTCTTAATGAAGTTCCATGACACATTCATCTGCCATTTATTCTAAGTCATTAACTCTCTTTCCTAGTGTGGCTTGTTGCATTTCTTTAATATGGTCTATAAGGTCACTAAAAATAATACCCATCTCTTCTTCAATTTCCTTAAGGAACTGCTGAAAGAAGCTTTCAGTGATAGGAATGCCAGGCTTTACAGCTGTCTCACTGTCGCTTGCTATTTCCAACGCAGAAGATGATTTCTCCACCTTATCAACTCTGTGTTCATCACCATATCAAATATGTAGTAGGCCTGGGCAGTGAACTCCGCTCTGTTTGCACTCTGCGCTCCCGCGGACATGTAAAGCTTAAATGTACATGACGTACTTTTTAAATACATTGCACACCGTTGTCTGGGGTGTCAAGTACCTACCTTAAGAGTAACTTATATGTATTAAAAAGGAAGGTTTGGGCCTGGCAAAAGGTTTATTTGGTCAGGTAGAAATGGAAGTTTAAAGCTACACACACATGCTGTGCAATGATATGCCTGAGACATGTTTAAAGGGCTACCTAATTGGGAGGCACAACCTATGCTGCAAGTCCACAAGTAGCATTTAATTTACAGGCCCTGGACAAATGTAGTGCTACTTTACTAGGGACTTACAAGTAAATTAAATATGCTGTTTGGTATAAGTCTATATTACCATGTTTGTGGGGAGTCCTAATGCCAGCAAAAACAAGATCATAAAAAATAAAGGAGAAGGCAAAAGGTTGGGGGGATACCCATCTAAAGGCTGACAGATCTGTTTCACAATTTCCATGCAATATCTCCTCTGCCGTTGTTCCCTGCACCAATATAATGGCAGTTTTACTGTTGCTTGATCCATGGAGCAGATGAATGGGTACAATAGGGGTCTCACAGTGCCAATCTACCACCAACTCTGTGGCCTGCCCTACTGCCTCTTCCCTTAGAGTTAGAAGATGATTTCTCATTAAGTGGATGAGATACTTCTGTGTATCATAATCAGGGTATGTTCCTGCATCCCCGATGTGCCCTTTGATAATGTGATGTGTCATCCTTTGAAGCTGTGAGGGAAAACTTGGGATTGATACTTAGTTAAAATCTTTCGCTTAATATGGAGATACACTCTTTGCATGGCAAAATATCTGGAAGGTTTTTAAGGTTCAATACTGCTTGATATTTCTTAGATTTGGCTAACTAACCAACACCAATGACTTTCACTATATCTTTAGTATTGATGCTTATAAATCTTAAATACATGTTAAAAAAAGGCAAATTCACATGTGAGTAAATGTACATATGCATATTTACTTTACTTTTAGAGAGGTGTGGCTCACTGGTTAGAGGCGGCAGACCCGTAAGCAGAGAATGGGCCAGGGACCAGGGTTCAATTCCCGACGCGGCAGGGTCGTGGACCAGGTCAAAAACGGACTCGATAATTCTCGCCTCGGTACCTACTCTAACCAGGAACACACTCGGCAACTCTGGGCATTAAGCTTGCCTCATCTCTACAACGGCCCCCCACAGACGCCGGGGATGCCTGGTTTCACCTTGGAGATACCCAGAAAGGGACCATCTCACAGGGAAAGCCAGGACGGGTTCCCCAGTGGTCTTCAGCGCCAGGATACTCCATGGAGTCACAGTGCGCTTTACAAGTACACCCACATTTACATTTACATTTTACTTTAATACTTTTGGCTATTCACCATTTCCCAGTGACTTACCTGTCTTCTCCCCTTAAATTAAAGGGTGGGCCGAAGTTACAAGTGTAAAGTTACTACCTGTAACTTTTCACACGTAGGCAGAGATCTTTGCCAACGGGGTAGAGATTTCCCTATGGTACAGTACAGGGCATTTTAATTTTATTATTAACCTTTAAACAAATGTGTTAACTTTTTTATATCTGACATATTGATGTAAAATAATATTATACATTTATTTTAGATGTAGAACAAGACTATCAAATTAATTTTTTAATAATTTAAATACATTTCATTAAGTTAAGGCATTTCTAAAGATTGATTTAGTAAAATACCCATTTTTGAAAGTACAAATAAATATATTTAATTTAACGCTATTTCCTAAGGGATTCTAGGTCACTGTCTCTAGTATTTTTTATGGGAGGTTCTTGCAGTACCATTGGTTGGCCATGTGTAGTGCTGGACATATTTCAGATTTGAGGGGGAGTATATCTGTGTCTTTTTTGGCTGGAGTAACTTCCTAAGTGTAGATTATTATTTGGCCCTGGGCTCAACTATCACCCGATGAGACCTAATGAATCTAGACATGGTGGGTGAGACTGCTATGAATCCTTTGACATGTTTGAACTCAGAATGACTGCACGCCTGACACTTTGGCTCAAAATCCCACATTTTCCTAACATTTCTCTGATGGGAAAATTCCAGAAACTATGGGGAGCCATAAAATTTCTACCACACATCTCCACACTTCTACAAACAAACCCAGTAGTCCACTTTTGTGACTGTACATATCGGTAGTGTCACTATATGCCTCAAAACACAATATTGACACATCAAATTTCCATCATAAAGATTGACCCTTTTTGGTGATTTAGGCAGCTGTAGTATTTGGCCCTTGACTCAGGTGCAACCTAGGGAAACCTGATCAATCTTGACATGTCTGAAAACTAGAAAACCAGGACACTCCAGGGTGATGTGACTTGCCTGGTTCCTAAGATATTTTCTTACCCAGAGAGCACCGCAAACATTAGTTTACATCATAAATTTTCTTACTTTTATATGAGACAAAATCCTGTAATCTTTGGAGCTCTATACATTTTCTATTGCCTAGTCTCTCCACACTTCTCCTGATGAAAAATGGTACCACCTTCCTTTGTTTTGAGAAAAATTATCCCTGGTACATAGTGGACAGAAACAATGCTGAAATCATTGTGTCGCCCGGTGCACACCACGATCCTTCGCTCCGTGATTTATTCCTGCAATTCAAATCACTACTCATTCATTGGGTTCCAGAGCCCCGCCTGATTGCACTTCCAACTGTCCACACGGGACACGTGAATCTTCCGTTGCCGTGTCTACCTTGGGATCCCCGGTTGTGACTCTGCTGCCGGTTTCCTCCACACACTGCATTAAATTATATGTAACCAGTCCTGATGATGGCCTAGATTTCCACAGGCCGAAACGCCGTCGACTCCAACAGTGTAACTTCTGGCACCCCCATGTTACGGACACCCTATTTATTGTCTTTTGTAATTTGTTTATCATTGACTGCTAGGAGGTCCTAAATATATAATAATTGTCTTACCACTTTATTCTTCGTTGTGCCTTACACCACCGCTGTATATACCACTTCACATGTCACTTGCGCCGTCACTATTTTCACGAGCACTTGTGCACAGTATCCTATCGGTTAAATTTCCATTATTGTGGCGCAGTGCTTTCTGTCCATGTGATTGTACATATGCAGTTTAATATGTCCAACATGTTTTAAGTGACTTCAAATACAGATAATCCTACATATATATGTATTCCTGTGTTTCTCCCTACGCTGATTTAATCCTTAGCAACTCAATTTTGCTTACTGTATTTGTTCCCCAAATGAAACCCACATTGAGACATTGTTGTTTGATATAAGAAATCATTTTGGGAGCAGATA
This sequence comes from Triturus cristatus, assembly GCF_964204655.1. NCBI lineage: Eukaryota > Metazoa > Chordata > Amphibia > Caudata > Salamandridae > Triturus > Triturus cristatus. Next base: position 554,876,421 of record NC_140591.1, on the reverse strand, counting down.
TGACAAGATGCCTGGATATCTTGCCCTGTCCGTTTTCTTTTTTAGCATCATTTCTCTCTGATCTATAGAGAAATGTCTTCCTTTTAGGTGACCAAATTGGGTGTAAGCCCCAAGCTACCCCCTAGGAATGCTAAAACACTGTTATAAGTGTTAAGGTTTGGGATTACAGCCTGATGCCAGGGTGGGCCATTCCCACAATGTTTCTCAATAAGTGTTCATGGCTGTCTTGTGAATTCTGTCTCCTTGGGGGAAGGGGGCGATTGGGGGCAGACTCTCAATAGTCCCTGAGAGAGAGGCTATTCCTTGCTAGGGGGCACTTGAGCATTCATGTGAGTGATGTACTACCTCATGTCTAACTGGATCCCAATTTGTGGATTGCAGTCCTGGGGCATACCTCAATAAGTCATACAGAAGGCAGTGGAACCACTGGAGAGAGGACATTGTTATGAGTTTTGGGTGGCTAGGTTTATCATTAGCCAAATGATAGAGCCCAAAACCAAGATGTGGCGATCCCAAGTTTTTGCAATGAAAATTGATGGTAGTGATATTTGGGCCTGGCCTCAGCCTCCACCTAGGGAAGTCTACTAAATCCTGACATTTCTGCAAACTAGAGTTCCAGGACTGTCTGAGGTTGTTTGACATGTGTGAATCCTTTGACAGTTTCTTACCCAGAACATCCTGTAAATCTTCTTCCAATAAAAAAGTACTCCCACCACTTCTCTTTTTTGGGAAATTCCCTGACATCTCATGGGCTTTCTGTCACGCTGGAAACACAATTGGGGATTTGGCCACTTTGCCACCTATGTGGGGCAGAAACACTGTTCATGTATTGAGGGGGCAGCACTTGCTAATGCTTTGAGTAGATACTCTTCTCCTCCATGGTGTCTAGTGGGTAGCACTTTGACAAGCAGTGATCCACTAGACAGGGATACCTCTTTCACTTAGATCACTGCTTGTGAGGGGAAGACATCAAAGTGAAACCAGTTGGCTCCATTAGTTTTACTTTTGATCACTGTGATGTCAGGGTGTTCTGTGGACTGCCCATCTCACTGATTGAAAAAAAAATAATTGTGAGACACAATAGTAGTTCATCCCCCACATTCTAACATTATGTTTAAAAAGCAAAGGGGCATATTAACATGTAGAGGAGTTTTCTGACCCAACAACGTGTTTCAGTGATCATATAGTCATGATCAGACCTTTTTATCTGTGTCACAGGAGTGGTGGACTACTACTGTACTTGTGCAAAGTTCTGCTGCTCCATATGCTCTATGGAATTCCAATTGAAGCCCATGTTAGATGTCCTTCACATTTAACATGGGCTTCAATTGGAATATTATCAAGCCCATTATAGCAGTTTTAGCGGCCGTTTTCTGCCGCTAAAGCGGCGATAATTTTATCGCCTGGCTTGATAATATGCCCCAAAATCCTTCTGGTGCCTGCCTCATTAGGATTTTCTTCATTAATTATTTAATTTAATTTAAGACTTATATTCATGGACATACAAAAGGTTGTGAGGCAGAGCTATTCAAGATATTTCATGTTTGCTTAAAAAAGATAATTGTTTATCGCAAAGTATCAGATGGAGAAACCTAGCCTTTGGATCACTGCTGTTTTGTGTCATGTTAAATGGGTTACACTTGCTATGCATCTAACTAACTGCTGTAGAGGAGTATATGTTTGTTTAGGGAAATGCGCAAAGCCAACCTTTGTTATTTGGCTTTGCTATTTAAATTCTACCTCTTAGATCCCTCTATTAACTGCACAGCATAATGAAATTGGGACAATTACTTGGAAACCACAAGAGGAAATCTTGGTTTGTTAATCACAGTAGATAAGCAATACCTACATAAATAAAGTGTTTGGATGACAAACTTTCGAATTATTATGGCTCTACAGCACATAAATGATGTATGAGGCACCACTAATCTACTGATAAATAACTATCTTGAATTGTCATATAATGTTTTAAAAATCTGGAGATAAAACAATTAATTTCAATAATCTGTGCCCTGTAGGCCTTGCCTTGAAAATGCTCCTCAAAACTTGGGTTCTCCTTGTCTTAAATATTGACTCAGATGCACAAGTGACTACCTTAGTATAAAACTAAATATAAAACTAAACTTAAAACTAAATCACATTCACAGGAAAGCAAAACAGCCCATTTTAAGGGCAACATCATTTGCTGTGTCAACTATAATGATTGCCAGTTCTTCCATAAAAGTAAAGGATAATCACAGTAAAAATATTCTCTTTGACTTCACACATTAAAATTCTCTTCTTATAACTGGCCAGGAATTTCCAAAATGCATCCTTCCCTCTGGTTCACTCAGACACTCATGATATATGTAGCACACAAACTACATGCACATATACAGACACGCATGGGCTGGGATGTAAGTGAAAGTATGAGGGTTTAGCTTGTAGCAGCAGAACTTTGCACAAGTACAGTAGTAGTCCACCACTCCTGTGACACAGATAAAAAGGTCTGATCATGACTATATGATCATTGAAACACGTTGTTGGGTCAGAAAACTCCTCTACAAGATAACAGAGATGTAACCCTGCCCTCAGTGCTCGGCCTGTACTGATTTCTGGATCCCTAAGGCTGACTTTTGCTGTCATATGCAAGAGGACAAGAGGGCAGAGAAGTGGAGACTTGAAAAGAAACTAGACCCCCAACATAAATATGGAAGATACAGAATCTAAATCACAATTTGTTCCTGAAAAGGGACTATAAAAAGGGGAACTTGCGACCCTAAAAAATGGTGAAATGCCAAGCAGTCGGTTCCAGACTTCTACCTGTGACCAAGACTGGGGGGAACAAGGCCTGATAGTCTCCCAGCTGAGTGAGTCTTGCTAGTCTCCCAGCTGGGTAACAGTACATCGCACAGGGAATCCAAGACCACCTGCGATGGAGCTTGGAGCACTAGCACCTGCCTGCTTGACAATACTAGTGTGCCCTTTGAGGAAGAGGAGAGCATTGGAGGAAGCGAGGTCCAATAGGAAATCATGTCAAGTGGACTCCCTTCGGGAAGTATAAGGAGATGGAAGCTGCACCAATCGGGTTGTTGCCCATGTGCAGGAAAAAGTTGGCGACCCTGTATGCGAGAGGAGGGCAATCATGAAGTGAATCATGGACATTGCTGTGCCAATTTGGTCATCACCTCTGTGCAGTGAGGAGTCAGAGACCCTGCATGCCAGAATGGGCTACTGTGAAGCAAACTCTGATCATTATTGTGCTGATAGGTCCATAGCCCATTTGTAATTAGGGACCAGGCCACCCTCTATGCCAGGAGGGGCACCATGGACAGAATGCAGTGCTTAGTGGGCTGTAGGACTTTTGCGGTGGTGAGTCTGCCAAGAGGGGCAGCCGTGAAGGCCAATCAGGTCAGAGCCTATGTGCAAAAGAGATATGGTGACCCCGTATGTCAGAGGGGGGTCACTGGAGCCAACAAGGAGTTTAATATGGTCAGGATCATTGCTGTAAAAGGTAGGCCGCCTTGGGGACCCCAGTTCACCTACACCGGGGTGCAGGATCAGCATCAGGATCTTTGCAGTTCTTCTCTTCATAATGGGACATACCAAAGACTTACACTGCCATGAGGAGTTGCAAAGAACCTCAGGTCGCTTCAGTTGTACGACCGCATGTGAGGAACTCAAGGACAGCAAAGCACAGCGTGCCGGTGTTCCGTGCAGAGAACTCAGCTGAACCAGCTGTTACCACTCTAGTGCTTGCAGAGGCGACACGCTTAGATACTCTGGTCACTCCGATCCTAAGGGTAAGGCTGCTTCAGGTCTGTCAGCCACAGTGAAACTTACTTGGTAGGTAGAGCTTTGGTACTGGAACACGTTTGACTTTGAAACAGAGTTGAAGTGGAGTCTTTAGACTCAGTCTATTAGTGGGCTCACCCTGGATGTTGCCTACACTGAGTGGGGAATAACCACTGTCCCTAGAGCTATGAGAAAGTTGGACACAGAGAACGCCTATGAGACACTAGAGCCCGACCTCAGGGGGACTGTTTTGTTGTTTGTGATGCTGTATTGCCCTCTCTGTCTCTATTATTGGTGCGCCTGTGTTTACACCCTTGTACCCCCCCCCCACCACCACCGAGGGAGCCAAGGACTGCTAATATTGTATGACACACACAGGACCTCAATGCTGAAGGGGCCCAGTTGCTGAGGATCCATTGCAGGTCAGGTCCCAGGGCATCAGGATTAAAAGGCCTCAATCCCCATAATTGGGTCCAGTAGCCCCTGCTTGCCCTGCGGCACTCTGAACGGGGTTCTGGCACACATTATGCTGCCACCAATATTTCACAGGTTAATACTTGTGATGGGGACGTTAGTCTGCTCTCCTCAAAGAGAATGCACTTGATGCATCCCTGTTGGTCAAGGACAGGTTACGGATCCCACTTACAGCACAGGACTGCCCTTCATGTACAGGCTATAATAGAAACAGGCTGGGGCCGAAAATCCAAAAGAAACAGAAGACCAGATACCTGACATTGGGCAATCCAGGCAGGAAAAACAACTGTCAACTGGCTATGTGATGGAACCACGCATGCATTTACCATGATTGCCAGTTCCACGCGGTTTCAACCATGTAAGTCTTAACCACGCATATGCCTTTACCAGGCATGCTTTTACAGAAAAATATGCGTTGTTAAGGCATGTATGGCAAATACATATCTGTAGTTAAGACTTGATAGGCAAGTTTTACCCCAACCCCTATCCCTGCCCTGAGTCATAAAACTATCCCCTTACTCCAGAAACAAAACCCCTCCCCTCCGAGCACGTAAAACCTCTCTGCCCCAGTCCTAAAAAGTACCCCACCCTCCTCTAAACCCTAAAACCTACTGCAATACCTTTCCCTGCCCTGAGCCCTAAAATGGCCCCCAAGACCCCGCCTTGACCCCTAAAACTACCCCCTCCCTCCTAAAAGCTAACCCCATTCCCTCCATCCCTAAAAACTACCCTGACTCCATGATCCCTTAAAACTTCCTCTACCCCAACCCAGCCCTGAAAACAACCCTCACTGCCCAGCCCTGTGAACTTCCCCTACCCCAACTGCTCTGAAAACTACTTTGACCTCCCCAGCCCTGAAATCTACCCAACCCCCTCCCAGCCCTGAGAATGACTCTGACTCCCCAGCCCTGACAACTACCCCGACCGCAGCCCTGAAAGCATGCCATACCCTCTCAGACCTGAAAACTACCCCAACACAAACAAACTACCCCCACCCCTCCAAAACCCAACTCCATCCCACTTACCTCACCTCATATGCGTGGTTAAGGCTTCCGCGTGGTTAATGCAAGTGTGGTAGCGTTTGTCGAAATACGCTTGGCTGATCCTGCATTGTTCTGATTGTTTCACCTGTCAACTATGCACTGGAAATTCACTTCCCAATAAAATTAAGATCCTCACCTTCCTGGACATACATCAAACCAAACTCCTCGACATATATGCAAAGAGAGTTTATTATGCATTTGTCCATCTGCTAAGGGAATCATATCGCACCATCACTGGCTAAAATCAACCAAAATGTGAATACACATCATCAAGGTATAAATTAAAACACGTACTGTTCTACATCCACTAAAAATAGGGCACATAAAAATACTAACGTCCATCAATCAACTCTTACAAAACGTGTAGCCTCCTGACTACATGAAAGCAACTAATCTACAAGATGAAAATCAATCCAGCTTATAATGCCTTCATAACGCCCTTAGGAATCACTTGCTAAATCTGGTCATAAACTGCAATCTATATGTTAACAGCACCCAGTTATACATTATAATCCACAGACATTAGATTCACTCAAAATTGAGAACCCAACATTCTGAATAATTTTTAATGCAAAATTCATAGATGAATTGAAAACAGACACCCAAAACTAAATATGATATAACAACATTCTCTTTGTCACCCCTAAACAGAAGTCCTGCCTGCATAAAGCATATGTGACTATACTACAAGAAAAATTATTTACACCAAAAGTTTTAGCAACTGCTAAATTTATGTGCACCTTACTTGAAAAATACTAGATGCAGAAGTATATGAACATATCAAAAGCTGCCTTTTACCAATTGAAACTTCTCTATAATTACCAACATTTTATTGAGAAGGACAACAGTAGTACATTCCCTAATAGTCTGATGAATAAACTGGGAGAATGCATTATGAATGGGAATCCCAAAAATAGGCAAGCCTCTTGAAAATGAGATTTTACACTGCCACGTCTAGCCTGTTGCAGATATGACCATATGACATCAATCCTGACCTTTCTGAGTTGTCTTGCATTGAAATATAGACGTTCGTATAAAGCTGTATGTGTAATCTACAAGGCAATTCACCTGAAAACACCAACTTATTTAACCGAAAAATGTAAACCTCCAGAAGAGTCACAGATGAGGGCCACTGTTTTGAGAAAAAAATGTACTCCTTCCCACAACTTCTGAAGAAAATGTCCCAACATATGGAAATTGTACCTTAAATCTTATTCGCTTACTGATTTTAAACACATAATGAACTACGTACATGCTCATCACCCGCTTTCTTGTTTTGATAAATAACGCTTGTGTGGGATTTGTGTAGCTTCATTACCGTCTTCAAATATCACCCCATTATCCTTCAAATTTACTAGTGCACTTTAGACTCCTAATGTGATTGCATACTCTAAATTTTTGTAAAAAGTATTCTAATTCAATTGGCCTTCTGCCTCCTTTAAACCCTGTCAATAAAAATTAATTCTAAGTTACATTTCTTTTTCACATGCTTTGAGGTCTTGTTTGTGTTTTCCAACACTATGAAAAATAAATAAATAAATCCACTGAAGCACTATTGCATAGCCTGAATTAGTATCACTAATATTCTTACGTAACAAATTTCCACATTGTATAGCCCCTCCCCCGAGGTTGTACTCTGTAACCAGTTTGTGGTGGGGGGGTGTAATACACCAGCCTTTAGAACAACTGAGCGGCATATTCACAAGAAACTATCGCTGAGTCAACGGCACTTTATCGCAGCCAAAGTTGCGATAAAAATACCTCCCCATTCACAAGCCAATATAAACAGCCCACAGCACCAGTTTACCCGCGATAGCAGCCGCAAAAAACATCGCCACAGAGGCCCCCTGCAACTATCGCCACTAAAATGCAGAGTGGCCGTTCCCGTGCCAAAAGCCGCGACAACATCACACCTCAACATTCTCAACGACCAGACAGAGCTGCGATAAAAACACAAAACAGGCGATAAGGCGCGTTAGCACCAGGAAATCTACACCTGCTCTGATCTGGTGTAAAGTCGGACAGTAGCCTGCACCAGAAAAGGGAGACCACCCCAGGGCCACATTAGAAGGGGAAAAGATGCCATGGAGCCACCAATCATGTGACCCGGACACCCAAGAAAGCCACAACACCAACCGACACCACCCCAGGACCACAACCCACACCGGGAAAACCCGCCCTGGAATACCACAGACGCAGCGCAGACAAAGACAGCAGACCCCCAGTAAGCGTACTAGCTGCACAGACCCAACCTCTGATAATGTCACCGTCCCCCACAGGCTGAAAGGGACAACCAGCCCACCCATCCCGACCATCATTGCCCAACAGGCCTACGGCACCAACACAGCGGACAACCAACATCCCACCCCACAACAAGCTGCTGGCTTGGCTGCACCTGTTGGCCCCTGGCACCCCCAACCAACACCCGCCAGAGTCGGAGGAGTCCCACTGCCAGCCATATCCAAGTCCCTCATGCCTGTCCTGGACATCACCAATACACTGGTACCCCAGTCCCCATACGTCCAACACAATATGCAGGTCACGCTGGAGACCAAGCGAGGATCATACGCCATAGCAGGATGCACGCATGTGTTGGAAGCAATCCTCAGCACACATGTCCCACCTGTGCCCCCTGGTGACACAGCACACAATCACTGCAACAGAAAGCACACATCCCAGCCCAATGTACAGCCAACAACAGAACACCACGGAACCTCCAACAATGTCGCCTTCAAATACACAGCCAGTGTGCATGTTTCCTCTATCCTCTGACAGTCCAGCAGCAACCAGCATTCCCAGGATGGCACCAAGGGAAATGCACAGCCCCTTGGCAAGTTCCAAATAAACACCCCACTCACCTCAACTCCACAACCATGCAAATCACAACTCTGGCAATGCACACGTCACAAAATCACAACCAACATGCAACAACAACATGCCCACCCAGCAGACACGACAAAACAACTCACAATGGTCACCTGGCCAAGCCATGAACATGAGCCGTCAACGGCATGGCACCTCAGCCACTCAACAGCCGAATGTGGGGAGAGGTGGCAAACAGGCATGTGTCAAGGATGCAGTAGTACCATGGTTGGGAAAGTACACAATGCCAAGAGTGGCGGAGATGTGCTGGACAGACCGCAGTATGCAGCACACACCCATATCCATGGCGACATACACCTCTGGGTGTCCATTGTTACTTTACTAAAAGCTGCTATACATTGTAGGAGCATACATCTAACCAGCCCTACAACATGCACACCCTGAAGGAACAGTGCACCAACATTAGAGCGTGCACAGGAACAGGCATTGCAGTTTTAAAATGTCTGTCAATGCATACAAAATGTTAGTCTTATTTGTAACTGATCCAATGGGTGGATTTAACACTGGCCTTCATAAAAAAGTAGCAATATTTTTCGTTTCAAATGTAAAGCCGAGCTGCTCTTGTGCGACTTAAAATTTCTTCAAGGAATTTCATTGGGGTCTTTAGACTAGGGGGAGATTCTGTCTTCCAAAAATAAAGAGACCATTTGCTCCACGCTTCTTTTCACTGATAGAGATTGTGGCTGGGAAGATCGAATGCCAAATATCAATGGGACAGAATATCATTACAACAATATCGCGGGACCTAATATCAAAAGGTGCGTGCACAGAGAGGGGTAAAGATTTACAATTTTTAACTCCACATTTAAGCTGTCGGTGTTCCATAGGAAATGTATTTTAGTGTTGCTAATAACTTTGCACCGCTCAATCAATCTCCACGAAACTTTGCAAAACAGTGCTCTTTTTCACTTTTAATTTGTGCATGGAAAGTTTTGGTGTGATGCGTCAAGCAGGGGATGAGAAAAAAGGGGCGTCCCAAAGAGCATTATCCCATTGCATTTTTCATAGGCTTTTTTAAGGAGAGCTACTCAAAAAATTGCTGAACGGAACTACACCAAAGTTGACAGGAAACTAGATCTCGGTCCGTAGATTGTGCTTTTTGTGATTTATTGTAACTCAAGTTCAGTAGTTTTTTAGGTTTAGGTGTAGAGGCTTGCAAGAGTCTCATGCGTGTGCCAATATAAACATAAAGCTTGCTGATCGGACCAGGAAGCTTTTTTTCCCCTTGGCCCATCTCACTCCTGTGAGAGTCAGGCTCCAGCAGGAGAGAGCTTTCTGATTGACACCCAGAAAACGAGAAAGCAGTTCCTGGCAGTCATTACGGGACTCAGAACTAAGACCCTGTCCTGATTTTTTTTAAATAATATAAGGGGGCAGGGTAGGGATACCCTGTCCCCTAAGACCCTGTGGGGGGGGGGGGGCAGAGGAACCCCCTGGGGCCAAAATTGGGAAGAAAAGCAATTTAGCAGGGATACCATGGGAGTCCCAAAAGGCGGCCTGGGGCTGCATTGTTAAATTAAGGGGAATGGGGCGGTGACCACATCCCCGGCCTGATTTAGTTGTTCAGAGGACAGAACCCACAACCTCCCCCTCCTAGTGGTATTTGGACCAGGGAACCCCAACTCCCAGGGCCCAATGTATTTTTTAATGGGCGTGGGGTCACACGCACACAGTAGTCTTTTGGGCGGGAAAACATGTTTGCTGCCATCTAGTGGGAACATTTTCAAATCACCTGCCAAACAGGAGCAAACACAAAGTCTGCTACTAGCGGTCAGGAGTTTAAAAAATGCTCCCACCCAATGGGAACAGCCTTGTATTCTATTTCCCTTCCCACACTGATGCAAGCAGGGAAACAGAACAATACATTGCTCTCACCCTCAGGTAGTAGCATAAATACCTGCTCCGTCCAGGTGGGAACAAAGCCGGCTCCCAAAGGCTGGCTGGAGCCGTGGGTCCCTGGGGCTACTCCTGCAACCCCAACATGAGCTTGGTGGATGCCCTGGGTGGGCACTGGGGCACCAACCTTTTAATGATGAAGGCCTTGGGTGAGAAAGCCGGGCCAGAATAGGCTTGGGAGTGGAACAGTGCAGTCACCCTCCCCTTGGCCAGGGAATGAGGTTCTTGGGGCCTCAGAAGGCTTAGGGAGGAGGCTGCATGGCCCGCCTCCCCTTTACAATAACATTAGGCCCTGGGGGTGGGGTCCCCATGGCCTATAAAGGCTTAGGAAGGGGGCCAGTATGACACCCCTCCCTTTATTAGTAACTCGTCCCCAGGGGATGGGATCCCTGGGGGACAAAAGAGGCTCCGGGGGAGGCCTCCTGGACACCCTCCCCTTTTAAAAAAACAGACTGTCCCAGCAGATGGGGTCCCAGGGCCTGAGAATGCTTAGGGTGGGGGGCTGTGCACCCTCCTCTCCTTTTAAAAAAATGAACGGCCCTGGGTAGTGGCATGCCAGGGGCTAATAGGGCTCTCAAGGGGGCCATGCGGACATCTCCCCTTTATGATGTTATGCTGCCACTGGAGATGGGGTCCCAGGGGTCTAATAATGCTCGGTAAGGGGACCATGAAGCCCCCCATTAAAAAAATTAACGGCTCCTGATTAATTGTATTTGGTCAGGAAGATACAACCCCTGGGGCCTTTAAAGGCTTGGGGAGGGAGCCACATAGCCCTACGGCCTCTTTTGGAGGAACTGACCCTGTGGATGGGGTATCCAGGGTCAATTAAGGGATGGGGCTGCACTTAATACATATGTTTTGCCCCAGGGGATGGGGTCCCAGTGACCTGAAGGCCAAGCCTACACTGTGTACACCAAAGGCTGTGCCCGGTGTGGAGTTGGAAGCCTGCTGGGGGTTTGGCCACAGTGCCTGGTGGCAGGTCAAGTCCAGTGCCCAACCCACTGCTTTGAATGGCTAAAAGCTTTGCACGGCATGGGGTTGGATACCTCTGGCGAGTTGGATGCAGGGCCTGCAAGACTGGCCCTGTTGCTAACCCCACAGCACACACAAGCAAATGGCATGAGCGGCGTGTGGTTGGCTGCATTCGGGTGGCTGCTTGTGGGGAGTTGGACACAGGGCCTGGTTGGCAAGCCCCACACCTCATGAAATGAAACGTCATGCACAACATGGAGTTGGCTGCCTCCGGGGGGCTTGGCTACCTCCAGATGAACAGCCAAAGGCTGTGTACAGTGGGGAACTGACTGCTCATAGGTGATATGCCACAGGGTCTGGCCACAAGCCAGGCCCTGCGATGTACCTCCTGCCACTCACAGCCAAAGGTGCACATGCATTTTGTAAAAACTTACACCTATTAGCTGGACACATGCTGTGAAAAATTAGTTAGGAAAGTAATATGGTAGCTACCTCTCACTATTTAAACTATAAAACAAACTAACACACTCATTGGATGATGTCATCAGTGATACCATCATTCATGGTATCAATGATGTCATTTTGGATTTCATAAGTGATGTCATAAATGATGCCATGGAACATGTCATCAGTGATGTAATAAGTGAGGTCATAAGCATAGCATGGTGGGGGCGTAAGTTACAGTTAGCTCTGCTAAATATAAGTTGTGAATTTCTGTGGTTTTTGAGTTCAAAACATTAATGTTGTCACTGACATATTCAACAAACTGAACTTTTTATCATACCTAATGATAACGTTACTTTAATCTTTGTTTTTTTTCTTCAAATTTCTACAGTTTTTTTACATAAATTAATATTTCATTACCATACCCAAGCCAACCCCCGCTGCACACATGCTGCCAGGCCTACTGACAAACCACCACAGTTAACAAACCCAACACTGTGCATAACCTTTAGCCATGCAATGGAATTGGATTTGCAATAGGCCAACCCACCCGGATGCAGCCAACGCCACACTGCACGCAGCAATTTGTAATGTGCAGCATGGCTTGCAGACATGTCCTGCCTCCTACTCCCACAGGAAGTCACCCAGAGACAGCCAAACCAAACGCCACGCATGGACTTTGGTCATGTGTAGTGGAGTGTTAGCTACAGGACCTGTTGCATCCCGGCCCTGCTCCCAACTCCCTACAAGCAACCAACCACATGCTGTGCACAGACTTTGGCACAGACAAAAAAGGAGCACTTTTTCAGAAAGTTTGGTGTGGAATCATCAAACGGAGGCAATATATATATCAACTTGTTACATATATGTCTAGGTGGGACATAGCTTTGACAATGCTGCCATTACATTGCGTTCCTTTACAACACGGTTGTTACAACAACTGCGTTGTTAGAACGCGATGCCATTACATTACAAGTCATTAGATAGACTTGCTGTAGGGGGGCGGTCTAACCTAAGGAATAGTATAATTTACTATTTCAACACCTTCCGTACTGTTGCGCAGGATGGGGTTGGAATAGTAAATTGTACTATTCCTAAGTCCAGAGCGCCCCCTACAGCAAGTCGATCTAATGACTTGCGTTGTAAAGGTATCGCGTACAAACAATGTGGTCGTTGTAACGACTGCGTTGTAATAGAACGCAATGTAATGGCATGGTAAAATGCTACTTTTCTGGCATACGTATAATGGGCAATGTTTATTTTTTGGTCTGTGCTGGAACCTATATAGTTTAAGGTTATGGCAAATGATACATTAGTTTGACTTGTCTATAACAGCACCCAATGTCATTGAATTATATTTGTCACCCCATTAACAATTGACAACCATTCCACATATGATTAGACTTTGCTCAAGTTTATACAACTTTTTTTCAAACTACATTATTCATGCTGAGAGTGAACTCATTTTTATTATTGAAATGTTTAAAAGTAAAATACACAGCTAAGTTATTTTCAATTATTGCAAAGCATGACATTGTCCTTTAGGTATAGGTGACATTAAGCAATTTTGAAACATTAGCTGACCAAATGTTATACCTGTGTCTTACCACAAATGAGTAGTATCCATCGATGAATGTGAGATTTTGATTTAATGAACACAGCACAGATGTCCTTTCTACATTTTGAAATGTGCAGTCTGATGTTAATATCACACGTTTCTGATTCAGGGAGCTGCACAGTGCATTTAATCTGACGTGCGTTATTTCAAACACATGCTATATTCAGGCAGGCGTATATCTATGTATGCATGTAACTGATACAGTGCAGTCCTATTTATAAGCAGATGACTTCCGTACACAATGCAGCTTCACAGTGGGTAGCGCAGACCAGGGACATTCGAAGAAGGGAACTGAGGAGACATTATTTCCCAGAGTCTCTGTTTTCAAGAGCCTCATGCTCATGCTGCAGCCTTAATTAAAAAATGTTTTAGGTCAAGCCTGGCAGCACACATGCGTTGTAGCAAGACGTGTTGTATCCACTGTATGGACTGTAATCCCACCTGCTGCTTACCACAGATTGACTCCAGCATCGCTCTTCTTTTCTGACTCCTGATTGGTTCACACACCCGATGCATCACTTCCATTTGGGGCTCAGGAGCACCACTCAACTACAGATTAATTCCCCTTAATTAGGGGGCCGTCTGCTTTGATGCAGCTACTATTTCTTCTATCCCCCTCCCAATCACCATGCCGTATTTGCCAAGCCCGTTGCTATTTTTATTGTTTGCTTTTCCCAGTTGCTGTTTTTAGGTCTCGCCTGGCATTGCAGCGCAAAGCGCTGCACGCTGGGCGAGAGATATTGTGAGAGAGTAGATTTCAGAAGGGGACTTGAAGCCCCACCCCTCATTTTTATTGGCTGGCGTCACTGTTTATCCTAAACGGTGGCCTGCCATTGGAAATTAGGTTTTTAGGCCACTGCCCTTTCTCCCTTTCGTCTGACCGATCCGGACAGGGTTGTCTGCTTTGCGGCTGTCGCAAAGCAATTTCTTATCTTTATAAGGGCCATCTGCTTTCACTCAGCCACGTGTTTATCATTTGCTTCGCGCTTTCACTTAAAGTAAAAGTGAAAGTGCGATGCAAATATAAACATGCGCCTGAGTGAAAACAGATGGGTCCCTGCCTTCCCACAATTCTTGTTATTCTTTCGTCTCCTCCTATGACTGTCCTCTCTTTGAGACTAAGACACGCTGGATGACAAGGCGGTATTAGGGTACAAGAGGTCGTTTCTAGTTTTGTTATAGCTCTGACATGTCAGATGAAGCCATTTTGCAGTGCTAGCAAGATGTTTGGCATAAGTTCCGTTCAACAAGTCTCCCCCAATACGTTGGTACATGTTGGTCTGCTGCACAGGAGTCTCCTACGTGCTCCAAAGAGTCCTGGGATATGGCGGCAGCCTCTCGGTCGGATGCTATGGGCCCTGGCAAGCAGTGAATCCCCCTCCGCATCGTCCATTTTCCCACTATTAAGCGAGCCTCACTTGTGGTGTCACTGCACAATCTGCACGTTTGAGAGCAGCGCCCTATTCTGTTCCCTGGGACATGAACAGTTCTTCACGGAGCCCTTCCTTCTTGGGGCCTTCGCTCTCGCACTGGTGTTTGCACTTGTGCTTCGTATGCGGTGTGTTCTGAGTTCATTCCCCATGATCCCACAGTTTCCACGACCTGCCACTTTTCCTTACAGTCTGAAAGAACGAGGCGGTTGTGTATCTATCGCAGCATGTTAATTGCATTGCCTCGGGGCGCTTCTAGGCTCATGGATCCTCTCCCATATCAGTGCACGTGAGCGCCTGCATTACTTCTTGCAAAGAATGCATCAAACTAACTGCGTAGAGCACTGTTCTGCCCATTACTTGTGCTCTGTTATTCCTGGGAGACTTTACATCGCTGACATTTCCCTCTGTTTGCTTCCATCCACAAGATTCCACCACGTTTTTCCCACCCACTGGTAGTTATCGATCTATTTAGTGTTAACTATGTTTATCTTAGTTAAACAGAAAAGGAAGTCGCTGTACCTTCTAATCTGCTGAAGGTTGCTATAGCCACTTATCAGATTTCCTGTTCTAAGAGGAATATGACTTCATTCAATTGTTTTATGAGATTTACAGTCGGCTCTTTGCTGTCTACTGTACTCTGATTATTCAACGTTGTAAAAGGAGAGTGGATTTTATTGCTTGTTCCATATCCCTCCAAAAGCATTAATTTCAGACTGCCGGACTTCCACTATTGCAGTGTTCATGGACTAATTTTATTTACCGCTTATTTCTTAAGCACTGTGTGCCACTCGCATCCGTTTCAGAGCACTACATCAGATCTCCTTCTGCCATGAGGGTAACCGAGGCAAAAATGCGCATGCTTTTTGACTTCTTGTTGAATGTGCGGCTATATATTTTACACCGTTCAATGGTTTCTGCAGCAGAGGCATGATGCTCAGACAGTCATTGTTTTGACCATCTGTTAGTAAGATACATCAGTGGGTTAATGTGCTTGTTGTGGAGGCCTTGTACAACCTCCAGGTCAGGGATTTCCATCTCGGCATAGTGACTGAGCCTTTGATGTTTTTGAGGTTTTTTTAATGGAGTGCAATTGAGTTGGATTTAACCTCCGTTTTTTAGGTCTCGCCAAATGACATCTCTCACCCAGGTGGACACGCTTTGGCAGGGAACTTTCCCCCAGCAGATCACAAAACATCTTTTCGCCAGCAGCAACAAGACGGCTGGTCTGTGCATATCCGCCATGTGTCCCATCTGATCTACCAGCGGAGAGCCCAGCACCACACAAGCCAGAACCTTATGAAGCTCACCCATTCACACTTGCATGTCCAACCATTATACATAGCCATCCTTCTCGTTGTATTGTATTGCAAGCTTCTCGTCCACATGTAGCTTTACCTACTCTTCCACCTTCTCACTCACCCAATTATTCATTCATTCATCCATCCACCCCTCTTTCATTCACTTACCCATTCAGCTACTCACACATTCATTCATCCACCTACTTCCTGATCCATTTACCTACTCGTCTTTGACCCAATATTCATCCCCCACTTATCCACCTATTTACTCTTGAATCATCCTCTCCACCCATCTTCCAGCCACCGCTAAACACATCCACTTGCTCACTCGTCCACCACCCTATTAACTACACAAGCTCAGTCAGCCATTCACTCACTCAGCCATTCACCGACTCACTCACTCAGCCATTCACCCACTCACTCGTCTCTCCATTCTCACCACTGACCGATTTCCATAAGTCTTCCCAGGACTTGGGCACCTACATCATCATCTCGGCCTCACGCTAGAAAACAAAGCTTAGGGAACTTCTGGGCGCAGCACTCAAGGCACTCTCCAGTGAGTCACCACAGGGCTCTGCCCCCCCCCAACATACTCTATTTTTTGTTTACTTTAATAAGCGTGGCGCCGTCTTCACAGACACCGGGCTATGCAATGCAATAGGTGTTGCTTTTGGTATTTTAAATAACAATGCCTTTAATTTGTTTTAAAGACATTGCCATTTACAATGTCAATAGCTCAAAATAATGTCTTTGCAAGACCTATTGCATTGTAAATGCTTGTTTTATTTGCTTTCAGTCCGTCGACTTCTGGTCTTCGGTCATCAGAGTAAAAGACATAAGAGCTTCAGGACCTCTCTTCTGCATTAACGGCATTATTACTAGGGTGCCTACAGCTACAACACCTACGGAGTCTTCAAGGTAATGGGATCATAGTGTCTACTGGAAAACCCAGTGTTATATCCTCCCCTCTTGGTACTTTCCTCCCACCCCTCCTCCTGTATCCCTTCGGTATATCCTCAGAATCCTCAGATGAAGGCAGCCTTGGAATGTTGACAAGCTGCGCTTCACAGAGAGTTACTGGCACCAGCAAGCTGAGGGTGCATATTTCATTCTTCCAAAATAAAGAACTTTCAACTTACCTTCATCATGATTTATTACTTCATTTTGGTGACGAGTGAAGGGATACTGTGACAGGGACAGCGCTGAACCTTCCCCTGTTGATTTTTCATCTTGCTGGTCGCCTGGCGGAGTTGTAGCGGAGCTGGTATCTAGTGGAAGCATTTATTCACAGACCATTGGATCATGAGTCTTCTCCATGCGGTGAGGTGTCCCTCTTCATACTTTCAAGGACATTCCTTTTATCTTGACTGTTCCTTCATGGTTGACCCGCGATTTCCTTGCCCGCTTCCCGCCCCCATAGGTTCACTGGGGTAGGCCTCCTAACTTCCAGCTGCTGCAGCGTTGCATTTTTAGGCAGGTTTTTGGTTCCCTGGTCTGGGGATTGCTGGCCGCTGTCTAGCCTAAGAGGGAAGGGTCCCCTATCCCTCACATCAAGTGATGCTGTCCTCGGCAACTGTTTTCCACCGGCTCCGCACCCGTCTGCTCAGCGGATTCATCAGTGGGAGTCTGTGTTGCTGTTTGTTGAGCTGCATACGGCTCCTTTCATGTTTCCTGGAAGCATGGGGCTTGCCTGCATTTCAGTTGTTTTTCTTCACGCTGCGGCCAATCATTGGAGCGGTCCGAGCAACTGTGTGACTGCCTGGAGTTTTGCGGCACTACGTGAGCGGGTGGGGGTCCCGCCTCCCGGTTGCCATCCATATCGGAGGAACGTGGGGACTCCCTTCATGACGCTCGTTTCCGGGATGTCAGAAAGAGGAGGTGAGGCTCCAAAGCGAGAGGAAGTCTGTGGTGCCTGTCTTCTCACAGCGTTTATTCAAAGGAAGGCCCGGGAATCTTTCATTTGTTACGCTACAGGTTCTGGGTGAGAGGAAGTCAGCGGCGCCTGTCTCCTCATAGTGTTTCTTGTCAGGAAGTTCCCACCTCCTCAACCAGACTGGCCGGGTTTAAGGGAAGATCCATAGTCATAAAAACAGGACTATAGTACACAGGGTTACAGCTCTTCAGTAGACCACCAGTGTAAAATTTTCATTTCACTTTCTTTATTATTGTAGGTTGCCTCTCACTGTATACATATTCATTTTATCTCAGATATTAACTTCCTATTCCTTTACAGTATTTCCATTGTGTTTACACCTCTGCGGGACTATTCTCATTGTCTAGTAGTACTAGCTATACTGTCATTAGTAATGGCTGGTGCAGGCATGAGTCAACCACCCCCCTTTTTGAACGAGTTAGGAGAGCCAGAAATGCCGTGGAGAAGGTGGGAAGGAATTTTCAAATCATACCTAATAGCCATAGGGGGTGGTCATTTTTATAATGTAAGGAAGCAACATATACTGTTGCACAATCTGGGAATTCGGGGAAGGAAAGTTTTTGAGGACATCACAGGAAGACTAGTGGACGAGGAACCATTGGAGGAGGAGGCTGGGGTTGACGTATATGAATACATATTAAGGAAGTTGGAGGCAAACTTCAGGGTTAAATTAAATGGGGTCCTAGAAAGACACAAATTCTTCAAACGATGTCAAAGAAAGGACGATAAAGTATCCTCTTATGTAGTGGCGTTGCGGGGCATGTCTGCCACTTGTGAATTTGGTGCTCTGACAGACTTCCTTATCAGGGACCAATTAGTCAGGTGCACTAATGATGGGAAGGTTCAGGAGGAATTACTGACTAGGAATCCTGACCTTGAAGAAGCTATTAGCATAGCCAAGGGGTTGGAACACACGGCACTATGTATGAGAGAGATGAAAGTTTCAGAAGGGTTCAAAGAGAAGGGTGAACCAAAGGCCTCAACCAGTGAGGAGGCAGTTTGCAAAGTAAGTGCTAAAAATAGAGAAGTTCCCCCAAATAAATTGGAGGACTTGCTGTGTTTCAGATGCGGTAGCCCAAATCATTTGGCAAACAATTGGAAATGCGCTGCTAGGAACATAATGTGTAGGAAATGTAATAAGAGGGGGCATTTTTCAAAAGTATGTAAAGTACTTAGTCCCAAAGTACATGTGATTGAACACCCGGAGGTAGAGAGAGAAGAGGAAAAGGCTTTTGTTTTTCAGATTGAGGAAGGGAGCATGGAGGAAAAAACTCAGTATCCTACATGTGAGATTAGTCTTGATGGGGAAAAATTCAAGGTTTATGAAGACTCGTGTTCCCCTTTTACACTAGTGGAGAAGAGAATTTTTAATGAGAAGTTTTCTAAACACAACATCAAGTTAGACAATGCTGATATAAGTCCATCAGGGTACAACAGAGAACCCATACCCTTGGAAGAAATGGCGAGAATGAGAATTTCTTTCAAAAACAGACACACAGTGGGGAAGGTTTATATAATCAAGCAGGGCTCAAGTCTTCTAGGGTGGAAACATCAGAAAGAATTAGGAATTACCCTGGACCCCAATAATCATGAGAAAGTCTTGCTTATTGAACCCCCAGTTGTTGGTGCCAATCTCACTAAGGAATTTCCTGATGTTTTTAATGAAAATGTGGGTTTATTAAAAAAGTATATGCATAAAATTGTTCTAAAAGAATGTGCTGTCCCAGTAGTACACAAAACACGTTCCATCCCTTTGCTCATGAGAGAACCCTTAAGATTGGAATCAGAAAAACTGGTCAACCAAGGTGTCATTCAAGAAATAGAAAGTTCAGCATGGTTGGCACCCATAGTCATCACAACCAAGGATAGTGGACAGAGTATTAGGCTATGTGTGGACTTGAGGGCCTTAAATGCCAACATTTTAGTTGATAGACATCCTTTACCGAGGATCCATGAGATGCTGAGCACTATACAAGGAGCAAAGTGTTTTAGTGTGCTCGACATTTCCTCTGCCTATTATCAGATCAAGCTACATCCTGAATCGTAACCTTTGACAGCATTCACCACCCCATCTGGCAACTACAAATTCTTGAGGATGCCATTTGGGTTGGCGTCCGCAGCTTCAGCATTTCAACGAGCAATGCAACATGTCCTTAAAGATTGCCCCAAGACTATGGGCCTCATGTAGGTAGCATACTAGTTACCACTTCTAAAATACCGAACGTTACCGAATCGGTATTTTAGAAGTGGTAACTCGTATGTAGGTAATGAGTCGGTATTTTTTACCGATTCGTTACAATTCGGTAATTACCGAATCTGTATTTACCGATTCGGTAATGAGGCATACCTTCCCATTGATGGGAAGGTATGCCTCATTACCGAATCGGTAAATACCGATTCGGTAATGGTGGAGAAAATGCAAGGGTGGCAGGGTGTCACATTGACACCCTGTTGCACCCCTGATTCGGCCATGTGTGCACATGTGGCACACATACATGCCCTAAGGGCATGTATGTATGCCACATTGCACACTGCTACGCGCTTCAAAATGCATACACACATACATTAACTATTTACCAACAACTATAAGTTGGTGGTAAATACCGACTCCTAAACACACCCACACACTCCCCCGACATATCATTTCTGGAATCGGAATTTACCGATTCGGTAAAATTACCGAATCGGTAAAATTACCACATCGGTAACGTTACCGATTCGGTAATTTTACCGATTCGGTAGTTTTACCGAATCGGTAAATTCCGATTCCAGAAATTGACCCCCTACATACCAATAGCCAAAATACCGGTCGGTAACGGTATAATTACCGAAAATCGGCCGTTACCGACCGGTATTTGGCTACCTACATGAGGCCCTATGTGTTTTCAGGACGATACTTTGATCTATGGTTCAAGTGAAATAGAACACAATTCAAATGCTGGTTTGGTTCTCAAGAGGCTGATAGAAGTGGGGTTCACTACTAAAGAAAGCAAATGTAGACTAGGAATACTTCAGTTGACTATCTGGGACACACAATCTCGGAGGAGGGCATAAAACCTAAGATTGATCTCGTTGAGAAGAGCACCCACTCCAATGTGTAAAGAGGAAATTCTGTCTTTTCTAGGTTTGGCTGAATATATAGCTAGGTATATTATAAATTTTGCGATGCTTTCACAACCCCTCAGAGATCTCATAAAAAATGACACCACATTCATTTGGGGCAAAGATCAAGAGGAAGCGTTAGAGAGCATAAAGGAAGCTGTAATTTCGGCTCCATTCATTGGCAACTTCGATGTGGATAAAGACACGATCATTTCCACAGATGCCAGTGTTTGAGGCATTGGAGCCACTCTATCACAAACATTTGACAACAAAGTGAAAGTAGTGGCTTTCGCCTCCAGAGCTCTGTCAGGAGCTGAATCAAATTATTCCACAGTAGAAAAAGAGGCGTTGTCTGTTTTTTGGGCAATAAAACACTTCAGTTTCTATGTATGGGGCTTACCTTTCGAAGTATGTACAGATCACAAACCCTTATTGTCGTTGCTCACTAAAAAGGACATGGAAAACATGACCCCCCGCATTGCAAAATGGGCTCTGGGCCTTCAAGGCTACAATTTCAAAATGGTTTATGTTCCTGGTCATCTGAATAAAGTAGCTGATTTTTTATCAAGGGCACCAGTGGAAAAGGAGAGTGTAGAAGCCACAGGAAAAGAGGGTGTTCTGGAGGTAAGGCTCCCAGCTGTAACAAAAGACCAATGGGACTATGACATGGAGCATAATGATATCATCAGCAAAGTAAAAACATATGTAATAAATGGATGGCCCAACAAATGCAAAGATCTTCCTGGGGACATACAACCTTATTGGAACGTAAGAGATGACTTGTCTATTGAAGTGAAGTTTCTGCTCAAGTTAGGGAAAATAGTTCTGCCGGATGGGCTTAGAATTCAGATAATTGAGCTCACACAGGAAGGGCATTTGGGGAGGAGTCTCTGCAAGGCAAGATTAAGATCTGAATATTGGTTACCTGTTATGGAACAGTTAATGGTAGAAAAAGTGAGGGACTGTTATGCTTGTGGAATGAGTGATAAATAACCAGGTGCACCCCTCTCATACCAGTTGAGATCCCAAAGTCTCCATGGGACAAGCTGGGTTTTTACATCACAGGCCCAATACATGCAAAGGGACCTCAGGAATGGTACCATTTAGTGCTCATTGACTACTACTCAAACTGGATCACCTACAAATTTGTGAATAGCATCAACACGAAATCCCTAATTGTGTTCTTGAGTGATGTGTTTTCGCTCCACCATTTTCACGGATAACGGTGTTCAGTTGGTGTCGGAGGAAATGAAGGATTTTCTAAAGGACATGTCCAGTGCCCACATATGCACTCCATTGTATTGTCCTAAGGCAAATGGGAAAGTAGAGAGGGCTAATCGTATGATAAATGAGTGCATTCAACTGGCAGTCAAGTCAGGGAAGCCTATTGAGTCAGCCATTAGAGATATGCTATGGTCATACCATACTACACCTAGTATCACCACAGGTCATACTCCCTTTGAATTGTTGAGGGGGAGGAAGGCAGGCTCAAAGTTGTCCCCCAACTGGCTGAGCCCGAAAGATAAGGTAGAGATCAATCAGGAAGAGTTCAGTAAGAGGGTGGAATCCAGACAAAAGAAGTACAAGGAGTGGTATGACAAGAAATGAGGCGCAAAGGACAGGTCTCTCAGACAGGGGCAAAAGGTTTACATCAGGAAACCCGAGAGCCTAAGTGGTAAAGGCGACAAATACTATGCTCCAGAGAAAATAAGAGAGGTTAAAAAGAATGTGGTCATTCTGGAAGACGGGAAATAATGGAGCATGGATCGTGTCGCCATAGGCCCGAACGAGGTGGGACACAGGGAGGCCAGTATGCCTCTCGCCCAGTGTACCATGTCTGATGAGGTTCAGGTGAGAAGAGGGATAATTGACCTGGACAGGTTCCTCCATTGGTTAAACAACCTCGATGATTGTCTCAAGTTTACCTTGACAATAAGCAGAACAACAGCCACTTATCTGGATTTAGACATTAGGGCGGTGAATCACAAACTCGCCACCAATGTCCATCAGAAACCAACTGATAAGAATTCTCTTTTACACTACAGATCTTATCACCCCAGGGCCCTGAGGGATAATCTGCCGGTAGGGCAATTCTTGCGATATCGCAGGAATTGTTCTAACACTGAGGACTTTGTTGAACAAGCAGGGGCATTGTCCCGCAAACTGGAGGAACGTTCGTACCCGACTAAGGTCATTAAACACGCTAAAAAACAGAGCCTTGAATACCCCTCGAGCTGCTCTACTTGGCAGAACACCTAAGACCTAGGGGGACTGTATCCCTGTGGTTATCACTTTCGGACCCTTGTCTACAAAAATCAGACAAGTGATCAGGAAACACTGGTCTCTGCTGAATACCCCCACTATGATTATGCCACAACCACGCTTCGCTTTTAAGCGATCCACCAATTTACGAGACCGTCTGGTGCACTCACGACCTAAGTTTGAGACTAAAGAAACAGGGATCCCGTCAGGACACTATCAATGTGGAGGGTGCACAGTATGCGCACTCACAACACCAACAAAAAGTGTTAGCTTATCAGGAGGTAAAACATGGTATCTTAACATGTTCAGCACGAGTAATGTCATCTACAGACTCACATGTCCCTGTGGCCTCCATTATATTGGCCTTACCGCACGTAAAGTGAAGGTCAGAGTACAGGAACATCTCAGTACCATACGGCTGGGTAAATTAACCACGAGACTGGTACAACACTTCTTAATGGCAAAACATAGCCCTAAAGATCGCTGGTGGGTGGTATTGGAGAGGGTGATGGGAGACCTCCACAATATGGAAGCGAGACTGATAACGAAGGAGGCACGCTGGATTTACAAGGAGAAAGTGGACCAACAGGGTTTAAATGACTATATTGAGTGGCATAAGGTATTGACTTATTAGCCTATTCACTAACATGCCCCCGTTATGTCATCACTGTGATGCATTCACATGCAATGAATCATGTATAAATATTTTCTTTATAACTTTTGGTCTCTTAAAAGTTGAGTAGTCCCTTAAGTACATAAGAACTTACACAATAGCCCCTTAGCTCCAGCCCATGTATGATTTAAACCCCGCCTTGGCTATCTGAGATTTCTAACAAATGAGCAGGTTCCCAAAAATTGAACAGGCTCCGTGATCCATCAAATATATATTATATATAGCAGTTTTTAAGTCTCTGGGTCACTGCTGGATCCAAATCATGTCAGGTCGATATATTGGAGTACATATGCTCTTACCGAATTTTACGCAATAGTGAGACACTGTACTAAAGGGCCTCTGCAGTTAGTCCCGGCGGTTTACACAACATGGCCGCCGTAGACTTCATCACAGTCACATATACTTACGCTTGCGCGTAAGTGGCGCACTGCGCGTATTTAAACCGGAAGTAGGTGTTCCACCAATCAGGCCGAGTATTATCCGGACCAGAGGGCTGACGAGGTGAGAGTACACACACGCTTTGGGCTCACAATAGAACTTACTTAACTTACTTTTCCAACTAAATAGAAACTAGCGGGTTATCGTTGGGTAGTGGGGTAAGCGCATTTTCTGACGGCAGGCGGAACTAGCGGGACTGGTAGAACAATGAAGTTACGAAGACCTAAGAGGTGGCAGCTTTTATCGGGCTCTGAATTTCTAAACAAGAGGCTACATGTACGGGAATTCAGTGGGGGCTCGAAAAATCACAGGAGATGTTTGAGTGAAAAGCATGTCGAGCCAGGTGCAGCAGGTAGTCATTACCAGAATCAGCCTGGAGTAATTATTAACTAGCGATAGCATAAGCGGCACCAGACACATATGCAGCGTGGTTTATGCGGCCTTGGTTTGAGTGCGGGCAATAATGAGATGTGTTTCTGTGTCCTTTAGAAACATAAATCCGCGGCCATTGGGCAACCAGCCAAGTTGGACAAGTATACTTGGTCGCAGCATACACCTATCTAGATGAAGGGTTGAGGTATGCTGAATAAGAACAATCTTTATGGTAAATACAAATATTCATGGTGTCGCAGGTTCCGGTTCTTTGTAAACACATTAGTGAAGATAATAGTTTCTTTCATAAATATATGAAAGATCTATGTGAGCAATGCGGGTGAAAAAGCTGACTGTGTGTTTTTAATTGTGTTTTTCTCAGGTGCAGACAGAAAGTTCGCTGGTCTGAACTAGAAATGCAGAGTGGCCAGTCGACCCTAGCCCTGATGAAATTGCCGCTAATTTATTAAGGCAATGAAACATGTTGGTTTTAAATGAGCAGACACACAGCACAGAATAAAGAGTCATACAGCTAGTGTAGTTTTGCTCGGTTTTAACTTGGATTGACGCGGGTTCTGATCAGACCTCGTCTCTCCTATTTGGGTCGACACTGTTTTTATATTTTTTGAACACAGATACAAATTAGTATATAAGTTTCACTAGGCACCAGTTGATGGGATTGATAAGAGGTTTTTTGATTTATTTCTTCTTTTCCTTTCTGGGCGGCAGTTGCTTAAGATGAGAGCGTGAGGTAGCAGGCGAGTACCTGTCTGCGTATCCTCCCTGGGCTTACTTCCGTGAGGCACTGCCAGTCCCTCCCCACCTATTTCTACCACTGTTGTTTTCGAGCGGACACCATAAGTATATGGTTCCCCCTGCCTATCCCTTCTATACAAACTATTGTAGGGAATGAGATAACCAGGGAAAACACTTTTATACACACATAGACACGAATAAGGTTTTTCTAAAGAAGTGAGTGACATCAGACCCGATTGTTGTATGGCAAAAAGTTGGCCGCACATGTAATATCAAAACAAAACAGCTTTGAATTTGCAAGGGATACTGATGCAAATGTGGTCACTCTATCCATCATTTTTCACGGGGCAGGTCCTGCTTTGTGTATAGAGAAGAGGTATAAGACATAGAAACTCTCCTGGTTGGCACAAAGACTACAGAATGGTGTGATTAATGGCATTCAAAGTGTAACATGTTATGTATTTGGGTCTTCTGTGCAAGACCAAATGTTGTAAGATTTTTCCTGTTCAGCTCTTACTCATTTCCCTTCCCCTTCCCTTGCATCCGATTCCCACTTTGTTCCTCTTGTTGTCTACCAGTTCTTCTCCATTCTTTCCCCCCTGCCTTCACTCTCTTCTCCTCATCTGCCTTTCTCTCTCCTTCCTCTCTCCGTCTTCTCCTCCGCTTCCTCTCTTTCCTTCAGGTAGGACCCAGTGTTATATCCTCCCCTCTTGGTACTTTCCTCCCACCCCTCCTCCTGTATCCCTTTGGTATATCCTCAGAATCCTCAGATGAAGGCAGCCTTGGAATGTTGTCAAGCTGCGCTTCACAGAGAGTTACTGGCACCAGCAAGCTGAGGGTGCATATTTAATTGTTTCAAAATAAAGAACTTTCAACTTACCTTCATCGTGATTTATTATTTCACCCAGGCCCACAGGAAAGGAAAGGAAAGCACTCCAATAGCCTGCTTGAATTTAACAAATGTCCTTTTGGTAGTATGCGGGTCTGCCTAGTAGAGAATTAGGCACACTTACTCACGTTTGTAAAATCCACATTCACCATTCCGGCACAACGGTGGGTTCAAGAATACTAATCCACGTCCATGTGTCTTATATTACTTGTTTCTACATTATTCTAATTTTGGTTGCCATGAATTTTACATAGTATGCCTAAAACCTTACGTACAAGGTTTTACAAAGTCAATGAACATGAAACCCTTTTATTTTCCCTTTATACCCAACAATATGCTTTAGATTCCCCTTTTAAGATGGCGACCGTGGGGACAACCTTAAGACTGCCAACTACAAGCTTCAATCTACACCGGCGAAGGACTTTGGTCTTTTGAGTTGCACTTAAATGGGGTACAACCTAAACACTAGTTTAACACTTTGTGGAACTACATAAACAGATTCACAGGTAAACGCCGAACCTGACCATAGGCAACTCATCCATTATTATTATATTTCCATAAATCAATGAAATGACGGTTTACAGACCCATTTCTGTTCAGTCATAAGCAGTTTTTTTGACTGTGATCTGCCAGCCCCTATTCATGCAGGTAAAATTAAGTAGTAACTCTACACCCGTTGAACTAGAACAGCGCCATTGCCGCTCCTGGGCATGTTTTGGATCTGATTTATATACTTTTTGACTGTACCTTTTGTTTTCGAAAGGTGTTTTTACATTTATGGAAACGTGCCTTAATTAGGTTTTTGGGCTGATTGACATCAGTTCGTCCCGACCACATGCTTCCCTTATTCTCATACTCCTTAACTTTATAAGGGCCAGGTGTAATTCTATTAAAGCACAACTCATCCATGACACATTTTCAATGCCACAATGAGAATTATTTCTGACTAAAATCACATGATGTAAGCTAGGTCACAGTAATATTTCGAGAGGGTCACAGAAGAAGTGTTGCATCTTATTTGTTGAGAGGAAAGAGATGGTTTTACCACCAATTGATGGCTCATTGACATGCTTAATCACTTTTTAATGAAGATTATCATAAGGAGACTACCTTGTCATTCATTACCTGTAATTCCCACTTCTGACATGGGAAAGTAAAGGAAGTAAGCTTAAATAGCGCTGCCCACCACATAGATAGAAAATGTATTTACATGTCAATAAGCCTGATTCAGGTGGGAGACTCCCTATCGTTTATGAAAAAAAGAGGTATACTTTGGCTGTCTTTGGCCTGAAACTACATCTCCTTCGATAGAAGTCAATGGGGGAAATTATCTCCCAATGATTTTTTATTTTATTTCCCTCTCTCCTCTTCTAAAATGTTGGCATGTATGAGGTTGTCAGGTAGTACTAATGTCTGTTCAAATTGTGCTTTGTCAGTGTAATCTTTGGTCCAGTCACAAAAAAGGTAGGTCAAATATTAATGCCTGTGTCATCTGGTTGCTGCAGGCACTTCGCGGCCTACCAATGCCTCAGACTTTCCTAGCACAGCACTGGGGCAGCGGCGCTCTGCTTGTGGCATATGTCTTTTCTTTTCGGTTTTCCTGTGGCCATCCATTCCCCACCGCAGCCCCCTTTTCTCTCTTTCGTTCTGTCTCTCCTCTCTTCCCTTTCACCTTTCTGTCTGCTTCTGTGTCTCGCCTGTATTATTATTTGCATTTATTTAACTTTTGGTCGATTTTTATCTCTTTTCACCCCATAACTACTGTTACTTGGCATTATTTTTGTTTTATGGCTATGGGTCAGCAATGAGCACATTAAAGAGGGGGAGAAACCAAGACTGAACAGCAATTGAGCACATTAGAAACTGGCAACATTTTCTCACAGTTTTATTCCGTTAATATAGATATCACAGGTTTTGAGACATGTCATAGTTCCAGGAGTGGTGGGGTGTGTGGGGGGGGGGGGGTTTCGGGCGGTAAGGGAAAATTAAATAAAAAGTAAAGAAAACCACTTACTTTGCACTCACCACATAACCAAGTCGGCGTTGCGGCGAGTGCAAGGAAATTGTTTATTTTTATTTTTTATCTAATTTTCCCTTGTTGTCGTCTGTCGACTCCACACCCCCCTCCCACCGCTCTTACCTGCATGGGCCACTCCTGGATTGTTCCTAACTGGCCCCATGTCACAAAGGTGTACTTCAGCCAGCTGGTTGGGCTTGTAGATCATTTGTTTAACTCAGAAGTAGGGCCTAAACGTTCGAGCATGCCTTGTGCTGTTGGAAAAGGAAACAGCACAAGCAATTAGTCTCATACATCTTGAGTCCACTGTACATTCAGTAAGCTATATGACTGACTGAATTATTTATTAAGCGCACTATTGCCGAGGCGTCTTGGCGCTGTGTGAGGATTGAGATTGGCCACTTCCAGTCTAGGATTTAGTGAATAGCCAGGTTTTTAAAGCCTTTCTAAACAGGATCTTATTCGTTTCCAGGCGTAACTCCGTGGGCAAGGAATTCCACAGCTTTGACGCCTGAAATGAGAAAGCCTTGCCACCCCATCGGGCTCTCTTTATCTTAGGTAGGCAAACCAGACCCAGACTACCTGATCTTAATGTGCGAGACGGTGCATAACGGGGAAAAATAGATTTCTCCTCTCTATACTGCCTGCTCACACATGCTACCTTTGTCTACCGCCTCACTGTGCACTGGTCCACCTCTCGCCTCCCCCCAGGTGACCCTCCCACTTGTCCCTCTCTCTTATGCTCTCTCTCAAACCTCTCTCTCACTTTCTTACACACCTTGAGGGAATCCTTACTGTTTTCAGGGAATTGAGATAAGGCAACAAGGTTTATATACTCCAGGTTACTCTTGTTTGAGAGAGAGATAGTATGAATGCTCTCTCTAATAATATTAGTCTTGTTGATGAAATAAATATTGTGTGTCGCAAAGAGTCTGGGAAGTGGTGGTTGGAAGAGTGACTCTATCATGATTAGAGAGTTTGAAAATAATTCTGAAGATTTCCTTCAATTTATTTGCAGCCAAGAGGATTTTGTTCTGCATTTTGTATTCTTTGAGGTCTTTTAGAAAGGATGTCTTAGCCTCTGTGGAGTAGTTCTTCTGCCATATACATTTGTAGAGACAGAATTCTAGCTTTGCAAGTTTTAGGTCATCTGGGAACCATTCCTGGTCTGTTTTAATTTATGTAGTGCTAAATGGGTGTCGCTGGCTATTGTTAGCCAATTGGATATTGTCTTTCCGTACAGGTCAATGTCACTGTCTGGATCAGGTGTAGATGATGCCAGAGAGTCGCAGAAGGAACTCAGGTCGACTCATGACCAGCTTCTAGAGAAGAGTACAGGTTGGGGTGGTACTGTTTGGAGAAATAGTCCTGTTAGTGAGAATTTAATTAGATGATGGTCTGACAAAAAGAATAGGCATACTGTAAGATTAGACAGCAATAGGTGCGTGGACCAGACTTAATCTAATGTGTATCCTTTGGTGTAATAGGGAGCAAGCACATGTTGCTTGAGATTTAGGTTGCCAAGATGATTGTAGAAGTCTCTGGATAGATGTTCTTTCTTGTCGCTGTTTTCTCAGTAATTGAAATCTTCTACTAGTATGATTTTTGCATGGTCGATGAAGAAGTGGGAAATTGGTTCTTAAAAAAGCTGAGGGAAATGCTGCATGTATTCCTGGGGTCAGTAGGCAAGGAAGCAGATAAGGGTGGGACGAGTGAGATTCCAGTTTGTTTATGAGGTTGTCTACCACCGGGATGTTTCAATCGGTTAGTTTGGAGACCCTGAGATTCTCCTTAATTACTGCTGCTATGCCCCTACTAGTCTTACCAGGAGGTCAGTTAGTTTGAAGAATGTAATAGTTATCATGGAGTACGGCAAGCATATCAGGGGAGGACTGTTCTGTGAGTCATATTTCATTCAGCAGAAGAATATCTGGGGAGTCATAGTCTAGTATACGGAAGACCTCTGCTTGGTGTTTCACCATGGAGCATGTATTGTAGTAGTAAATCATCATTTGGTCAGGGTTCATGCTCTGTGCGCTATTCGTGAGAGAAGATTTCATATTGGATGTTCAACCTTCTATACCTGTAGGGATTAGCATCGTGTTGGCCGTATTGGGGATGCCTTGTTTGTGTAAGTTTTTTCAGGTCTGTGGGGTCTAATTTGTAACTTGTTGAGTGAAAGTTTTTTTTACATCTTTTGGGGGGTAGTTACGAGTTAGGGCATAGTGGCTGGCCCCTGGAACCAGCTGGCCACAGATGAGTTTGCCATTGGCGTGCTTTGGTGAGCCCGCTGCTCACATATGCTATCAGTATTGATAATGGTACTTTTGGAGTCTTCCATGGAGCAACTTCAACAGCGAAGGGTAATTCACCCCTTAAGAGTAAGATATGGCAGCTGTGAGATGTATCCTCAGATATTTTTCAGTCGAGGAGTCCAGCTTAAAATGGGAGTTAGTCTTGAGTCAGAACTTGTCTGTCTCTGGGATATTGATGCACAATGCTTCTGGTTTGTGCATTAAGGAGCACGTATTTATAGCGAGCTGCTGAAGGTTAATAGGGTGATGCGTACAATTAGGGTTGGAAAAATGACAGATCTGAGGGTGGGTGATGGAGTGCAGTGGAAGCAAGTGGGTTCAAACTCTTCATCTGTGATGGACATCCAGATGATTAAATCTGATGAGGCTTTTTTTTTTTATAGAGACAGGGTTTCAGATCCTTGCTGAATAATATAAGTGATGGAGCATAAAAGATCCGTACTCACATAAATGTATCTCTATTATATTAACTGGGAGTGTCTCTACACCGGGAAAAAAACATAGAAACAGATCCTGCAGCTATGGTGGCCAAAACAGTGCCTTCTAGCGCCTCATCACCAAAGTCATTTGGGATGTACTTATCTTTTCTTCTCTCAAAAATATGATTAGCTCTTGTTTGCTACACTCAGGTTTTATGCCAGCTTTGTGTTCACACAAAGTATATGTTATATTAGGGGATGTACTGGCTGCTCATTGCAGGTGAATAATACATAAGAATGCCACATAACTGTTCTTTCCGACTTCTTTTATTTAGCAAACATAGATTTTTCACATTGGAGCCTCTGTCTGCCAGCGCTTACATTTGCCTCCTCTAAACAAATAAAACTTTGCTCATGTGGCAAATCACAAACAAAATGTACACATGTAAGACTTTTGGTTTTATACATGGCCAATTATCGGTAACAGAGATATACCTCTTATGGCGAAAATAATACACTTACATTTTAAGCATCTCATTTGTAAGATGGCGTTGCTCTGCGAGATATCGTTGACCATTTACGCAACATTTACAATATTCAAATGCATTAAAGTACAACAAACACAGCACAACAGAATATATTAAATTGAAATACTCGACCTTCAAAAGGCTGTCTATGTATTTTAAATGATGATTGGATTTTGATGCCACAACATGCAGAGAAACAGTGTGATATGCCATATAATTTAAGAACCATGTGCGTAGCGCACTTCCTTATCACAGCTGACGAATTGGAACAATTAGCTATCATTTACTATAGAGGAATAATAACCGTGAGCAGATGGCATGGAGGTAATTTCCCCACAGTATGCGAGAAAGACAACCTGTTGTTGCTCACGTCAGTACATTCTAATAAAGTATCATGCTAGCTGATCCATTTTAGTGCAATAGAAAGTTCCAACTTGTAAAATCGAAAAAAGTTAGAGTGCAAAATAAATCTTGGTGTGTTTGCTTATATCCACATTTAATTCAGGTATGTAAATCTTCTAGTCAGAGACGGTGACATCATGTGATCTACAATCAAAACTTACTTCACACTCCATTTCTGCAATTACGAATACTCACACTCGCGCCTCCAATCTCATTCAAGTCAAATCACAGATCCCTTCAAAAACATGAATCTCTCACTTTTCTCAGCCTTCCTTCCACCTGCTCAGCTCTAAAATACCTCTCTGCTTCTACAAAGGGAAGGGCTGACAATCACCACACTGATTCTCCATTGCCTGTAGTTATATCGTCACCTGTCCAGTTTGACAATGTACTGACCACCCACTCCTCCCAGCGAGAAACCTTTATTCGCCCCAGGCAAGGACTGACATCTCTGTAAGTAAAACAACAGTAGGCTTGTCAAAGTAAAATGTTTGCCTCTCCAGGACGCGGAACCAGCTAAAGAATTACAGTATTTCAAAATCGGCTTCATCAGCTGTCACTCAGCCACAGCTAACCACGTAACGTTTCATGGCATGAGTGTTAATTGCACACTTGAGCAGCTGATTCTCATTCAAATCTGGTTTAATACCATTGCACTCATACTTCTTCTGGGTTTATCCATCAGTTTGTGCTGCAGAGGATGGAAAGAAAGGAGGAAGCATAACAAATATTCATAGAATTACAATCTTCTGCATGTGTGTCCAGGGTCGGCCTGGGACAGAAAATATAATTGGCACCAAATTAATAGTAGTCCTCCATTAGTGAATTAGAAAGGTAAAAATGTGGACCATAATTGCAAATGGGGGCAATTTTGAGCTTGTAGACAGCCGTAGTAGTGTTTTGCAGTGTAAGGAAGACTATGCGTTTTTGAGCTTGCTGTCGGCAATGTTTGTTTTAATATCAGGGAAATCCACATTACAACCCAGTTCAGCTACACAACTGCTCCACACACTGACCTATCAGACTTGCCCATTGGGCACTGCCTGATTACCCTATAAGCCAGTCCAACCCTGTGTCTGTCTAAACTCCGTCTTGCCCTTTTTTCTGTTGCCTGATGGCAGACATTAGCTATCTTTTGTCATATCTACAAGGCTCAATGTAATCTAATCCCCTTCTTCTCACCCTTCTGGCCACAGCTACAGTTAAATGTTTGTCAAACTGTGTCTCAATCACATAGTGTGTGTAGTCTACAGTGGCATGGTGGGTGCAAAACAATTGACTGGAATGTGTCCCTAGCAATTGCCAGTGGCTGAGATTAATTCAAGTATTACATTCATCACCCTATTGTTGTTGCAATTTACACTCTAAGTGCGACGAGAATGCCAAGACATGGGTCCCATAGTGTGACTCAACCTGTACCCCACTGATAAGACTTAAGTAGGTTGAAAATGGTAAGAGTATGCCAGTGGTAACTTCAGGCTTGGGCCTTGCCTGTTAGTTTGGGACAGACTGTTCCCATGAGAAGCAGGGTCGGTACTGATTTGCATACGGTGGGTCTTTTATTCAAGTATTCTATATATCACCATGTTGTTGTTTCAATCACATAGTAAATGCTTCTTATGTCAACCACCTCATACATTTCCTGGGAGATTTCATTCTCCAATACAAATCACAAAATTAAGCTTCTAAATTATTAATTGACTAAAAGACTTGGAGGCTAATTTTCAGTATTCCACCAACTGTCATCCAGCTGGTGAGTTGCCCTGATGAGATGTTACAACTGTTCCCAGGGCAGATGCAATGGCCTGGATATGGGGAGTTGTTTTTGTTTCCTTAGCGGGAAGAAAAGTTAAGCTGTGCCCAGCACCCTTACCTACTACAAAGGGGCCTACCCTGTTACAAGCAGATGAGACTTAACAGGCCCCTTTCTTTGTCCTCTCAGTCAGTTAGAAACAAAACCTAGTGGGGGGAATGATGCCTCCAGTACGGCTTTGGAATGACTACAGAGGAGGTGCTGCTCATTAACCTGACTACGCTGCGGGGTGGGTACACAGGCTCTGGGCACGGGGGAAATTAATTTTCTATCTTGGATTTAGTTAGTGAGGGGCAATGTGGTATTGTTTGCAGTAGAGAAGACAGGAAAGGCTGGAATGGTGGGTAGGGTTACCAATGGGAACTTTACCCTGTTGATTTGGAAGGTGCAAGGTGTCACTCAAACCCACAAGCAAGCGGCAGGCATAAACAAGACGCCTTCTTCAGAACATTCTGGACCTGTGGATGAACAGAGGAAATACTTCATCTGCTGTCTGCAACTGGTGAGTAGACCTGCCCCCACCTGTTCTCAGTGCTATGAAGAGTACTCCAAAGGTCAGTTGGCTGACCTCCTGCGTAAGCACCAGGGCCACAACATGCTTCAAGTGGCCCTTTCCCTGAAGTGCCCAGCTGACCAGTTCCAAAAGGACTTGACCAGGACCATGCTGGTGACCTCTGCTTAAGTGAGTCTTGACCTAAAGGAGATGTTCCTGATTTCCTGTAAAATTGGCTGTGTCAAATTGGACTTCTCATATCACCTCTGAAATGCTGGGACTTTAAAAATGTTTTGTCTGCAAGACCTTACAAACCTGCCAAGCTGATCTGCTCAAAGCGCAACGTTGCTAGGCTGAAGAAACAGGTTTCCTGCACTTGGAATTTCTCTGCAGTAGCAAATCTATTTCAACTGGACTTTGTCTGGAACGTAACCGGTCTCATGGTGCCCTTGTCAGACACAGTCATAGCCTTGCCATACTGGAGGATTCCAAGCTCTGGAAAAGAGACTAAAAGCACTTATATATTGGGAAGATCATAGTTTGACGACAGCGGAGACTACTCCGTCTCCACTATTTTCAAGTTGCTCCAACCGCCCAATGGAGTAAGGGCCATTGGAGGTTTGGCTGTATGTCCACCCAACTAATTTAGATGAACAGACATATAGCCATTTTTCAATGACAGTCACCGTCATGAAAAACCTGTCAATATGGGGAATAAAAGGTGTGCTCAATGCCCCGCTCACAATGGGGGGAAACTCGCCTGGTGAGGAGAATATTGACTTTTTTTTATTTTCGAAAATAAAATTCTACTTTGGGATTGTATTTTTTAATGCAAAAAGACAGGTGTGAGCTTAGCTCACAGCTCCGTCATGTTAATGGAGCTGTCTGGCAACTCTAAATATATTGGCAGGAATCACCATGATTGCAGTTACTGTCCATGCTTGAAATGTCTGCTGACCCAGCAGACATTTAAAAAAATCAGTAGCGGCACCTCCCTCAGGGTTACGGAGCAATTTGTTCCATCCCTGTGGTGGAAAAATGGTCTGCCTGCCAAAATATATACTGTGGCCTAAATCTGAAGGTAGAAATCTTGACCTGGTTAAAGCACCAAAATAATCTGGCCTGTAAAAGTACTTCAAGGGTGTGAAATCTGAATTTTCCTGCCTGGAGCTTTTCATACCAAAACCAACACTTTCACTGAGACCTCGTGCAATGCCTATCCAACATCGTGGAGCACTCCTTGGATACTGCCTGCTGCCTTGCCCCAATGAATGATTTTGACTTCCATTCTTATGACTAAGCCCAATTTAGAGTTTGAGGAATAGGGTGGTCCATGAAACTGCCCTATCCACCAAACTGAAAGTCTGCCTGCCTCATTTAGAGTCAGACAAGCCTTCATTATGATAACGGCAGAGACTTCTCCGTCTCTGCCACTGACATAATCCTCCAACTGCCTACCAGAGTAAGGGCCATCAGAGGTTTAGCACACCTGACTTAGAGTGGTCAAACACCTGGTCAGTTATTACAGTCCGTCACCAACAGGAACAAACCTGGTTACAAGAGGCAATTAAAACAGCAAAATGGCCCCTTCGCTGTGGTAGAAATTTCCTTTGGGTTTTTGTTTTGAAAGAAAACTGCTGTCATGTTGACAGAGCCATGTGTCAAAATTACAATGCATTGACAGAAACTGTTGTGACAGTGGTTCCTGCCAATGCTAGAGATGTTCCCTGGTCTGGCAGGCATCTCCAAATTTGGCAGGCAGAGTCTCTGTCCACCAAAATCAAAATCAGGCCCACAGTCCCTTGGTACAACCTACGAATGGGTTGGACCTGGCTAGTGTATGACCTGTGCTCAATCATAATCTGCCTGAAATCACACGTAGATCCCGGTCTACTGAGGCCAGTTGATCTGCTTTGGTGCCTACTGCATTTTTGGTTCTATTTTTACTTAAATGTTCTAAAACTCAAATCTTCAGTTCCCCTTACTGAAATGTTGGCATTGCTGTGTCATTTTGTTCACTAGATTATTCTATATTTTTTATAAATTGTAATGGGATTTTTACTATGGTAATTCTAAATTAATTAGACATTTCCCAAGCCTGCTGCTCTGTACCATGGCTGACAACGATTGAGCTCATGTATAAAATACTGAAACCATTAACTGAACCTAACAATATAGTGCCTTTATTACTTGTGATGGACCTCAGTCCACCCAACTATAAGACACTTTCTCACACTGAGAAGAATAGGACAATACGACAAGGAGACACAGGAACTGGGATGAGATCACCATCGAAATATTGATTCATACATTCCTCCATATTCTCATGTAGAGTACAATTGTGACACAGGGATAAGGTTCAAAGACGTGGCTACATGAAGACACCAACATTCAAACATGGAAAATTAATCACCAATACATTGTGTTAAGGATATAGAATAAGGTCCACATAGGTCGACACCAACACACTTAGTCATGGTGACACAGACACTGAGATGGAGATAAAGTGGCTTTAGGGAAGGGGATTTAAGCTGGGGGATCCCAGGCAATAAACCATTGAGCAATAAGCCATCCATGGGCACTGAATCAGGGAATTATTATCACACCAGCAAGGTGATATGAGCACTTGAAGCTCAGCAGTGTAGTTAAATCCCAATAAAATGTTCATACAGGTCATTTTATCATAAGTCCCAGAGCATAATTTTGGCCAACACAAGAAAATACTTTCCTTCCATATTTATACCTAATTTCTACCCTTTTTCTGTTGACCTATTTATTTTCTCCGTTTCGTGCAATGTGAATATTGTTGAAATGTATCAGTTGAATTGGAGTTCCTATACCCCAGCGGTATGGAACTACTGTTACATGACTTTGAAAAGACAATTTCTGTATTTCATGGAACTATTCCTGCAAGACTTTCCACCCCTATACCTTTATCTGGATTTTAGCACAAAGATTTGTTGGCACTATTTGCTACAAACAGCAAACATAAAAAGCACTTAAAAAAGAAGGGAGTTGACCTACTCTTCCTGGCAGTGTATATTTTAGAAAGGAAAAAGTGCCAGGGCCCAAAAGTTGTCCTCAAATCCTGCAAGCTACACTATTGAAGGTCGGGATTCCGAATACCAAGGCTGCATAATTCCTCCTAATGGAAGCCTTTAGTGCCTTGATACCTTTGGGTGAATATTTTGGCTCCATAAGTCTCCTTTTCATTTCATGTCATGTCTCTGTATTCCACCACCAGACATTCTCTGCTCCTTTATCACATTTAGCACATTCTTTTTCACCCCTGCATTCTCCCATTATTTTCATCTTTCTCTTCCTCCCCTTCCAGATGGCAATAAACTTTGCACCTTGGCAAATGTAGCACCTAGAACAATATCAATCTAACACAAACCCACTGCCTGAAAATGATGAATAAATAAGCTATACGTCAAGGATCAAAAGAAGGCTAAATACATCATCCCATCCCCTTTAAGGCATGCAACAGTGTGAGGAAGAAAAGGCGGAAAAACTGTAAAACTACACCATGTAGCAATTATTTTGGGACATAAGCCTTAAGTTTATTATGCAAATTAATAATATATAAAAATATAAAAATTACATTATTAAATATTATAATAAATGCAATGACAGATCGATAAACAGTTGTACATACTTATGGTGCCAAGGCGCAAAAAAAACAGGTCAAATACACCATACTACCAACTAGCCATGCAAGCCATTCAGAACCATACTCATTCACTCACACAACACACTGCACAATGGCACCCCACTACATCAGACACAAAAACCTCAACAAAAATGGCCCAAGCTGTAATATAAATAATTTCAAACAGGAACCGTTATAGTTTTTTTCCATAAAACACAATTTCCTCAGTTTAACAGTTTTTATCCAGTAGATGGTTGCTGCATATTTTTTGAGAACTTCAATGCAGACAAAATGGAAACATAACATAATGATTGTAATGGGGAGGTTGTGGTGATCAGTTGGGCACCTGCGCCTGTAGCACATAGATCAGCTATCCTTGACCATAGCACAACCCATTCACGGAGTTTCCAAGACAGACGACTTGTAATATTCTTGTTATATTCAGCAAATGTCTAAGGACCTAGCTACGACTTTGGAGGTCCTATGTTGCACCGTTCGCTGTAGGACCACCAAAGCCGTAGTGTGACTGCCCACCAGATTAAGAGTTAAATTCAGCTCTTGCAGGCAGTCCTGCAGTGGTTTGACAGTGGCAGTCTGTTAGCCTCAGAGAAGAGCCTAACATGCAGACCTCCATTCTCAGAGCGCTGACTGCTCCTTCCTGCAAGGTGTGGCATAAATCATACTATGAAACCTCCATGGCAGAGTTTTCTCAACCGTAATGCTCCAGGAGGAGCGTAGCTACACCAGGTGTCTGGACATTTACTGAATCATCTGTTAGGGGCAGGAAAGAATGAGAGAGCGAGACGGGAAGAAGAAAAAGAGTGGACATTTTTGTAGACAGAATGAGTATCTCATTTCTAGGAGGTTTTTTGTTCTTGTTTCCCTTTCACAGCTATATTTGTTTGAGATGATTTATACCACCATCACTAGACTGGAGAGGAAATCTATCTCTCCCCTTGACTTTGATGAAAGAGACTTGTTATCAGGATATAAGCATTATTTGTTGCCATTGTCACGGAATGGTGCATGCTATTCAAAAGAGAAATATAATCATTTGGGTAAATATATGAAGTTCTGAAATTGAGCATTTCCAGTCTCAATTGCTTCCTAGTCAGTCAGGGAAAGAGATGTCTTTCTTCCACAGAGTTATTGTTATTTCTATGTAATTTTTCTGCTGTGTTTCCCTATGGTCCATGTTTTATATTTGTCACCAAATTGGCAATTCTGCCAGTTCCAGAGTCTCTCGAACAGGATATTATGGGGCACAGTGTCAAACAAGGCACTGAGATCCAACAGCAACAATGTTGCAGAATTACAAGTGTCCAAAATCTGATGGATTGACTCTGTCGCCAGTAGCAAGGCTGACACAGTGCTGTATCAGAGGCGAAATCCAGACTGGGCCCTGTAGTAGGTCATGGCTCTCTATTAAGCTCGATAGCTGTGTTTTAACAAACGTCTCTGTGATCTTGGAGAATAGTGCTAGCAATGAGGCCGGACAATCATTTTCTGACTTGATAGGATCCAACACTATTTTTAAGAAGCGGAACCAACATAGCAAGGGGAGAGGAGTTGGCCTAACGGCTAGGGTGGTCGACCTCGAATCTGGCGAACTGGGTTCCAGTCTCGGCAGGGACAAACAACATCCTGTGATTCTGGGCAAATCACTTAATCTCTCCGTGCCTAACAAAAATGAATGTGTAATGCGACTGGTGCTATGTAAAGCGCCCTGATACCCGATTTGGGTCAAGTTTGTGCTATATACAACTCTGTAAAAAAATCTGAAAAAAAAATAGCATGCTTCCATCTCCCAGGCACCTGGCCAGTGATTAGCAGCAGCAAAGTGCACAGATTCCTAAAGACAGCAAAAGCAAGGTCAGAAAAGTGGAGGCGGTAGGCAAAAAGATGGGGGAGACCCACCCTAAGGCTGTTAGGTCTAAAAAATCTGTAAAATTCCCTCTTGTCTTTAGTCTGTAGGTCATGTCAATTTGTCAAATGAGATCCTTTACTTATATAGATGCTTAGTTGTGAGGATTTCCGGGAATTAGATGACTTTTCAATGTTTCTTTACATGCCCGTGACTGATGTTTGTCACTTGGCAAGTCATAAACTAGTGTTCCTGCCTTAATTATTTTGAAATTCTATCCTGTGAGCAATTGTCAGTGGGATTGCTGTGGCGATGAGCACAATAGCCCCACTATAAATCTATCCATGTTAGACATCTCCACTGTCAAAGTAGTCTAGATAATGCTTCTAATTGAGGGCGTGGCCAGAGGAACATTAAATGCAACTTGCCTGATCTCCAGACTCCTTTGAGTCCCCGATAAATCCTGGGCCAAAAGTAATAATTTAAGACCCATTAAATAACTGTGGATAACTTGCAGCAAAGCAGAAGTGATCAGTTGAAACTGTGATCAGACATGAGTTGTGACATTAATAGGGATTGCCTGTTACACCTGTCTGCCTTACGGTGACATTCCTCACAAACGTCTACCTTCCTCCTCCATTTTTCGAATCTAATT
Source organism: Triturus cristatus (assembly GCF_964204655.1). Classification (NCBI taxonomy): domain Eukaryota; kingdom Metazoa; phylum Chordata; class Amphibia; order Caudata; family Salamandridae; genus Triturus; species Triturus cristatus. The sequence continues at coordinate 554,836,004 of NC_140591.1, read as the reverse complement.
TTTCCTGACCTTAGGGCTCTATGCACTTTACCACTGCTAACTAGTGCTAAAGTGCATGTGCTCACTCCTTACAACATAGTAACACTGGTTTATCCCCAAGTGGCACATTTAATTTATTTTTAATTCCCTAATAAAGTTGCACTACATGTTCCCAGGGCCTGTAAAGCAAATGCTACTAGTGGGCCTGCAGCACTGATTGTGGTACCCACATAAGTAGCCCTTCAAACATGTCTGAGGCCTTCTATTTTAGCCTGTGCAAGTGTAGTTTTAAACTGCCATTTCATAATGGCAAATACATCTTTTGCAAGGCATAAACCTTCTTTTTTAATACATATTAGTCACCCTAGGGTAAGTCCTGGACAGCCCAGAGGGCAGGGTGACTTGTTTAAGGAAACTGTGCTCGTTGGACAGAAACGTCCGTATTTGCTAGTATTTGGCAGCATTTTTCTTTTAAAGTATTTTAACTTTCCTCCCTCGCGTTAGGAGGAGGGTAGGAGTTCTTAAATGTATTTGTTTTGTATTCCTGTGATTTCATGCAAAGAGTACTGTGCAATTTTAACTCCTTACTTGTGCTAAATCCTTACTTGTGCTAACTCCTCTTACTCGCACTATAAAACTTGATTTCACGCCACGCTATTTAGCGTGTCCTTGGGGGTTTCTGAGGGACAAGTACATTCTACGGCGCCATCTTTGTTAGCGCTCTAGCGTTCGCACTGTGGGGGCTTTAAAAACACGCACATGCCAGCGCGCAGCGCAACAGCTGACTTGTTTAAGGAAACTGTGCTCGTTGGACAGAAACGTCCGTATTTGCTAGTATTTGGCAGTATTTTTCTTTTAAAGTATTTTAACTTTCCTCCCTCGCGTTAGGAGGAGGGTAGGAGTTCTTAAATGTATTTGTTTTGTATTCCTGTGATTTCATGCGAAGAGTACTGTGCAATTTTAACTCCTTACTTGTGCTAAATCCTTACTTGTGCTAACTCCTCTTACTCGCACTATAAAACTTGATTTCACGCCACGCTATTTTGCGTGTCCTTGGGGGTTTCTGAGGGACAAGTACATTCTACGGCGCCATCTTTGTTAGCGCTCTAGCGTTCGCACTGTGGGGGCTTTAAAAACACGCCCATGCCAGCGCGCAGCGCAACAGATGACTTGTTTAAGGAAACTGCGCTCCTTGGACAGAAACGTCCGTATTTGCTAGTATTTGGCAGCATTTTTCTTTTAAAGTATTTTAACTTTTCTCCCTCGCGTTAGGAGGAGGGTAGGAGTTCTTAAATGTATTTGTTTTGTATTCCTGTGATTTCATGCGAAGAGTACTGTGCAATTTTAACTCCTTACTTGTACTAAATCCTTACTTGTGCTAACTCCTCTTACTCGCACTATAAAACTTGATTTCACTCCACGCTATTTTGCGTGTCCTTGGGGGTTTCTGAGGGACAAGTACATTCTACGGCACCATCTTTGTTAGCGCTCTAGCGTTCGCACTGTGGGGGCTTTAAAAACACGCCCATGCCAGCGCGCAGCGCAACAGATGACTTGTTTAAGGAAACTGCGCTCGTTGGACAGAAACGTCCGTATTTGCTAGTATTTGGCAGCATTTTTCTTTTAAAGTATTTTAACTTTCCTCCCTCGCGTTAGGAGGAGGGTAGGAGTTCTTAAATGTATTTGTTTTGTATTCCTGTGATTTCATGCGAAGAGTACTGTGCAATTTTAACTCCTTACTTGTGCTAAATCCTTACTTGTGCTAACTCCTCTTACTCGCACTATAAAACTTGATTTCACGCCACGCTATTTTGCGTGTCCTTGGGGGTTTCTGAGGGACAAGTACATTCTACGGCGCCATCTTTGTTAGCGCTCTAGCGTTCGCACTGTGGGGGCTTTAAAAACACGCCCATGCCAGCGCGCAGTGGGCGCGCCTGCGGCGTGCCAGAGGCGCGCCAGAGGCAAGCCCGTCTGCGCCCATCCGCGCCAGGACACCGCCAGCCGCCGGACACTCTGATTGTTTGCAGTTATCTAGTCCTGCACTGAATCCCACGCGGATATACACACGTGAGCAGTTGCTATCCTTAAATAGGGTAAGCTGTAAGGGTCTATGCGACAATCCTTTTGAGGGCCCCTTCTCATGTCTGCTATGTAAGTTTCAATGCATGCATTGTCATTGTTCTACTACTCTCTTACCTCCTCTACTCGACTGTATCTGTCTACCTAACTCCTTGAGGTCAGAGCCCTTTAGTCACCTGCCTCCTAGTGGGCAGCCCCAAGCATGGAATTGTATTCTAGCCAATGTTAGGTCCCTGGTTAGACATTCTGCAAATATATGGGATTTTCTCACCGACAAGAAGCCTGATATAAGTTTCATAACAGAGACCTGGCTTAAACCCTCTTCCACCCCGGCCATTGCTCTAGCCTTACCTGAAGGCTATCGGATTCTTAGGCGTGACAGAATAGGTAAAATGGGTGGTGGCATAGCCATAATTCATAAAGAATCACTGGTTGTTACCATCCTTGACCAGCTGGGGACGGAAGCATTTGAATGCATTGTTTTTAGACTAGACCTCTCCACACGATGTATCTGGAAAGGCGCATTAGTCTATAGACCGCCTGGCTCCACATTAAATTTCAGCAATCAGCTGCTCGAATTTATCTCTCCCCATCTTATTACCACACGTAAATTTATTCTACTTGGGGACTTCAACATCCATAGTGAAGATGCCTCTAATCAAGAGGCCACCCTATGTCTACAGGATTTAGCTGCAGGGGGTCTAGAGATTATTAATACCGCCCCTACACATATTGCTGGACACACTCTGGACCTCATCCTTTCCAACTCCTTGGATATTAAATGTGGTGAAACATTACCGCGTACTTGGTCCGATCATTCTATGATAAATTTTCAAGTGTTGGGTCTTATGGACCTGGTCCCGGTGTCCAATAACACCTCTGACACACGCCGATATCGATCCTGGCATAAATTAACTACCAACCATCTTTCCCTACTATTCTCAGAGTGGGATTGGAACAGTACGCAAGAGGATGTGGATCAACAGCTCGATCTTTTTAATCTAAGAGCTAGCAATCTACTGGATAAAGTAATTCCTTTTAAACGCCTCAGATATTCACCTAAAAGCACTGCTACTGGTTGGTATACGTCGGACCTGCGTGCTGAGAAAAGCGCCTGTAAAAGACTGGAGCGGTCTTGGCGTCGCTCACATGACGAACATGTTAAAACCTTGTATAAAGCAGCTATGACAAATTATCACAAAAATTTTAAATTAGCCCATAAATCTTATATTGCAGCAACCTTGGAGCAGGCAGGAAATAATGCAAGGTTACTTTTTCAAATAGTACATGATTTCACAAACCCCAAATCATGCCAGACTAAGGATAGTTTTTCTCAGTCACTATGTGACAATATTTCCTCCTTCTTTGTGCAAAAGATTGAGAAGATTTATCATAATATCACCTTATTCAATACCTCTGCTTCTAGCCCAGCAGAAAACATGCCACAACTTATTACCGAGGGACCCCGTTTGACTATTTTTCCCCCTATTTCTGTCACCGAAGTGCAAATTCTTCTGGAATGTACCAGATCTGGATCCCCACTGGATATTTTACCTGCAAAAATCTCTTCCCGATTTGCGGCCCAGCTGGCACCCCCAGTTTGTTCGATAGTCAATGCCTCTTTAAAATCTGCAACTCTCCCTCTAAAATGGAAACACGCTCAGATCATTCCTATTCGCAAGAACTCTAACATCTCCCCTGAGGAAGTATCAAACTATCGTCCGATTTCGCTGCTCCCTCTACAAAGCAAGATCACAGAGAAATACATTAATAAACATCTATCTGCCTTTCTCGAGTCTTGCAAGGCTCTGGACGTCTCTCAGTCAGGCTTTCGGGCTAAACATAGCACCGAAACGGCTCTGGTGGAGGTAGTGGACAATATCAGAATGGCTCTGGACCAAGGTCAAGCGGCACTTTTGGTGCTGCTTGACCTATCAGCTGCTTTTGACACCATTTCCCATCAAATCCTACTACAAAGACTTCGGGAGATTGGTGTGGAGGGATCTGCACTTAGCTGGTTGTCTAATTTTTGGTCTAACCGTACTCAGGCAGTGGCAATGGGGCCTTTTACATCTACTCCCACACAGGTTACCAGAGGCGTCCCGCAGGGCTCATGCTTGAGCCCTACCTTATTAAACATCTACGTGACGCCTCTGGCTAAACTGATGAGAGATCTGGGGTTTAACCCCATTTCCTACGCAGACGATACCCAGCTCCTCCTCACATTCGATAAAACGAGATTTGACATACATACCATCTTCTCTCAGGGCATGATGGGAATTGCCGCCTGGATGAAATCCAACTATCTCCAGTTAAACTCTGAGAAGTCTGAGATCCTGTTGTTCGGAGGTGCAGACATCTGTTGGACACCAAGATGGTGGCCTGAGGAGCTGAGTAAAGCCCCTGCTCCTAAAGAGGTGGTAAAAAACTTAGGCAATAAGCTTGATAAAAAACTCACGATGCAAACCCACGTTAACACCATTGTTGGGTCTTGCTATCACATCCTAAGCTTACTTAGAAGAGTTTTTCCATTGCTTCCAATTTCCACCAGGAAGACTTTAATTCAAGCATTACTCATGAGCAAGATAGATTATTGTAATGCTCTTCTTCTCTCTGCTCATGCCACCTCATTGGACAAATTGCAGGTTGTTCAGAACACGGCCGCCCGCCTAGTTACTGATTCTCCAGCAAGGACTCCTTCACAGCCCCTATTGCGTGAATTACATTGGCTATCAATCAGGAAAAGAGTACATTTTAAAATTGGTTGTATGATTTTTAAGGCCATAAATGAACTTAGCCCTCATTATCTTAATAAGAAATTGGAAATGTATCACCCTATATCCTCTCTTAGATCTGGTTCGCAGAAACTGCTCTCTGTTCCTAGAGTAAAGAAAGCCCGCTCAGGCGGTAAGGCATTCTCGTATCTAGCCCCTACATTCTGGAACAGTCTTCCCCTCTTCCTTCGCATGGAAATGCCCCTCTCCCGTTTCAGAAAACTTATGAAGACACACCTTTTCTAGCTTAATGACTAGTTTGCTGTTGCTAGCGCAGAGATACCCCCAGGGGTGATTCAGCGCGATATAAAATTATAAAATCAAATCAAATCAAAATCAGGGTGGAATGGATTAAAAAGTAAGGCATGTACTTTTAGTTTTTACATGTCCTAGGAGTAAAAATCTTTTAAATTAATTTGTTACTACTGCAAGACCTATCTTTCCCATAGGATAACATTGGAGTTGCCTTATTGCAGTTTATCTGGCTCTGGTGACTAAGTGTACTAATGCATCCACTGCATGGGGCCTGTGTTTGACCCCATGGTCACAGGTTCAAATCCCAGTGGGCCCACTCAGCCTTTCTTTCACCTGAGGTCGATAAAATGAGTACCGTTGGTGTGAGAAGTTGGCCTGGTATATGCTGTCCACTAATTAAAGTGGGCACCTTGCACCAGTCCAAACAACCCTTATGGTGGTTTAGGAGGTCAAAGATAACCTTGGAAAGCTATCCAAGTGGTAGCAGTGGAGAGCAGCCTTCAGGTTTAGTCTTGAAGGAATGTTAAGCTGCTTTTTTACCAGAATGCAACCTTAATGTATTGGTTACATTAAAGGAGAACCAAACAGTAGTTATAAAAATATGTATTTATTAATATAACACACCTTAAATTCCTCACAATATCTGCTACATGCAGATAAACCCAAAGCACACAATACTGCAGCACAGAAACAACCGTAAGTAGCACTAATACACAGTGGGCTCCAGGGAGAGACCAAACCATATACTGTAATAATGGCATAAGAACCACAACTCGAGTCAAGACAGTGTCTCGAGGATGTACAATCACTAGGACCCCAAGGAACCACCCAAGGTGAGTAGGTAGGGACCCCACGGAGGACGGGTGCAGTGTGAGAACGCGACCACATGCTACGAAGAATTCAATGGGAGAGTCGCAGTTGCAGTTTTAACGTTAAAGGACCCTTCCCAGTGTATTATGAGGAAACCCTTTGAAACATAGAAGGTTTGAGAGCCACCCCACCCGTGGATACCGAAGTATCAGAGTTACTTATCCCAGGGAAACCGGGTGCATAGATCTGAAGTGGCATCGGAAACCGCTGTTGTTCTCAATGGGAGTCTTCAAAGAAATGCCACTGCTGGAAAGAAGAAAAGTGTCCGGTGGAACCCACAGGTGGATTCTTGATGGAAGGAATCTGAAAGCAGAGGGCACAGAGTCTGAGTCACTCAGGAGTAACCAGGGGCTCGGTAGACGAATGTCCACCGATGTCGGATTCTTCAGGTGTGATAATGGAGACATTGACTCTACAGCTGCAGGGACCAGGAGACATCGAAGGTAACTAGGAGCTGGATACAAGCTTTCCCACAATGGATGTCGAGTGCTGAGGGGTCGGTGTCTGGCAGGAGCACCAACAAGCCTTAGCAGTGGCAACCCATGAAGAAGGTCAAAGAAGGTTACGGTCTGGCCCAGCAAGGACCAGATGACTCACCACAGCAAGGGGAGTCAAGGCAGGCCTGGGAAAACCAGGGGAGCCCAAGAAAAGCAGTGTTGTCCCACAAGTGTACCCACAGGCCAAAGGCACAGGAGTCGTGAGGGGACCTCTAGCAGTTTCCCAAAGTCACATCTTGCAGGGCATAGAGTGAAAGGAGGCCAAGTCCTTTGTACAAAATGTGCTCAGAGAATGGGGCTATCGATAGCCCAATGCACTTAGTTGGAGAACGCCAACAAGCATATGCACTAGCAAAAGTACGCAGTGCACAGAAGTTCAGGTGATGCAGTCTCCACGAGCGATACTGGTCTCAAACTTAGTTAGAGGGCAGCTCAACTTCAAGGAACGTAGGAACCCACCTCCTGTGTTGCTGGATCCCTTGGAGTCTGCAGGAACTCAGCATCAGCAGACCGATCAGTTGCACTTCACCCCAAATGAGAAAATTCAGTTGTCCTTGATGCTCCACAGGTCCTCCATGGAGCCTGTATATTGCATGGGCACAGACGATGCTTTGGACGGAGACGGAGACGGAGACGGAGATGAAGTTGGGCCCAGTCAAAGTCCAGCAAAGTCCAGAGTGTCCTGACGGTCAAAGGTTAGTGGTTTCTTGATCAGAATCTTGTCCACGTTGAATCTAGGGTCCTACAGCCAGGTAAGCCCCTTTGTACCCATGGGAGAGGGTTGCACTGATTCAGGGAACCCTCCCAGGGGAGGGTCAGGACAGGGGGAGGTTACTCCCATGTCAAGTTTCATGCAAGGGCAGGAGTCAACAGTTCCCAGGACTGGTTTGAACTGGTCTATGCACAGGGATACCAAATGTGCCCCTTGCACAGACTTTCAGGCACTTTGGGAGTGCCCATCAATACACTAAACCCTATCTGGGATGTGGTCACACCTCCCTGTGACAGGATGCCTTTTGTGCTGCCTTCCTCTGCTCGAGCCAGAAGCAGGAGGGCAAAAATGTGTCTCTGGTCGACAGCAACAATTTGGTGCTGTCTGGGTCGAGAAGGCTGGTACTGGTAAGACCAGGGACCCCAGGAAATTTGCTTTAGAAGGGTGGAATCATACCTCCCACACTGGTTACGGGTGTGGAGGTATGATTTGAAGGTGTTTGATACCAAACATGACATGGTTTGTTGAGCCATTTTTGAGATAGCATTTTATGCAAGCATATAATGCACCTCTTCCTACATGTCTGGCTGTGTCACCGACAACCTGGGAAAATTCATGTCTCCAAAGGATGCAGGGGTGCTCTGCTCATGCAGGGGCACCCTCTCACGTAAAACCCAGCACCCTGCCTTCATGATTGTCTTGGCCTGCTATAGGGGTGACTTGTAGTTTTTAAGTGTAGTGACCTATAGATATAGTAAACCTATATCTGGAGTAAGTGGTTCATGCACCATCTTACCCAGGCTGCAATGGCAGGTCTGTTGTTCCATTTTGCATGGCCTCTTATGAGTGGCATAATACCTGCTTCAGCCCAGGAGAGGCTTTTGGGGTACCTATGCCCTGGGTACATGTGTACCATATGCTAGGGACTGACAAGGGTACCCCAGTATCCAATCTGGAGTGTACCTCAGTACATGTCTTAACAATTTAGGGAGAAAGCAGAAAGACGGGGGTCCTGATTAGGAGGATCCCAGTCAGACTAGTCAAAAACTGTGTAACATAAAGAAAAAAGTGGGGGTAACAAGAAGAAGCAGATCCTAATTTCCTACAGTTGGGTAACAATAAACATGTGTTATTCAGTGTCAAGATGCCTAAGGCTGAAAGTGCATGTTATGTTACGTTTTATAAGTGTAATTTCCAAACGGGAAGAGATAAACAGTTCATGTATGATGTTCCTTGAATCACAGTTTTAAATTCTAACTAATGGTAAGGTCAGATTTTTAATTTAAATTGTGAAAATGCCACTTTTAGAAAGTTGTCATTTTCGGCCTTAGCCATTAAGTGCCTGTAGCCTGTCTCTGGTCACCTGCCTGTGTGTAACTGGCAGTTGGGCTTTTCGTAGTCCTCCTAGACAGCCACACACAATAGGGAGCTTAGGTGTGCCTGGTTGGGCCATCACTGGCAGGATGGGAGGATTGGGCACAGCCTCATTTACAATTGAATAGGCCATGTCTTGCCTCCACATAAAGGGCTGCATACCCCTTGTAATTAATCTGTAGCCAGGACAGGAAAGCCAGGATGGCCGGAGACTTCAAAGGGAAACTTCTAGAAGGGTCTCCTCCACTTTAAAGGCAAAACTGGGTATAAATGCTGGTTAGCAGACACTACCACTCCAGGACACATCTGGACCTCTGCAGACTCTTCTAGGACAAGCATTGGCATGGCCAAAAGGTCTCGCGTTTGGAACCTTATAAGTGTTTAGCTAGAGCTATTGGCTTTGCCAATGTTTTAAGCTATGTTGTAGAGCACTGTGCAGTATGTTGAAATGTTATAATAAAGATGTGTTCTAAGAATTTTTGATATCTTATATATTACCCAAAAAACATTATGTACTATTGAATGACCACATTAAAAACATTTCTTCTACCTTTTTGTCATTTAAAAGCTGGCTACTTCTTCCTGCCTGTTCTAGTGATCGTTTATTTAAAGGTTTTTTTTGTTATGAGGGTAGAGGATGGGAAATTGTACCTGAATTACAATATGAGCAAAGGATGGACACCTGGGTAGAATCAACAGATGCCAAAATTCTAGCAAAAGACACAGAATCCTAGGGCAGGCTGAGGTGATGCTGATGTGGTGCTGAGCTGGTGCGGAGGTGATGCTGAGTGATGCTGTGGTGCTGAGGTGGTGGTGGTGCTGAGTTATGCTGAGCTTATGCTGAAGTGGTGCTGAGGATTGGCTCGGGTGATGCTTAGGGACAGTGAGGTGGTGCTGAGTAATGCTGAAGTGGTGCTGAGTCATGCTGAGGTGGTGCTGAGTCATGCTGAGGTGGTGCTGAGTCATGCTGAGGTAGTGGTGCTGCGCTTGTGCTCAAGTGGTGCTGAGCTGGTGCTGAGTCATGCTGAGTTGGTGCTGTGCTGAGGTGATGCCGAGGTGGTGCTCAGCAGATAGTGCACACACAGCATCAGCAAACTTGACAGCAGCATCGTTTCCATGAAGGAAAGGTACCATCAGCACAGCCTGAATCCGTCTCCGTGCTCCTCTACTGGAGAGGAGAGGTGGCATCGAAACAAGCTGGCGCTGTCTCTTTGTAAGTAGCCTATGAATGGACAATGCATGCAGAGTCGATGAAACAATGTGTCCCTGCCTTTGTGCATGCATTGCCACACCAAATACTGCCCACACCCGAGATAACGGCATCTGCATGGTCTAAGGCTAACTGTCCATGCAGTATCCATTAAGAAGGAATGATTGTTTCCACCAAATTATATTTCAATATTTTAGTTTTTTTTAAATCCTGTTTGCAGGCAAACATCCTTTTCCCAGATCAGCAAATTGGAGATGTTCCTGCTATCTGGGCAAAACTGTCACATCTATAAAGCATTCAACATCTGAAAGGTGACCAGTTAACTTTAATAACTGTCAGGCACAGTATCGTAACCTATGTACTGTGATTCTAATATATTTGGCGGCAGATGATGGATTATGTAGAAAGTGTGACAAATTCACAATTATGTGGAAAGTTTTCCGGTTGCACAAATGCATATGTCCAGAAGCCCAGAGTAGGTCACAGTATTGAACCATAACAGGGCTGATTCTGCATGTAATATGTTCAAGGCAGATAATTCACTATTATGGTACTCAGCAGTATGCAGTGCAAAGCCAAAGGCTGCAGAAGAAAACACCATATACTTATTTGCGTTGTGTTAAATATTAGCAATGTTGATATTTTTCAGTACTCTGTGATATCATATCAAAAGGGCAGCATGATTGATGTCACACTTGGTCTCAAAACCCCAGCTGACACCAAACAAAGGAAAATTCTGGAATGCCTATAGCAGGACTGGGTAAACAGTACTGTTATCTTTCTCTACACTGGATTGTCCCTTTAAAGTTTCAGCTTGGCAGGTGTTATTTTGCATTAACTACCTACCACCAAAGTGGCAATCAGCAGCACATTCACTTACAGTCTAAGCAGAGAAGCCAAAGCCTAAATGAGCATGGAGTTTGCACACTCACTCACAAGAGTAGGTTGGATGCACACCGACGAGCTGCAGTGCAGGACTGTGGGTGATGTCGCACTCCAGTGACACAATCTGGAAATTTCAGAAGAATGAAACTCGTGCCCTATATTCACATAGGCATGAAACACTGTTCGCTCACGCACCCACTCTGTCACATCTAACTTTATGAAGAGCAGCGATTGGCTGCCTGGGCATGCGTTTTCACTATCCAGGCCTCCGAACCCATTTGAATAGTGTACAAGGTCACAGAATGGAAGTTACTGGTACACATTTCGAACGCTCCCCACTCCGCCCCCTTACTGTTCTAAAGTTGCATGATTTGAACATTACAATGCTAATTATTTAACAGCCTCAAAACAATTCAGTTTGCGATATGCACTACATCAACAAGCAGTGTTATTCGCTCACTTAATCTATTACTGTGCCCACACAAGTGATGTAGAAGGTTCACAAGGAATGTTATTCCATCTGATAGCTCGGTGGGCGAGTTACGTTTCAGCTGAAAGCATGCACATTTGAATGGCTCCTGGGTTGATTTCCATTATGAGGAGAACAATGGGAGAGCTAGGGAGGCAAGGGTGCGTCCGTATCCCCTGTAATATATATACGATTAATCAAAAATGGACAGACCCATTGGTGTTGGTACGATCACTGGCAAGCAGTGCTTGGGAACCCACTAGGTGAGTAAAAGGCCCCTCACACACCAACCTAGTTGGTGTCATGCTTCATCATAGGGGCCCCAACCGGGTGGCCGAGCGCCTCCCGGTTGTGCTGCAACGCCTGACTACAGCGGAGCTGGTGTGGTGTGATAGTGTGATGTTGTGAAAAGTTAAAAATATCTCTGAGAATCCTTGCCGGGGGAACTTTAGTGATGGCGGCTCAGGATATATTAAAATTAAAAATTATGTGAAGTAACTAAGAAAGGAATTTGATTTCGTAGTTAACTATGTGTGTGGTCTACATGTTTCAGCCCGCCTTAAAATGTATGGGGCTTTCTTCAGGACCAGGAAGTGCAGTGAGTGGCAAAACGGTGCCACGTGAAAAGTGAAAAAGAGAAAAAGAGGGTAATTTACCTACACACTCGCTAAGGTGTGTGGAAGCGATATCAGCTCATTGGCAGACACCGCAGCGAAAAACCTGTGGGAAAGAAAACAATACACAGACATAGATGGCAAAAGATGCTATAATACGTACTAAACAATTATAAAATGCAATCTTTGACTGACTGTGAAAAAGGATCTTTAAAGGCAGGTGGTCGTACAGGTGGCAACACACACGTAGTGGCATGCGGCTATCGGCTGGTGCTTCAAATTATCAGATGTTGTGGTGGGCGGAATGCGCCCTTGGTGAGTTAACAGTGAGACCAGCAAGGAGCGTGTGAGTCGCTCTCGTGGGGTGCCTGGACGGAGTGGCAGGCAACTATAAGCCGGTGACGGCGTGTAGCCACTGGCTAGAATAGTCTGGCTCGGTCGCAACGAGTGAGCGAGGGTGAGACTAGTATATTCAGGTAGGTTGTGAGTGTACCAAATTGTCTCTAGGGTAAACTGTATAGAAAAGGGGCAATTACCCTTGGGTGGCGCTCTACAAATGAGTGCTAGAAGTAAAGAGTAAAAGCAAAAGGGAGAATATATTACACTATGGCTGAGTATTGATCGCCGATCAGGAAGGGGAGGAGTGCGCTCCTCCTGACACAGAATCTGTGAAGGAACGGTACAGGGTCAAGACAGGGTAGATATAGTAGTTAGAAGCCCAGCAATGCCAGAGTTAGTCAGCGCGCGTCACCTTACTTGGTCTGAGAGCAGCACCCGCTTGGCACCTACTGAGGTCTCCCGGCTCCTGGATGGTGTGGAGTCGAAGACTGTTGGGGATTTTAAGGAGGCGGGAGCCATAGCGTACGTGCTGCCTGTCCGGTGATCGCGCGAGAGACAAGGCAGACTGCGCATGCTTGCGTGCGAGTCACTAACTGGCTGTGGGTGTGGGAAGAGAGTGCGTGTGTCTGGGATGCTGCTTATGCGCGCATGCGCACGGACTAGCAAACGAAGTGTTGGTGCTAAACAGCGGACTTGTGTCGGCTCTAGCAGAGATATCAATGAATTAAACTTCCATCATGCGTGGGGCGTCAGTGCCCCTGCTGGGAATGTTCATATATGTGCCAATTATTATCTGGCCATGACTAGGACACAGAGTGTAAATAGGAGAAGGCGATGTTACACAGCGAACTAGTATTAGCGTAGTGGCTAAAAAATTTATGGGTGATGCTGCCACGGTTGATGCGGCGTCTGTGCCCCTGCTGGGAATGTTCATGTACAAGCCAAAAAAGTAACAGGCACACGGTTAGGGTCTCCTCAGGCTGTTCCAGGGGATATTGTCGTTCAGCCCTTTAAGGTGGCTGGAAAGGCGATAAATCCATCTTTGTTCTTGTTCAAACAGGCGGTTCTGGATATTGGGTAGATTGTTATCCAGGGCTTCCAAAACGACCCATCTCATATCGTTGGTGGTGTGGCCCTTCTCCAGGAAATGATTCGTCATTTTGGTGATGTTCTTTTTGCAGCGTATCGTGCTTCGATGCTCGCAAATCCTGGTTTTCACCTTCCGAGTGGTCATGCCAATGTAGACAAGATTGCATGGGCACGTTATGCGGTACACCACATTTTCTGTATTGCAATTCGTGTGTTTGCGAAGCTCCCATATTTTGCCTGGTTCTAGGTGTAGGCTTTTGGTTGTTTCTGTGATGTGGCAGACGCTACAGTTGCCGCAGGGGAAATGTCCTTTGATGCTGGGCAGACCCCAGGCGTTCAAGACCGTGTTGGTAGGCCTGGGAAGGGGAAGTGGTCTTGTGGACACAACAGTGTCTTTGATGGTGCGTGCTCTCTTGTTCGATAGGAGTGGGGGTTCCCAGTTGAGTTTGCCTGTATTGAGTATTTTCCAATTTCTTTTGATAATCTGGGCAACTTTGTGTGTCACTGTGTTGTAGGTGGTGACGCATGTCAATGGGGGATTGGTGGGTTCCTTAATGAGGTTGTCCAAGAGGCCATCACGATTTTGATTCCTGGCCCTTTTGTTGGCTGTCTTGGTTATTTTTTGCGGGTAGCCACGTTGGTGCAGTTTCTCGCAGAGGTCGGTGGCCTGTGTTTTGTAGTCTTTGATCGCACTGCAGTTCCTACGAAGGCGGAGGAACTGGCCGTATGGGAGATTCTCGCGGAGAACTCGGGGATGGAAACTGGTGAAGTGCAGTAGGGAGTTCCGGGCTGTTGGTTTAAAATGTGTCTTGCTCGTGAGACCTCCCGAGGTTGCCTGTATATCCAAATCAAGAAAGGTGGTCTTGTGCCTGTCTGCCTAATGTGTGAATCTGAGATTAGGGTCACATGTGTTAATCCAATCGCAGAATGAGGCCAGGGACTCTTGTGATCCCTCCCAAATTAGGAGGATGTCATCAATGTATCGCCTATAAAACTTGATTTGGGGAATGCGTGGTGTGCTGTTGTTGAGAAGGTGTTTAGTCTCAAAATTGAATACATACAGGCCTGCTATGCTGGGGGCGAAAACGCTCCCCATAGAAGTGCCGTACTTCTGTAAGTAGAGTTTGCCCTGGTACTCAAAGTAGTTTTCTTTCGTTTTGGAAGCCCTGGATAACAATCTACCCAATATCCAGAACCGCCTGTTTGAACAAGAACAAAGATGGATTTATCACCTTTCCAGCCACCTTAAAGGGCTGAACGACAATATCCCCTGGAACAGCCTGAGGAGACCCTAACCGTGTGCCTGTTACTTTTTTGGCTTGTACATGAACATTCCCAGCAGGGGCACAGACGCCGCATCAACCGTGGCAGCATCACCCATAAATATTTTAGCCACTACGCTAATACTAGTTCGCTGTGTAACATCGCCTTCTCCTATTTACACTCTGTGTCCTAGTCATGGCCAGATAATAATTGGCACATATATGAACATTCCCAGCAGGGGCACTGACGCCCCACGCATGTTGGAAGTTTAATTCATTGATATCTCTGCTAGAGCCGACACAAGTCCGCTGTTTAGCACCAACACTTCGTTTGCTAGTCCGTGCGCATGCGCGCGTAAGCAGCATCCCAGACACACGCACTCTCTTCCCACACCCACAGCCAGTTAGTGACTCGCACGCACGCATGCGCAGTCTGCCTTGTCTCTCGCGCGATCACCGGACAGGCAGCACGTACGCTATGGCTCCCGCCTCCTTAAAATCCCCAACAGTCTTCGACTCCACACCATCCAGGAGCCGGGAGACCTCAGTAGGTGCCAAGCGGGTGCTGCTCTCAGACCAAGTAAGGTGACGCGCGCTGACTAACTCTGGCATTGCCGGGCTTCTAACTACTATATCTACCCTGTCTTGACCCTGTACCGTTCCTTCACAGATTCTGTGTCAGGAGGAGCGCACTCCTCCCCTTCCTGATCGGCGATCAATACTCAGCCATAGTGTAATATATTCTCCCTTTTGCTTTTACTCTTTACTTCTAGCACTCATTTGTAGAGCGCCACCCAAGGGTAATTGCCCCTTTTCTATACAGTGTACCCTAGAGACAATTTGGTACACTCACAACCTACCTGAATATACTAGTCTCACCCTCGCTCACTCGTTGCGACCGAGCCAGACTATTCTAGCCAGTGGCTACACGCCGTCACCGGCTTATAGTTGCCTGCCACTCCGTCCAGGCACCCCACGAGAGCGACTCACACGCTCCTTGCTGGCCTCACTGTTAACTCACCAAGGGCGCATTCCGCCCACCACAACATCTGATAATTTGAAGCACCAGCCGATAGCCGCATGCCACTACGTGTGTGTTGCCACCTGTACGACCACCTGCCTTTAAAGATCCTTTTTCACAGTCAGTCAAAGATTGCATTTTATAATTGTTTAGTACGTATTATAGCATCTTTTGCCATCTATGTCTGTGTATTGTTTTCTTTCCCACAGGTTTTTCGCTGCGGTGTCTGCCAATGAGCTGATATCGCTTCCACACACCTTAGCGAGTGTGTAGGTAAATTACCCTCTTTTTCTCTTTTTCACTTTTCACGTGGCACCGTTTTGCCACTCACTGCACTTCCTGGTCCTGAAGAAAGCCCCATACATTTTAAGGCGGGCTGAAACATGTAGACCACACACATAGTTAACTACGAAATCAAATTCCTTTCTTAGTTACTTCACATAATTTTTAATTTTAATATATCCTGAGCCGCCATCATTAAAGTTCCCCCGGCAAGGATTCTCAGAGATATTTTTAACTTTTCACAACATCACACTATCACACCACACCAGCTCCGCTGTAGTCAGGCGTTGCAGCACAACCGGGAGGCGCTCGGCCACCCGGTTGGGGCCCCTATGATGAAGCATGACACCAACTAGGTTGGTGTGTGAGGGGCCTTTTACTCACCTAGTGGGTTCCCAAGCACTGCTTGCCAGTGATCGTACCAACACCAATGGGTCTGTCCATTTTTGATTTCCATTATGACCGACAAAGCCTCTCAACAATCGCAAGTTGATACAACTATTGCTGCTGGTGCGGGTAATAGCACGCCTGCTATTTACAGTGCTACGAAGCCATAAATCTGCAGCACGCTTTATAGAATAACATTGATGCCTGAGCTCTGAGAAGCATTTAACAAAATATGAATCCATACAAAAGACTTTGGGCTGACTGTCAGAATTAAATGCACAAACGCAAACACCAAAGTAAACACAATTTGATTGCTACATTCACACCTTTCCCTAGTGAACTGACGGGCCCACTCCCGCCCCCATCGCCCCACCCTTTTAGAGGCTATCCTTAGATTTTGCTTATCCTGGATGCTTACTCCCCTCCATCTATCACCCCATAGCACCTACAGCATCATCACACCCTCCGCCCTGTGTGACCTCTCACCTCCTCTTCACTCTCGCTTCTCAAGCACAGACAGGCCGCGTGTTTCTTGTAGCCGTCACCGTCGTAGGTGCGCATCTGGTTTCACTTAAGCTTCATCATTCTTTAGCGGCGGGGCACAGGGTAGTGTGAACTGGGGGCCCAAGGAAGCACGGGGAGGGCCTTCCGGGGACGAGGGTTTACAGAGAAACGGTCAACAGCAAAGACAGGAAGGCGGTCTGGGGATGAGTAGCCCATTATAAAGAGGACTGGGAAGATGGGTATGGAGCTCCAGGGGCTGAATGGGCAGTTACAGAAGCAGGCACATGGTCGTCATGGGTGTCAAAAAAAAAAAGAATTTGCAATGCAATAGGACTCGCATTTACGTGAGACTTATTGCATTTCAAATGCGAGTGCGGGCGGGCGAGAAGGCACAAACAACGCGAGTGCCGGGGGAGGGGGCAAAAAGGCACTGACTGCAGAAGGGGGGGGCGAAATAGTGCTCACAATCTGAATAAAACATACTGTGCATCGCTTGAAGTAAAGGGGCCAGTAGCCATGGAAGGATACAAATGATGAGATTGCGGTCATAAGGAGGGACTAACAAGCCTATAAACCAATCGGAAGGCAGCATTTAGGAACGACAAAGACACAAGCCAATGAAAAATATGGGCAGGGAGTGGGCTGACCTTCCACAGAGCTTACACTCCGTACTGAATACTGCATACCTCGCAAAGCGAGCAGTGCATGCGCGCTGCCGCTATAGGCTCGACCTAAAAAAGGGCTGCAGTGCTGCTGAATGACTGTCACTCTACTTGGCTGCACTCTGCTGTGCTGCTGCCTTGCTGTGCTGCTGCTTTGCTGACCTGCTGCCCTCGTGCCTGGATGAGAAGGACTTGACCTGTTTCTCTTGAATCCAGAACCTAAAGTGACTCAAAGGGCTAGCTAGCTGGTCTCCTGATCTAAAGTCTCAGGAACATAACAGGCTTCCAACAACCTTGCACCTGACCTAGAATCTGCCATCTGTGAGTCTACCATGCCAAGTGGTGCCAACCCAGTCCGGAGTCTTTGGAAGTGGGCTTAAGGTGCCTACCAGCCTCTGAAAATTCAGTGGAACCAACAGTTCTCCTCTTCTGTGCGACGCAAACTTAAACAAAACCAACGCATCACCTCTGCTGCTTTGATTAGACCTGCTGCAAAGACCCACATTGCATTGCAGCCCTTCAGAACTGCTTCTTGCTCTGATTGCACGATGCATCCGCCGCACAGGCCTTCACATCCCTTGTTAACAGCAGCCTCAAAGACAACACCAGACTCCGCATCAGAGCCTCACAGCTCCTCGCCACGAACACATTGCTCCTATTGCACACCTCCTTCTCAAGTTAAGGCCAAATTCCACCAACCACGATGTGACAAGAGTTTTGTATCGCACGCTGCTCGCCAATGGGACGATGGTGATCACGAGTGTGAATTGGTATCCCGTGGTGCAATGTTCAGATGCTAGGAGGGTGGCCAGTGAGATTTTCCCAACACAGGTTGTCAAAACCATTTGCGGTGAGAAAGCTGACATTGGAATAGAAAATGTATTTGAGTGGCAGCAAAACCAACTTGAGAAGCAGCACCCTCTGGTACTGAGTGGTGCAGTTTGTGCAGATTCTTTCAGCGTGGAGCAAGCTCCCAATGCTAAAAATCAGGACGAGCAGCATGACATGCCTATTACCGCTTGTTTGCGGAACTCTGTAGAATCTTGTGAGTTTTCATGTAACTCCGCAGAACTCTGCAGATTCCACCCACCCCTAATCATAAGCCCCGTCAACGGGATCATCAACATTGGTGCAGGCCCTCACATTGCAGCTCTGCTACGTTTCTGAACTGTGCATCACTTCAATTGCATGCTGCAACATTGACATGGATCCTCCAATTCCCCATAAAACAGGATTTATGTTACTTTGCTGAGCCGGCCGCCTAACTAGATCCCTGTATCTGGCATGGGCTCCATGAACTTGTGACTTTATTCTGGTTCGGCACGACCAGCTATCCACATGTGGCGCTGTATGTCTTTTGGTGCAATTTGTATTAAATCCATTAAAAGTGGATATCTCCAGTTCTACTAATTGCATTTCTGTTATTTGGTCTTGCTTTATTTATTATACATACTTTATTTTTCTATCTCTGTTGTGGGCTCCTTTTGTGGTGTGTTGTCTCTGTCTTATTATTTGAAGTGTTGCACAAATACTTTACACATTGTCTCTAAGCTAAGCCTGACTGCTCTCTGCCAAGTTACCCCAAGAGCTGAGCACAGGTTTATTTAGGGTTTCCTTTGACTTCAACCTGCAAAGAATTGTGGTTCCAGCTTGAGAAGTGTCTCACCCCGCCAATCAGTAACCCAATTTCTTTCTTAGGCATATATTGGTGTAGCTGACTGACAAACAAGATGGTGGGACTGAGTGAAGGAGAGCAAAACAGGGAGATCTGTAAGACTGAGAGTTGTAGAGCGTGACCACAAAGGTATCCAGTCACCTGAACAGCAAGAAGGGTCCAACGGGGTTAAGCCCTGAGAGTCAGTGGATAGAGCCATGTGTGATGGTGAGTAAGAAGGAGCTCATCATGAACTGGGCTAGCAGCCTTGCACTAGTGTAAGCTCTGGAATTCAAGATGGCCTGGCACTGATGTTTAGACACCCAAATTGCTGAGCTGAAGGCTGGAGTGAGCAAAACAGTCCCTACTGTGTTGTGGAAGTGAGAAATGTGAACCCAGTGGCACCACAATCTTGCATTAAGAGGCATGATGCGTGTGATGAGGACAGCATGGCAGACTTACAGTTGTGAAGATAACTGAAATTGCACACAGATAAAGTAAGTTTAAGGGCTGTTATTGAAAATAAATCTATTATTACGGAAAATAAGCAGATACACCCTGTCCCTGCATGGACTAGACATAGATTGGAGAGGGATGTGCTAGAGGCTGTAACCATGCTGGAACACTGCCTCATGCATGGAGCCAATGTCCTCCATATACAAAATACCTCAGATGTGCTTCAAGAAGTGTGTGTTACAATACACATCTTGGCTCTACATTAAGGCTTCCGTCTAAGGCATGGGCACAACAATAGAGCTTGAGACCAGTGCTCCTGCTCTGACTACAAAATGGCTAGAGAACAAGAGGCCAAAGCAGTAACACATTAAGAACTAAAAGACACAGAAAGACAAATGCAAAGAAGCTGGCAGCAGAGCTCAGGGTCAACAATACAAGGAACCTGGATAACATTCTGGAATCATTTCAGCCACACATGAAGCCCTGAAACAAGAGATTGGCACAGTGGTATTCCACATAACTTTACTAAGAGATGAAAAGTACAAAATTACAAAAAGTATTCCCCTAGTACAATACTTACCAAAATGGTCTGCCTACTAGAATATAGGCTGGGGATTCTGAATTGAGATAACGATGCCACAACATCCAAGTCGTCCAGCTCCTGGAAGAAACAGACATGATGCAATATCTAGCGGACCTGATAGTGACACAGGTGACTCCACAAGATCTCTCAAAGTTTTTGTTGACAAGGGCCCTCAGGGATCCCGTGTGCTGACTGCCACCAGGTTATCCGCCCCAATTGGTGTTGGTGAGGCTGCTTCACTACCAGGGCAGAGCCAAAATCCTAAAACTGGCCATGTCAAAGTCACAAATTAAGTCCCAAAATAGTGTAGAATTCATCTTTCAAGACCACACAGTAGTAGTTCAGCAGAAGTGCATAATACATCCTGGAAGTCAAGACACTGCTCCTGTTCACTGCAAAACTGAAAAACTAATAGAAGGAGATTAGACCTTGTTCTTAATTGAACTAACTGAGGCATGGGATTGACCCAACCTATTTGAAATAGACAAACATGGGGAACAACACCACTATCCACAGCCACTGAAGGAGCAGAAACAGTAAAAGCCCAGACAGCACCCTTCAAAAAGACCATCAGTGGAGGAGGCAGCCATGGTTACAAGGAATGTATGATCCGTGAGTAAATTCCATGGGGAGGCTCAGAAAGATGCCAGTAAGGTTTGCAATAAGGCCTTACTCTTGAAAATTATAACAATCTTTATGGAGTGACCACTAGAATGGCAGATGACATATAGATGTGCTACCTTAAATGTTGCTCTCCATTGCTTAAATGATGGAAGCTCACAAAAGTGAAAGGTAGTAAACAAAAAGCAGAGAAGGAAGGCAGTTGTGGGCCAACACTTCTCCCAGAACCAGATTGTTTACAACATATTATAAAGAAAAATAAATAGGATACATTTGATTATTTGAGCAGAAAGCAAATGCATTGGTTCACGGCATTTGAAGAAAAGATAATAAAGGGCTTGCAGGGTCCTATGCAAAACACAGAATGAGATAGGAGATGGGAGGAATTGGTTCAAGGGTTGGATGTAGACAGTGAGGCAGGAAATAACTAATTAACTATAAATAGTTTTTTCAGACACATGGCAAGGCTTACAAGAATAGCTTCCTTATATGGAATATATGAGGTGCGTCTTTATTGCTAAAAGATATATGCATAATTCGATTGCAGAGGAGCACAGATAGTACTCTTATAGGAAATGTGCCTCTAGAAGAGGAAAATTTGGTAACTATGTTCTAGATAGAGGGGTCACATATTTGCCACAGCCTATTCTTCGTACTCTAGAGGTGTCCTACTGTGGGTAAGATACAAGACTCTATTTATAACTACAAAACCTATGTTTCGAGAAAGGTAGGAAGATATTATATTAGGAAGTGTCTTCACCCCAAACATAGAACAGGTGGCAGTATACTTAAAACTGGCTGAACACTTGGCACAGTGGCTACTCTGCTCTTGCGTGGGGAATACAGACGCAATCTAGAGATTCACCAAGACTGCTTCCATCCTCCACATTGGGTAACCAGGTAGAGAGGATGGCCCAGTGATTAGGGACATGGCTGGCTTGAGGATTGAGGATGTGGATGGCTCTTAGATGCATGGTTAAAACTACGTGCAAGAGTTTTGGAATGTTCCCCATGACTCACTGGCTCATGGTCGATATGCTAGACGTGACTACATATTATGTTCTTACCCTCTCCAGCCTAAGACACCCCAATCAAAGTACTTGGCCAAAACACTACTAGATCATGTCTCACTATTAATGTGTGCGTCCTGGCAATACACCATGTGTCCAGCCTCATTTTGAGATTTCAGAGTGCTGCACCTTAGGATGTGGCTTTCAGAGGCTCACTATGTGATACCATATAGCAATGTTTTGTGAAAATGAAGGCACTGCCACAAATGTACTAATTGTTTGGGACGACTTCTATGCACACTGTTATAAGACAGTAGTGGATGTGAAAAGGGTGATAGAGTGAGAACTAACATGGCTTGCTGGGTCACTTAGAAATGTGAAAGAAGAAAGGTTGCTGGACCCATGCAAGCAGGTGAAGCCAGCAGAGAAAAATAAGAAGTCTGGAATGATGCTCGAGAGACCAGGCTGACTGAATTACTTGTAGTTCTTTGCCAGAACAGTCAGAAAGGGAAATCCAGCCACCTGCTCGCTTGATTGATAAAACCAGATCTGATAGCTGGCAGGACCCCCTGTGACACATCAGGGATGGAACGGGAACATGGCATACACACAAGGAGACATAAAAGCAGACTTCCTTGAATATCATACTGAGCTCTACGAGGACTGTCATGGTGTACCTTACACAGAGATAAAGTCAAAGTTGGATGAAGCAACTCAGCTCCAATTACCTCCTGATTCTTGGGAGGCTTTGGGTTGAATGGTAACTGAGTCAGAGGAAAAGGGATCACTAACAGAGATAGAGACTGGGAAATTCTTAGAGGAGCTCTCAGTAGAAGTTTACATAACTTATAATGTCTTGCTCGCACTGTTTATGGCAGCATTCGACAGAAAAGGGCCACCATGACTAAAGTGGCATTCATTATTTCCCTTCCTAAACCCCACAGGCACCCATAAAATACTGCCTTCTTACAGCTCATTGTCCATTCCTAATAAGAATTTAATAAGATAATTGCTTGACATATCTAGCCCAGGCTGCCCCTTACTGCACCCAGATCAGAACAAATCTCCGAACCTTCACCGGTGAAAGCATGTGTTGAAAGAGGCCTCAAAGGAATGCTCAATTGCAATGATCAGGTCTAGTTATATGGAAGTGGCCTTAAACTTGTTAAAGAGGTATCTGTTTGTGGTCCTCAGATGAAAGAGATTCAGGGGAGACTGCTGAAGTGAATATCTCTTCTTTTGCCAATAAAACTGCCAGGGCAAGGGCAGTAAAGGTGATCCCCCTATGACTAGTGATGGACCTATCACTAGTGTAGCAAGGAATGAGGAGCAGGTATGGGATCTGAGGTTGTCAGAAGGCATACAGAGCAACTCACTATACAAAGATGATAACGTTCTGTTTCTTATGAAGGACATGATGAGTTAAATCAAATGGTTGACTCCTTGCATTGGGCGAAAATATGTATCTTCCTAACTAACCCTGCTCTTCAAACAGAACCCACAAGCTTGTCAGAACAAAGGATAGCATGGGAGATACACACTTTCATCTACTTGGATGTAAACATTTATCACTACAAGACAGATCTCTTAGATGGGGAGCTAAAAGTGACTCTGAACTTTCTGAGAAGACACATGGAAATGTGAAAGACACTCCCCATATCGGTCATTGGCAGGTTTGCAAAATAGTTAATACTCACAAGACCACTCTACTACATTGTTAACCTGCCTGTACTGCGCTTAGATATTTTCTAGGTACACTACTTGCTGCGCAGATTTGGGGACCAAAGAGACATAGAGCATTCCTTTGTAAACCATGGCTCCCAACAGCAGATGGAGTCCTTGTCTCTTACGACTGCAAGGCCTATTTTCTAGTGGTACAGATGCAATAGTGTGCTACTGGTCAATGGCAAGTGAAAACTAAGGAAAGAACCTTCCATTATTCATTTATGGTTAAGAAAGTTGAAATACTGGAGGATCCAGGCTGGTGCAAGCAGCTGTGTTGATCTGGGAAGAAGGCAATAGAAAGATCCAAATGGACTGACTGTATGCAACAGCTCCACTATTTCTGCACTTACTGAAGCCCACTGGGCACTCCATTTCACATCAGTTGACGTAATGGACAGCAGTGGGCCTGGAGAAAACTGAGGACCGTTACTCCTCAGGCAAACTGATATTTTGCTTGATCTGATAGAGATTACAAAGTGGACAGTGTCTGCTCTATTATGCTGCTGCACACAACTTGCAGAAGAAATGGGCCACAAGAGATACAGGAAAAATGAGAAACAAGAGAATGCACACCTCAGGCACACACAGTGACTAATCTATTCCTCGTAATGGGAGAAGGGTGCAGGCAAATCACAGGGCCGTAAACTCAAAGTCTAAAGTAGAAATGACCATCTTGAAGCTGACACAGGAAAAAGATTTAGATATTGAACTGGAAAATAAGAAGTCGGAAAAGACCATAGACTATTCATAAAGGGTATACAGGAATGCTCTTTTCCAATGTTTGCAAAATTCAAATACTTACATAGCGTGTATGGAACTTTGAAAATGATTAATGAAATATATTCACAAGATGCTTCTATATGCCACAGATAAATGCAAACCGATAAACATGGCGTGGAGATGTTCTGGCTGTTTTCTGTATTGGAGGGAGGTAGTCAAAAAACCTGAAGATAACACTAGGTAGAACGAATGTATTAGCCCCTGAGCACTGTCTGCTGCAACAGTTTCCATACAATAGCAAAAAGGTGCAGGCAAGAGGTTTCTTGACCTGGCACTGACATTTGAAAGAAAGGCTATTATCTTTCTCATGTATGTCACCGGCCCAACTCCCTCCAATAGTGCAAAAATGAAATCCAGACATGGGCTACAGTGAAAAGTATAACCTTACATAAGGAAGAAAAAAAAGGTTACCACAAGCACCCATTGGCATCTCTGTGTGATGAGATATGAGCGTTTTGAATCAGAGCAAATACATCCAGATGATGAGCATTAAAATGTGTGTTAGTATTATGATACATCCCAAGATACAGCACACTATGACCCAGATATAGGGCCATATTTATGACCCGGTTTGCAACGCAAACCTTTAGTCAGATTTTTTAAGCCATGCAAAGGGGACTTTGCGTGGCTTTGAGTGGCTCCAAAAATCTGGAGAAACCCAACATAAACTGTTGCATGTGTTACTCTGCTAGGTAGGCATTCCATGGGCTTAGCGTGGATGTTCTCATGTAACTCATAAGGCTTTTGATGCATTCCTAGATTTGCAAGACCTTGTAAACCTGGGAAGGGGCCACAAAGATAAAGCTCTGAAGGTGGGGCTTAATAAAGAGAGATATCTTAATTTCTCCCAATTACTTCCTCTTTCTGTGTGCTGCATTCTGCAGCACACATAGAAAGAAGAATTTGCCTCTCAGGATTGTTTTTGTCCAGGGAGGTGCCATTTACTGCACAGAAGCAATCATGCCTACAACGCAGGCACCCTTGCTTCGTAGTGTAAGGGTACCTGTGTTGGTGCTAGGCTACCAAAACAGTGCCAGCACAAGGGAAAAGGACAGAAATGCACCGTATTGAGTAAATACGGTGCCTTCCTGCCCTTTCCCTGTTGCGCAGCACATCAAGGGGACTTGCTGCACTGCCCTGCACCACAAAAGTCTTAAATATGCCCCATAGTGTTTCAGAGGATGTAAGAAGCAGTAGATTATGCAGAGATGTCACTGAAGCTTCCCTTTTCACCTTCCAACAGAGATACAAATCCTAGATGGAACAATTCTAAAACTACTCAATAGGCAACTCCAGTGACAACTAAGCAATCATCGTTTAAGAAAATAGAAGACACCAAGCTCAAACACATTTGAATGTGGGTTTCTACGTTTACTGAGATGTGTTACACAAAGACTCTTGAAAATAAGGTTACATATCACTGTAACTCTCTGTAATTGAAGATGGCTAATGTCTATCATGAGGCAACTGACATTAGGTAAACATCTTGGGGCATATTTATCAAACTTTCACGCAGCTCAGCAAGCTACAGTGCTGCAAGGGCAGGAATGCACTATAGTAAATATTACATGAAGCATTCCAGTCCTTTCCTTACACTAACTGCCATATTTAACATTATATGAAACATTCCAATCCTTTACTCGCACTGGTGCACAAACTGCTGCCTAGCATCACTGAAGGCACCCATGTGCCATGGTGCAAGGCTGCCTGCATTGCAAACAGAATTGCTTTTGTGCAGGAAGGGGCACCTTCCTGCACAAAAACAATCCTTGGAGGCAAATTCCTCTTTCTACGCGTGCTGCAGAATGCAGCACACATAAAAGAGATAAAACAAGGAGAAATATATATTTCTCTTTGTTACGTCTCACCTTTGGCGGCGCAGCATTTTGACACATTTCCAGGACTGCCAGTAACGGTAAATCAGGGAATGCTTCAAAATCCATGGGTGTATGCGTGGTAACATGCACACTCCACCCATGGCGTGCCTCCCTGGCTCATAGTAATGCAACACAGAGATTTGAGCTGTGTTGCTCTTGATTTATCAAGCCATGCAGGTCCGCGCAAGGTGATCTAGAGCAGCTTGATGATTCTGACTTAGTAATTGCGCCACCCTTGCGCCCATTTGCGTGGCGCAAGGGTGATGCGACTGAATAATAAATATGTCTCTTTATGCAGATTCATAATGCTAAAACAACAATGAACAATTTGAAAAAAGAACACTTATCTCAGGTGAGCACCTGCAAGAGGGAGGGTGACAAAAATTGTCAAGATAGCTAGTGGTTAGTTTTTACATACATTTCCACTTTGTTCATTATCCTACAAATCGATTTGTTCAAGTGTGCATACTTTTAGCCAATTTAAAAATATTCTGCAGTTAGTAGGTGCATGTGTTGAAATCGAATATATCTTGCTGTTAGCAGATGTAACTTACTCTTTCAATAGTCCTGACTTATTCCTGCATTCCAGGAAGAAGACAGTATTACAATAATAACAGTATTACGGTTGAGTACCGAATTCAAAACTGAGCCAGGTACACAGGAGTACATCGCAGGAAACTCTTTCTGAATTTGTCCCCAAACCTTCGGAATTCAGAATGGTTGTTTTCTCCACACTTTATGAATTTCGAAAAAAGTATATGCATCAACTGACCTGCCCAGTTGATATGCTTCTATTATTAGACCGAAACGTGAATAGTCTTTTTCCGGGTGCTCTTTTTAGACAATACGTTTAAAAAAGTGTGGCTGCCTGTAATAAGAGAACACCTTGGACCTGAGGCGTACAACAAACGTTTTAACGATTGCAAATGCAATTAATTGATGCAATTGAAGAATAGACACAGATCACGCACATATACGACCTTTTACTTTTACTGCTGTAGTAAAGGTGCTCAGTTTTCGTGAGTGTGTCAACAAGGCACACACAGGAGAAGACATCAAAAATATTCTCGATCCGGCACAACTGTGGTCCACAGAGAATATGATCACACCTTTCGAGGTGATAAAGGCCTGGCCACTCTGCCAACTTTCTACCATCCCTGGAGATTACTAAAGTCCACACAACCATACTGATCATCCTGAAAATATAGAAGAACGGCAGAACATCTGTAACAACCGTGCTCATGTAATAGCGCATCAGTACCTAGAAAAAGAACAAACATCTCTAGAATAAAGCCTCGTTCCTGAGTGCCCACTGGCTCCAGTAAACTTCCCAGGGTAGATCAGGTTGTGGGTCAGAGCTGCCACAAATTACATACTCGGGTAGTTCTGGTCACGTTTTATATATATTTTTTTTTTGTACAAGCAATTAAGTAGTTACCCAACAATCCGAAGCCACAAATGTAAGCTGCGTTTATTTATTTGCTATCATCGTTGTGAATCACGGTCCATTTGTCTCACAATTTTTGTCAAACTTACTAATATTTTATTGACATCATATATGTAACACTTCTTGCATTGTGAGCTCAATAATTATGATTGGGTACATTCTCGATCGAATCCCGAAAAATGAATAACACCATGAATTTAAATTAACAGTGTGCTAATTTGATTTCCCTTTGAAACTGTTAGTTGGAAAGACATAAAAAATATCATTAATTATTCATGTAAGTTCTACCTTGGCAAGGCTATGTGCTACATTTAGAAAAACACTAGATACAAGGGTCAGCAATTAACACTGGTGTTTAACTGAACAAACCTCTGAAAATCAATTCCTTGTTAAATTAAGAATATAATTAAACTTTGGCATTAATGCTCATCTGAGGTTAATAAAGGGGCATTTCCATTGTATGAATTCCCCTAGCAACCACAAACACTGCGTGTTCGGCATCAAGGGCCGTGGACGTGTGCTCTCTGCTCAGAACCTTTAACATTACTCTCTGCTCACAACCTTTGATTTTAGTGTAATTAAAATGTATGTACGAGTGGCGTATAGCCAGATCTGACTATTCAATACAATTGAATGGAATTTTTTTGACCACGTGTTAGGAAGGGTTGGACTTCTTTATTGAATCGCCTTCGAGGTACATGAATAAACAACAATGCTGTGAACTTTAAAAAATCGACCTGTTATAAGTTCTATTTATTTTAGCGATCATGGCTCTGAATATGAGGAGACTGGAAAAATAGGCCAGCGTTTCCCCATCCCCAGAGATTCCAGGGTAACTGCTAAACCCAAGGACAGGAAAAGGCAGAACCAATACCAGTTCGACGCTGAGGGCCCATCAAATGAAGAGGTAAATCTAGGCCGGATTTAGGGGCATATCAGCAAGGCGAGGCGATAGAATTATCCCCGCTTTTGTGGCAGTTTTTGGCAGAAAAGCAGCGATAATTTTATCGCCAAATTAGCAAGCTCATGCTAACGCGTGAAAACTTGCGTTAGCGTAGGAATTCCTAACGCTCAGCTTTGCATCTCTAATGAGATGCAAAGTGGGCGTCAAGCCCCACGCTATGAAGCATAGCGGCAGGAAAAGTAGCGATAACCCCTGTTATTGCTACTTTCCTTATGCCTGCTTCAGGACTGACTTAGCCATGATATCCTATGGAAGGTGGATAGCATGGCTAAGTTTGTGGGGCCCTATCAACAAGCTAACGCCACAATGCGTGAGATTATCGTTGGGTTTTCAGCGATAATCTCACGTTAGGCAGTCAGCGTGAGGATTTGTATTGCTTTTGAGATAAGCAGTGCTAATAGCACGCTATCTCAGCGATAAAAATCCACGCTAGCCGGCGATAATTATCCTAGCGCTAAGTGCGCTTACCGATAATTATCGCCGGTTGTAGCTGATATGCCCCTTAATGAATAATTCCTCATTTTACCCGGTCTTTCAACTTTCAGCAGTCAAAATCACTGGATGAAAGTGAGTCCTGATTATGAGTCCCCTTAAAAATTTAAATTATTTCCCGGCCCTGGAATTTCCACTACTGAGAGTCCTGATAATTCCGGAAATGGAAATAATGTTAACTTCAGTTTTTGTTTTACAGAATGCTTACAGAAACTGGCGTTTCAGCACCGATTTCCGTATGTTTTCACCCAGCCTTTCTTTCACAAAGAGATTTCGGCTGATTTCAGACAGGCCCAATAACTCGAATTAACAGACACGTCAGAATATACAGACCATTCGTAATCAGGGCCGTTGTGTTGCCAATGCCATGGATTGTAGCATTCAGATGGCGACTTTGTCGTAGATTACAGGCACCTAAAGAATTAAGGGGCATATCAACAAGGCGAGGCGATAAAATTATCGCCGATTTTGCGGCCGTTTTTGTCCGAAAATCGACGATAATTTTATCGCCTAATTAGCAAGCTCACGCTAACGCGTGAAAACTTGCATTAGCGTAGGAATTCCTAACGCCCAGGTTTGCATCTCTAATGAGATGCAAAGTGGGCGTTCCTGACCTGACATGACAGGAGAAATGTCGCTAAGCGACATTTCTCCTATCATCAAGCACCACGCTATGAAGCATAGCGGCAAGAAAAGTAGCGATAACCCCTCTTATCGCTACGTTCCTTAGGCCTGTTTCAGGACTGACTTTGCCGTGATATCCTATGGAAGGTGGATATCATGGCTAAGTTTGTGAGTCCCTATCATCAAGCTAACGCCACATTGCGTGAGATTATCGCTGGGTTTCCAGCGATAATCTCACGTTAGGCAGTTAGCGTGAGGATTTTTATTGCTTTTGAGATAAGCGTTGCTAATAGCACGCTATCTCAGCGATAAAAATCCACGCTAGCCGGCGATAATTATCCTAGCGCTAAGTGCGCTTAGCGATAATTATCGCCGGTTGTTGCTGATATGCCCCTGTGTGGTCGCTTGTAATGAGGTCTAGGTAGAACAACAGTTAATGGGATTTTAGTTAGATGACCCCCCTGAAATCTATATGAGAAACAATTAAATATATTCCAGGATGTGTTTTAAAGTCAAGTGAGGAACAGTCAAATTAGGTTTGAGAAAATACTCTCCAATCCAAATTTGAGTCCCCCCCACCAGAGCCTTGAGACGCTTACAGGTATGAAGTGCGCTTTATAAATACTACGATTGATTGATTGAGTGGGATTGACAGGTAAAATGGAAAATGGAACAAGAATTTTCAACGTGTTTATACATTTTAGAGGGTAACCTCACCCTAAAGATTGTTTACTAAAAATATCCCCATACAATACAAATAATTTACAAATACTTTCATGAAAGAATCGGCCTGCGACTAAACAGAGACCCAGTAACCAATACAGACGCTTTCATAAATCGACATATGGCAGGAACCTTAGGGCGCCACTTATGGCTGATGCAAATTTACTGGAAAAAGCTTGAAAATTGCCTAAAGCCAAGCCAATTCACAAAGGTATTTATTAGTGAGACAATAAGTACTGCAGGAGTGCTCTTTTACACACTCACATACCTTTTTGAATATCCCCAGAAACATATAACTTCCTATTTATTAAAGTCCAAGATGGCACTGTCCTTTCTGTTTGTAATAAGTGTATATGAAGCTTCCCATTTTAATCTCATTTTAGATGTTTTGGGGACCATTTACTTAAGCATTTAACAGTAGGTAAAAAAGTACTCCATTGCGTACTCCAAAAAGCATTTGAGTATTGGCATCGCTTTACAAGGTATGGGAAGTACTCCTTCTGGTAATATTCTATTTTGCCCACAACAATGAAAACACTAAGGGGCCAATGACGATGCAGTCCGTAAACTCTACGACCCGTGGTTGGAGCATTTCGGACCACATCGTAATGGGCTGCTCGGTTTCCTTTCCGACCGCCTCATTATGATGGAGGCGGTTGGAAAGGAAACTGGGCGGTCATTCCGTCTGTCTTCCGACGGTCTCAGAGAGCCATTCTGCCAGTCAGAAACCGGCTAGTAGTCTCATTGATGGGCCTCTCCGCCCTTGAAATTACAATTCATGTTTCCGACATAGTTTCCATGCTGCTCTGTCTGACATGAAAACCATGTTGGAAAGTGTATTTGGGTGCCCCCAGTGGGCCCCCTTTGGTGCAAGGCCTCCAGTTGGAGACCGAGGGGGCACCATAGTGGTGTCCCCTGTTGGTCCCTGCACCTTTGTGGCGGGCACCATGAGGTGCCTGCCACAGAGTGAAGGGATGAACTGCACCTCCCATTTCTCTATGGGAGCATGCATTCTGGACGGGTTACAGCTGTAAGGCATGCTCCCATAGTGAAATATAGGAATGTAACTGAACAGTGTTCGGTCACATGCTAATGAGGCGGTCGGGACCGCCGACCCAGTGTTGGTGGGTCCCATGACCGAGTCGGTGTTGGTCTGAAGGGATTCCGCCCGACATCAAAAATAAATTTAACGCTGTACAGCATTCCAATTAGTTCTGTTAGGTTAGGTCAAATAACACTAACTATAACAGTTATAGACATATGAGTATAAAAATGTTCTAATACATACAGCTATTTATAATGTTGACATAACAGCACTAGGTGAGGTGGACATGCAAATGTCACTTTTCTTTGGCATTTGTGAAAATCTGATGCCAAAAGCATATTGAATTGAATTTGTTTTTACATTTAAAAGGACAATGTATGCTCCTTTAAAGCTTTACATAGCATGCAATTAACACAGAGTTTCAACAGTTAGGTAACTTTGCACATTTTGGATCTGAAGTCCCTAGGAGAAATATAATACAAATCCTTACATTTCACTGGTACAGTAGATTTTCACCATACCTAAGTATGCCACACTAAAGCGCTTAGATACATAGGTTTATGAGAATGCAAACAAGGCTTTGAGAAAGTACTTCTTTAATTTGTGTTTAATATACACTGAGGCCAATTCTTAAAGCCTATATGATTATGAGACACTACTTATGCAGCCTATTGCAGGGCATTTTGGGAGTCCCCCATATGCTCTGTGGGCCGGGGTTTGCTCACTCTAGCCCCTTATATTTTATTATGCCCAGGGGGTAGGAAGCTGGAAGTTTTTAACCTTTATTTAAGGGGGGCCAGGGGCGGGTTATCCACTCTATCCTCTACAGGATTAAGCAGCGATCTAGCCGCCTGCAGTATTGATTCCTATGTTCTTCTCGCAGGCGACTTTAATTGCTGCTTTGAGCCATTGGCTAGGGAGGATATCCTGGACACTTGGGATGAGGACACAAGGAGAGGTATTCCCACCCTGACCATAGATCCGATTCCTAAATGGTCTCAGAGTGCGGTAGACATCAATGCACTCTGTATGGAACATGACCTAAGACCAACCAATGGCCGCTCTAAATCGGATCCCTTGGGTGCGCACACCTATAACAGGATGGGACACACTTCCAGAATAGACTATGTTGTGTTGAATTATAATGTGTGGTCACTTCACTTCGATATGGAGGTTATTGCGTCTTGTGATAGTGACCACAATCCTCTCTCCTTAACATTGATTTCGCCCTGGCAGGTTGGGAATTCAGTTAAGATCCCCTATAAGTGGAAAACCTCCCATGAGCTTGTTCCCTCGTGCTGTGGCAGGCGTTTAAAGTGGGCTAAAGTAGCAGCGGATGAGGAAAGGTTGGCACAGGCAGGGACCACTATGGTAGCGGTGGGGCCGCGCCTTGATGCCCTGGGTGCCACCAGTCAAACTGTTTTACCAATATTCACAGAAACCATTGCGGTGTTAAGTGATTTGTTTATTATACCCCAATCCAGCGTGAAGGTTTCTGCGAAAGGTGCTCCTAGGGCAAGAAATAAGTGGTATTCTTCTAAATGTCGGGTTGCCAAGGGGGAACTCATTTCCGCAGTGAAAAGTAAGGTTCCAGGCAATATTAGATTGGCGAGGAAACTCTATAAAAAAGTTGTGGCAGAGGCAAAGGAGGCTCACGATTACAGTTTTTGGTGGGATCTAGTGGAGGCAAGCGCCAGGAAAGACTCCAAGGGGTTCTGGGATCTGCTGAGAGCTAGGGACAAACCTCTTGATTCCCAGTTTACTTGTAATATTCCGGGCGATCTCTGGTTTGCCCACTTCTCCAAATTGTACTCTGTCCAAAGTGGGGAACCCCATCTAAACATGGGCCTTCTCGCCAGCTTACCAGCCGAGATTCCCACCATTGCCTGCCCCTTCACCACTGAGGAAGTAGCAAGGGCAATCAGTTGTATTGTATCCAATAAGGCTGCTGGACCGGATGGAATTCCGGGCGACTTGTTGAAGAAATATCCAGTACCGTGGAGTAAATTAATTGCCTCACTTTTGAATGAGGCTGTGTTGGGAGGTTCTCTCCCTGACTCATGGAGGGGTGCTGAGGTCGTCCCTATTTTTAAAAAAGGCTGTCGGGACGACCCAGCTAATTATCGCCCTATTAGCCTGCTTGACTCAACACAAAAGGTTGCGGGCAAAGTGATACTAGGCAGGATCCTGCAGTGGGTCGAAGAAAACCAGGTTCTGTCAGATTTCCAGGCAGGTTTCAGATCAGGGATGGGCACCATCGAACAGACGTTTCGCCTTTTAATGATATACTGGAAAGTGGTCGTGCTGGGTGGGGGCAGCTTGTATTTAGTCTTCATAGACTTGCGAACTGCCTTCGACCTGGTCCCTCGAGTTCAATTGTGGAATGTCTTAGGTAGGTTGGGTATACCTCCCTATTTGTTGGCCTTGCTCATAAAGTTCCATGAAAGCAACTTTGCGCAGATTAGATGGGGTACCCAGGGGGAGAAGACATCTCATATTTCCATAGATAGGGGCGTCCGCCAGGGATGTGTGCTTGCCCCCACTCTGTTTTCTCTTTATGTTAACGGAGTGGTGGACCATCTGCTTCAACTGCCGTCAGATGCACCATCCTTGGCTGGTAGGAAAGTTCCTACGCTCCTTTTTGCGGATGATACCCTCCTAATTTCAAAGTCACCAGTAGGTATCCAAAAGTTGCTTTCTAGCTTTAAGGCCTTTTGTGATACCAAGGGCCTGTCTATAAATATAAGCAAGACCAAATTCCTTGTTCTTAACCCTCCCAGGAAAGCGGTTGTTCCTCCTACCTTGGACTCTGTTTCTCTTGATAGAGTCAATGAATTTGACTACCTAGGTATTCGACTGTGTGTTAATATGAGTTGGAAGGCGCACCACCAAAAGGTGTTTTTGACCCATAAGAGGGTCTCAGGGGCCCTGCTCAAGGAACAACGTGCCTCAGCTTTAAAACCTATTGGGGCACTACTTGATATCTACAGGGCAAGGGTGGTGAGTGCAGCATTGTATGGTGCGGAACTGTGGGGTACACAAAGAGTTGACATCTTGACACACCTTGAAAATAATTTCCACAAAGATCTTATGAAGTTACCCCACAGTACCCCTACAATTCCCCTCTTGTTAGATGCAGGCACACGCCCAATTTGCGAGCAAGCCAGGCTACGTCCCCTTTTATTATGGGCCAGGATATGGAATGTCCCTGAATTGAGTAGCTATGCAGATGCCCTCAGCGAAATCTTACCCTTATCTGGCTGGTATAAGGTAATCTGGCTCAGGGAGGTTAAGCGACTTCTTTATGAGCTGGGTTTAGGAGATGCTTGGGTCAACAGAACAGCACCCTCCAAACAATTGCTTAAGAAGGTTTATTGGCTCTGGGTGGATAATGAGAGGTTGCGTAACCCTAATCATTGCAAATCTGTCGCCCAGTTTCTGCTAGTTAAGGAGATCCCTTTCAGAGAACCTTACCTGGATTCAATCCCCAACCCGGGTGACAGAGCACTATACTTTAAATTCAGGGTGGGTGTTCTTCCTCTAGGATTCTTCACGTCTACTTGGAAACCTCCATTCCAAACCATTCCTTATTGCCCCTTTTGTGACTCAAGGGTGGAGTCTATAGCTCATTTGTTGTTTGAGTGCCATGCTTATTCTGTGCCCAGGTCGAGATGGTTGAAGCCTTTATGTAGGAGTCTAGGCACAAGATCACATTTGGAAGCTCTACGCATATTGCGCTCAGATGCCTGTCCCTTTTTTGCCTGTTGTATGGCTAAATTTTTGGGTTGGGCTTGGAGGATAAGAACTGCAAGGAAACAGTTGTTACAGTAATGTGTTTTTCTTATAAACTTTTAGATATCAGACAGTATATGGAATTTAATAAGCTTTTATCTTGTAATTGTATTGTACTATGTGTTATTTATTGTGCGATATGTGTTGTATTGTTGTGCTTTTATGACAAACTGTCGAAATAAAGCTTTTTGATGATGATTATTTGTCATTAATTTTCAGGACACAGGGACCATCCCCCTGAATCCTGCAATAGCTGCTACAACATATTGTTCAAGCTGTGATCAACTAATCAGGATTTACAGTCGACTTTGAAGTGCCCAATCAGAGCATGTCTGGACATCTGCTGCCCAGACATCACTAGTTTTTTAATCTTAGTTCCTCAAAAACGGCTGAGTAGATTTACATCAAATCACAAAAAGCCCACTTTCTGATCTGGCTTTCTGTAAT
Source organism: Triturus cristatus (assembly GCF_964204655.1). NCBI lineage: Eukaryota > Metazoa > Chordata > Amphibia > Caudata > Salamandridae > Triturus > Triturus cristatus. The sequence continues at coordinate 554,800,500 of NC_140591.1, read as the reverse complement.
ATTTGGTGTGATTCAGTTCAGCCGTTTTTCCTGTACTATTTACTAAATTTGTATATGGTAAAATGGTGGGGGAAATAGAACCCACAATTTTTGGGGCCCCCGATTGACTGATCACCCCTAATACATTTCTGCTTATGACCTCACAGATTGCACTTGTCATGACATGTTCCATGACATTATCGATGACATCACTGATAGCATTCTCAGATGACATCACTGATGGCAACACTGAGCATGATAGACAAGTTTTACTTAGCTCAGAAAACTATTACTGGTGACTTTCAATATATTTCAGATTTTTTTGTTAAGTCAGAGAGATAGATATATATGTTTATTTAATCAAAACAAAATGTTATGTAGTGTAGCAAGTCAGGTGACAAGACTACTTTGGTGAGCAACATACAGTAGTTTGAAGGTGATGCGTGAATACTAAATTTAAGTTCTAAGTTTAGAATTTCTAAAATTCGAAAAGTTTAAGTTGGGTTTGTATAGAAAGAATTAATAAAGTTTTCTAACAATATTTTTCAATTAATTTAAATAATTTTTTAATAAAAATGTGTTTTAAATCTTGCTTTTCAGTGTCATTCAGTTGAGTGGTGTTAAGTGGAGTTTTTTACAGTGAAGTGGATGGCAGTGTCATGGAGTGTAGTTTTGTTGAGTGTAATGTTGTATAGTGGACTAGAGTGTAGTGGAGTAGAGTGGAGTGGTGCAGCGTACAGTTAAATAAAATGTTGTATGGTGGCGTGGCGTGAAGTACAATGAAGTGGAGTATCGTAGAATGGAGTGGTGTTTTTGTGTAGTGGAAGTGTGTGTTGAACACTACAGTTGAGTGTTAAACAGCTGCGTTTCATCAACTGCAGTGTCATGGAGTCGAGAGTCATGGAGTGGAGTTTCATGGAGTAGAGTGTCATACAGTTGCATAGAGTGAAATAGATTGTTGTACAATGTAGTGACGTAGAATGGAGTTCAGTGAAGAACAGTGTCCAATAGATTAATGTTGTGGAGTGGACTGTCATACAGTAGAGTGGCATAGAGTCTTGCACACTGTAGTGTCCTATAGTAGAGAGCTGTAGAGTGGTATGTCATACAGTTGAAGGAGCCAGAAAAGCATGTTCTAGATCTTCTCTAGAACCTCGGGCCGATGGTACTTTTTCCCAGCATGAGAGCGTGGAGGGAAGATAAACCAATTTAATTTCGCTTCTCCAATTCAACCAATTACATTTCTCTTCTTTAGGCCCATAATAATCACAGACTCCTAAATACCAAAATCAACTGGATACACAGACACCTCGAGACGAGAGTGGAGCAATACATTGTAACCAACATAAAGCAAAACCTACAAATAAGATTAAGACAGTGCACCATGCACAAGAGAATTAAATCAAGAAGGAGGATACAAAAGATCAAGTAACACAAGTTCAGGTTCCCCTGCAGTGAAGGTTGATGGAAATAAACATTAATCTATCCATACACTAATGCTAACATTCCATCCCTAATTAAGCTTTCTTCGGGGCTAGATAGGTTCTGTTGTCAGTGTGTGGAGTCTGCAGTGGGTCGGGTAGCATAGCGCTGCTGAGACAGAGCTTGTTCTCAGATGCTCTTTCTCCAAGGTAGAGAGAAAGTGGGGATCTTTATCTACTTGCATTACTCCAATATCACAGGTGTCTTCCCATGATTCTTTCAGGTCAGGCCATCAGAGCAGGCCACATTCTCATAGGTGATTTGCCACAGAAAAGAACACAATGACCTTGCTTCCCAGGCCCTCTACAGTGAGAAACCTCAACAGTCTTCCCTATCAGCAATATCTCACAATGTATCCTCTTCTCTCCTTGCATATCCTCTAAAAGAAAGACATTATTTGAACTAACAAGAACACTTCTTCCACCTGCAACACATATGTGAGAAAGAACAGAATCTAACATGCACTTGAAATTCAATGATTAATTCTAATGCGAGAGCTTCCAGGCAAAATGCATTTCAAGCTTAAAAATTCAGTGAATAATAAGAGAAATTAATATGAGCTTTACGGAGTTATATAGAATTTGAGACATGTACAGTTAATATCTTCCTCTACATGTAACATTACATGATTAATTAACACATTTAATGATAATAGGATTTTCAGTTGCACAACACAAACGTTTCAGTTAATGTTTTCTGCTGGTTACATTTGATTTTCAACTGAAGTTTTTATGTATTCTACATTCTGGCCTAAACAAATCACATTCAGGTTATTACATATTAGATCCTAATATTTAGTTCAATACGACCCAAAATTATAAGCAGATGCAGTCTAAGTGTGTGATTATGATGCACCCCTACAGTGAAAAATGGATTTTGCGCTACATCACGGTGGACTGCAATACAGAAATGTACAGGACTGCAATACAGAAATGTACAGTGGAGCAAAGTGTTGCACAGTTGAGTGCTGTGTTATACAATAGAGTGCTGTGTCATAGAGAGGAGTGGAGTGGCATGTCCTATAGTGTTATAGAGTGTAGTACAATGATGTAGAGCGAAGTTGTATAGAGTAGAGTAGGTTGTTGTACACTGGGGTGGCATAGAGTGAATTGTCATACAGTGGTGTAGAGTGAGGTAAATTGTCATGTAGTGGAGTAGATTGGAGTAGAGTCAAGTGGAGTGATGTAATGTGGTATAGAGTGAAGTATAATGGATTGTATTTGAGTGTTGTACAGTAGAGTAGCATGGCATAGACTGATGTAAAGTCTCGTAAAGTGTTGTTCTGTGGAGTGTATGGACAGAGAGCGGAGTAAATTGCCATACAGTGGCATGCAGTGTAGTAGAGCGTAGTAGAGTGGACTTGTATTGCATAGAGTAGCATGTTGTAGAGTGGAGCGGCGTAGTGTGGAGTGTTTTACAGTGGCCTAGAGCAAAGTAAATGTCAAACAGTAGAGTTGAGTGGAGTCGCGTAGTGAACAGTGGAGTAATGTATCGTAGAGTGGAGTGGCATAGAGAACAATGCCATGGAGTGGAGTAGAGAGTTGTGTAGTATACTCTGAAGAAAAGTGTCATAGAGTGGTGTGGCGTGTCATACAGTGGAGCAGTATAGCATGTCAAAGAGTATGGGAAACTATTGGAAAGTGGAGTATAGAGTGGAGAGGCATACTGTGAAGTACAGTTTTGTATAGTGAAGTTAGTTAGAGTATGTAGAGTGTGGTAGAGTGTTGGACAGTGGAGTGGCATAGACTGTTGTAGAGTTGAGGGACATACAGGGCCATTGAGTGGAGTGGCATAGAGTGTAGTAGTGGAGAACAGTGGAGTAGTTTGTTATGTAGAAGATTCGAATAGAGTGTGGTAGTGAGACATAAAGGGGACTGCCGTGTTGTACACTGACATAGACTGCTGTACAGTACTGTATAGTTGAGTAGCATAGAGTGTAGAAGAGTTTGGCAGATTGAAGGAGCATAGAGTGTCATTGAGTGAAGTAGAAGGTCCTAGAGAGGAGTACATCCAAGTTGCATAGACTGGAGTGGCATAGAGTGCAGTGTTGTATAGTGTTGGGTCTTAAAGTGTAATATCGTAGAGTATTGTGGCACAGGTTGTAGTAGCATAGAGGGTATTTATACAGAAGAGCGGAAAAAAATATCCCCATACCAAAATATTGAGTCTAAAATATTGTGATATAGAAATATCATTAGCAATAATATCGATGAGAAGAATATTGATTTTAAGGTAAGTAATATTGATTTTTAAAATATAGAAGTCATTAATATCGTTAACAAAAATATAGTTGTTTAAATATCGTTTTTTAATTAATGTTATGTATTTTAGTATATATTTTAAATGTATATGTTGTCAGTTATGTATAAGTTTGTTTATGTTTTTTAACATGTGTTACATTTCTAGTAGTTATCACATTTAATTTTAATCGAATTTTGTTTTTTTTAGTTCTTTAGCGGGTTGTAGGTTTATAGGGGTATAGGGTAAGAAGTGATTTAATTTTAATAAACTAATGATCATTTTTTTACTTAATATTATTTATTTAATTGATATTTAATAGTGTTAATTGTGGAATTCTTTCTTATAGGTTCAGGTTATGGGGTTATAGGGTAAAGAGTGGGAATTAATTAATAATTAGTTGTCAAGTAATATTAATTAATTAATTGATAATTAATTGTGTTCATTGAGTAATTAATATTGTATTTAGGTTAAGGTTGTGGGTTTTAAGAGGTAAAGGTTGGAAAGTAATTTATTTATAATTAAATATTACATAATAATTAGTTGATAATTAAATTTAAGTAATCAATTGATAATTAAGTATCAAACATACATTTGTAGGTGCAGGTTGTGACTTTTGTGGTGCTATAGGGTGGGAAGTAACTTAAAAAATGTATATATTAAATAATGTTTTTGGAAATAAATAATTTTCAAATAAAAATATTTATTTGTATGAAAATTATGTTTGTATTTTATTTATGATAATATCTGTAGGTATTTGTGATATGTATTTAACATTGTATTATGTTTTATTTTTACATTTGTTAAATATTAAATATATTTGTATTTTATTTTTGAACATATTTATATATTTGTTTTATTTACTTTGTTTTTATAGTAATTTTATTTTGTTGAAGACATTTTGTTTATTTTTAATGTTGAACTGACTGGAGTGGGAATAGTACATTTTACCCCTTCGCTATCCAACACTTTCCCTACTGTTGCATCTATTGGAGTGGGAATGGTAAATTGTATCCCTTCCCATTCCAACACTTTCTCTACTGTTGTACTGAATGGAGTGGGAATAGTACATTTTACCCCTATTCTATACAACACTTCTACTACTATTATACCTATTGGAGTAGGTATAGTAAGTTGTACCCCTCCGCTATTCAACACTTTCCCAACGGTTGCACTTATTGGAGAGGGAATAGTACATTTTACCCCTCTGCAATCCAGCACATTCCCTACTGTTGTTCTTATTAAAGTGGAAATAGTAATTTTTCTCCTCCGCTATCCAACACTTAACTACTGTTGTAGTGATTAGTGTCGGAATAGTACATTCTACCAATCTGCTATCAAACACTTTCACTATTGTTGTACTGATCGGGGTGGGTATTGTAAATTTTACCCCTCCTCATTCAAACACTTTTACTTCAGTTACAGTCATTGGAGTGGGAATAGTAAATGTTACCACTCAGCTATCCAACAATTTCCTTACTTTTGTACTGACTGCAGTGGGAATGGTAAATGTTACCCCTCTGCAATCCAACACTTTCCTTACTGTTGTACTGACTGGAGCGGGAATAGTAATTTTTACCCTTCCTCAATCCAACACTTTCCCTACTGTTACACTCATTCGGTTGGGAATAGTTAACTTTAACCCACCACATTCTTGCACTTTCCCTACTGTTGTAGTGATTGGAGTGGGAATAGTACATTTTACCCCTTTGCACTTTAACAGTTTTCCTACTGTTGTACTGGCTGGAATGGGTGGAGTAAATATCACCTATCCATAATCCAAAGCTTTTACTATTGCTGCATTTATTGGAGGGAGATTTGTAAATTTGACACAGTTTTATTATTTTTGCGTTGACATGAGAGTACTACATTTTTTATAGATTTATTTTAACAGTTTGCGTCGTTTTGTATAAATTGTAGTGGGAATAGTTTATGTATTACATCTTATATTTTATTATTGATTTTATGCTCTTTTAAGTTATATTAACATGTTTTTGTTTATTAAAAATGATACTATTTTTAATTATTAATATTTTTAATGTGTAAAATAATTTTTACAACATTTAAAGAATTTTAAGTTGTTTCATTTTTATTTAATTAAAATGGTTTGCGCTTGATTACAATGTCCGCGGGACACTGTGGTCTTGAGACTAACCGACCTGCCGTTGATGGTCCCAACAACACTATTACAACACTGGTATACAGTGTATTAGCACAATGTCCGACACTGGTGTCGGGGCACTTAAAAATGGACAACATACAATGTTTTGGCATATTAGGGACCCCCAGGGTCTGCCCTGGGTATCCCAGGGGTGGGGGGTCAGGTATTAATAAGGTACACCCTTATAAAATGAGGTTTTATACCCCGGGGTAAAGTGAAAATTTCACATTTCACGCCCCACATTGTGGTAAAGTGCTGCTCAAATTCGACTTTGATGCTAGGATCACTGTGGAGGGAGGATCTGCAATATTTCTACAGATTCAGAACCCCTAAAGTCTCCCCTAGTTGCACATGGGGTGGGATTCCTGTAGATATAAGGCAAGTACTTATACAATATGTTTTTGTAAGTCCTGGTGCTGGAAAAATGGCACAAGTCATTTTCCCCATTGCAAATCCCCTGCTACATAGGTAAACATGGTAGGACGTTATTGATTAATAACTCTTGATAGGAGAGGGCTAGAAATACCATTAAAAGACTTCCCAGAATGATATTAATAAATCCAACAATATCATATTGTTGAATTTCTCCTAAAGTGGACATACAGGGAGTTATAAGACTTTCTTGCTTGTAAGTCCAAATTCAGCCTTCCAGTGGTCTGCCCTGATTGGTCAGAGTTAAGTGGATTAGACAGGCTGCCTTGTAAAGGTGATAAAGAGCCCCTGGGGTTGACCAGCTCTGCTGGCAGGGCAGTGTGAAGTTCCATAGGAATGCCAGGGGGAGGAGTCGTAAACTATGTTCTTCAAAGAGGAGAGCAGAGAACAGTGTCATTTACAACTCTGAACTTCCCACCTTAGGCAGATGGCAGGATTAAGGAAGGTATGAGCAGATGCAGGGGGGAGAGTCTAAGCAAATGAGCCATCCTAGGGGTGTGTTTAGCCAGCTCTTACCCCCTTGCTGGAAAATCAGCCATCATGGATTTGGAAGCTTTGATGCACTCTGGGACAAAATAATGCCACTCTCTACAGGATGTGGTCATATCTTGGAGGAGTTACCCTTCTCCCATTGGTCAGAAGTGAGCTCCTGCTTGACCCAGAGAACTTAGAATAAGTATCTAAGAGGGGAAGAGCCCTCCAGATCTGCTGCTTGAAACTGACTGAAGCAAGAAGTGCCCTGTTGAGAAGTTTTGCTGTGCAACGATTTCTAAGGCCTAACCTCTGAAGACTGCACCATCTGAAACTACCGCCCTGTGGATTATCTTGATGGAAAAGATCTAAAGAGTGGACTCCCTGAAAGCTACAGGTTAAAAGAGCTCATCTGGAACATCACCAACTAAATCTACACCTTGGAGAACCATCAGTGGATTTGTAAGGGTTTTGTACCAGTGGATTGTGGGAACTGACGTCCTCAACTTTCAAGGACCATCTTCGAGCTTACAGACCCTTGGAGTGAGTTTGAGACACTTTGGGACCCCTTGTGCAACTTTGAAAAAAATCTCTATAGAGGGACTGACTCAACCTGGCCAGCCAGGTCGCTTGCCTTCAACTGCGAGCCGGCCAAGCTAAAAGCTCCATCGCTCCAACTTCCAGAGATTGACGGGACAAGAAGAAATCTGAAGCTGGCGAACCCTCACCGGATCCAGCTACATTAGGAGCATCGAGAGACCCCGGGAGAAAAAGCTCCAGAAAAGCTTCTAAGTCCACTCGTAGAAAAGGTGACTGGGAGAAACCGCGAACGCCAAGCCGCCTGCCTTCCATCGCATGACATCCTGGATTTCTGGGTTGCCCTGCTGAAGCGATCTTGACATTTTTTTTAACTCCGCTCCAGGGAAGTTGACCGGGACCTCGTCACAAGTCAATCTGGCGAACCCTCACCAAACCCGAACTGGCTGGGAGCTTCGAGGGGCCTCGAGGATAAAAGCTCCAGAAAAGTTTCTAAGTGTGAAGGTAGGAACTGAGACCGGACCTGCCGCGAGTTGTAGCTGCACAGGGCTCCATCGCGCCCAGCCTGAAACTTTGACTTTGGCCCAGTCTATCGTGAGCAGGTATCACAATATGGTGCTATAATCTTCTAAGTACTATATTTTATTAAATCTTTGAAAATTCATATCTTCGGTTCCCTACATATGATTTTTGTTGTTTGGTGTCATTTTAAAGATACAAATATTTTCTAGTTTTATAAATTGGTGTTGGATTTTTATTAAGTGTTGTTTGTTAATTATATATTGAATTGGTGTTTTTAAATGCTTTACATACCTATCTTTGAAGTTAAACCTGCCTGCTTGCAGCCAAGCTACCAAGGGATCAGCCTAGGAATAATTTTATAAGACCTTTGCTGAGTCCACCCATGTGTTAGTGGCCTTATTGCCAGTGGCAGACCTACTTTTGCCCCTACCAATAACCCACTTTCCAACATTTGGTGGCAGTGGTGGGATTCAAACCCAAACAGAGCATCAAAGGACATATACTTCATGGTCCCTTTTGCAGTGGAAAGTTCTTCTGTTCTTCCTTGGACTCTTCTGGATGTGGTACTTGGTGTTTCTCTGTGTTAGCCCTATAGGGGTAGCCTTTTCCTTTACTGCATTTACAAAATCTCTGCCTCTGTTTAAACCAGTTTTACATGAGGGTGATAGCCAAATTACTTTTAACCAGTTTGCCCCTCATAGACTTAGATCTGAAAGTGATCTTATCTTAGGCCTGTTGAATACTTCTCTTGCAAGTATAGGATTGTGGCAAATTAAATGCCAGTGTTTGTTCAGACTATGTTTTACAGCTGCCTGTATGTTGCTTTATGTCCTATCTCTACTCGTGTCCTCTACCTTCCTTGTATCCTTTGATCACCCGTTTTGGTCGAAGCTCTTCCTAACATTTTTTCAGCTTCCATTAACTCTTTCTCCTCAATAGTTTTATTTTTAAAACCTCAAATTCTCCCCATAAGGAATATTTCTCTTCTGGGTTTCAGGGTGATTACTTTTAAAAATGGTATTGCCTGTAATAGGTGTTCTATATATTGTAGTCTCTATTCTGGCATGCTGAATATAAACTGTCAGGTCCAAAACTTACCATGGCTTGTAAATCTGAGGTTCAGGTCTTCAGATTGATAGCTGTTACTATTGCCTTCACCATTTCTTTAGTACCTTCCCACGCTATAAAAAGGTAATCAGTGACTCTTATCCAACATACAGTGGACTTTGCCCACCCTCTCACTACGGGCCATGGAGTACCTGCTCCTCTGACCAGCCCATATATAATTCAGCATAGCTGTGGCAAAGCAGGTGACCAGATTAATTAAAGTAAATTATTGTATTTTTTAATATACATTTAATTGATTTTTAAAATTAAGTTTAATTTTAAAATATAAAATAATAAAGTAAGATTTATATTTAGATTTTTGTAATGCTGTACATTTAATTTAAAAATCATTAATGTGAATACATTTACCAGTCTTCTGGATAGCAATCTCTCCACTAAACATCAGGCCAACTATGTCTCCTAAGCCTGCTTCCACACTCTCTGCGTGCTCTGCAAAAATCTTCAAGTGGGTCTCCATTAGCACCATAAAAACTGTGATGCACTCTTTGCAGGCACCACCACAGATTTCATGAGAAGACTCCAGATGACCCAGAATGCTGCACCCAGATTGATCCTTAACCTGGCCAAAAAGATCCACATCACCCAGCACCTGAAAGACATCCACTGGCTCCCCATCCAGAAAAGATGACAATCAAGCTTCTGACCCATGCATACAAAGCCCCTACATCCAAGTACCCACCCATTAACCACCACCTGAACTTCCGCCTACCTCCCAAGAACCTCTGCTCTGCTCACCTTGCCCACATACCTTGCATCTGCCATGCCAGATGATACTCCTTCTCCCACCTCACTGCCAAGTCCTGGAAAACCCTCTCCTTCTACCTCAGTACCTCACTCTCGCTGACTCACTTCAGGAAGGGACTCAATACCTGGCTCTTCTACATGTGACTGGCCATGCTTGGTGCTTGACTTACTAAAAAGATGGGCTGCAGTACAATTACACCTGTTTTGACACATTGAGGGATGTAGTGACATTACAAGTGGTTCTTGTGGATAGCAATGGTCTTGTTTGCATTAGCTAGACCCTCCCTAAACCCCTTCTTGGTTTCCCCCTACTGCTCCCATTAATTAGATTGTATTCCCAATTTTTTAGCCACTCCCCATTGTTCTTCGAACATTTTATACTTAAATGACAAGATAGGCAAAGGTCTTCACCCTTAGGATGGTGAAAAACATTTTGCAGTGCATGATTTGTACTACTATAGTTCTACTCTATGTACTACAAGGAACTGTTTGTAAATAGACCCCTTAATCTGTAACATGTCACTAGCAGTACCAGTTTTCCAGTCCTCATTGATGGATTTTGCCTAGACTGCTCTCAAGTTCTTCGGATGTAGTTTTTGACTATTTCTAGATGTTTATCAAAAGGCCAAAATGATGGTATATAATGGCTTACAACTCACACATCTAACATTATCTTGTCCACCTTGAATGTCATATATCCTGTTGAAGGAATATATCTCATGAGAGAATCAAGTGTCACATCAGACATATTTGCAGTGTTTTGCCTAAAGAGAAACTCTACTCCACTCAGTGGTTATGAGAACAATAAATAAAGTGCAGCAAAGATATTAAAGCATAAAGCAAGTTAGTAGAATAATTATTTATAATTGCCTGTAGTACAACATAGGAATCCTGTAGGGGAGATGTTAGATGGCCCATAAACTGTCACAGGACCTAAAAGAGTTTTTGATGCAGTTAAGTGGCCTTTTATCCAAAGTACTGGCTATAGTGTAGCAATAGTAAAATTAAGGTTTGTCAGCAGCTGACAGTGAAGGTGTGAGACAAAAGCCCACATATAGAAATGGTGATAAATGCAGGAAAGAAGACACAGATTTTCTTTGCAAACTCTAAGGGGAATTTTTCACAAAGGTAAATTTACACATGAGTAAATCTACATGTGTAAAATTAGTATTATGCTTTATTGTAAATGTGCTTCTTGTGCTTAAACATCATTTCAGAGTATAGAGTTACTATGAAGTGTATATTTGCATGCCTCTACCACCTGAAATGGGAAGGGAGACACATTTATAAGTGTAACATAACTGGAGCAGATATCTGCCTCTTGCAAAGTACAGGACAAATGTAAAACATTTATTAGAATTTTTAAATAAATATTAAAACTATTTGTATGCTAAATATTGATGTAAGTTATTTTTATATATTTACATTTAAATATAAAACAAAATAAAAACACTAAAGAGTTATTAACTTACTTTTGAATTACAAATTCACCCTTTCATTTAAAAAATCCTACCTAAACACAATGTTATAGTTATTTAATATGCATTAAAAGTACCAAAAAGTGTGTAAAGCATTAATTGCAATTATTTTTTTAACAATAGTGACATTTAATTTTAAATAAAAACAGTATAAAACATGTTATCATAAACTAATAATTATTGTTATACTTATATTTGTTTCACATTAAATTAAATGCATATAAATTGTTAAAAACTCGGAAAAAAATGCATTTATTTTAACATTATTTCCTATGGCATTTTTATTTTAATCCCTGCTTCCATTATTTTCTATAGTAGGGTTTTGCAGTCCCAGTGTACATCAATGTATGAGCCTGAGTTTCAGTACATTTACTACTGGTTGTGGTTCCTTTTTGGCTGTAGCAAGATTAGGAGTGCAGTTTGTAAATAACAATTGACTTACTCTTTAATGGGTGGTTATCCCTCTTCCTATATATCTCCTTATCCATCCCTAAACCTCACTTTACTCCTTAGTAAACCTCTCCCATTTAGGAGTAAGTTATTCTCATTTTCTAAGCACTTCCTCCAGTCTGTCTCATATTTACTCCTAACAAATAAACTTCCATATGTGACAATCAACCTATAATAAAACTAGGATAAGTGGATGTGGAGATTGTCACTCATAGGTATGTGAACTTTCTATTTATTAAGTCGTATTAATGTAGTAGTATTTTACAAACTACAAAATGCAGTTTTTGAATCAGGCCATAGGTATATACAGAAGACAGAGGGCCTTATTTCGATCTTGGCGGACAGGTTACTCCATCACAACGGCGACAGATATCCCATCTGCCAAAATATAAATCCCATAGGATTTAATGGGATTTATATTTCAGCGGATGGGATATCTGTCACCATTCTGAAGGAGTAACCCATTCATTGAGATCTGAATCATGGCCCAGAGTCAGGTTCCTGAAATACATTCCAAGAGAAAAGCGATCATGTGCCCAAATCCCCACCCCAGTGTTATGTCTAGTTGGTTCATAGCAGTACAATGTATGCATGTACATAATTTCTCCAAGGACACAGGGCACAGACACTTGTCAATAACCTTCTGCTACTAATAAATGTAATGACAAACTGTATAGGTCAATGAGCACAGGATACAGATAGAGTGTTCAGTCTAACTGAAATATTCAGAAATGTCCTATTTCAAGGAAACATACTGTCATGATTTGACCGCCATGGTGGTGCTGATGTCAGCCTGCTCACACCACACAATACAGAGCAGAATCCAGCAAGCAGCATCAGTAACAAGAAAGTGTCATACCTGTTAAGTCCAACAGCCTTAGCGCAGTCTTTCACACAACTGTTTGCCTTCCCTCTCCACTTTTCTGACCTTGTTTTTGCCAGTATTAGGACTCTGTGTACTTTACCACTGCTGTCCTGTGCTCTCTCTGCTAAACATGGTAATATTGGTGTATCCTCAACTGGCATATTTATTTTTCTGATAAGTCCCTAGAAAAGTGGTAGTGCCTGTACCCAGGGCCTTTAAATTAAATACTACTAGTAGGCCTGTGACTAGTAAGGGAGTCATTTACAAGAACATTTTTAAAAAAGAGACTTTGTTGATCATTCTCTTGTAAATGATTCCCTTGTTTTTCTTTGATATTTGCTTATAGTGATTACCAATGTTAACAAGGGTTTGTTGGGATTGTGCCACCCACTTAAGTAGCCCTTTAATCATGTCTCAGGTCTGCCATTACAGAGTCTGTGTGAGCGGCTTACACTCCCATGTTGACCTGGCAAAATAAACCATTTGCCAGGCCCAAACTTTCCCTTTATACATATAAGTCAACTCTAAGTAAGCCCCTGAACAACCCACAGGGCAGGGTGCAATGTATGTTAAAGGCAGGACGTATACGTTTACTTTTTGCATGTCCTGGTAGGTAGTGAAAAATACTTTAATTAATTTTTCACTACAGCAAGGCTTGTATCTCCCATAGGATAACTTCAGGATTAAGTTTTTGCATTTTATAAGTGTAATTCCTAAATGGGAAGATAAACTTGATTCAAGTTTGGTGTCTCGGGAATCCTAATTTAAAATCCCAACCTAGGGTGTAGTCGGGTTTCAAGTTACAGCTCTGAAAATGCCACTTTTAGAAAGTTGCAATTTTCTTGCTTTGGTTGTTTGTTACCAGTAGCCTGTTTGGGATCATACGACTTGGTGTGTTGGCAGTTGGGCTTTGTGTATTCCCCTTGGACAGCTGCACATAATGGGAGCATAGGTGTGACTTAATGGGCCATCCTTACAGAATGAGAGGGACAATCTGGGCACAGCCTTACTTATACCTGTAAATACAGTGTTCTGTCCACACACAAAGAGTTTCATACATCCTGTAGTGAATCTGGAGTCAGGGGAAAAAAGGATGACCTCTGTGCACTTCAAATGCAGGTCTTTAATGTCTCCCCAACTTCAAAAAACCCCTGGGCATATGTACTGGACCTCAAACACCACCACTTCCATACACATCTGGACCTGAGAATAGACTGCAGGGAAGAAGGACTCCTGTGCTGCTAAAGGACTGCCACTCTGCTGGACCGCATGCTACTGGACTCCTGCTTTGCAGATTTGCTGCCTGCTGCCCTCATGCCCAGCTGAGAAGTAGTGGACCTGCATCATTTATCCCCAGAACGCATAGTGACTCCAGGAGCTAGATGACTGGCCTTCTGATCTGAAGCTACATGGACATAAAAGACTTCTAACCCCTGCACCTGGACTCTATCATCTGTGAGTCTACACTGCCAAGTGGTGCCACCCCAACCAACACATCGCTGCTGCTGTGTGGATTGGACTTGTCCCAAAAGATGTGCATCGCCACCACATGCCACATCTTGGGACCGACTGCACAATGCTTTACCTGGCACTAGCTCCTTGCATCTCTCGTCGTCAGCAGGCTCCACAAACATGCTGAAGCTCTGCATCACAGCTTCACCGTTCATTGGAATCAACACATCACCTCTGCTGCACCTTGCATCCTAAACAACGGGCTTCACATCGCAAGCCCCTTCAACATGATCCTTGATGAATCAGGTCTTGGCACTGCAGCCTCGTCGCATTTCAAAACTGATGCAAAGCCTCTGCTGCTCGTTGCATCTTATATGCAGATCCATGCTGCAACACTATGCAACCAGGATGTAAGGCACTTTGTTCCTGTAGCCAGCCCATGCTCAATCATGGTCAGCCTGGATGCGTGACTTTCTCTTGGTCCGGCTTGACCAAATGTCCCTAATAGTGCTTTTTGCTTCTTGGCACTATTTTACTTAAAAACTGTGGCATTCAATATCTCCAGTTTTACTAATTGGGCTTTTGTAATTTTGGTCAATTACATATGCTAGGCAAGAATGTGCTTAATCATCTTACACAACAGACCCCTCTGTAAATGCACTAATTCTACTGATATGTACGTTGGTACCTCATTTCCACAAAACCTTCCTGGTACACCAGCAACTCTTGGCTAAAGTTGACCAGCAAGATTTTCTGTCAAGGGATCGCAGCTGCAGTGAGAACACTTCAATAATGAGTAAATCCTGCACCAGGTGTTAACATTGGGTTGTAATTGGCACATCCCTAGAGTACATCTACCATCATGCATGGGTGCCAAGGTCAGCAAAAAAAGGCCTACGATTTGTTAGTTGTATACAACATACCTTGAATCAAACAAGAGACAAGAGGTGTTTGGCAAAATAGGAACAATTTGTTTAAATAAACATAGCACCCAGGAGAACAGTTACAGTCTGAGGGTCTGAGGACTGTCTCAATATACATTAAGTTGGCATCCTTCCTAAATACAATTTACATCAGGTTGTAAAGTTCTCCGGCAAACCATATATGGGGAGGAATTATGTTTTCTGCCTTAGAGTCCAATTTAATGGTAAACGGTTACTCCAGGAGGGCGTCGACCTTGCATGGACACAATGTGGCTGTTGAGTAACATGTCCACATGTCTGGCATGGGGAGCATGTGATCACTGTGTGTGCTCTATTCTGATTGGCTAAATGTTCCTAAGTCATGTTACATCTGACATTTATGGTGTTTTAGGAGCGTGTGTACACCCTCCGGCCATGTGTGCTTTATTGGGGTCGTTCTCTCTTGACCATCGTAATGACGCTGCACCTATCAGTGGGATAGATCTAGGGTTTCCTGTTAGTGCAGTTATCTGCCAGCTATGTGCCATCTCACCTGTGACACATAAATCAGTAACCCCAGGCCTGGGTCTCAGAGCTTGCCTGAGCTATGTATTTGCTATTCAGAGTTGATGTGGAGTTCACATCGCGTGATTTCGTTAATAGGGATGCGATTTAGTTTTTTTAAATACATTTCTCATTTTCCATTTTAACACTATTGCTTTTTATATTAACACATCTAAGACAAGTAGTTATATGAATATTGCTAGGATTAACACTAAAGTAAATACAAATCCCATGTCATAGCAAAGAGTTGTTGTCTGACAGACCTCTTAAGTTGGTAGTGATTTTTGTAGAGTGCAACAGTTGTGGCACTATTTGTTTGGAGTGTGGCTCAGCAGTAGTCCTCAGTGACTGGGTATAAGCCTAGAGAGGATGCCAACTTTCAGAGAGGGACGGAGTGGCCATCTTGTACCTCTTTTCGAGTGAATGCTATAATGTTACTAAAATGATGAGACATATCTGTTTTGTCCTGTAGTATGGCCCCAGGGGAAGACCACTTGCTAGCGGAGTCCTATAGCTGGGCTGTGCCTGATGTAGTAGGCTTCTTCTATGTTGCTTTCAGGGAGGTGGGTCAGACAGATGGATTGGAGCTGATTTCCTACAAGGCCTTGTTAATGGAACTTGCCAAACCCAGTAAGGACTTGTTGTGCTGTAGGAGCTACAGACTCATATCTTTGCTCAATGGAGATGTGAAGGTCCTGGCCAGTATTCTGGTGGCCTATCTTAAAAAAGTGACCCCTCTCTTATCCACCCTACACAAGTAGGATTTCATTCCAGGTTGCACCTCCTATAACCATCTACTCACCTCATACCCATGTTTTCTGGTTTGACCAAGGACATGTCATATACGGCACTAGCCCTGTCCCTCGATGCTGAAAAGGCATTCAACCATATATAATAAGGGTACCTTTTGAAACCCTTCACAGATTAGACGTAGAATACAACTTTATTAACCTATGTTGGTGGATATACGACTCCTCTACTATGCAGCTGAATTGCTGGGGGTTCTTGTAAAATACCTTTCTCAATCCGCAGGGAGACACAACAAGGGTGTCTACTATCTCTACTGCTCTTTCTTATTGCCCTTGAACATTTGGCCACTTCTGTTAATCAATCAGCTGACATTGTGGGCATACCCACTGCAGGAGAACCTTAATCCTTGTTTCTCTATGCAGGTGTCATCCTGCAGACACTTACTGACCTCCCCAGATCCCAATGAGCCTTTCTGACCTTCATTGACACGTGTGCGGCGATATCCTGATACAAACTGGAACAAGAGTAAAGCCCTACCCCTCACCAAGATTATGACAGTGGCCGCCATTCAGGGCTACCAATTCCACTGAAAGCCATCCCCCTCAAATTTCTAGTGGTTCGTGCCAACAAGGGCGTAGAATGTATGGCCTTGGATAACTTGGAACCCCTCATGAAATATGCCCTGATCGACTTCATCATTTGGATGCACCTTAAGCTCTTGCTGTGGGGTAAGACACAAGTCAATCAAAATAGTCACCCTTCCTAGATTTAATCATATCCTTAAAATACTCCCATTTCTGACCCCAACAATACTACAACGTTCCACAGACATTAAGGATTTTTTTGGGGCTCTGCCAAACCACGACTGGGAATATACAAACTGATGGCCGATAGGGACAGTGGTGGTCTGAGACTCCATTACCATGAATTCTATGCATTGGCGTTCCATGTTGCACAACTTGCCTACATGCATCACAACTTACTTCACCCCCCCTCTGGGTCTTGATAGACAAGAATCTCTCCCTGAGTCCACTGGGCTTAGACTCACTCTACAAACAAGACAAGCCCATCAAGTCCCATGATTCAAGCGATGGACCAGTCATAAAGACGTGCCCACTCCCTTCTCTCAACCAATAGCTACCTCCATGATGGGGCGCCTCTCTAGTGGAATGATGGTATCTGTTTATGGGGAGACCTCCACAACTGGCGAATGTGGTGACAGGTAAGCATTCAAACCATTTCTGAGATCATCAATGATGACTCACTTAAACCCTTTGATGTCCAATGAGAGGAAGTATATCTCCCATCATTCCACAAATGGTGATACTTACACTCTGTCGCTATCTCCTCAACAAACTGGATGCACCACCCTGGGAGGTAATGCCATCACCGATTGTCATCTATCTCTGCCTTTGGAGTTGTTCCAAATGGGTCTTGTCCGGTCTACATAACCCCTTGATATGACAAAAGTACTCACCGGCCCAATTGCAACGACTGTGGACTATGTGGCAGTAGAAACTGCAAATAGTCTATATGGCAGAGGAATGGTCCAAAAACCTGGAAAACCTGGACTACAAGGTATGGGAGTCCAGAATCAAATTCTGCCTTTTCAAAACCGAGCAGGATTAGTATTGGACTCTTATAAAGTTTGCGGGACGTCTGCATCATTCATGATGCTGGAAATGTGACTGACCCTGTTGCGACACAGCGCACATCCTATAGGGCTACCCTGACATTTGGGGATTGTGGACTGCTGTGGAAGCCACTTTATGCATCACTCTGCCTATCCCCTTCCCTCTACTCTGATGTGTGGTAATTTTACATGACACGGCAGACATCTCACCACTGACACACCACGATCATTGCTTCCTTTCCTGATCCCTGACCGTGGCCAAACACTGCATCCACCGGTTCTAGTGCTCCCCACATATGCCCACACAAGCAGAGTTACTGACAGAGATGTTCAAAGCGACCGCATATGAGAAGATCATCTATAAGGTCTCGGAAAACTTGAGACTTATCAACAGGCGCGGGCACCAGCCCTGGACAACAATCTATGAAGCAGCTCCAAATCACCCCCCACCATGGGACTTAACGTTCCTCCCTGTGTAGGCAAAGTTCTCCTTCTTAAATTCCCCCCCAAACATACATACATCCAATCACTACTGACATTTAGATCAAGCACTACTCAAGAGGTCGCCCTGTATTTCCTATTCTATATTTCTAACTCAGCGAGCTTGCCTATTTTTGTTCACGGCGTAGGCGCTGCCAGGTACTGCTAAACCTTACAGGGACCCACCTTTTCTTCTTCATAGTCCCCCTCCGCTTGTGGGTCATGCAAAGGGCCCCTCCTTCCGCAATGTGCCTTTCTGTAGTGTGCAATCCCATTTCTCTTCTTCCCCCTATTGTTTCTCATCTTATACTCTGATCCTGACCGCTTGCCCCCATTGCCACCAAATACCGGACTGGGACCATTACAGCTTAGGATACTGGATTCTTATATCTTGCTGCACCTGGTCACGTCTGTTTGCTGCAGTTGTACCTAGAAAATCTAAACATGTATATAAAAAATTAAAAGAAAATGATGAGACGTATTTGAAGTTGCATACAAAAAATTCATCAAAGTTTACGTGTAACTTTTGATACAACTAGAGGCTCAGAGAGGAAGTTAGAGGGAGGTTGGTCGCTTAACAGCCTGGGAACTAGCCTGACAGTAGGTTGTGTCACACATGCCAGCACCCCTGACTCGGGCAGGAGCCTTCCAATTGTTTAAAACAACAATGGATTTGTTTTAACTTTCTCTCGCTTAGAAAATACATGCTCATCTTCAGTACTAGTCAATAGGGACATTATTTATCTTCAGATTTCTTTTCCAGATCTTGCTCTTTTATCTTCCCAATGTTAATTTGCAGGGTCCCTGCATGAGGGTTCTTCACCAAAGTTGTAGATTGTGCAAAAGTATGACAAGTGCCGTGACCCAGACATGAAAGGTCATTGTCGAAAACGTGCACTCCACTCCTCATTTTGCAGATATGATTATTTAATGTCCAATGCAAATATGTTTCATTTTCATCCTCTTCACAGCCAAGAACAAAGCCCAAAAACGCTTTCTCATCCGCGGTCTTTATGTTTAAATTGGGTTGATGGAGCTTGAATGCAAAGAACCAATCAGAAAAAAAAAAAAATCGAAGTGAGTGACAAATGTTGAAACATCTTTATCATCTTTATTCAAGATTGAGCTGTGATGAGCAGAGAGACAACAAAATGGAGCATCGATAAATATTACACCATCTGCGGCTGCTGACTGGCCAGCATTTCGGCTCCGTTTCCAGGTTCTACACACCAAAAAGATCTTGAGGGATGGGGATTTTAATTTCTTTCTGGAATTCTATATAAAAAAATTAGCAGGGGACTAAAAATAAGAAAATTAATCTCTAAGCAATCTTGTTGAAAAACTCAATATTGTAAAACACAGATTTGAATGCCTTAACATTAAGGGCGAGTTTTGTTTTTAATTTGTTTTTGCTTTATGGGGCTTGTTTTGATTTTCCCATGTTAAATGCTGAACTACAAAGTCGAAAATACAGAGAATTATCACGAACTATGGAGCATATTATCAAGACAGGCGATAAAATTATCGCCGCTTTAGCTGCAGAAAAACTGCCGCTAAAGCGGCGATAATGGGCTTGATAATATGCCCTTGTGAATTCCCATAGAAGCCCATGTTTTGGTGTGAACATGGGCTTCTATTGGAATTCTCCATGGCATATTATCAAGCCCATTATCGCCGCTTTAGAGGCAGTTTTCTGCCGCTAAAGTGGCGATAATTTTATCGCCTGTGTTGATAATATGCCCCTATATGAGCTGTTTACATACCGCTCAAGACAAAGAGAGCTCTGCGTGAAAAAGATTTGTGAAGTGTTTCTGCACTTCCCTCTGGTACATAATAGTGCTTGAAGCATGAGAGAATGGTGCCACGTTGCAGAGGAGATAGACTTATCAATTGTTCCATCGCAACAGTGCCAAGTCAAGTGCAACACGTTTATTTATATCAGTCAATAGATAATGGGCTACAATAAAGAGTTTTGAGAATCAAAGGGAATATATAAAAAAAGAGGAAAGCAAATTACATTGCGCATGCGAAGACTCTACATCCCTAAAAAAAAATAGATAAAGGCAGATGCTTCAACATGAGAAACGGTTCACATGTTCGACAGAGCAACGGAAGTGGCATATTCAGCTACTGCGCAAAGTCTCTATACTGCTGCGAATGAATGGGGATGTTTCTGAGAAAATAACAGGACTGTGGGGATCTACCTGAAATATTTGACGGAATTGATCCTTAGATATCAGAATCCTCATTATTTGGTAAACTTCTGGTTGGGGCTAAGACGGTTCTGTCTTATGGGGACTGGTGTCCCATAAGGAGGTGTCATCTTCATCTTTTCCACCACTGGCTTCATCCACAGGGTGGCCTCCAAGAGAGCTTAAGGAGTCTGGTGGTGCTTTGATATCAATGGATGTTGTTTGGTTTTGACAGTGGTTTTCATTTAAATCTAAATTTTGTGATAATATTTTTTAATTATATAATGTTAACAATAATATATATTTGTGATATATTAAAAAACAATTGTTTTATGCTTATATGTTTTATATATTAATATTTTTTATATAGTAGCAGTAAATTTGGCCTCTCTAAAACCCAACACTTCATGACTTTTGCTCACATTGGAGTGGAAATAGTAAGAATTACCTCTTCCAAATCTAACGCTGTCCCTACTGTTGCTCAGCTTAGGGTGTAAATAGCAAGTGTGACCCTCCAAAGTCTGAGACTTTCCCTAACGCTGGTCAGGTTGGACTGAGAATAGTAAATGTGGCACCATCCAATTTCAACACTTTTCCTACTCTTTTTCAGGGCCTGATTACGATCTTGGAGGTGATGGCCCCGCCAGTCTTGCTCACCTGCTCTGGTAGTGATAGCAGGGTAAAGCAGGTGACTGTGGGAGCCCAGCCACTTTCTCCACCCAACCAATCACGATGTGCTTTCCCGCCGAGACAACTGTGGCAGTCAACTATCCACAACTCAGTCGGCAGAAAGTAATGCAGAAAAGGCCTAAACTCAGGTCGACACACCTTTACACATCCTGTACTGCCATGGATCCGATCGTACAAGTCAGGCCACTACTGCTTCAACATAAACAAAATCAACAATGTTGTCTCCGGAACTGAAAGTAAGCCCCACCATTACCTGTTACCATCTGACTTGGTTGGTCACATTTGCAAAGAATTTGTGCATTTTTAAATCACACACGCAAGCCATGGTTTACTAATGTATGGTGCTGATGTCAGAAATGTTGACATTTTTGATATGTGAGGCATCACACCTGTATGACTACAATGTAAGATTGCATTTTTGGCAATGTGTCTGACCAAAACGGGCACTTTAGAAAAAGAACATCAAATCATAAAGCCAAAAGTCACTACATAGGTGTGTTCACAGAAATTACTCGAAATGGCACATTAAACTAGAATGACAAACACACTATTGTGATAAGGTTTTTTGAGATGAGGGGTGAAAGGTCCCGATCCCTTACTGGCCGTATATTGAGCAGAAATTCTCTTCTTTGATGCTTACCCTTGACAGGAGGAAACCCCTAACTCCCTAATATAATCAAAGATCAACAGGATTGTCCGGGCAAGATTTGTTTCCTGTATTAGTTACGGAAAAATTCCAATTACACACTGGTTCATTTTGTAAGGTGTTTATAATGGTGTTATCACTCTATCCGTGAGAGTGAGTGTTCTTTCACTCATCCTCACAGATAGAGTGACAACAACATTATAAACGGCGTTTACTTATCATGCGTTACTTCGCATGCCATTACTACGCGGACGTTAGTACGCACGCGTTGTTACTTAGAAAACCTTTACTACGCAAGTCAGAACAGCGACTTGCGTTAGGGGGGCAAGGTGTTGGATTTAAAATCCAACACCTTCCCTAGTGTCCGCATAGACTGGAGTTGGAATAGTAAATTATATTATTCCAACATCCAGCACCCCCTACTGCAATTCGTTGTTCCGAATTGCATAGGAAAGGAATGCGAACTAAAAACGCGGTCGTACTAACGACCGCGTAGTAATGGCATACATACTAAACGCATGCGAAGTAACGTCATATATTCTTATAAACACCTTATAAAATGAACCAGTGTGTAATTGGAATTTTTCCGTAACGAATACAGGAAACAAATCTTGCCCTGACAATCCTGTTGATCCACACTATTGTGATAAGTGCAATGTAACTACATGTAAAAAATTGTACTAGACCAGGTGAAAGCCTCACCTCAACAATTCTCAGGAAACACAACGCCAGTCTCAAATCTTAACCATCCTATATATTCAGCACTTGTCCTTGTCTAGTGGAAGCCCTGCAATGCATTCAAGTACATGTGTCACAATATTCCACATGAGGCAATGCATATCTGCACATACATATCCGTAATCAATGGGAAACAAACTCTCCTGTATGAAAATATCATAAAATCAAGTTGAAACATCTATTTGTTGGTGCATATGACCATTACTATGATGAATGCCTGTACCGTAATGCACATGACCTTCACTTACCATGGCAACCAGTGTAAGTACCTAAGAAAGTAGAAAAACATCCTCAGCCAGCATACAAAAAGAAATGCTCACATATCCACAGCCCTAAGATCTCTAAATTGGTTGCCCTACGAAGCAACAAAACAGCTAAAGATTGCCTGCTTGTCTCACAAAGCCCTCCATTTCAAAACCCCAGGTTAGCTGGCTCAAAAGCTGTAATTTTCTGGAGGTGGTAGACCATCAAGAAAGCAAACTTTCTCCTCTTGAAACAAAAGATTGCCCCAAAAACAGAACGAGTCACAGAGCTTTCTCAGGCTCGGCCCGAAGATCTAGAACTCTCTCCCACCGGAAGTCAGCAGAATCTCCTCCACAGCTGCCTTCAAACAGGAAGTAAAAATAATCCTAATGAACAAGTGCTTGCCTGAAATGGTCATGGCTCATCTTTTTTTCAAAGCCCCTCTGACAATGTACTTTATTGTTTTAATACCTGTGAAGCTCAAGGTCGTCTGGTATACCCTATTAAGTAATTAAAGGAATCCCGGCACTCTAGAGTCATGTATTATTCTTATTGGTTATTAGCCAAAGAAATGAAGAACACAGTGGTAATAATGAAAAACTGGCTACAGAACAGATTGGGTCCTCACAAGAGTATATGTCAAAAAGCAATTTAATACATAAGTTTTACAGAAAGGAAGATCATAGTCATGAACAAAAAATCAGAACTCCCTAGTACATTTAGTTCTAGTTGTTGTTTCGTAGAAGGGAGACTTGTGTTTTCTAAATCTTGATCCAAAAAGGATGACAGCCGACACGTGTTTCGTCACGTATAGTGACTTCCTCAGGGCTTTGAAAAAGAGTCTTTGAACGCTTTATATATCAAACATGTAATTAAACTTCTGTTGACGCGCAATATTGATTGTAGATAATTTCGAAAGAAGACTCCGACGTACGATATGGTTCCAAGAATTTTTGAACCTTGTGATGGTCCAAAGAGGCAAATTTTGTCGCAAGAAATGCTCCTGATAACTGTATCAGTTGTGTATTAGCAATAACAGATCTCCACCAGTAATTTCTATTAGTATAAAGAAGATCGACCACGAGTAAAATATCAAAAATTCTGGTTCTTATAACCATTAACGGAAGTGATTCATATCTCAGTGAAAGTTCCTGGTGTCTTACTGCTTTATTTGGAAAGGAACGAGTCTCCACCAAGTTTTCCAATATTTAGGGATGCTGCACCGTGTTATGAAACCTATTTGTAAGACTGAATCGATGGGACGGTCTTCGTATAGTCCTCTAAGTAGTGGTTTTTAATATGTTTTTGTTGGCTCCATCATATTAGGTGAAGTGAAAGAACCGGCTCTGGTAAGCCCTCCTAGTGTAGTGGTTGATGGCCGAAACGTAACTCCCGTCCCTTCGTACCAGCAATGGGCGTCCATTGCTGGTACGAAGGGACGGGAGTTACGTTATAAGAACCAGAATTTTGGATATTTTACTCGTGGTCGATCTTCTTTATACTAATAGAAATTACTGGTGGAGATCTGTTATTGCTAATACACAACTGATACAGTTATCAGGAGCATTTCTTGCGACAAAATGTGCCTCTTTGGACCATCACAAGGTTCAAAAATTCTTGGAACCATATCGTACGTCGGAGTCTTCTTTCGAAATTATCTACAATCAATATTGCGCGTCAACAGAAGTTTAATTACATGTTTGATATATAAAGCGTTCAAAGACTCTTTTTCAAAGCCCTGAGGAAGTCACTATACGTGACGAAACACGTGTCGGCTGTCATCCATTTGGATCAAGATTTAGAAAACACAAGTCTCCCTTCTACGAAGCAACAACTAGAACTAAATGTACTAGGGAGTTCTGATTTTTTGTTCATGACTATGATCTTCCTTTCTGTAAAACTTATGTATTAAATTGCTTTTTGACATATACTCTTGTGAGGACCCAATCTGTTCTGTAGCCAGTTTTTCATTATTACCACTGTGTTCTTCATTTCTTTGGCCAATAACCAATAAGAATAATACATGACTCTAGAGTGCCGGGATTTCTTTATGTACAAAATCTGTTAATTACGGGGATTGCTTTGCATGATCCGTATAGTTCAGCACTCAGGTAGTAGGGTGCTTTCTTATCCCGAGCGGCACCATTTATTTAATTTGTTACCGATCTTACTGTTTCTCTGACAACTATTACTATACACCCAATTTGATGTCAATGATTGCTATGATGTGCATCCTCAGATACATTACTACCCCATTCTTTTGTTGATGACACCCTATTAAGTAATGTTTGCTCTTCTCCCAGTGCGCTTTGGTATTAGCTAAATATGACATTCTTTGTTACCCCATGTTATTTTCCCTTTACTATTGCCTACCCTTCCAAAGTTTGAAGCCCTCTGATACCCATCTGGGTCATGTTCGGGCTGTACACAACTTTATAAATAAATAAAATATCGAGCTCCACAATTGAAAAGGCTTGTTCCCTGTCTCCTGTCTTGCCAGGCATCCTTTGTCCCAGAGGTCAGCAACAACAGCTAAAGTTGAGAAGGTCTTGATGGCAGCAG
This sequence comes from Triturus cristatus, assembly GCF_964204655.1. NCBI lineage: Eukaryota > Metazoa > Chordata > Amphibia > Caudata > Salamandridae > Triturus > Triturus cristatus. The sequence goes on along the minus strand of NC_140591.1, from coordinate 554,775,161 downwards.
TGTAAGGAGGCAAGTGGGGTCTTTTTCTAACAATGCATACATGGACGAGACAAAAGCGCTGATCTGCAGACATGGACACAGACATTGGACTTTGCTAATTGCTTTCACCAATGTTAGCCCATGGTCGTGTCTGTCAAGGAGTTCACCGTCCATGACGCGCTCAACTTCTGCGGCGGCTATCTGATTCAAAATGTCCTGAAGGCAAGGTCCGGTTGCCACCATTTTCAATAGTGTAATCGTGTGTTTGTGACTTTTAGGAGCATAACCACCACTCAAAATGGTAGCTAGTTTGTGTACATGTACTAACTACAATGGACACTCATTAATTTAAAAGGACACATACATTTGTTGTGCCTTACTGTGGAGAATGCGAAAGTTGCACGGTGCTTCCAACACCTCCGTTGACTGTATTTAGTGTGGATAAAATTAATTCAATAAAATTGTCTAAATAATACATGTGAAATGCATTATTCACACAATATTTTCTATTATAATTATTGAGGGTGACAATTTTATTATGTGAAAATTGAAGGACAAAAGCAGAGGTGCCATTCAAATGTGTTGTCTAACTATAAATTATTTTTGAACAACATGACCTATGTGTTCTTAATTATATGTGATAAAGTTGAACATTTTTAATGTGTTCAAATTTTCACCAATGTTGACATCGGAACCCTGGGAGGGTAAGGGGACGGCAAGCTCTGGTGTACCAGCCTTTTCCAGTCCTTGCCACCATGAAAGAAAGGGATATCATAAAGTAGTTCAGATTGAATAGGTAAACTATACTAGATTTATATCAACAGTTAGAGCCTGATCTTCAAACTCATAACAGGATTACCACGTCTATTACACCAATTATCAAACTCATGGCAGTATTCCATTTTGAGGCCAGAGGTTCCTTCCAATAAACTGTGACAATATCTGGTGGTATGTCACAACCAACTGTCAGTGGTGCTACTACAAGTACTTTCAGCAACAATGTGACACAACAACAGCTACATCCAGTTCCCATGACGTTAGTATTTGGCCAATGTGAAGGGTGATTTCTATCCTTCAACCACATGTGGTTGGAGCTATTGATGGCACCCATATTGCCTTAGTGCAATCGCATGCCAGGGAACAAGTCTAATGGAATTGGAAACACTTCCATTCAATCAACATGCAAGTTGTCTGCTTACCTGAGTTATATATCTAAAGCATCTGTTCCCAGTTCCCTGGCTCAGCCCATGATTCATTTGCACTACAGAACAGCACCATAACCCTGCAAATGTCAACTCTTAGACCTGAGAGGGCCTGGCTTGTTGGTAAGTACTATCTGTCATGATATTGTTTGGCCAATTTCATGTTGTAGGATCTGAAATATGTAATATGTGTTACAGTTTGTGGCTCTTTTATGTCACCATCTAGGATATTCAGCCTATCCCAACCGACCAAGGTTGCTGGCACCACTGAGGAATCCAACGACACCAGGGGAAAACTGCATCAATGAGGCCCATAGAAGAACACGGAGGCCAGTGGAGCAGGCATTCAGGCTTCTGAAGGCCAGCTTTTAGTGCCTGGACAAAACTGTTAGAGCACTTCTCTACTTACCTGCAACAGTGTGCCAAATCACCATTGTCTGCTACATGCTCCACAACATCACCCAGCGACAGAATATACCAGAGGATGGAGACCATGAAGAGCCACTGATTATCCTGACATGCCAACTGAACATGATAGTGGTGATGAGGAAAGAGTGACTTACATCAAGATGTCATTGACAACTTCTTCTCATCACTGTAAGTATATCTGTACATTTACAAACTTTCACTATCACATCAATCATCATCACTCCAACTACTGATGTGATGATGAATGAAGTATGTGGTGTTACTTAGTTAGGAAAGGCAGGCTGAGGGGAATCCATGCCCAAAGCGTTTGTTATCCCAAGATATGACACATTGACTACTGTGCACAGATCTCTGAATGTTTTATAAAACGTTGTACTTCAAAATTCAACATCATCATTGATATCCTCATTTGGACATTACAGAGCTGTGACATTTGCTGGTATATGGTTCTGGTGCAAAGTACAAAGGGAACATTGATTGATTCTGGAACAAACAGGCACACACTTTGCGTGTAAAAATCGTGTTCCAAGATAACTTGCCTATTGATTGAATGGAAGATTGGAGGATTCCATAGGACTTGTTGCCTGTTGTGTGTTGGCACGAGGGGAAGATGTATGCCATCATTATCTCAAACTCCATGTGGTTGTGGAGGCAAATAATGCTAATATCCCTTCACATCAGCCAAATTCTCATTGTGTGTAAAGTGTGTGTAGCTGTTGATGACTTATCATTGAAGGAAATACTTGTTGCACACCACTGCAACTTGGTTGTGACATTCCACCAGATACTGCAACAGTGTATTTGAACTATCCCCTGGCCACATAATGGTCTACTGCCATGTTTTTGTCCATTGGTGTATTAGATGTAGTATTCATATTGCGAGACAGTAACTCTGGCTCCAGCTATTGATTTCATTCAATATTAGTTTGCCTATTGTATCTGAACTGTAGACCTTCAAATGGCACTGTTAGTTTGAGGTATGCAGGTGTTGTAATATTATTTTAACACTATAACAACCAGATCTTTGTTACAGTACAATAAAACACTAGTGGTTGGTAGGTGGTTTGTTTATGTCTTTTCTGACATAGGTGTGGCACAATTCCTACAGGAAAATCATATTGGAATAGGCAAACATTGCATTGGTTTACATTACAAAATGCATGATAGTAGGTAAACGGACAAAAACTTCAGAAAAGGAATACGAACAACAGTCTTTGATGTTGGTATTTTGGAGTTTTATTGACCAAAACCAAAACGAATGAAAGAGGGTGCAAAGAAGTAACCAAGCAAAATACAGATTTGTCTGTCATGGTAGATGAAACTGTAATTTAGGATCCAGATTTGTTTGACGTCCAATGTCCAATACACACCTGGCATCCGAAAAGGTAAATGTGTGCATGAATAGTCCACTGAGTCAATGTTAAGCACACACTGGAGGAAATTTGGTGTGGAATTTCTTGCTGGTGGTGGAGGTCTGGCCTCTCCAGCCTGCTGATAGTTTGGGGGTACGTCTCCTCCTGGGACAGGGGCAGGTGTGGTTTCCACATCTGCTGTTACTGAGATGGTTGCAGGTGATCACTCCTGTGGCACAGCCTCCCTTTCTGTGGTTGCCACAGATATACTTAGGCTGGGAAAGATGGTGCTTTGCCACAGTAAGGGGTATATCGTACAGGGAAAGTGCTGCACACATGAGTAAGGATGTCCTGTAGCACCCCAGCCAGGGAGACCACATTTGAGTTGTGTTGCTCCATCTGGAGATTGTGCTCCATTTGTAATTGCTTCATCTCCCAGAGCTCAGTGATGAGTTGGCACATCATGTCTTGGGACTGCTGACTGGAGTCAAAGATACAGTCGATGGTGGCCTGGTTGATAGAGATCAAAGTGGCCTCACTGTCCTGGCCTATAGGTTCCCTCCAGCATACACTACTCCCATGCACTGTGCCCTTCAGCATGTGTTCTGCTTCTACTGGGATGGTAGTTGATGGTGGTTGAATGCCAGTCAAGACTGGAGGGCACAAGATGGTGGTGCTGGTGCTTAGGACTCAGATTGTGAAGGCAACATTTGGCTGTGGTGTTGTTGCAGCTGAGGTGGGAGGTGTAGGTGTGGGCTGAGTTAATGTTAATGTTAATGTTAGATTGTATTTATAGAGCGCCTATCACCGGAAGGTCTCTAAGCGCTATAACATAAATCAGAGGTCCAGAATTCCTAAACGCAACTATCCGCAACCCACAATGGAGTGAGCTTATCCAAACGCCTCTGTGAACAGAAGGGTTTAAAGTCTCCTCCTGAATGGTAATAGCCGGATTTCCTTATGCATACCGACAGGTAGTTTATTCCAAAAATTGGGACAATGACGGAGAATGCCCGTCCCCCTGGGTCGCTCTATTATAACGTGGACAGACTAACAGCCGAGAATCAGATGACCGGAGATTGCGATCGGGCACATAAGGCCTCAGACGATCTTTGATGTATGTGGGTGCCTCTCCAAACAGAGACTTGAGCACGATGCACAGTTCCATCAATTTAACCCTTTGCTTGATGGGATGCCAGTGTAACTGCTGCAACAGGGGGGTAGCATAGGCTCTTCTTGGCAACTTATAAATCAACCTTGCTGCATCATTCATAACCACTTTTAGCTTCCCCAGAAGTTTATCGGGAAGCCCAATGTAGACTGCGTTGCCATAATCTAGGCGTGACAAGATTAGTGCCGTCACAACAGTCTGCATGGTGGAGAAAGACAACAAGGTCACCAGTTTCCAAAGCTGCTGCATTAGGCCAATACAACTCCATACAACAGCAGATACCTGGCTATTTAGGGTTAATCCAGTGTCCAGCTTTAGACAAAGGCTCTTCACTGCAGGCACCGAAGTTTGAGTTGTGCCCTGCTATTGAGGCCAATAAAGACTGGACCAGGGCAAAACCCCTTTGGTCAGAGCCAGTACTTCTGTTTTGTCTGGATTTACCTTCAGGGAATTAGAGGTCATCCAGTTCATAGTGAACCAGAGGATATTCTGGACATTACCCTGTGAGGTGGGAGAGTTGTCAATATGCACAATTAGATGGGTTTTCGTCAGCGTAATTAAACACCTGACAGTCTGTTTTAGCCAGTGCATCTATCAAAGGCTGTAGGTAAATATTAAAAAGTAGAGGAGACAGCACAGAGCCCTGTGGGACCCCCCATTGTTGGCTGCCCAGCCTAGATATACAATCTCCCACTTGGACTCTTTGGGACCGATCCTCCAGGAAGGAGGTAATCCATTGGAGGACCATCCAAATGACTCCCAGCCGCCGGACACGGTCTAACAACTGTGCGTGGTTCACCATGTCAAATGCAGCTGAGAGGTCCAGTAGGATTAAGGCTGAGGGGGTCTTCTTGTCGGCTGCATTCCGCAGGTCATCCAGCACTAAGAGCATCACCAACACAGTGCTGTTGTACGCCCTGAAGCCAGCTTGCCTAGTGTGTAGCAGCTGTTTTTGTTCTACGATTGCCGAAAGTACTCGAAGAATATGTTGCTCAAGAACTTTAGCCAGAAAGGGGAGTCTGGAAAGGGGTCTAAAGTTTTTGAGGATCTTAGTGTCTGCCCCTGCCTTCTTCAGCAAGGGATCACCAAGACTTTCTTAAACTTCTGTGGTACCCTTCCTGTCGCCAGAAATAGTTTTAATAGAGACAAAACCTCAGCCTCAATCACTGGGATGATGGAACACCTTCGATGGGCAAGGGTCCTCAGGTGACCCTGATTTTACTTTAGCCATGAAGTGAGCTAAATCATGTGGTTCGAGCGAAGGGAACACCGAGAGATCTGTGCCCTGAAAATCAGGTGGGTCGTCCACTACCAGAGAGCAGGGAGTACTACATGTGTTGTCTATATCTGTAATAATGTCTTCAACCTTAGTTAAAAAGAAATCTTGCATCTTATCGCACTTAGCCTGACTGTTGACTATCTTTGGCTCTTTCAGACGACTCAGTTCCCTGAGTACCTTAAACGTCTCTTTCTGAGTATCTGTCGCTTCGCTGATCCTGGCTTCATAATATGTAGACTTAGTTCTAATATTTGAAGCCTTATAAGGCCAATCTTTTTTTGTGCACGTCCTTCGACTCAGGATCGGGAAATTTCCGCCAAAGTCGCTCATACTGACGGAGAGCTTGTTTTTCCCCTCTCATTCTTGCGTGTACCATGGGGCACCCTTCATGCTGTTCATTATTCTTTCCCTTCGGGTGGTGGCTACCTCGTCAAAGACTAGCCTCAGCTGATGTAGCAGTTCCTCATACTTCAAGTCCGGATCCACAGACTGGGACCCAGGGAGTATTGTCTGGTTCAATACCTCCCTCAGCTTGGCGTTTTCAATCTTAGGCCAGTTCCGTTCCATCCTCCACCCTGCCGATATGTGTTTGTGCGGCTGTCTATAGGGAGTGTAAGAATGATCGTGGAGTGATCAGACCAACTACATGGTCTGCAGTCAGTATGTAATATAGCTGATGACGTAGTCCAGATGAGGTCCAAAATATGTCCCTTTTCGTGTGTGGGGAGCCTTACAATTTGGTGCAACTCCAGCATAATCATGACTTCATCGAACCTGCTGGACACGCAATCTCTTGGTGTCCAATCTGAATGATAATTAAAATCCCCAAGAACCATGATCTGTTGATATCTCGAGCACAGATCACTCATAACTTCATAAAATAGATCATTAAACAACGGAGTAAGCCGGGGGGGGGGGGACGGTATACCACTACCACTATCATACATGAGGATGTAAGTCCCAACTTCATCCTCAGAACCTCAGCCCCGTCCAGACTCTCCTCTACTATTTTCTCAGTGGTAAATATCCTGCGTCTGAGTGAATCTCACTTGAGCAGTGCACACACACAGATCAGATGAGCCAGCGTCCTCCTGATCATCCAGAATATCAACCGGTTTTACCCCTGTAGATTTTATCCTGGGATAGAGTGGAGCCTGCCTCAGCTGCAACTGTGGGCACATGTGGACTTGCAGTTGGACCTATTGGGTATGATTTTTTTTTAAAATAAACTCAGGATTTCACATGTAAAGCATAGCCAATACCTAAAGCAACCTAAAAGGAAAATAATGTCATAATGATTCCTCTCAGTGAGCTGCAATGATTTACAAAAACTGTTTGAATTACACACAACTCCATATCAACACGTGCTAAGATGTTCTGGAAATGAAAACTGGTAGTTGGTTAGTCTACATGAGATAGAGGAAACATTGAACACAACTTAGGAGGATGTTTGTTTTTGGTCATTTAATGAACATTGCAGGGCACAACTTGGGAGGTCACCACTTGTATTCAGCATACCAAAGGACATACCTTAACATTTGTAGATCAGCACAGTTTGATTAGCGGAACAAATATATTCATTTCTATTCCATAACGGATAATAGACGACATAATCATTTGACCGCAGACCCATTTCGTGAGAGAGCATCACATAGGACTTTATGAATACTTGTCAGTTTGACAGAAATAGATAAGTTAAGATAAAGAGACAACTAATAAATATGACATTCCAATCTTCTTTTCACAAAATGGAAACAAGGTATCATGGTAGTTGCAGTCTTTCAATTTCACATTGCGAGAAGCTTGTTATCTGATGTAGACACACTTTGAAGCACCACTGTATCATGTGGAATATGATGGAGAATGGGACCTGCAATCTTCAAAATGACAAAGCACATTCCTACCAACAAGTGAGCATATGCTACAAATATATCTATGTTTCTGTTTGTAAAAGGTGGGAAGCACATTGGCAGGCCCTAAGTTAAAAGCAAAAAGAAGATTTCCGTCTAGTGACACATTGAGAAATGTAACTTACCAGACTCCACTCCACCAGGGATTTTTACTATGTCTTCAGGGGAATTGATCTCATAGACCTTCTCCTGCCAGAGGTGCAGATTCATAGGGTGCCTAGGAGAACCACCGCCAGTTTGACTGGCCCCCAGATGGTGCTTGGAGACCACGCTTATGGATCTTTCCCTGCAGGTCAGTCTGCCGCTTCCTTATCTCCTCTTGTGCAGACACATTGTTAGCTACAGCATTCACTCTGTTAACTATTCTGGTCCATATTTGCCTTATCTGTGCAAGGCTTGTATATTGGACATGGGCACCAAACAATTGTGGCTTTACTATGATAATTGCTGCTACCGCGACTAACAATTCCACCTTGTAAAACGTGGGCTTTTCTGCCATGGCATCTCTAGTCTAAACTATATTGATTTAATAAAATAACTGCGTCAAAATGGGAGCAAAGTGGTTAAAGGAACACGTGACAGGTAGAAAAAATACCATAGGTTCCTGTGTCCTCTCGGCAGTCTGCATGGTAGTGCTGCTGTGGAGTGGCAAAGGATCATGGTCTGCTAAGGGGTGTGTTTTATTGGGTGGTATTCAGGGGAAGGCAATTAGCCATCAGATATCAAGTGTGTGCATTTTGCAAACACCCTCTGGTCAGGTATGGTACATATGGACCGCGCCCCGCAATGGCATCCCCCCATCGTGAACCGACACCAGGACACCACCAGTTCAACTGTGTGATCTAAATATGCTAAGCACAATCCCACTGCCCTGATGGCGACGGCGTACCAATCCCCAGCCGGGGAGTCCACCTCTTCGGCAGCATGTGAGTCACAATCACGGGGGTTAACACTCCATTGACGTTGACAGTTGCCCAGCATGCATGAATCTGAAAATGGCGGGTAGGGACACAACCTACTCTACGGTGTTTTTGGTACATCTGCCGCAGTCATGTGGGGGTAAGACCTCCAAGATCGAAATCAAACCCTTAGTTCGGGTTTGGAAAAGTGAATAAACTTTCCAAAGATTTTCTTAATCTGAATGATTTTTTACATTTTTATATATCTGTTTTTGTTTTTACATTTTAGATATTATTCTTATTTTAATACCTGAATTATTGCAGATTGTTATGTTTTTGGAGTTATTTTTTAAAATATTTTTCATACATTTCATAATTTTATTGAATATGTTTTTTTATCTTTGCTGTTTATATAGTAAGTCAAAAAAAATTAAAAACTTTACATCATAATATACTTACCTACTTATTGGCTATCATTCGGTTTATTATGTTTTAGTAGTTTATGTTTTTGTGCTTTGCATAGAAATTATGTAAAGTCGATATTTATAACTGTGATATATATTTTTGGGACAATATTTAGCACTGTGATATTTTTGTTAGCGGTATTATAGAAACCACCTGCAACTGTATCATGGTGGTGCGGCCTCCATCATGGGTTAGCACTCCACTCTCCACATAGTGCCCAACAGTTTTGCACAACTCAATGATGGTCAGAATGAGAGGTTAATGGCCAGGGTGGCAGAAAGCATACTGAACATCAATAATTGTAAAAACAAATATGGGGGGTGGCAAAAGGCCACACAACCAACCCGTGGGTGTTTTATCATGAGGGGGGAGATTGGAGGGATAGCCCCAAACTGCTCTCCCCTGGGGGTGGCAAAAATCTATGATCACTAGACACCAAATATTACATTTAAAGAAATCCAAATCGTGCAGGCGAGCCCATCCTGTTATATGTTTTCAACTACAGCACACCACCCATTATGCACAGTCACTCTGTCACCTCACGGGGCAGGTAGATTGAGGGCTTGTTCTCAATTAGCCAACTCCAGGGGTGCCGAAAGGCCACTGCACACCAGGGAAAATAACTATGATAAAAATAATAGTGTGATGGAACACAGCAGCATTTGTGGCCTTTGGAAAAATGCCCTCCCATCATAGCTTCCCCACTTCTCATGAGAAAAACGGTAGCCAATTTGTGGGCCTAAAGCATGTGAGAGGAATGGACCCAAACTGTGACCCTGTAAAGACCACACTGCTATTACACTTACTTCATCTGATCACAGCTTTGGTACCGTCACTTCTGCTATCATAGGTCAGTCATCACGTGTGGTACCATTATTGTCAGGATAAGTGTTGAAACTCAGGGGCATTTTTACAAGCCCCTATCGCAACCACAATGTCACTTTTCTTATTGTTGTGGTGGCCATAAGGACTTCGCCTTATTCACAATGCATTGTTAAGCTACTTAATGTGGCTTAACAATGCCTCGTGAATAAGGCACCCTTTCATGCTATACTTAGCATGATAGGGGTGGGCAATGGGTGTTGTGTTGGGCATTCCACTGCAATACCCATTGATTTTGATGCTGCCTCCTATTTACAAGGGTAGTGTAGATATGGGGCAGTGCCAAAATGAATAACAGGGAAACTTGGTCTTGCCCTGGTGGAACAAGGATACATTTTTAATTTCTCCTTGCTATTGCTGTTTATGTGTGCTGTGTTGTGCAGCAGACATGGAAATAGCAAAACAACATTGAATGTTTATGTGTAGGAAGGTGTCCCTTCCTGCACATAAACAATAATTAAAAAAATGACTTTTTGCAACTTCTATGTGTGCTGCAATAGGCAGCAAATATAGAAGTTTGTTTATGGGAAGGAAGGGACACCTTCCTGTACACAAAAGGCATTCACCTCAGCACAGTCACCCTTGCACTATGGTGCAAAGGTGCCTGTATTAACGCTAGGCAACTAAATTAGCACTAACACAGGGGGAAATGCAAGGTTGCACCGAATTCTTGTAAAAACAGTGCAGCCCTGCATTTCAGAAGTGGCGGGGCATGGCGTTAAGCCAAGTAGGCTAACACGATGCTCTGCCACTTCTCTGTAAACATGCCACTCAAACTATTTAAGTGATTTGCTTTTGGCTGGAAGTTCTGGTGTTTTCTGTCACATAAATATGAGCAAATCTAGTTTTTTTCACCCACACCGGTTATCTGTAAGGAAATACCAATATGTTACAGAAATTGAATTGAAAAAGACCTCAGGGAAGCTAACTCGAGCTCACAAGAGCTCCCAGGAACAATTTAAATAAATATATTACCGAATTCCCCTCAATGTACCACAGGCTACCTCCTGGGTATCTAAAATTTAAAAAGACTCATAGCCAGAAGAGGAAAACCATCAATTAAACCCCGTCTAAGCGCAACAATCCTTTCATTTTGTATGATAATATCAATTATGGCAAGATAAAAATTATTTATGAAACAGAAAACAATCTACTAAGATTAACTCAAAGCGCAAGGTGGTGATGGAAAGCACCTTCAAATTGTGACCCCCATTCACAAAAATCTACAGAGTTGCATGATGGCAACACCATTTTAACCATAGCATATGGAAAGACATCCAAAAATCAACACATAGTCCCTGCTTCTCAAAGGTAGCTTACACTTTGAGTAAAGTACACGCTTGACCAAATTCACTTATTCACAACATCCAAGTAAGTTACTTCTAAAAAGAAAACACACCACACATAAAAATAATGGAGGTACGGAATTAAAATAAAGCTCCATAGGAAATAATGTTAATTTAAATGATTAGGAATAGCTAAAACTATGAATACATCTAATGTATTCAAATAAATATATAAAAAGAGTGCATATGTAATATTTAGTTATATCATCATTTAATTGCCTGATTTGAATTTAGAAAAAATTGAATAATTTTTATATTATGATATAACAAAATTAATTTCATTAATTTTATAGACCACTTTTAATTAATAATGAATATATAAATATGCTTTTTCTTTAGATGGAAATTTATTTTCCAATATACAATTCTGAAAAAGAATATTAATTTAATTTAATACATTTCCATATATTACATTTTGTATTCAAAATGTAATTGATAGGACTGTTACATTTTGTCTTTCTTTCTGTATTTAAAAGACATGTATAAAAAAATAGATTAATATTCAACATAAATATGTTTGCTGTGTATTTTTTAGTTAAAGAAACATTTTTATTTTTCCCTTTTACCATTCAGGGATCTCTACTCGAAAATACATATTAAAAATAAAAACTTTTATAAATCTGATTATTTAAAAATAGAGAAAATCAGCAAACCAGACTACAATTGCAAACATCCAGTAAGGGGAACCTTGGATATGAAGTTTTAAAGACTTGACTGAAAATAGAGCAAAGTGCCAATAGTAGTCAATGTTTCCTGCAGACCTGAACAGAGGTATGATTTGAGGCCGACCGTGATAGACCAAAGGTTGGATACACAAAATAAATTGGTCTTGTTGGAGCTTAGACGTAGAAAAGTCCCAAAAAAGTCTCAATATTAAAAGGGACTATAAAAACTCTTCTCTGTACGGACAAAAGTTACCATCATGATCATCCAGTCATGTTTGCCAGCAATCAAGTAGTGACCCCAGCTGCTGGAGCCAGAGCCATAACTAGAGCAACAGCACAACGTCCACTGATCCTTGGATTTGATTGAGAATTTCTGTAAGAAAAGCCAAGGCATCCTCTTAAATCAGAGTACAAATATGGCCAGTCAAGTGGCCCTTCATGCTAAGGTCAGCTGGATGGATCTCAAAATATTTCAAAAACTAGGTGTCGTGCTGTTCCTGTAGAGAAAAAGAAAAGGGGGTAAAAAGAAGGATGCTAGTGTTTCAGTATGGGGAGACTGCTCCAATTGGAGCAAATGCCCTCACACACCCCAAGGGGTGTCATGCTTCATCATTGGGCAAGCTCCTCATTGGGCCTGCGCTACAACGCCTGATGGGCACCTGCAAGTGGGCTCTTTGCCGGAGGTCTTTTGTATAAGCCGTATGATGAAGTGGGGGTAAGATGGTAGTGGTTTGTAGAGTGTGAAAGAGTACTGTTTTAACAACAGTGATTTAAAATAGGTATAGTAAAGTTCATTGTCAATTAACTTTATTGATAGAACTCACTACCCTAGCTACAAATCTGGTGCTTGGGCAGGATGCAATGTTCCTGATAAGTCTAATCAGTGTATAATCTGGAACACAAAGGACAAACATAGCATAGTCAAACAGGCATTAGAATATCTACATCGGATATTCCTCTGAAATCACTTAGCATGCTCGTACAAAGTGCTTATACTGCACGACCCACGGTATTTGAACACACATGTACAATTAATTTCTCATTCAGGGAATAGGGAAATGTGTTTTCATATTAAAATAGCAATGACATCAATTGTTTGAAATCATGTATCACCACGATGGTTGTGCACATCATATAACAAGCAGACTGTCACTTAACCCCAGAATGGCTCAAACATTGCTCCTTAAAGTTAGGGCGGAGTAGAACGAATATTAGTGTCCTACGAGTGAAAAAGAGGATCAAGAGGGGAATGAGGAGAGTCAGAGTTGGCCTACCCTTTGGTTGGTAAGTTGACGATTCTACTTACTTGAACATGGATTAGCATCCTCCTTTCTAACCTAACCATGCACTGCTCACCGAGGTGGAAGACGGCCATGGATGGAAAGCGGTCTCTTTTGGAGAAAGTGTGTGCCTCCGTTCAAGGCTCGTGCAATGTGAATACTAGAGCGCTGACTTAACTCCCATATTTGAAGTGAAATTTGACTCCCAGTGGATAATAAGAAAAGTTCAGGCAGCGGGTATTGTGTGGGTATTTTATGCAGAATAAAGGTCCTCCAGGAAAGCACAATGAATGAATGTTTAGTGATTCCTCAATTAAACCTGGTGGTCTCAGTTGTGATTTTTAAGTGGTGACCACAGACACTTTTCTGTGTATAAGATGAGGTACAAAAGGACACAGTTCGTCATCTGACCATTTGCTTAGCAGACAACTGCAGGTATCTTTAGCTAGACATATTCAAATCAATGGTGCATATTCATTAATTGGAATGAGCCACCTGGCTTGTGTTTGTTGTGGATCTAGTCAGATGGCCCGATAACAGATAGTTGGATGGTATATTTAGTCATCATTTCTACGCTTGTGGTCTGTAGGATAGTATTATAAGACAAAATAGGATGCCACCATCTGGGCAAGGCATTAGTTACATCCCAGTGTATGTTCTCCAAGTTACTTAGTTGTTCTATATTTATTCGTCTGTTCTGTAAAGTCTCTATTAGTTCACATGTATGACAGTGTAGTATTGGGGCAAACCACTATTCATCTCAGTGTTTTTAGAATCCCTTTTTCCTTTCGTAATATTTGTCACCCGTTGTCTAAAAGTGTAATTATTTGTTTAATTCACCCCATGAGATGTGGTCATTCATTCCCTCCTTATGTGTGGATAAACGAAAATCCACTGTTATTCATTCCTAAAGAGGGCTTCTTGTCTCATTAAGGGATATGCTTCCAGGACCATTGATTTTAGTTCATCTTGGTTATGTTCAGCCGTAAGGCAATGCGTGGTGATTTTAGTGTTGGATTTTTTTTGCATCTAATTCTGCTTCGGTGCTCTATCATTCATACTTTAACTTCTCTCTTTGTCATTCCTATGTACCTCATTCGGCATGGGCAGGAGATCATGTAAGTGCAATTCCGTGAGTTGCAGCTGGTGTGCTTCATTTGTATCCATGTCAGTGTCACTTAACTGAATGGCCTTTGTGGCCCCTGTATAGGTGCATACATTGCAGTGTCCACATGGGTAATGTCCTGTAATCAGGGGTATATTCCATATTGGTTTCTGTGTGCACACCTGTCCTCTCCTTGGTTTTGTATGTACAATTATGTCTTTCAGATTGGCAGTCCTTTTGTATGCAAACCGGGGGGGGGGGGGGCAAAGAAAAATTCACTGTTTGCAGTATATTCTAATGTTTTTTTAATGATTTTTTGTATGGTATCGAATTTGGAGTAAAATGAGTGACACAAGTCAGCACATCTGATTTGGGTCTCCTAAGGGGTTCTAGAAGAGCTTCCCTATTGCTGTTGCATGCTCGTTTTTTTTATGTTCTTATGCCCTTGCTCGGGTATTGGCTGTTGGTCAGATAATCTGCCAATTTGTTTGTTTGTTCCTTATAGTAGCTAACATCACTACAGTTGTGACGTAGTCCTAAAAATTGCCCATATGGTAGGCTCTCCCATAAGGTCCTAGGATGGTGGCTCGCATACAGGAGAAGGATCCGGCTGTCAGTGGGTTTTGGATTTCAAAATAGACAGACAGTAAAAACTCCTTTTTTTTAAATTTCATTACTCTTTTGTTTTTAATTTTAAGTTTCTTATTGGAGACTTTTTTTGAAAGGGTGGGTGAGTTGTGAGTGGTCTAAGTTCGATTACCAGTCACATTCCAGAAATCCTCTAATCAGGATCTCCATGAAACCACTGTAGGAGATCAACCATGCCCAGTTGTGAGCCCCAACACATTGCTGCTAAATCTTTTATGTGGAGTGGTATTCGTGCCCTAGTCCCCATCCAACTCCTGAATTAAAGTCCCATTACTTGAATAGGAAATGCCAAATGTTATAACCTCAAACAGAGCCTCCTCAAAGTCATCCTCAAATGAGCAGGGAACAGATCAATCAATCCATATTAGTCACTACATCCCCCCAAACTAATATGAGCTTTGGTAGACTCGTTGGAGTTCCAGACCTCTATGTGTAATCCAGACCAAAGTTACCAGTGCAGAGGAGGCTAGCCTGCTAAGTAAGTACACTCAACATCTGAGAATTTACGCTTGACGTGTTGTAAATGAGGTATAAGTAAATAGTTCTGTGATAGACACATGCAGGAATTAGCCTGAAGCAAGCGTTTTCTTTTTTAACATTGTGAACCAGAATACAGATTCTGAAATGTCACGATAATGTTGATGCTAAGCCTAGCAGAATGGCCATACTGCTTGCCATATTGTGGGATTCCTTGGCATCTACACCTGGCATAGTACTGTTCCTTAAAAGACAAGGATGGTATGCGATGCTCACATTAATAACACCGGCCCTGTCTTTGTAGTGTTAATTCCTAGATTATTTTGGTCAGCCATGTTATGACAGTGTCAAAATAGAAATGGAGGGGGCGTGGTCTCGCCAGGAATGGAGTGAGACGTGCACCGCTTTAGCTCCGGGCCGCCGCTGTGATCATCTGCTTTCTTAAAGCGGTTCTGCGGCAGCGACTGGGCTCAGATCGACACCCTTGTGGGGCCGAATGTGAGGGGCACCCGGCGAGGAGATCGGAGGAGATCTGGGACAGCGGAGGGCTCGAGACTCTGCGGTGGCGAGGGCCCGGAGATTGCTGTCCTGCCCGCCATTTTGCCTGCCACTCGTTTGAAGCTTCTGGCGCCCGACATCTGTGGTAGGGGAGAGATCGGAGGCCCGGTGGGCCGGGCGGAGTTCATCAGAGCTGCCCTTTTGTCTCATTGGAGCTGCCCTGTGGTGCTGTGCGCCCCAGACCACCTGGGATACCGGTCTCGGGGTCCCCGTGGGCGGAGTAGCAGCCGCCATCTACCTCCGGCCTGGCCTTTCTTCCTTGTGGACTGCTGGGGGCGCGGACCGGAAAGACGACGGGCAGTGGTGCGGCGGCCGGGCCCGCAGTGACGGCGACTACGGAGGTGAGACGGGGTCCGGTGCCCGTGAGGTGATTCCGGCTGTGGGCTTCGGACGGCGCTGCTCAGCCGGAGCAGTTGAACGGTGCAGAGGAGGGCCTGGCTGCCATTTCCTGTGACAAGAGCGGCTGGAATTTGATGGCGAGGTCGGCCCCTGAGGATAACTCGGTGAGGTGGCGGGCCCATGTCTCCGTGAGCCCGGGAGCCCCCTGCCGGTTCGCTGGTGACCCTTGGGGCCTCTGGGGCCTGGAGTAGCGATCGGCTGCCTTGCCTGCATCGCCCCCGGGGATTGGAGGTTCGGGCAGGACTATGTGGAGAGCCGGGAGCAGTGCTGCCATTTTGGCCTCTTGAAGCAGCTAGGACCCGGTGGTGTGGCGGCCCTTGGAGCACCTTCGGGGGGCGCGGATAGGGGCCCCGAGACTGGCGGCTGGAGACTGGGGGCCTGCTGGGAGACTGCATCGGACCCTGGGCTGGTGGGGAACCGTGCCCTGGAGCTCCGGCCTGTGTCCTCTGCGGCTGGGCACGGGGCTGCCCCTGTGATCACTGGAGGCCTTCTGCGTGCTCGTTGGGGCCCTTGGTCAGCGCTGGGGACCCGAGAAATGACCTGCAGCTGCCTGTTCGCCCGCGCTGGGCCTCGCGACTAGCTCGACTGGGGCAGGAGCCCATGGAGAACCGGCGACGGAGCCTCAAAACGACGCCAGCTTGTGCACAGTGAGTTGTTCTGGGGGGTGGTCTGCGGGCCCCTAGACTGTTGGTCGTCTTGCTTGAGCCGGGGTCTCCCGCGCAGGGACTTCGCGCCCACGGGTGAGAAGACTAGAGGCCATGGGATGCTGTGGGGCCCTTGGCTAGACTGGACCGGGAGCTGGGGCACCAGTGCAGGCTTTGGGGACTTGTGGCTGATCGAACGCAAAGCACTGCGAATACTCCGCCGCCTAGGGAGTGTGAGGTGGTGGCTCGTGGAGGGGCCCCTGAGGGCGAGAGGTTGCTGATCCGGAACCTCTGGCCCCCTGCTCGACTCTGCGCGCTTGGCGGTGATTGCCTGGGGGCGGCCTACCTGCCGGGGGACTTGGCCTTTTCGGAGAGGACTGGCACGGGCAGGTTTGCAGCATGACTCGCACGGATACTTCAGTCGTCGACCTATGGGGAAAGTCGGGCACTACCTCATCGGGAGGGGGTACCTCCGCGGAGCCGGTCACTCAGTCCTTTATGGCGCTATTTATGCAGGAACTCAAGATGGAGATTGGGTCCCTTCGCACTGAAGTCCAGGCCTGCGTCAAGGACCTTCGGAAAGAGGTAGGAGACCTGGGAGAACGCGTGGATGACATGGAAAAAACCCTGGATGCCCGCACGGAGGACCAGGAACACCTATGGCAGCGATTGGCGACCCTGGAGGAACAGCATGTCGAGCTCCAGATCAAACAGGAGGATTTGGAAACTAGGGGGCGCCGAAACAACATTCGCATCAGGGGTGTTCCGATTGGGGCCGAAGGGGAGGATATAATGACATTCGTGGCGGACCTAGTCCAGGAGATTCGCGGGGACGATGATGCTTCGCCGCCAGCCCTGGACCGAGCGCACAGGGTTTCGGGGCCGCCTGGGAGACCTGGACTCATCCCTGACATTCTGACGAGGGTCCATTTCTTTGTAGAGAAGGAAGCGATACTCAAAGCAGCCAGAGACAAACCTGAAATCCTATATAAAGGCACGCCTGTTCAGCTGTTCCAGGACCTGGCCTCCACGACCCTCCGACGCCGCAGGGACTTTCGGCCCATTACGGACAAGTTGCGGGAGCTTAATATCCGCTACCAGTGGGGCCATCCCTTCGCCCTCGTCTTCCAGTGGGAATCCAAGCACCGAGTGCTCCGCTCATATCGGGAGGCGGCCCAGCTGCTCCAGCTCCCGGACTCCCCGTCGGCCAGTCCGGCGCGGCGCCCTGCTGCTGCTCGTAGAGCCCCTCCGAAACCGCAATGGTCCACAGTTCCCGGCACCCTTCTTCTCCGGATGGCAGCAGAACATCAAGGGACAAGCAAGACATTATCAAGCACATCAAATCCCTAGAGGGAGGCTCGCCGCTGATGGGCTCGCAGGTTTCGCCCCTCAAATGAGACCCCTTGGGGTGCTCAACTCCCCGGGATGTTGGCATTTCAACTGTGAGTGCTCCCGATCTA
This sequence comes from Triturus cristatus, assembly GCF_964204655.1. Lineage (NCBI taxonomy): Eukaryota > Metazoa > Chordata > Amphibia > Caudata > Salamandridae > Triturus > Triturus cristatus. Next base: position 554,757,011 of record NC_140591.1, on the reverse strand, counting down.
CTGGGCCGGTGGCAGCTTTGGTGGCTCAACCTTTCCTGTTTCTGGCGCTCTGCTGGGGTGGTGCGATTGGGCCTGCCTTTCGACACGACACGACATCCCTACAGGAGAGGCGGTGGCCCGGAGCGGGCTCTTGGTGCTGTGGTCTCATGGCCGGGCAATGACAAACCCCCACGCCTATCCATGGGAGAGTGACATCTCTGGGACAGCTTGTGCCGCGAGGCCTGGCTACTCCTTAGACTGGAATAGGACATGTTGGCCATGTTGGCCGGTTAGGAATTTGTGTGGTTTTCCTTGGTTCTTCCCGTCACTTTATCTTTCCCCATCCTTGGTGCCCTCTTGGTGGGGGGGGCGTGCTGGCGTATGGAGGTATGGGAGGGTCATTGCATGCCTGGTGGATCTGGGACTATGACTGCTGAGCCGTGCTGGAAGGTCCTTTCCCTTAATGTGAAGGGGCTTAACTCGCCCAATAAGCGTCGCCAAGTGTGGCAGTACCTCCTGCTCCAGAAACCTGACATAATTTTCCTTCAGGAGACCCACCTCCTTAAGGCTGATGTGACCCGTATGGCGCACCCTCGTTATCCTAGGCAGTTCTGGGCCTCGGCGACCACTAAAACGGCGGGGGTGGCTATTCTCTGCCGGGCGGGAATCGACCCAGGGGTTTCTAAGGTGCTTTGTGACAGTGAGGGTAGGTTCTTGAAGGTTGAGGTCAGGAGGGGACATCGCATACTCACCCTATGCAACCTTTATGCTCCCAATCAGGGTCAGGATCTTTTCTTACGCAGGCTGATCAGGGACCACTTGGAGCAGGTAACTACGGACCTCATAGTTGGGGGTGACTTCAACTTGGTATGGGATGCGGAGCTGGATCGTTGTGGGGGAGCCTTTCATGGGGTGGGGGCCATGTCCGCTGCAGTGAAGAGCTCCCTCTGTGCCTTCAATTTGGTGGACGTCTGGCGCTACCACTCCCCAGGCTTGCGTGACTACACGTACTATTCACATGCGCACCGCTCTTACTCTCGCATAGACCTGCTACTTGTCTCCCACTCCCTGCTCAAGGATACTATCTCGGCGACACACTCCAACATCTCCATCTCCGACCACACCCACGTGGAGCTGAGTCTCCACGAGCGCCGCACTGGCCCCCCGTGTTCGTGCCGCTGGCGGTTTCCAGATCACGTTCTCAGGGACCCAGTAGACAAGGAGGAAATACAGGCATCTATTTTAGCATACTTTGCGACAAACGATCTCCCGGGGACTCCCCTCCCCCTCTTGTGGGACGCCTTCAAGGCTACTATCCGGGGTACCCTCACGCCTATCGCGGCCGCGAGAGCACGGGAGACTCGATTGTACGAGCAAAAACTCGAAAGGGAGGTCAAAATGCTTGAGAGGATGGACCACCAACGTCCATTGATGGCGCACAAACGTCGTTTGGCTATCCTTAGAGGCCAACTCTGAGCCCACAGAACAAATAAGGCGGAGCGCGCCTTACTGGCGCTTAAGCAGCGGTACTATGCGGGTGGCGACAAGGTGGGGGCCGTGCTGGCACGACGCCTGCGTGCACGGGCGGCTAAGGCCCACATCGCTAAGCTACAACGGGCGGACGGATCCTGGGCCACCGCAGAGTCGGCTAAGCTCCAAATGTTTCACGACTTCTATGCAACTCTCTATACCGCTGACCCTCCAGCGCCGGAATTGATAGCTTCTACCATGGGTGCCTGTGTCTGGGAACCGTTAAGTGAGCGCCAGTCGGGACTTCTTGAGGATCCCATCACTTCGGAGGAAATAGCTGGCGCCTTGCGCGATATTCCGTTGGGTAAAGCGCCGGGCCAGGACGGGTTGCCGGTATCTTTTTACCGCACCTTCTGGCCACAACTGCAACCGTATCTTCTTCGTCTCTTTAACTCGTTCGATGAGTTGGCTGGCCTGTCGGTTGATATGGCAATGGCGGAAATAGCTCTCATCCCAAAACCCGGGAAAGATCATACTCTCTGCTCCTCTTATCGGCCCATCGCATTGCTAAACACAGACCTTAAGCTGTACACTAAACTCTTGGCTAAACGGCTTAGTGTCCACATGCCCAATCTTATCGAGCCGGATCAGGTGGGGTTCATCCAGCACCGTCAAGGGGCAGATAATGTACGCCGTATAGCGCACATCGTCGGGAAAGCCAAACACTGGGGGATACCGGCATGCTTGCTCTCGCTTGATGCGGAGAAAGCGTTTGACCGGGTGGACTGGCTGTTCCTCCGTGCGGTGCTACAGAGGGTGGGTCTGGGCCCGAAGATGGTGGCGCGCATTATGGCTCCCTATCTTTCGCTGGTAGCTAGAGTGCGCGTAAACGGTCAGCTTACGCAGGCCTTTCCCATCTGTAGGGGTACCCGACAGGGCTGCCCCCTGTCTCCCCTCCTGTTCGCTCTTGTGGTGGAGCCCCTCGCCATCATGATACGCCGGTCCCCCGACGTACGGGGTATCTCCCTGCGAGGGGTGGAGCACAAGATCGCCCTCTTCGCGGACGACCTCCTTCTTACCCTATCGGACCCGCTGCGTTCCCTGCCAGCGATCCACCTGCTGCTCCAGGAATTTGAACGGGCGTCCGGGCTCAAAATCAACCATGCAAAATCCTGGGCCCTCAATATCACGATCCCGGATGGGGATCTGTTGGCGCTTCGGACCTGCGCCCCCTATCAATGGGCGACTCAGTCGGTGCGCTACCTCGGCCTCAACGTGACCCCAGACCTGGCCACCTGGACGCAGGCCAATTTGCAGGAGTATAAGTGTTCAGTTCAGACGGACCTACGCACGTGGAGAGCCTTGCCACTCTCTTGGCTTGGCAGACTCAACACGGTGAAAATGTCTATCTTGCCAAAGATCCTGTACCTCTTCCAAACGCTGCCAACACCGATTCCGGAGCACCAGATCCAGGGGCTCCAACGTGAGCTAGTAGCGTTTATATGGGGTGGGAAGAAACCGTGCTTTTCCAACACAATCTTGATGCTCCCCCGAGACAGGGGTGGCCTCGCGTGCCCGAAACCTGCTTGACTACTATTGGGCGTCACATCTCCGATATGTCTTGGAATGGGGGGCGTGGGAGAGTGAAAAGGTGTGGTTCCACATGGACCAGGCAGTCACCTGCCGCCCTTTGTGGGATCATGCCTGGCTGCCTCGAGGGGCGCGAAATCGCAGCGCATATATGGCTGTCCCCACCAGAACAGTCCTGGAGATCTGGGACAAGGTGGCGGTTCGCAGGGGACTCACTTACTTTCCATCCCCCCACACCCCAATCGCGCGCAATCCGCAGTTTCCACCAGCCTGTCGTCCTCCCTTTTTTGCCAACTGGACGGAGACTGGCTGCAGGACGATCGGGAACCTCTTCACGGGGGGTAGTTTTAAATCTTTTGCGCAATGCAAACAGGAATTTGGGATATCGGAGAACGACAAGTTCCAATACATCCAGCTTAGTCACTGGATCCAGGGCTCCTCCCTGACGCAGGCAGCCATACGTCCTTTCACACCGTTCGAACAGCTAGCACGTACATTTGGCACATACAAGGGGTTGATCTCACGTATCTACCGGGTATTGCAACACGCACAGCGGCCAGCTCCTCATCTATACCAATTGAAGTGGCAGACCGTCTCTGGCTCGGGTGTCACCCCTTCTCAATGGGCGAGGCTGTGGAGAGACATCCCTAAAATTCTACGCAGCATTCCCCAGCAGGAGTCAGCCTATAAGGTGATGACTCAATGGTATTACACGCCAGTTTGACTTCAGAAGATGATCCCTAAGACGTCCCCCCTCTGCTGGCGATGTACTCAGGCGCCGGGAGATTTTATCCACATCTGGTGGAACTGCCCCCTTATAGCTATTTTTTGGAAAGAGATCCTCGGCCATATCAAACGGGTCTTGGGGTACCCCCTACCTGCGGATCCGCTGGTTGCTGTTCTGGGCCTCAGGCCGGCGGCTGCGAGAGCCATGACGGGGCGTGACCGACATCTTAGCCTCCACATGCTATGCGCCGCCAAGCAGACGGTGGCACTATATTGAAAAAAGGCAGAGACACCCTCCATAAACGTATGGTTTACTCGCTTGTGGCATGTGGTGGCGATGGAGTTGCTCACGGCCCGTCTTCAACTCCGAGATACTCAATTTAGGAAACTCTGGACGCCTCTGGTGGATCATCTAGGGCGGCTGGAACATGCTCGAATGCAGCTGCCACGGCTCCGGGCCCTGAGGTTCTTTGAAGATGTTGTATGCCCTGCGGATCCAGGAGGTCACTGGGGGTTGTCGGACGGTGGGCAGGGAGTGCCGGCTGCTGCCCCTCATCCCAATGGCGAGGGGACCCTGCCTCTGCAAAGCCAGGACACTGCGGCGCTCATAATTTAGTGGAAGTATAGCGGACGCTTCCAACCTTTCCCCCCCGCCTAGGCGCCCCCCCCGATACCCTTCCTATTCTCGCTCTTTTGTCTCAGTTTTCCCCTCAGTTAGTTGGCTGCCTTGTGGACACTCTTGGTCTCAGGGATGGTCCCGGGGGCCTTGTGCACCACCCTATCGCTGTCGAATCTGTAATGCCTAATTGTCGGTTTCATATAGGCGCGTCTAGCCCAATAGCGGTTAAGCCACCCCATGCCTTATAGGCCCCTGGTGAAGGACGCTGCGCTTTCATCGCCCTATGCCCCCGCCATTGCATGCTGGATGTGTGAACATGGGCGGCTGGACGTGAGGTGGGAATGGTGAGGCTCCCGCCCGGGGCTGGCTTGTCTGGGCGTTGCTTCCCTTCAGGGGGCGGGGGTTTCGGCGCAACTAAAGTAACTATACATAAGGCTTAGAAGTCGCGAGGGGGTTTCAGATTCCAGCATCCTACAGGGAGCAGGTCATACAGCGGGGGATGTAGCCATCCTTTGCGCCTGTTGTTGGCCTGCGGCATCCCTGTGATTGTCTGTCTCCGCTGGTATGCTCTGGGGCTGTCACTGGGTGTGGAGCTTCGGAGGAGGGGGACTTTGTACATGTTGGACCTGCATTTGCACTTATACCTGGGACATGGCATGTATCCTTGATCGTTTGGGCCTTCGCCCTTTGTTATCTGAATGTGGTAGCTGCCGGCCCCTGGGGTTGTAGGCGAATAAGCTGTGTACTGCTACAGGAGTGATCCTTTAAACTCAATAAAAAGTTGTTTATAAAAAAAAATAGAAATGGAATCAATTAACTTCTGCGACTGAATTTGATTGTATAGACTTTATTGTATCATGTTTAATACTATTGTTAATAGGAAGTGTGTGGAAATATTTATGTTCCTCATGTTTTCCTCTTTCTAATTGTGCTGCATTCTGCAGCACACACAGAAAGAGGAGACAACCTCTTTGGATTGTTTCCTGCACAAAAACAAGCCTCATAGTTATTTTCCTCTTTCTGTGTATGCTGCAGAATGCCACACAAGTAGAAAGGGGAAAACATTAGGAGAAAAATAAACATATTTCACCTTGCTATGCCTCCCCTGGGGAGGAGTAGGTTTTTGATGTATTTCCAGGTCTACCACTAATGGCAAATCTGGGAATGCCCCAAAATACATGGGTGAATGCGTGGGATCACTCACGCTCAACCTATGTAATGCTTCCCTGAGGCATAGTAAGGCAAGGCTGCGATTTGCGCTGCCTTGCGTCACTCCACATTTACCAATCCACACAGGGCAATGCAAGGTGACCTTGCATGGCAAATACCATTTAAGGTTCTGTGTTGCCCATGAACCCCTTGCATGGCACAAGGGTTATGTGAACCCTTGATAAATATGCCCCTCTTAAAATAGAGTAGAAACACCTGCTGAATTTCCTCTGCAATATTAATTCTATAATGGATGAATTTCAGCCCGTGTTTTGTGCTCCACAGATACAATTCCCACTAGACATTGGAGCATTGTTTGTTCTCTTAAAACTAAAAAGAGGCCCAGTTAATTTATTTAGCTCCTAATGCTGTTGAAAACACTGTAAATAACAAGTTGTTCCATTGCCCAATTTAAAATAACTGAATTGATTTACCTCAGAAGGATTAAAGATAAAGGGGCTTGTTTAGAGTTTTGTGAAGTGGTTGCCTAGCAAAGCTTATTTTATTCACGGGAGCAGCCACACAAACAGCTCCAGGGAAGACACAGAAAAGGCAAGGACCTCTAGATTTGGTGAATGATCCCCGGCCAGTGGACCAGAGACTAGAAGCGCAGCAGAGGCCAGAGCCTTTGCTGAACTGATGGACTGGTGGGTCATCCTGTTCAGTATAAATGACCTTGTGAGGTGATCCATAACAGGAGTCAAACTTCTGGCCTGCTGCTCACACCAGATGACGGCTGCAAGTATTTCCCTTGCTGATCAACTTTGATGCAGAACTAATCATGATCCTTTCTACAAACGAACATTCAGAATCAAATACCTAATATTCTGAATTAACAAATGCGATGCTTCAAATTATTGTTAAGTGTTTGAACATTGCATTTCTATGGTCTTATTTCAGTCAACAGACTTCATCCTGTTTGTCAGAAACTTACATTTCTCTCAATGTGCAACATCATCACATCTGACAATTGCACTATTACAGCTTACATTTCCAGGCAGGGATTTTAACACATCTGTTTCTCTCTAAGCAAGCTTAACTTTGTAGACATTGCCCTTCCTAAGATAATTTGACGCCTCCCCCTTTCACTTTGCAAAAGATGAAAACGTAGCAAATTTCCATGAAAATAAATTATCTTTGATGTATTTCATTTTTATGCAAAATTGCAGTACCTGAATCACAGAGATAGCAATTTCATCACAGCATGTAGCAATATAGGCTACAGTAAGCTCCAGCGAAGTGATAAATGCTGGGCAAGAAAAGGTTACACTATAATATTTCTCATAAATACAGCAAGAACAATGCGCCGACCATGAAAATGTAGTCATAATCTTTTTCTATCTTCACTTTTTTCCATAAAAATACCACCTGCCAAGATACAAAATGCTTACAAATATGCAATAAACCTGGTGATTCTTTTTTCAAAGTGCCTAATTCCTTAGCAGATGCTGAACTATGCTGGCATTAACTGTTCCTTTGTACACACGTGTACCAATTAAATGTGTTGCAGTGTTCTTGAGTGTTGAATGCTAGGGATTCTCAATTTACATAATTGTTTGTCTGGATAGACGTCTTTTAATAATGTTGTGTAACCAGGAGGACAGAATCCTGAATAATAAATAATTACTTTCACAGATGAATAGTCCGCGGGAGCAAATTCAAAGTTCCAAAATATCTTTCATGCCAACTTTATCCTTGAATCCTTTTCACAACAGGCTTAATTTGCAATCTTAGCACGCATGCCAAGATTTAATTTCCATGAAGGAGAAGTAGCACCTGCCCTAGGAATTCATTGTATTGATTGAAGTGAAAGACTTTTTGAACGCACTGAAAATATTATACAGAAATGCCTCTATTACAAATACCACAGTAGCTGTGGTCTGGTAATTCCGTCACTGATATTAGCTATATTGTTGTATCGCAAGTTCGAGGTTGCAATACTACTGTCTCTTATTCAATGAGAAATAAAATGTAAAAATGCGTTTCTCCACCGATTACTGCATTATGTTCCTGAATTCTAGGGCTTTTTGCGTGGAGGCTAAGCCTGGAGGATTTGACCACAGAAAAGTGGGCTGTAGCACTGTATGTCTTAAGGTACCAATCTGAGTGAAACTAGTGTTTTTAATTGCAGTCGAAATTAAGAGCACACTTGTAATGTGGGACTAAGTGCTACTTGTTAAAACGCATTTTATAGCATAAAGGATACAGGAGCATGGGATTGCAAGAAGCAATACCCCTATCTCCTTGCACTTTATGCTCTGACAAAGCCTTTCTGTGGGTGTTTCCTTTAGATCTGCCCACTACCAAAGAAATCCATACTAGACCCAGATGACCTTGACATCACCACCTACCATTCATCAACAGGATCATTGAAAAAGCAGTCTCCACACACTTCCAATAGCACAACAATACCATTGATCGCGTGCATGAAAATCAGTCCAGCCTAAGATCATGCTGCAGCACAAAGAAAGGTACACTACAAGTCATAGGCGATGCCTCCCTGACTCCCCACATTGTTTTACCACTCAGTCACCTTCAACAACTTTGATCATCCCACCCCAGGCACACCTCAGAACCTTGAATTCAATTATCTGGCAACTTGACCTATTCTCCTTCCACCAATCCAACCAACAAAAGTTTCTTCACTTTAGCAGGACAAGAAGATATCTATCTATCTATCTATCTATCTATCTATCCATCTATCCATCTATCTATCTATCTATCTATCCAGTATTGGTAAAGAGTGAACTAATCACCCCGAGGGGTCTCAAGGTGCTGGGGAGGGGCCGTCAGGGCGATTAAGTGAGCTATTGCCCAGAGTCACATTGTGCTGAGCTGCCGCCGGCACTGGAGATTGAACCGTGAGCCCCGTGCTCCGGAGTCAGCCACTCAGGCCGGTGCACCACAACATCATTGTGGATTTGCCAGGTTTGCATCTTGTCCTAAGTCACCTTCAACCTTTATTTGAATCACATAGAAAATGCACTGCCTTATAACTGCATTAAAATGCACCAGGACACCTAGAACATACACAGTTACTTGGAAGTCTTCTCTGTTCCAGGCATACAATGCCTCAGAACTGGCAGCCCCTTACCCAGACCTGAATGTCAAGCCCTGTTAGAAATGGGATTTCTGGTTGGCTAGGGCTTGCGCCAAAGCCAGGCAGAAACCAACACTCTAGTCATGGCAAGGGAGTTACATGCTGAAGATAACCCCTGCTCATCCCCTTGGTAGCTTGGCACGAGCAGTCATGCTTATCCCAGAGGCAATGTGTAAAGCGTTTGCGCAACACACACACACAGCAGCAACACACGAGGCACACTACAAAAGAAACTCCACACAAGGTTATAACAAAAATAGCCATCAGAACAGGTAAGTAAATGCAAAACACAACCAGTAACCACTGGTACCATAATGACCTAAGCATTATCACATTAGCTTTAGACACCATCCTAAAATATCATAGCATGACATTAGGCAATAAATCACATCAGGCCCCAAACCTCATTAGCATAAACACATTACGCATTAGGCCTCACCAGCATAAACACATTATGCATAAACACATTATGTCATAGGCATCACAAGCATAAATCACATTACGCAATCACATTAGGCATAAAGCATATTATGCAATCATCATAGTAGGCTTTAACACATTATGAAACAGCCATATAAGCCTAACCACGTGATGCCCCCTCTGCGGGTATTACCATAGGGCTTTTTGCCCTACCAAGACCCAAGTTTCCACAATGACCCCCAGGCCAACTGGCCTTCCACTGGGGCTCAAAATGCGCTCTGTCCCAAAATGTCAGGGCTGGCTGCCGATGCAGCAGAATTCCAAAAGTGCGTAATTGCGCAGGCCTAAACGTGGCAGCTGCCGCTAATTGCGTTGCACCTGTGAAGAAAGCTGTAGGCACTGGCACTCACTGTGCCCTCTGGAGCCCCCCACTGTGACTCTCTAAACAACTGTGGCCAAAGGAGCACCGACAATGTGCCCCAATCGGCACCATCGTGCCCTTGGACTGCCCACAAACCACAATGCCCCCAAAGGAATGAGCACGGGCACTAACTGTGCCCTCTGGAGTCCTCACGGGGACTCTAATTAAAGGGTGCCCAGACATTGCAGCTACCCTCTGTTAGGTGGGGCAGCTGTGACCAATAACTCAAAGAGAATGCACGGGCACCTCGGAACCCCCGCTGGGGCCCTAAGAACAAATATGGCCCCAAACGAACTTCGTACTGGCACTAACAGTGCCTGAGGAGCCCCGTTCACCGGGCTCCTCCTGAGACAATGACTTGGTCCCACCGTGTGCCCTCTGCAACCCCCCACTCGCCAGTCTGTTCTGGGAAGTTCTCCTTCAATGCGGCAGGGGCAGGCACCGACAATGTGCCTCGGGCCCTCTCTGCCGCAATCACCACACTGCTGCTGCATGTGGGGCTCTCCCTCATGCATGGAAGCTCCGCTCATTCACCGGCCGCAGCTTCTGCCCCAGAGGGCGCGAGGCCTGGCCCACCATCAGGCTCGTCCTGCCTGACTTCCGGGTTGCGTTCAGCAGCGGCCCGGTGATTCCTTTCGGCGGCTTCTCCTTTTCGGCCGCAATCCACATCCACATCAGGCAGGCAGACACATAGCTCACAGAAATGCCAACTTGTAAAAGAGGCATTTCCAAAATAGTTATAATAAATCTGTGCACATCACTGCATAGTATTTATTATCACGATTCCAAATATACCAAACTTGGCCATGCTGCGCCTCTCATATCAGGAATTACCACTGAAACACTTATCAGGGAATCCCCAATGCATTTCTATGGGAGGGCAGCCCCACAGTAGTGAGAAACCAAAATGGCTGTTTGTCTCTACCAGGACATGTCACACAATTAAGGTGCATGTCCTATCTTTTACCTACAATGTGCTCTGCCCATAGAGCTAGCTAGGGCCTACCTTAGGGGTGACTGACATGTAGTAAAAGGGGGGTCACGGACATGGCACACACTTTAGGTGCCACGTCACAGCGGCAGTGACACTGATCGCACAGGCCCTGCAATGGCAGAGGCCTGAGATAGGTTGGCAAAGCTACATTGGTGGGTGGCGCAATCAGCGCTGCAAGCCCACCAGTAGCATTTAATTTACCAGCCCTGGGTATATGAGATACCACTTTACCTGGGACTGACAGGTAAATTAAATAGGCCAAACAGGTGTAGACCAATCTTACCATATTTAACACAGAGAGCACACACACTTTACGCTGGACAGCAGTGCTAAAGTGCCCAGAGTCCTAAAACCACCAACACCATGTCAGAAAAAAGGCTAGGAGAAAGGCAAAAAGGTTAGGGATGACCCTGCAAAAAGGGCCAAGTCCAACAAACCCCTAACCTGACGTTTGGCACAATGAAGACAGAATTTCTCCTATTCACTAAGAAATACCAGCAACGACTATTCCAAATCTTGCACAATGACCTGAACAAAGACGGACTCGAAACCAAGATTGTCTGGTACCAATTCACATCTGAAAAAAGGAGCCGTACGCGCACTTCCTGAGAGTATCAAGGGTTCTGTGAGGGTGTACCGTGCACACGGGGTATCACTCTCCGAGGTGGAGTGTAAATATGAACTTCAAAAGGCACCCCCAATGATTTGGGGTGTGTCCCCCAGGCACTGGTTGAGGACCGCGAATGCGGTTTCTGACCTTTAAAGCGAAAAAAGTTCATCCCAGGCTGAAGTTTTCTCAAAGTAAAACTTTACTGTTTACTGTTGCTTCATCAAAATTCAAGTGTCATTTGTATTCATAAGTGAAATTATCTTCGTAGCGATTGGCAATTACATTTTCATTCCCAATGCATTTCGGCAAGAACTGCCTTCGTCAGGGGAAATCTACGAATAATTATACAAATCGTAAGAATCATATACGAGGATGCAGTGTATATTTCTAGGCGACGGTGAATACGGGTTGAAAGGTGAATGGATTAACGCGAACTTGTTAACGGCGAGTGAATGGCTAGATGTGCATTTGTGAATAATGAGTTGACGGGGCGGTGGGTGACATGCAACTGATGGTGAAATATGGTCAAAGGTTGGTGAGATGATGAATATCTATCGAATGTGCTTAACATTAATTGGAAGTGATAACGGAAAAAGGAGGGCGTGCGCATTTAATGATCGTGGTACAGAGTGCGGCATATTCGGTTTTAACTATTAATAGTGACGGTTGTGACTGGTGTAAAAAAATGCTAAAACCAGTGCTGGCTTAAACTGATATACGGGTTAGTGTATTCTTACCGAATGCGTAGAGCTTCAACGCGTAGGTTTGTTGGTGAGGTGGCTATCCAATCTCATGCAAGGATTTAAAAGGGTGAAGTCACGTGATACTAATTCAGTGCGTTAGAAGGTGAAGACAGACTATGCATGTGTAACTAATGGGATAAAACGACAATAGACATATTATTTAAAATAAAAAATGTAACAGGTGTGAATTAAATGTGAAGTGTGAAAAATAAATACAATTAAATAAATACAATAAAAGAAATCAAGGTTAGGTTGTGGGTGAATAGTAAGAAAAGGGTTGAATATAGTGGGAATTGATAGTGAGATGTAGTGAGAAAATGGTTAAATGTCGTGGGAATGGAAAGAGCGTGGGAGAAAGAGAAAGAGAGAAAAAGGGGGAGAAAGAAGAGGGGTAAAAATGGGGAATAAGAATGAGGATGAGAGGTGTACAGCGTTTTGGAACAGAACATGAAATGTGTGGATGTAAAGATGTGGAGAAACATGAAAGTATGGTACAAAGCAATATTTGGAATTAAAGGTAACATGTAAATTCTATGCGGTCATTCATTCCATGTGGTTTCATGGAGTTCAACAAATAAATCCAGTGGTTTTCCCGCTGCAGTAAAAATTTGTGATTGTCTCTCCCTTCTTGTTTTTCAATCGTTTCCAGGACGCAGAATTTCAATTGACTGACAGTGTGTGTTGCTTCTGTGAAATGTTGGGCAACTGATGACTTTAACTGTTTGGTTCTGATGTTGGACTTATGTTCACTGAGTCTGATTTTGATTTTTCGTTCAGTTTGTCCAACATAAATCATGCCACAGGGGCATTTAAGCATGTATATGACGTTGGAGGTGTCACACGTAGCTGTTGTTCTGACTTTGATTTTATGTCCTTTCATAGGGTGTGTCACATATTGACCTTTGATGATGTTGTTGCAGTTGTTGCAGTTTAGGCATGGGATTGTGCCTTTGGATGTTTGCTGCTTGGTTGGTTGAGAATGTTTCAGAATTTCCCCTATGTTTTTGTTTCTAGTAAAGGCAAAAATCGGTGTCTTATCAAATATATGATTAAAATCCTGTTCCAGTGTGAGGAGTTGCCAATGTTTTCGGATGATCCGTTTATATGAGGCACTCAAGGTGGAGTATTTGGATACTACCGTGATTTGATTTTCGATGCTCTTGGTTTGAGGATTGAGGAGTTCATTGCGGGTCTTGGTTGAAGATCGCTTCAGTGCTTCTTTCAGTACATGATCAGGATATCCACGAGATTTGAATCTATTCATTAAGATATCCATTTGTGTGTTGGTTCTGATGGGGTTTGAAACGATTCTTTTGATTCTGAGCATTTGTGAGTAAGGAAGGTGTTGTTTGAGGGGTAAGGGATGAAAGCTGTGATAATGGAGAGTGTTGTTCCTGTCTGTAATTTTCCTATATAGATCAGTTTCAAAACCGGTGGAAGATCGTGTGATGTTAACGTCCAGAAATGTGATGGAGTGAGAATTGATGCTGAAGGTGAACTGTATGCGTTGATCAATTTGGTTGAGCTGTTCCAATTGGTTTTTTAGAATATCAACAGGGCCTTTCCAAACGATGAAGATATCATCAATGAATCTTAAATAAAGTTTTAGGTGGTCGGTCCATGCTTCGATGGAGAGGATGTTGTCTTCTTCGAACCGATTCATGAAGATATTGGCGTACGCCGGGGCTGCACAATTTCCCATGGAAGTACCCGTTAGTTGTTGAAACCATTCGTTGTTGTGTTGAAAGTAACTGTGTAGGAGAGTGAATTGCATCAGCTCCATTAGAAAAACTTGTAGATCATGTGAATAATTGGATTGTAGTAGTGTGTGTTCAATAGCTTCCAAACCGGATAGATGAGGAATAGATGTATATAGGGAGTTGACGTCCACAGTACATAGGGTAATGTTTTCATCGTCAGCGATTGTTAATTCATGTAGTTTAATAAGAAAATCAGTTGTGTCCTTGATGAATGATCTCATGCTATTGACGCTAGGTTGCAAGTAGCGATCAAGATATTTACCCACTGGTTCGTGGAGGCTTCCTCGTGTACTGACTATTGGTCGACATGGTGGTTTAGTTGGATGTTTATGAATTTTGGGTACCATGAATATGGTAGGACTTTTTGGGTTGGGTTGTGTAAGAAATTTCTTGACCTTCTCATTGATGGTGCCCATTTCAAATGCTTTTTGAATCAAAAGTTGTAGAATTGTCATGTAAGAAGTTGTGGGGTTGGATTCCAATCTCATGTAAGTATTCGTGTCCTGTAAATGAGCCAATACTTGAGAATTGTAATAGTTGGTGTTGAGGATAACAAGTGCTCCTCCTTTGTCAGCCTTGGTACAAATGATGTCTGGATTCCGTGCGATGGCTTTGATGATACCTAACTCTTTGTTGGAGAGATTTTGGAGTTTGGGTACCTTTTTGGAGTTAAGCTTCGCGATGTCTTTTTTAACTATGGATTCAAACAGATCAAGACTCTTGTGGCTTACCGGTGCCATGTAGGTGCTTTTAAGTTGTAGACCCATGAGGGGATCTTGTTCTTGTTCCTCGGTGGATTTTAGGATGTTGTCAAAAAAGTGTCGCAGTCTAAGCTTTCTCATTAATTTGAAAAAGCTGATGTCAAGTTCGAGGGTATTACTACCTGAGGTTGGCACAAAGGACGTCCCCTTTTGTAGGATTCTCAGTTGAATGTCGCTGAAATGGTGATCAGAGATATTGATAACTAGGTTTTCTGCTGGTTCATTCGTTTCTGTCGGTCCTTCTTGGCCGAAATTGCACGGGTTTGAAGTTGATCCTTTTCCTTTTCTTTGTCTTTGGTTTTTTCTGTTGCTCCTCCTGGGTCGTCTTGTTCTGTGTGGTCTACTTCTAAAAAAGAAGAAGAAGAAGAGACGTTTCTTCGGGAGTTAAGGTGGTTGAAGTAGTGGTAGATGTTGTGGGTACGTCGGTTGGGGCCGTGGTTTGAGATGTGTCATCTCTGGGTGTATATCTTCTAGGTTGTTGAATCCGATCACTGTCTGATGAAGAAGTGTCGGTGTTGGCTGAATATGGTTTGGTTTGTCGGCGTTTTGCATAGATTTCAGCCCAAGAGTATACTTCTCCCATCTTGTAGTCTGTTGTGTCCCTACGGAATTTGCGAATTTTACGCTTGTTGACTTCCGCTGTATGCTTAGCTAATTGAATATTGATGTTCTCAAGTGTATTGGTAAGTTCCTCCGGTGTTAGGGACTTCTGTAGTTCATTTTTGATGTCGTTGATATCCTTCACTATTAATAGTTAAAACCGAATATGCCGCACTCGGTACCACGATCGTTAAATGCGCACGCCCTCCTTTTTCCGTTATCACTTCCAATTAACGTTAAGCACATTCGATAGATATTCATCATCTCACCAACCTTTGACCATATTTCACCATCAGTTGCATGTCACCCACCGCCCCGTCAACCCATTATTCACAAATGCACATCTAGCCATTCACTCGCCGTTAACAAGTTCGCGTTAATCCATTCACCTTTCAACCCGTATTCACCGTCGCCTAGAAATATACACTGCATCCTCGTATATGATTCTTACGATTTGTATAATTATTCGTAGATTTCCCCTGACGAAGGCAGTTCTTGCCGAAATGCATTGGGAATGAAAATGTAATTGCCAATCGCTACGAAGATAATTTCACTTATGAATACAAATGACACTTGAATTTTGATGAAGCAACAGTAAACAGTAAAGTTTTACTTTGAGAAAACTTCAGCCTGGGATGAATTTTTTTCGCTTTAAAGGTCAGAAACCGCATTCGCGGTCCTCAACCAGTGCCTGGGGGACACACCCCAAATCATTGGGGGTGCTTTTTGAAAAACCAATTCACATCTGCTCATGAAAGTAAAATCAAGTGACTTCAGAACTGTTGTTCATGCCTTCATACTAATATATCTGTATGGCGGCAAGCTCCATAACGGTGTTTATTAAAGCATAATATAAATCTCATCATGTCTCATCAAATATGACCACATCACGCCCACCATGTTGGAACTCCAGTGGATCTGTTTCTCAGGCTTCAGCATCTTCAAAATCTGCAGCATCATCTACAAAGCCATTACAATTGTCAACACTGCCAACTTGGCAGATTAGCTCACTTCTCTGTGGGCTTCAGATACATCCACAACCAGCAAAGCAAAGCATCGTGGTATGATATGGCAGAATGGTTGTTTGAAAAAAGACCCATGAAAGCCTGAAATTTCCTTTTCTATTCTTTTGCTCCTCAAATAAAAAAAATGTAGGAAGTAAGGCATCAGACAAGAAAATGTAAAAAAAAGGAAAAGGTAAGGCAAAATGCTTTCTCCATGTATGCATTCAGGATCTAGAAAAACATCCATATAGGCATCAGGCCTACAGCAACTCTGTAGGCCTCTTTAAAGAATAACTACATCACAATAAAGTAACAGAATACATGCCTCCACTCAACAACCAGCTACTCCTCATACGTCTTCTTGACTGTATTATTTGCTCTTGACCTTGTACAGTGCTCCATTGTCTTTTCACTAGCTTTACACCACAGAAATACCACATACATAGATTTATATAAACAAATGCACACAAACAGACATTATTAAGAGAGGGAAATAAATTAAATGCTGCCAATTAAATTCCAATTTAAAATGGCATAGCAAGGGTTTGTCTTTTTTGTACATTTCCCTCAGCCCTGAAAAAGGATAAATGAGTTATGACTTCTCATGTATGTGAAAATCTGTGCCATTCCTATTAACAAGGTTTTAGGCATCTTGTAGAATTTGGATGGATCCTAAACTTCTTGAAAATTGGGGCGATATTCAAAAATGTAAAGAGAGGCATAATTTATTGCCTTTCTGTTTACCTTTGCTGGGAGCAGAACTGAATTTTATTAGTTCGTCTATGACGGTTGAGTGAAATGCAGCTCACCACCTATGGATCCTGATTCACCACAACGCCAGCGTTAAAAGAGGTGACATCACATGCTCTTTGACCCCATATGACATTACACAGTTGGCTTCTTGTCCTGCCCTCAAATATCAGCAGTCTACTATTTGCTGTTGCATGTCTACAGTAACACGAGATCAAAAATCAGTACATGCTCACATTAGAGTAGATTGTGCTGTTCTTTTCCTGCTAATGCTTTATTGGCCTCCATACAAAGGGGACCAAAGCGTGTACCCAGTGCATCAAAGCCAGGAGTCACAATAGACCTCTCTGGCTGCTCCTAATTTTCTTATTCTTTCAATTTCTCTTCTTCTTGCTAACTGATTAGCCCTATGGCAATTCAAGGTCAGGAGGCTTCAGTGCAGTGTAAATAGTGACTGGTCTATGACTAATTAATGTTTTCTGTTGTTGTCATTGCTTCAGCTAGTGTTGCTTGTGCTTCACAGCAGTTAACTGCTGTATCCAGGTTCCAATATCATTGTTCATCCATGTGTTCATGGTGATATACTTATTAAATATACCTAGTGTACAAATATTGTTGTTTGAATGCTTTAATTATATGTTTGCATTAGACAAATATGAATAGAGCACAAACAGATATGGAGACAATGCTCAGCCTAAAGGTTACCAATGAACTTCTATTTGCCCAGATTAGGTCCACTTTATTTTAAGTGCCCCTTTCTCACTATGCTAAAATGCTCCATCTACGTTGCTTATTTCCGGTCTAGGGAGGACCTGGAGTGGCAGTTTGGGCTGGACTGTTCCCATGGGGAGCAGAGTCAAGACTGATTTGCATATGGCTGGGTCCAGAGTGGCATGGCATGGTAATCGAAATACTGATGGATTTAACTCGGATCTCTTGAATTTCAGCACTTTGTCCATCATCGTGTTGTGTTTGCAGAGCCTACTACATAACCAATGTTTTATTTCAGAGTGCAACTTTTCCCTTAGGAAAAACTACATGAGGATCTAATGAAAATAATTTGAAAATTATTGTAAGCCACGTGTTTTTTAATTATGCCCTCACACATCTCTATACTGTTGGGGCACTAGAGAGCTGGCAAGAAAGATGGCCACACAGACGTGAGGCTCCTGCAGTCCAGGACTTATCTCCATCATAATCCTGCCTCTAATGAACCCATCATGTCATATAACTATGCTTATTGACACTTAGACACACTTGGGGTAAGATTGCTAATGATTCAGTGCACAATCACACTGATTTTACATAATGGCAGAGTCTCCTCTGTGGCTAAATTGAGGTAATGGTGGCTTCCATGGTGCCTGACCCGTGTGGGGAGAACTGAGGCCACTATAAGTTGTGACGAATGCCGCTGCTGCGGGAATATTTACCATACCTAAGGTTTCCCCTCTCTGTCACGGGAATAAAGTGCTGCCCTGGAGGGACAACAGCCAGAGGAGCATGCTGCGAGACCCGGCCTGTGACATGCAATGTCCTCTGCTGCAAGGGCCCTTGAGAAGATTGGCATGTCTGAGACAGGGAGGTCTTGCACCTCCATTAATTGATAGCTTCTGGTGGCCCCCATCTCCCCTGGCACCCTCCACGTTCCCCCGTTCACAGAGCGAGGTGATCTCGAACCTTGTGTAGTCAGGGGCTGGATTGTCTGAGATCAGCCTCAGGGCACCGCTGCGAAGGGCCACAGTAAGGTGAGGAGCGTTGTGGACTCCTGTACCTGAGAATGCTGTTGAGGCATTGGGGGTGCCCTCCGCTGTTCTTGGGCCATCGGTGTCCCCTCAAAGCACCTCCAGCCTGGGGAGGTGAAGTGCCGCCCCCCCTCCACCTCTGAGGATCTTGTGGGTTCTGGTGATGCTAGTGCTGCATTTCGCCACACGGGGACACAGCAGCCTGCAAACATACAATACAAGGGGCATGCATACAGTGTGGGGAGAACCGATGCGCCATAGGTGATTGGTGATGACTTAGGGGACCGGAGCCCACCTTTTCCACAACAGAACTTAATACCTATAACAAGTCCCCTTGGTGCCAGTTGCTCACAGGCATTGGAGCATGCTGGGTCCAAAGATGCAAGATATGTGAGGGAGGGTCTAGCTAGATCATCATAACGATGGAGTCTGGCGCGCTTTGTTGAGCCCAGCACTAACAGGAGGCTACCTACATGCTGTATTCACCACATCTACCTGTTCGGCAAATCTTGCCTTTCACAGCCATGCCGTGCTCCTGCATCTGAGATATAAATTGACTGTCTCAGTTGAGTCTGCTCGTGGCTGATCCGATTGCGTAACAGGGGTGAGGGGGGTCTGGGTGTAGGTGACGACCTACCTAAATCCTTCATCCCCGTGCAGTTGTGGCCCCTAGCTTGTGACAGGACGAATTGGAAACCTGATCGGTGCTCACTCCGTCGCACTGCTGGAGGCTACATTCTAAACTGCACTGTATAGTGCACCTGTGTCTCATCTCCTGCTACCAATATGAGAAAGGCGGAAGGGCAGCAAACTAAACTGCAATTTGATGCTCGCGGACCATACCGTGCCCCTGGATGTGATATAGATCAGGCGGGCACAGAGGACCCACCTATGGAGGATTCAACCGATGCAATGGACATGAAGACATTGCTCATTGCAATGCAACAGAGACTCACTTCCATTGAATCCAAAATGGACACCATGTGCACTTTGCAGCACCACACTCTTGGATACTTACTCTTTTTCCAAGTTGCTAATAGTTGAACGGGCCCAGAGTACATTGATGTCCCTCCCACCACCTGGTGCCACTTCAAAGCTCATAATTGCCAGAATACCAAACTATTGTGACAGAGGTATGCCCCTACACCTGGCATGGGAGAAAAGCGGAAAACTTCTCTCTACATTTTGAGGGCAATGCAGTGGCTTTATACCCGGATTTCACTGCAGTTCACGAGGCTCACTGGAAATGTATACCCATCAAGCAGAAATTGCAATGTGCCAATTTTCTTATGCAATGTTCTAGCCTTCTTGTCTTTGCATTTCATATCAGATCAGAGAACATATATTTGCCACTTTGCAGCAGGCTGGTGAGTTCCTGCTTCGAAGCTCCGTAGGTAGGTCCATTGCGGGTGGTGCGGCTGCACCGTCCAGGCCCTCATCACCAATATCGGAACCCAGTTAGTTCTTTCCAGTGGAGGATGCCTGGGCCCCACTGCTAGGGTTTCGACTTGATTCCTTTCATCTGTTTCACCCATTGATGCCATGTGTGGTGTATTGCACCACTCAACTGTTGGGAATTGCCCAGTTGTCACTAATGTTGATTCAGGAACTTTGTCTACGAATGCACCCTTGCCTGCCTACTCAAATTTCTGGCTATGACAGTGATGAGATGTCAGAGGTGCCTACATTTCTCCCTGGATGCTCTCACTCATTCAAGGAGGACTCCCCCTGCTTCTTTGGTTGACCTCCTATGGGTTACACCTTGGGCTTTTACTTGGTTGCATTTTAATTTCCTTTCACTTTTTCTCCCATGTTTTCCTGAAGCTATCCTCCACTTTACTGCACTGTACTCTTACCTCACCACACTGGCTTTTAATACCAAACCCTCTTCACTCCTCTTTTCTCGTTTCTTTTCTTTTTTCTTCTCTTGACTCTCTTACTTCCTAACCATTGTTTGTTCACATTGACACATCAATGGTGGTACGTGCCGTACCCACGCCCTCAGAGCGTGTGTACGGCCCATACCATGCGTACCCCTACATCACCACTACAATGGTGGTACGGGCCGTACCCACGCCCTCAGAGCGTGTGTACGGCCTGTACCACGCGTACCCCTACATCACCACTACAATGGTGGTACGGGCCGTACCCACGCCCTCAGAGCATGTGTACGGCCCATACAATGCGTACCCCTACATCACCACTGCAATGGTGGTACGGGCCGTACCCATGCTTTGAGGGCGTGGGTACGGCCCGTACCACCTTTGTAGTGGTGATGTAGGGGTACGCGTGGTACCGGCCGTACACACGCTCTGAGGGCGTGGGTACGGCCTGTACCACCATTGTAGTGGTGACGGGTAGGCGTACGCGGGGATTGGTGGACACGCCCCCGAAGTGACCAGACCCTTGAGGTAATGTATGGCGAGTATATGGTCTTTTTAAAATTAGGTAGAGGTTATGTTTCCTGCCCCTCGCCCCCCCCCTTTGCCCCTGGGTGTTGTGCTGACCTTCTGCGGCGTGCGCGGTGGTTTCGGTGCACCAGGTCGTAGGCTAGGAGGGCCGGGATGACACGTAGGATGGGGTCCATGGCTATCCGTCACGTACCGCTGCTCCTTCTTCGCGTCGTCCTCAATTTCCCGGGAGTTTTTGGCTGCCGTAAGATATTAGCCGTACGGAGTGACGTAGGCACTAATCGTACTTGCTGGTCCGTAAAACGCTGCCTGACTCCGTCTGGATGTCACGTACGCGATGTCCCGGATCGGAATTGTGGGTATTTTTTCGCCGCACGTAGTTTTTTACGATTCGTACGGAAATGGTATTTCTGTACGAATCGTACTTGCTGCTTTGTAAGGAGGATTTCCCGGGTACGAGTCGTATGGAGAAAACGCTCCGTACGACCATTCGTACCCGGGTTTTACAGGATCGGAATCGGCACTAAAATGGTGATTCTGTTTTCACGAGAAATAATTATTTTGTGTTATTGTGGATGTATTTGTTATGTTTCATTAAGTTTATTAATGAATATTTGTTATATCACATTAATTTATAGAAAGCATTTTCTGTTTAGTAAATAATACATTAATTAGTGTTTAAAGTTTATTTTATATAATTTTATATAATGTAGTTAGATGATTTATTGATTCATGTTGACTTTCATTTTATTTGTGGTTTCAAGTAAAGTAGCATTGATATATAATTAATAATGATTGGCTTTATCTTTTGCGATATTAGTGTAGTCGATATTGGGTGTTGCAATATTTTGGACTTTTTATATATTTATTTTTTGTAACAAAATGCTTGTTTAAGATATTTATGGTTTTGATATTAGAAGAAATGGATATTTTTAGTTGTGATATTTTGTTCACTGATATTTGAGTTGTTGTTAAGTATAGGATGGGAGTGTTTTTGTAATTTATATATTTTTCTGGGATTGTTGGGAATCATTATTGCTTTTAACGATAATATATCATTGATCCCTCCCATCCTCTCAAAGTTACTAACCTTCTTCATGTCAACCGATCTAATGTTCATCCTGGCAATAGTAATACAATTGCTCTACTTCTATGCCTGATGATGTTTAAATTCTATTGGATCAAGATAGAGCAGATCGACCAATCCGATCTTTGTAAGTTTGTTCACCATTTTCAAAGCAGTACCTCACTGCATCCTCCTCCACCGACTGTCAAACTGGGAATTACCAGTCATGTTCTGCACTGGTTTTCACCTTTCCTGTTTGACTATTTTCAGCAAGTTCATTCTTTTCTGCAGGGTTCTCCTCTTAGCACCACATTCTTCAACATCCATGTAGCCAATCTTTCCTGGCTCATCAAGTTGCTCGGGCTCTCTTTTTATCATATGCCAATGACACCCAGCCTGTATTGCACCTAGATTTCACACATCTGTCTGCCAAATATTTTCATTCTTGTCTTGCAAAGATATCTTCTTGTAGAAAACATAATATTTCAAACACTGACAAAAACAGGTGCTTATATTTTGCAATCCCACCAATCAGTGGGAGTCTGCCTAGGGACCTTCAGATCTAGGTCCCCTAGCAGCTCCCTCATACATGGCTAACATCCTTGGGATCTTCTTTGACTTTTAGTATACCTTTCCCCTTGCAAATCATCAAAACTTGGTCATCTTGCTATCATTATCTAAGAATCATTCAAACAATTATCCTTACCTTCTCAAAAACTGTCATAAAAAGAGTTGTTCAAGCCTATATAATATTTAGGCTTGATTATTAAAATGCCTTTTATTTTGACCGTCTTAACTACCTTCTGGCAGCTAGCTCAAAATACTTCAGATAGCTTTCAAGTAAAGTTGCCATGACATGTCTCTATGTAATCCAGTTTTCGAATCCTGCATTAGCTTTCTCGTGACAAAAAAAGCCTGTCATGATTCTCTTTTTTTGCCACAATGGCTTATTCGGGTATGCCCCGACTATTTTCTTCAGACGCTGCACTCTTCTGCTGTCCTGATGTTCACAGTTCCACCTATTTGTTTTGCTAATAGAGAATGAGCTTTCTAACATCCTGTTCCAAAATCTTGACACTCTCTTCCCTTTCTTTACTGGCAAAGACCAGTTTTATTAAATTCAAAATGTCTTAAAACATGCGTTTCCTCTAGTCGGTTCTCTCACTGCTCTCATCTCTGCAGTACATCTCCCAATGCCAAAACAACCCATGGAGTAACAGTGCCCTCAACAAATCTTTATAAACATTGTAGGAAAATGCCTCTTTTTGTGAGGTCAGCCCCACTTTATGCCAGATTTTATTGTTGTTTTTTGAACAATGCACACAAGGTCAATGTTGTCCAGTGCCCAATGTATGTGCTCTAACCCCTAAAAACTTGTCAAATTTGTGTACTCCCAATTAGCATATTTAGTTTACCTATAAGTCCCTAGCATTTTTTTGTAAAACATTTTTATTGGCATTTATAAATAGTAATACACGCAGGCACAGGCGGTATCGCCATTGTCACAGAGACTTACATATCAGGAGCGCCCAGTCACAGCCCGCTCGGTCTCGCAGTCTCGTGGGCCCTCAGGCCGTTCGCCTCTACCCTGGGCGGGGCTGCAGGTGTGTGTCCGGGACCAGCCTCTGGGTATGCCCTACTGGAGTGCGCAGTGATCGCCTCGCCGCAGGGGTGCCGTGCAATGTGATTGAACCCATGTGAGGGGTGTCGCAGAGGCTATAGGAGTGCAGCCAATGAATAACCATGAACTAACTGGGGGCAGAGAACCAGGGAATGGGGGTGCACTATGTCGCCTATCAGGAATACTTGTAGCTATGCGCTCGAGAGCTGGACCATCGTGTGGGAGAAGGTCGGGGTGGTCGCGGACGCGGAGGAGGGGAGGGGGCAGGGGGGGTGAGAGCATCGATCATAGCCTATGAGGAATCTGGCGGTGGGACCTGTGGTGTCTGCCTCTGCGAGGACCTATAAGTCCCTAGCATATGGTAAAACTTGCACCAAGGGTCTGTACGTTTAATGCCACTGGTAGACTGCAGCCCGCATTTTGCTACTTATGACAGTGATAGCACAAACAGGCTACCACTCTAGCCGGGCTATGCAGTTTTAAAACTGCAAATTCAACCTATCAGAATAACATATTTTGGCAAGCCTAATTCTTCATTTAAATATTGCTAAGTCACCCCCAAATCCTTACAGGCCACAGGGCTGGGTTTATGGTATTTAAAAGTAGGAAGTGGAAATGTTTTATTGTTAAACATGTCCTTACAGTGAAAATTCCCCAAAGGCTATGTTCACTGTAGTTGTTTCATAGAAAAGCTTTGAGATACAATATAAAATTTATTAATGTTATCCCTGCCTTTGAAACAGCTACAAATGCCATTTCATAGACTTTTTCAAATATTTATTACAACCCCATTTCACTAGTAAAGTCAAATTGTAATAAATATTTTGAAAATGTACTTTTGAAAATTATATTTTCCCTGCTTAAAGCCTCCAGAAGCCTTTAGCTGCCAGATGACTGCCCTATCTTTTTATGTGCGGAAACTCCATAGTCAGAAAGATACTACTAGTAAAATATCTTTGTGTATAGCAAACAACCGTAAACTACTTTACCTTTGTAAATCAGGCCCTTTGTATCCTTGCCTTATACAAACTGTCTGTGGTCATTCTGTTTGTTGCATTTGGTGGATAGCACTGTGATGGCACAGTGTTCTGCAGGGAACATACCAGAGTAGGTAGTTGGTGATAAAGGTTCAGCAAGGGATGCGGCGACAGCCCTACCTGCAAATTGGGAAGGTGGGCAGTTTTAAGCAGACATCACAGGATTGCTGGTTAGTTGTTTGGGAAACAATTGTTGACACACTGGTTCAGGAATTTCAGGGCCAAGAAATGGACAAAACTCAGTAAATGCTGCCCAGGCAGCAACTGGTGTTTTTTACAGGGACCTATAAAGGAGACACAGAGCCCCGCTGGGGATTGACAGGGATTGAATATTCTCTCTTGAAATGTTAATGGGTTGGGAAGTGAAATCAGACAGGGTGATTTGGGGGTACCTCAGGAGCATGGCCCAGGTGAACCGTTCCTTCAGGAGATGCACCTGATGGGTAATTTCCATACGATGTTTAATATAGTTGGATACAGGAATTCTGGCCCATGCAAGATTTACAAATAACTGCGAGGGGGCATCCTGATTAAATAATCAGACCCCTTTCTGATAGGGGAGCCGTTGGTGGACACACAGGGTCTATGTGTGGCAGTGATAGGCAAGTGGGACAATAAACAGCTTAACCTAGTCCCTGTCTACCTCCGCCCACAATAAAGGCAGCAGCTGTAGATGCTGTGGGAGCACTAATGCTCTACCTTTCTCGAAGGACATGGTGCTGCAAGACTTCAACCTAAGCATCTTAGCAGAGCTAGATAGGTCTTGGAGGGGAGAGATGACCAGGCTGGGGAGGTTGCTGGAGGCCATGGCGGTGGTAGAGGTTTGGTGGACACTCCACCCCACCCCGAGGCAATACTGCTTTTTTACTCTGGAGCTCATTCAAGTTTTTTTTTACAGGTCATTGCCTTTCACATGGTTACTTCAATGGGAGGTTTTAGAATGCAAGATCTTTGGCCATAGGGATATGAGACCATTCCTCACCCTTGGGTGGCATCTGGTGGCTAGACCCCCTTGAACCATAAGATGGAAATATAATAAGACAATTAAGGGAGGAGACAGACAATTGCTTCCTTGTTAATAAGGACTAAGTCCATTCCCACGTGAACCTATGAGAAGCCTACAAATGCATGATCAGAGGCCAGCCAATATCCCTTGCAATAGCAAAGAAATGCAATCATGTAGCAGTGCAGAAAAGTTTGAAGAAAACATTTCTCAGCTAGAGCATCAGTGGGTTGAAACTCAGGATACATGCCTTCCGTCTAAAACAACAGGATTGCCAGGCGTTGGCACAGGGTGAAGCCAGATCTTGACACCTGGCTTAAAAACATTGTCTTCATGATGTCAGGGATAAAGCAGGCAAATTACTGGTGTGTCTGGCGGGATGTGAACAGGACCATAATTGGGTAATGTCCTTGAAAGAGGTGAATTGGGACACAGTCACAGATAACGCAGACATTGATGCGACCTTTACAGAATACTATGAAACCCTTTATCTTTCACAAACAAATAGGAGTAAAGGGGAGATAAAGGACTTCGTGTGGGATATCCAGGTTTCCCAGCTCTCTCATGTGGCGTGACAGACACTTGAAGTGAATCTGACTGACGAGTGAAATTAGGGGCATTATTTCAACATGGCAATTAGGTAAAACAGCTGGCTTTAATAGTTTGGCGATGGAGTTCTATAAAGGCTTAGCCAGCAGTTTGGTGCCCCTCCACCTCACTATGTTCTAGGAAGCGCTAACGACAGGTATAATACCTCGGGACTTCCTCATGACCACGATCGTGGTCATCCCTAAGAAAGGTCTGGATTTGGAGGACAGAAGCTCCTATCGGCCGAAATTGTTACGAAATACTGAGGTTAAAATTCTAGGGAGATCCATCTCTGACTCAGATGAGTCATCTGTATATTAATACAGCCATATCAAATGAGTTTCATACTTAACCAGAATACCTGTCTGAATCTCTGACGACTGTTTGGCTGCCTGGAGTACATCAGGAACCTTTTGGAGCTGACAGAGGTATTATCATTACACACAGCAAAGGAGTTTGATACGCTGGAGTGGCCATATATGCAAGTGGCCTGACCCGTATGGGCTTCAGACCCACTTTTATTGCCTGGGTAGGCTTGTTGTATACCTCTTCACTGACCGGAGTCTGAGTGAACAGGGCCCTTTCTCTGCCCTGTCTACGAGGGAAGGGGACCAGACAGGGAACCTCCCTTTCCCTGATATTTTCCCCCTGGCACTCAAACCCCTAACGTGCTGGAATTGAACTAATGCTTCGGTACCAGGTAGACTCCGGTTGAACAGCACATGGGAGGAACATGTATCTTTGTATGCAGAAAGCATCCTCGTTTGCCTAGCGAACCTGGAATAACTCTGGTCCGTCTTCTGGTAATTATGGAATTATTTGGGGGGGTACTCGGGTTTCCGCATCAACTGTGGTTAATTATCTTTATATCCTCTCTTGGGACATTCTACATTTGGGACCCCTAGACACAGGATCACTGTGTACCCCAGGGAGCTTCAAATACTCAGACATTTATTTTTCAAGGGACAGTGAGGAATTCTTTAAAAACAAACTAGTATTCATGGGAAATTGGGCACTCGCTAAATTCTAACAGGACATTAAACATTAGCGAAACCTTCCATTAC
Organism: Triturus cristatus; assembly: GCF_964204655.1. Classification (NCBI taxonomy): domain Eukaryota; kingdom Metazoa; phylum Chordata; class Amphibia; order Caudata; family Salamandridae; genus Triturus; species Triturus cristatus. Next base: position 554,729,723 of record NC_140591.1, on the reverse strand, counting down.
CACTCTTAGGCAGGGCAGCAATGCACTAAATGATCTCCCTTCCAAAGTTTACATAGGCCCTCCAGAATACTCCCTACTCAGTACTAGCAAAATTCCTCCAGCAAGTGTGAACGAAGATAAATGCTCTGCTGTGGAATGGAAAACCTTCCCGAATTGCACTGGGAATGTTGACCAAATAATATTAGAGATGGCTCAACGTTCATGGCCTACAAGCATATTATTGGGCCTCATACTTGGCGGTCATCAATAAACAGGCCTTGGACCCAATGGATGAGCCATCTATAAATATTCATAGACATGTGATGTGACTTTTGGGTTACCTGGAGGTGCTATATATTAGCTGGGAGGCCGCACCACACTTCCACTGAGCACGCAGGTGGCTCTTTGGTCCTGGGACAGAACACTGAGGCTACTGAAATGGGAGGGGATTCTGAAAAGGGAAACACCTCAGTGGGATAGTGACCTTTTTAATGAGGCAGGCAACCTACAGGTCTTCAGGAAATGGGACTCAATTGATATTGGCAACCTGGGAAATGTGTGGAGAGAGGACAGACTCAAACCATTGAAAGGCCTCCAGGAGGAATTAAAATGGTGGGCTCAAATGCCTTTAAACACCTGCAGTTTTGATGTGCCCTGGGGGCCCATGTCCCAAGGGATGCTCTCCCAGTAGATGCTCTAGGATAGATTGCCCTCATAAGTGTTTCCACAGATGACTATATCTCTCATCTACCAAAAAATCATCCGTAACACCCCAGACCCAATGGACGATCTAAAGAGAAGATGGGAGGAGGACCTGGGCCTTTTGAGGAACATGACTGGGAGGAAGCATTGGCTGCACATAGAGAAGTGGCTGTATGCATTGGTCTCAGACTGGTGCAGCTAAAGATTTTGCACTATGAATATTTAATGTGAGCGCTACTAGCGAGGATTGGCTGTGCTAAGATTAATTGATGCCTGAGAAACTTTGGCCTAATGGGTACCATTGTACATACGCTTTGGGTTTGCCCAGAGATTCGGCCCTTCTGATTGGCAATAGAGCAGTGGTTCACAGATGTAACTGGTTTGCAGGGTCCTCTTACAGAAAAAATGCCAAATCTTGATATCTGGGCTGAAGAAGCAATGAAAAGGTGAAGATAATATTTTGTAGAGTGGGTCTCTTGGTGGACAGAATGAATGTGCTCCGGAATAGCACTTGCCGCGCTGCCCAGACTTTGATCAATGGAAAATGGTAATGGACTGGTGGTCTATGATGTAAAAACACATCTATAATGGTAGAGAATGCTTGAAAAACCTGGGAGTCTGGCAGGCAAAGAATGCCACGCGGGATGGAGTCGGTGACTCTGTAACTTGTACGGAACATGCATCAATGGGAGTGGTACATCAGAGATGGGATCCTATATGTATTGTAATATGCACAGTGAGGTGGGGGTGGCTTTTGTTTTCTGTAACATGCTTAGACAATGTGTGCATGTACTGTGTTGATTGTTGATTTCCTTAAAAATAAAAATAAAATAAAAAAGAGAACTCTAGGAGCAGGACTTGGGACAAATTATAATATAAGGGAACAGAACCCAATAGGTGTGCAGAGGTAAAAGCAGGTAATTCTAATACGCTTTTTGTGGTAGTGTGGGCGAGCAGTTAGGCTAGAAAGTAGTCGTAAGCATTTGGTGTCACACAAAGAGACAATAAATGAGACACCCACTCAAGAATAAATCCAAGACCAATTAGGAAAAATAGAATCATATCTTTATAGAAACCAGGAACTTCATTTGACAGTTAATAGATGCTTTGTACGTCTATTTTTAACGAAATACAGCTCAAGATAAAAATGCTTACAGGTTTTAAACAACAGCTGTCAATACCATCAGGCAGAGGCCGCCGCGGGAAAGGGAAAAAAAGCAAAGATTTAGATAGCAGAGTACTGCCAACACATTTACCGTCACAGTCAATAGAAGCAACACTACGCCACAAAGTTTTGAGGGACAATGGTTGCTGAGAGGCACAGCAGGCAGTTCTGGTTTACCTGGATCGGTGGGCCGGAGGTCTTGGGATACAGAATTGGTTCTTCATTGGCAGTATTCAACTACAGGTGTGGTGAGGGCAGTCCATTGCATTCGGGGCAGTTGTGCCTAAGTTACTGCTTTCATGCAGTCAAAGCCACTAGAAAGCGGGTACAAGGTCACAAGAGCGGGGCTGTTTCCAGCATTGGTTTCAGGTACTGTGAGGATCCATCAGGCTAGTGGATGCATTGAAGAGGTCAGTTACCAGACTGGTGACCAACAGACCTTGACTGCTGCAACTTTTGTATGATGAGGTGAATCGCGTTGACAAGGTCTGTGTCGGTCTTCACCTCATGGCAGTCGTTTACCGGCGGTGTGCCGGGGACTAGTACCACTAGTCCAAGGGGAGGTCCCAGGCAATTGGCCAAGGCTGGCAGGGCTCTGGGGTTCTTGAAGGTTGCACAGGTCTCAGATAGGAATGGCAGACCACAGATGTCGAGTCTTGTCTCAGTTGGCAGGGTTTGGCACTGGTTTTGTCTGCAGCAGGGCCAGTTCCTGGAACAGCAGCACCTCTTCTTCCTTTTTCTTCTTTAGGTCCATATAATTTGAAGTCAAGTTCTCGGGGAGCCACCTAACTACTGAATGTAGGGGTGTACCCTAGGGGTGTTGCACGCTAAGGGTGCCCTCCTCCTTATCTAACTAATTTCCCCACCTTTCCTCCCACCAAAGCCACCAAAAGTGGAGCAAGAAAGGAGCCTTGGCCGCCTCCACTATCTGTGGTTCCTGTGTTGCATTTCAAAGGCGGCATCGCCTTTGAAGCTTCTCCCTGGAGAAGGCCATCCTGTCATGGAGGAGCAGTGAAACACCCAAGTGCACAGCATCTATTGTTTCAGTCTTCTGAGAGCATTGGCTCTCACCACATGATGCCAAAAACATGTTTGGTGGTGGCAGGCTGGTGAACACTGGCAAGAGACCCCACAACTGTTTGGCTAGGTGTCAGGGGACCCTCTAAAAGGTTCTCGTGTGTGAAATTATTAATAAATCCATCACTGGAATCAGTGAGGATTTAATAAAGCAAGATGTTTGGTACCAAACACATTAGAAATCAGTGAAGCCATCATGGAGCTAGGAAACTTGTGATGACGAGTATCCAGGCTATGTACTCTATGGCTTCCCTGTTCACTAATAATATCACAGAAAAGGCTGGACATTATAGGGGTCTATCTGCTCATGCAGATAGGCCACAAATAGGATATAGTGCACTCTGCCTTAGGGCTGAAGGTCTGCAGTAGGGGTGGCTTACCTATACCTTATGCAGTGCATGGGAGGCATGGCACACAGGGTTGTGTGCCATGTCGAATCTTCGACTTTTCCTGCACCAAGACTCACAGGCTGCAGTGACAGAGCGCATAGCCTAGGTGAGGCTGCAGCCCCAGTAACCCTCTGCAGTACACATACCCTAAGTACCAAGGGTACCATTTACTAGGGACTCAGAGGAGTGGCTGAAATAAGGCCGATTTTGGTACCATTTTGGGTAGGAGATCCGCAACTGGGAACCTGGTTAGCAGGGGACCAGTTTGCAATCACATCAGGTATCAGGCAAAAAATGGGGGCTAACCATGCAAAAAAAGACACAGGCAAAAAGTGGGGGCTAACCATGCAAAAAGAGACACTTTCCTACACCAACCTTTCATTTAACAACTGAAAGCTCTCTATGAGCTGTAGGGCTGGTTCACGAATATTGAAACAAACGTACTGAAGTTCTTAATTGCAATACTGCGCAGAATATATACTGGAAATTGATCCCACTCATCAGATGGAGTCATGTGGTAACTATACATGATGACACTGTTCGCAAATAAAGAACACAAAGCTTCCTGACACGGGTTTGATTTTGCTTCATGTATGTTGCCCCAGAAAACACCTGCATACGTGGTCTTAAGCCGGAGAAAATATTTAGTCATCTCTATAACACGGGCCTCCATTTAAACCGAAGCTTAAACAAGCAAAACATATACAACTCAATGGCTGTTGTGAATCGCTGGTATTGTTTTTGTTCCCAAGCCTGTTTTTTCTTATCTAATCTTTTTCCAACATTTTAATTTCATGGTTACTGTGAAAGATAGACACAATACGAAGAAAGGCGCGAGTCTACGGCATGTTGTTATGCCCCTGACGCTCCTTATTTTGATATGTATGCACTGTTTGTTTTATGCATCGATTTTTACCCCCTAGGGCCACTCCAGATTTTATCAAATATATATTTTGGCACAAAGTATTAGCCGTATAAAATCTTCTGATGTGCAGCCCATCAGCCCTCCTTCCCCTCTGCGTGTGTCTGTCTCGGCACCTTGTCACTGTCAGCGCCGCGCGCTGCCTCTTCCTCTGCGCGCGGTGCTAGCCAGCAGACATGTTTGTTTGTGATATAAACAATAATGATGGGTGTCAAGGGACAATTCTCATTGTCGGCGATGATCACAAACCATTTTCTGAAGCTGAGAATAGCACTTGACTCGAACATATGCTACTGTGATCGAAAACACGTTTTACAGCGGCTATCAGAGAAATCCCTGAGTGCAAGAACTCGAGTATGATTTCCATGCAAGTGTTTCCTCGCCTTAAGATATCTTTCCTGTTATTACGCCTTCTGTAGCTTAAAATGAATTATAGGCAGGTCTTTAAAAGTCCCAACTGGAAGATATTGCAATTCATATTTTATACTCACTCACATAATTGTTTCGTATTTTCCTGCTGTCTGCAGATCAGTTGTGAGATTGTTCGGATCAAAGAATACCAATGAAGGGTGATCATGTATATTTTGGGATTTACAAATGATGTGTTTTTTTCATTGGGATCAATGTATGGATTAGTCTGAAGTTTGACCATTACAGTGACATGAATAGGCCCACAATCCACTGTAAGAAAGTGAACTATTAGTTTTGAGTGGATGGTAGTCCACCACAAGGAATAATGGCACACTTCTTGTTATGCCCAGTACAGGTTTGAGTAATTTAGAACTGAGCTCAGCTCCTGGCAGCGATGGCACAGAACAGACAGGTTTGACTTTCAGAAAATAGGTAAAGCATTTAGAAGTACCAAAGCACTTAAAGCTTTGAAAGCACAGCACAGTAAAAATCCCTTTTTAAGTTATACAAATCAAGAATATTTTCATGAATACAATGAGACCAAAATGTCAAAACTTCAATAAGGGAATCAGAGATAGGATTCGTTAAACATTTTGATAAAAATAGCACCAAAGGCACAAGGAGACAAATGCGGGCAATTGGTTGTGCTGGACCAAGACAAGGGTAAGGTTTAAGGCAAACTGCGATGAACTGTGGGTCGACTACAGAGACCAGACTCATTCAATTACCTTATGACTTAGTCTTAGAAATGGAAGTCGAAAATCCTCAGCGAAGCAAGGAAATATGATGCGGCCAAGTTGGATTCCTAGAGGCCTGATAGGTTTTGCACAAAGTCCTGGTGATGCTGGTGACTTTTGGCAGTAAAGCTTTGAGCGGGAGATGTTCAAAATTCATGCCCAATGAAGGTTCCTCGCTGGCCAGACACTTTTGGCACCTTCGTCCAGTGAAGATTTATATGTTCTGAGTCAGATTTATATGTTCTAAGTTAGTTACTTTTTTTTTTAAGCTCGGAGTCTTCCAGGGGGGCAAGGCTGCAAATTGTAGCTAAACAGGGTACACAAGACTGCATACCTTCTCTGCGACGCGCTACTGAAATGGGTTTGCTGCTGAGGAAAACTGGAATCTTTGGCCGAGAGGCAATGCACCTCCATTGAATTGACTGAACAGGTTAATATTGGTCTTTGTCAGGTCTCTGCGTAAAAATCCTTGAAAAAGTTTCTCAGTCTGAGCTTTTAGGGTTGGGCAGAAGTGTACTCTGAAAATTATCCAAGGGCCCAAGACCTTAAGGAAAACACTTAGGGGTCAGGACTCCCTTCTGTAGAAGCCACCATCAGCATCGAGGGCAGGCCCAGTTGGAACTGGTCAGCTGGACTCTTCAGGAAAGTGGGCTGAATGCAGCTTCTGTGTTTTTAGTGTCCCTGTAGCTTAAAGTGAGAACACCCCGTAAACCAAGATTCCAATTCACACAGTTTAATCACGTACATTGCACTTAAAGCTCCCCTCAGCACATTAGGTGCATGTTCCTGACCCTAACTGCTGAGTCCTCCCGGTGTAAATTGGTGGATGCTGGGTTTTATCACATAGTGTGGGATTGCTTAAAGCTGCACCTGGTGTGTCAAGTGGTCACTGTTCCAGTTGCTGAACCTACGGAGCACACCCTCATGCCCACGCACAAATCCTGCCTGTTGGTACTTCACCCTAGATCAGAGGGTGACCAACACCTCCATAGGTTCAATGACCTCATTTTTGTCCTACTCAAAAGGCAGGTAACAATGTCATGGAAGGTGCCTCCCCCCACCCGGGACCTCCAGAGCTAGCTGGCCACACTGCTAAAATGGATACTGGCAGAAGCAAACATGCTTAAGTCGCTCCATATGAGGGTGACTCATGGACAATTGGTTATACTGGGACACATATTTAACTAATGTTGAAGAAAAAAACAATACACGTCTACCTTGAGTTGAACCATGACACTACGTTGTGGGGTCCACACTCACCTAGCTGATACTGAGTCAATCGTCTTTGAGTATAAGGGAGCCTCGAAGAACTTGGGAACACCATGCGGAGAGTCACACACCCTGACAGGGTCACTAACGGCCATGGGGCCAGCCACTTCCTGAGTTTGACGCTGATCCATTCAAAACGTTGCCCACCCCTCCTCATGGTGTTACTTCTTACAACCCCGAGATGTCCATGTCAAAAAGTCCAAACAAAGGACTGTCCACTTTCAGCCCGTCCAGTTGCACGACATGACGCACTCTTATAGTAAGTAGTTTCCACGGTTATAATTGTTGTCATTAACGAACAGTGTTTGTTCATATCGCTCTTCATTACCTAGCTCAATAGCTGTTGTACTTTCGAGACAAGCTGGCATCCCATTTGTGACATATTTGACTGCATTGTAACGCTTGGATTTGTTCAAAGTACTGTTGCCATCTAATTCACAGATAATGAATAATACATCATTAAAAACATATGGTAATGCAATGGTGGTCGGGTGGGAGTGAAATTGTGGAAGATTATACTCAAATCAAATAATGAAATGTTTAAATTAATGCATTATAATTACTTGCATAGAACTTACTTAACTCCTGTGAAATGAGATACAATCTATCTGGTTTGGGGCAAAGATATGCCCAAGATGAAGGCCACTGACTTATACTTTCCCCAGGCAACGTGGGATTGCAATATGACAGAACAGGTTTGGAAAGAGGTGTTCACAAAGCTACATTTTACAACAGGGAACATTCAAGACATGCAATAAAGGAAAGTATTCTTGGGGTGACACCACAGCTGATAAAATGTTAAATAAGCTATACATTTAGGAAGGTAGGGGGGTTGTTGGGCAAACGGCGCATAGCAATACATTGTCTCCGAACTCAAGAGCAACAGACACAAGCTTGAGAGACTTGCCTGAAGGGGCTCTGGAAGAAGAGACACAAATGAAACTTATAAGATCAGATGACATGTTGACAGAGGACTCAGAGACCTGGGTGGCAATGTTACGAATCAGAACTCTCAAGTACTAGGCCACCTTGACCAAGGAAGAGGGTATGCAGGTATCATCAGATTAAAGAGGCAAGGATGAGGAATATTCAAAATATGAGAGTGTGTGGCCATCCATACTATAATGCAAACAAGAATTAAATTGATATCAAAGAATAGTGTGCTAAAAGAGGGATGAGAATTGAGCGTGAATAAGAGCAGTCTGGGCAGTAACTGCGCTTGAATTAATAAAAAAATATGGGAATGGTAGACAACTGGGGGAAATGTTCTGTTTTGTAGGGTAAATTGAATGAAATAAAGAAGATCAGTGTAGTTTATACGAATTGTCACAAATCTTGATGCCCTTGGGTAGGTACATGTTTAATATTCTATTGAATAAACTGAAAATAAAGGTTTGGAAAAAAGTGAGATCAGCCAGCTGACCCTTGTAATCCACTTCTCAGTCCTGAGAGCATGTGCAGCCCCTGGGGGGCTCTTCACGGGTCACATCAGCAGGTGCAGCCCTTCTTCTGTCTTCTGCCATTCAGGGGTGTTCTGTAGGGGTTACTGGGGATTCTGCGTTTATGTCCAGTGCCAGCCTGTTTGTGGGGGAAAACTCTTGGCCACTCCCTAACCAATGGGGTAACAATTTTCAGTGGAGACTCTACCCACGGTTGCACTACTTCCTGTGGGACTCATTGACGACCACTTTTGATCCTGAAAAGTTTCTAAGTAAGAAGGTAAACTTTCAGGCAGGACAAATCTGGTCCCTGTATCCAACACACACTTCATTGTGGCTGGCCTGAGCGTTTGACTTTAAAGTGGTCTTGTGCAACTAGATAACAGTGGCTGGGCTATGTGCTTTTTAGTGCAATTTTTAATTCAAGCTTTATCCAGTTGTATTTATTGAACGTTTGTCATTTTGGTGCCATGTTGAATATTAAAATGTATTGTAGGTTTTTTTTAATTAATTTGGAGTTTTCTTGTGCCTTATATTCACTTAATTACTGGTTGAGTACTGCATAAATACTTTACACATTGCCTCTAAGTTAAGCTTGGCTGCTTGTCTGCCAAGATACCAGTTTTTTTTTGTGACTTTTGTTCTTCACTCTGACAATGAATGTGATTATTATTTGAGGTGGGTTCTAACTCTCTTTAACTAATCCTCACATTTTTTTACAATTGAATTAGCACATTTTAGGATATCAAATGGGGAAAAAACAATTAAGGACAATTCCTGTAGTTTTGAGAATAAGTGAGGAAATAAAATTCTATAGACTTATGCATTGGCATGAATGGACATTTATGCCCTATATCCCTTTTTGGGTGATTTATTGCTTAATAAATTGTATAAATGCATTTTTAAAAAAATGAGTTTTCTGTATAGATATTGTTAGAAATTGTGTTCCTGGTTGACTGTGGTGGAAGGCCTGGTCAAACAGTAATTGCAATCCTAGTCAAGGAAAGTCATAAACACTCCCTAAATTATTTTGTGCTCACCCTCTGGTACCTTGTCACAGAGCAGTCAGGCTTAACTTAAGATGCAATGTGTAAAGTAGTTATGCAACACTTCAACAGTAAAACAGCAATAGCACCACAAAAAGATCCCACACCAAGTTAGAAAAAATAGGGCGTAACTTAATGAACAATACAAGACCAAAAACAAAAATTCAATAAATAGAATCAGCATCAGAGGTATACTCCACTCACGAAGTTTGCCGAGTTTTGCCACTCCATCTACCGACCTCACAGTCAACATCAGTCGGAAGGTGAGCCAAGCACCCCATCATCAGCATTGGAGGGGCTCCAGCAGGACCGCAGGGAACAATGCGGTATGTCTAGCGCAGTGCGGCTCCCAAAGCATTCAGGGCAGACCGGCTCTGCCACCATCTTGTGCCTGTGGCCCCCTATAAAAAGTGGAGACTTGGGAGCCGCATGATCCGGTATCTTCATGAGGTGGGGGCTCTCAAAACACGGTGAAAATCAGAATTACCACGGTGCCAGGATGGAGTAAGCTTATATGCTCCCGCCGCCATCCTTGTTACGCCCCCTGTTGTTTATTTTGCTAGAGATTACCCTCTTTGTATTGTAAGCCTTAATTGATCAGATTTTCTGAATCTGTTTGGACTGTCTACTGTGTACTTTGCGTATAAAGCGAAGATTACTCCTCAAACTGACACTGTCTTCACGGAATTGAAGGTATGGCTCTCTCACTGAAACAACCCAAAATGCATCCCAGTGCTACAGGGCGCTACAGGGATTACAGCTGTCTGACAGCAGAGACAGTGCAACCCCACCACTCATGCCCTTCTCAAACGAAAAATGGGGCGATGATGTGATGAGAATGCCGAGCTGGACCAGGCAGGAATTAGATCAAACGGCGACAAGAGAGCCAGCTGCAAGACAATTGCATCTCCTCTGAAGCCTCACAGGCACTCCCCAACCGACTGCAACAACCACAACACACTTTTCTAGGATGCTTACTGTGTATGAGTTTTTGAAGTTCCCCAATGCTGTTGTCCAGGCTCCAGCGGCCACTATCTAGATACACTTCTGTCAGCGACATCGAAATCCTCTGGGACAATCTGCTCCAAAGACTCTAGCTCTCTGGCTCGCTTAACAAGAAAGTAAACCTAGCATGACCTTAGTTTTTTTTTAACGGGGCACCAGGCGGAAGTGAGGACATTATGGCTGGGACACCGGAAATGCAGGAGGAATCAGACAAGCAGTGTGCTTCAAGTCCTCCTGGGTAGAGCAGGAGGGAATGTCAAGAGCCCTCAGTGTGCCACTGTCAACAAACTGTCCTGACACTGAGATGATGATGAAGGTCACAGTCGCTGTGCCCAGAAGCAACACAGAAGGCTGCGATGTGAGTGCAGGGTGGAGCAGAACTCCACAGAATTCCACTGATGTTTTTTGCAACTATGCGGAATTCCACATAGTCCAACTCCGTTAACTCTGCTGACCCTTAAAATAGAACCAGAATTAAGATTTTTTCAAGAACAAATTGCAATTTAGTACTCAGAAGCATGAAACACCAACTGGAGCTATTTGGTTGCAGAAGACCATGTCAAATCCAAACGTTCAACCTAGCCATAATCGAGGGTGGGTCGATACAATCCCAGCCAACTCCAGTTGAAATTTTACCATCTCAAAAATTGTGCCATGAGCCCTATTCGTGGAGAAGAACTTTGCTGGGAACAGGGAGAGTGTTGCTAGCGGTGGTCCACGGGGTGTGAAGAGCCATCAGGCATCGTGGATGGACAGGCTGAAGCATCATGGTGGTTGGCGACAATACTTTCTGTGCGAAGGGACAAACATGCGTCTGCTTGTACTTATCTTTTGTATGATCAGTGTGAACAAGCCCATTCACATTTTCAAAGAGCACAAGAGCTTGATTTCAGGAGCCTTTCAAGGTCCCAGGACCTGAGAGGCACCTCTTGGGGTCAGGAGCTTGTTGAAACAGATGTTGGGAGCTGTGGGAAGCCTGTTATGTCCCCGAGGCTCAGATCAGGAGGCCAGAAGACTAGTCCTTGGAGTCACTCTGAGGTTCTGGGTTCAATATAGATGCAGGTCCAGTGCTTCTTCTCCAGGCAAGAGAGCAGCAGGTCAGTACAACAAGGTAGCACCTCCTTCCGAGTAGCAGTCCAGCAGAGTGTCAGTCCTTTTAGAAACACAGTAGTCCTTCTTCCTGGCAGAGTATCCACAGGTCAAGAGGTGCTCTGAAGTGGTAGGGTCAGAAGTCTAGTTCTTATACCCACTGGTGCCTTTGAAGCGGGGGAGACTTGAAAGAAGGGCTTTTAAGTGCCCAGATGTCCTCCTTTCTGCCCTGGTTCCAGACTCACTACAGGGGGTTAAGCAGTTCTTTGTGTCGGCACAGGACACAGCCTATTCAGGTGTGAATTTGAGGCTGTGTCTAGCTCTTCCCACCCATCCTGCCCAGGATGGCCCATCAGAATGTGGATGGGCCATCGTGTCACACCCAAGCTCCTCACACCTAAGCTTCCTCTGTGTGCGGCTGTCTAGAGGGAATGCACAACACCCAGCTGTCACCCACCCCAGATGTATATTGGAGACAAGCTACAGGCACAGAGGGCTAAGAGCGGAAAAATGTCATCTTTAGAAAAGTGGCATTTTTAAAATTGTAATGATAAATTTGACTTTACCTTTAAATATGATGCGTCATTACGTCCACAGTGTTAACCTACAGGGAAGGGGTAGGCCTCACAGTAGTGGAAAACTATTTTGAGAGTATTTAACTACTAAGACATGTAAAACTTGAGTGTACATGGTCTGCATTTTACTTACAAAGCACCCTGTCCTATGGACTACATAGGGCCTACCTTAGGACACGACAGTGTAAACAGCACATACAGCCTCTGCAGTGGCATGCCTGAGACTGTTGTAAGGGCTACATAAGTGGGTGGCACAATCAGTGCTGCAGACCCACTAGTAACATTTATTGTATAGGCCTTAGGCACATGTAGTGCACTCTACTGGGGATTTATAGGCCAATTAAATATGCCAAACAGGTGAAAACCAATGCTACCATGTTTTAGGTAGAGGGCACACGCACGTTAGCACCAGTTAGCAGTGGCAAAGTCCACAGAGTCTTAAGGTCAACAAAATCAAATTCAGAAAACAGTAGGAGGAGGAAAGATAATAGCCTGGGGTTTACCCTGCAGAAAGGACCATTTCCAAGAGATGTGGAATATAACTTCCCATTAATTATAATACCTGATTGTTTTACAGTATAAATTATTTATCTATCTTGAGTGATGTTATTTTTACAATGTATCACCTAGCAGCTAAAATCTTTCTACGTACACATACCCCGCCAATCTAATGCTAAACTATGTACTATTTTCTTAATGCAGCTTTGCTTGTAGAAATGTTATAATGCTCACTAAATAAATAAATAAATAAATAAAGCCCCAAGCAGACTTAGCACACACCTCCAGTCCAGAAAAACCAGGTCTAGAATCGGCCATGAATCATTCCCTTCACACCACTATGCTAGGCGCATTCGCATCACTGCTTAGGGCTAGGCATCATTCATAGCAGTCATGCACGACCTGAACAAATACTTGTTAGAAATTGATTTTCTGGTTGGCTAGGGTATGCACCTAAGCCAGTCAGCATCCACCACTCTAGTCAGGATAAGGGGACTACATGTCTAAAATAAACCCTGCTCACCCCCTTGGGAGCTTGGCACGATCAGTCACGCGTATCTCAGAAACAGCTTGTAAAGCATGTGCACATAACCAGCAGTATTACAGTGAAAACCATACAAAAGGACACCACAACGGTTTAAGAAAAATTTCCAATATTTATCTGTGAAAAACAAGACCAAAACAATATAAAACCAACATACAGTAATCCAAAATACCATTAAAGCATGAATAGACGTTGAAAACAGTCCCTTGAGGTCCATAGCTTCGTACGGGGCTATCACGGCGTCATGAACAGACAAACAGTTCTGGCTGACTGCGGTGTTGTGGGTCAGCTACAATGTTGGGGAGATCTATAAAAACAGCACCTTTGGAGATGCATTGCGTCGGACCCTGAAGTGAGCTCCAGAGGAGCGGCGCCAGCAGGCGGGTCTGGGAGTCGGTGCAGGAGTTGTCGGTCCCTTGAAGTCACACAAGTTGCAGGTCAAATTCCTTGAGTTTGAAGTCAGGAGCACCGGTGTCAGCAGCCAGCAAAGTGGGGTGAAGTGTGGTGCTCTCAGGTCGTGGTGCAGGCAGCAGCTCAGTGATTTTCATTAAGCGACGTTGGTGAGACTAGGTCTGCCGTGCACAACGGGGTGGTGCTGAAAGGTCACAGTGCAAGCAGCGGTATCATTGTTGCTGTAGCTCTGTTGTTGGTAGACCCAAGGCTGAGGTGCGAGATGAAGCAATGCAGTGAGCGCGGCCCACAAGTCATGGTGCTGGCAGTAGCATTGATTGACGGTGGGCCAAGGCTGAGATGTGGGATGGAGCAGTGCATTGAGTAACCAACAAGTGGTGCCTCCAAACCACGGTGCAGGCTGCTGTGTCGATGTCAGCTTGAAGCGGTGTCATTGGTGAGACCAGGGCTGCTATAAAAAGTGGGACGGTGCTCCGTGTTCTCCTTCAGCAGCGTCCACAGGTCACAGTGCAAGCAGTGGCATCAGTAACAGCATCACAGCGTTGTCCGAAATACCAGGGTGGCGGTGTTAAGTGAGGAGGTGCGGAGTGCAGTGCCCACAGGTGAAGGTGCAAGCAGCTCAGTGGCAGCCTCAGACTATGTCATTGGTGAGACCAGGGTTGCGGTGTGAAGTGCAGTGATGCCCTCTGTGGTGCCTTCAGGTCACAGACCCAGCAGCGGCATTGTTGACGGCGTCGGATTACCTTTTTCCTACGTGGCAGTTGAAACATCCAGTTCCAGAAGATGGTATTTAAAAGTCTTTGATTTCTCTGAGACTTCAAACAGGAGGCACGTTCTACATCAAGTCCTTGGAGATAATTAGAATGCAGAAAGAATAGTCATTTCCTTTTCCTCCCCAAGGCAGAAGCACCAACTGCAGGCCAACTAAGCAAAGCACACAGCAAAGTGGTAGTCCCCCCTCACAGCATTTCCAGCCCTTCTTCCTGGCTTGTTCCTTAGTCCAGTAGTGATCTAAAGTTCTGGGGTCAGGGCCCCAATATTTATACCACATTTCCCTTTGAAGTTGGTACAAACAAAGTTCCACTGACATACATAATCTAGTTCTGCCTTCCACAGGCCGAGGTCACTCCAGGGGTGGAGACAGCATTGTGGAAGACATACATAGTCCAGTTAGGTACAAGCAACAACTCCTTTCACTACTCTAAATGCAGCCAGGTCTATTCAGCCAGGCTAGAAGTCAGCAAGGAAAGGCAGGAAACACCTCAACTCCCCCTGGTGTCTGTCTAATGTGAATGCACAAACTAGACCCTGTAACTCTAAAACCCAGACAGCGAATACACAACAGGTAGAGGCACATAGATGATTAGACAAGAAAGTACCCACTTTCTAAAAGTGGTATTTTCAAATAAACAATATCAATTTCAGCTTTATTTTAAAGATGTATTTTTAATCCTGAGTTCAGGAAGCCTAAAGTCCAGTTTTTCATCTTGGCCAATGGAAAGTTTTGCTTGTAAGATGTTTCAAAGCAACTCCCATGTCAACCTATGAGACAGATATCCTTAAAATAGTGAAAAACGAAACACCCAGTACTTCACTATTAGGACATGCAAAAATACACCACTACATGTCCTAACTTTTAAATACACTGCACCCTGCCCATGGGGCTAGTTTGGGCCTGCTTAGGTGTAAGAAATGCTAAGGGAAGGGCCTGGCAAGTGGGTTTGCTTGCCAGGTCATGATGGTAGTTAATAAGTGCTCCCAAACACTGCAGTGGCAGGTCTGAGACATCTTTGAAAAGCTACTTGTGTGGGTGGCACAAACAGTGCTGCAGGCCCACTAGTAGCTTTTGATTTACAGGTCCTGGGCACACAGAGTGCACTGTACCAGGGACTTAATATTAAATTAAATAAGTCAATGATGGAAACACTAATCACAATTTACATGGACAGCATATGAACCTAAGCACTGAATAGCAGTGGTAAAGTGCCCAGAGTCCTAATACCAATCAAAAGTAGGTTAAAAAAAAACAAGAGGTCAAAAAGCTAAAAATCTGAGGGTAAACCCACTGTAAATGCCAAGTCTAACAATACTACAGTGTTTTGTATCTTGTTTTTTTTGCTTGTTAATATTTACAGTAGCCGTGTGAAACTTACATGCTTTCCCTGTGTGCATTGAGAACGTAGGCACATAAATGGCAAAAATACACTGTACGAGCCACTGTACCTAAAGACTATTTCATATTTAGTTGGTGGATCATTTTCATGATGTTGATCATTAATACATATATGTCAAACATGCAAAATGTATCTTGCCTCCTGATTTGTGGTCTGTGGCATTATCATCTAAACCCTGATTATCATCAAAATCAATATGACTTCTCCTTTCAAGTTATATTATATTGCACACACAATTGCAATTATGAACCAATGTACCACCACACACTGAAATACAAAACGCAATTTCAGTTTCATATTTCTAAGGGTTATTCAATCATTCCATGTGTTTAGTAATCCAGGCTATTGCAATATCTGGTCCTCGGCGTGAGAGCTTCTGTTTGGGTCATGATTCAACTTTGGAATGCGCATATACTGCCACTTGTAACTTACTGGTAATGACATGGTTGTGATGTGGATGTTGATTCATTCTTTCATTACACGCTAATGCTTTTACCCAGTGGCCTTTCAACGTTGTGAATTCCATTCACTAAAGCCAATCTTTCTTAAGATGTAGGAGTCATTGACATTCACTGACTAGTTTACCAGAACAGTTGTGATGACATTCATTGCATCAAATATTATAATGATGTTTATAAAATGATCCATCATTCTATTTCCTTGAATGTGTAAAACTTCAGACAATGTGGTTAAAAGCATATCAATCCTGTGCATTGGGGATTGTAGCATTTTGGAATGTCTTAAAGTGCCTGTATAGACATCAGCAGTTGGAAACACTGTTTACAACGCATGCCATACATGGCATGCCATTACAACACAAGTTGTTACAACGACACATTGTTGCATCGCATGCCATTACAACGCAAGTTGTTACAACGACTTGCTTTAGGGGGCAGAAGGTGTTGGATTTGTTGGATTTTCAATCCAACACCTTCCCTACTGTTACACATACTGGAGTTGAAATAGTAAATTATACTATTCCAAACTCAAGCGCCACCCCCTACAGCAAGCGTTGTAATGGCATGCATAGAAAACGCATGCGTTGTAACAAGTGCTATTCATCAGCGGTTAATGTCCCCTGGGTACATTGGGTAATTGAAACGAGAAATACGCCAGCAAGCTTAAAAAGTACTAGACTTTCACATATATTGGAAATAAATGAAAATAATGGCATTGTTTCGAGTTTGGAAGACTGGATACTCCGTGACAAAGATGGCAGACGTCCTGTCCACTATATTCCAAGTGCAGTGTATTCCGTGTAATATCGTGGAGGGAATAACTGAAATGTTTTGACAAAGAAACTCGTCTGCCAGACTAAATAAGGTCAAACCATTGCCATAGAACTTCAAGAGTCAAATGAGCTCTGCAAGCAGGTATAAGATATACTTTTAATGTTTACCTCTGGTGGATGTCTCTCGACTCTCAGATTAAGCACAAACCTGATCAAATTCAGAAAGTCTCTCAAAACATGGCTTTTCTCATGCGCATATAATTAGTCTGGCCGGACTGTGATACTCTGCCTCATCAGCGCCAAGAAACCAACCGGTGAATGAGCGCTCTACAAATCACTTTTAACATAACATAACATGCCGTTCTCTCTTGCTGCAATACAGTCATCTGATTCTGAAATGCTTCCTCCATGCTCCTCGGTATTTGTTCTCCGAGTATGGCTTCTTACTCCATCTTCCGCTTCCTAAGATGACAATGGAGCTGCCTCTGCTAATATATCATGATTTTTGAGATGTTCATCTTTTTTGTTTAGGGCATTTGTTACATATCTAGCTTTCATGCAAATATTTCATTGTAAATGCCTAGACTACAACGTTCACTAGCATTTCCAATTCCTGTTTGTATTTTCTTTATATTAAATTCAGCATTTCTACGCTGAAAGCTCAATTTTGATAGGAAAACGTCACTATGCCGTGCAGTGCTACCCATTGAAAATCTTTGCAGCCCTTTTATAATAACATTTATAATTTGCTAATGCCTCTTGCTATTGTGTAAAAGGCTATAAATATGGCTTTTCAACAATTTCCAATCCGTAGTATGCCTTCCATAAAATACCTCTTAATAGATACGTCTGCAAGATTTGCAACAAGGTAGGCACTTTTTTATTGCTTTCCTCCGTATAAGAATCGCCCACAGGTGTCAGAAAGGCAATGACTTAAGAATTGCAACATAAACAATTATTATTCCTCAGTGCTCTTCGAGCTAACACCTAATACTGTGTCTGGAATGGGTGAAGACCCACCAGGGTGGGGAAGTACGAGTGCTATAAAAGCAGCATGTTGCATGCAGTGATAGGAGAATACATTCATAAATCCTTGTTGTGAATGCATGACATTTTAAGATTTCAAAAACCGAAGAAAGCTGTGTCTTTTCTTGTATGCTCAGTGTTTTAAAAACCCTGCTGTCTTTTACATTAACTTTCCTCACTTCCGTTTGAGCTTTAGACTCTGAAGGTCAGTCCTTGACGTTCTGCAATGATAACTGTCATTGTGGTGAAAGGACCAGGGAACACAAGCCACGTTTGCTGTCGGTGACGGTGGGAATAGACGAATGGTAACCCTCCAAGGTAGGGGAAGTCAAAGGTATTGCAAGAGAGGGACTGTTTGTGCAATTTTTTGTGGCTGTTCTTGTCACCTCAGGTTTACTTTGAGATCAGAGCGTACCGGCTGTGTGAAGGTTTTTCTTACCTCGGGTAATGTACATTTTGTGTATGCTGAAGGGAGACGGTGTCCTCTGTTGTCAAACCCCTGACACATATAATTCTTAAGAGGAATATTTTCAGAAGTACTTCTTATTAACTTCAACCAGTTATTGATACCTATTTAACAGAATGTTTCATTTTGAACTTATTTCTGAAAT
Source organism: Triturus cristatus (assembly GCF_964204655.1). Taxonomy (NCBI): domain Eukaryota; kingdom Metazoa; phylum Chordata; class Amphibia; order Caudata; family Salamandridae; genus Triturus; species Triturus cristatus. The sequence continues at coordinate 554,711,423 of NC_140591.1, read as the reverse complement.
AAATGTGATTGGAATAAATATTAATTCGCGAAGATAGAAATATCTTTTAGAAAAAAAGGTGTGTTTTTAGAAAATGCTTGACAGCCCTTAGCTCTCAAAGTTTTAAGGCTCAATGAATCACTCCCACACCAGACATCAAACGTAAAATCGAACTAACAGTGCAGATTAAAAAGTTTGGCAACTCAAATGGGAGACTATGTTCTGTAAAGATTATCACATTTTGCATGCCCATTCCTAAAATGGAAAGCTAAAACAGCAAGCGAGCACTAAATAAAGCTACTTAAATAACAAAACACTGCCTCTTGCATCCAAACTTAGATCCAGACACTTACTATCTTTGTCATATAGAAAGCATATTTTATAAACCTGCACTACAATATATAAAACACATAAATCAAGTGATTCAGGGTAAAAAAGGATGATAGAAACGAAAACATTCGAATATAATAACTGCTATCATGAGCGAAGAAAGCAGCAAGATTATCTAGAGATTATAGCAGTACTAAATTATTCTATCTGCATTATCCAAAAAGCACTCAAGAATTACCTGACAGGCTAAGGCATCAGCACATTCATTGACAAACCCAATAAAAACACAAATATGCAGTGAAAGGGCAACACTACAGAGAGTGCCTATGTTGAGAAATTACAAGAAATCTGTTTTATCATCATGAAACTCCAGCAGGTACAAATATGTATGCTGGTTCTGAAAACTAAAATATAGAGCTTCAATGAACTGTAGATTGATACATGAATACGGAAGTTTCCAGTGGCCCAAGTCACTGTTAATATGTACTGAGATATATGCATATGAACGACATCATGGAGAACATGCTATACCCGGTCAATAGCCCACATCACCCAGTTAGAAACATGAACTTTGTCAACTGACCTAAAGCTCTAGAGTCCATAATGACACAATGTGCGTATCACAGTCTTTCATTAGCAAGTCATTCTTGCATGTGGATATCACATATCCTATGTGCCACCTCATGTTACCTTCTTCCGGATATTGGAGCAGATAATATAGCTACCCTGAAACATCTGAATCAGGGATAATAACGTTGCTATTGGAAAAAATGTGAATGCTTAACATATTAAGACACACACAGTAGGATTCTAAGTGTATATTTATCTTTCGTCACCTGAGAGGAAGAAGTACCAAACCGAATTTGCTCAATTTACAGAAGTTAACCTGACATTTTCCAGACATCTTATAGACTACAGTACAATTTGCACATTTTACACCTATGATACCTAGCCAATGAGAGCCAGTCGCTCAGCATGACAATATTGGTTTTCCACTAATTTATCCAATCATTAATTAAAATAGGATCATTGGCAATATATGGGCATTGATTTATGAAATCTGCAAGGAAGGTATAGCAACAGGTTGTGATGAGTATTTGAGTGATTATTAATTCTCAAGGTCCTGTGTTCCCAGCAAAAAGTGCAGACAGTTCCAGTTCACTTAGAGGCCAACAGGCCAGTGCACCTTCTGAAGGCTTGCTCCTATTTAGTGTTACAAAATGGAACCTGAATCAAATCTCCACACTTCCTGCTGCCCGCCAGCCGTTATTATCGAGATCGTCGGGAGTTCGTCACAGCCGTATTCTGACTGTGAAGACTGTTCTCGTTTCACATAACAAGAATATACTTGAAAGAACTTGGAATGATGTGACATGGTCATCCTTTTTTAAATTCTATGGTGATCGTATAGGAATATTACGCTCATATACAGTTTCGGCACATATAAGAAACCGGGGAATCTTACCACGGGTACCTTTGGATTGGCATTGCTCCTTTCCTTGCAGAATAGAATTGAATAACTCGTGCACCTTATTACATGCCCTGAAGAAGTCCGCTTCAAGGACGAAACGCGTCGGCTGTGTTGTCAAGAACAGACTGTATTTACAATTCGTTGTTTTAAAATGAGAACTATTATATATCTTTTGAATAAAAAATGAACTTTTTTGAATAACTTTGACGTCGGGAATGAATTATATTATTATCTTTCCCATTTTCTCAATGTGTGGTGCACCTGTGCTTTTGGTTTGAAATTGTTAGGTCCGCGTGGACTTGCATTGTATCAGTGGGTGCGATCCAGTGTGCACACTCACCCCTAGCAACTACATAGGGACATGAATACAGAAGGGATAGCAGCTTAGGTGCTGGTCTATAGAGGGCTGCACTGATCTGGTATGCTTCATACCTTTCTTTTGCATATCTGAATCAAAATTGATTCCACATTTCCCTCCTCTGAAACTCAATAGTGCTATTTAATCAAGTTCAATGGACATCATTTTCTTTATTTTGTGCACAATGGGAAACATTGCTCTTTGCTTCCTGGGCCTACACATTTTAGTTTGATGCATACATCTTCATTATTATTCAAAACAACACTATGAAAATTCCCATTAATATTGCTTCCAATAACCATGTTCCTCATTCGCCCAACCTGGCAGACATGGAATCACATATTCCTACGTACTGTATGTATATATAATGCATCCTCACTTATCAGATAGGTCTTATTTACTGACTGTCTAATGTTGCCACTGTTGTCTGGTATGTAGGCACACCACGTTTGGTTCCCTACCAGACACACTCTGCCTTCCCATGTGGCACCTTAGGTTACCTTCTTCCAGAATCTGCAGCAGATAATACAACTACCATGAGACATCTGCATCAGTGATATCAATGTTACCATAGGGAAACATAATGTGTGTAGACTTGCAATCAAAAAGCCACTTTGAAGCCCTTTCATTTACACTGAGTCCGGTTCTTGGACATCTGGCATACTTCTTCCCTCCTGGACACTAGTAGAGTCTCAGTGTAAACCTAGACCTAAGGACATGCACATAGCAGACTTTCTGGAAACCCAAAACTCTCTGTACTTAATATATGCTATACTTTTGAAATAAATTCTTTATTTGTTTTGAAAGCATTACACATTTAGCAGTACATAAGTTTATGTTACAGGATTCAGGGGTCGTTTGTTAGGTATCCCATTACTTCTGTGCCATTCAGGGTATTCCAAGCATTCACACGTTAATAGATCACATATTCACTGAACCCTCAATCCAGAATGATTCTTAGTCAACAGACAGTCTGTTGTGCTATAAGTCTGCATCAAACTAAAAACCACGAATACCAACTTCCAATGATGTGCAGTGCCTCTATAGGTTATTCTCAAAGCCAGGTCTAAGAATCTATTCCCTGCCTTTCTCTTTGTCTGCCTTTTATAGAGCCTCAAAAATCATATAACTTCTAAGGACAGCTGTTGACAGACTAGAGTGTATTCCAGATATCTTGTGACCTGCATCCAAAAGCATTCAATAATGGGACAGCTCTGCACCATAAAGAAGAGGTCTGCCTCAACCAGTGTGCACCAAGGACTGCCCAAATCCATGGGGTGTAACATGACATTCAATCTGTGGGGCAAAAGGTACGTACAATGCAGATATTTAAATTGCGTAAATTTAAATCTTGTGTTGTGGTTGTACTTGTATCAGCATTATAGGGTTTAGTCCGAATCCTTAGCAGTGGAAGCCCTACCAAGCATGGTTTGCCATCTGTCCCCAAAATGCGGCAAGTCATCTATCTTAATGGATAGTGCCGTTCTGTACAACCAGGAGGCCAGGTGGTTACCTTGACAGAACATTAATATGGTCTGCAGTAGGTCATGTACCGGGGATTCCAGCTCAAATGCCGGTTGCAACTGTCACACCACCAATGTCAGTGCCATATGTTAAATAAAATGGGTGTCTGGTATGCCACTTTCCATCTCAAGCTCCTCTGCTGTGAGCAAAGAGCCTTCCGAAAAGCAGTGCCAAAAAGTCTCCACACTGACCCTATTCAAGCAGTCATTCGCTGGGATGAGAAATATCCTCCTTGGAGGTAGGAAATCATAACCACCATTGCATAGTGTAAGGTCAATCCCACACTGCACCAGGTCCTTTCCCAGCATCAGAGGGCTATCTGTAGGAGTCATGTATGATCGGATGAAGCCAGTTTGACCCCCAGCAATATGATTAGCATTGCCCCCTCCCTACGCATAGTACCAAAGTCCCTCAGCTCGGAGAGACCTAGTCCCATAAGCCGGTGAGCAATTCATTGCAGCTGCACTGAACGGTAGTACGGCTTGTAATCAAGGACCCCAGACTGCCTCTAGCCGTCAGCCTATTGAGTGTGTGCAGTGACACATGGCTGCGCTATCCATCCCAGACCATTTTTCAAATCATGCCATTGATGGATTGAAACCGCAACCTCGTGATCCAGACAAGTAGATTGGCAAAGTAATCAAGAGCTCTGGGCAGCATGACCACCTTGACTAATGCTAGGCGAGCCATAATAGGGAGTTTCAGCATCCTCCAAACTGCAATGTTACCTCAAAGGGCACGCAGCACCCTCTCTGATTTCACTGTCAGTGTGATATATCTTAACCCCCAAGTATTTGACCACCATAGGTTTCTACCAAAGTCTGATGTCCCACACCACTATTGGTGTCTCAGCCAACCCAAGGGACACAGGGAAGGTGCACGTTTTTGCCAAGAATTCCTCAGGCCAGAGACTTGGCTGAAATCCTCCGTACCTGCATCTCAGAAAAAGCATGTTGTCTGCATAAAGCAAGACTATGTATCACTAGTCATACAATGGGAGTCCTCTCCCACAACCCACCTTCAGCAGCAAGCGGGCCACTGGCTCCATCGCCAGTGTGAAGAGTTTGGGGAAGAGAGGGCACTCTTGCCGTGTTCCACAGTGGACCCCAAAGGTATCTGATATACACCTGCTTAGTTGTATGCGCACCCACGCGCCTGAATGGAGCAGCCCAACCCATCTGTACCACCCCTCCCCTAAAGCCATCCAATGCATAACCGCATGCAAGTAGTCTCTGTGTAGAATGTCAATGAACTTTTGGATGTCTACGGAGAAGACCAGCATTTCTGGCTACCATATCCCAGATGTTTCGTCAAGAACACAGTGCAGCCATCATATTTTACGTGAAGTGTTGCATTACGGGATAACCCCATTTTGGTCTGAATGTATCAAGGCTGTGAGGTGGGTTTGGAGCCTGGTTGCCAGTATTTTACACAGGATCTTATATTCCAAAGTGAGCATTGACAGAGGGCAATACACAATTGCACCCAGGGTGCCACATAAAGATTTGGGTTTTGAAACTATCGAAGGGTGCCTCTTTGGCTGGTTCCCAGGAGGCATCCATATTCCAACACACTGGCTTACATCGAAACCAACCTCGGGGTCGGCAGGTAGGCATATGCTTGGTAAAATCCAGATGGGAAGTCATCCGTCCCAGTGTTTTGCCACATGCTAAATATTTTGTAGCTGTTCTTATCTAGGGCTCTGCAATGAGGGCCCCCAATGCCTCCTTTTCCCCAGCTGGCAACTGAGAAAGAGCAACACTGGATGGGAACATAACCAGAGTGTCATTCGGGATGGGAGCTTATACAAGTCACTGTAGTGCTCCTTTAAACACCAAATGGATTTCAGTTTGGGAAAGTACTCTATGTCCCATCAGGGCAATTATTTATGTAATGGAGCACTCCTTGTCTCCAGGTCAGTAAGTCAGGCCAGTAAGTGGCCAGACTATCCTCCCTCTGCATGCACATTGTTAACGTGCTCCCACCAGCAGGTTCCAGGAGCGCAGGGATGTGGCTGGGTAGTTCAGATCAGGGCACAATGTTCCTTAATAGGGCAAGTGTTATCTACCACCACAGTTCACAACACAAAGAGGGTCCCCGGTCCACATCTGGTGCACTTTGACTGTGCTCCGCTTTGCAGCCTTAGGACTCACTCACCATACAGTGCCCCACCTGTGAAAATGTAACTAATGTTAAGTTATTTAATGCATCCGATGAGTCTCATTTTCCAGAGGGACTCTGATCCTCTCCCCAGTGATGCGGTCCAGCCAGCATGGAGCGCCAAAGCATCAGGCCTCACTCTGGATGAATAGCAGTCCAATTCAATGCATTTCTGCACACAGTGCTGCTCAGCCGCCTAGGTTATTGGTGGACCCCCACAGGAAAGCAGGGGGCCAAATCCACAAAGGAAGAAGCTCTCCCCACGCTGCCAATTCTCATCCCTTGTTGCTGCCCTCTAGGGTGTCTCACCAGCGGTCTGTTGTGCATGCAGGCACTCTCTTAACACATCCACTAAACCACCAAAGGGAGAGAAGAAAATCGCCAGCCCCTCACATCAGCTGCACCATGGGCCCAGAGCCTATCGCTGCCATGCACCATGGCCGTGTTGAGACAGGGCTGTAAAATTACATCTCAAATGACACACAGGAAGAGATGACCAAAACAAGACTGTGGTTGTACAAAATTCTCAAAAGCCATTAATCCCAATGAGGACTGGATAAGTTCAAATGGATTCCCTCCACTTAATGTGTGGCAAATGATCTGCATTGACAGGGCAGGCTTTAGGGCAGTGCGACTGATGCGACTGCACTGGGTGCTGACTTGGTGAGAGGGCACTGACTTCAGAGGGGGGCGCTGTGTTTAACTATAACTTATTCTTCAAAAACACCTGCTACAGAGTTAATTGTTAGTGCAGTTTTCAGGAAGCATTTAAAATGCCCAGATAACTCTTGTGATACTGTTCCTGCTAGAGAGAGTGATCAGGGTTTGGTCTAGAAGTAGTTTTCAATTGCCATAAAGTAGCACAGGGGGTTAACATGCCTGCTGCAAAGAACTCGTACCCTGCAGCTCACGGATCTGTATTTTATACGGATAGCTGATTAGATTAGGTGTTTTGCCACAAAGATCCTTTTGTCACCGCAGTATGTTTATAAGATACCACCGTAATATAGAACAGTGACTGTTAGGAACTGTAATCAAAAAGCTGCATGCAAACTGTATAAAACAGGCTAGGACGTTATGTTTTTATTCCCCCAGTGTTTCATTGTCTATTCCAATTGTTGCTTAAAAGGGTTTGATTGGGTAGATATACATTCTTCTTAGTGAAGTAAGCCTTTACCATTGCATTAAAACAAATTAAATGTATCTGAGAGAGTGTCTATGTAGAGATGAGTTGTACTTTTGTCCGGTGGTCATAAGGGAATCAAAGGAGGAAGTCATGGGGTGGGCGCCAAAATGAATGTCACACCGGGAACCAACAGTGCTAAAGCTGGCCCTGACATTGACCACTGTGCTGGTGAATTTCTTTGCAGGATAAAAGCCTGTTTTGAAGTGTATCAGTCTAAAGACTTGATTATAAGTAAAGGTGCTATTCATTACACCTGGTATAGAACCATATCTTGGGGCTCGTTATGTGTTGAGTACGATAAATGGAACCTATTTCCAGTTATTTCACACATGGTACGGTAAATACCATACACATTTCCCCTGTTAAAATTTAGCATTGAACTAATTTTGGGTTATTTAACACATCCGATAATTATCAGATGAATTAAGGAAAACCAAACTCGTATTCCGTGAGTAAATAGGGGCTGATGCACAGGACAGAATTAACCACCCAAATTGTAATCAGGGCCTAAGTTGACTAAGAGGTACCCAAAAATGTTCAAAAAACTTTTTTTATCCACTTCCTTTCAATCATATAAATATCCCTTCCCTCATTCAAAAGTGTACCCTCCTAAGCAGTCCTCTCTTTAGAAGAACTCTGCATTACATCCATTGAAATGTGGGTGATCCTGCTCACTGTGGGCGAAACACATTAAGAAACAGTAGTGGCATGGATAGTTATTCTGAGCAAATGGTCATGTTCAAAAGAGTATGATTTATACCATGAACACACCAGAAGAACAATCCCTAACCAATTTTGGAAAAATAGAGTAAAATGTAATACATTATATGTGACACAAATGATGAAAATCCAACCAGCAGAACCTTCGATATACAGTTTTAAGGATTTAAGTGAAAATAGTGTCTAGAAGCACAAGGCACCAACTGTGGTTATCTGGATGCATTGGACCAGGCCAACCGGGATGGATCATGTGCCAGATACAGGGACCAATTTAGCCCACTGAACAAAGTACCTTCATTTTTAGAGAGTTGCGAGAACCCGTGTGAAGGATGCATCATGCCTCAGCCTTACCTAAGAAGCTGAAGGTCTGCAACGCAAAGTCTTGCATTATTGTTGAGGATGCCGCCAATAAGGGCCTTGAGATGCGAAGGCATGTGTTGAGGACGTATCCCACATTGACAGTACTGAGAAAGCTGTGCGCTGCACTGCGAGATTCTGCGTCGGGGATGCGTCGCTCTACGGTAGTTCCAGCTATGAGAAGATGCATTGGTTCTTCTCACAGAACAAAATCTGTGCTGGCAGAGTCCCTCAGCTCCATTTTCAAAGGTCCAGGACAGGGGTCGCACTAATTAGGGAGTAGGGCTCACAGGAGACAGAGTCCAGATGCAGGGTTCAAGATGGTGGGAGCTTTTTCTGTCCCTGTGGCTCTGATCAGGAGAACTTAACATTTCTGCCTGTTCCCACGTTAGCCATTATTAAATGTAATAAATTAACACAATGTTATCCTAAAGGAGAGGCAGGTATTGCAGTAGTGAAAAACACATTTAAGAGTTTTTCACTACCACGACACGTAAAACCTAAAAGTACATGTACAACGTTTCTAATGAACTGCACTCTACTCTCCGGGCTGTTTAAGGCCTACCTTAGGGGTGACTTATATGCATTAAAATGGAAGGTATTGGCTTGTTAAAAGGTTTATTTTGTTACATCGGAATGACAGTTTAAAACTGTACACACAGGCTGCAATGGCAGTCCTGAGATATGTTTAAGTAGGTGACACAAACAGTGCTGCCGGCCCACTAGTAGTGTTTAACTTACATGCCCTGGGTACCGGTAAAACCACTTTACTATGATCTTATAAGTAAGTTAAATGTGCCAAATGGTTGTATGCTGATTTCACCTTGTTTAAAGGAGAGAGCAGAAGTACTTTGGTATTAGTTACCAATGGTAAAGCGCTCAGAGTCCTAAGGCCAACAAGACAAGATCAGCAAAAATGGAGGAGTAAGGGAAAAGGTTGGGAGGAAGAACCTCAAGAGCTCATGAGAACCTCCAACCTGATCCGAAATATATGCTGAAGTCACCAAATCCAACTAGGCACTGCAAAACCCAGCATCAAAACTACCATTAAGAGAATGCCACAAAGATTCTCTCTCACACACACACACACACGTCCACTTGACTCCTGGCTGACATCATACATCAACACCAGCTTCAATTACAAATGCATGCGGATGATACTAAGCTATATCTGCTCATGGGAAAAGGAGCTGTAATCAAGAAAATCAATATTTGCATGAAGGAGACTTTCTCTTAACTAAATGGTTCAGTATTAAACTTCCTGGGTTTGGAATCCATAAAACTCGTTTTAAACAGCCTTCCCAAGATGGCGAAAGCAAAGCATCGGAGAACATAAAACGGAGAAACAACGGGGCATATCAGCAACAACCGGCGATAATCATCGCTCAGCGCTCTTAGTGTGAGGATAATTATCGCCGGGTAACGTGGATTTTTATCGCTGAGATAGCGTGCTATTAGCAACGCTTATCTCCTCAGCGATAAAAATCCTCACGCTAACTGCCTAACATGAGATTATCGCTGGAAACCCAGCGATAATCTCACGTAGTGTGGCCTTAGCTTGCTGATAGCCTTGATATCCACCGAAAACGGCCGCAAAAGTATGTATAACACACATTCCTAGCGAAAATTAAGAAATCACTAAATTAGCGGTTTCTTAGGCTGCGAAACTCAAAAATTGCGATAAAGTTTGCGATATTCTTAATTTGCGAAATTCGCAATAAGGATATCGCAAATTAAGAAATCGCTAGCAAATGTATGAAAAACTCGCTAATTGCGATTTTACAAAATTCGCAAAATAAGAAATCGCAATTAACACCAATTGCATGCAGGTGGTAAACTGGTGCAAGGTACTTAAACCACCCCACAATGCAACAGAACCAACCACAATGGCAGCACTGTTCATGATAGCCAGGAGGCTGCGTATTCGGGCTCTTGCACAGAGGAGAATGAGACAGGAACGTATATTCAGGCTGCGCATCACTCTGTTCCAGCACACTGAAGAGGACATCTATGACAAGTACAGGCTGCACCCACAGACCATAATGGACCTGATTGAGGAACTGAAAGCCTACTTGGAACACCCTACACGCAGGACACAAACAATTCCCACACATGTGCAGGTCCTGTGCTCCCTGCACCTCCTGGCCTCAGGGAGTTTTCAACAGGTAATAGCGGAGGTTGGTGGGGTGTCACAGAGTGCACTTTCGCACTTCTTACATGCCTTTCTAGATGCAATGCTACAGAGGCTCCCACATCACATACACCAAACACCCAACAGGCATTACAGCAAACAAAACTGGACTTCTACCAGATTGCACGTTTCCCCCACGTCATTGGCTGCATCGATGGGACCCATGTGGCCATCACCCCCCATCAGCAACTGAATATGTCTACAGAAACCGTAAATGCTACCATTCCCTGAATATACAGATTGTGTGCAACGCAAAGTATATAATCACTGACATTGTACCCAAATACCCCGGCAGTACACATGACTCTTTCATCGTTAGACACAGTGGAATACACAGACGTCTGAGTGCTGGAGAGTTTGGGGAGGGATACCTGCTAGGTAAATACATGGCACACATCCATACATCCACTAAATCACTGGAGGGTGGGGACATTGACTTACCTATTGTGTCTATCCCTGCAGGTGACAGTGCCTATGCAGTGTGGGACTTTATCCTGACCCCATGTCTGGATCCAGCAAATGCAAGTGAGCGGAGATACAACAGGGCACACAGATCTACATGCTGCGTCATTGAGAGTACGTTTGGAATCCTGAAAAGCCGCTTCCGGTGCCTGCATAAAAGTGGAGGCGCACTGCAATACAGCCCTGAGACCTGCTGTAAAATCGTGGCAAGCTGTGCAATGCTACATAACATGGCAATGAGGAAAGGCACCACAATTGATGTGACCGATACAGACACATCGGATGATGATCGCCCTGCTCCCCCTGGCAGACCTGCGTCAGGAGTCGGGGCAGCTGCTGGACGCCAGAGACGGACTGAGATCACACAAAACTACTTCTAGGTGAGCAATGATGACATGAGACAAAAAAGCTTTATAATGTGTGCAGTGTTTATTCACACTTCACAGTCATTAAATGTGTAGCTGTACCCAGCACATGTTATGCACACAGTGCATGTACGGCATAAGTAACTGTGCAATGTGCATAGTTGGGTTACTTCACCCTTTTGGTATTAATTGTCACCAGACAGTTCACCTCCTTCGGTGACACATTGGTGGTGTTTGGCGTCCAGGCTGAGTGCCCTGCATGGTGTTCCTGGGTCCTGCACCCTGTCTGAAACTGCGCCGTCTTTCTCCAGGCAATGTAGGAGTGATGCTGCTCCTACTGGAGGTTTCTTCACTCTCTCTAGAGGCCATGAGAGCACTGCCACCTGCGTTGGCCGTCTGCAGCTGCTCCACTGCACTGGTGACCTGTGCAAGTCCTCTGGCTATGTCCTGGCAGCAGTGCGCCATTTCCACCTGCATTGTGATGCTTCTGCGTGTCAGAGTGCTGGTGGTGGTGCAGAGGCGGTTCACGGCCTTCGTATATGTGTGAAGGCGTGCATTGGCACGTCGGCCAGCCCTCTCACTGGCGGCTTGGTTGTGCCTCAGAGTGTCACACAGGTCACGGATGGCACCTGCCATGGCCATGATGCCCTCCCCCATGTTTTTCTGATCTTCGTGGATACGGCATAGCTGCCTATTAATTGACCTCAGGGATTTACTTTGCAGGCGCTGTTCCTGCAGCATGCTGTGTTCCAGGCCAGAAAATACTGTTTCTTCCACTTCAGTGGCAGTGCTGCTCCTGGGCCTTGACCTGCGCGTGTCCTGTGGTGGAATCCTTGGCCTTGGTGTGTCCTGACTGGGCATGTCTGACACACCCTGACTCCCCTCTCTTCTGTCACTGTCCTCCCCTGTGGCCGGTATTTCATCCTCAAATGGAGGCAGTGGGGGCACATGTGTGCGCTTCCTGCGCTGGATTGGTATGTGCTCAGTATCGTCACTGGAGTCCTCAGGATGTGCAGGCTCCTCTCCCTCTGCACTGTCTTCACGTGCCCTGAATTGTGCTGTGGATGTAAAGGGGACTACATGAGTTTGTGTCTTTGTCTGCAATTATCAATCAATAAAGTTCCTACAGTTTGTATCGGCTAACCTCTGACACTGTATCATTCACTTATCCCCAACCCACATGTTGCATTAGATTTCCTTTGTCTCATGGACACACTGTCAGACATAGTACTACAAGTTCCATGATGCATTGCTGGGTGTGCTGTAAGACTTGGACTGGAATGACATTTTGTGAGGATATTTAGCGCATTTGGGGAATTGTGCATGGGATGGGGATCAGTGCAGATTGATTTTGCATGCATCTTACCTTGGCTGCTGGATGCAGGGTCGGAGCTGTCAATGTCAGCCACACCACCGACGCTCTCAGGCAGGAGAGTCGACTCCACAAGCTCCTCGTGGGGTGTTGGCTGTGCTGCTGTGGATGGTCCTCCCCCAGTCTGGTTTGCATCCTTTAGTCTGGCTGCCACCCTCTCCTTCGACCTCTGGTGCATATCATACCATCGCTTGCACAATTCCTCGATGGTGCGATTCGTCACTCCCACTGCATTCACCTTCTGTTGGATGTCCAGCCAGATTTTGCGTTTCCTTGCCTCTGGGACACACAGTGCCTTCTTACCAAAAAGGAGCTCATGGCTGCAAACCATCTCCTCTATGAGGACCTCCTGCTCCTTTTCAGAAAACTTGTGTTTCCTCTTCATCTTCTCTGCATCCTTGCCCTCAGGTTGCTTGTTGGACTCCATTGGTGTTTGCTCTCTCCTGGGATGCCTCCTCACACTCTCCAAACAGCCTCTGGGTGTGGCTCAGGTGAGCAGGTGCAGGAAATCACTATAACTTCCTGTTTGTGATGTCATCAGGCTGCACCTGTATTGCAGACTCCCGTTTTTGCGATTTCTTAATTTGCGAATTTCGGAATTAAGGAATCGCAAATGAGGTTTCTGAGGTTTTTTTGCGATTATTAAGAAATCGCAAAAAATTTGCGATTTTTCTTTTACATCCCGTTTTGCGAATCTCAAACTGCAAATCGCAAAATATCGCAATTTGAGATTCGCAAAACGGGAGTTTCAGACATATGCCCCCAGGAGAATTACAGAATGGCCATGCCAGACCCTAAAAAGTGTTTAAGACTGCACTCTTTATTAAAGCCTTCAGTCAGAATCCCGAGATCCTCCCACCCAGCTTCGCATCACAATGGCTAGCTGTCAATCAGGAGCACAGATGATCATAGAGACAAACCCTTCCGCATCACATATCAGCTGACAGATGCCCCAACAGCAGGTCTGACTCATCAAGGACTATTGACGGTATGCTTACTCACACCAAGAACTCTATCCAATTTCCATGGATCTACCAACTGTGGAGAGCTCTAGGGTACCCAGCGAATTAATAAGGGGCATATTATCAAGACAGGCGATAAAATTATCACCGCTATAGTGGCAGAAAAATGCCGCTAAAACGGCGATAATGGGCTTGATAATATGCTCTATGGAATTCCAATTGAAGCTCAGGTTAGATGTCCTTCACATCTAACATGGGCTTCAATTGGAATTCCATAGAGCATATTATCAAGCCCATTATCGCCGTTTTAGCGGCAGTTTTCTGCCGCCAAAGCGGCGATCATTTTATCTCCTGTCTTGATAATATGCCCCTAAATATTGTGCATGTTATCATTTGCCCCCTAATTAAAAAATACATATATTTTTTTAAAATGTATAGCTGTAAACTCATATTCGACTGCTGAAAGAAAAATGATAGCTGAATGGTAACTGCGAAATCGAAATGATGTGATTTTCATTACAAGTCAGTGATTTCAATGTGGCTGAGCTTGAATAATGAATTTTTGTCACATTTCCCTTTTCTCACTGCTTTAAATGCAGTTTTACGGTGAGGTTGCACACACATTGGCATATCTTTTGATGTAATGCAGTTTATCCAAATTAAAACGTGGCGCTCAAAATGTTGGCTACTAATGACATTCTACAGCACGACTCTTCATTCATTGGGGGAGAAAGTGTCCTGGAAATGTGTCACGGATTCATGAAATTGTTCTGAATAGTTTCATTTTCATACAGAATACATAAGCCACAGACAAAGCATTTTCTGAAGTGCTTTTACCGAGAATTACTGCTTTCTCCTCTCTCTGACACAACTGGGGCATGCAATTATTCACAAAGGTTACTTTGCACAGGAGAAAGGAACAATGACCATGAAGCAGCGTTTAAGCCGCGAATAGAGTATGACAATGTAATCAACGCAAAAAAAAAAAACAGTGTTCAGCAAACTGCGTATTTCTGCTTGACAAAGAATGACACCTCATCACAACTGCTTACATGAAGTCTTGCTAGGAACACACAGGTATGAGGCACCAGGTATCCAAGTCAGAGATGTCGATATTTTGCAGGGAACACTGCGGTTATTCCAATTTTTCCGGCTTCTCCTTAGGTATTTCCAGAAACGTTCACTCTGTCGCTGGGTCGAGGAATGCATGTTGCTTATTTTTAACAAAATAGCGGGATCCCAGAAATATAAACACATTTTGGCCCCTATTGCAATTGAAACTTGTATACATGTGGACTCTTCAGGTACCACGAATTTCCATTACCACCTGGTATTTCAACATATGCATTTGCCTATTACAAGCTAAGCCCTATGGAATGGTAATAACTGTACGTACATGAATTTGCCAGGCAGAATTCTGAAGGGAACTCCCAATACTATGGCCATTCCCCCACCCCAAAGTAATATACTGCCAGTCTTTCTGCCCCTTCAGGGGGGTGGATGAAGTGATTATCCCCAATCTGCCCCCGGGAGGCAGAAGGCCACTAGACACCAGGGGAATGTAAAACAAATATGGGGGTGGGTTGGCCCATCACCCAATCTGCCCCCTTTTAGCTGATGGTGGTGATTAACCCCAATCTGCCCCCCGGGGAGGGGGGGCAGCAAGTTGACTAGACACCAGGGAAAAAGCATCAGGGAAACAAATATATGGGGTGGGGCTGCCCACCATGGGCATGGGCTTGCCCCACCCCAAAAGGGCCAGACAATCTTTCTGCCCCCACTGGGGGCAGGTGGAGGTTATTACCCCCAAAATGCCCTCCTGGGGGGCAGAACACCCACTAAACACCAGGGAAAAAGCATTAGGGAAAGAAAATATAAGGGTAGAGGCTGTCATACCCCATGTCAAAAATGGACTCAATAGTCTTTCTGCCCTGCGGAGGTGAATGGGGGCAATTACCCCATATGTGCTCTCAGGGGACAGAGAGATCACTAGACACCAGAGACTCTACTTATGCAGTATTTCCGACGGGGGCAACAACCCTTGGCATGGCTCCATGCTCTTCCTCATTCTGGGGCCAAATAGACTTTCTGCCTCCCCGGGGTGTTCATAGGGTTATTTAAACCCAATCTGCCCACCTGGGGAGCAGAAATCCTTCTAAATGCCAGGGATATCAAAGTGGTAGCAAAACAAACAAAAGAAGGGGTTGGTCTGCCCTGACATCGAGCTGTACCCCTGTTCAAGAATGGACAATAGTGTCTTTCTGCCTCCCCTGGGGGCAGACAGGAAGGTTTTTACAATTGAGGAGGTTCTCCCAAATCTTCACCCCTTGGGTAAAAGACCACTAGACACTAGTCACTATGCCTTTGGGGCAACAGAAAGGGTTAAGAGTGTTGCACTCTGATGTTGCCCACACTCCCACCCCAAAAGGGACAAACAATTCATCCTGCCACCCCAGAGGTGGATAGGGGTTTTCCCCAAATTTGCCCCTGTGGCGGTGGCAGAAACCCCATAAGACACCAGGGAACTTAAAATAGCACACCAAAACAAACAAAATTAGGGGTGGCTTACCCTGGCATCACGCCATATCCCTGCCCCAAAAGAGGCAATGGTGTCTTTGTGGCCTCCCTAGGTGTAGGTCGGAAGTTTCTCCTAATTGGGGAGGTTGTTTCAAATCTGTCCTTCTGGAGAGGGTTAGAAAGTCCACTAGACAACAGGCATTTTGTATTTGGGGCAAAAGAGAGGGGTGCAGAAGTTGCACTCTGGCATTGCCCACACCCCCACCCCAAAAGGGACAAGCTAATCTTTCTACACCACAAAAGGCAAAAAGGGATTTGCCCCGATTAGCCGCTGTGGGGTGAAGAAACCCCAATAGATAACAGGGAACTCAAAATGGCACAGAAAGAAACAAAAGGAGGGGACTGCCTACTCTGACATTGAGACATACCACTGCCCCAGAAAGGGTGATAGTCTTTCTGCCCCCACCTCGGTAGATATGAAGTTTGTCCCAAATAGGGAGGTTTTGCATTTGGGGCAAAAGAAAGGGCAGCAGGCGTCACACTATGACATTAGGCCATATTCACACCCCAAAGGACACAAACTAGTATCTTGGCCTCACCGGAGCGCAGAAAGGGAGTTTGCCCCCCAATTTGCCCCTGGAGGCAGAAAGCTCATTGGATGACAGGACTTTATTGTAAATAAAATAATGGGATGGGTCTGTCCCATTCTTAAATTAGGCCCTACCCTCAGCCCTAAAGCCCCAACAGTCTTTCTGCTCTGCTGCAGACTAAAATAGCATCCTGTCCCACAGGCAAGCAAACGGAATTTGATTCTTTAGGGTGTTAATTTAACATGTGGGCCAGGAGAGTGGGGTTAACTCCCAATATCGTCCTACTTGCCATGGTGTATGGCTGCAACTTTTGGGCTTGGGCAGGCCACCACCTGCAGAAAACAACCAGATCCATGTACTTCGGTAAAACTAGACATCAAGGGGCGTCAAGGGTGTTATGCCTTGTGTGGAGCCCATGAAGTTTTCTTATGACAAGACTCTGCATACCTCAAACGCTGCCTATATTCACGCTTTTTCCTTGCATTTCTGTGATGTAAACTTGCAGAATACAAAGGGATCATCAAAATTCCTAATGTCCAGCATCCCCCCAGTTGTTCGAATAAAAACTCAACCCATCTTGTATGGGTGGGCCTAGTGTCCACAAAAAATACTTAATGTGAAAATATCAACATTTCCTGTAAAAAAACTGACCTGATTTGACAAATGGTATAGCTGCGCTAACTGAGCTTGGGCACCTAGGGAAACGTACCAGACCCACACATTTCTGAAAACTAGACACCCAAGGGAGTCCAATGTGGTGTGCTTTATATGGATCTCATGAAGTTTTCTTACCCATAATAACTAAGGGTGGGCGTAGTTCGCGAAGTAGCACTTCGCGAAGCTACGCAAAGTGAAGTTCGCACTACGCGAGCTACGCGTAGCACTTCGCGAACTGCGAAGTAACATGTTCGCACTGTGCAAGATGTTGTTTTCAATGATTGCACAGTGCGGACAAGCAACCGGCACTGTGCAATCATTGAAAATGGCATCTTGCACAGTGCGAGCTGTAGTTATCTGCTGCTCGAGTAGATTTTTACTCGAGCTGCAGCTTTCTCAACGCGAACTGGTAGTTTCTCATCGCGAGCAGTCGCGAGCATACGCGACCCCTCGCAATGAGAAACCTGACCTTCTCGCGTTGGGAATCTCGCCGGGAGGTTTATTTTCCATGCTCGCGATCGCGAACAAGGAAAAAGTCTCGCCAGGATGTCATTTTGCTTGCTCGCGGTCGCCAACTTGACGTTGAGGCCGCGAGCAAGCAAAAAATGACCGCAGCACTACGCAACACTACGCTACGCGTGTTCGCACTGTGCTACGTGCAGTTCGCGTAGCGCGAAGTAGCGCGAACTTCGCAAACTACGCGAGCGTAGCGTAGTGCTTCGCCCAGGCCTAATAATAACCCTGCAAACCACAAACGTTGCTTAAAATGGTGATTTTTCCTTACATTTTTGTGATGGAACTTCCGGAATCAGGAGGGATCCACTAATTCCTACCACCTAGTGTTTCCCCATTTGTCCTGATAAAAATGCTGCACCAGTTGAGTGGCTGTTTCTACTTACCATGAAATAAACAGATCAAAGCAGGTTCAATGGAAGTCCCATAGTGGAATACCCCTACCGTGCTCCTTATATTTGATTTTCTTTTAATAACTCAGGACACATTCAGATTGCTATGTCCTACAAGACTGGTAACAGTCCCAAAGGGCCAAAGAGACTGATGGGAAAAGCATCCAACAGATTCCTTTTATTTTTAATTATTTACATTCTCAAAAACAGCTTAACTGATTTATACTAATTCATAAAAAGCACACTTTCTAAGTAAAGATCTAGCTTTCTTTATAATTCCTGCAGAAAGTTACATGGGAAAAAATTATTTTGGAACCCCTCACTTTTTCGTGGCCCTATTTTACAGTTGACACAGGAAAGGAGCACAGGTGGGTGATTTTTTGGGGGGAAAGAGCTGTGGAGATTTGTCAAAGTTATTAGCAAAACAACAAAAGCTCTTCCTATGGAAACAACGACCGCCACTGTGATAGATATTTATTGTTCTGAAAACAACACATGTAAATGCATTCTTTTGTTTGATGTGACTCTGGCCAGTAGTTTTTGAGACATTTGTTTTTGAAAAAGTTGCTAAGTGTGCTTTAAAGGGTTTAATGCATTTGTATATCTCTTCAGTTTAGGATTCACAAATTATTAATAATCTGGGTATTCAAAAAGATATAATTTGTCAAAGGAGACTATTATCCAATTGTGCCTTTTGGAACCTGAGTTTCAAAGTGAGAGCAGTGGTACTGAATGACCTGACTGGCTGTTGTAATTTAACAATTTCTCTTGCAGCATATATTAAAGAATGCAGGCACATTCCCTTGGTGTAATATACCTTCATGAAGTGGGCCTGTAAGAGGGCCTATAAATGGGCAGGGTATGAACAATGGACCCCCCTCTGGGGTGTTTGTGTGTGTGTTGTAAAAAATTGTAGTGCAAGTTTTGAAGGGAGTAAGAAACCACCTCAAAAAATAATAATAATATTTCTTGTCAGGGCGAACTACAAATGTTAATAAATAAACCTGTGTTTAACTCTCTTGTAGCTCGGCACACAGCACCTAGGCTTAATTTAGAGGCAATATGTAAAGTGTTTATGCAGTACTCAAACAGTACAGATATGAAAGCACAACATAGGTACTCATTTAGATCTTGACTGTAAAGGTCCTGTCATTGCTTTCTAAACTGATTCACCGCCCCTCTGACTTGGTGGTACCGCCGCCCTCTGTAGATGTTGGCAGGTCCATGGGTTAAAGACCACCAAAGTCCCACTGCCTCCAGCAGCAATTTTTACTGCGTCAACCGCACCATAGGAAGATTCGGACCACCTGTTATTCCTGGGTTCTACTATCTGTGGTGTTTTCCCACAGTGGTTTATGGTGGGGATCAGAAAACATTTTTGATTTGCACTATTAGGGCAATGTTTGCTCTAACACGTTTGATCACCATAGTATGAAAACAAAGGGCCTGATTACGATGGCGGATGGACTTCAGTTCGTCCGCAATTGTCTCCTATTTGGTACTGCCCGCCAATAAGGTGGCAGTCCCACAATAGGATTTAGGATGCGACCGCCAACGTGGCATCAAACATCTTTAACAATGGGGCGGGTGCTGCTGGCTGCAGCACCCCACGCAATGTTAAAAAGGGATATTCTATATATCCCTGTACAATGTGACAGGCCCCAAGCGGGGCCTGTCACTATGACAGGGATATGTAAGGGGGTACCATAGGTGCCCCCCCACACCCAAAGAAAAGGGCCAGGGTTGAAGGGGGACCTGCTACAGGCCCCCAATGTCCATCCCCACCAGCCTTTTCATGGCGGGTGAACCAGCATGGAAAGGCTGGGGGGGAGCATCCTAATCACTACGGCGGTGCCTGTTAGACAACGCCACCATTTTAGGGATTAGGAGGCCCTCTAACACACCGGCTGGCTCACGGAGCTCATCGGATGTATGGCAGTCAGGCTTTCCACCCACCTGCACACCGCCGGCTATCAAAATCTGGCAGGAAGAAAAGCTGCTTAGGATGGCGGTGAGACCACCACTGACAGCCTGGCAGTGGTAGTCTCCCCGCCATCCTAATCAGCCCTAAAATTTGGGAGGTGGTTCTGTGTGACAAGAACGTTTGTGTACATTTTCCTGTGTTGCCTTTTTGCTGTACTAGGGGTATGTTCCATTATTTTTCTGCTGCTGTATGTTTCTGGTACATTATTGCAATGTGATTTTGCTTTGAGAGTATAGCACTTTACTACGCATGCTATTACAACGCGGTCATTACAACGACCGCGTTGTTAGTAAGCGATGCAATTACATCACAAGTCTTTATAACGAACTCCATTAGGGGGCGCGCTGGACTTAGGAATAGTATTATTTCCTTTTCCTACTCCAGTTCGCGCAACAGTAGGGAAGCTGTTGGAATTCATTTCCAATACCTCGGCACCCCCTAGTGGAATTAATTATAAAGACTTGCAATGTAAATGCATCACATACTAACAACACGGTCGTTGCAACGACTGCATTGTGAAGGATTGCGGTGTAATTACTGCGTTGTAAAGGTTGTTTTCCTTGCTTTGTTACAGTTTGGGCAGTATTTTGTCTGTTTTGATGTCATGTGCTTTTTATGTTTTATTTGTGTTTTACTCTGCTTTGTGCATTTTATGTTGTTATGTTCAGTTGTCCTTGAAAGGTCCTGTGACACACAAGCACTAACTATTTTCTTATGACACCAATCAGCCCAAAACTATGACCACCACCAGTGCATTGTTTATGTGATACAGCTGTTTACATTTCCTAGTCCTCAGGTGTTGTTGGTATTCTGTGTGACAAGAACGTTTGTGTACATTTTCCTGTGTTGCCTTTTTGCTGTACTAGGGGTATGTTCCATTATTTTTCTGCTGCTGTATGTTTCTGGTACATTATTGCAATGTGATTTTGCTTTGAGAGTATAGCACTTTACTACGCATGCTATTACAACGCGGTCATTACAACGACCGCGTTGTTAGTAAGCGATGCAATTACATCACAAGTCTTTATAACGAACTCCATTAGGGGGCGCGCTGGACTTAGGAATAGTATTATTTCCTTTTCCTACTCCAGTTCGCGCAACAGTAGGGAAGCTGTTGGAATTCATTTCCAATACCTCGGCACCCCCTAGTGGAATTAATTATAAAGACTTGCAATGTAAATGCATCGCATACTAACAACGCGGTCGTTGCAACGACTGCATTGTGAAGGATTGCGGTGTAATTACTGCGTTGTAAAGGTTGTTTTCCTTGCTTTGTTACAGTTTGGGCTGTATTTTGTCTGCTTTGATGTCATGTGCTTTTTATGTTTTATTTGTGTTTTACTCTGCTTTGTGCATTTTATGTTGTTATGTTCAGTTGTCCTTGAAAGGTCCTGTAACACGCAAGCACTAACTATTTTCTTATGACACCAATCAGCCCAAAACTATGACCACCACCAGTGCATTGTTTATGTGATACAGCTGTTTACATTTCCTAGTCCTCAGGTGTTGTTGGTATTCTGTACCTAGTTCGATGTTGTGTGCACCTTGCCATGTGAACCAGAAAAAAAATATGCCTTAGTAAGATTTTCTCCAAATGGAGCCACATCCATTTTTCTACAGTAAACAGTTCAGGCAATCAACAGAAGAGGAGGCCCACTGTTATGTACATGGCCATGCCGTTTGCAAGGTATAATAATGTAGACTGTTTTCATGGAATCAAAAGATAAAAGAAAATATTTCAATACAATTGAAAAAGGCACTTACCCTTCTGGAAATATTATCATGGATCAAGACAAGCGGTTAGTACACTTTTGATGTTTTTAATAATTTCAGTGGTTGGCCATAGACCAAATGTGATAATTCAGGGTTTGGGTCAACAAATAAAAGGACATGACAGGCTCAGAAATGATTTGCAGGAAAAAGTAATTCCCCAAGTATTCATGCCATGCTGTATATTGTGGATCTGTGTCATCAAGACACTACAGATGTGGCATGTAATAATTTACATTTCAGAAACCTGTCATTTCCTGGAAGTCACACTATATCACCAAAAGATGACAAGCTTATTACAAAAAGCAGCGCTAACAACAACGGGGGCAAAGAGCTGAATAGATCATCGAGTTATATTCACAAAATCCCCAAACGAAGATTGTTTCATTAGAAAATATAATGCCACATGCCAAGCGTGTGCATCTGAAACCTTAGTTTGCATATATCAAGAAAACAATTTAACAGATGTTTTTTCTTCAAACTCAATGACATCTATCTATCTATCTACCTATCCATCTTGGCATATAGGTATACATACACACATAAATGTGCATATATAACTATATATGTAAATGTATGTAAGCATGTATATATATGTATATATATGTCATATATACATATATATATACACATATGTAGACGCACATATACACAGATATATATAGTGACAGATAGATAGATAGATAGATAGATAGATAGATAGATAGATAGATAGATAGACAGACAGACAGACAGACAGACAGACAGACAGACAGACAGACAGACAGACAGACAGACAGACAGACAGATAGATAGATAGATAGATAGATAGATAGATAGATAGATAGATAGATAGATAGATAGATAGATAGATAGATAGATATCCTTTATCCCTAAATCCCCTGTACAATGTGCACATCTGCATATAGTGGTTCAAATCTAAATGCTTTTTCTGATATGATGTAGTAAAAGTAAAACAAATCTGATGGACCCAAATAGAAAACATTTACATTGGCCATTGTACATTTCGAGAACCTCATATGCAGGTACTCAAACATTTGCAATCGGAAGTAATCCTTTCTAATTGGTATGATGAACTGGGGATAATTCTTAGTCTATTGACCGTGATTAAGAGTGAAAACACATTGTGTGCATTCTCAAAAACATTTAGGGACTTTTTGTGAGTGGGGGGTCTAGATTCTGAGAGGGCTTTAAGATACTCATCACTGGAATAGAAATATCCTTTTTTGCTTTATTTAAAACTGTTTGTGTTTCAAGATCCACACTTTGAAAAACTCAAAAATAAAATGGACAGGCATTTCTGTGGACTGGTAGTGCTTGTTTTTCAAGACTGTACACAGCGGTACAACTATCCAGTCCCTAGGGTATATGCCCTGACCTCTAAATCATAATAAACCTGGCTAACTCCCAATAACTTTAACCTTCCAGTAAGGCCCTAGTAAAAGGAGAAGGAAAATACATTATTGGCAAGGAAAAGTAAACTGTCACCTGTGGACTGCAGGACATGTTGTGCTATGGACTAGGCAGACAAAGAAAACATGACTGCAGGCCTACCCTTGTAGCCTGTCTGCTTCAGCTTTCAACCCACGAAGCAATCCTATCTAAATAATCCCTTCTGAAAGAAAAGAACCTTACTTTTAAATAATAAATAAGTCACCCCAAAGTAGTCCTTGTAGCCCATAAGGAAGGGGGCTTAGTGTTTAAGTGTAGTACATATTAAAATGTTGTGCTGGCTTGCACCTACAGAGACAAGCCCCCAAAAGCTATTTTCAGTATGAAGAGCTGTAGCTGTTTTTATTAGAAAACCTAATGTTCATATAAATTAATAATTCGGATAACTTTTGTTTGGAACAAGCTGCCGGAATAATTAGACCTCTTTTTTTTTATTTAATACAAATCCAATTCACTGGTGAAGTTTGACAACAAATATTTAGAAAAGGTAACTTTTAAAAAGATATACTTTTACTGCCTGAACCTCCATTAGACTGTCTAGCATTAACCTGCATGCAACTGGCCCCTGTCACTGCTTCTCCCTAAGGAGATGTGACACCTGCTCCCAGATCATAAACAATGGCTCAGGCCTTCTTGGTGGAAGACCTGGGTATGAGGTACATAATTCCAATCAGCTCAGGAAGGGAAGCTGGTGTGGGTACATCAATTTAATTATCTAGAAAAGAAGCAGGTGGAGCCCTGCCCACACCTAGTTAAGTGTATAGGGGGAGCTGGGTAAATGAGACATTTGACCCCTCAGCCCTCTGCAGCCTGCTTAGCAATAGCCCAGTTTAGTGCAGTAGAGATGGAGGAGACTGCTTATTTCCCTAAGCACACCCCTGGCTGGCACAACACTAGCCTCCAAGGGTAAAAGGGTGTTGCCATATTGGATTTACTCCTAAGTAGAGCACCTTGTGATAGTGTGCAGTATAACTTACAGGATGTGCTGCAAAAGTAGGAACCTTTGCCTTTGCTTCTTCTCCATGGTTAGCTAGTGTCCAGGAGTCACTGACTAGTGAATACAACAAAAGTGATATCTCACCTACAGCTCATTAGAAAACAACTGGACTTCCCAGATAACAGAAGAGGACCAGACCTGCTGTCTGTGATGTGTGTGAAGACCTTAGGGCTGAACCATCTTCCACTAATAACCAGGGCTGAGAAATTGACTCCAACTGCTATTTGGCTGATCTCTTGCGTAGCTACAGGGACACACAAAGCTGCAAGAGATCTTTTTTCCTCAAGGGGACACAGTTGACGAGTAACAACTGGACTTGTCCTTGCTAGTGGCCTCTGCTAGAGGGAGTCCTTGCCGCTAAATACTCTCCCTGAGGTCCCCAGAGCCTTATAGGTGGCCAGGCGGGGCTGGCCCAGAAAGCCTTTAAAAGTTGGGACTTAAAACATGTTTAGACTTGCAAGACCTACTGAACTTTAGCAGGACCGAGTGGAAAAGATGTTCAACTTTGAGAAATCCTTGTTGAATACAGTTTTCAGGTTTGCCCTGTTGGAGGATTTTGAGCTCCTTTAATGAGATTAGGGACTGAGAGAGTATATTATGAATATTGTAGTGCCCATCTGGATGGCAAAGCATATTAAGTACGCCATCCTGATGGTAATCCATCATCAAGTTTAAAGATGACCGCAGCACAACAATTAGCTATGTATCTTGAATGGAACCACCATTATATTGGTTCCTTTCAAGGTACAAAATATTTGGTAAACAACTGTTCATCAAACTTTTGACTTACAGTTGAAGTTTTCTCCAAAGGGGCAGGAGTCATAATTGTTTTATTTTGTCCATCTCACTAGGCTTTTTCTAGCACTGCAGAGAAAAATAAAATATCACACCTTCTGCTCTGAACAGATGGGCAGACCATGAATTTGATGAACAGGTGCTCCATTGGATTTGCCTGCAGAGTATCCTGTCTGCCGAATTCTAAATCAGCCCCTAGGTTTAAAGGTAGAAATCTTGACAGAAGTATATACCCAGCTAAAGGACTTCGGCAGCTGAAAAATTTGTATTTTTACAGAAAAACCAATGGGTTTATTGGGACCTCATCCTGCAATTACCCCACTTCAAGAGGACTTTTCTGGATACATTTTGCAGGATTGTCCTACAGGAGGATTTTGACTTTTATCTAAGAGACTAATGACGCACTTGTGGAATCTAACCTCTACTACATTGCTGTCGGCCTTAAATCATGCCTAGGTTCTGGTCCACCTGAACAGTGATATCTGATTGATGCTTTACCTGAGCAGAGATGTCTGCTTGGTGCTTTTCTTGATGCTTCTTTGCTCTTAAATCTTTAAAAATTAATTTCTCTACTTGCCTTTGAATGTGGACAAAAACAATATCCTATGCCATGAGCTGACTGGGCATCTTTAAAGATGTTCAGATGTATTGAGGCAGAAGATGTTACGTTTCCCAAAGCATTCAAAAATATTTCCACTAGATGCTTATGTGATTTAGCATCAATTCAGATATTTTTCTTTTTTTGGTGATAACTTAATTTCATTCATAAGGGTTTTTTGTATTTAGGCCCTTGTTCCACTGCTAATAATATGGTGTGTGGCAAATCTGTACCCAGAATTACAATTACAATATGGGGTCTAAAATCCAGGCAGGACAGATGCAGTTATGCAATTATGTATTACACCTGGCTCCAGCAGTATTGATATTACTAGGTGTGATAGATCCTGGTATATTATTCATGGCCTAAAGTTTACCACTTATGTATACAAAGGCTGTTGAGAAAAGTGACTTCTCATGCCCAAAGGGTAGAGAGGATATAGGTCAGAGTAACACCTCCCAGTATAAATAGTTTCACAAATAATTTTACTCCAACTAACCATACAATGGTCATTAATGTTACGTCTAGATGGAATGTTATGATGAACAGGGGAACTTATAACTTCACCACTAGGTGAGCAAGGAAGCAATTCCTTTTGATTAAGGTACCCTCACACACCCTCACACACCCTAGTGGTGTCATGCTTCATCATCGGGTCACCCCGACGCCTAAAAGTCGGGGTGGGCTCGACCACAGTGTTGGGAGCGCTTTGAAGAAGTTGCAGACCAGGGAGGCTATAAGATAAAAAACCTCAGGCAGATCCCCAGTTTCCCTTTATTCTTGGGTCTGTCTGGGTCGATTAAAAATAATAAGAGTAGGGGTATATATAGGAGTATTATGGTCCTATGACCCTAGTGCCAACATGTTTCAGTCCACAGCGGCCATAAAGGTCCAGGACTTTCTTCAGGGCAAATGAGGCCACCCTGGGATTCAGATGGGGGAATACCCTATTCTGTTTTTTTAGACAAGGGTAGAGTAGCTACTCCTTGTGTAGAAGACTGATTAATTAATCTGTCCTGCGTTGTACATCCATCTGTAAAAGAAAACACAAAGAAACACATATCCAACTTATACAAATCGGTTTGCATCAAGGAATTTCCAAAATGGCGTGTTTCAAAATCGTGTTTGGAATTCAGAGCCACACCTATATGTGCCAGGTGGTCATAGAGGCATAATAGTGTGCAGCTATATCCACATGTGTGTCACTCAGAAACTTGTATCTGTGTACAGTTAATCGGCGTGTCAGATATATTGTGCGGTGGCGATTATGCTCGCATTCTATCTGGAACCAGTCGCCAAAAAAGTGGATGCTATCAATGAAAGGAAACTCTCGTCAAATCTTCCCACACGTACATCATTCATACCGTATCTGTGATTCAACACAGCATTAAAAACATGCGTGACTGTTAACACCTATGAGTAATTGTGAAGGTGTCTCTCATTCCTGCATACTCGCTTACCCGGATTTCGAATGGTAGTTGTTTCTCAGGGGATGGAAGGGCTAATGGAGTAGCTCTGTAGTCAAACCCTGACGTGAAACCCAGGGGAAATATGGAGTGGTTGAAAATGATCAGGTTCAGGGATTTTAGACCAAACATATTAACAGGTGATTATTTCTCAAGAGGGGGACCAAATGCTACGCTGATAGTTCTGATGTGACAGACTTACTTCGTCAAGAGTCCTGCTCCGCTTCACCACCTACTTGGACCCGATCCCCGGCGTTTCGCGCCGTGTTGTGGTGATCGGGAGGTTAATACTTCCGTATTGTTAAAAGGGACGTGTGGATAGGTCAGTGCAAGCATGTGACGTGTGACGTCTCCCGCTCGCGATAGGACAGCCGCAACCTGTGACCCATGGTGTCGGCCAATAGGACAGAGCGTAACCAGTGGCAACGCCGAAGTAAACGGATATAGATTTAGGTTTTGATCCGTATATACATATTAGCGACCTTATTGCAAACGCCCACAGTAATGTGTTATTCATAGTTGGGGGCTCATATTCTCGATTGATGTACAGTTACTAATGGACCCTGGATTACAAGGTGTGTGTACTTGGTCCGTAGTGTATCGAGGGTGAACTTAGTAACCAATGTAGTGGCTGATGGGGGATGTAGTTCATCTATCCACTCGTTTTGATAAAAACAAACACCCTATCAAATTCGTAGATAGCGCAATTCCTTAATCTTGATTCATCACGTATTCAGTGTTCCTAAGTGTTTTAAGGATATTTTTACACTGAGTGGCAGAAATATCGCAAGAGACATCACATGGGTATATTATATAGATATGGGCATTGCACCATGGGATGATGGTGGACCTTAAACGAAGTGTAGTAGTTTTTTAATTTACACGAAGCTAAAGGTTTTCGTGGAGACCAAAATCCACAAGTGGAAGATAATGACAAATAGAGAAATCTCATAAGTTAGTTGGTCACCCATATCAGAGGGAATGAGGGATGTACTGTATCTATTTGTTCAGTTGGTTCCAGGGTATGCAATCATTGAGCCCTTTCTCATGGGTCTTCAAACGGTAGACCCATCGTTGTTCATGCTCTAAGAGTTTTTGCTGCAGGTTGTTTCCCATAGTAGTGACCTTTTCTAGTACTGTCCACTTCAACTCTGTGTCTTTATGTTGTTTCTCCTGGTAATGGGCAGTGAGCCTAGTTGCTGTGACTGATCTACGTATCGTGCTTCTATGTTCGCTTATGCGAACTTTGATCTTACGACTGGTCATGCCAATATATATCAAACCACAGGGGCATTTTATCAGATAGATCACAGATTCCGAGTTACAATTTGTATGTGACCTCTGTTCCCATGGAGAATTTAAGCCCAAGTCCAATGTTTTGGTGTGCTCTGTAAAGGGGCAGGCCACACATGACCCACACGGGTAGTGTCCAACCACAGGTGTTAGACCCCACAAAGTCTGTTGATCAGTTTTTTTAGGAGTAAAGGAGTTAGTATGTACCAGGGCATTCCTCAAATTAGAATTTTTTCTAAATGAGAACATGGGTTTCTCAAATGATAACATGTTAGATGTCAAAATTGACCATTTTTTGTTAATTATTTTTTTCAGGTCATTTGATGAGGAATTATATGTGGTCACACATATGAGTTGGTCTGGTTGCTCTTTTGTGTATGTTTCTAACAGAGCCTCCCTTGGTGTATTGCGCGCTCTTTTATTTGCTCTTTGTATGATCTTATTAGGGTACATCTTCTGTTGAAGTTTGTTACTAAGAATAGCAGCCTCTTTTTTGTAGGTTTGTATGTTGGAACAGTTCCTTCGGATCCTTAAGAATTGGCCTACTGGCAAATTCTCCCTTAAGGATCGCGGGTGGGCACTATCAAATCTTAATAGACTGTTCCTGTCTGTAGGTTTTGTATATAATGAGCTCTCAAGAGTGCCATCTTTAGCTGTGAGAGTGACATCCAAAAATGAAATGCTTTCTTTATTCACATTCATGGTGAAGTGAAGGTGTGGGTTCAGTGAATTGATCCATGTTTTAAAACTCTCAAGACTAGTCAGATCACCTCTCCAGATCATCAGGACATCATCGATATACCTGTACCACTTGCAGATATTCATGCTAAAAGGATTTTGAGTCCATATATGTAGGTCTTCAAAGTGACTGACATACAGGCATGCCAGACTTGGGGCGAATGTACTCCCCATTGAAGTACCATGTACTTGTAGGTATAATTGGTCTTCAAAGGTAAAAAAGTTTTCTGTTAATGTCAAGTGTATAAGGGTGATCACCCACTCAATAGGGGCTGCCCATACCCAATCCTCTTGTCTAAGGATCTCATGGATTACTCTGATACTCTCCGCCTGGGGTATGTTTGTATATAAAGCCTCTACATCCAAACATACCAGAAAATTATCTACAGGATTGTATTCTACTTGTGTCAGGAGATTAAAGAGATGTTTAGTGTCTTGAACATAGGATTTGATCTTCTTTACCAGGGGGCGTAAGAACCAGTCAGTATATTTTGACAGTGGTTCCAGAATAGAACCGATCCCTGAGACAATTGGTCTCCCTGGGGGAGGAATCTTGCCTTTGTGTATTTTAGGGATGGTGTAGAACAGAGGAATTCTGGGGTTCTCTTGATTCAGAAATTCATATTCTTTCTTCGTGATCCATTCCTTGGTCAGGGCATCTGTTGTTAATGTCATGATAGTTGTTTTTATCCGTTGTGTGGGATCCCTGTTAATTTTTTTATAGTATTTTGTGTCTGCCAATAGATTTAGACATGCTGTTCTGTAGGCGTTGGTACTTTGTATCACGGTCGCTCCCCCTTTATCCGCTGGTTTGATGATTATATCCGTTCTGGATTGTAGCGTGGTTAGAGCCGCACGTTCTTTCTTGCTTAAATTATTGAACCCGTTTCTCTTGGGTTGGAGAAGTTCAACTTCCTTGCTGACAGCTTCTTCGAAGGATAATACTTCTGGAGGCATCATGTTGGTAGGGGGGAGAAAAGAAGATTTTAGTCTCAACCCCGTGTAGGTATTATCTTCTGTGGGTCTCTCTTTGTCCTGAAAAAAAGTTTTTAATCGTATTTTTCTGAAAAATTCGCCTAATTCGCATCGAAGGCGGAATTTGTCCAGGTAGGTTGTAGGGACGAATCCCAAACCTTTGTCCAAAATTGTTTGTTCGTCTGTGGTAAGAATGACATCTGTAAGGTTTACAATTAATCCCTCGTGTTGCTTGTGCTCGGCTGTTGTTCCCTGGTGTTGCTCCTGGTGTTCACTGAGCTCCGCTCTTCTTCCCACTGGATTCGTTTCCCCCTTCTTCCTCGTCTCCCTCTTCTTCCGCCCTGACCTAAAAATGTTGGTTAAAGTCCGGCTGGTAGTAGGGTCCTGTTGGGAATTGAGGGGGGCCATGGTACTGGACTGGTCCAAAAGGGGCTGGCCAAGGGAACATCTGTTGATGTCCGTATCTTTGATTGTAGTTCCCCCTACGTGGTCTCCTTGCCCTTCCACGCCAGCTCTTATTTGATCCGTCACTTGACCAGTCATCATATTCTGAGTCAGATGATCCTGTCTGTTCGCTTCGTGCCGAACCTGAATCAGATGGGACCTGGCTTTTGTAGTCATCTTTAATATAAGGATAAACCTTCTCATGGCTGAATTTCTTCAGATCTTTCTGCAGTTTATTGATCTTGTTTTGCATCAGGTACTCTTTATGTTCATTTACTTCCTTGTTCACCTCTTCAAGTTTCTTTTTGTACAGAGTAAGTTTAATCTCTGTCAATAATGAGTCCTCACTGATCTTTATTTTTATCAGTAGGGCCTCTGACAATCGTTTGGCTGTATTGATTATCAAAATGAGCCAATCACGCGAGCATCTCCAAGCGATAAGCGACCATTCTTTTTTGAATTGTGGGTCATCGAGGAAAATTCTTGGGGCATTTGTCACCAATAAACCTGTTGGTGCCACATTTCCGCGAAGGTATTCTGTCATTATTGCCCCGTGCAATAGTATTTTCATCTGACAGCGTTTCAACTCCTTTAGTTCATCCCAATTCTGGGCTTGGGTAAGTGTCTGGTTAATATTGGTATCTGACAGAAGTGATGGACCTGCTAAAATTGCGGAGGCCTCTTCATCAGAATATCCAATACCGAATAATTCGGCCATCTTATGGATATGGTAATTAGGGTGATTAAAAACCGGTGAACGAGTGTATCTAGTGGGAGAGAGAGAGAGTAAAAATCCACTGAAGTGATTCCTTTTGCAGAAATGTTCTGTGTATGAACCCTACAGCTGTACGCTGTGCTAAACTTATGTATACAAAGGCTGTTGAGAAAAGTGACTTCTCATGCCCAAAGGGTAGAGAGGATATAGGTCAGAGTAACACCTCCCAGTATAAATAGTTTCACAAATAATTTTACTCCAACTAACCATACAATGGTCATTAATGTTACGTCTAGATGGAATGTTATGATGAACAGGGGAACTTATAACTTCACCACTAGGTGAGCAAGGAAGCAATTCCTTTTGATTAAGGTACCCTCACACACCCTAGTGGTGTCATGCTTCATCATCGGGTCACCCCGACGCCTAAAAGTCGGGGTGGGCTCGACCACAGTGTTGGGAGCGCTTTGAAGAAGTTGCAGACCAGGGAGGCTATAAGATAAAAAACCTCAGGCAGATCCCCAGTTTCCCTTTATTCTTGGGTCTGTCTGGGTTGATTAAAAATAATAAGAGTAGGGGTATATATAGGAGTATTATGGTCCTATGACCCTAGTGCCAACATGTTTCAGTCCACAGCGGCCATAAAGGTCCAGGACTTTCTTCAGGGCAAATGAGGCCACCCTGGGATTCAGATGGGGGAATACCCTATTCTGTTTTTTTAGACAAGGGTAGAGTAGCTACTCCTTGTGTAGAAGACTGATTAATTAATCTGTCCTGCGTTGTACATCCATCTGTAAAAGAAAACACAAAGAAACACATATCCAACTTATACAAATCGGTTTGCATCAAGGAATTTCCAAAATGGCGTGTTTCAAAATCGTGTTTGGAATTCAGAGCCACACCTATATGTGCCAGGTGGTCATAGAGGCATAATAGTGTGCAGCTATATCCACATGTGTGTCACTCAGAAACTTGTATCTGTGTACAGTTAATCGGCGTGTCAGATATATTGTGCGGTGGCGATTATGCTCGCATTCTATCTGGAACCAGTCGCCAAAAAAGTGGATGCGATCAATGAAAGGAAACTCTCGTCAAATCTTCCCACACGTACATCATTCATACCGTATC
This sequence comes from Triturus cristatus, assembly GCF_964204655.1. Classification (NCBI taxonomy): domain Eukaryota; kingdom Metazoa; phylum Chordata; class Amphibia; order Caudata; family Salamandridae; genus Triturus; species Triturus cristatus. The sequence goes on along the minus strand of NC_140591.1, from coordinate 554,678,962 downwards.
TGTGATTCAACACAGCATTAAAAACATGCGTGACTGTTAACACCTATGAGTAATTGTGAAGGTGTCTCTCATTCCTGCATACTCGCTTACCCGGATTTCGAATGGTAGTTGTTTCTCAGGGGATGGAAGGGCTAATGGAGTAGCTCTGTAGTCAAACCCTGACGTGAAACCCAGGGGAAATATGGAGTGGTTGAAAATGATCAGGTTCAGGGATTTTAGACCAAACATATTAACAGGTGATTATTTCTCAAGAGGGGGACCAAATGCTACGCTGATAGTTCTGATGTGACAGACTTACTTCGTCAAGAGTCCTGCTCCGCTTCACCACCTACTTGGACCCGATCCCCGGCGTTTCGCGCCGTGTTGTGGTGATCGGGAGGTTTATACTTCCGTATTGTTAAAAGGGACGTGTGGATAGGTCAGTGCAAGCATGTGACGTGTGACGTCTCCCGCTCGCGATAGGACAGCCGCAACCTGTGACCCATGGTGTCGGCCAATAGGACAGAGCGTAACCAGTGGCAACGCCGAAGTAAACGGATATAGATTTAGGTTTTGATCCGTATATACATATTAGCGACCTTATTGCAAACGCCCACAGTAATGTGGTATTCATAGTTGGGGGCTCATATTCTCGATTGTTGTACAGTTACTAATGGACCCTGGATTACAAGGTGTGTGTACTTGGTCCGTAGTGTATCGAGGGTGAACTTAGTAACCAATGTAGTGGCTGATGGGGGATGTAGTTCATCTATCCATATCCATAAGATGGCCGAATTATTCGGTATTGGATATTCTGATGAAGAGGCCTCCGCAATTTTAGCAGGTCCATCACTTCTGTCAGATACCAATATTAACCAGACACTTACCCAAGCCCAGAATTGGGATGAACTAAAGGAGTTGAAACGCTGTCAGATGAAAATACTATTGCACGGGGCAATAATGACAGAATACCTTCGCGGAAATGTGGCACCAACAGGTTTATTGGTGACAAATGCCCCAAGAATTTTCCTCGATGACCCACAATTCAAAAAAGAATGGTCGCTTATCGCTTGGAGATGCTCGCGTGATTGGCTCATTTTGATAATCAATACAGCCAAACGATTGTCAGAGGCCCTACTGATAAAAATAAAGATCAGTGAGGACTCATTATTGACAGAGATTAAACTTACTCTGTACAAAAAGAAACTTGAAGAGGTGAACAAGGAAGTAAACGAACATAAAGAGTACCTGATGCAAAACAAGATCAATAAACTGCAGAAAGATCTGAAGAAATTCAGCCATGAGAAGGTTTATCCTTATATTAAAGATGACTACAAAAGCCAGGTCCCATCTGATTCAGGTTCGGCACGAAGCGAACAGACAGGATCATCTGACTCAGAATATGATGACTGGTCAAGTGACGGATCAAATAAGAGCTGGCGTGGAAGGGCAAGGAGACCACGTAGGGGGAACTACAATCAAAGATACGGACATCAACAGATGTTCCCTTGGCCAGCCCCTTTTGGACCAGTCCAGTACCATGGCCCCCCTCAATTCCCAACAGGACCCTACTACCAGCCGGACTTTAACCAACATTTTTTAGGTCAGGGCGGAAGAAGAGGGAGACGAGGAAGAAGGGGGAAACGAATCCAGTGGGAAGAAGAGCGGAGCTCAGTGAACACCAGGAGCAACACCAGGGAACAACAGCCGAGCACAAGCAACACGAGGGATTAATTGTAAACCTTACAGATGTCATTCTTACCACAGACGAACAAACAATTTTGGACAAAGGTTTGGGATTCGTCCCTACAACCTACCTGGACAAATTCCGCCTTCGATGCGAATTAGGCGAATTTTTCAGAAAAATACGATTAAAAACTTTTTTTCAGGACAAAGAGAGACCCACAGAAGATAATACCTACACGGGGTTGAGACTAAAATCTTCTTTTCTCCCCCCTACCAACATGATGCCTCCAGAAGTATTATCCTTCGAAGAAGCTGTCAGCAAGGAAGTTGAACTTCTCCAACCCAAGAGAAACGGGTTCAATAATTTAAGCAAGAAAGAACGTGCGGCTCTAACCACGCTACAATCCAGAACGGATATAATCATCAAACCAGCGGATAAAGGGGGAGCGACCGTGATACAAAGTACCAACGCCTACAGAACAGCATGTCTAAATCTATTGGCAGACACAAAATACTATAAAAAAATTAACAGGGATCCCACACAACGGATAAAAACAACTATCATGACATTAACAACAGATGCCCTGACCAAGGAATGGATCACGAAGAAAGAATATGAATTTCTGAATCAAGAGAACCCCAGAATTCCTCTGTTCTACACCATCCCTAAAATACACAAAGGCAAGATTCCTCCCCCAGGGAGACCAATTGTCTCAGGGATCGGTTCTATTCTGGAACCACTGTCAAAATATACTGACTGGTTCTTACGCCCCCTGGTAAAGAAGATCAAATCCTATGTTCAAGACACTAAACATCTCTTTAATCTCCTGACACAAGTAGAATACAATCCTGTAGATAATTTTCTGGTATGTTTGGATGTAGAGGCTTTATATACAAACATACCCCAGGCGGAGAGTATCAGAGTAATCCATGAGATCCTTAGACAAGAGGATTGGGTATGGGCAGCCCCTATTGAGTGGGTGATCACCCTTATACACTTGACATTAACAGAAAACTTTTTTACCTTTGAAGACCAATTATACCTACAAGTACATGGTACTTCAATGGGGAGTACATTCGCCCCAAGTCTGGCATGCCTGTATGTCAGTCACTTTGAAGACCTACATATATGGACTCAAAATCCTTTTAGCATGAATATCTGCAAGTGGTACAGGTATATCGATGATGTCCTGATGATCTGGAGAGGTGATCTGACTAGTCTTGAGAGTTTTAAAACATGGATCAATTCACTGAACCCACACCTTCACTTCACCATGAATGTGAATAAAGAAAGCATTTCATTTTTGGATGTCACTCTCACAGCTAAAGATGGCACTCTTGAGAGCTCATTATATACAAAACCTACAGACAGGAACAGTCTATTAAGATTTGATAGTGCCCACCCGCGATCCTTAAGGGAGAATTTGCCAGTAGGCCAATTCTTAAGGATCCGAAGGAACTGTTCCAACATACAAACCTACAAAAAAGAGGCTGCTATTCTTAGTAACAAACTTCAACAGAAGATGTACCCTAATAAGATCATACAAAGAGCAAATAAAAGAGCGCGCAATACACCAAGGGAGGCTCTGTTAGAAACATACACAAAAGAGCAACCAGACCAACTCATATGTGTGACCACATATAATTCCTCATCAAATGACCTGAAAAAAATAATTAACAAAAAATGGTCAATTTTGACATCTAACATGTTATCATTTGAGAAACCCATGTTCTCATTTAGAAAAAATTCTAATTTGAGGAATGCCCTGGTACATACTAACTCCTTTACTCCTAAAAAAACTGATCAACAGACTTTGTGGGGTCTAACACCTGTGGTTGGACACTACCCGTGTGGGTCATGTGTGGCCTGCCCCTTTACAGAGCACACCAAAACATTGGACTTGGGCTTAAATTCTCCATGGGAACAGAGGTCACATACAAATTGTAACTCGGAATCTGTGATCTATCTGATAAAATGCCCCTGTGGTTTGATATATATTGGCATGACCAGTCGTAAGATCAAAGTTCGCATAAGCGAACATAGAAGCACGATACGTAGATCAGTCACGGCAACTAGGCTCACTGCCCATTACCAGGAGAAACAACATAAAGACACAGAGTTGAAGTGGACAGTACTAGAAAAGGTCACTACTATGGGAAACAACCTGCAGCAAAAACTCTTAGAGCATGAACAACGATGGGTCTACCGTTTGAAGACCCATGAGAAAGGGCTCAATGATTGCATACCCTGGAACCAACTGAACAAATAGATACAGTACATCCCTCATTCCCTCTGATATGGGTGACCAACTAACTTATGAGATTTCTCTATTTGTCATTATCTTCCACTTGTGGATTTTGGTCTCCACGAAAACCTTTAGCTTCGTGTAAATTAAAAAACTACTACACTTCGTTTAAGGTCCACCATCATCCCATGGTGCAATGCCCATATCTATATAATATACCCATGTGATGTCTCTTGCGATATTTCTGCCACTCAGTGTAAAAATATCCTTAAAACACTTAGGAACACTGAATACGTGATGAATCAAGATTAAGGAATTGCGCTATCTACGAATTTGATAGGGTGTTTGTTTTTATCAAAACGAGTGGATAGATGAACTACATCCCCCATCAGCCACTACATTGGTTACTAAGTTCACCCTCGATACACTACGGACCAAGTACACACACCTTGTAATCCAGGGTCCATTAGTAACTGTACATCAATCGAGAATATGAGCCCCCAACTATGAATAACACATTACTGTGGGCGTTTGCAATAAGGTCGCTAATATGTATATACGGATCAAAACCTAAATCTATATCCGTTTACTTCGGCGTTGCCACTGGTTACGCTCTGTCCTATTGGCCGACACCATGGGTCACAGGTTGCGGCTGTCCTATCGCGAGCGGGAGACGTCACATGCTTGCACTGACCTATCCACACGTCCCTTTTAACAATACGGAAGTATAAACCTCCCGATCACCACAACACAGCGCGAAACGCCGGGGATCGGGTCCAAGTAGGTGGTGAAGCGGAGCAGGACTCTTGACGAAGTAAGTCTGTCACATCAGAACTATCAGCGTAGCATTTGGTCCCCCTCTTGAGAAATAATCACCTGTTAATATGTTTGGTCTAAAATCCCTGAACCTGATCATTTTCAACCACTCCATATTTCCCCTGGGTTTCACGTCAGGGTTTGACTACAGAGCTACTCCATTAGCCCTTCCATCCCCTGAGAAACAACTACCATTCGAAATCCGGGTAAGCGAGTATGCAGGAATGAGAGACACCTTCACAATTACTCATAGGTGTTAACAGTCACGCATGTTTTTAATGCTGTGTTGAATCACAGATACGGTATGAATGATGTATGTGTGGGAAGATTTGACGAGAGTTTCCTTTCATTGATAGCATCCACTTTTTTGGCGACTGGTTCCAGATAGAATGCGAGCATAATCGCCACCGCACAATATATCTGACACGCCGATTAACTGTACACAGATACAAGTTTCTGAGTGACACACATGTGGATATAGCTGCACACTATTATGCCTCTATGACCACCTGGCACATATAGGTGTGGCTCTGAATTCCAAACACGATTTTGAAACACGCCATTTTGGAAATTCCTTGATGCAAACCGATTTGTATAAGTTGGATATGTGTTTCTTTGTGTTTTCTTTTACAGATGGATGTACAACGCAGGACAGATTAATTAATCAGTCTTCTACACAAGGAGTAGCTACTCTACCCTTGTCTAAAAAAACAGAATAGGGTATTCCCCCATCTGAATCCCAGGGTGGCCTCATTTGCCCTGAAGAAAGTCCTGGACCTTTATGGCCGCTGTGGACTGAAACATGTTGGCACTAGGGTCATAGGACCATAATACTCCTATATATACCCCTACTCTTATTATTTTTAATCAACCCAGACAGACCCAAGAATAAAGGGAAACTGGGGATCTGCCTGAGGTTTTTTATCTTATAGCCTCCCTGGTCTGCAACTTCTTCAAAGCGCTCCCAACACTGTGGTCGAGCCCACCCCGACTTTTAGGCGTCGGGGTGACCCGATGATGAAGCATGACACCACTAGGGTGTGTGAGGGTACCTTAATCAAAAGGAATTGCTTCCTTGCTCACCTAGTGGTGAAGTTATAAGTTCCCCTGTTCATCATAACATTCCATCTAGACGTAACATTAATGACCATTGTATGGTTAGTTGGAGTAAAATTATTTGTAAAACTAAAGTTTACCACACCCAGGAAAATCATGCATGGAATTAAAGCACATGCACACGTTTTTCTTTAAAACGCATGGCATACAGGAAACACATAACATCTGAGTGTTGGAATTTGTAAAACAGAGGTTTTCCTCCAATTCACTGCTTTTTAGCTTGCTACTGATCAGCTGCATGGCGTTGAAAGAGCACACCCCACCAGGCAATTGTTTAATTATCTCCAGGCCTATAAAAGGACACCTGAAACATTCACTGCAATTTTCAGTCAATGACTGACATCTAAATACAAAGACCCCCAGTAGCACATCATGACTCACAACACAATGCACAAACAAGCATTTTCAAAATAGGTGCTACAGGAGCTAACCAATGTGGCCAACCTATTAAGGCATTCTAATACATCTGGCAAGATACCACGAAATCAATGCAGTTTCCAAACAACCACGTTCATTTGATTGTCATACTAAGACATGTAATAATCTTAAGAAAGAGACCTCATCAGTCACTACAGGATGGATAGTCTGACCATGAAATATGGACCTGTGCTGCAGCTAATCTCGGAATCCTGGGAGAATAATGAACATAATCATAAATCTCACCAGTTGTGAGGTCACCGCAGGAGGTACAGAGAAAGGTATCTCCTGAAGTCAGGTAGGTAACTCCCCATCAACACCTCTAATAAACTGTATAATTTGCTGGGTTTGCTTACCAGTATAAACTCCCGCAGTTATGACATAACAGAGATAAATGGGATGACACACTCGCATATAACTCTAAGACAGGAGGGCCCATCAAGGATCATGGAAAATAGGGAAAATGGGACAGCCATGTCCAGTGAACCCTGATTCCTCACACAGTACCAGCAAGGGACTTTTTATATTTGTATATATGTTGCTGTTTTTGGTTCAGTGTGACACATATTCTCATTATTCTTGTCAATCACGTATTGTTTCCTATAGCATACAATCCATTCGTCGTGGTTTCAGTGAACTGTACAAGGCCTTCAAGACTGTGAAAATCATACAAGGCATGTTGTAAAATGAGAATACAATACACCAGAGAAGTTTGCCAATTTACCAACTTGTGGTCCACAGAGTAAGAACAGACTACATAATCCAGATATAGAGAATCAGTCCTGTGTGCCACGCTAAATTTATTTAGCAGCCACCACCCCTGGTGACAGCATAGAGCACCCAGCTCAGCTAGAGGTAAGTTCCATCCTAGTTCAGCTGCAAGTGCTTTGTAAAGATAATAGCAATAAACATCTACTCAAGGATTGCTCCATGAGTTTAAGAATTCCCAAATATAGTTTGTAACTGTGCTCAGACATGACAGTGGTATGTAACATGGTGACACATATATAAAAATAAAAGAAATTGCTTTTCATACTATTTAGGCCATCAAATCCATACATGAAATGTACAAATGCCTGTGTTATATTAGTCTGGCAACCCAAGTAGCCCAGAACACCTTTACCTTGCAGGTGATATACAACATAAGAGGAATATAGGTAACAAGATGAAGAGGCCTTGATGAAGCAATTATAGCTGGTTGCATGAATGCCAATGAGAAGGGTTTACATGCAGCATACAACTCCAAAATGAGTACCCTTTACGCTATCACTGCCATTATCATTACAGCTGTGACAGTAGTCATTCCCATCAACACAACATGCACAGATCAAATTGATGCTACCACTGCCTCTGCCTCTGTGAAAGCAAAAACGCCACCTACCATTTGGACCAGCCAGGTGTGAGGCCTACATGATGTTTCAGTCCTCTGTGGGACACAGGACTTGGGATAAAAATGTTGAGCAGATGAAGGCAATTTGAAGATCTGCACTCTAATTGCAACGATAAGATGCAAGGTATGAAGGAGCAGACACTTTACAAGCCTCATTCAGACCTGACAGATACTAGCCCGCACATTCATAAAATGTAGGCTGATGAATCAGTTGTATGGCAACACACATATCTAAACTCAAAAACCCATGGTTTAATAGCAGACTCCCTGATGGATCTGGTAAAGCTCCAATTCTAGGATTCCAGATCGACGATTGAGCATAATATACAACAGTGTCAGGCTTTGCTGTTATCACAACATGCAATATCAATAAACTAAGAAATATCCCATGCCAATTTATGATGCTCAATCCTCTGAAAGATCAGAGTGGCAGAAGATATCCGTCAAACATCCACATCCCACATCCCCTCCCAAGGAACAGCAATACAACCAATCCCCTCCTTCTTCTCAGCCTCATAATCCCCATAGCAGTGTTCCCCAATCAGCCTTGAAGAAGGTTAATTGGTGCTGTTCAGCTATCTGGCTGATGCCCAAGTGTGTGTTTTAGTGGAGGATGAGGCGTGAGTGAGTAAAGAATGGGGGTCATTCACAAATAAACGTTTATGCATTAACAATTGGTAAAATAAATATGTATTGAGCAATAATTTTTGGCTCTTTTGTAGATCTGGTTTATTAATAGTGGTATGCTCAAAAGTAAACTAAATGTAGTCCATCCCTGATATCAGCAATAATTTTTGGCTCTTTTGTAGATCTGGTTTATTAATAGTGGTATGGTCAAAAGTAAACTAAATGTAGTCCATCCCTGATATCAGCTATTTGCTGATGGCCGCATAGAACGTGTGCCTGTTTTGTCTCATTACTTGTGTCCTCATGTGGCTGGTTAGCCTCATTATGCATAGGTTAAGCACCTCATTGTCACAGAGTGAAACATGCAACACAGACATGTATTTTGGCACAACTTGTCAGGGGCAGGGTCTTTTGAAGCACCACTTCATCAGTCCAAATATGCACTCAGTGCTATTTCACATCCGTGAAAGTGTTACATTGAATTGGTGTTCACATAAAAGATTAGGATCACGCAACATAGAAAGGTGCCAGCCCCACTGTAGATAACCAGAATATCCTGTAGTTAAATGTATGGTAAGTCATATGTGACTAGTTCTTTCCACATGGTGCGCATGCACACATTGTCTTGCTAATGTCCAATTGGCTATTACATGTCAGCTACAAATAACACATCTATGGCCAACATAGTGACTCATAATTGAATAACCAGTCGTAAAATTACACTACATATTTAACAGTAATAATTTCAAATATGCAATACAGCACAACTCAAGGAAATTAAACTAAATAAAACAATGTTTCTAGTTAAACCATCAATTACTGGAACTCTAAGCCCAACTAATCCTGATCCACAGTAGCTGCATTCTACTCCCACCCTGACCCCAACAATCCCAGGATAACAAAATTAAACTACACTGTCACACTTCTGATTCCACATCTGATCTTTCACCCTAACCCCAACTAAGTCTGGCTCCATGCACTCATATTACACCCACCCCAGCACCACAAACCCCAGGAGAATAACACTAAACTACTTTATGCTATGACCTTGGCTGTAGTACCCTAGCTCCCATGTATCTCCTTAGAAACCCTGTCACCATATTAGTAACATCGGACCACCAACCCATCTTCAACAAACCCCGTAAATGAAGGCTAACTACATTGTGCTGTGCCCCTAGCCAACCAATCCCATACTGCCACTTAAACCCCTAACTTTCTATGTTCTCAAGACCGAAAGGGGATTGGACTCTTTGACTCAATTGACAGTGGACACAGCAGCCCTAGATTGATGGGCACACCATGTTTGTCCCTTACATGCATGACTAGTGTGACAGGAGATAAAGTGTCAGAAGGGGCAGGGGAAGAAATGGAAGTTGAGGAGTTGTTCTTGTGTTCTATCTCACAGCCTAGAACTTGGCTATAAAGCAACATCTGCATCTCCAGTCTTTCCAACACACCGGGGTGTACCATGAGTGTAGGTGTCACAGTCAAAAGGTCCTTTATTTGGTATCCACAACCATAAAGCTCACAATAAAATATATCAAATCTGTCAGTTGCAAAAGTTTAAAAACAATGTTTTCCAAGAGATTAATTCATTACAAATTTTACAGTGTACAATTTACAGTCCTGTTTATAACCTTATTTGCTTATTTAGTGTCCACTTTTTGAAGGAAGTTGCCAATAAATGTGAGGAGCTTTACCCCTCAGCAGATTAGAATGTTTGATGAGCCCCCTTTCCAGCAGGTTACAGCCTGCCTGCAGTTACGAACATTTAATTAATTTAAAATTGGTTTTAAGAGCATCCTTCTTGCATCTTTTACTATAGGGCAGACGCACATCAAGTGGCATATGGATTCTTTATGATATCCACATAAGCAACAGTTTGCATCTTGATGTTTGCCTTTCCAAGTTGGTAGCAAGTCCTTGGTGTCATGTTCTCCTAATCGGTACAGCATAAACATCTTTTTTAGGGCAAGTCGGAAGTGTGCTGCTAAATAAGATAGCGGTTTGAGTTGTGAGTAAGAATTTATTACCGACCAGGAGTGTCGACGTTTAACAATTTATTTTTGTTTTTCAAAATGGACAATTTCTTTGCAGTGGCATTACACATTCTGTTAAATGCTACCCTTTCCACCTTGCTGTCCCATACATCTTGAATTTCTAAATCCACCAGAGCTGATCTCAAGTATTCGCCCCATGTGTTTGATGATTTCTGATCAAACTGGGCCTTTATTTCTGTCCAGCATAAATTGTTCAGGGATCCAGGTGCTAAGGATCGAAATTTCCAACACAGTTTCACGAAAATGTTTTTTCTCTGGTATTTCTGGATCTGGAGACCGAATTCTAAGCGGATCTGTGCTGGTGACGCGGCTTTAGGAAGATTAAAAACTGCTTTGTACACCTTAGACTGGAGCTCATTTAAAATTTAAATTTCCCGACCACGCCTTATTTCTAGGCTGTATGCTAGTGTAGGGAGATTGTGTGCTGCCATTACTTTCAGGAGGTGACTATAGGAGGGGCAGCTCAGTTTCTTTTGCAACTGTTTGAATGCATAAATGAGTGATTGGGCTTTTGCTATCATTTCTCTTTTCTGATCTGTGAAACACATATTGACCCAACTTGATGGTTTCCTCTATTTGTTCGCCCTTTGCGTACCATTTTTATTTACCAGGCACGGAGCCCGCTAGATGCACCACCTTTGTTTTCTTCTTATTTATCTCCAGCCCTTGCTGGTCAAAGTAATTTATCAGATTATTAATCACTCTTTGCAACCCGATTGGAGTTTGGTTCATGACCACTATATCGTCTGCATATTGTAGGTACTGTATTGGCTCATTTGCCAATTTAGGTGGATGGCCATTTACTTTTGACAGATGGATGTTTACTTCGGCGAGATACAGATTGAATAGGCTTGGTGCCAAAATGCAACCCTGTTTCAGTCCGTTGTTTATGTTTATCTTAGATGATACTCTACTGCCATCTCCGAGCTTCACGATAGTCCAGGTTTCACTATGTAGGGCTACTATGGTGTCAATTCGTTTTTGTGGTAATCCCCATGCTTTCAATTTTACCCCGAGTCGACCTCGTGGAACTCTTTTGAAGGCGGATTTTAGGTCGATGTAACATGCAAATTGTCCAGATTTTTTATTTATGGTTTTTCTGCTAAAATTGTCAGCGCTGCCAGGTTTGTACTTGTGCCCATTCCATGCCTAAAACCTGTTTGATATTTCGGGATTATACTCTTTTCCTCCATCCATGCTTGTAGTTGTAGTAAGATGCAGGATGCGAAAAGTTTTGCCTCAACGTCAATCAGGGCGTTGAGTCGGTAGTTTCCAGGCTCAGTATGACTTCCGTTTTTATAGATTGGGTGAAATAAGTTCCCTCGCCAGGAATTTGGGGTCTTGTTTTGGCGATATAGGTGGTTAAAAAGCGGCGTAAGGTAGTTGCCCCAAAAATCGGGTTCTTCCTTAAAAAGTGCATTTGGAAGACCATTTGGCCCTGCTGCTCCTTCTGTTTCTGTTTTTTTATTACTTTTTATTACTTCCTTTAGTTGTTTGATGTTGATGAAAGTATTTGAGCCGGGGGAGTTAAGTTCCTGTAAGTCTCCTTCCGATTGCACATTTTTCTGGTAGAGGGGGCAGATGGTATTTGCACTGTACTTTTCCCCCTGTGGTGCTTCCAAGCCAATTTCCACCCTTGTGTTTTTGTCATTTTGTGCATTATTATACAATTTGTGGATATGTTGTGTCCATGTTACCTCGCTTATTCCTGCATTTTGTTGTGTTCCTATTCCCTTTGTTAGATTGTTTATTGTTCCCCAAAATTCACTGCTATTTGCCAATTTGCTAGCCCAGAGTAATTTCTCCCAGAGGTTTTCAATGTACACCTGTTTAGCCTTCCTACACTTATCCTAGTATTTCTTCCTCACTTCTATTATTTTGCAGTTATTCGTGGTTGTTCCCATTCTTGCTGCTACGGCCTTGGTTCTCACCTCCCTTGCAATTTTCCTTTTCAGGTCGCGTAGCTGTATATTATACAATGGTTTGGTCCTTGTTCCTTGTGTCGTTTGGCGTGCTGGGATTACTGAAATTTGTTTAGTAAGATCTTTCCTAGTTTCTCCCAATCTTGTTCTAATAATTGAACACTCAGAGGCCCGGTGTTATTTACATATTTGTGCACGGTGTCCATGATTTGTTTGACATTTGTTCCACGTCACTTTAATTTCCTTAGGTTGTATATTACTGGTATTTTTGTTAAACCTATTGTGTTCCTTTTCTTAAACAGGTTAACATGTAGTGCCAAATCTTGCTGGAGGTGGTCGCTTTCCGGACGGGGATTGATGTAAAAAGAATTGACTAAGTGGAAAAGTTCCTTTCTGACAATAGTATAATCTTTGGTCGATTGTTTTTTTACCACACAAAAATGTGATGCCAGCTGGTTGATTCCCCCTTTGTTTTTCCGTTCAGATTGGTTAAACCCAGGGTTTCCAGTTCTTGTTTTAGGTCGTTGGCCTCGGACTCATTTAAACGCTTTCTCTTGTTTCGATTTCCTTGCTAAATTGGTGTTGAAATCACCTGAGATTATCATCTCACAGTTTTGATGAGTGGTTTGAAAAGCCTTTATCAAATTTATCAGGCAAGACAGTCTATCCTTCTTATGCTTTTTATCGGGATGGATGTATATTTTTAAGATAAATAGCTGCCAGGGCTTCATATGTGCAGGTCTTTTGCACTCCAGTTTCCAAACTTGCAGCCAATTTTCTCCCATGTCTAGCTCTTCCGATTTCTATTCCAATTTTACTGTAACATAAGACGTGATGTTCCTCATAGCCAATAATGGATTTTGATGTCAGATTCCATGTTTCTTGTAGTAAAATTATATCGAATCTTTGTAAGAAAAATAAAGTCTCCAGGTCTTGACCCATTTATCTAAAACCATGGGTCTTCCATGAACAGATTCTAATTCCATCTTCCTTGGGTGAACTTGGATATGCCTCTATAAACTGTTCCCTTTGAAAACCTTTGCTTTCATCAGGGTCATTGTTGGCTCAGGAATTGGGGAACCCATGACCAATCTTGATTTCCTTCTGACTGTTGTTTTGGTCGTGGAGGGCTTAGACTTGGATATTTTAGGCATTTTGGATACGTTAATGATATGTCCCATGCTTCAAAATCCACTGTTGTTGAATATATCAGGCCGCCATTTCTTTTGAAGACCAGGTTGTACGGGTTACCGCTGTTTCTGTTCTTTTTTCCATTTGCTGAATTTCTACTGCCAGAAGGTCTGCTGATGTGATGTTCCTTAATTTTGGGATCTGTTTGAACAGCCTCATTAAGTTTCCCCTATTTAGGATATCCAGTCTGCCCTTTGTTGGGTATTCTGGCGCGAAGATCAGTCTTTGGGAAATCTCTGCTGGGTTGCTTTGTCGGTTTTCAGTTTGGTTAATGCTTGTTTATTCTGTTAAGAATTCATGACCCGTAATACAATTTAGGCCTATGTTGTCATAAGAGGCCCTTTCTTGTATGAAAATATTCAATTTGCCCTCACTAATTGTTTCACTTTATGGGTTTACTACTGTTTGGCTTGTTCCTATTCATGCAAGCTCTTGCCTAGTATGTGTTTCAATTGGTAGTTTACAGACCCGACCCTGTTTTACAAAGATGATTTTTATTTGGTTTCTTTTTCCTTTGTCCATTTTTATTTGGTTTCCTGGCGTTTTTGCTATTGGTATCGGTTCTGCGTAGGGTTTTCAGTAGGACAGAAAGACTGAAAACTCCAGATGGTGGGACAGTGCCACCCTCAAACAGTACCGGAAACTCAATAGAGTCCCAAGAGGACTCCGCTCTCAACGTTTCCCCACATTTGACGATCTTGATGATGACCTCCTAGGTAAATGGGAGGAGGCTCTCACAGTTAACTCTAATACGCTAATTCATATATTAATTGATAATGCCGAACGCAAGGTAGCCAAACTACAGCTAGACATTTCAAACTTAGAAAGAGAAATCAGAGATGTTTATCTCAAGGAAACCACCGAAACAAACTACACAATTCTGAATGAAATTTTCAGTAAACATCAGAAAGAGATTAAAGACAGAAAGACTAGACAATTAAAGAGGGAAGAAGCAGACTATAGAGAGAGACGAGTATTTACGTTTGCTAGAAAGTACGATAAACTAGTCCACAACGCACAACAGAGTGACAAAACAATAAGAGTAGAAACATCCTCCTTCTCCTCTAGCTCCTCCACACTTAACACCAACCTCACGAGTGAGAGTGAATCAGAGAATCAGAGTAGTACTACATAGGGATTAGGACAGACCACATCCAATTTTTTACGAGAGGTTCAAACCATAAGGAGGGAAAATAGAAAACAACAAAGACAGGGAACACTAGAAAGAAAACCCGTAAAGGGAAAAGAGCTGATCAAAGAAGACTACAAAAGGAAATTGAGGTCCAGGAATGAGAAGAAACAGTGGAGAACAGGGAAGAGGAGGTCCAGGTAGTCAATCTGTCTTCTAAACCACTCACAAGAGACATGATTTCTTTACTAGGGAGGGGCCTTAACTCCAATCTCCTGGATTTCGGGGATCTATGTAGACTGAAAATTGATTTGTTCAAATTTATCAGGGGTCTTAAATTAAAAAAACACTTCTTAGGGTTTCCACCCCCGAACAACATCCTCAGAAACACTCAGATTCATAATCCCTGCAATCTCCAAAGTATCAAGGATATTAAAAACACACACCTACTCCTCTCACTCACGGACATGGATGATCCACCCATCTCCTTAGAACATCTTTTGCATGAGTTGGACATAGATACTGACCAGACCAGTGCCAGTGGCCTCAAAGTCAATTCCAAATGGACTCCCACACTGCCAGGAGGCAACCCTGTTGACATCTTCTACAACTTAGTTTTAGAGGACATCGACAAATATGAAAAAAAGACTGTTAGACCCAAACATAAGACTAAAGACAATCTGTCCAGGAATGAGCATCATGCGCTCAAAACCCTAAGTACTGACCAGGACATTATCATTAGAGAGGCGGACAAGGGGGAAAACGTGGTGGTCATGAAGGAGAACAGACTACCACAATGAGATTATGACACAACTGCAAAACAATGCATGTTATCAACTACTCAAGAGTAACCCCACAGGCCCCCTGACTCTCTTGATCAACAGACACCTTACGGACTGGCACACTCTAGGTCTCATAGATGAAGATGAGGTCCTTTACATGCAAATAGTGAGACCCACCTTTCCGTGGTTATATACACTCCCTAAAATACACAAACAGGCTGCATTCCCACTGGGCAGACCCATTGTTTCTGGCTTACGGGGCCCCACAGAAAAACTTGCCCAGTACGTTGACCTATTCCTAAGCCCTATGGTCAAAAATCTACCATCCTTTATCCTGGACACAAAACACATAGGGCCCGATTCACAGAACTAACTTAAGACAAAATCCTAAATTTAGTAGTCCTAAGTTTAGATTTAGGACTACTAAATTGAGAAAAATCCTAATTTTAAGACTTTCGGTATTCACAGAAGGCATTTAGGAGTCCTAAAGTTAAGAGTCCTAACTATACTACTACTAAACTGAGAAAAATCCTAACTTTAAGACTTTCGGTATTCACAGAAGGCATTTAGGAGTCCTAAAGTTAGGACTCCTAACTTCTGTGAATACCGAAATGAGTAAGTGCCTTCTGTGAATACCAAAATGAGTAAGTGCCTTCTGTGAATACCAAAATGGTAGTAAGTTTAGGATTTTGTCTTAAGTTAGTTCTGTGAATCGGGCCCTCACTGAGCATTCTTGCTGATGTCCAATGGCAACGGGGCATGATCATGGCGACCATGGATGTGGTATCCCTCTATATCTCCATCAAACCAGATTTAGGTCTTGAGGCAGTAACTCTCTTCTTACACAATAGGCCTGCCACCCTATGGCAACATACTAACATGCGTGTTTCCATGATGGACATTATACTTAACAACAATTTTTTCATGTACGACAGGCAATGGTACAAACAGACTAAGGGTGTAGCCATGGGCTCAAAATTTTCACACTCTTTTGCTAATCTGTACATGGGCACACTAGAATCTGAATGGGTTTGGGGCAGGAGAGGTGCCCCCTGGATTGACTGTATCATATACTGGGGGCGTTACATTGATGATTGTCTTCTACTTTGGTCTGGAACGCAGGAGAAACTCAAGGCTTTCTGTGAAAACCTCAATTCCAACGATATGGATATGAGGTTTACTTGCAATTCCAGCAGGACCAATGTTACATTTTTGGACATGGAATTGTATGTAAGAGACAACACGCTGTATAGCCGACAATACCGCAAAGAAACCTCATGTAATGCTATCCTACATGCGGAAAGTTCACACCCTACCCATTAAATACAAGCCATTCCATCTGGCAAATTTGTCAGAGCAAAAAGAAATTACAGCGAGGAATCAGAATTCTAAAACTGCATTGCAGACATGAGAAATAGGTTCATGAAACGAGGCTACAAGTCACACACCATACACAAAGCCGCGCTTAGACTTGGTAAGATACAGCGGGATACCACACTTCATGCTAAAAATCTCACCCAATCACAAAAGCAACCTGTCAGATTAATCACAGACTACAACAATACTAACTTAATGATCAAGAAAAGTCTCAACAAACACTGGGGTATTTTACTTGCGGGCAGAACTTTAAGAGAGGTCATCACCACCAGACCCCAGATCACCTACAGACGTGGCAGAACACTGAGAAACAGACTTAGCCCTACTGTGCCACTATCCATAACTAACAATTCTTGGTTCACACCACACATGAAAGGCTTTTTCAAATGCGGTTGCTGTGGGGTATGCCGATGAGCCCTGACCGGGGTCAAGAATTTCACTGGCTGTGACAAAAAGAACTACCAAATCCATTGCAACATTAACTGTAACACTAGGTATGTTGTATACATTCTTGAATGCACTTTCAAGAGCAGATATGTCGGAAGCACGATCAGACCATTAAAGGAACGAATCAGCAAGCACGTGTTCTGCTTGGGTTTTCGGATCAGATAGAACCCGCTCATCAGAGCCTCACTAACCCAGCCAGAACGTTACCCCCTCCCTAGGGCCTATTTACAATAGTGCAACCACATATATCTACCACCTAAGGACAGGGAATTCCTACTATACATACCAAGACCTCTTATAATCGGCGGCCTCGCGATCCCATACGGATCCAGACCTCTCTGCCCATAGGACAGTATCACAAGTGGCGGCCTCACGATCCCATACGAATCCAGACCTCTCTGCCCATACGACAGTATCACAAGTGGCGGCCTCGCGATCCCATACGAATCCAGACCTCTCTACCCAGACGGCAGTATCACAAGTGGCGGCCTCATGATCCCATACGAATCCAGACCTCTCTACCCAGACGGCAGTATCACAAGTCACAATCGGCGGCCTCGCGATCCCATACGAATCCAGACCTCTCTGCCCATACGACAGTATCACAAGTGGCGGCCTCGCGATCCCATACGAATCCAGACCTCTCTACCCAGACGGCAGTCTCAGCACAATCGGCGGCCTCGCGATCCCATACGAATCCAGACCTCTCTGCCCATACGACAGTATCACAAGTGGCGGCCTCGCGATCCCATACGAATCCAGACCTCTCTACCCAGACGGCAGTATCACAAGTGGCGGCCTCGCGATCCCATACGAATCCAGACCTCTCTGCCCATACGACAGTATCACAAGTGGCGGCCTCGCGATCCCATACGAATCCAGACCTCTCTGCCCATACGACAGTATCACAAGTGGCGGCCTCGCGATCCCATACGAATCCAGACCTCTCTACCCAGACGGCAGTCTCATACGACAGTTCATCCTATGATCACCATAACATACAACAAGGGAATCAGTCTCACTATTCATCAGATCACACAAGGACTGCCAGTTCGAGCATAGCCTGTTCTCCGGTTCGAGGGGCTCCTCTTTCCCTTATTCAGTTACCACTTACCTGATCAGGGTTAACATCTGTTCATGTAGCCGCAGCTGACTAGAAGAATAGGCTACCCTCTCATACAAGAACACGCAGCACATGTTGGTTCACTACAAACTGGATACTTTATTACTCATTACATACGCAATCACATAACATTACAATATAACACATAACCTGCAAAGAAAAGTGAAAGATTAAGTTGTACACTCTAATAAGAAAGGGTCGACATCACCTTAGTAGTATGTAGCCAGCACTCAGTGGTCATCTAGGTTCCCTTCTCGTCTGTGCCTCGGCTCGCCTGGAAGTCACACCTCCGCAGTCACGGATACATGTCTGCACCACTATGCGCTGTTCTCTTCACCCTTCTCCGAGTCACTGGGACCTCTTCCTTATCGGCTACTCTCTCCTCTCTGGCTATTCTGCTAGGAGAGTATCTGTCTCTCGGTTCTTCTCCGCCTTCAAGATGGCGTCTGTCTTCCCTGGAATAAGTAGTAGCTTTACTGCTAACGACTAGATGCCGCCTACGGACTGAACATGTAACTGCCTCAGACTTTCACTAATATAGAGGTGCGTTTCCTCATGGAAAATTCCGGCCTGTAACCTGCCGCCCACCAAATTCTTGTACCTCCCCGTACCAAGGACACGTTCCCAGCCGGCCGGCCTGATGTAGTGTCTTCGGCATGAAGAAAAATACAATCCTTCGATAAGGGCCGGCCTGAACCGGTTCTCTCCAAGCGAATAACACCTCATAACTAAAACATTACATTTGACCTAGAAGCATCCCAAGCTGCCGGAGCAGAAAGAAAGATGGAGTCTCTCCCGTTTGAGGCCTACCAGGCCTGAATTCAGCACAGCTCCATAAAATACCCTCACTACAGGACAGGTTATCCCTAATACTAACGAATCTATCCCCTAGGCTATGTGTGCAAGCCCTGATCTATGGGGAAGAGCACAGAATCATGTCGAAGTGCCTAGTAAATAGGCTCCATTCACTACTCTAACCCTTAGACTTGAATGATAAGAGACTGAAGTCACATTCCATCATTGTTCCTCACAAGAAGGCCGGGAAAATCGAGCAGAACATTTCACCCTTGACTTCAGTCTATTATACATTCATTAAACAGAACTAATATCTGTGGAAGAATAATATGAAACAAGGCTAACTGATCTATGTCTAGTACCAGGTGTGCAGAATTGAAGTAGTGAAGGAATACACTGAATAAAGCAACAGATAGAAATCAAAATGCCGATAGTAATCAGAATACCTCCTAATATCTGACGTAACATATGCAAATCAGGTAACCAATTAAAGAGCCAGTCAAACCAGCCCTGGTCAATGTGTTTTCTAACTTCTTCTGTCAAGTCATGTAGTTTATCAATGTGAGCTTGAATGGATTTTGTATGATCCGACAAGTTAAAACAACAAAGACCCTCAAAATCAGAACAATCGTGTCCATGTTTAAGCAAAAGATAATCAATGGCCGCTCGATTTTGCAAGATAGCCCTACGTTCACCCTGGGCGTCTAATAGCATGTCAGACAGGACTGTAGAAGTATGATTGATGGATTTTACCATCCAGCAGGCCATTTTCCCAATAGATTTGGCATTATAAACTGCCAAAGCAGGAACACCAACAATTGAAATAGCCAGGCTAAGGTATTCAGACTTGGAATATAAATGCAAAGATGAGTCACAATCCTCCTGTAACCTCACTGTATCTCGAATCACACGAGAGTTGGCATTCGGATGTGATGAAAACATTAACAAGCTCAGTCTAGTAATGGCACAAGGGCCTCCAGAAATATTTGCGGGAATATATGGCCAGGAAGTATTACCACATGAGAAAAGCCATCCGGCAGGTAGTAACATCGTGCGATAATGACTGGGGGTAACTACCAAACTCTTGCAAGTCATGTTATTCTGAACAGAAGTACATGTTTTCGGTGTCCTTTGAAGGCACAAAGTTCGTTCATGAGCGGTGAATGAAGTGGCACCTTTCAATCTTAAACGCATACATTCAGAAATCGCACTAGGATCACAAGTAAGGAAAAAACACAAATCACCCTGTGTGATATTATAGGTAACTATTTGGGACTGGATGGGGGGTATCGGGTCTGACAGTACAGTACACAAGGGGCAATACTCATGGGCAGCAAAATCGCCCAGAAGAACATTGGGGCGAGCATTCGATATATTAAAAATATGAGTCAAAGTCTCCAATGAAGCAGGGACAGCAACTAAACAAGTCGCTAGAATGTCCGTCACCGATCTCATCGGTGTCAAGCAGAAATGAGGGGCTTTAGTCACTTGTTTGGCTAATGTAATCCAAAAGTTCGACGACGAATCTCACGCAGCGAAGGAACGCGACACTCGGGTTCTCAACTCAGCCCGGGTTGATGGGATCCCTCCTCTCTCGTCGTACCAGCCCAAAAGGAGTCCAACGCCGACACATCCTGCAGCAACAGTCCAAAGAATGATCTGAAAGAGAATTAAATACAGGCATTATTCATTCTCGTAAGTAACATTTGTCAGCCGGGACTGCTTCCCAGCTATCTTTCCCTGGTCTCATAACTAAAATGGTGTTGTCTTGACCGGTTGCAATGACTTCTGCTTGTTCAGGGGGATTCTTAGGTGACTGCACCCAAACTCTGGCCCCAGGATTATCTGTGGAGCCAAAACTTTTCTGGCCTCGTACAGTTAGCAACGTTGGGGCAGTGCCTTTTGTGATCTCACCACTGAAAACAGGCATTATTAGCAATTGAGCCACTCGGTCAGTTTGATGTATCAGTAAGTCAACCTCACTGCTATTCAGCAGGAGCACCTTAATCTCTCCCTGATAATCACTATCAATGATTCCTCCAAGCACCTGAATGCCTTTTACAGCCAGCCCCGATCTAGGGGCGATTAATCCGAAATTTCCAGTTGGTATATGAACACCAACACCAGTTTCAATGATGACTCCATCCTTACTTTTTATAACGGTGTCATCCATGGCATGCAAGTCTAAACCTGCCGACCCTGGGGTCGCTCTACATGGAGCCAAAGCTCCGGGAGTAATCTCCCAGTACATCACAGTCTCTCTGATTTCATTGGGCTTAGCATCAACATTCGGAGGAAACAAACGCATAAGTGGGGATTCAGCATTTAGAAAAGGACGGTTATTCAAAATCAATAACGCTTGAGGCAAAAAGTCTCGCCAATTCTTATACTTGTCATCTGTTAATTTACGTAACTGGTCTTTCAGCAGGCCATTCAACCTCTCCACAAGACCCGAGGCCTGTGGATAATATGGTATATGAAACACCCATTCAATATTGTTTTCCACACAGAATTCCTGTACCAATCTTCCACGAAAATGGGATGCATTA
Organism: Triturus cristatus; assembly: GCF_964204655.1. NCBI lineage: Eukaryota > Metazoa > Chordata > Amphibia > Caudata > Salamandridae > Triturus > Triturus cristatus. The sequence goes on along the minus strand of NC_140591.1, from coordinate 554,657,310 downwards.
TCAGATTGAATTTGGAATGGCACACCATAATACATCATAATCAATTCCACTGTTTTAATAGTATTCAATTGGGTAGCTTGCTTACAGGGAAGGGCCACCAACAGGCCACTGTATGTATCAACAATAGTGCAAACATATTGACAATTCCTACTCATAGGAAGTGGACCAATGTAATCAATCTGCCAAATTTGAGCGGGTAATTTCCCGCGATGTAAATGACCTTTAACAGTTTGGGGCACTTTGCGCTGCCTGATATGCTGACAAATGGGACAATGTAGAATAACATTTTTGATTAAATCTAGGGGAATATAAATTCCTCGATCAGCAGCCCACCTGCTAGTGGCTTTCTCTCCAAAGTGTCCTGCTTTCTGGTGGGCCCATTTCGCCAATCCCGCAATATCAGAATCTTGCCTGTCCACCACTGCCTCAGCAATTTTAGATTTCTCATCTGCAATATTATGAAAGAATTTGTCAAGAGAGTCTATCGGGGTATGAGCATCCACATGGAAGATTGTAACAGTACTCTGTGGGAGCATTTCCCAAATCTCCTGCCATAATTCTTTTCCCCACAGTTCTTTTGAATGGATTTTCCAACTATGGGAATGCCAAGTCGGTAACCAAACTGCCAGTCCATTGGCAGTAGACCAAGAATCGGTGAAAATATGACATGTGCCAGGTAACTCTTGTTTCAGAACTTGATAAACAGCATAGAGTTCAGCAAATTGACTGCACTTACCCTCACCAGTTGTACTCAGCAATTTTTGTGTGATCGGATTATAGGACACTGCCTTCCAATGCCGTTTCGTCCCTATGAACCTTGCTGAACCATCCGTAAACCAGACATGGTTTCTGTCCTCCGCCGACAAATCATCAAAAGGTCTACCCCACTTAACAGGAGACTCCTGTACTAAAGGTACGGAACATTCACTCTCAGTCTCAGTCGATGGCGCCCGTGCCACCTGCTCATGCAAAGATGCAACTCCTTTTTGTCCCACACGTGCCCTGTCTTGTATATACCATTTCCATTTAATCACACTCGCCTCTTGAGCGTGTCCAATTCGGTGAGTTTTCGGCGAACTCATAACCCACTGCATGATAGGAATTTCAGGTCGCAAAACTATATCATGTCCCAAAGTCAATTGCTCGGTATCCACCAGAGCCCAATAACATGCAAGTAACTGTTTCTCAAAAGGTGTATAACGCTCACCAGCATCAGGTAACTTTTTGGTCCAGAAACCTAACGGTACTCTACTCTTGCCTTGTTTCTGCCACAAACTCCAATTCGCATAAAGGCCTTGTACAGACACATTCAAATCCACATCACCATCACATACAGGCCATAAATCCAGAGCATGCTGAATTGCTTCTTTTGCCAGACTGAACGCATCTTGCTGTGGTTTATCCCATTCAAATGCATTCTTTTTACGAGTGACACGGTACAAAGGGGCCAATATTTGACTCAAATGAGGAATATGCTGGCGCCAAAAACCAAACAAACCAATGAAGCTTTGGGCTTCTTTCCTGTTCCTCGGAACTGCAAAATCAAGAATTTTCTGTTTAACCTGAGGGATCACTTCTCGGTGCCCCTCATGCCAATTAATACCCAAAAATTTCACAGCCTGGGACGGACCTTGTAATTTATCCGGGTTGATTTCCCAACCTTTCTCACGCAGGCACTCAATGACTCTGTCCAATTGGGTCTGAACTTCCTCTTGTGTTTCACCTTGGATCAAAATATCATCAATATAGTGACATATCTGAATTCGCGGATGAACCGGTACCTCAGCCAAATGCTCTGCCACCAGCCGGTGACATATCGTAGGACTATGCACATAGCCCTGGGGAAGACTTCTAAACGTCATCTGACGCCCGTTCCACGTAAAACTGAATTGTTCCTGACACTCAGGGGCAATCGGAATCGAAAAGAAAGCATTAGCAATATCAATGGACGCATACCATGTACCTGGATGTTTTTGGATTCTTTCAATTAGGGTAATAACATCCGGTACTGCAACAGTCAAAGGGGGTGTGTGTCTATTCAATTCTCGATAATCAACAGTCATGCGCCAAGAATTATCACTCTTACGTACAGGCCAAACAGGATTATTCCAAGCAGAAGTAACTGGGGTTATAACTCCTGCATCCACCAACTCCTGAATAGTGGTACTAATCTCTTCATGACCACCTGGAATACGATACTGCTTCTGACGAACCACTTTTGTCGCCTGGGGAACTTTTATGGGGGGCATTCTTAAACGACCAACCCGTACAGGCCTGGACGATATATAATGTTTAGTTCCAAATTGGTAACATCCATCATCTAAGTGCAAAGTCATTCCTTTCAAAATATCAATTCCAATTATGAATTCTAAGAGTGGTACCACTAATACAGAGTATTCTTTTCTAGGAATTCTACCTATTCTCATTTCAAGTAAAGTTTGAACTGCGGGAGTTTCCTTTCCACCTAATCCGGTAATTGTAAAAGGCTGACCTTTAAACTTCTTTGATTTTCCATGAATAAGAGTGGCCTCCGCTCCTGTATCTACCAATGCTCGGGCCCTTTGGACATTACGATGTCTCCAATAAATATCAATATCTACATAGGGTCTATTATCTCTTTGAGCCCATCTGTGTACTGGAGCTTGACCTATTTCCTAGTCATTTTTACTGCGTTCTGTGTACCAGGATAAATCAGGATAAAGACTCTCACGTTTCCCAGGTATCGATACCTCCTGTTCATATCCATCTCCATTACGAAATGGATTCCTGTCCTCCGCATTGTACTGCGGGTTTCGATCGGCCAATCTGTGTCGATCCTCTCTCCTTCTCAACTCAGGGGATTGATCCCTATCATCTCTACGTCTGCTGTTAACATAATCATCTCTCCCCCTCTCTCTTTCCCCCTCTCTCTCCCTGTCTCTCTCACGACGGGGGGACAAATCACGTACATAACGTCGATCATCACGACGATCAGAGCGCCCACGGCGGTCGTCATCACCGCTACCGTCAGAAAAACCACGATCACACTCAGTCGTCCGAACACGCCGGGCACCCTCCTTTCGATCCAAGCCACGTTTGCGAAACATTTCCCACAAACGAGAAGTAGTCTCACCGTCAATGTCCTCCTTCCGCACACCATCGGCCATAAGACCAAAAAACATATCACGTCTAGTAAGTTTATTGTCACCAGGAGTACGAGTGTCAGGCCGGGATTGCCGTTCAGGTTTAAACCACTCACCCAACTCACCGAGTTGGCGTACCGATTCCAGCACCATAGACAATATGTTACCAGTCTGATTAATCAATAAAGTCATCATGACCTGCTTATAAGCAACAGGGGAAGAACGAATAATACGATTCCGCACAGAAGATGTCAACAAACCATCAAGCAACCTGTCAGCAGTATTCAGAAAAATTGCCGTTTTCATCACCTCCTCTTTGAGACGTTGTGCAGCATCGCGCAAAGTATACCACGGTTTGTCATTCACAGGCCAGTCAGACTCAGTAGGATATTTTTGATTACAACCCTCAGTCGCCAATTGAAGCAAAGAAATTTGACCACCAACATTAAAGTTACGAAAATGATCCTGTACAGTAGAATCCGAACTCAAGGAACAAAACTTCAAACAATCGCCAGCATCCAACATAATGCCAGCAGCGCCCAGTTTATAAAGGCGCACCATCCATGTGAGTAAGGTCTCACCAGGTCGCTGCCGAAATCGCTGCAAAATATCACTAATTTCTTGTTGAGTAAAATCCTCCAAAGAGTCTAAAGCAATACCATTCGGAGCACCGGGAGCCTGCTGCAACTTCCGCCGAAAAACTGGATGCACCGAGACCGCGGGTCGAGCATCACAAGGAGCTCGACCAGTACACGTAGAGGAACAATCAGTGGAAGAAGCATCGACCCCACTCTAAGGACGAGCGCAATCACGGGGTGCACCATCAGAGGCGCAAGAAGCAGACTTACAATCACGGCCGGAGCGAGAGGACTCGCGCTTGGCAGACTCCTCACCCGAGGAAGGAGAATCACTCGAGTTCCAGATATTACCATCCCATTCATCAGGATTCCAATCCAGTCCGGCTTTCGCCACGACCAGACGCACCTTTCGCGTCGAAACTCGACCACGCCGATTCTTGTATTTATAACGAGCAATTCGCACAGCCGCCCTCTCGGCAATAGTTTGGTACGTCTCAAGTTTGTCAGCAAGCAACTTATTTTGACACCGCAACAAAGTATAAGCATTCTGAATCTCAACAAAGTTCGCTTCCACATCCTTATGCAATTTCTGTAACTTCAACAACCTCTCATGCAGAATCCTGTACGCAGACAGAACAATCCAACCTCTGCGCCCCAAAACGGGAAGCTCATCACCCTTAGATACCGGCGCCTTCTGTAAACAAGTAATCACATTAGCCGGCTCCGCCAGCTCCAAAAAAGAATTCCAATTCTCACTCAAACCAGTAGAATCAGCCCACTCACGGGCTAAGGCTTCATAAGGCGTTGAATCCCAGCTGGGAATTTCAACGGGCAACTTAAAAGTAGATTTCGACTTTCTAGAAAACATCTCGGAAAAGAAAGAAAAAGAGAAAAGAAAGAAAGAAGAGAAAGAGAAAAAGAAAAAAAACGACACACACAATTATAGATAAATAATATACAAACGAAACCACGCACGCGCCGAAAGCAAACACGATACAACCACAACGCACACAGGTTTCGTAAACGGTTCGTGACGCCAAATGTTCTGCTTGGGTTTTCGGATCAGATAGAACCCGCTCATCAGAGCCTCACTAACCCAGCCAGAACGTTACCCCCTCCCTAGGGCCTATTTACAATAGTGCAACCACATATATCTACCACCTAAGGACAGGGAATTCCTACTATACATACCAAGACCTCTTATAATCGGCGGCCTCGCGATCCCATACGGATCCAGACCTCTCTGCCCATACGACAGTATCACAAGTGGCGGCCTCGCAATCCCATACGAATCCAGACCTCTCTGCCCATACGACAGTATCACAAGTGGCGGCCTCGCGATCCCATACGAATCCAGACCTCTCTACCCAGACGGCAGTATCACAAGTGGCGGCCTCGCGATCCCATACGAATCCAGACCTCTCTACCCAGACGGCAGTATCACAAGTCACAATCGGCGGCCTCGCGATCCCATACGAATCCAGACCTCTCTGCCCATACGACAGTATCACAAGTGGCGGCCTCGCGATCCCATATGAATCCAGACCTCTCTACCCAGACGGCAGTCTCAGCACAATTGGCGGCCTCGCGATCCCATACGAATCCAGACCTCTCTGCCCATACGACAGTATCACAAGTGGCGGCCTCGCGATCCCATACGAATCCAGACCTCTCTACCCAGACGGCAGTATCACAAGTGGCGGCCTCGCGATCCCATACGAATCCAGACCTCTCTGCCCATACGACAGTATCACAAGTGGCGGCCTCGCGATCCCATACGAATCCAGACCTCTCTGCCCATACGACAGTATCACAAGTGGCGGCCTCGCGATCCCATACGAATCCAGACCTCTCTACCCAGACGGCAGTCTCATACGACAGTTCATCCTATGATCACCATAACATACAACAAGGGAATCAGTCTCACTATTCATCAGATCACACAAGGACTGCCAGTTCGAGCATAGCCTGTTCTCCGGTTCGAGGGGCTCCTCTTTCCCTTATTCAGTTACCACTTACCTGATCAGGGTTAACATCTGTTCATGTAGCCGCAGCTGACTAGAAGAATAGGCTACCCTCTCATACAAGAACACGCAGCACATGTTGGTTCACTACAAACTGGATACTTTATTACTCATTACATACGCAATCACATAACATTACAATATAACACATAACCTGCAAAGAAAAGTGAAAGATTAAGTTGTACACTCTAATAAGAAAGGGTCGACATCACCTTAGTAGTATGTAGCCTGCACTCAGTGGTCATCTAGGTTCCCTTCTCGTCTGTGCCTCGGCTCGCCTGGAAGTCACACCTCCGCAGTCACGGATACATGTCTGCACCACTATGCGCTGTTCTCTTCACCCTTCTCCGAGTCACTGGGACCTCTTCCTTATCGGCTACTCTCTCCTCTCTGGCTATTCTGCTAGGAGAGTATCTGTCTCTCGGTTCTTCTCCGCCTTCAAGATGGCGTCTGTCTTCCCTGGAATAAGTAGTAGCTTTACTGCTAACGGCTAGATGCCGCCTACGGACTGAACATGTAACTGCCTCAGACTTTCACTAACATAGAGGTGCGTTTCCTCATGGAAAATTCCGGCCTGTAACCTGCCGCCCACCAAATTCTTGTACCTCCCCGTACCAAGGACACGATCCCAGCCGGCCGGCCTGATGTAGTGTCTTCGGCATGAAGAAAAATACAATCCTTCGATAAGGGCCGGCCTGAACCGGTTCTCTCCAAGCGAATAACACCTCATAACTAAAACATTACATTTGACCTAGAAGCATCCCAAGCTGCCGGAGCAGAAAGAAAGATGGAGTCTCTCCCGTTTGAGGCCTACCAGGCCTGAATTCAGCACAGCTCCATAAAATACCCTCACTACAGGACAGGTTATCCCTAATACTAACGAATCTATCCCCTAGGCTATGTGTGCAAGCCCTGATCTATGGGGAAGAGCACAGAATCATGTCGAAGTGCCTAGTAAATAGGCTCCATTCACTACTCTAACCCTTAGACTTGAATGATAAGAGACTGAAGTCACATTCCATCATTGTTCCTCACAAGAAGGCCGGGAAAATCGAGCAGAACAGCACGTTAGAGCTATCCACCATCAGGATGCTAGATACCCCATGGCTGTGCACGCTGCATCCTGTCCATCACAAGGTCCGCACAAAATATTCACTTTCTTTGGTATCGACGTGACTCAGCCTAGCATCAGAGGTGGCAATCGTGAACTTAGACTTAGACAGCAGGAGGCAACCTGTATCATGCGCCTTCACACCGTGAGACACGGGCTCAAAATTGACCATGAACTGCATTACTTCTTGGGCACCTGATACCGCATCTTCTAATAATAATAATAATAATGCGATTTGTAAAGCGCGACAGCTACCCCAAACAGGGGTGTCCCGGCGCTAACAGTAGAGAGAGCTAGAAAGCTTGAAAAGGTGAAAGAAGGTGACTAGCTTCCTAGGAACCGGACTTAGGCAGAGCCAAATAGCCAAGTTTTCAGGCCTTTCCGGAAGCAGGGTTCTGAAATTGCTTTACGTAGATCATTGGGCAAGTTGTTCCAGAGGGAGATTGTATTGACCGAGAAGGATCTACCCCCTCGTCGTGCTTTTCTAAACCGAGATGGGTGAAGTAGATTGAGTGAGCTGGAACGTAGCGACCGCACTTGCCTGTATGGACATAATCTATTCTTCAGGTAGCAAGGGCAGTTTCCATGCAAGGCTCTGTAAGCCAGAGTTAGGGCCTTAAAGATAATTCTTTTGCCCACCGGTAGCCAGTGTAGCCTGCGAAGGTGCGGAGAGACATGGTGTCGGAAAGGAATTCGCCGCACCAGTCTCGCAGCCGCATTCTGGACCAGTTGCAGGCGCTGGATGGCATAATTGGGGAGGCCCAGGTAGAGGCCATAGCATAGTCCAGTCGGGCTGTGACTGTGGCATGGACAACAGTTTTCCTACAATCTTCTGGGAGCAGGTGCAAAATTTTCCGTAAGTTTTTTAGGTATCTGAAACAGGTAGCAGAAACCTGCTGGATTTGGGCCAGAAGAGAAAGATCCGAATCCCATCTAACGCCCAAATTACGAATGAAGTTGGCAGGGGAAGGCGGTGAGCCCATCTCCTCCGGCCACCATAAGTCTGCGTCAGGGATGGGGTGTGAGCCGAAGAACATGACTTCGGTCTTTCCTGCGTTTAGCTTTAGTTTGTTGGAGTTCATCCAAGTAGCTATATCGCGCAGGCAGCTTTTGAAATTTTCTAAAGCCTCAGCGGACTGCTCATTATAGGAGAAAAACAACTGGGTGTCGTCTGCGTAAGATATTACCTTCACACCCCAGTTGTTAATCAAGGAGAAGAGCGGGGCCAGATATAGATTAAAAAGTAGTGGGCTTAGAGCTGAGCCCTGTGGGACACCGCACCATAACGGAAGAGGGGTCGACTCAAAAGGCCTGAGGGAGACTTTCTGTGTACGACCGCTCAGAAAAGAGGAGATCCAGGCCAGCGCCTCTCCATCAAAACCTGCACCCTGTAACCTCTTGACCATAACGGAGTGGTCCACCGTATCAAAGGCTGCTGACAAATCCAGGAGCACCAGCAAGGAGGATGCCCCTGAATCCAGTGACCATCTAATTGATTCGGCTACTTCAAGGAGTGCTGTCTCCGTGCTGAAGCCTGCCCTGAAGCCGGACTGTGTATCGTGAAGAACTCCGCTATGCTCGATAAAAGTGGACATTTGCCGCTGAACTAGTTTTTCGAGCATTTTGCCCGAAGCAGGGAGAAGGGAGATGGGTCTTAAATTGCCAAGATCATCCGGGTCCCCATTGGGTTTCTTTTTTAAGGGAAGAAGTGTGGCGTGTTTCCAAAGGTTAGGAAAAATGCCTGAGGAAAGCGAGGAGTTCCATAACTGGAGAAGCGTTTCCGCGAGAGGGGCCGAGATGCTTTTCCATAAAGAAGGCGGGCAAGGGTCATCAGGAGCTCCGGAATGGCAGTTCTGAATGGTTACTAGAGCTTCCTCATGAGTTATAGGGGAAAAATGACTGAAGATGGGAGTCAAGTGTTTAAGGTGGGAGAAGTCGGATTTTACTGTTGGTGTCTGTGGAACAAAAGAGTCGTAAACCTTTAAAATTTTGTTATCAAAGTGATGGGCAATAGAGTTACAGAGGATAGGAGAGGGAGATAATTTGGACTCTAGTGCCGTGGGGTTAAGAAAAGACTTCACCACCTTAAACAACTCGGTGCCGGAATGGTCAGCATTCAGAATCCGGGTTGTGAAATAGTCTCTTTTGGCTAGTTTGATTTCCTTATGAAAAGCTCTTAAGGCCGTTTTGTAGAAAATCTTGGCTTGGTCATCATAACTGACTCGCCACACTCGTTCAAGCTTCCTGCATTCCCTTCTAGCTATTTTCAGGGAGGCTGAGAACCAGGGGGCCGAAGGAGATAGTCTTGCGGATTTAACAAATCTGACAGGTGCTGCGGAGTCCACCGCCGATGCAATCCAATTATGTACAGAAATAGCGTCGATATTTGGATCTGAAAACAGGCTGGGGCGGGTGGTCTGTAAGGTGTCACATAGGTCTGTGGCATTAAGATTTTTCAGATTTCTCTTAGTAATAAAAAGGGGGTTGTCGATTTGTTTGGGGGCCGGTAAAGGAAAAGTAAGGGGGACTAAGTAATGATCGGACCAGATTAGAGGAAGGGGAGGCGCAATGGCAACCTCAGCAAGGGTGGTAAAAACGAGGTCCAGAGTGTGACCAGCTGAGTGTGTGGGAGCAGCTACCAGTTGAAATAGATTGGCACCCTCTAAGGAGGCTATCAACTGGTTGGCTTGAGAGCAGCTAGCATCATCCACGTGCAGGTTAAAATCTCCTAACACCATAAAATTGGTGTATTTAACGGAAAGTTGGACAATAAGGCTGCATAAATTCTGTAGAGTCGTCGCTGAGCAATCTGGGGGTCTGTAAATAAGGGTACCAGCCAGTGAAAAAGAGGGATTAAAATGAATGCAGAAGAACAGGCCTTCAATGCCGTCCCCGAACGAAGGAGAGGCGGACACCATGTTCCAAGTGTCTCTCAAGATTATGGCCACACCGCCCCCCCTCTTGCCTCCCTCACGATCGACATGGCACACTTTGAAGCCAGGAGGAATGGCAAGAGCGATGGACGTTGTTGAGTCCGGAGTAAGCCAGGTCTCAGTAAGAAACAAGGCGTCCCAGGACCCATCGCTTAGAAGGGACCAGATATCCGTGGCGTGTTTGACTAAAGATCTGCAGTTTAATAGGCAGGCTTTAAAATCAGGCTGGGCTTGCTTCCGTTTCCGCTGCCCTTGGTTGTAAAGGGGTAGGTAGCCGCATGTATTGCAACACGGGGGGTCTAGATCTTTAGCGAAATCAAACTGATGGCTACTGGAGCAGGGAGGACAGCGAAGAGTAAGCAGTTCTTCCCTTGACCAAGACGGTGGTTGAGATTGGAGAGACGTAGCAGTGTAGCCAGCGCGCGGCCGGTATGACATCGCCCTAAAGATCCCCGCGACCGGAAGTGAGGTCAGGGGTGGGTGGGGTCGCAAGGCGTCCCTCCGTACAATCGGCACTTGCTTGCCGCGACGGACCGGGGACTGCGACCTAGCAGTTAAAATGCAACTCTACACAGTAAGTGTGACAAGAACAGAGTAAGAATAAAATTAAATTGCATATGTAACCAGCATCGAAATTAAAAGGACTTGTATCCTAGTTAAAAACAGTGCATCAGGCAGGCAAGGTGCAAAATAACAATGTGCAAATATCGCAAATACAACAATAGCAGCCAATTTGTTAAATCTGTTAAGAGAGGTGGAGGGATTAGCCTCACCGCGCGTTCTAGCATCTACTGATGCTCGGCCGGTATGACATCACCCTAAAGATCCCCGCGACCGGAAGTGAGGTCAGGGGTGGGTGGGGTCGCAAGGCGTCCCTCCGTACAATCGGCACTTGCTTGCCGCGACGGACCGGGGACTGCGACCTAGCAGTTAAAATGCAACTCTACACAGTAAGTGTGACAAGAACAGAGTAAGAATAAAATTAAATTGCATATGTAACCAGCATCGAAATTAAAAGGACTTGTATCCTAGTTAAAAACAGTGCATCAGGCAGGCAAGGTGCAAAATAACAATGTGCAAATATCGCAAATACAACAATAGCAGCCAATTTGTTAAATCTGTTAAGAGAGGTGGAGGGATTAGCCTCGCCGCGCGTTCTAGCATCTACTGATGCGCGGCCGGTATGACATCGCCCTAAAGATCCCCGCGACCGGAAGTGAGGTCAGGGGTGGGTGGGGTCGCAAGGCGTCCCTCCGTACAATCGGCACTTGCTTGCCGCGACGGACCGGGGACTGCGACCTAGCAGTTAAAATGCAACTCTACACAGTAAGTGTGACAAGAACAGAGTAAGAATAAAATTAAATTGCATATGTAACCAGCATCGAAATTAAAAGGACTTGTATCCTAGTTAAAAACAGTGCATCAGGCAGGCAAGGTGCAAAATAACAATGTGCAAATATCGCAAATAAAACAATAGCAGCCAATTTGTTAAATCTGTTAAGAGAGGTGGAGGGATTAGCCTCGCCGCGCGTTCTAGCATCTACTGATTTAGTACTCTTGGAACTATAAATGTCTCTGGATTATTTCAGTTTGGCATTTGCACACACAATACACTGCAAATTTCCATTCCAGCAACACCCAACAATGTACTGTACCATTTAAAATATGCTAAGAATCATTGTCTCTCTATGTCATGTCATGTTATATACCTTGCAATATCATAGAAACTCTCATTCTCATTAACAGCCTTTTTTTGCTATATTTTACACTGAGCTTTTCTTTTAAGTGGAAATGGCTCCTTTCTGCTCCTTTACCTCTTTTTCATGCCGCTGTATTGATATCTCTGTTTACAGATTTCCATTGAGTTAAACACACCCCAGCAATGGACTGTACCATTTGAAACATGCTAATAATTATCGTCTCTCTATGTTATGTCATGCTGTCTACCATACATTATCACAAAAACCTTGATTTATAGTGATAGCGGTTTTTCGCTCTATGTTTACATCTGAACTTTTCTTCTAAATTGAAATGGCTCTTGTCTGTTCCTCTACCTTTTTTCACGTCACTTTATTCATATCTCCATCTACTGATTTACACTGAGGTAAACACACCCCCTGTTTACCCTTTTACCCTCACTTCTGGCCCATTCAGTCCATCACATGTATTTTTACTGCCTTTCATGTGTGGGCACTCTAGTCTTTCTCGAGCTATTTGCTATTAATAGAACTTCCTGTTTTACCCGCTCCTTCCACAACTGGAAAGCGAGACGGACTCCACATACACTCTCCTGCCACCACGGACGGAGGTAAGGTCTCTAGCAGTGCTCCCCTATCCACTATACTGTCCGACCTTGATTTACTTACTCATTACTTACCTGAACATCCTCTTGCTTACAGGACTAATCGAGACACGGACGAACCCGCCCGTACACTAACTTTGGATCCTGCACACGGGTTTTTGGATCACGCGTCCTCCCCATTTGATTTATTTTTCCTAATACTCTGTTCCCTAACACCATTATACTTACGACACCCGTTCAGGCCGGGTTGGAATTATCACTGGTCCTACGGTGAGCATACTCTTGCCCATACCCCCTTTTTAATTAAACTGATTTATTGCCATCTGGTTCTTCTGATTTCAATGGCGTTGTCTTACCCCGACACTCCCTCTCTCCTGTAGTGTCCATGCATGGACACGTTCTAGTGTTCTAACCTGCTGTACTACACTGTACACCCACCCACCACAGACGTCACTGTGTCAGGTGACGCTGGCAATAAAAGGGGCCGAGCGCACGTGCTCGTGGCCATTCCCACTATCCCCAACTATGTGTGCAGTGTCCTTCTTTACCTAGCATGTGGGCCTAGGGCCCATCATTACACTGGCGACGAGGCGGGTAATCTACCCCGCGTGTGCAGCCCCGATCAGCGCACCATCGATGGCTGAGGGGAAAGAGGACTGCCCGGTGAGCACACCCCCGGGTGACGGCGCGACGCGCCGAGAAGCTGGCAGGGCGAGTCGGAGCCCATAGCACCGCCGCGGGCAAGCACAGTGCCCCTGAGTCGAAGCGTGGAAGTCGGGTGCCCACCCCGACCTGCCGCTGTGCCCGGAAGTGCCCGGTAATAAGGCAAGCCGATCGGAGCCCACCCGAATCGGCCGCGACCTGCCTGGAGGAGGGGAATAGCGGACCGATCGGTGCCCACCCGCATCGGCCGCGACGGAGGGCCCCACACGTGAGAGGACGTCGGGTGCCGGACTAATTAAAGCGGACGGGAGCCTACCCCGCCGCGATTGCGAAGTGGCACCAGCAGCCCCCCCCGCGCGGTCCGTGAAGACATTTGACCTGCTGCGGGGGCGGGACGAACAGAAAGTACAAGCGTGCCCACCCGCGACGGAAAAGTGAAGCGGCACCGGCGTAAAGAGGAGCCCACCCTCAAACGCTGCATCGTGATCCCGTTTCCCCGCCCGCTCCCCGCGTGGTATGCTGGCCGAGTGAGGCTGGGGGGGCGGGAAGGAAAGAAAGAATCGGCGTGCGGCCCGAGGCCGTTTGACGAACTGAATGTCAAAGCGGAGCCCACCCGCGATGAAGGGAAGCCCAGCCGGCGAAAGGGACTAGCGGTCCACTCCCCTGTCCCGTGAGGAGCAACTGACTTTGCCAAAAGGAGCGGGCAGGCTCCGGCAGCAGCGTCAACCCTCCGCCCGCTCCCCGCATGGGAAAACACTAGTGAGAACAGCGGGTGCCTACCCCGCATAGGGACAGACGTGCTGGAGAAACCCCCCCCCCCTCCCTGCCGCGCGAAGACTGCTGGAAACTGCCGCGGGCAGGGAGGGCGATCAACAAAATAAGTAGTGGCCGCCACCGGCCATTGGAAAATGCCTACACCCTGCGGGACCCAGGTGGCATGAAGGTATGAAGCATTTCCAGCGAGGTAGGAACTGCCCCAGAGTGCGAGTGATGCCTCCTCCTTCCCCTATGAGCAGCCCATTGACACTGCCTGTGCCCCCTCCTGCCTTCAAATAAATAAAAGTAAAAAGACTTACCTGCTGCCACGTCCTGGACTCCACAGCTCCAGCCCCATCTGGACTCCACCGGTCTGCCTGGCTCCAGCTCCCCTCCAGCTCTCCTAAGCACGAGTGAAGCCTGGAGGAGTGGAAAGGAAAACAAGGCATAGAGTTCTGGCAGTACAGAATGGTTGCTGCTGAAGCCAAGGAAAAGCAACACTGCCACCCAGTGGCCACTGGTGGTACTGCAGCACACAGAAACCAACAAGCCTACAGCAAGCCAAGGAAGTCCAGCAGCTACAGGAGACCGACGGAAAGGGAGAAGAGGCAGCAAGGCAAGTACCGCAAGGTCTGACGGAGGCGCGAAGGTGAGCACACGGGAATGCGACGGTGAGCGACGGAGGCGCACAGGAATGTGCCAGAAGCGCAGGAACGCGACAGAAGCACAGGAAGGAGAGACGGTGTGCCACAGGGATGCAGCGCCATCCCGCAGCAACAAGGAGGTAGAAAGAAGAACGGTGTCGAGCCACATCCACCCCAGCGAGGACTGCGCTGTCGCCGCATCAAGTGGAGCGAACCCTCAAGAGAACAAACGGACTCAGCGCAGAGGTACCCCGGACGCGGACAGTACACTGCAGCGCCTACACAAGAGGAACCCACTGAAGAGGATGGGCGCAGCAAGGATCCAACACTGGCGGGCAAGGATGCCGAGCCCCACCCAGTGGCGCCAAGAAGCCACCACATCAAGTGATCATGATACTAGGAGCAACGCTACACTGGAGATGTACCACGACGGTACGAAGAGTAGCACGCACCAGCGCCTGACAAGGCAGCGGACAAAGGTAGTCACACGACGTGATGCACCCCGTCAAGCCGACCAGCCAAATGGTCGCACCACAAAGGCCAAGCCGACCTGCCAAACGGTCGCCCCACAAAGGTCAAGCCGACCTGCCAAACGGTCGCCCCACAAAGGTCAAGCCGACCAGCCGAACGGTCGCACCACAAAGGCCCAGCCGACCTGCCACATGGTCGCACCAAAGAAGCCGACTCGCCAGGAGTGGCACAAAGAGGTCTGACGCAAGACCGAAGATATCCTGCCAGTGATCGGCAGCGCGGACCGTCAAGTGGTCCAAGAAGCTCAAGAAGAACCAAAGTAACTGGTGAAAAGGGAGAAGAACGAAGCGGACCATGAGCATGGCCCCACGAACTTCAACCAAAGTAATTAGATGAAGAGAAGGTCACGACCCTAACTCGGAATGCTGAGGAAGATGAGGAGAGTGTTCTCGGACGAGGACAAGACCAGGGGGAACACGTGCAGAGTGCGCGCGCTGCATGGAGAAGCCTGGCCAGATAAGAGGAGAACAGAAACGGTCCAGAGTAGGTCGTGAAGCGAAGAGACCAGAGTGGCACGTCCGCCACTACGAAGAAAGAAGAAATCGCAGTGGCACGTTTGCCACTACAAGAAAAGAAGAATGAAGATATCGGAGTGGCACGTTTGCCACCAAAAGAAAGGGGAAAGGAAGAGATCTGAGTGGCACGGTTGCCACTGCAACAAAGAAGAAGTCAGAGTGACATGACATCCTCACGGAGAAAGAAATAGAGGAAAGAGAGAAGAGTGTGGCAAGACTACTCACACCTCAAAGACAAGGAAGGTGACAAGCGTCAGAACACGGTGCGCAAGTCCTGAAGAACACCCGTGGCACGGAGAAAAGACCATCTGTTTGATGATGCTTTCAGCGCACCTGGGATCTGCAGAGGTGAGCAGGCCGGACCATTCGAAACACCCACCTTTGGGGTCACACGGACACTGGACAACGCCAGCCGTGGTGACCCAGGGGCAGAGGCCTCAGGGATGCCAGTGAGTGAGCGTCCCCGCGACGAGAGATGGTCATCAGCCGCCCTCCAGCAAAGGTCCCAGGAGGATGAAGACATTGTGTGCGAAGACAGGAGCCAACAGCTACCCTCCAGGCACGACTGCAGAACCCGAGGTGAGACTTGTCGTCTCCTCTGCACCCACACGGATCGGCGTGCGAGTAACACGGCACAGTACACCCAGCTCAGGACAAGTCAGAGGGCCTCAGGGATATCCCGTGGCAGGGGAACACCTGCGAGAGAGGCATCATGGTGAGAGGGGTGTCTTGCAACCAATCCGTCTTTTGCAAAACAGAACACACGCCACAGATAAAGGAAAGGACTGGACGAAAAGATGAACGGCAACATCTAGCGGTGAACCACAAGAACTCGACTGCGTTTGTCGCCAAGAAAGTAAAGCTAAGGAAAGACTGTGAGAACAACTTCAAGGCAGAGCCGTCAAACAGACTAGATCCATCGAGCACCCATGACTGGTGCCACAGTGAACTGGTGATCGTCTGCGACAGGAAGAGCATCGTCCGCGACAGGAAGAACATCCTCTGCGACTCCAAGCAGCTGAAGCGTGAGCGATTCTGCAGAAGTTTGGTCACTGTATTACAACTGTGTATATCTTTCTTTCTCCCCCAGGTTGAACGTTGACGTTGGGTTTTGTTATTAAAAAATTGGGAGGGATGTAGTGTCCATGCATGGACACGTTCTAGTGTTCTAACCTGCTGTACTACACTGTACACCCACCCACCACAGACGTCACTGTGTCAGGTGACGCTGGCAATAAAAGGGGCCGAGCGCACGTGCTCGTGGCCATTCCCACTATCCCCAACTATGTGTGCAGTGTCCTTCTTTACCTAGCATGTGGGCCTAGGGCCCATCATTACATCTCCTTCTCTCCCCAGATTGGCACGTTCAGACACCCCTTCCATGCATGTAGCTCCATCCTTCTTGAGTGAAGGATTGCATCTACAATCGTGTTCCCGCTTTTTCACGTTGGCTACAACTCAACATCCTTATAGTAACATCCCCTCATTATGATCCGTTCCGTGGTTTCTTTTGCTTAGGTGGCATTCTTTTAGCACTACTGTTTGTTATTACCTGTCTTTAGTTTTCCTTTTCTGTTTCAAGCGCTTACCCTTTACAATTTCTTTATTTTGGACTATTTCCCCTTCCGAATATTCTGTTATGAATGGATTACAGGCAGAAATGTTGTTTTTTTCTCCCCTTTTTTTCCCCCTTTGCTAAGGATTTTGGAAATGTCATATAATTTACCGAAATGCATTTAATAGATTATTTTCGCTTAACTACACTTACACTTTCCTGCTGTTTTTCCACTGATGCCCTGTCATGTTGAGGCGTGTTTAGGTATGATTTGAATACTTTTAGGACCACCTTCCGCTGTCTACAGTGTTAGTATTCACCTTAATTCCCCACTCAATCTGTTCTCCCATTTGCTGTGATGTCACCCAATTTTGTCTTTTCACAACTCTTGTAGGGTTTCCACATTACATGGTGCTTTGAGAATATTTTCGCACTTCTGCCAGCATTTAATGATCTATAGACTATGTGCATTTTCCACACATACTATACCACAACTCTTATGTCTTTCCCAGCCCTGAAGAGTCATGGGATAACGGTCCCAAGTGACAAAACACGTGTCGGATGGTTGTTTTCTTTTCTGTTTATTCAAAAATTAAAAATCCAACTTAAAGAATCTACTGATGTCGACCACGACTTACTCCACTTTAAAAGATTTAAAGAAGAAAATCTAACTGTGTATTTATACTTTAACGTGTGCCCGGGACATTGGCTTTTTGCTATTGTTGTTGATACCCTGGTATACCGTTTGGTTAGTTTTGTTCCCTCACTTAGATGTCTTGGTGCTTTGCTGTTTTCTTGTTCAAATAAAATAGATTTGCTTTGAAGAGATGTATTGCAGCTGGCCATTGGGTCTTGCAAATGTAACCCTGGGCTGCAAAAATCTGCTTTGATGTGTTGTTACTGTGGTTGTTAGTATTATGATTTGGCTGTTGAATAAATATTGGGTAGATTTGTCTTTTTTCCTGAGCAGCTTGTTTGCTAGCATTGTGCCTAGCCTTCCAAGCTCATTTTCGTTGTCTTTTTGTTTGTGCACCACTTGATAAACTATGTATGGACGTTGATTGAGGGACGTTTTGCTTATTTCCTGTTCCATTTATAACCAAGACTTCTTATTTTTTATGCTACCATCATGCAAAAGGCTGCAAGTCTTCTTTGCTGGTCCTGATATACATTGTTTGTCATCCTTTTGTTCTGTTGTGGTGATATGTTACGTATTTTCAGATGGTTGGACTGCACGGAAGATCTCATACTCCTTTGCTAATAGGCTCAACCCCTGATAAGCCGCACACTGGACCTCTTTGTAGGCTGGGCTCTCTGCAAAATCTCTGCAGTGTTGCAAGTTGGAGGGACACTTTGGAGTATTTTTAAATGTCCGCTATTTTTTCTTTCATGTGGGCACTTTCCCTGGGTGTTCATGGTTTGTCCGCTGTGTGGTTTGGGCAATTTAGTGATCGTATTTCCTCATGAAACGCCTGTTTTTTGCGAGCGTGTTCTTAATGATACATGCCATGGGAGCACCCCTTCTGTCCAGCTACCACTGCCCCGTTACTGCTTCCAGGCTGGGCAGATTTGGGGGCCGAGGGCAATTGAGACTGTATCGTGGCCTCAGTTGTTTGCTGCTTTCAGCCTTTTCTGTGGTCTCGAGGTACTTCGCTTTAACATTCCTCCGTCCTCTGTGCTTTGATGACCTGTAATTCTGTACTTGTTCACGGCCTCACTACCACCGCCATACAGATCTATCAGCCTGGATGTGGAAGGAAGGAAGGAAGTGGAAGGAAATGATGGGATGATGAGCGAGGACCGTGTCGGGGTCCCAGGCTGCCTCCACGGTCTAACGGGGTCACACACTTTGCGGCCACCAACTACCAGTGGCCGCACTCATTACTAGGCCACCCCCGCTCACAAATGACTGTTAAGGCCAATTGGTGCTGTTCTATAACTTTTTATGACTTTTGGTGCCTTTTGGTGCCTTTCAGACTGGCAATGATGGTGGGCAAACCCCTCTTGCCAAGTTAGCACAATGTGAATCCACCCAGGAGAGTGCAGGAGGCAGGAGATTGTCTCACTGTTTCCGACTCACTTTACCCGCCCAACCCTGCTTGACCCGGCAATCTAGCTCTGACTCCCACTCCTCTCGCTTCTCCACTCCGCTCCTTCAACCGGTAAAGGTGATGTTTGCCTCAGCTGTGGTGTGAAAAAACGGGGGGTGGGGGAGCAGGGGAGCGGGTGAGTGAGCTGCTGCCGCTTTATTCACTTTGCTCGCTAAACCCGGCTCCAGCTCCGGCTCCGGTCACAACTTCACGCCGGCTTCACTCCGCTCTGACTGCAGACCACGAGCTGCAAGCAGACTCTTCCTCCTCCTCTCAGGTGAATGCGATCAGCTGGCCTCAATCGAAGGACTATCACCACAGTCTGTCCATGTGTTATAGCGACCTGACCCTAGATCATCTCTTCTCTTTACATCCTTACTGCTGCCTCCATATGTTGCATCACTCTTGTGTTCATACATTTTGTTTATCACCTGTTTCATTTTTATGCCTGCCTTGTACTCCGAAAATATGCATGAACCGAATGTGGTGGTATGGCACTGAAATGGCCTCCTGTTAATATGTTCCCACCAGCTACTGCAATTATTCTGTGATTGCAGGGTGTGGTTCTGTTGTCATCACTAAGGCCTGTGATTTCTCTTGCATACACTTGTCACCTCTCTGCAGTGTCTCAAGCCTACACACTATGCTCTTCATGACCCTCCACACCGCCTGTGGAGTTCATTGACTCAGAAGGGGTGCCTGAAGACCTTCATAATTGCCTTCTAAGTCAGAACCCCAAGTTTCAAAAACAGTGAATGAGGCAAGTGGGGAAAACATAAGGTATCTTGACCTAGATGGCTGTTTCCCAGTACACCAGTGGGTTGTTCTGCAAATCATGTTTGTTCCACTGTGTTTGTGAATATTGAAAACATGGTGGACCTCACTGAGTAAGTGGGCACATTATTGACTATTGAGCTTTAAGGGGTTATAGATGTGTTACCTAAAAGGGTAGGAGATGCAAATGAGAATGACAGAATAGGTGCAGAAATGGCAGCAGGTGTAGATACAATGATGGTGATGGTACATTGGCCAACAGTGGCAGGAGAGGTGGAATGATTCCCTGAGACCGAAAGGATACCATGGGTGTTAGATGTGTCCAAAAGCATATGAGCAGCAGAGGTGTTCGGTGTGTCTGAAGCTACTGGATAGCAGGAGTGATCAGTGTGACAGAGATCACAGGGTCAGCAGAGGTGGCAGGTGTGTTTGAAACCAGACAAGGAAACAGCAAATGTGTTAAATGGGTCTGAGACCACTGGGTCAGCAGAGGTGCGGTCGGACTTGCGGCTGACAAAGTTGACAATGAGGTAGTGGTAGTAGTGTATTCTGTAACAGTACTGGAGAAGATGTTCTTGCAGGTTGAACATGACTGCTGACATGTTTTAGGTAATGGGTTGTAGCTGGTGGAGGGATGCTCTTTTTATGCACCATCTTGGGCAACATAACCTGCAATTCAGTGCAATTTTAATATACTGCAGCTATAGGCTTTGTATATATTTCACAGGGTACAATTAGCTGTCTTTAAACATGGCCAGTTTGTTGATGAGCACCTTTTGTAAACTTCACATTGTGACAAAATAAAGGGAGTCATATGCATTCCCATGCATACTTACTTCTTATAAAAAATTAATGTAAAAGAACTGAAGTAATTTTTAGATTTTTGTATCTATCACCAAAGGTTTTAGCTGTATGAGGATTTGATACTTTACTCTTAAGCATTGGCACAAGGCCTCTTGGTGATATATGGTTTATACTATGGAACTTTAGTCTTAGTTTGTGCACTGGCATCTTATGCGTTTGCCATGAGTGTGTATAGATCACTGTGAATCACAAGCCTATGTACAATGATGATTCTACTGTAAGTTGGATAGTGTTGAAACCATTATAAACATATTTGAAGACATATCCATGGATTAGGGGACAAATCCACAAATTTTGATTTCTTCAGGATTGAAATCTGACTTCTTTAAGATTTGTGGAAGTCAGGCTTAACTGGTCATACATTTTCAGCAGAGATTAACACATACAATTTTAGTTGTAGGTGTACCATAATCAGAGCTTCTAAATTTTTGAGATCGAAAAGAGTTATGAGACATTCACTGGCCTTCATCCTAAGTGGACAGGGGAACTTCCAGTTGTTTCCAGTAAGGCCCCATTGTGAGTGGGCCATTAACAGGTCAGACAAATCCAGCCCCAGGAGTCACCATTACAGCTGGAATGGTATCTCTGGAAACTGGCAAAAAAGGCCATTCCAAGTTGGGCCTTGAACGACAACTTAGAAATGTGGAATAACTGGGGAATTTAGACTTAAAACATAATATTTCCAGACGTATTCATAATTTCAGCTTCTGCACTTGTTAATTTTACTAGAAACTCTGGCTGATCAAAGACAGCAGACGAGGTGTAGTGAAAACTGAACTGGCCCGTGGTTTTCCAGCCTTACTCATATTGTCAGATACACACTGCAAACTACCATTATTTGGCACATCATAGGTTACAAGCTGCTTACTAGGATGCCCTTCCAGCGAAAGGTCGCCAAGTGTTATGGAGACAGGAGTTTATGACAGGAATCCCAAGTGTTTTGGGAGTAACATATGTGAATCATAATTTTCATGCCAATTCCTGCATGATTTTTTTATAGAATTTCACATACTTAATGGGTGGTGTTGCTCTGGGATGAACACCAGATAATCCACCATGGTTGTTTAACAGTGCCTGAAATTAGTTGCTCCACTGCCTGTCCTTGTTAGAATCTACAAGCTACCTGTTGGTGGCTTAAGGGTGCCTCTAATATGTTAATTCTGAGTCACTCATATTTAGAATCCATATAATATCCCTTGGTGGCTTAACAGAACCTCCAAAAGGGTGCTCCTCTGTGTCTCCTGGATAGAATCCATATAACAAGCTTTTACATTTTAACAGTGCCTCCAACTGTTTGCTCAAATATTGCTTCTTCTTTGCTCCTGAGTATACTGAGGGGGTGGTAACAAGTTTGGCTGTCCAAAGAACCACCAAACGCGCAGAAGCACGGCGGTTACCATAGCATTGGCGGCCCAACTGCCCTTTTTTGAGTTTGACAGTTGAACCGCAGCAGGCACACTACAGCTGCTGGGGAACTGCCGTTCTATGGCAGTGTTGCAGCGATATGAGGCAGTAATATGCTGGCTGTGCCGCTGCAGCACCTCCAAGCATATTGCGAGTTTCCTCACTGCCAGCCTTTTCATGGGGGTGAGCCCGCCATGGAAAGGCTGGCAGTGAGGCAACTAAGGAGGTGGTACAGGGCCCCCTGGTGCCTCAGGCCATGGGGATGCATGCAGGGGGGGCACATGTTGTGCCCCCCATGTGTATGCACCCACTTTCCTGTATGGCATGGAATGCAGAGTCTATGCCATGCAGGAACGGCATTGGTGCTCTCATTGGGGTGCATCGTGGGGCTGCCAAAGAACCACCGGCCAGACAACTTTAAAACTCACAATCCAGGAGGGCATCCGATATTGAACTTTGGCAGTGTAGTAGCAGGGCAGCAGCATGGCAGCCTTACAACCACACCGCCAAAGTCATAAACAGGCCCTTAATCTTAATTTCTATGTATGTTCAACCCAACCTTCAATACATGTCTCCTTGGTCCCTCCTGGGTAAACTCTATATAACACTCCTACGTTGTGTTCCATGAACCACAGTCGACCTCACTGATGCACATACATAGTGTTTTCGATGTATGACATTTAAATATGGTAAGTACTTGCATTGAATATTTTGTCTAAACTCACACTCCACAACATCCATGAGTTATGCCGAACGACTATCAGAACACATTCCACATAGTACAAACAACAGCCTTTCAACTATGTACTTCGATAGGCACCGTGGAAGTAGACGTAAATCGCACAACTTGACAATCTTGCCAGTGGTGTAGCAAGGTCAGGTGGTACCTTTGCAGAACATTTCTTGTCACCCCCTTCACAAAATGGCAAAAATATGTGTTTAAAACACACATTTTTGCCATTTTGTCTCCCCCCTCAGTGATTTCTTGTCACCCCCGACTTGACAAAACGGCAAAAATATGTGGTGGCAAAAACATGTGTTTAAAACACATATTTTTGCCATTTTGTCACCCCCCTCAGTGATGATACCCGGGGCGGCCCGCACCCACAGTACCCCCCTTCCTATGCCACTGTATCTTGCCAAGGGTATGTAGTGTAATATAACAAATAAAACATTCCTAGCAGTAACCAAAAGTGATGTATGTCCCAAGGGTAAGGAAAGTGCTATATAAATGCCATTACAATACATTACAATACTGTTTACCAGGAATTTGTTGTCTCCAAATGCTTATTAAGTTGGATATTGTATACCAAAGTCATTTCTTAAATGCCATACATTATACATGTCTAGCTGTAATACTGAGCGATTTTTTTTCTTTACTAATTCTCTTGTGAACACAGTGCTTATAACACTTATAAATTACTTTTTAAAATGAATAAATAAGAATCGGCATTTTATTCGGGAGGATTTTTGGACATTTCTGCCTCTTTCGACTACGTTTTGAAAGGCATTTATTTCCGTCATATTTTGTAAAAAGCTGCAAACAAAATTGTTCTGTTTAGACATCTCACTTCACACGTAATGCTTTTTCTTTCCAAGTTAAAGAATTAAAGCTTTTTATACTAGATTGCAGATTTGATTCGTATATTGCCAAGTGGTGTATTTAAAGCCGAAATGTTAATAATAGGTGTTGGCAAGTGTCGGAATCAAACCAGATGGAGAGTCCATGCGAAGATCTTTGTAGTCTAATAACGTTGGGCATCGTAGGTGGTAATGCGCACATGGTACTTCTCACCTCGGACAAGCTCTTCTTCATTAACAAAGAAAAGTCTTTGCCATTTTATGCCTAAAACAGGTGCGAAGCAGCATGGAAGATTCCTTTGCCATTCTATTCGCCTGCATTCCCGCCAAGAAAGCAGGTTGTGAAAATTAGAGTTTAATACAAATGTCCAGAATTCTTTACAAACCTAGTAAAAAAGTTTAAATAGCATGCCTAATCCATATAGAAGACCCTGCAAACTGGGAATTTCACAGAGCACAGGCTAGGAAATATCAATCTAATTTCAAAAATGTGCTTCACGATTTGCATTAGTTTCTAATCATTTTCTTTTTTTTTTAAACGTTAATACCAGATTATAGGACTGTGAACATACTAGGGCTGATTCATAAAGGTAAACTTACGCTGTAGTCTAAGGGGTATATTCACAAGAACGTGTGCTAAACATCACAAAAAAATGTTAACACAACTTTACACATTGCAGCCTATCGTGGGAAAATAACCCTGTGTCAAGGAGGAATTCCCAACAAGGCGGCACCATGCGATAGTTTGCCAAAACAGTGGTCAATGCCCGCAATACAACCACCTCGACGGAGATAAAACCACAAACCCCAACGCGAAAAAACCAGCGACGGGCCAAAGCGCGATGAGGAAATCAGCGATAAGCAGCGCCAGGTCTGCAACACACACCTGGTAGGCGGGAAAAATCAACATAAAAGTAGAAAAAACACCACCAACACAAACTGACCAACAACCAAGCACCATTGAGGCAGCCAGAGCAGGCGCAGAGGACGAGCGCAACCCCACAAGCACCCCAGACGACCAGCCCGGGACCTCTGGGACAGGGAAGGGCAAGGACAAGAAGAAGAGGAAGACGAAGTTCAGTCCGCAGGCGACTAGGATCATAGTCACGGAGGTGATGGAACACCATCAACAACTGTTTGTCACCTCCAACGTGTCATTGGGCACCAAGAATGGAATATGGCGGGACATCATAGACAAGGTGAATGCTGTTGTAGAGCACAAGAGGACAATGGACGAGGACAAGAGGCGATGGAATGACATCAAGCAAAAGACCAAGGAGAAACTCTCAGGCAACCAGAAGGCAGCAATGCAGACTGGAGGTGGGGGCCCAGCGCCAACAGCTCATGCTGGATGACATGAAGTAGCTGGTGCCGACAGTCATCAGTGTGGATACTGTGGCCAGAGTCGGGGGACTAGACACTGCTCGACAGGACACAGCAAAACCGCAACAGGATGAGGGACCCCCTAAGCACCTCTAGAGGGTCAGAATATTTCCACTCTGCCCCTTTATATGTTTTACACACTTATTCCCCTTGCTTCTTCAGCCTCGCTTCTACTGAGGTAGAAAATGTCCGCCAACAGTTCCTGGTTTCGAATGTAGACAGACACTCGACAGCCAATTAGCATTCAGCGCGCGATCAGGAGGGTGCGAGCTCGATTCGGGAGGGTGCGCTTACAGTGCAGGTAGGGTCTGCGGATCCTCCCCGGCCATAGATATCACTAACTTTTTTACCCTAATTTTCTCAGGAACTAATGAACAGATTCACACCATTTATGCAAAAGGCATGAGTCTGAACTGAGGACTACCTCTTTGCCAAATTTGGTGTTATTCCGTTCAGCGGTTCGGGCTGTAGCTGCGACAACAGATCCTATGGGAAATTGCATGGGGAAAACGCGTTTTGGGACCCCCCTTTTTTCTATGCCCCCACTTTACGAATCACCACGAAACTTTCAGGGTAGGAGCAGAGCAGAGCTGGGCGAAATTTTTGAACATTTTGCGAGGATTCATCAACCGGCGCCAAAGTTATTGGGAATAGAATGTTGCGGATTTCCTATGGAAAATAGGTCCTAACTATAACTATCTACTGGCGACCGCCAGTAGATAATATATATCCATCACAAAGAATTGCTCCTTTTGGAAAAAGCCTCACTTGTAAGTACATCACTCCATTACAGAAGGTGCAGCGGGAGGGGCAGCTGCAAAATGCCAAAGTACTCAGCCATACGCGTTTCGGGCTTGCGCCCTTGTTCACTGGCAGCAGGGAATAAACACAAAGAATGCTGTCACATGATTTTATTTTCAAATTAGACCCGCCCATTCAGGCTTCTGGGAATTCTGTTACTTGTAGTTTAGCACATTACTGCCCCAGTGGGTTTCGTGTTAGTCCCTAGTTCATGCACAATTAAAAAATACACAGTGGGTTGGCTTTTAGAAGTCCGCACACACCCTCTGCCAATAACAATGCCTCCAGAGGGGATCTCACAAGTCACAGGCACCACGACATCATGAACTTTGATCCGCGGTTCAGCGGCGGGCAATTTCCATGACTGAGCCAGCCGTGCATAAATCCATCACAAAGAATTGCTCCTTTTGGAAAAAGCCTCACTTGTAAGTACATCACTCCATTACTGAAGTTGCAGCTGGAGGGGCAGCTGCAAAATGCCAAAGTACTCAGCCATACACGGTTCGGGCTTGCGCCCTTGTTCACTGGCAGCAGGGGATTAAACACGAAGAATGCTGTCACATGATTTTATTTTCAAATTAGCCCCGCCCATTCAGGCTTCAGGGAATTCTGTTACTTGTAGTTTAGCACATTACTGCCCCAGTGGGTTTTGTGTTAGTCCCCAGTTCATGCACATTTTAAAAAAACCACAGTGGGTTGGCTTTTAGAAGTCCGCACACACCCTCTGCCAATAACAATGCCTCCAGAGGGGATCTCACAAGTCACAGGCACCACGACATCATGGGCTTTGATCGGCGGTTCAGCGGCAGGCAATTTCCATGACTGAGCCAGCCGTACATGAATCCATCACAAAGAATTGCTCCTTTTGGAAAAAGCCTCACTTATAAGTAAATCCCTCCATTACTGAAGGTGCAGCGGGAGGGGCAGCTGCAAAATGCCAAAGTACTCAGCCATACGGGTTTCGGGTTTGCACCCTTGTTCACTGGCAGCTGGGGATTAAACATATATATATATTACCTACTGGCAGTCGCCAGTAGGTAGTTATAGTTAGGACCAAGTTTCCACAGGAAGAGCATTTTTATGATTTGCTTATAACTTTGGCATCGTTTCATGAATCTTCAAGAAATTTTCAAAACTAATTCTTTGTTCATATCAGCTCCCATGTTGAAATTTTGGGGGTGATTCGTTAAGGGGGGGGCTGAGAAAAAAGGGAGGTCCCAAAACGTGTTTTCTCCATGTTAATTTCCATAGGAAACTTTAGACCAGGCTACAGGTCGAACGGGTGAACGGAATTACCCCAAATTTGGCAGGGAGATGGGTCTTGGTCTAGAAAGCACCCTTTTGTTTATTTGGTGTAAATCCGTTCAGTAGTTCTGGAGAAGTATTGAAATTTGCAGATATCGATATTTGGGAATTCTGCCATTTGATTGACGGAGGCGTTACGAGCACGAGCTTGATGCTTATTGGCTGCGCGCTGTTGCAACTAGGAAGTGTTGGCAGCCATTTTGTGATTCAGTTGAAACGAGTAAGCCGGAAAAAGGGCGAAAAGAGTAGGAAACAGGAGTATAGGAGCACTGTAACCTCTGTGGGGGAGTGCGAAGCGAAATAGTCACGCCTACCGGACTGAAAGTGCAGTGTTGCTCAGCTGAGATAAGATGCTGCTACACTCGGGTATGAAACCGAGAGCCTAAACCATGAGGTCATTGCTGTAAAGTGATGTGGTCTGGTCTTTGTAGCATACCTGTGGAAGTAGTGTTAGTAGGTGTTTATACCATACAGGGAGTGGGAAGCGAACTACTGACCTCTACCGTGCGTTTATACTATACCGGAAGTGGGAAGCGAAGTACTCACGCCTACCGGTGTGAAGACTCGGGGATCAAACCGAGCTGATTGCTGTAAAGTGATGGGTTCTGGGCACTGTAGCATACTGGCCGCTGTAGTATAACTGTGTAAGTCGTGTTAGTATGCAGTTATACAATACAGGGAGTGGGAAGCAAACTACTCACCCCTACCGGTCTCAAGACTCGTGGATGAAACCATGAGCTCATTGCTGTAAAGTCATGTGCTCTGTGTAGTATTATAATGTAAGTTATAGTAGAATGTTAGTATGTAATGCTACTATAATGTTAGTATGTAATGTTAGAATGTAGGGCTGTCATGAGGGGAATCTTGGGGGGTTTGCACATGGTATTGGAGAAGACTGTTGCCTTGCTGTCTGGTCCTGTTGGTGGCTGGTAAAGCTGTCTTCTTTTCCTGCAATAAATCTACTTAGTGGATCCACTGCTGTCTTCCTCTTCAATACATAAATTTAGCGACGAGCGGGAGAAGGTAAAAAGAAGGCAGCACTCACCAAGATTTTGAGCTTGCTTGTGTTCTGCTGAAGACCCGTTTTCTTGGTGAAGCTGTTTCTACTCATCCCAGGGTCGTCGGCTCATCGAACTATGTGATCCTACCTCTGGTAGGATATATATTTTATGATTTTAGGCTTCCTCTGCCTCTTCACTACACTCTGGTTGCTGTACTACACGTGTGAAAGTAGTGTTAGTATGCATTTATACTAATTCTGTAGTTATGCAGTGACCAATGCATCATGGCCCTATGGAGCGCCACCTCCCAGGCGCAGCTCATACAATGTCCCGGGGTGTGCATCCACGGGACATTTATGTTTGCTATTACAGAGCGGGAGCAGGGCTGCCACCCTGTGATAAGAAATTGTTGTTTGCCTCATTGAAGCGAGAGGAGGAAAACCTCGTATTGCTTCAATAAAGCAGATCTGGATGACAAAAATGGAGAAAAAAAGGAAGCAGAGTCTCACCTTTTCATTTAAATGAGCCCACTGGTGGGTATTTTTCCGGGGCCATCCTATTATTATATTGTGGGGTCTCTGCAGCACTGGGGACCTTATTCTCACATGTAAATTAGGCGCGGGAGGGCACAGAGACGTTTCGCAGAATAGGGGATCGACACCTCCCTGGGCATTGTTTACGAATTGTTCGGGGGGCTTCAAGGCCAACTCAAGACCAGGGATCGGCAACCTACGGGGCTTTACTTAAATATGCAGGGTGGGCCTCGCCAGTCCTTGAAGCCTCGGTGGCCCTTAGCAGTGCCTTATTGGTTCTGTAATCACACGGGCAGTAGTCATGATATTATAAAGTGATACACTCATAGATCCCTTGCCATTGTAGAATTACCCAGGCTTCATTTATGTAATAGTCTGTTGGTTTATATTTGGTAGGTGCACCGCAAAATTACAAATGTTTTTCCTCATAACCTTCTATCAACCACTGTTTTTCACAATAAACTACAGACAAGTGTTGTCAGAAAAAGAAGACCCATACACTCACTCATTTATTGGTAAAAAAAATAACTTTTATTAGAACAACACAAATAAATGGAAACGTAACTTTATTCGAACAAAGAGTAAAACATGAAAGATGTGGATGGGACTCCTCCGGAAGCAGCGTATAAAACCTGCAAGAGAAAAAAGAAACATAAGTATGTGTGCCATGTCCAAGAGAAAAAGAAAGGTAGTCAGAATGAAAGGAAGAAAGTGAGAATGGGACAGAGAGCAAGTAGGTGGAAGGGAGAAGGGGAGGGAGAGTTAAAAGAACAGAAGGAGGAGGAGACAGAGTATCAGCCTACTGCACCCAGCCCTCACTGTTCTCTTCCCGTCACCTGTGTGTGTGGGACGCTGGGGTCTTCGAGAAACAGTGCGGTTCAGCAATTCTTTAAAATGAAACAGAGATATGAATGGGGCCAGAGATTATATTATTATCTACGGCAACATCGCTTGCCTGCACCTGTGTACCCAGGCTGCTGCACCCCAGCCCCTTTCCCCGCTTTGTGTTCAAATGCAGGTACTGCGCACCGAGGCTTCACTGCTCACCTGCCACAACCGGTGTGTCCAACGACGTGCCGATACGAGCTCCGACTCCGGGGTGCCTCTCAGGGTGGCACAGCAGGTCTCCGGTGTGGGACAGTGTCTTGATACCATGATGGAAGGCGTCAGAAAGGCCAGAGCATCATTACCGGTTGAGCACCTGCTGCGTGCTTTTTCATGCAACTAACTCAGTGTCTGAAAAGGGAGAAATTATATAATGGTGGAAAAGTCTTAAGGTAAATGAAGTTTTATTTCAAGCTTAAGAGAGAACACCTTGTGAGTGCATCCTATCTTCTTGAAGTACGATCTACCAACTGTTAGTGGATCATCGTGGTTCAAAGAGGAGTTGGAGTGTACGAGAATACACATGGTTAAATAATAATATGTTATGCCCATGTTCACATACAAAAAGAGCACATGCTAGAGGCATAATGTGCGCATGCAATGCAGTGGCGCAAGCATGTGTGCATGTACACTTAGTAGTCAGCTCACTACAGTGCCCCAAAAGCCAACGCCACATGTCTGTAGGGCAGCGCTGCCCTTTGGCTCAGGCCAACAGTACGGTCCAGCAGGTCCTTAAAATGAGACAGAGATGTGACTGAATGAGGTCAGAGATCACATCATTATGCACGGCAACATTGCTTGTTTGCACCTGTGCACCCAGGCTGATGCACCCCATCCCTCCCACCGCAACGCGTTCAATTGCAGCCCCTGTGCACCCAGGCCCCACTGCTCATCTGCTGTTATTTTTGTGTGTCCAAACACGACGGTCAGCAGGGTTCACAATTCAGATAGAGTTTCGATTGAGAGGATGGTGTACACCTCATGAATCCCTTTTTTTTGTTGCGCATTGTGATATGCGCAATATGTGAGGTGGATGCGGCCATATCACCTGAAGCAGGGTGGAGGAACTGGGACATGTGGCGTTGTTGTTATCCTATTTATTAGGCCAGGGGGCGGTAAAATTCGAATTTGCGATGTTTTGACATTTTCGCGTTCTGCGGAGAGCGCGAAAATGTCAAAACTTTCGCAATCTGCCGCGAAACGGAAGTATTTTTCTTGTTCGCGGTTTAAAAATGTGTTCTTGCGCGTGCGGTCGTGACTTACCGGGTCCCTTCATTCACCGACGAGTTTTCCTATCCGTTCGCGTGCGCCACGAGATGTTGGATTGTTGGTAGCCAGTCGCGCTATCGCATGAGAGTTTGTGATCGCAAACACATCATTCGACCCGGAACAGGCATTAAGCATCGCGAGCAAGGTGGCTGCGCCCATTAGCGACCACATGGGCAAGTTGGAGATATATTTCCCCACGAGCACGCAAAAACACATTGTGAACGGGCGGGAAAAGCAATCTCCACATCTTTGTTCTGCATGCTCGCGGAGATTTTGAGCAATTTCGCAATAATTTGTGAAAGTCAATTTCGCAAATTCTGCTCACCCCTACTATTTATATGTATGTAAAGTGGGCTGGGCTTGTTTACCCCAGGCCAACGCAGGGGTGTGAATAATTATTCCGGGGACCTGGGCGTTGTTCAGTTCCTGTCTGGGCAGGAAGTGTACTTATGTGTGTGTTCCTGTTGACGTTTTGACGTCGTACAATCCGCAATTTACATTAATGTAGCATGTACCGGGAGGGCGGCAACTATCGCTAATGAGATGCTGTCTGAAAACATTGAATGGAAAACATCACATGTCGTTGTCAAGCTGGTGGATATGCGCAGACACTCATGTCAATGGTCTGTGGTATTATTGAAAGTGTTGCTATCGCGAAGCGCACACTTGTGAATGTGCTCGGATGGAGGGAGGATCAGCAGTGAGGTTATGTCATACACAGTGATAACGCTCATTACAGTCAAGCAATGCATGTCAAACGTGAAGCTGAAAGTCTCACATATGACACACTACTATACTGGTAAAGCCTGACAACAGAGCATACTGCAACACAAATCTACACATTACTCTTTACCATTTGTTACATGGGATCTAGGATGTGCATTCTGCCCGTGGCTGATGATAACCCTTCGAGCCACCAATACCCAGGCCGAAAGGCAGCAAAATATTGCGCACACACACACACACACCAGGGGCATCGTGTAACACACATTTGTTTTTTGATGTAACGTTTCAGATGCATGGCTAACACACATGGAAGACTACTGTACAGAGCATGATTATTGATCAAGATGATCGTTGCATGTTGTGTGTACTATACGATATGTGTACACAGTAAACAACTTTTCAAAAAAGCTCTGTAAGCAGAAGAGGTGTCTCATCAAACAGTGTAGAGAGAATGACTAAAATGGGTGGGGTCCTCCAACTGTTACAATGGGAAATGTTATGAACCAATCTAAAGCTTTTTTTTAAGGTCACATGGCAATCGCGCACCAAGCACGCAAGGAAGCCGCACCCGACGTGATTTTGATTAATATATTTACCATAATATAAGTTTATTACAGTTAGAAATATATAAATGAAAAAATATTTTAGATTATCGCTTGCTCTCATATACACTTTAAACTTATTTAGATATAGTTTTGAGACATAAAAAAAGAAATGAGGGAATGGCGTACCCGGCGCGATACCATACATCTATGATGTATCACAGAGCCTGGCAGTGTGCACTCGTCGCATACGGAACGTGCAGCCGGCGCGACCCTATACGTATATGACATAACATGCGTATTGGTACCGCACACCCGTCACATACCAAACTAGGAGCTGGCGCAACCTTATACGTATATGATGTTAGGCGGGACACGGTGCTATTAAGCCGTCGGATACGAAATGCGCATCCTTAACGAGTTTCGCAATATGGCGGATAGGATTCACGTGATGATGGAGCTTGGTACACTACAGGTACAGGAGTCTAGTTTTCTAAAAAAAATTACCTACTGGCAGTCGCCAGTAGGTAGTTATAGTTAGGACCTATTTTCCGTTAGAAATCCGCAACATTCTATTTGGAATAACGTTGGCGTCGATTGATGAATCTTCGTGAAAATTTCTAAACTTTTGGCCAGCTCCGGTCCGCTCCTATCCTGAAAATTTGATTCGTCAAGCGGGGGCCGAGAAAAAAGGGGGGTCCCAAAACACGTTTTCCCTATGCATTTTCCCATAGGACCTGTTGACGCAGCTACAGCCCGAAGTGCTGAACGGAATTACACCAAATTTGGCAAAGAGGTAGTCCTCAGTTCAGAATCGTGCCTTTTGCTTAAATGGTGTAAATCCGTTCAGTAGTTCCTGAGAAAATCAAAAGTAAAATCACATATATATCTGGGCGGAGACTAACCACACATCTCATCGTGAGATCTGATTGGCTGTCAGCACTTCATCCAAGAAGTGTTGGCAGCCATCTTGGGACCAATATACATGATGGCACCTCAGTAAAAAGCATTGCAGTTCATAGAAGGTTTTAAGACTTTAGTTACGTTATAAATCATGTGTTGATGGTACCATACTCATTTTAGGAATTGTGGTGTGTTCTAAGGTGATTTTACCATGTGAAAAAGCGTTCTGCTGTGATATCATGAATCATGTTTGAGAGAAAACTATTTTCTCATGCTTTTCCCACAGAGGTTTGGAAGGTGATCTATAAGCTAAACTGAGAGCATATTTTCTGGAAATTCACATTATCTTTCTCAGTCATGTGAGAATAAAGTCTGACATTCTCAGTAAAACATGTACATCCAACAAGGGCAGAGACTGTCAGTTGATTCCTTTGTGTTCTACTGCAGCTTCCCAGAGTGTTCTAAAGAACAACTAGAGTGCTAACAGTCCTACTTATGACAAACGTATGGCACACCTGAAGCCATCTTCGTTGGAATAAAGTGGTAACTCTTAAAACATTTAATTTACAATGGAACAAAATGAGGGGGTTCATTTTGACATAGAAAGTATGATTAATGCTGCAGAAAGAAAAATTAGGGCACATTTTGAGTGACTTCTCAAATCCTCTTCTATTTCATTAAAAAATTCTGACATGCAGACTGAAACATGCACTTTCAATACCAGCAGCAGACTTCCCTGGCGACCAGTAGCTTTACTACAGTGATCTAATAAGCAACTAGAGTGCTAACATTCTGAATTTATGGCAAATGTGTGACACATCTGAATGCCTTCTTGATGGAATCAAAGTAAAAAACTGAAAGTATTTCCTACTGAGGAGACTGTAGTAAATGAGGAAATTAGGAAACATCATAACAAATAAGTCTCCCAAAATGGCCACCAGAGACAAAAGAGCCCAAATTTAGCCCAAATATCACCCAGATGTAGCCCAAGTATAGCCCAATGACAGAATGTCCTAGAGTGTTCTAACGAACAACAAGAGCGCTAACAGTCTTACTTATGACAAAAGTATGGCACACCTGAAGCCATCTTGATTGGAATAAAGTGGTAACACTTAAAACATTTAATTTACAAAGGAACAAAATGAGGGGGTTCATTTTGCCATAGAAATTATGATTAGTGCTGCAGAAAGAAAAATTAGGGCACATTTTGACTTCTCAAATCCTCTTCTATTTCATAAAAAAATTCTGACATGCAGACTGAAACATGCACTTTGAATAACAGCAGCAGACTTCCCTGGTGAGCAGTAGCTTTACTACAGTGATCTAATGAGCAACTAGAGTGCTAACATTCAGAATTTATGGCAAATGTATGACACATCTGAATGCCTTCTTGATGGAACCAAAAGTATTTCCTACTGAGGAGACTGCAGTAAATGAGGAAATTAGGAAACTTCATAACAAATAAATCTACCAAGATGGCCACCAGAGACAAAAGAGCCCAAATGCAGCACAAATATCACCCAGATGTAGCCCACATGTAGCCCAATGACAGAAGTGTGCAAAACACTTCTTTTTTGTGTATTTGCAGTTTTATATAGTGCAGGCTTGTCAGGTATTGGAGTGCTTTACATGAGCATTGGTTACATCACACAAGATCAAATTCATTTTGGTTGTAGACATGGGGAGATGAAGTGATTTGACTAGAATCACAGAATGTTGAGCTGAAGCAGAAACTCCAACCTGGTTCCCCAGTTGCAAAGTCTGCAGCTCTGGAAGTAACACCACATCCTCTCCCCTAGGTGCAACATTTAATCAAGTGGTCAACTGGATAAAAATAACATAATGATTACAAATAATTTAAAAGTTCTTTGTCGCTATTTGAAAACTCAGAAAATATGTCCTCATTTTTTAGAGCACTAACCATAATTTTGATGCAAATAAGACCCTTTCATATATGTAATTTCTAAATGAAATACTCTAGGTATTACAGTTTTGATTACATCAAGATGACGTCAGTCGTTCCACACTTTTGTAATAAATATAGAATGTTAGCAATCTAGTTGTTCATTGGGATACTGATGAGAGGCAGAGGCCAGGGACACAGACTCTGAAAATTGAAGGCAGGTAGGAGAGTGCAGAGGCAACAATTTGACCACACTGGGCAGGCAGGAAGGAGAGTGGCAGCACAACAGACTATGGAGGGCAGTGGAAAGGGGGGCAGGGGCAACAAACCAACAATACAGGACTGGCAAGAGAGGCTGTGGCAATATAATAGACCATTGTGGGCAGAAGGAAGAGACAGTGGTAGTACAACCATACATGCCAACAGGCCCGTTTCAGCTAGGAAACGTCCAATGTTTTTAAGCTCAAATGGGCTTTATTTGATCTGTCTCCTGTCTACAATCTCCGCTTTTTCAATGTAACTCAAAGGGGAAAATCAATACCCCAGTATTTTTCAAAATCTCCCTCTTACCAAGTTCAAAATGTTCGCAAGTATGGTACATTGGATCATAGTAGGCAGGAGGAATTGGGGTAGGGACATGGACTCGGATAACAGAGGACAGGAGGGACATGGAGAGGTGCACCAAACTGACCCTACGAGGCAGGCATCAGGGTTTGTAGCAGCACAATACACCACACAACGCATGTGGGACGGGAGTGCAGCACAACAATCCATATAAAGCAATAGGGAGGGGACAGGACCATGCACATGGACAACAGAGAACAGAGGGGAAAGAGGCAATGGTAGCTAGCTGACCGTAATGGACAGAGAGGAGAGAAAGCTGCAGCATACCAGACCATAAAGGGCAGGAGGGACGAATCAGGGGCATTACAATGGAACAGACAAGTCAGGAGGGAGGGAATAGGGGTCTTCACATGGAAACAGAGGGCTGGGGGCAAGGGGGCAGGGCAGGAGCAGCAAGATGACCATGGAGGTCAGGCAGGATGGGCACTAGAAACAAGACACACCATGGAGAGCAACAATGAGACTATGATGGCATACACACAGACCATGGAGGGAAGGTGGGAGGGGGTCAGGGGCAGCTAGCTGACCACACAGGGAAGGTGGGAGGGGCCATGGCAGCACAGAAGACCATGCATGGCAAGCGGGAGGGTTAGTGGCAACACAATGGCTATGATGGGCAAGAAGGAGGGTGCAGGGGCATGCACAAAGGACCATGGAGGGTAGAAGGGAGGGTCATGACCTGGGCACAGACAAGAGAGTTCAGGGGAAGGGGCCTCACAACAGACCGCGTGGGGCAGGCAGGAGGAGCAGTTGCAGCACAACAGACCAGGGAGGGCAGAAGGGTGTGGCAGTAAAATGGACCATGGAGGACAGGAGGAAGGGGATAGGGGCATGGCATGTGGACAGGCAGGGTGGAGGTGGCAGGGACAGGTTACCGTCATCTGACAATGCTAGGCAGGTGGGAGGGGAGTGGCAGCTCAACAGAACACTCAGAGTAGATAGGAGTGGCAGGTCCATGGAACATGGTGGGCAAAAAGGATGGAGCAGGGGCATCCACAAAGACATCGGAGGGCAGGGGGAAGGAGAATAAGGACAGCAAGCTCAGCACAGAGACTAAGCAGGAGGTCAATGATGGGCCATAGAATTGTGCAGTGGAGGGCTGGAGGAGTGGACTGGTACAACATGCTAAATGGAGGGCAGTGGCAGCACATCAGACCATGCATGGCAGAAGGGAGGAGGCTAGTCCATCGATTCAGACGACAGAGGATAGGGAGGAGGTGGATGGGGCAGCAAGCTAACTGTTCAGAGAAGGTGGGTATTAGGAACTTTATTGTTTTTAAAATGTGTGTCTGTGCCAACTACTTAAAATATGAACAAGTATGCAGCATAATCTCACTTTTATTCAGGAAGAAGAGCACGTTTGTGACTGTGACTCCGGGCTCACATGGCAGAAAAATCCCCTGACCCTCCGCCCCCATCGCAAAATGTAATGCCCGTGAAAAGGGTAGGTGGACGCAGTGTTATATAGAACATAGTCATGAGAGCACAATTG
Organism: Triturus cristatus; assembly: GCF_964204655.1. Classification (NCBI taxonomy): domain Eukaryota; kingdom Metazoa; phylum Chordata; class Amphibia; order Caudata; family Salamandridae; genus Triturus; species Triturus cristatus. The sequence continues at coordinate 554,620,496 of NC_140591.1, read as the reverse complement.
AAAATGAAAACTAGATATAGTATATGGTATAAACTATGCACCAAAAAGTGTGATATAAGATGAACCGGGGCGTGAAATATAATATGCAATACATTGTGCACAATGACAGATTCATTGGAGAGCGCGAGATAACACAGGCACTAGAGCGTGCTATGCGATATGCGCCTTGGAGTGTAATATGCACAGGTCAGTGTTGTGTAACCTAACTAGTCTCTAAAGTTGTAATATAAAATATGTGCTGGAGAGTGTAACGTTGCATATGCACTGTGACAAAGATATGGATCCCAGATTGTAATATGAATGGCATAGCGCTGTGCGTTATAACATAGGCATCGAGGAAGGCACGTTAGATGGGGCAATATAACCCGTGCGAAGGCAAGTGTGGCATGACATATTCACAGGGTGGTGTTACAGTGCACATGGGCTAGAGAGTGTCATAGCATACGCACTAGCTGGTGGAATACAACACAGAGGTGTGAGGCACTCAGCGGGCACTGGTGGGTGTAACACAGCATTCGGCTCAGCCAGGAGCACGCTGTGACTCTCAAGTGAGGTTCCTTCTCCTTTCCAGAGAGTAAAATAAAAAGTATTACACATCCGGCGGTGGATGTGTATTTTATTAACCGTGAGGGGGGTTTCTTGCATAGTTTGGTCGAATTTTTGTCGAATCCCCTTTGAATGGCTTGGTGTGCATGTATATTAAATGTGCCCGTCAATAGCTACCCATGTTTGTATAAATAAACGACAAAGGTGTCTACTTGGAGAGTACCCAACGGCGGGGGCACCGGGATTAGGCACGGTAGGGCGTCAGACACGTCAGAGCATCACTAGCGGTGTAAATACATTCCATGTGGATTAATTCTATGCATAATCGCCTTTTAATGAATATCACGCAAATCGTCATGGTGATAGGTACGTACGGTTTGTCCAGCATATCGTAGGTGTTTCTATAAATATATATATTTTTTAAATAATGAAAAACAAAGGCCGGCCCCGGGGGATGGGGTCCCCGGGGCCATAAGTGGCCTGAGGAGGGGGGCAATGCAGCCCCCTCCTAAAGATTTTTTTTTTTTAAAAGGCCATGACCCGGGTGTTGGGGTCCCCAGGGCTGATTAAGGCCTTGGGAGGGCCAAATAATTTTTTTCAACAGAAAAAATTAGGGTGCAGGCCCTGGGAGATGGGGTCCCCAGGGCCAGTAAATTAGGAATAGAAGGGGGGCTACACAGCCCTCCTTCTCAGAAAATAAAATAAATAAAAGACCGGCATCGCACCGGAGGCTACGTCCCCTCCTTGCAGCACTCTGCAAATGCGCCCCCTGGCCAGTTGTAAGTTGGGGAATTAATTCCCCTTCAATACTGAGGGTCCCTGAGGGCCAACTAGCCCAACAGGTATCTCCAGTATGCGCCAGGGAGCTGCGTTGCAGACAGGTGTTCTGAGGCCACGCCCCTTTTTACGACTCTATGCAACGCAGCTCTGTGGCGCTTACTGGAGTCACCTAGTGGGCTACTTTGACCCTAGGGACCCTTAGGATTCAAGGGGACTTAATCTCTCAACTTAGAACGGCCACAGGGCGCGTTTACACAGTGGTGAAGGGAGGGGACGGGGCCTGAGGTGACGTGTGCAAACACGCCCTATGGCACGTTTTAAGTTGGGGAAATAATTCCCTTTCAATCCTGAGGGACCCTGGGGGCCAACTAGCCCACCAGGTGCTTCCAGTAAGCGCCACTGCTCTGCGTTGCAGAGAGGTGGTCCAGGCCGTGCCACTTTTTACACCTCTGTGCAACGCAGCTCTGTGGCGCTTACTGGAGGTACCTAGTGGGCTAGTTGGACAGTAGGGACCCTCAGGCTTCAAATGAACTAAATCTCCCAAATTAAAACGGCCACAGGGCATGTTTACACAGTGGTGAAGGGAGGGGACGGGGCCTGAGGTGACGTGTGCAAACACGCCCTGTAGCGCGTTTTAACAAGTAGTTTTAATCCCCTGCCCTATTATCTACTAGGGGCTTACAGAGAAGGTCATGCTGATCACAGGGGGACCCCAACGCATAGTGTTCCCTATTGTATGTAGATGTTTTCACTGTATTCTGAGTGTCTTTTAACATAGCACTGGCTCTAGGACTGGTTAGTCAGACTCAGTTACCACCAGTATCTGTCTGAAAAAGTTGAGGGTACAGGATGATTTTGCAACAAGGCTTCTTTCTGCTCTTCTGTTTGTTCTTTCTGCACGTTCTCCTTCTTCCTGCACATTTCTTCGTCTTTGAGGACTTCTGTTGCTTCTTTCTGCATTTCTTTTTTTTCTTTCGGTGCGTTTTTCTTCTTTTTTCACGTCCTATCTCTGTAGCCATAGTTAGAAATTAGCATTTAAAAAACCTTAGAAATTCACTGAAAAAACCATAGGTTTCAGTGGCGTTAAGGTTAGATGGACTTTTCACTAGTACAAAACCATTGAAATTCCCCAGTTATAGTTAGTTCAGCTAACTATAACTCACGCGCCCGCAATGCACTGCTGATGACATCACATATTAAATCACTCATGACATGGTCAGTGACATCACTCATGACATCACTGATGATGTCATCCAGTGAGTCTGTGTTTCTGTAAAGTTTTAATTTGTTTAATATATATAGGGAAAGGCCTTTTGAAGAATGAGTGGGTGTACAAGTGTGCGTAACTGACTGTATAAGTGAGTCATTAAATGTATCTTACTGCAGACTAGTGACTAAACTGTGTGAATGTCTGTATGTGTCTGAGTGTTGGTGTATAAGTGGCTGCATGGTTTTGTGAATAGCTATATGAGTGTCTATATGGGTTATTGATTGGTTGTCTGAGTATCTGTATGGGTGCCTGAGTGTTTGTGTGGGTAGGGTGTGTATGACTCTGTGCATAGATATATGAGTGGGTGTTTCTATGGGTGCATGGTTTTAAGAGTGCAACTGTGATGGACTGTATGGCTGGGTGAGTGTATGTATGGGTGTGTTAGTGATTGAATGTATATCTCAGTTGTACATGTGTCAGCAACTACATATGTGAAATGCAGTGTATATGTGTGTAAGAGTATATAACTATCTATATGTGAGAGTGTGTGATTGCGGGAGTGGCTGTATGGATGAGTGTGTGCTTGTATCAGTAATTGTGTAAGAGCTTCAGAATTTGTTAGTATTTTTATGAGTAAGTGAACTTGAGTGTGTTTAACTGTATAGGTAAGTAAATTGGACTGTGTTTAATTATTTGCATGACTGACTAGGTGTGTCAGTACCTCAATGGATGATTGGCGGTGTGTGACTGTCTATATAGGTGTATAAATGCATATGATAGTCCTGTACGGAGTGACTGTAAGTATGAGTGACTGTACAGGTGAGTGAGTGGAGATGTATGTAGACCTAAGAGTCAATGAGTGGGTATGTAGTTATTGGTATTGGAGTATCTATGGTTTTCAAAATGGCCAACTGAAATTTTGAGTCGGTGTATCAAAGGTTATATTAGGGTGTGAGAAGATGCACTAATTTATCACGTGGATGACATCATCAGTGATGTCATCAGTGATGTCACTGACCATGTCATGAGTAATGTAATATGTGACGTCATCAGCAGTGCATTGCTGGGGCGCAAGTTATAGTTAGCTGAACTAACTATAACAGGGGAATTTCTAGGGTTTTGTACGAGGGAAATGTCCAGCTAACTATAACACCCCTGAAACCTATGGTTTTTTCAGTGAATTTCTAAGATTTTTTAAATGCCAATTCCTAACTATAACGCCGCTGAAACCTTTGTTGTTTTCAGTGAATTTCAAAGGTTTTTTAAATGCCAATTCCTAACTATAACGTGCATGAAACCTATGGTTTTTTCAGTGAATTTCAAAGGTTTTTTAAATGCTAGTTTCTATCTTTAACTTATCTCTGAAGATATCATGTTTAATGATTTTGATTGGATTTGTATATTTTTCAAATTCAGTGTGTCAATTTAATTAATTAGTTTTTTTTTAAAATACTTTTTTATCACCATTTTTTAAACTTATTTTTTCAATTAATTATTTTAAAAATTTAAAAATATTATTTGAATTTAATGGGTTTTTCAAACATATTTTTTTATATTTTTCAAAATATTTTTTTAACTATATGTTCAAAACTTTATTTTATATCTTTTTTTTCGATGTTTTTGGATCCGTGCACCCTAAGCGCACTGTCCTCGATCCCTGCGCGATAGCATCCGCGCATGGTATGCGTCGGGTACGTGTTTAGTGCACGATTCCAATGCGACTGGTACACGACTCCCAGCCTATCCGTGACACGTTCATTGTACGTAATGCGGTAGGTACGTGGTAGGTATGCGGATCCCGCAAAATATTTAACATTTAAAAAAACATACATATGTATTCCATGTGAATATTAATTGAAGACGAACTCTAAACTAGTCTTAAGACTAATATATTTTTACATCTAATCCTATAATTTTTTTTAATTCAATTTTGCGGATGCGCGCTGGGTGCGTGCTGCGTAAGCGCAGGGTGCGTGGATCCCATGTGACCTGCAAAAAAAGAGATTTGATTGGTTCATTACACTTCCTGTTCTAACTATTGAAAGACCCCACCCAATTCAATCATACATCTTTGACCTTCTTTGGAGGAGCATCTCTTTGCAGAAGATGTTTTAGACTAAGTTTAAACTTAGCTCTAACTTTTTTAAACTAAAAATGGCTTCAGGGCAGCAGGCATCACCTGCATCTCCTCATACATCTGAGGATGAATAGTTGGAGGAGGTACCACCCAAAGAACGTTTTTGTTCAGTGGTGTGGAAATGTTTTACTTTTCCCGAGGGGCAGAATAAGACCAATGCCACCTTGGTCACGTGCAAGATTTGCAAAAGAGTGCTGTCGCGAGGGGATTCTAACAAGAAATACTCGTGCGGCACGGCAAGTATGATGAAGCACCTGAGGACCATTCATCCGAACAATCTTGCACAAGAAGAGTGCCGACGGATGAGGAACACTCCTGCTCCTGCTCCTGCGCCTTCCACCTCATCGCAGCCGAGCACTTCAAGAGTGCATCCATCAGCCCAAAACTTGGACATCCGTCCTCAATTTCAATATGTAAAAGTGCTCTGCACTAAGTGCAATTCGACTTTGTGCTATGGTGAGCAGTGGATCAATCTTATCTGCCGCCGGCGAGAAAGTCACATTTGCTAGTTTTTGGGGGGTTTTTTGTTCCCTGAAGTTCATTGTTTGGTTCCTCCTGTCTTGTTTTTTGTTTGTTTTTTTTTCCAATAAAACCCAAAAAATCATAAAATTGTTAGAAAAACCAAAAAAAAAATATAAAAGAAGAGAGAAGAAAAAAAAAAGTTCTTGTAAGAACTAACTTTCCTGGTTTAAAAAAAGAGCTAAATTTCTTTGTAGTGTGTGAAAGTTTAGATGAATGTATGTGTAGTACGTAATTGAGTGAATCAATGCATTAGTAGCGTATGGTGAATGTATAAGTGCAGAACTATGAGGAAGCGCTCCAGCATCACACAGTAACCTCTTTAACTACAGTGTGCTGTAGTACTTCCGAAGCACATGGATGCAACATATGTACATAAATATGTTGCAAATCTATGCTTCTCTCTGCACGGCTCCTTAAACTGCAGCCATATAGTGACATTAGGCACCCTTGCACCATAGTGCAGGGATATCCGTGTCATGTGCTGTTTGTTTTTCTGCAGGAAGACACACCTTCCTGCACAAATACAATGAGAAAATGCATTTTTCTCCTTCAATGTATGCTGAACATTTTAGCATGCATTGAAGATATAAAAATGTGGACAAATTAAAATAATTTTCCTTATTGTAATTTCCTCCACAAATTTTAGAATGGTGCAGCATTCACATACATATCGAGATTTATGATTTCTGATAAATCTAGACATGTGTCTTGTTCTATGAGTATTCAGTGCAATCATGCACAACAACACTTATAGAACACCCTTTCAACGCAAAGTGTTGTGCATAATGAGGTTGTATTTATGGTTCGGTTCAAAAATCTTTATTCGATTCATACAATGAATCATAAAAGCACAAAGTTAAAAAACATAATACACAAATAAGGTGATCCATCCATAAAATAAAAATTACAATTCAAAAAAATCCATCATACAGCATAAATACAAATCCAATGGCAAAGCACAGTTCTACAGCTAATTTATCCATAGCGTTTCCTAATCTGAAGTGAAACTCTTATAAAATTTAACATGGCACAGCAAGTATCAACAGAAGATAATGACAGCAAATAATCATAGCCTTCTTTATAAGTGCATGGTTGCCGCCCCTTCAGGACAGGTTTAATAAATCTAATCCTAGGATCTTGATATAAGGAGCAAAACAGGACAACATGTATAGTACTTTGGCTAACTCTGTCATTACAGGGACAAGGGGGTAGCTGCTCACACCAACCCCCTTGTTTAGGAAAGGCGAAAAGAAAATGGAGGGTATTTAGCCTAAACCTCGTGAGATAAAACCGCCATTGGACATTAGTTGTAAAAGTTAAATAAAATTGATGCTGTAACTTAGGTACATAGCCAATAGGGCCTCCCAGACACCGTGAGCCTAAAAACTTCCAGTAATTTGACTTAATTTGGGTTTTTATGTTTCCCTGGATGTTTGCAGGATTTTCATAAACATGACCCAAACCTATCTTATTCAACATGTCCCTGACGTATGACAACCAGGGGATCTTGTTTGCATTATCCAGGCTCAAGCAGTCTGAGAGAATTTCTCTCCAGAGCTGCAAATCGTCAGATAACCATATTTTGCCCCATAATAATAGGGGTGACAGACGAATGATGTCAGTCACTTTGGTCATTCCCATTTCATTATGACAGAAGCTATTCGATGAACCCGATGGAATCAGTAATACCCGTTTTAGGAATTTATTTTCCATCACTTGTACCACTGAGGGGTTTTCGGTCCCCCATACTCCTGCCCCGTAGGTAGCCACAGATAAACATTTAGATATATAAAGAGTTTTAAGGTGCGCAACAGGTTTTTGACCCAACTTACCACAGAAGCGAAAAAGACCTTCTATGGAGCGGGTAGCACTCTGGGCTCGAGCCTTCATTAAAGGAGCCCAACTTAGTTTGCTATTGAAAAGATTTCCAAGGTAATTAAAATTCTCCACCCTTTCAATAGTAGAGTGATTCACCACAAATTTTCTAGGTTTTGTTCCTTTAGGACCACAGACCATTGCAAAAGATTTTCCAAAATTTACCTTCAGGTCAAGATCCAGCATGAAGGTGTTAAAGGCATCTAGGCACAACTGCAAACTGTTTCCAGTGAGGGTCATTAAAACAGTATCGTCTGCATATGAGAGTATAGGAATACTCCTACCGTTTACCTTAGGGTTGTATTTACATGGAGTAGAAAAAGTACACAGAGTGCCTTTTCCTCTCTTTGTAAATATAAAAGACTGTCTTGCGCAATAACTATGTTACAAAAGCTGACATATTTCCGGTTTTAAAATTGCTTGCGAATGATAGAAGGTAAGCACAGAGTTTTGTCTGCAAAGATGCTCAAAGAAGAATGATTGAAATGATTGCGGTCCCTCAATAGGTACAATGGGAAATATTATGAACCCCTCAAATCTCTTTTTTTGAGGGTCACATGATATCTGATTATGGTCAGATTTCAAAACTACATAGGTATAAACAGAGTGTTTTTAGAAATGTGTTTCAACTTTGTAGCTTCTTGCAGACCCCCTCATTCTGCATATTGAGACATAGATAAACTTACCTTCACTATAATAGGAATAAAAAATGGTATACATTTTTTTCATATTTTCATTGCAATCTAAATTCATATAAATTACTTGTTTTAAAATTTGGATCTGTGAAAGAAAAAAAAAAATTATAACATGTAATATTACATTTTTTACAACACAGCATAATTTCCCCAAAGTAATTTGTTTGCCTTTTTTACTGCTCTCAGAATATATTGAATTTCACTAGAAATAGTGATTTCAATCGTACTCATCACTTAATAGGGGGCAAAAAAAAACAATCAGAAAGATTGTTAAAAAAACAACAACATACTATTCTCAGTAAAATATCAGAAAATACAAATCACACATATATGAAATGCTTACAGATTACACAATTTTATAACTTTAACTAATAAAAACTGTAAATGTTGCTGCTTAAAATAATCACCGAATGAATGACCACCGAAAAGTCCATAATTCAAAAATATACCTTTCCTTGAGGCCAAATGGTATTTTTGCACTCCTTCTTTATGAAAATTGTCCAATGATAGTCCTATTAAATTATAATTATAAATTCCTCAGAGAGTGAATTATCTTCCTAAAACTTTGGCTTTAAAAAATATTAGGTAGGAATTTGGTAATTCACTAGATAAACGTTGTTTGAAAACCAACTGGGCATCATTACAAAGTGTCCAGCCTTTGTCACATTTTAGATAGGCAGTGTAATGTCCAGATGTGGTGTAAGGACCATCATGGAAAATTATTGCAATTGCTACAAAAGTCCTTCCTGATATTGATAATTGTGCTGCTACAAATTGCTTTATTAAAGTTTCCAATTTTCTTCCATCAGCTGTAAAACGTTGCATCATTAAAATGATGTATTTTGCATACTTTGTTAAGAATAATGTGGATAACATTTCTGATTTACATTGGCTACACTCCATGTTTTGAATTACACCTTTAACTAATTTATTGAAAGACACTGATTTACAGTCTGGTAATGTTAAATACAGAAATCTCTCAGTGTCTACATTGGTGCTACATGTATACATGCAATTTTCACAATAATGTTCTCATTTGTAAGAAAGGCCAAAAATATTTTCTATTTCTACACCTTTATTTTCAAAAATGGTAAGCAAATACATTAAAAATTCCTGAGCATCTTGTTGGATATTTTGTGTAAATTGTGTAGAACCAGAACACACATCCAAAAGACTACGAACATCTGAAACAGATTGTATTTTACTTCTACCTGTTGTCAACTTTTCATAAACAGAATGCAACAGAGAAAAAAATCTTTTTTGCCGATTCTCCATAATTTGCTCTTGCAAACCTTCAAGATAAAAAACAACATTGACCACTAAATTAGCATAGCAGTTGACACCAGAACTATTTTCAAACTGATAACCAACAATCTCTCCAATAGTGTCCATTTTCTTTTTACCTGCAATCACAACATTATCTTGTTCTTTTCTTTTCTTGACACCTTCAGAACAGATATTCTCTAAACTTCTTTTTCGACCAACCACACGTTTTTCAAATACAGGATATTGACCTAAATTTGGAGCATTCACCCTTCTTAACCTATTATACTCTTTTACACAGTTTGCATCTGCAGTAACCTTTGTCCCATCAAAGTCAATCAAAAACAACCCAGATAATGTTCTGACTCGCGACAAAGCAACATATGCCATACCCTCTTTAAATACGGTAGATCCAATGTTCACCAATGCACTGTCTACACTTAATCCTTGAGATTTTGAATAGTCACTGCATATGCCAGAGAAAATGGAAATTGTTTCCTATGGACATATAAATCTTTAACAAGCAAAAAGCGAACTGAACAACGACCAATTTCTTTAACTTCATCAATCTGATCAAATTTAATTTTTAAAAATTAAATTCCTTCTTTTTTCTGATAATTCACAAAATCCACCACTTTGCCCATTGCACCATTAACTAAACCTTTCTCTACATCCAAATTACGCCTTAAAATTACCCAACAGTTTACACACGCATATAGTGTCTTTTCTAAACCAGCAGTTTTAGTTATTTTTTTTTCTAAACAATCCAGTTTTTATCTCAACTTTCCCATCAAAATAATAGTTATTCCTTCATGCAGTATTTTATCGATGGCTTCCATTTTTACAATTTCTTCATTTTCCAGTTTCAATAGTTCTTCGTTGAATATTGAACACTCACGCAGGGTTGGCATTAAGCAAATCACTGACTTATTTTTAGCAATTTCCATGTACACTTTTGCAGGAACTGCATTTTCATTTGGAAAGACATTCCAAAGTAATCGACTCTCCAAAGCTTCTTTCCCTTGTTTTGAAAGAATTCCAATTCTTATATCTTGAAGAATACTTCCATATTCACCATCATTTGCCTGTCACATATTTGTTGTCAGTTCTTTGTATTTAAAATTACTCCAAATGTTCACATTACCAACACTGCCAAGAGACTTTCTGGTATCTTCATGGGCAAGTGTTTTAAATACCGTTTGTCCTTTTACCAGAGTCAGTTGCAGTAGATCTCCAAAAACTATGACGTGTTTTCCTCCAAATAACACGTCATACTCTGTTTTAACAATTTGCTGCATTCTTAAATGCACAAAGGCAAGCATCAAGTTTGAAACCATGCTCACCTCATCAATAATGAGAAGTTTCATTTTCTTCAGGACTCTTGAAACTTCACAACAAGCTTCTCCAGATAGCTTGTGGTATTCCAATTTGATCTCATGCTCTACTGGTAGCATTAGTAAACGATGTAAAGTAATTCCTTTAATGTTATGTGCTGCCCCCCCAGTTGGAGCAGTGACAACACAAGACAAATGCGACTCAGTTGTTTTCTGCAGATAACTTGTAATTACTTTAATTAAGAAACTTTTTCCTGTTCCAGCGTGACCACTCACATACATTCGGATAGGTTGAAATGATGTACATGAGCACCCTTTCTTTTCATGAAGTAATCCATGGTCAATCTGCTCTTTCACTTGCTGGTATATTTGTTTCTGTTCAACATTTAGTTGCTCTTCCAAGTTTCCTAACTGTATTGCATCTTCTTGTGCTTGATACATTGCTGTTTCCACCTCATTCATTGCAATCGCTGCTTTATTTTCAACAATTGGTTGTCCTAGTGGATCTTGACTCAGTGCAGCAGAACTTTGACTGTCTTGAGAACTGTCTCTAGCAATCTCATCTGCAATTATAGCTTCTTGATCAATTTTATCATTCAACATTTTGACATAATTTGCAAAAGCACTGCATTGTATGCTATCTTTACAAGCATTAAAAGAATCTTCATAGCTGGGAAAATGTCCAAGTAATTCCAGTTCTGAACGCCATAGTTTGAACATTTGTAAAAGGGCTAAATAGTAAAATTCCCTTTTGTCAGCAGTGTCGCAACTCAGTTTTCTGTGATTAATTAAATTTCCTTTCCTTTGTTTCACCAGACATCCTTCGGAACCAATCATATTGTCCATCGTTGATGTTCTCTGTAGTATTCCGTTTAAAAGTGTAGTTTTGCAGCACTTCATAGAGACACATGTTCTCAAGATGATGACTTCTATTTAGATAGTATGTGTCCAACATATTGGTTTTCAAAATATCTGTACTTTCAGGGTCATTTTCTGCTAAATATTCAATTTCTTGAACAGATCTCAGTACCCGATTTCGCATTCCTGCAAGACCTAGACTCACCCAAATGATTCTTCTACTTTTGGAATATAGACTTGCAGATGATAACCGATCTGAACATTCATATGCTACAATTTCACGATGCGATAACATCTTCAAACTGAAACTGTATAATTTCTTACTTAGTCTTCTCGTGAGAAATCTCCTCCCACATTTTTTTCAATTCAGTCTTTTCTGATTTAGTAATATAAGACGTTACATATCGAGCAACAGCAATGGAATTGTCCGCAACATACTAAATATCCATGTTAGCGTTCCAGATGGATAAAATAACTGGATTGTTGTCATTTATGTATTTTGATTCTTCGCTTATTCTTAAGTTGTAGGTGTTTTTCGGAGACTTTCTTGTGATGGTATGTTGTATAGCTGACACCAAACTGTTCACTCTTCCTTTGGATAATATAGGACGTGGAAATCCAAAACGACATTTGGTATAGAACTTATCCTTTGATTTGTACTTTCGTCGACAGTATCTTCCACACCTGTGGCTTTGAAATCGTAAGACTTGTTGTTTTAAGTTTTTGTCTTCTCTGCTATTGGGAAGAGCACATGTAGCATAATCTTCAATGAAAGACAAAACAGTTTCATCTGAATCTGTTCCAAATTTGGGGGTGTCCTTGACCCATAACAACATATGTATGTGAGGAGCACCTTTTGCTTGATACTCCTTTCTCCAAAAGAAATCCACAACTTCTCCAAGAGGAGAATTCTTTTTATTGCAGATGAAAGAAATCATAGCTTCAAATCTATGATTGAAATATCTGCATACATTGACAGGATCCAAAGAGCACAATTCTCCAGGTGTCTTGTATTCAATATTTTTTATATTGGAATTTGCCTCTCGAAGAAATTCAAGTAAATCATCCCAAGCATACTCAGCACAGCTTAGTGTAACGAACCATCTAGGAGTTCCTAAGTTCCGTAGCATACATTTCAGTTCTCCATGTCAACGGTACCAATATTCATTAGTCCCACGCTGACATGCCATCAGATTACTCAACAGAGATTCTAAATGATCATCTCTCTGATGCACTTTATCCATAAAATCCTTTGCAGTTACATTTTGAAGATGCATTCCAGTTTTTAAAATGTGATTTACTGCATATGAAAGTCCAGACAAGTCACTTTCAAACAGAAGATGAAACATATAAGGGATACATTGACGAAATCTTGGATCTTCTGCATATAATCTTGTTGTCCGATATTCAGATGCAGGAATCTGCACAGGACGTTCATCATATCGTCCACCTTTTCCTGTTGGAAACAACTGCAGGAAACAACGAGCTTCCAAGGTATCTTCCCATACACTCATGGGACTTCCTGTTGCTTTTTTCATTTGAAACAACTCAATCGTATTCCCCATCACCTCTTTGGAATGAAGTGGATGTACACTGTAATGTTCATAGATCTCTTCACATCTGGACATGTCCACTTTTTCAATTTGTTCACTTAATGTTTCAGTATCTTCTGCTAAATCTATTTCTTTTTCTCCAACAAACACATTTCTATAGTACTCATTATTTTTTAACAGATACAATGAGGCCTTTTACACTTTTCTAACATCCACTAACTCTTGCCAGATTTTCTTATTCTTAGTAGGAACATCATTAACTAGAATGACTAGTGGCTCATTTTCTGCATGGTCTACACCAATAGTTTCAATATTTTTCCTTAAATCTAATGGTAAATACACAACTCTTCCTTTCAATCCTCTTTGCAACTCAGATGGAGGTAATTTACTTGTTTTGGGCTCCATACGAACAATAGCCTGAAATGGGTGAACACATCGTATGAGTATAGACTCATACGTATTTAAATCTATCAGCTCTGGAGGAATAGCAACCAACTCTGGATTATTATGAACAGCTCTAGCAGGCATTTTATTCTCATCTAATTTGTTATAACAATATTTGCAAATACGCTGCTCACATCCCAAATCAAAACAATCCTCTACCAACAAATAAGTTGCAAATTCCATCCACTTAACATTATCTTCTATTTCACTTTTTAAATACAGATTGACTCCCCTAGTCTGATTTTTATAGTGACTTCGCCGACAACAAATACAAGAAATATTTGGTCTTTTACCTGAAATTACCTTAAACTTTGTGATTTCATCCTCAAATTTTTCTGTGATTACGGGTTCTACATTGCCTTCAACATTTTGTTCTACTAATGTGTCAGTTTCTTCACTCTCTTGCTGAGGCCCAAAGTAACAAAACTCAATATCATCACAGACCTGCTTCACATCTGATACTGACCCACGCAAAAGAGCACTGTTCAACTCACTTAACTTTAGTGCTGGACTTTTTGCATAATACAACCTTCTCACTAACTTCCGCATTTGAGTATGATGTACTGCCAGCATTCTGAAATGATGAAAAACACTTTGACAAACTTTCCTAGAAAGACAAGCCAGAGAATGACCTTGCAAACCAGTATGTTTTCTCACTCTGCAAGGGTCTAGTCCTTGCAACAGCTTAATCTTTTGTTATACACTTTTTTTAGTATAAGCTCGTAAAAAACTACATCAGTTTTCAACAGATGCCTTTCGTACACTGCAAACACTACTGCAATCCCAAGTGTACACAGGGTTTTTAGCACGTCTCCCTAAAACTTCATCAAATATCACTTCTTCTGCATTTCTTTCAACCATTTTCTCTTTCTCCATTGGACAACCGTCACTAACCTCATAACCTCTACCACTGGTGTCAACTGCATACAAGAATTTTTCGCTCAGTGAATAACTCTCTTCATTAAAAAAAGGCTCTGAACTAGAACTGTGTTTCCATTCTACCAATAAAAATCACACATTTTTTTTTATTAATAACTCTTTTCCTCCTACTTTTGGCCTTCATTACATGTTTTGGTTTGTCTAGTGATCGAATTCTGTTTAACACTAAAATAAACAGTTTCCTTTTTACTTCAAAAGCCTTTTCCACAATGTTTTTAATATGCTTCTTCTATTTTATAAAATAAAGCTCTCTTTTTATATTTCTTCACATCTTTCAGCAAATTATGCACTACTCTCTTGCGTAATTCCCTATACTGATTTTGCCTTCTTTTACCATACTTTATCTCCTTTGACTGACCGTTTGCTTTTTTACTTTTCCTCTTATTTTGATTTTTTTTCTTACTTGAAGAATTCTCAGTAGTTCCAGCATTATCTACATTCTGTTTGCTTCTACAAACATTTTTCATAAATTGCTTCGTGATCTTACCAGAAGATTTTTCCTTTTAGCCACATTATCTTGTACATTCAATACTTGTGGTTGATGTTTCTTCAAATAATCCTCCTGTCTCTGTTCTTTTCTTTTTCTTTTTTTCTCTGGCATGATTTCTCTATTTTAACGTTGAAAAACAGTATCTGTAAAACAGAATCACAAATAAAAGTATATTAATAACTTTCAAATTTATACTATTCCATTACTGTACAAACACATTTTATATAAAAACTGACTAAGAAACTATAGCCCTGAACCACAAGTGTGACAATGGTTAAAACACTACATGCATAGTGCATACTACTTTGAAGCAGTTCATGCCCTAAACCCTACCTCACTAAAACACTACATGCTAACTGACTAAATGATTACAGTACTATAAGGAGACACACTGGGTGAGTAACAGGGTGTTTGATAGAAGTGTATGAATACTAACTGGGGAATTGAAGGTGTGAAAGACAAGTGTCTAGGTGGTTAGAAGACTGCATGCATAGTGGATAGGGGTTTGAAGAAGTCCATGTGCTAAGGCCTAGCTCAGTGCATGAATACTTAGGCAGTGACTGAATGATTAGAGTACTGGAAAGAGAGTGTCTTGGTGAATTTATAAGTGTTTGGGTTTTGGCACGGTGAATGGATTTGTACATGGTGCTGAATGGGTCACTAGAGGACTGCAAAGGGAGTGACAGGGTGTTTCCTGGAAGTTTATGGATACTGACTAGGGAATTGAAGGTGTAAAAGACAAGTGTATAGTATGTTAGAAGACTACGGGCCTCATGTAGGTAGCGAAATACCGGTCGGTAACGGCCGATTTTCGGTAAATATGCCGTTACCGACCGGTATTCAGACAAGTGAGATGTAGGAGTCCAAAAACCACTTTTCGGTAAATATGAGGCGGTAAATACCGATTCATAGTTACCGAATTCTAAAATACCGATTCATATTTACCGAATACATAATTAACGAATCGGTAAATATGAAGTGGTAAATATGAAGTGGTAAAAATTTAAAATGACATGTAGGAGCAGTCGGTAATTAAGAAATCCAGGAAAATCGGTAAATAAGAGTCGGTAATTAACACGGATTGAAAGCAGGTGGTAACCATCAACAATTCACATAAGCAATCCCAAAATGCAACAGCGTGGACAACATGGCCGCCATGTACGTCATTGCAAGGCGCCTACGTCTACAGGCAGCAGGACTGAGGGTGTGGCGACGGGAGGAACAAATCTACAGACAGCGCATCACACTATTACAGCTGACTGATGCAGAGATACATGAGAGGTACAGGCTACACCCCGAAACCATCATGGACCTGATAAGGGACCTGCACCCACTCCTGGACCAGCCAACAAGAAGGGCGCACGCCATACCACCACATGTGCAGGTGCTCTGCAGCCTACATCTACTGGCATCCGGCAGTTATCAGGTGGTGATAGCTGCGGTGGGTGGTGTATCCCAGAGTTGCCTGTCACGTTTCTTCAGGAAGTTCCTGGATGCCATGATGCAGAGAATGCACCACTACATAAGCTTCCCAAACACACAGGCTGCACTGCAGAAAACAAAAACAGACTTTTATCACATGGCACAGTTCCCCCATGTCATCGGCTGTATTGATGGTACACACATCCCAATCTGTCCACCAGCTGATACAGAGCACATCTACAGGAACAGGAAGTCCACCCACTCCATCAATGTGCAGGTGATCTGTGATGCAGGGAACATCATCACAGATATTGTTGCAAAGTTTCCTGGGAGCACCCACGACTCTTACATCTTCCAGAATAGTGGGATCTACACACGACTGAGTGCCGGCGAATTCGGAGAGGGATACCTGCTGGGTAAGTAACAGTGACGCCCCTTGAAACCTGCAAATCAGAGTGTATAGAGGCATGTAACTGATGGTTCCCTTTTACTCATCCAGGCGACAGTGCATATGCATGCCGTTCATTCATCCTCACTCCCTACCTACACCC
Organism: Triturus cristatus; assembly: GCF_964204655.1. NCBI lineage: Eukaryota > Metazoa > Chordata > Amphibia > Caudata > Salamandridae > Triturus > Triturus cristatus. The sequence continues at coordinate 554,603,877 of NC_140591.1, read as the reverse complement.
AGCAACCCAGAGTGAGAGACGATACAACGTGGCCCACAAAACAACACGCAATGTGGTGGAGCGCACGTTTGGACTACTGAAGAGCAGGTTCCGCTGCCTCCACAAGAGCGGAGGCGCACGCCAGTACAAACCCATCACCTGCTGCAAGATTATTGCCACTTGTGCAATGCTGCACAACCTTGCCACGAAAAAAGGTACAGATGTGGAACTAACATATTTTGAGGACAACGAGGATGAGTCAGGCCAGCCAGAGGGCAGCGCAGCTAGAGTGCCAACTGCAATCGATGGGAGAGAGAGACGGGCAGAGATCACATGCAACTATTTCTGAGTAAGTGAGGGGACACAGCGAGTTGTGAGAAGTCATGACGTAGTTTAATGTGGCACCACGCCATGAACACATGAACAGGCCAATCTGGCAATATACCATCTATACAAGGAGTATGTCCAGGGTTACGTCACCCAATGGGAAGTGGCTAAGCAGGGCCACATCAATGTTTGCGCATACGCGCTGCAGTGGTGGATTGCACGGCCTGTGCATCCTCACTAGAGCCAACCCCAAGCCGCCTGCTGCTCCTGCGTGCTTCGGGGACGGGGGGTGTGATGCTGCTGCTGGTGTCGATGCTCTCCGCAGCATCCCCTGCAGCAGTTGTCGACGCCTGACTAGTCAATAGCACCCCTAGTGCACTTGTCACCTGCACCATCCCCCGAGACAGGTCGCTGCAGCACTGTGTTAGGCCCTCCTGCATCGTCACAGAGCGCCGGCAAAGTAGGGAAGTCGCAGTTGCCAGACGGTTGAGTGCCCTGCTGGTAGTGTCCCTTCTCTGGCGTTCCCGGCGCCGTGCTTCGATGTCAGCATCTAATTTGCTGCACAACTGCTGGATTGACTGGGACATGTCCCGAATGCCCGCAGCCATGCCGCCAATGTTTGTGTCCATGTTGACTAAGCTTGTCTTCATCACCCGCATGTGCCTCTGGACTGACATAACTGCCTTTGATTGCAGGCGCTGTTGCTTCAACATTTGGCCCTCGAGCCCCAAGAAGACACCATGGCCGTCAGTGGGTGCTGGTGGACTCTGGACACGCGACCTGCGGCGCCCTCTTGCTCCCGTCTGTGCTGCCTGTGAGGTGTGGGGCACAGTGGGATGGCTCCCTTCCTGGTTCCCGGTGCGGTCTTCTGGGCCCATGCTGTCGTCTGACGAGGTGTCGAAGGCTCGTAGCCTGGCTGCTGGACGCCTCCTCATTCTCACACCTGCAAGCGGAGATGTGGCCGGTGATTCGAACATGAGTGGCGATGCTGGCTGTGGTTGTGGTGATGCTGGCTCTCGGTGAGGTGATGCTGGCTCTGTGTGCGGCGAGGCTGGCTGTGTTGGTGGTGCGGCTGCCAGTGGGCCTGCTCCCTGGTCTGAACTCGTGCTGGCTAGAGGTGATTTTTGTGGCCGGTGTGCCGTCTCCCCTGCAGCATGCCCTGTACTGCATGATGTCACATCTGTGGACAGAAAAACAACATTGGCTCAGTGTCCCCGAAGGGCTGCATTGCAAGCGTCACAATAAATCATTTCACATTCCAATCTGTCCTCTGTCTCCTTGTGCCTCGAGTGCGTGACATGCCTTGTTGCCCTGTGACATTTACGTCATGGTTAGTGTTGCCCTGACTACATCTCCCGGAATGCATTGCCTGTCTGCACTGACACGTGTGGACTGCAGTGTGATTTTCGTTTCACAATGGGGGATGTGGGATAGGGGTAGGGGAGGCTACATTGCTGTGCTTTCGTCTTACCTTGGTGTGTTGCGGCTCTGGCAGAGCTGTCGGCGTCCCCAAGACCCACGACGCTCTCTTGCTCGATTGTGGCCGCCACCAGCTCCTCCAGTTCGGTGAGGGCAGGTGCCCTGTTGGTTCCACCTCCGGTCTGGCTGGCCTCCTTCTGGATGTCGCCCATCTTCCTCTTGGTCACAATCCTCAGGTCATACCAGCGCTTTTTGAGGACCTCAATGTCCCTGTGGGTCACTCCCACAGCATTGACCTGCGCCTGGATGGCCAGCCATATGTTGCGCTTTTCGGCCTCAGGCACTTGCAGGGATTGCCTCCCAAACAGCTTCTGGTGCTGCTTCACCACCTCCTCCACCAGCACCTGGAGTTCCTTGGGGCTGAATTTGAGCTTCCTCCTCCTTTCCCCTCCGTCTTTCTGTGTTCTCTGGCTGGACATGCTGTTCGTTTCCCGCTCGCACATGCAACTGCTCCCTGCCTCTCCTCTGCACTCCAAGCCTCTCCAGGGTCGGCTAATTATGTACACCTGCCTGGGTGTGGCCACGTCGGCTAATTGTGTACACCTGCCTGGGTGTGGGCAGTTCCTGGTTGGGTGGGCTGTCGTTGCACAGGATTAGCTGTTTCGTCAAGTCATGTGATGTTATTTACCGAATCCGTACATACCGATTCGGTATTTTCCGATTCGGTAGATACCACCTCGGTATTTTCCGAATCGGTAGATACCACCTCGGTATTTTCCGATTCGGTAATTATCACCTCGGTATTTACCGAATCGGTGAATTCCGATTCGTATTTACCGAATGTTACCGAATCGGTAACTGTTACCGAATTTTTACCTACATATAACTTACCGATTCTAATTTACCGATTCGGTACGGCTCGGTATTTAAGAACCGGTAAAATTTATTTACCTACATGAGGCCCTACATGCATACTGCATAGACATTTGAAGCAGTCTATTTGGTAATGATTGGTTCACAACATAAGTACTTAGAAACTGACTAAATCATCAGACTACTTCTAGGACAGTGCCTGGGTAAAACTTTTACATTTTCAGTTCTGGCACAGTGGAGAGAATAGTACATGGTACTGCACCTTAGTGTCAAACCCTGACTCATTTTATCAATGCATAAGCAAAGACTAGCTTCTAATGCTACTAAAACTTGACAACATGACCGGTTTTAAAAGAGTTATCTGTCAGAAAATACACAATGTTACCCAATCCTTCTCTCACAGTGGTTCCCAAATGCACACACACTCACAGTGTGATTCTAGACAAGCACCACTATCCCTAGGAGTTTACCAAAACTCATTCACTACAGTGGAAGTGGTAAGGGAACTGCACACAATCTACATATTTCAGGACTGCACTTTAGTGTCAATGCCTGACTCATTTAATCAAAGCATAAGCCATACCTGTCTTCTAATGCTACTAAAACTTGACAACATGACATGTTTTAAAACAGTTATCTGTCAGCAAATACACAATGTTACCAAATGCTTCTCTCACAGTGGTTCCCAAATGCACAAAGACTCACAGTGTGATTTTAGACAAACAGCACTATCCCTAGCAGCTTACCAAAACTCATTCACTACTGTGGAAGGGATAAGGAGACTACACACAATCTACATATTTAAGTACTGCACTTTAGTGTCAAAGCATGCCTCATTTAACCAAAGCATAAGCAAAGACTGGCTTCTAATGCTACTAAAACTTGACAACATGACCGGTTTTAAAAGAGTTATCTGTCAGAAAATACACGATGTTACCCAATCCTTCTCTCACAGTGGTTCCCAAATGCACACACACTCACAGTGCGATTCTAGACAAGCACCACTATCCCTAGGAGTTTAACAAAACTCATTCACTACAGTGGAAGTGGTAAGGGAACTGCACACAATCTACATATTTCAGGACTGCACTTTAGTGTCAATGCCTGACTCATTTAATCAAAGCATAAGCCATAACTGTCTTCTAATGCTACTAAAACGTAACAACATGACATGTTTTAAAACAGTTATCTGTCAGCAAATACACAATGTTACCAAACGCTTCTCTCACAGTGGTTCCCAAATGCACAAAGACTCACAGTGTGATTTTAGACAAACAGCACTATCCCTAGCAGCTTACCAAAACTCATTCACTACTGTGCAAGGGATAAGGAGACTACACACAATCTACATATTTAAGTACTGCACTTCAGTGTCAAAGCATGACTCATTTTATCAATGCATAAGCAAACACTGGCTTCTAATGGTACTAAAACTTAACAACATGACAGGTTTTAAAACAGTTATCTGTCACCAAATACATGATGTTACCAAATGCTTCTCTCACAGTGGTTCCCAAATGCACACAGACTCACAGTGTGATTCTAGACAACAACCACTATCCCTAGGAGTTTACCAAAACGTATTCACTACTATGGAAGTGGTAAGGGAACTGCACACAATATACATATTTAAAGACTGCACTTTTGTGTCAAAGCCTGACTCATTTAATCAACGTATAAGCAAAGACTGGCTTCTAATTCTACTAAAACTTGACAACATGACAGATTTTAAAAGAGTTATCTGTCAGCAAATACACAATGTTACCAAATGCTTCTCTCACAGTGGTTCCCAAATGCACACAGACACACTGTGTGATTCTAGACAAACAACACTATCCCTTGCACTATACCAAAACACATTTCTTCATCTACAAGGAGTACTACATTTTAGTGAAGAAACATAACTCATTTCACAAATTCATAAACAATGACTGGTTTCTAATTCTACCAAAATATAAAAACTGCACAGTTATCTGTCTACAAACAAATGAAAAACACAAATGCTTATCACAGAATGGTTTCTACATGCACACACACTGTCAATAAGATTGTAGAGAAAAAAAATACTCCCTACACTTTAGCAGGAGAAATACATTAGTCTGATTAAAATCAAAATAGTTTACATACATCCCCTCACAATTAAATAACTCACCTTCCAAGTTGTTTTGTAGATTAAGAAGTATATCAGTCACACACCAGATATCAGTCACACACCAGATTTTCTGATACAGAATCTCTGCACTGTGCACCTGTGACCAGAACCAAAGAATGGCAAAGTTTCCCTCTCATTTTCCCCACATATACATGTAAACATCAAATCACATTCCTTCCCACATAAATTCAAAAGCAAACACACATTTCTATTGGTAAAACATTTCAACCCTTTCCAAATGACAGAAATTTCAACCCTTCCCCCAATCTGCCTTCTGCCCGTTACCATAGACACAGGTCATGGAACACTGTACTGAGCACACAGGTCACAAATTCAGCACACACAATGTTGCTAATCAAGACAGCAAGTGTGCTTGACTTTTCAACATAACAGCTTATCATATATAATGTTCCTTACAATCAGTTTTTATTTACCAAAAAGAATCATGCGTTTAAAAAACAGAAATATACACCCTACCTTTCAGGGTAGAAGGTTGTCAAACAACCAATGATTTCTTGTCTTTTTTCAAACTTGCATCTTAGCCACCATTTTAGAAACATCTTACTTTCCAAACTGCCATTTAATTTACAGAGACCATCTGATTGCATCCAGACCTCCTTACAAGATGCTTAGAGTGTGGATTGTGGGACACAGCTACTTTTTCTGGAGCCAAAGGTATGCAGAAAACAAAGGCATTCACAAAGACCTAGGTTTGCCAAATGTAGACATTAAATGGATTGGACTGAGAGGGTTAAAGTGCCACCAATTGATGCCATTGGTGAAATCCTTCATGCAAATCCAACACCCTGACCTCATAATAGTTCACTGTGGTGGCAATGACCTAGGCACTTTGACTGGGGTAGGTCTGGAAATGCTTATGAAGGACACCTTTTCAGAACCGATTCCACTTTTCCCTAAAACTGCCTTTGTGTATTCTAACATATGCCAAAGGCAGAAATGGAACTGGTCCGATCATTTTTGTCCACAGATTGAGAAAGCTAGGAAACATGTGAATAAATCTGTTTCTGCTTTTCTCCGAGACTACAGAATGGGGTCCATTTACAATAACAATCTGCACTTTCATATGCAAGAGATGTATAGGAGAGATGGAGTACACTTTACTGATGAAGGAAACAGAGTCTTCCTCAATAACTTTAGACTCTGTATAGGTACTTACTTATAAGTACCAAAAGCTCTGAATGAACACAACAGCTCTTTTTAGAGCCACTCAAGAAGAAAACACTTAACCTTGATCTTTATCTCCCAACAATTTCATTTTTTTTTCCTTGGATCCGCGAACCCAACGCAAGAGAATCCGTGCATCCAACGCGGTAGGATGCGTGCACCGTGCGCGCATTTCGCAGTTTTTTTTTTAAAGGAGGCCCCAGGGGGTCCTTCTGGGACCACCTAAGCACCTCTTGAGGGTCAGAGTATTTCACCTCTGCCCCCTTTATATGTTTTACACACTTATTCCCCTTGCTTCTTCAGCCTCGCTTCTACCGAGGCAGAAAATGGCCGCCAACAGTTCCTGGTTTCGAATGTAGACAGACACTCGATAGCCAATTAGCATTCAGTGCAAGATCGGGAGGGTGCGCGCTTGGTTCGGGGAAGGTGCGCTTACGGTGTGGGTAGGGTCCAAGGATCCTCCCCAGCCATAGATATTTATGTACTTTTAACTCTCATTTTCTCAGGAACTACTGAACCGATTCACACAATTTATGCAAAAGCCACGAGTCTGAACTGAGGACTACCTCTTTGCCAAATTTGGTGTCATTCCGTTCAGCGGTTCGGGCTGTAGCTGTGACAACAGATCCTTAGAGAAATTGCATGGGGAAAATGCGTTTTGGGACCCCCCTTTTTTCTCGGCCCCCGCATGATGAATCACCACAAAACTTTCAGGGTAGGAGCGGAGCGGAGCTGGCCAAAAGTTTGGAAAATTTTGCGAGGATTCATCAACCGGCGCCAGACTTATCGGGAATAGAATGTTGCGGATTTCCTATGGAAAACAGGTCCTAACTATAACTACTGGCGACCGCCAGTAGATAATACACATACATATGTATAAATGCATATGCATATATATGCATATATATATGTGCATATGTGTGCGTGTAGAGAGAGGTAGAGAGAGGTAGAGGTGTAGAGGTAGATGTGTAGTAGAGAGAGAGGTAGAGAGAGGTAGAGAGATTGAGAGTAGAGTGAGTAATAGAGAGTAGAGAGTGAGTAGTAGAGAGTAGTAGAGAGTAGTAGAGAGAGTAGTAGAGAGAGTAGAACAGAGTGAGTAGTAGAGAGTAGTAGAGTGAGTAGTAGAGAGTGAGCAGTAGAGAGTAGTAGAGAGTGAGTATTAGAGAGTGAGTAGTAGAGAGTAGTAGAAAGTAGTAGAGAGTGAGTAGTAGAGTGAGTAGTAGAGAGTAGTAGAGAGTAGTAGAGAGTGAGTAGCAGAGAGAGAGTAGTAGAGAGTGATTAGTACAGAGCAGTAGAGTGAGTAGTAGAGAGTGAGTAGAAGAGAGAGAGTAGTAGAGAGTGAGTAGTAGAGAGTAGTAGAGGTTGAGTAGTAGAGAGTGAGTAGTAGAGAGTGAGTAGTAGAGTGAGTAGTTGAGAGTGAGAAGTAGAGAGAGTAGTAGAGTAGTAGAGAGTGAGTAGTAGAGTGAGTAGTAAAGAGTAGTTGAGAACGAGTAGTAGAGAGTGAGTAGTAGAGAGTGAGTAGTAGAGAGTAGTAGAGAGTGAGTAGTAGAGAGAGAGTAGTAGAGAGTGAGTAGTAGGGAGTGAGTAGTAGAGACTAGTAGAGAGAGAGTAGTAGAGAGTGAGTAGTACAGAGTGAATAGTAGAGAGTAGTAGAGAGAGAGTAGTAGAGAGTAGTAGATTAGTAGAGAGAGTAGTAGAGAGTGAGTAGTAGAGAGTAGTGGAGTAGTAGAGAGTGAGTAGTAGAGAGTAGCAGAGAGTGAGTAGTAGAGTGAGTAGTCGAGAGTGAGTAGTAGAGTGAGTACTAGAGAGTAGTAGAGAGCGAGTAGTAGAGAGCAAGTAGTAGAGTGTGTAGTAGAGAGTAGTAGAGAGTGAGTAGTAGAGAGAGTAGTGGAGATTGAGAAGTAGAGAGAGTAAGAGAGAGTAGTAGAGTAGTAGAGAGTGAGTAGTAGAGTGAGTAGTAGAGAGTAGTTGAGAACGAGTACTAGAGAGTGAGTAGTAGAGAGTGAGTAGTAGAGAGAGAGTAGTAGAGAGAGAGTAGTAGAGAGTGAGTAGTACAGAGTAGTAGAGTGAGTAGAAGATATTGAGTAGTAGAGAGAGAGTAGTAGAGACTGAGTAGTAGAGTAGTAGAGAGTGGGTGGTAGAGAGTAGTAGAGAGTAGTAGAGTGAGTAGTAGAGAATAGTAGAGAGTGAGTAGTAGAGAGAGTAGTAGAGAAGTAGAGAGTGAGTAGTAGAGAGTGAGTAGTAGAGTGTAGTTGAGTAGTAGAGAGTAAGTAGTAGAGAGTGAGTAGTAGAGAGCGAGTAGTAGAGAGTGAGTAGTGGAGAGTGAGTAGTAGAGAGTAGTAGAGAGTGAGTAGTAGAGAGTGAGAAGTAGAGAGTAGTAGAGAGTGAGTAGTAGAGAGTGAGTAGTAGAGAGAGAGAGTAGTAGAGAGAGAGTAGTAGAGAGTGAGTAGTACAGAGTAGTAGAGTGAGTAGTAGAGTGAGTAGTAGTGTGAGTAGTAGAGTGAGAGTAGTAGAGAGAGAGTAGTAGAGAGTGAGTAGTAGAGTAGTAGAGAGTGAGTGGTAGAGAGTAGTAGAGAGTAGTAGAGTGAGCAATAAAGAAAAGTAGAGAGTGAGTAGTAGAGAGAGTAGTAGAGAGTAAGTAGTGGAGAGTGAGTAGTAGAGAGTAAGTAGTAGAGAGTGAGTAGTACAGAGTAGTAGAGAGCGAGTAGTAGAGAGTGAGTAGTAGAGAGTGAGTAGTAGAGAGTGAGTAGTAGAGAGAGAGTAGTAGAGAGTGAGTAGTAGACAGTGAGTAGTAGAGAGTGAGTAGTAGAGAGAGTAGTAGAGAGTAAGTAGTGGAGAGTGAGTAGTAGAGAGTAAGTAGTAGAGAGTGAGTAGTACAGAGTAGTAGAGAGCGAGTAGTAGAGAGTGAGTAGTAGAGAGTGAGTAGTAGAGAGTGAGTAGTAGAGAGTGAGTAGTAGAGAGAGAGTAGTAGAGAGAGAGTAGTAGAGAGTTAGTAGTAGAGAGAGCAGTAGAGAGTAGTAGAGAGTGAATAGTAGAGAGTAGTAGAGAGAGAGTAGTAGAGAGTAGTAGAGGGTGAGTAGTAGAGAGAGTGGTGAAGAGTAGTAGTGAGTGAGTAGTAGAGAGTAGTAGAGAGTGAGTAGTAGAGAGTAGTAGAGAGTGAGTAGTAGAGAGTGAGTAGTAGAGAGTAGTAGAGAGTGAGTAGTAGAGAGTAGTAGAGAGTGAGTAGTAGAGAGTGAATAGTAGAGAGAGAGTAGTAGAGAGTGAGCAGTAGAGTAGTAGAGAGTAGTCAGTCAGTGTCAGTCAGTGTCAGTCAGTCAGTGTCAGTCAGTCAGTGTCAGTCAGTCAGTCAGTGTCCGTCAATCAGTGTCAGTCAGTGTCAGTCAGTCAGTCAGTGTCAATGAGTGTCAATTAGTCAGTGTCAGTCAGTCAGTGTCAGTCCATCAGTGTCAGCTAGAGCAGCTCTGCTGACCTGGTTCTCTCACTCTAAAGCAGCTCTCCTGACCTGGTTTCTCTGGCTCTACAGCAGGTCTGCTGACCTGGTTCTCTGGCTCTAGAGCAGCTTCGCTGGCCAAGTTCTTAGGCTACAGAGCAGCACTGCTGATCTGGGTCTCTGGCTCTACAAAAGCTCTGCTGACCTGTTTCTCTGGCTCTAAAGCAGCTCTGCTGACCCGGTTCTATGACTCTAAAGCAGTTCTGCTGACATGGTTCTCTGGCTCTAGAGCAGCTCTGCTGACCTGGTTCTCTCCCTCTAGAGCAGCTCTGCTGACCTGGTTCTCTCCCTCTAAAGCAGCTCTACTGACCTGGTTTCTCTGGCTCTACAGTAGCTCTGCTGACCTGGTTCACTGGCTCTAGAGCAGTTCCGCTGACCTGGTCCCTTGGCTCTAAAGCAGCTCTGCTGACCTGGTTCTCTCCCTCTAAAGCAGCTCTGCTGACCTGGTTCTCTCGCTATAATGCAGCTCTACTGACCTGGTTTCTCTGGCTCTACAGCAGCTCTGCTGACCTGGTTCTCTGGCTCTAGAGCAGCTCTGCTGACCCAGTTCTTAAGCTCTAGAGCAGCTCTGCTGACCTGGTTCTCTCGCTCTAAAGCAGCTCTTCTGACCTGGTTCTATGGCTCTAAAGCAGCTCTGCTGACCTGGTTCTCTGGCTCTAGAGCAGCTCTGCAGACCTGGTTCTCTAGCTCTAAAGCAGCTCTGCTGATCTGGTTCTCTCCCTCTCAATCAGCTCTACTGACCTGGTCCTCTGCCTCTAGAGCAGCTCTGCTGACCTGGTTCTCTCCCTCAATCAGTGTCAGTCAGTCAGTCAGTGTGAGTCAGTTGGTGTCAGTCAGTCAGTGTCAGTCAATCAGTGTCAGTCATTGTCAGTCAGTCAGTTTCAGTCAATCAGTGTCAGTAAGTGTCAGTGTCAGTCAGTGTCAGTCAATCAGTGTCAGCTAGAGCAGCTCTGCTGACCTGGTTCTCTGGCTCCAAAGTAGCTCTGCTGACCTGGTTCTCTCCCTCTAAATCAGCTCTCCTTACCTGTTTTTTCTGGCTCTACAGCAGGTCTGCTGACCTAGTTCTTAGACTGCAGAGCAGCACTGCTGATCTGGGTCTCTGGGTCTACAACAACTCTGCTGACCTGGTTCTCTGGCTCTAAAGCAGCTCTGCTGACCCGGTTCTATGACTCTAAAGCAGTTCTGCTGACATGGTTCTCTGGCTCTAGAGCAGCTCTGCTGACCTGGTTCTCTCCCTCTAGAGCAGCTCTGCTGAACTGGTTCTCTCCCTCTAAAGCAGCTCTACTGACCTGGTTTCTCTGGCTCTACAGCAGCTCTGCTGACCTGGTTCTCTGGCTCTAGAGCAGCTATACTGACCTAGTTCTTATGCTCTAGAGCAGCTCTGCTGGCCTGGTTCTCTGGCTCTACAACAGCTCTGCTGACCTGGTTCTCTGGCTCTAAAGAAGCTCTGCTGACCTTGTTCTATGGCTCTAAAGCAGCTCTGCTGACCTGGTTATCTGGCTCTAGAGCAGCTCTGCTGACCTGGTTCCTTGGCTCTAAAGCAGCTCTGCTGACCTGGTTCTCTCCCTCTAAAGCAGCTCTGCTGACCTGGTTCTATCGCTATAAAGACGCTCTACTGACCTAGTTTCTCTGGCTCTACAGCAGCTCTGCTGACCTGGTTCTCTGGCTCTAGAGCAGCTCTGCTGACCCAGTTGTTAGGCTCTAGAGCAGCTCTGCTGACCTGGTTCTCTCGCTCTAAAGCAGCTCCTCTGACCTGGTTCTATGGCTCTAAAGCAGCTCTGCTGACCTGGTTCTCTGGCCCTAGAGCAGCTCTGCTGACCTGGTTCTCTAGCTCTGAAGCAGCTCTGCTGACCTGGTACTTTCCCTCTAAATCAGCTCTACTGACCTGGTTCTCTGCCTCTAGAGCAGCTCTGCTGACCTGGTTCTATGGCTCTAAAGCAGCTCTGCTGACCTGGTGCTCTAGCTCTAAAGCAGCTCTGCTGACCTGGTTCTCTCCCTCTAAAGCAGCTCTCCTGACCTGGATTCTCTGGCTCTACAGCAGGTCTTCTGACATGGTTCTCTGGCGCTAGAGCAGCTCTTCTGGCCTAGTTCCTAGGCTACAGAGCAGCACTGCTGATCTGGTTCTCTGGCTCTACAACAGCTCTGCTGACCTGGTTCTTTGGCTCTAAAGCAGCTCTGCTGACCTGGTTCTATGACCCCAAAGCAGTTCTGCTGACATGGTTCACTGGCTCAAAAGCAGTTCTGCTGACCTGGTTCTATGGCTCTAAAGCAGCTCTGCTGACTTGGTTCTCTGGCTCTAGAGCAGCTCTGCTGACCTGGTTCTATGGCTCTAAAGCAGCTCTGCTGACCTGGTTCTCTGGCTCTACAACAGCTCTGCTGGCCTGGTTGTCTCCCTCTAAAGCTGCTCTGCTGACCTGGTTCTCTTGCTCTAAAGCAGCTCTATTGACCTGGTTTCTTCTCTGGCCCTACAGCAGCTCTGTGGACCTGGTTCTCTGGCTCTAAAGCAGCTGTGATGGCCTGGTTCTCTGGCTTTAAAGCAGCTCTGCTGACCTGGTTATGTTATGTTATGTTAACTTGAATTTGTAGAGCGCTTAATACCGACAGGTCTCTAAGCGCTGTGAACAGAACAACGAAAGTGCCAGGAGATGAAAGTATTGTAGCATGGGCACTAGGCCCAAGCCTCCGTGAATAAGAGGGTTTTCAGTTTCCTCCTGAAAGGCAGGAGGCTGCTTTCAGAGCGCAAGTCGCTTGGTAGTTTGTTCCAAATTTGGGGCATAAGAGTGGAAAAAGCTCGCCCCCCTGTTTTGGAGTAGTGGAAACGTGGGCATTTTAGTAGACCCTCCGTGGAGGACCTGAGAGTGCGACCGGGGGTATATATTGTCAGACGGTCTTTGATATATTTGGGGGCTTGCCCAAACAAGGCCTTATGTGTGATGCAGAGGCCTTTAAATTTGGCCCTCTGCTTGATGGGCAGCCAATGAAGTTGTTGTAGTAAGGGGGAAGCGTGAGTGTGTCTGGGTAGTTTAAAGATCAATCTGGCTGCATCGTTCATAACCACCTGCAATCTGTGCAGTAGTGTGGAGGGAAGGCCGATATATAGTGCATTACCATAGTCGATCCGGGCCAAGATCAGGGCGGAAACTACGGTTCTCATTGTTGAGAAAGAGAGGATGGGGGAGAGTTTTCTTAGTCGCCTGAGAAGGCCCACACAAGTCCCGAAGACGGAGGTGATCTGATTTGACAAGGGGAGATTCGCATCGATTTTTATTCCCAGACTTTTTACCATTGTGGCTGGTGCTGGGATTGTCCCCAGTTCGTCGGGCCAGAACTGGGAGTTCCAAGGGTTGCTGTTGTTTGTGATTGCTAACACCTCAGTTTTGTCGGGGTTGATCTTAAGTGAGTTAGAGGTCATCCACCTGACCACAAATCTCAAGATATCCTGTACCCTATCGTGTGCCTGCGTACTGTTATCTATTTGGATGATGATTTGTGTGTCATCCGCATAGTTGAAGACTTGGCAGTCCAGTTTGGCAAGCTTCCTGATCAGAGGACCCAGGTAGATGTTAAACAGAAGGGGAGATAGAGCTGACCCTTGGGGAACACTGCAAGGAATGGATCCCCTCTCTGACGTCAGATCCCCCATCTGTATTTTCAGGGTACGATCTGACAAGAATGATTCGATCCAGCGAAGGATCGACCCTCCAATGCCAGAGTCTCTGATTCTATCTAAGAGTAGAGCATGATTGACCGTGTCGAACGCTGCCGACAGGTCAAGAAGGATTAGGACGCAAGGTTTTTTGTTGTCTGCTTTGGTCCTAATTTCATCTAGAACAGACAGCATCACCAGTTCTGTACTATGATGAGCCCTAAAGCCGGCTTGCCTGTCCTCAAATAGATTGTAGGATTCCATGAATTTGGAGAGAGTTCGGAGGACATATTGCTCCAATATTTTGGCTAGGAAGGGCAGCTGAGATATGGGTCTGAAGTTTTTTAAGTTGGAAACATCAGCCCCAAGCTTTTTAAGAAGGGGAATAACTCTGGCTTCTTTGAATTGGGGTGGGACACTTCCTGAATCCAGCGAGGAGTTCATCAGGGCTAGGATTTCCTCCTCGATAGCTGGAAAGGCCAGCTTGAAAATCTTGGGAGGGCAAGGGTCTAATGGTGAGCCGGATTTTACTTTGGTCACAATACTTTGCAGTGTCTCCAAGTCCAGGGGCTGGAAACAGGATATTAGCTCAGTACCTTTCTCTTTTGGCTCCACCCTCATATTAAGGGGGAGTTTAAAAGGGGAGTTGTTAATGTCCGTCAGAATATCTTGGACTTTATCTGAGAAGAAGGATAGAAATTTGTTACATAATTCCTTGCTGGAAGGGGCGACTGGCACCTGTTTTTGACTTAGCTCTTTGAGGATATTAAATGTTTCTTTTTGTTTATTGGTGGCCAGCTGAATCTTGTTCTCGTAATGTTTGGCCTTGTAGCTTAACAAGGTCTTTTTGTAGACGGCGAGTTTTGCCTTATATTCTACATAAGTTTGTAGATCATAGGCTTTGCGCCAGCGTCTTTCAAATTGGCGAAGTGTGCTTTTCAGGACTCGAAGTTCGTTTGAAAACCAAGGGGAGCCTTTGCCCTTATTTCCGGTTTTTTTCCTTTTAATTGGGGCCAGTGTATTTATGGCAGAGGTAAGATGGTTATTGATGGAATCTGTCCATTTTTCCAAGTCCAATGTAATAGGCCTCTTGACAGGATTACTCCGAAGAGTACTCTCGAGGGTAGGACCGGAGATATTGTTCCAGCTTCTAACTACCTTCCAGGTAGGGGGAGGACTGGGGTTGTGTTTAATCGGGGGGAGTAGAAGGTTAATAGAGAAGTGATCAGACCACCCGCAGGGGATGATATTTATTAAGTTCACGGAGGGGGAAGTGGTCCATGCCAGGTCGAGGGTATGACCTTTCTCATGGGTGGGGCCTGACACCAACTGGGTGAATCCGAGGGAGGTAAGCATTGTCTCAATAAGTAGAGCCTGTCCCCCTCTGGGTATCTGATCCCAGTGATAGTTGAAGTCACCCTCTAAAGCAGCTCTGCTGACCTGGTTTCTCTGGCTCTACAGCAGCTCTGCTGACCTGGTTCTCTGGCTCTAGAGCAGCTCTGCTGACCTAGTTCTTAGGCTCTAGAGCAACTCTGCTGACCTGGTTCTCTGGCTCTACAACAGCTCTGCTGACCTGTTTCTCTGGCTCTAAAGCAGCTCTGCTGACCTGGTTCTATGGCTCTAAAGCAGCTCTGCTGACCTGGTTCTCTGGCTCTAGAGCAGCTCTGCTGACCTGGTTCTCTGGCTCTAGAGCAGCTCTGCTGACCTAGTTCTTAGGCTCTAGAGCAACTCTGCTGACCTGGTTCTCTGGCTCTACAACAGCTCTGCTGACCTGTTTCTCTGGCTCTAAAGCAGCTCTGCTGACCTGGTTCTATAGCTCTAAAGCAGCTCTGCTGACCAGGTTCTCTGGCTCTAGAGCAGCTCTGCTGACCTGGTTCTCTGGCTCTAAAGCAGCTCTGCTGACCTGGTTCTCTCCCTCTAAATCAGCTCTACTGACCTGGTTCTCTGCCTCTAGAGCAGCTCTGCTGACCTGGTTTCTCTGGCTCTAGAGCAGCTCTGCTGACCTGGTTCTCTGGCTCTAAAGCAGCTCTGCTGACCTGATTCTCTCGCTCTAAAGCAGCTCTGCCGACCTGGTTCTCTCGCTCTAAAGCAGCTCTGCTGACCTGG
Source organism: Triturus cristatus (assembly GCF_964204655.1). Taxonomy (NCBI): domain Eukaryota; kingdom Metazoa; phylum Chordata; class Amphibia; order Caudata; family Salamandridae; genus Triturus; species Triturus cristatus. The sequence continues at coordinate 554,588,700 of NC_140591.1, read as the reverse complement.
TTCTCTCCCTCTAAAACTGCTCTGCTGACCTGGTTTCTCTGGCTCTAGAGCAGCTCTGCTGACCTGGTTCTCTGGCTCTAAAGCAGCTCTGCTGACCTGGTTCTCTCCCTCTAAAGCAGCTCTGCTGATCTAGTTCTATAGTTCTAGAGCAGCTCTGCTGACATGGTTCTCTGGCTCTAGAGCTGCTCTGCTGACCTGGTTCTCTGGCTTTAAAGCAGATTTGTTGACCTGGTTCTCTCCCTCTAAAGAGCTCTGCTGACCTGGTTCTCTGGCTCTAAAGCAGTTCTGCTGACCTGGTTCTCTGCCTCTAGAGCAGCTCGGCTGACCGGGTTCTATGCCTCTAAAGCAGCTCTGCTGACCTGGTTCTCTGGCTCTAGAGCAGCTCTGATGACCTGGTTCTCTGGCTCTAAAGCAGTTCTGCTGACCTGCTTCTCTCCCTCTAAAGCAGCTCTGCTGACCTGGTTTCTCTGGCTATACAGCAGCTCTGCTGACCTGGGTCTCTGGCTCTTGAGCAGCTCTGCTGGCCTGGGTCTCTGGATCTAGAGCAGCTCTGCTGACCTGGTTCTCTGGCTCTACAATGGCTCTGCTGACCTGGTTTCTCTTTCGATGCACGCACCCAACTTCACGAAAATATATTTAAAAATAATATAAGTTTTTTATAAATACAAATATATTATTTTTATGAATATCTTAGATAATATCTTGCCCTAATATGTATATTAAAGACACATACATATCATTCTGGAACATAATTTTTTTTTTTGCAGGAGTCGCGCACCCAGCGTGCCCCAGCACATATAGGACGTCACGCGGGACCCGCAACCACGCAAGCATCTTGTACCGTAATGCGCATGTGTCGCAAATGCGCGGAAGCAGGAGTCGCAGACTGTCCGCATACCAATCGCGCACATCACGTAATATTAAATGTATATGATGTAACTGAAAAACACGCAGCCGTCGTACACCGTACGCGGATCCTACACGACTTTTCTAAAACGGCGGCTAGAAAGCGCGCACCCACCGTGAGGTGTACGCTTTAAGTGCGCGACTCCGAAAAATGTTTTGATTTTTTTAAAAGAAAATAATATAAATATATTAAAATAAAAAATGAAAACAAGAAAATTAATCAATATTGAATAGTGAAATGGCCAGCTAACTATAACACCCCTGAAACCTATGTTTTTTTCTGTGAATATATATATATATATATATATATCCTTCACCTCTTGTAGCTCTCCTCGCTAGCGTGGCGCTCTTCACAGCTGTGCGTTGCCTCGCGGTTGAGCAAAACCGCTTTACATAATCCAACACTTTCCCGTAAGAAAGAAAACATGTCGCACTCCGGTAACCATTTCAAAAATCTTCATGTATTTATTTCACAACACTCCCCAGGTTGAAAAGCAAAACCGACGCGTTTCGATCTCCTCTGAGATCTTGTTCACGGTAACGCCCCCTTCATTTGTTACACAAACTTAAAGCGCAAAAATGCTTACATCATTTCCTGTGTCAAATGCTATGGGGCATTATGGGATTTGTAGTAACCATGTTCACATTAATACTTTTGCATGTGAATAAAACAACAATCTGTGAAAATTTAATTAAACCAATTTCTGCTTCAATTTTGAAATATCTTCAAGAATGATTATCTGTAAAAAACAGCACATTTAATAACAATATATTCTATTAATGCCTCCAGTGGCCATTATTAATGGTTGTTCATTAATATGCTTTCATTGTTTTTATATTTTCTAGCTGAAATTTATCAAATAAATTGCCTCAACAATCAAAAAAAGAAGAGTGAAAAAGTGCAAATGAATAAAATAATATAAAAATACTGTGATTTCAGTGCCCTATGTACACAAAACAGGCTAGAGAATTGTTCTTCTCTGATTGATCAATTTCCATATATCATACTGATTGGATTTCTTATAAAAACTACTGCTACGACGGTTTTCCTACATCATGTTATTTACAAATGTGTAGAAAGTGCTTCACTTTGGTTCAATCCATGCGGTGTTAAGGAGCGTAAATCCAGAATATATTTTGACTCTTTTTGTCTGAGGTTGCTTTCTCTGTCCCCACCTCGCACTTGCTTTTTGACTGTGTCAATGCCATAAAATATTAAAGTCTTCCAATTACTGTCATGGTTTGTTTCCATATGTTTAGCGACTGCATTGCTCCTGTCCTTATGAATAGTCGCCCTCACATGTTCAAGAATGCGCTTTTTCAATTCACATATGGTACTGCCCACATATTTGAGTTGACATGGGCATTCTATTACATACACAACATACTGACTCTTGCATGTAATCAAATCTTGTATATTCCAAATTTTTCCATCTGCCATCTTGAACGTGTTTCTCACAATCTGGCATACTTTACAATTGTAACATTTCTTAAAGCCTTTGCTTTCTAGCCATGACTTGTTTTTTTCCTTTGAATTTACAAATTGATAACGATGGACGCCATATCGTTATACACAAACATTGATCACGAAATTGGAATTTCAGCATGCAAATTTTTCTTGAAGGAGAGAAACATCCATTATACACAGCATAACATCATGTTGGAAGAAATTATAAGAATGTGCCTAACACAAAATGTGTTTTATTTTGGAGAAGATATCTTTAAACAAACTAAAGGCCCTGCGATGGATTTTTCCTTCAGCTCAAGCTTCGCTTGTCTCACTATGGGCTGGTGGGAGCAGAAATGAGCATGGCAATCTGACAATGACATTTTTTTGAACAAAATAATTTTATGGTTACGCTTCATTGACGACCTCCTTATCATCTGGGATGGGTCGGAGCTTGAATTCAAGAAATATTTGGAGATTTTAAATAAAACACCGCAAATTTCAAATTTACTTATGATTTAAGTGAAACGAGAGTCATTTTCCTCGATACAGAAATCTATATTGAGGCAAATGAAATTCAAACAACGTTGCACAGGAAAATGACAGCTACTAACGCAACCTTGCATGCAAGCAGTTTTCATCAGCAATGTTTATTCCAAAATATCCCATATGGAGAGTTTTTAAGAGTTTGTAGGATATGTTCGAAAAAAACAGAATGGTTAAAACAGAGTGCATCAACTTTTAAAAGATTTGAAAAAAGAGGATATCCAAAATCTCAAATCAAAAATGGATGGGAGAGAGCCAGTGAAAAAGACAGAAAGGAATTATTGAAAATAATTCCAGAAAGTCAAATTCAAAAAGGTAAAATTGAGCCAATAAGATTTATAACCACCTTCTCAAAAGAGTCAACACAAATTAGACTAATCTTAAAAAGAAATTGTAAAATCTTAAAATTAGACACTACTGTTGGACCAATCATGGGCAATGCACCCAATATAATATATCGACGAGCAGCAAATCTGAAAGATCGGATGACCCACAGTCAATTTCAAAAGGAAAAAAACAAGTCATGGCTACAAAGCAAAGGCTTTAAGAAATGTTACAATTGTAAAGTATGCCAGATTGCGAGAAACACTCAAGAGATCAAGATGGCAGATGGAAAAATTTGGAATATACAAGGTTTGATTACATACAAGAGTCAGTACGTTGTGTATGTAATAGAATGCCCATGTCAACTCAAATATGTGGGGAGTACCATATGTGAATAGAAAAAGCGCATTCTTGAACATGTGAGAGCGACTATTCATAAGGACAGGAGCAATGCAGTTGCTAAACATATGGAAACAAACCATGACAGTAATTGGAAGACTTTAATTTTTTATGGCATTGACACAGTCAAAAAGCAAGTGCGAGGTGCGGACAGAGAAAGCAACCTCAGACAAAAAGAGTCAAAATATATTCTGAATTTACGCTCCTTAACACCGCATGGATTGAACCAAAGTGAGGAACTTTATATACATTTGTAAATAACATGATGTAGAAAAACCGTTATAGCAGTAGTTTTTATAAGAAATCCAATCAGTATGATATAAGGAAATTGATCAATCAGAGAAGAACAATTCTCTAGCCTGTTGTGTGTACATAGGGCACTGACATCACAGTGTTTTTATTTTATTTTATTCATTTGCACTTTTTCACTTTTTTTCTCTTCTGTTTTTTGATTGTTGAGGCAATTTATTTGATCAATTTCAGTTAGAAAATATAAAAACAATGAAAGCATATTAATGAACAACCATTAATAATGGTCACTGGAGGCATTCATAGAATATATTGTTATTAAATGTGCTGTTTTTTACAGATAATCATTCTTGAAGATATTTCAAAATTGAAGCAGAAATTGGTTTAATTAAATTTTCACAGTTTATTGTTTTATTCACATGCAAATGTATTAATGTGAACATGGTTACTACAAATCCCATAATGCCCCATAGCATTTGACACAGGAAATGATGTAAGCATTTTTGCGCTTTAAGTTTGTGTAACAAATGAAGGGGGCGTTGCCGTGAGCAAGATCTCAGAGGAGATCGAAACACGTCGGTTTTGCTTTCCAAACTGGGGAGTGTTGTGAATTAAATACACAAAGATTTTTGAAATGGTTACTGAAGTGCGACCTGTTTTCTTTCTTATAGGAAAGTGTTGGATTATATATATATATATATATATATATCTATATATATATCTTAAAGAAGCACAAGGCGTTCCCCTGTTACCGGAGCTCCTGGCCCGTCAGGGCGGCCTCACAGATGGGCATGGGGCAGCCCATTACATTCTCTCAGCAAGACACACAAGTTGAGGCCCAATACTGTTGAAAATGATTTATTTCCAAATTTTTCAAGCGCCTGCTTCCATTAGTCCAACGTTTCGGCGTATTGCCTTGTTCACATATTGGATTGCAAGCGCCCAGGTGCGCTTGAGCCTGCTTTTAAGTTGGTGCAGCACGTGACTGTAATCATCAAACTACCAATCCCATTGTGCTTTGTGCATATTGTTGCAATGCACGGTGAAAATCACGTATGTACTAATCCTTAGTGGTGATATTCTTCTCTTTGCACAAGCACGATGTTACAGTGGAATTACTTTGCCGAACAGTCAGGTGAGTATATCATTGCCACTGCTCTCATAAAATTGTTTAAAATTTGGAAAAGTCACCTTCATACTGCACGATCTTGACAGCATGTTACTCTGCCAGAATCCCTTCCACGCACCGACCTTTTTGCTCAGTGGCAATCATTTGTAGGCTGGGAGGTGCGAGTGAGCCGAGCTCCTCAATTGACATCTTAAAGAAGCACAAGGTGTTCCCCTGTTACCGGAGCTCCTGGCCCTTCAGGGCGGCCTCACAGATGGGCACGGGGCAGCCCATTACATTCTCTCAGCAAGACACACAAGGTGAGGCCCAATACTGTTGAAAATGATTTATTTCCAAATTTTTCACGCGCCTGCTTCCATTAGTCCAACGTTTCGGCGTATTGCCTTGTTCACGGACTGGATTACAAGCGCCCAGGTGTGCTTGAGCCTGCTTTTAAGTTGGTGCAGCACGTGACTGCAATCATCAAACTACCAATCCCATCGTGCTTTGTGCATATTGTTGCTATGCACGGTGAAAATCACGTATGTACTAATCCTTAGTGGTGATATTCTTCTCTTTGCACAAGCACGATGTTACAGTGGAATTACTTTACCGAATAGTCAGGTGAGTATATCATTGCCGCTGCTCTCATAAAATTGTTTAAAATTTGGAAAAGTCACCTTCATACTGCACGATCTTGACAGCATGTTACTCTGCCAGAATCCCTTCCACGCACCGACCTTTTTGCTCAGTGGCAATCCTTTGTAGGCTGGGAGGTGCGAGTGAGCCGAGCTCCTCAATTAACATCTTAAAGAAGCACAAGGCGTTCCCCTGTTACCGGAGCTCCTGGCCCCTCAGGGCGGCCTCACAGATGGGCACGGGGCAGCCCATTACATTCTCTCAGCAAGACACACAAGGTGAGGCCCAATACTGTTGAAAATTATTTATTTCCAAATTTTTCAAGCGCCTGCTTCCATTAGTCCAACGTTTCGGCGTATTGCCTTGTTCACGGACTGGATTACAAGCGCCCAGGTGTGCTTGAGCCTGCTTTTAAGTTGGTGCAGCACGTGACTGCAATCATCAAACTACCAATCCCATCGTGCTTTGTGCATATTGTTGCAATGCACGGTGAAAATCACGTATGTACTAATCCTTAGTGGTGATATTCTTCTCTTGGCACAAGCACGATGTTACAGTGGAATTACTTTACCGAACAGTCAGGTGAGTATATCATTGCCGCTGCTCTCATAAAATTGTTTAAAATTTGGAAAAGTCACCTTCATACTGCACGATCTTGACAGCATGTTACTCTGCCAGAATCCCTTCCACGCACCGACCTTTTTGCTCAGTGGCAATCCTTTGTAGGCTGGGAGGTGCGAGTGAGCCGAGCTCCTCAATTAACATCTTAAAGAAGCACAAGGCGTTCCCCTGTTACCGGAGCTCCTGGCCCTTCAGGGCGGCCTCACAGATGGGCACGGGGCAGCCCATTACATTCTCTCAGCAAGACACACAAGGTGAGGCCCAATACTGTTGAAAATGATTTATTTCCAAATTTTTCAAGTGCCTGCTTTCATTAGTCCAACGTTTCGGCGTATTGCCTTGTTTACGGACTGGATTACAAGCGCCCAGGTGCGCTTGAGCCTGCTTTTAAGTTGGTGCAGCATGTGACTGTAATCATCAAACTACCAATCCCATCGTGCTTTGTGCATATTGTTGCAATGCACGGTGAAAATCACGTATGTACTAATCCTTAGTGGTGATATTCTTCTCTTTGCACAAGCACGATGTTACAGTGGAATTACTTTGCCAAACAGTCAGGTGAGTGTATCATTGCCGCTGCTCTCATAAAATTGTTTAAAATTTGGAAAAGTCACCTTCATACTGCATGATCTTGACAGCATGTTACTCTGCCAGAATCCCTTCCACGCACTGACCTTTTTGCTCAGTGGCAATCCTTTGTAGGCTGGGAGGTGCGAGTGAGCCGAGCTCCTCAATTAAACATCTTAAAGAAGCACAAGGTGTTCCCCTGTTACCGGAGCTCCTGGCCCTTCAGGGCGGCCTCACAGATGGGCACGGGGCAGCCAATTGCATTCTCTCAGCAAGACACACAAGGTGAGGCCCAATACTGTTGAAAATGATTTATTTCCACATTTTTCAAGCGCCTGCTTCCATTAGTCCAACGTTTCGGCGTATTGTCTTGTTCACGGACTGGATTACAAGCGCCCAGGTGCGCTTGAGCCTGCTTTTAAGTTGGTGCAGCACGTGACTGTAATCATCAAACTACCAATCCCATCGTGCTTTGTGCATATTGTTGCAATGCACGGTGAAAATCACATATGTACTAATCCTTAGTGGTGATATTCTTCTCTTTGCACAAGCACAATGTTACAGTGGAATTACTTTGCCGAACAGTCAGGTGAGTATATCATTGCCGCTGCTCTCATAAAATTGTTTAAAATTTGGAAAAGTCACCTTCATACTGCACGATCTTGACAGCACGTTACTCTTCCAGAATCCCTTCCACGCAGCGACCTTTTTGCTCAGTGGCAATCCTTTGTAGGCTGGGAGGTGCGAGTGAGCCGAGCTCCTCAATTGACATCTTAAAGAAGCACAAGGCGTTCCCCTGTTACCGGAGCTCCTGGCCGTTCAGGGCGGCCTCACAGATGGGCACGGGGCAGCCCATATATATATATATCACCTACTGGCGGCCGCCAATAGGTTGTTATAATTAGGGCCTCGTTTCTATTCAAAAAGCGTTTTTTCTTTTGACAATATCTTTGGCGCCGGTTTGACGAATCTTCGCAAAATTTCTCCTGTCTTGTAAGTTTCGGGGTGATTTGTGAAGCGGGGGCCGAGAAAAAAGGGGTGTCCCACAACACGTTTTTCCATGTTAATTTCCATAGGAACTTTAGACAAAGCTACAGCCCAAACTGCAAAACGGAATTACACCAAATTTGGCAAAAAGGTAAGTCTTGGTTGAGAAAGAGCCCTTTTTTAAATGGTGTAAATCTGTTCCGTAGTTCCAGAGAACTTAGAAAAAGAAAAGTGTTGATATCCGAGCACCAAGGAGGAGTCGCGACTCCTCCCGAACCCGAGCTGACTTCTGATTGGCCGCCAACACTCCAAACCAGGAAGTGCTGGCAGCCATCTTGTGACTCGGTAACCGAGTCACAAGAAAACACTGAAAAAACCTAGGCCTGCTGAGGGGGTTGCACAGGGACCCCCAGGGCCAAAAAAAGCATTTTATTTAAAAAGATATGTGTGGGGGGGCTCAAGCCACCCAACACACCCCGGGGACCACCACCTCCCCAGGGCTTTGCCAATTTAAATGCAGGGGGGCACGTGCCCCCCCCCCCCACAGCCCAGGGACCGCCAACTCCCTGGGGCACTAAATATTCTAATTGGGGGGGTCCATTATGGGGACAAACACCTCCCCGGGGCTTTAGAAATGAGGGGAGCGGGGCCGCGCAGCCCACCTCCTGGAGCTCTTGATGGCCCTGTGGACTGCCACCCCCCAGGTCCTGATCCTGCAATGTGCCCACCCCCTGGACATTGCTGTTTGCTATGGCAGGGTGGGAGCACAGCTCCTGCCCTTCCAGGCTTCCATAGCAAACTCCTGCTTTGGTTTTTAGAAGTGAGAGCAGGAAAGCCTGCTCTCGCTTCTAAAAACCAAAGCAGAATTGCTTTTGCACAAGGGGAGCTGCATGTCAGCAGCTCCCCTTGTGCAAAAGCAATGCCGGCTCCCACAGGAGGTAGGGAGCCGGCGAGACAGGGGGGCATTGGGGTTCTCCCCATGGTCCCCAATGGAGAGGCCAGGCCTCGAGGGATGGTGTACCCGTGTCAGAAGGAAAAATAATTATCCTGAGGTCCTCTTTTATCCTGAGGACCTCAGGACACAAGTGGACTTCATCCCCTGAGCAGCAGTGCACCAAGAGGCGTGTTTGCTGAGTGGTGTTAAAAGGGGGCATGGCCTTGGACCACCTCTCTGCAATCCAGCTGTGTGGCGCTTACTGGAGACACCTGGTGGGCTAGTTGGCCGCCATGGACCTTCAGTATTCAAGGGGACTTAATCCCCCAACTTAGAACGCGCCAAGGGGCGCTTTTGGAGAGTGGTGGAAAAAGGGGTGTGGCCTTTGTCCACCTCTCAGCAATCCCACTGTGTGGGGCTTACTGGAGGTAAGACGTAGGCTAGTTGACCTTTAAAGAACCCCCAGCAGCAAAGGAGACTTCAATCCCCATCCAAGAGCGCATCAGGGAACGTGTTTGCAGAGTGGTGGGCAAAGGGGGCGTGACTTGCTTCAAGTACTTACCAATGCTGCTGTGTGGGAATTACTGGAGGCAATAGTAGGGGTAGTTGCCCCCCAAGGTTGCCATTGGGGCCAACTAACCCTCTTGTTAGCTGTAGTAAGTCACACACAGTGGCAGTGCTAAGATGTCTAAGGAGGACATGCCCCCCCTTTCTCCACCACTCTGCAAACGTGCCTCCTGGCAGACTACGGGATGGGGTATGAAGTCCAATTTACTCCTGAGGGAGTTTGGGGGCTAAGAAGCCCTCCTGGTACCTCCTGTAAGTCCTAGGCAGTGGAATTCCTGAGTGCTGGTCGGAGGCCCAGCACCCTTTCTCCTACACTCTGCAAACGTGACTACTACTTAAGAAGCATCTTCCTGTACCTGTGACTTAGAAGTACTTTTAATCCCCCTGCCCTATTATATACTAGGGCCTTACGGAGGAGGTCATGTCAATCACAGGGGTTCCCCAACCCATAGTGTACCCTAGTAAATGTAGGTGTTTTCACTGTATTTTAAGTGTCTTTTAGCATAGCACTGGCACCGGGCCTGGTTAGTCAGAGTCAGTTACCACCAGTACCAGTCAGCAAAAAGTTGGGGGCACAGGATGACTTTGCAACAAGGCCTCTTTCTGCACCTCTTTTGGTTCTTTCTGCAGATCTCTTGCTTCTTTCTGCACCTTTCTTCGTCTTTCTGGACTTCTTTTGCCTCTTTCTGTATTAATCTTGCTTATTTCTCTGCCTTTCTTCCTCTTTCTGCACATGTCCTACCTCTGTAGGCATAGTTAGAAATTTGAATTTAAAAAACCTTTGAAATTCTCTGAAAAAACCCTGGTTTTCATGGACGTTATAGTTAGTTGAACATTTCACTCGTACAAAACCAGAGAAACTCAGCCGTTATAGTTAATTCAGCTAACTATAACTCGCGCCCCCAGCAAGGCACTGCTGATGACATCACATATTACATCATTCATGACATGGTCAGTGACATCACTAATGACATCACTGCTAACATCTCAAATGAGATTACTGATGACATCACTGATGTCATGCAAAGATTCAATCACACTCTCATTTACTTACCTATACAGTTATATGCAAACCACTTCACTTATTCATACATACACTAACACATACTTATTCTCTTATACAATCACTGATACAAGCCCACACTCATCCATACAGCCACTATCTCAATCACTCACTCTCACATATTGTCATTTATATACTTCAAAACTCACATACATTGCCTTTCACATATGTAGTTACTCACACATGTACCACTGAGACATCCATTCACTCACCAACACAGCCATACACACACTCATCCACCCATACAGCACCTCACAGATGCACTCTTGAACTGATACACCCAGTGAATCACCCACTCACACATCTATGCACAGAGTCACACACCCCTCACCCACCCACATAGACAGTCAGGCACCCATACAGATACTCAGACAACCAATCAATAATCCATATAGACACTCATGTAGACACTTGCCAACCAATGCAACCACTTATCTTATCTTAAGCAACATTTATAAAGCGCACTGACACCATAAGTTTCCTGGAGTACAGAGTTTGTAGTGAGATAGGCTAACCAGAGGTGGTGAAGAGCAGGGTTTTTAGTGATTTTCTAAAGTTGAGTAGGGAGCCGCAGGTCTTGATCGACAGTGGAAGGGGGTTCCATAGATTGGGATCCAGGTAGGCAAATCTGCGTCCGCCCAGTTTTTTTTGTTTAAAGGTTGGGGCGGCCAGCAGATGGAAATGGGCCGATCGAAGGTTGCGAGCCAGAAGGTGCTTCGTAATAAGAGCTTTAACCCCTTGTATGCCCATGACGAGCTGGACTCGTCATGGAGCACTGTGCCCATGACGAGTCCAGCTCGTCATGAGGCATACCCTAGGGAATCCCTCTGGTGTGGGCACCAGAGGGATTCCCTTTCATGCAAAATAGCCTCAGGAGCTGGGGAAGAGCTTCCCCAGCACCCGAGGCCCCCCCCCCCCCTTTCACTGCAACGACGATTGGCGCGCACGTCGCGCCAACATCATTACAGTGAAAGTGAAACTGAAATGAGCCAAGAGGCTCATTTTAGGTTTCACTTTGTACGTGCTCAGGGGGCTATCTCAGCCCCCTGAGCACGTACAAACACGGGAGAGGTATCGTTGGAAAGGGGAGTATCTCCCCTTTCCAATGGTACCCCTCCCTAGTGGATCCCTGCTTGGGGATCGCCACAGGAGGGCGATCCCCAAGCAGGGATCCACCCACTAGACACCAGGGAGGGGGGGAGCGGCCCCTTGGCAAGGGCCTTTGCTACCCCCTGTATATTTTGGCCATTTTAGTCTTTTTGCCCCACCTGGGGGGCAGATGGGGGCATTAGCCCCCAATCTGCCCCCCCGGGGGGTAAAAAGCCCACTAGACACCAGGGAAGTTACACAAATAAATAAATAGGGGTGGGGGCTGCCCAAAACGGGCAGGCCCATGCCCCCACCCCCCCAATTACTACAGTCTTTCTGTCCCCCCCGGGGGCATATGGGGCATATGTGGGCTTATGTGGGCTTTCCGAGGGCATATGTGGGCTTTCTGCCCCCTCCGGGGGGCAGAAAGCCCTCTAAACACCAGGGATTCGTTTTTAGTTTTATTTTTAGGGTTGGGGCTGCCCGCAACGGGCAAGCCAATGCCCCCACCCACCACCATTACAGCCTTTCTGCCCCCCCTGGGGGCAGATGGGGCATCGGCCCCCAATCTGCCCCCCCGGGGGGGTAAAAAGCCCGCTAGACACCAGGGAATTGTTAAAAAAAAAAATTGGGGTGGGGGCTGCCCAAAACGGGCAGGCCCATGCCCCCACCCCCCCAATTACTACAGTCTTTCTGCCCTCCCCGGGGGGCAGATGGGGCATTGGCCCCTAATCTGCCCCTTCGGGGGGGCATAAAGCCCACTAAACACCAGGGATTCGTTTTTAGTTTTATTTTTAGGGTGGGGGCTGCCAGCAATGTGCACGCCAATGCCCCCACCCACCCGCCACCATTACAGCCTTTCTGCTCCCCTGGGGGCAGATGGGTCTTTCTGCCATTTGCCCCTAATCTGCCCCTTCGGGGGGGGGCAGAAAGCCCACTAAACACCAGGGATTTTTTTGGCGCAATTGTTTTTAGGGTGTGGGCTGCCCGAAAAGGGCACGCCAATGCCCCCACTCTCCCCCCCCACTAAAATGTCAGTCTTTCTGCCCCCCAGGAGGCAGATGGGAGCTGTAGCCCCCAATCTGGCCCCCCCTGGGGGCGCAGAATGCCGACTAGAAACCATGGATTTTTTTGTTTTATTAGTGTAGCGGTAGGGGCTCCCCAAAATGGGCATGACAATACCCCACCCCACGCCCAGAGAAATTCCAGTCTTTCTGCCCCCCCAGGAGGGCAGATGGTGGCAGTGGCCCCTGATCTGCCCCCTGGGGGGGCAGAAAGCCCAGTAGGCGCCAGCGAGTATGCAGGCTTTTTTTATGCGTGGGGTGGGGGCTACCCAAAATGGTCATACCAATGCCCCCACCCCCACAAAAAATAGCCACAGTCTTTCTGCCCCTTTAGGGGCATATCAGGATGAAACCCCCTTCCCCGATTCCCTCCCAGGGCGGCAGAAAGCCCACTGGGCTCCGATTGTTTTTTTTAGCAATCTGCATACCTGTGGATTTTGGGCCCTAGCGCAGTTGGCACGTAGGCACGTATTGCAAACCTAAAAATGTGTTCAAAATAACACTTTTTCCTCACATTTCTTTGTCGGAAAGTTCTGGAATCTGCGTGGGTCCACAAAATTCCACCCACCCTGCGTTCCCCAAAGTCTTCAGAGAAAAATGGTACCTCACTTCCGTTGGTAGGCATAGTGCCCGCGTCAGGCAAGGGCCCAAAACCTATTGAGGAGACATCAAAATTACCTATCACAAAACAACCTGGTTTTGCAAAGGGGGTCCTATGAGTTTTTGGCCCCGGGCTTGGCGGCTACCTAGGGAAACCTACCAAACCCACACATTTCTGAAAACTAGACACCCGGGGGATTCCAGGGAGGTATGGTTTGCGTGGATCCCCCAACGTTTCCTTACCCAGAATGCCCTGCAAACCTCAAATTTAGCTGAAAACATCACCTTTTTCACACATTTTTGTGTGGGAAAGTTGAGGCATCACCGGGCTGACACAAATTTCCTACCACCCAGCATTCCCCCGGGTCTCCCAATAAAAACGGTTCCTCACTCATGTGGGAGGCCCAAGTACCCGCGACAGGCAAGGCCCCAAAACGGATTGAGGCGACATGAAAATTGCCTACCTCAAAACGACCTGGTTTTGCAAGGGGGGTCACCTGGGTTTTTGGCCTGGTGCTCAGCGGCCACCTAGGGGAACCTACCAAACCCAACATTTCTGAAAACTAGACACCAGGGGGATTCCAGGGAGGTATGGCTTGCATGGATCCCCCAACGTTTCCTTACCCAGAATGCCCTGCAAACCTCAAATTTAGCTGAAAACATCACCTTTTTCACACATTTTTGTGTGGGAAAGTTGAGGCATCACCGGGCTGACACAAATTTCCTACCACCCAGTGTTCCCCCGGGTCTCCTGATAAAAACGGTGCCTCACTCGTGTGGGAGGCCCAAGTACCCACGACAGGCAAGGTCCCAAAACGTATTGAGGCGACATGAAAATTGCCTACCTCAAAACGACCTGGTTTTGTAAGGGGGGTCACCTGGGTTATTGGCCTGGTGCTCAGCGGCCACCTAGGGGAACCTACCAAACCCACACATTTCTGAAAACTAGACACCCAGGGGATTCTAGGGAGGTATGGCTTGAGTGGATCCCCCAATGTTTCCTTACCCAGAATGCCCTGCAAACCTCAAATTTAGCTGAAAAAATCACCTTTTTCACACATTTTTGTGTGGGAAAGTTGAGGCTTCACCGGGCTGACAAAAATTTCCTACCACTCAGCGTTCCCCCGGGTCTCCCAATAAAAACGGTGCCTCACTCGTGTGGGAGGCCCAAGTACCCGCGACAGGCAAGGGCCCAAAACGTATTGAGGCGACATGAAAATTGCCTACCTCAAAACGACCTGGTTTTGCAAGGGGGGTCACCTGGGTTTTTGGCCCGGTGCTCAGCGGCCACCTAGGGGAACCTACCAAACCCACACATTTCTGAAAACTAGACACCCGGGGGATTCCAGGGAGGTATGGCTTGCATGGATCCCCCAACGTTTCCTTACCCAGAATGCCCTGCAAACCTCAAATTTAGCTGAAAACATCACCTTTTTCACACATTTTTGTGTGGGAAAGTTGAGGCATCACCGGGCTGACACAAATTTCCTACCACCCAGCGTTCCCCCAGGTCTCCCGATAAAAACGGTGCCTCACTCGTGTGGGAGGCCCAAGTACCCGCGACAGGCAAGGTCCCAAAACGTATTGAGGCGACATGAAAATTGCCTACCTCAAAACGACCTGGTTTTGCAAGGGGGGTCACCTGGGTTTTTGGACCGGTGCTCAGCGGCCACCTAAGGGAACCTACCAAACCCACACATTTCTGAAAACTAGACACCCGGGGGATTCCAGGGAGGTATGGCTTGCGTTGATCCCCCCTTGTTTCCTTACCCAGAATGCCTGCAAACCTCAAATTTAGCTGAAAAAATCACCTTTTTCATATATTTTTGTGTGGGAAAGTTGAGGCATCACAAGGCTGACACAAATTTCCTACCACCCAGTGTTCCCCCGTGTCTCCCGATAAAAACGGTGCCTCACTCGTGTGGGAGGCCCAAGTACCCGCGACAGGCAAGGGCCCAAAACGTAGTGAGGCGCACTACGTTTAGGACCCTTGCCTGTTGAGGCGCACTACGTTTTGGGGCCTTGCCTGTCGCGGGTACTTGGGCCTCCCACACGAGTGAGGCACCGTTTTTATCGGGAGACCCGGGGGAACACTGGGTGGTAGGAAATTTGTGTCAGCCCGGTGATGCCTCAACTTTCCCACACCAAAATGTGTGAAAAAGGTGATGTTTTCAGCTACATTTGAGGTTTGCAGGGCATTCTGGGTAAGGAAACGTTGGGGGATCCACGCAAGCCATACCTCCCTGGAATCCCCCAGGTATTTAGTTTTCAGAAATGTGTGGGTTTGGTAGGTTCCCCTAGGTGGCCACTGAGCACCGGGCCAAAAACCCAGGTGACCCCCCTTGCAAAACCAGGTCGTTTTGAGGTAGGCAATTTTCATGTCGCCTCAATACGTTTTGGGGCCTTGCCTGTCGCGGGTACTTGGGCCTCCCACACGAGTGAGGCACCGTTTTTATTGGGAGACCCGGGGAAACGCTGGGTGGTAGGAAATTTGTGTCAGCCCGGTGATGCCTCAACTTTCCCACACAAAAATTTGTGAAAAAGGTGATTTTTTCAGCTAAATTTGAGGTTTGCAGGGCATTCTGGGTAAGGAAACGTGGGGGGATCCACACAAGCCATACCTCCCTAGAATCCCCCGGGTGTCTAGTTTTCAGAAATGTGTGGGTTTGGTAGGTTCCCCTAGGTGGCGCCTCTGAGCACCGGGCCAAAAACCCAGGTGACCCCCCTTGCAAAACCAGGTCATTTTGAGGTAGGCAATTTTCATGTCGCCTCAATATGTTTTGGGGCCTTTGCCTGTCGCGGGTACTTGGGCCTCCCACACGAGTGAGGCACCGTTTTTATCGGGAGACCCGGGGGAACGCTGGGTGGTAGGAAATTTGTGTCAGCCCGGTGATACCTCAACTCTCCCACACAAAAATGTGTGAAAAAGGTGATGTTTTCAGCTAAATTTGAGGTTTGCAGGGCATTCTGGGTAAGGAAACGTTGGAAGATCCACGCAAGCCATACCTCCCTGGAATCCCCCGGGTGTTTAGTTTTCAGAAATGTGTGGGTTTGGTAGGTTCCCCTAGGTGGCCGCTGAGCACCGGGCCAAAAACTCAGGTGACCCCCCTTGCAAAACCAGGTCATTTTGAAGTAGGCAATTTTCATGTCGCCTCAATATGTTTTGGGGCCTTTGCCTGTCGCGGCTACTTGGGCCTCCCACACGAGTGAGGCACCGTTTTTATCGGGAGACCCGGGGGAACACTGGGTGGTAGGAAATTTGTGTCAGCTCGGTGATGCCTCAACTTTCCCACACAAAAAAGTGTGAAAAAGGTGATTTTTTCAGCAAAATTTGAGGTTTGCAGGGCATTCTGGGTCAGGAAACGTGGGGGGATCCACGCAATCCATACCTCCCTGGAATCCCCCGGGTGTCTAGTTTTCAGAAATGTGTTGGTTTGGTAGGTTCCCCTAGGTGGCCACTGAGCACCGGGCCAAAAACCCTGGTGACCCCCCTTGCAAAACCAGGTTGTTTTGAGGTAGGCAATTTTCATGTCGCCTCAATACGTTTTGGGGCCTTGCCTGTCGCGGGTACTTGGGCCTCCCACACGAGCGAGGCTCCGTTTTTATCAGGAGACCCGGGGGAATGCTGGGTGGTAGGAAATTTGTGTCAGCCCGGTGATGCCTCAACTTTCCCACACAAAAATGTGTGAAAAAGGAGATGTTTTCAGCTAAATTTGAGGTTTGCAGGGCATTCTGGGTAAGGAAACGTTGGGGGATCCATGCAAGCCATGCCTCCCTGGAATCCCCCGGGTGTCTAGTTTTCATAAATGTGTGGGTTTGGTAGTTTCCCCTAGGTGGCCGCTGAGCACCGGGCCAAAAACCCAGGTGACCCCCCTTCCAAAACCAGGTCGTTTTGAGGTAGGCAATTTTCAAGTCGCCTCAATACGTTTTGGGCCCTTGCCTGTCGCGGATACTTGGCCCTCCCACGAGTGAGGCACCGTTTTTATCGGGAGACCCGGGGGAACGCTGGGTGGTAGGAAATTTGTGTCAGCCTTGTGATGCCTCAACTTTCACACACAAAAATGTGTGAAAAAGGTGATTTTTTCAGCTAAATTTGAGGTTTGCAGGGCATTCTGGGTAAGGAAACGTGGGGGGATCCATGCAAGCCATGCCTCCCTGGAATCCCCCGGGTGTCTAGTTTTCAGAAATGTGTGGGTTTGGTAGTTTCCCCTAGGTGGCCGCTGAGCACCGGGCCAAAAACCCAGGTGACCCCCCTTGCAAAACCAGGTCATTTTGAGGTAGGCAATTTTCAAGTCGCCTCAATACGTTTTGGGCCCTTGCCTGTCGCGGGTACTTGGCCCTCCCACACGAGTGAGGCACCGTTTTTATCGGGAGACCCGGGGGAACGCTGGGTGGTAGGAAATTTGTGTCAGCCCGGTGATGCCTCAACTTTCCCACACAAAAATGTGTGAAAAAGTTGATTTTTTCAGCTAAATTTGAGGTTTGCAGGGCATTCTGGTTAAGGAAACGTTGGGGGATCCATGAAAGCCATACCTCCCTGGAATCCCCCGGGTGTCTAATTTTCAGAAATGTGTTGGTTTGGTAGGTTCCGCTAGGTGGCTGCTGAGCACCGGGCCAAAAACCCAGGTGACCCCCCTTGCAAAACCAGGTCGTTTTGAGGTATGCAATTTTCATGTCGCCTCAATACGTTGTGGACCCTTGCCTGTCGCGGGTACTTGGCCGTCCCACACGAGTGAGGCACCGTTTTTATCGGGAGACCCGGGGGAACGCTGGGTGGTAGGAAATTTGTGTCAGCCCAGTGATGCCTCAACTTTCCCACACAAAAATGCGTGAAAAAGGTGATTTTTTTTCAGCTAAATTTGAGGTTTGCAGGGCATTATGGGTAAGGAAACTTTGGGGGATCCACGCAAGCCATACCTCCCTGGAATCCTCCGGGTGTCTAGTTTTCAGAAATGTGTGGGTTTGGTAGGTTCCCCTAGGTGGCCGCTGAGCACCGGGCCAAAAACCCAGGTGACCCCCCTTGCGAAACCAGGTCGTTTTGAGGTAGGCAATTTTCTTGTCGCCTCAATACGTTTTGGGGCCTTGCCAGTCGCGGGTACTTGGGCCACCCACACAAGTGATGCACCGTTTTTATCGGGAGACCCGGGGGAACGCTGGGTGGTAGGAAATTTGTGTCAGCCCGGTGATGCCTCAACTTTCCCACACAAAAATGTGTGAAAAATGTGATTTTTTTCAGCTAAAATTGAGGTTTGCAGGGGATTCTGGGTAAGGAAACGTTGGGGGATCCACGCAAGCCATGCCTCCCTGGAAGCACACGGGTGTCTAGTTTTCAAAAATGTATAGGTTTGCTAGGTTTCCAAAGGTGCCCGCAGAGCTAGGGTTCAAAAACTACAGCTAGACATTTTGCCAAAAAAGGGTCATTTTTCACTGCGAGATTGAGGTGTGACCACGTTGCGTTTTGCACCGTTTCCTGTCGCGGGCTCTAGGCCGACCCACACAAGTGAGGTACCGTTTTTCTCGTAAGACTTTGGGGAACGCGGGGTGGGTGGAAATTTGTGGATCCACGCAGATTCCGGAGCTTTCCACCACAGAAATGTGTGGAAAATGTGGTTTTTTTTGTCAATTTTTTAGGTTAGCAAGGGATTCTGGGTAACAGACCCTGGTGGGAGGCAGTCAAGTCACCCAATCCTGGATTCCCCTGGGTGTCTAGTTTTAAAAAATGTATAGGTTTGCTAGGTTTACCACGGTGCCCACAGAGCTAGGGTTCAAAAACTACAGCTAGACATTTTGCCAAAAATTGTCATTTTTCACTGCGAAATTGAGGTGTGACCACGTTGCGTTTTGCGCCGTTTCCTGTCGCGGGCACTAGCTCAACCCACACAAGTGAGGTACCGTTTTTCTCGTAAGACTTTGGGGAACGCAAGGTGCATAGAAATTTGTGGATCCATGCAGATTCCGAAACTTTCCACCACAGAAATGTGTGGAAAATGTGTTTTTTTTGACAATTTTTTAGGTTTGCAAGGGATTCTGGGTAACAGACCCTGGTGGGAGGCAGTCAAGTCACCCCATCCTGGATTCCCCTGGGTGTCTAGTTTTCAAAAATGTATAGGTTTGCTAGGTTTCCCAAGGTGCCCGCAGAGCTAGGGTTAAAAAACTAGAGCTAGGCACTTTGCCAAAAAAGGGTAAATTTTCACTGCGATATTGAGTTGTGACCACGTTGCGTTTTGCGCCGTTTCCTGTCGCAGGCACTATGCCTACCCACACAAGTGAGGTACCATTTTTATCGGGAGACTTAGGGTAATTCAGTTTCGTAAAGGAACTGTTATTATCTATCGACTTTTGATGCATTTCTGCCTTCCAAATGAAAGATAATGTGTAAAAATGAAGTCATTCTAAAAAATGACTGATAATTCTCATGCTAGTATGAGTATCCCCAATTTCAGAAATGTGCAAATATCTACTGTTTCTAAACTCTATATTTTGTTCCCATTTCAGAAATACATAGGTGTCTTTCATACCGATTTTTCCATGTACACATTTTTACAGAATAATTACTATATACCCGCTACATAATAAAAAACCATTGCAAGTTGCTGCTCAGTTTTTGGCTCTGGGTTCGGTGGGTTCTTGGTGAACCTACAAGTCCTATATATCCTCACAACCAGTAATGTCCAGCGGATGTAATGGTATATTGCTTTCAAAGAACTGTCATAATTAGAAGAAGTTACAGGTGAAAACGTTGACACAAAAGGCTTTTTTTTCAACTAATTTTTAATTTATCCTATATTTAACTGTTAGTTTCTATAAAAAAGCCTGAATTCAGAATTTTGTCTTCTTCTCGAAAATGTATAGCTTTCCAGGCTCCATTATTGCTTTTGTACCCATTTCTGCCATTAACTGGAAGGAGGTCAAAAGCACAAAAAATAGCAAAATTAGGCTATGTCCCAGAAAAATTCCAAAACTGTGTAAAAAATGTTGGGTTTCTGACTAAAGTCTGGTATCCCCGAAAAGCTGGGAAAATGGTGATTCCAACCCCACAAACCCTTTGTTGATAACATGTGCAGGGAAAAACCCAGATGCTTTCATTTGCAGCCCGTTTTTCCAATTTTCCGAAAAACCCCAAAATGTTGCTGTATTTTGGCTAATTTCTGTGACCCCTCTGGGAGAATCCACAAACCCTGAGTACCTTTAGAATCCCCATGATGTTGGAAGAAAAGGACGCAAATTTGGCGTGGATACCTTATGTGGTCAAAAAGTTACAGGGGTCTAAGCGCGCACTACCCCAAACAGCCAAAAAAGGGCGTGGCACAGGAGCGGAAAAGGCCTGGCAGCGAAGGGGTTAATGAAGTCTGAGCTGTTGCCATGGAGGGCTTTGAAAGTCAGGCAGTCAGCCTTGAAGGCTGCCCTCTGTGCAATAGGTAGCCAATGCAGTTTGTGCGGCAGAGGCTTTGCGGATTGCCACTTCGGGGTTTTATAGATAAGTCTCGCTGCCTGATTCTTCACCATTTGGAGGCGGCGAAGCAACACTGTAGGTAAGCTGAGGTAGAGGGAATTGGAAAATTCGAGGCGGGATAATACCAGCGAGATCACAACTTGTACTAACGCCGCATGTGACAACAGATGGGAAATTTTGCGGATTTTACGTAGCTGGAACATGCTGGAAGAGACCACAGCGCCTACCTGAGATTTAAAGGAGAGGTCGGAGTCAATAAGCACTCCTAGGCTCTTAATCGAGCTAGCAGGCATAGGGGCAGAACCCAGCTCACTTTGCCAGAACTGGGGGCCCCAGTGTGCTAAGCTCTTTCCTGGCAGAATAAGCTCAGTTTTCCCGGGGTTGAGCTTTAGTTGGTTCTGGTTCATCCACAGCTGTATGTGAAGCATTGCTGCTTGGAGTACAGCAGCGAGTCAGGGGAATCCAAGGGAAAAATGATCTGCAGGTCATCTGCGTAGTTAAAGACGGTGATCTTCCACCTCTTTAGAGAGTGAATTAAAGGGCGGAGGTATAGGTTGAACAGTAAGGGGGAGAGGGAAGAGCCCTGTGGGACCCTGCAAACTGTGGGTGCCCTGGGTGCAGTATAAGGGCCCAGGCGAACCGCCTGTCCTCTGCCCGTGAGGAAGGATTTAACCCAGTCAAGGGCGAGGCCATGACTGAACACCGGCCTGCTCGACACGGTGGAGAAGAATGTTATGATCCACCGTGTCAAACGCTGCCAACAAGTCCAGGAGCACGAGTGCCTGCGCGATTCCTCTGTCTGCATTCCCTCTCAAAACGTCCATCACCGCCAGAATGACGGACTCGGTGGAATGAGCCGGCCTAAAACCAGCTTGGTTAAGTTCCAAGTAGCTGGAGCTCTCAACGAATTTTGAGAGACAGGTGGTTACATGGGCCTCAAGGATCTTAGACAGATATGGCAAGAGGGAGATAGGACGGTAATTAGAGAGGGTAGCAGGGTCCGCTCCTGTTTTTTTTAGGAGGGAGACCAATATAGCCTCCTTAAAGGCATTGGGGACTGTGCCAGAGTTAAGGGAGGCGTTCAAAAATGGGGAGGATGCTATCTGGTAGTGAAAAACAGATTTCCCTAAAAACAGAGGGAGGGCAGCAGTCGTTGGGGGACCCCGACTTAATGCGGGTAGAGAGCTCGGAGAGGGTACTAAGGGTAAGGACCGAAAAATGGGTAAGGGACAAAGGGTTAGAGACGGGGACATCCAGCAACCCACTAGGCATAGGGGCGGGATGGTGTTCTTGATGTCCACAATTTTCTCAATGAAAAAGGTATTTAATGCATTGCAGGTCTCTTGGGTGGGAAGCTGAGTAGGTAGAATTCTATCATCAGAGGTGAAGTCATTCATTATTTTGAAGATTTCTTTTGGTTTATTATGGGCCAAAAGGATCCTGTCGGAGACATGTGCGGCTTTGGCTTTAGATATCGCACCTTTATACTCTTTACGGGCCGCTATATAGAGCAGTCTGTCAGGGTTCAAGTAATCACGTCTTGTTAGATCTGGGGGTCTCTAGTTGGCAGAGGTAAGTACCTTAGACCAAATAGGGACCCTTGCTTCTAGTCAGGGTACAGGGACACACACGGTAGATAACCCCTGCTCACCCTCTAGGTAGCTTGGCTCGAGCAGACAGGCTTATCCCCAAGGCAATGTGTAATGTATTTGCAAGTAACAACCACAATGACCCCCCCGGTACACCACAAATGATGACCACACAGGTGAGTATATCAAAAATATTACTTTATCTAGTTTCAGCAGTGAAAATCAATTATCATAACGTTGCACATTAATCGCTCTCTTGGATCGTTAGGAACATGAAAGGATAGTGTGAGACCGGCCTCACGGCGTATGCCCTCCCGATCATCCAGCCAATCTGCAACCACCCCCAAGACACGGCATCTCTGACTCCGGCCGCCCCAGCCACACAGACCCGAGGGCTGGCCAGAGCCCCCGACAGACTCAACACCCTACCACGCATGCCCGACCGAGGGAGCGGGAACCCCCGAGCCAGACCAAGAGGCGACAGCCCAGTCACACCTCGGGTCGCCTTCCCCCGGGAGGACTCGATCGGCCACCAGGCCCCTGGGGAGCAGGCGCCTCGCCTGCCGAGCGTCTGGGGTCCCTCCCAGACCCACCTGAAAAGACCAAAGAAACGAGTGGCAGGAAATCCCGCCGAACCCCCTCAGTCACCCAAGGCCCCTCTCTGCGAGGACTCCGGACTTCAAAGGGCAGGGGGAGTATAATAAGGGGTGCCAGGGGAACGAATGGGAGAGAAGACCTGGAACCATTGAAGCCTGCTGACGCTGTCGCGGCTCCCGAATACCGAACCACCTGGGCCTGCTGAGTGACTCGCGGCCTCCAGCCATTGAACCATCTGGGCCCCGCTGACGAGATCGCGGCCCCCGAACTCCGAACCACCTGGGCCTGCTGAGTGACTCGCGGCCTCCTGCCATTGAACCATCTGAGCCCTGCCGACGAGATCGCGGCTCCCGAACTCTGAACCACCTGGGCCTGCTGAGTGACTCGCGGCCCGACCCTCGAACCACCTGAGCCCTGCTGATGAGATCGCGGCTCCCGAACTCCGACTACCTGTGCCTGCTGAGTGACTCGCGGCTCTCCCCTCGAGGACGAATTGGCAAGAGATCGCCCAGAGAAACAACACCCTCCAGCTCGAGGATTGTGAGCTATCCGCAGGGTACTTTGCAGAGACACTACCTTCAAAGACTGTCCCGCTACCCCCATTCCCTTACCACCGATTTGTAGTCTCTTGTGCCGCTGATGTACTACTTACACCTTGGATCATAAAGATACCTTGAAACCTTCGATAAAAGAACCTATCGTCCTACAAAGAATACGTGTGGTGTCACTCTGTTCGTAGTGTAAGCTCAGGGTGTGCGCGCCTGGTTCGGCCTACTTGGGAGAGGTGGGTCAAAGGGGTGGGCAAGACGTGTATCGAACCCCCCTCCGGCGAACGCCTTTCCAACATTTGGTGGCAGACGACGGGATCCGAGCCGACATCGAAAGAGAGCGTGCAGTGAACGACTGACGCACTACCAAACAGAGATGGAAGGAGAAACCTCCCTGGGTGCCGCAGGTACCGAAATGAGCTCGACGTTCCGAGAGGATCAATTGGACTATTATACGCATAGGGAATTAAAACAATTTTGCAAAGACCTTGGAATCGCTACCACCGGATTAAGCACAAAGGAAGACTTCCAGAAAGTATTGAAGACCTGGGTCGAGACGGGGGCGCCCCCGACCCAAACGGAAGGAGACTCCGCCCATGAACCACAAAGCATCCCGGTGAGAAACAGCGGGCCACAGGGGAACCTGTCCCCCGAGGAACTAGCAGACCGAGAGAGAGGCCGCAACCACGAACTTGAACTGGCCAAGCTGAAAATCGAGGGAGAAATAAAACTAGCCGAGAAAAAGTTAGCCGTCGAGCAGTTACGGCTACAAGGGGAACTCGAGGAAAAGAGACGCCATAGAGAGCACGACGAAAAGAAACTCCAGCTGGAACATGAACGCAGCCTGAAAGAGATCGAGTTGAGGGCTAAAAGCGAAGAGTCACGACCTTCCGGGAATCTACCATCCGCTCCCACCGTGGAAGCCAAAGTCCACATCCCCAAGGATGTGGTAAAGGAGTATTACAAAAACGACGATAACCAGCAGTGGTTTAAGGCCTACGAAGTCGCCATGACCTCTCACCGAGTCCCGCAGAAGGATTGGGGGGCTGGGCTATGGGGCCGGTTCTTAAGCGAAGGAAGAGATACCCTGCTGGACCTGCCCTCCACGGTCATGAACTCCTACAGCCACATGAAGGAAGCCCTCATGGGCCGGTATGGACTCACCCCCGAGATGTACCGGCAACGGTTCCGAGATTGCAAAAAGATACCGGGCACCACATGGGTAGAATACGTGAACTTTTACAGCCGGGCCTTGGACGGGTGGATCAAGGGCAGCAAGGTCTCCACCTTCGAAGAGCTGTTTGATCTGATCGCCTGGGAACATTTAGCGGCCAATTGCTTTGTAGAACTGCACCAACATCTCCTGGACAGTAAACTCACCGACCCTCCAAAGCTGTCCGCCG
This sequence comes from Triturus cristatus, assembly GCF_964204655.1. Classification (NCBI taxonomy): domain Eukaryota; kingdom Metazoa; phylum Chordata; class Amphibia; order Caudata; family Salamandridae; genus Triturus; species Triturus cristatus. Next base: position 554,564,000 of record NC_140591.1, on the reverse strand, counting down.
AGGCTGACCGTTGGGTGAACACCCGGGCCACCCGAGGTCCCGTGGGAGACTACGGTCGCCACAGTCAAGGGGCCCCCCGCCAGAGGGGCGGAGGAAACCACGGCCGACCGAGAGACTTCCCAGGGGGGCCCCCGCACAGCCCTCCCAGCAGCCCACCAGCAGCAGGTCCAGCCCCGTCCCCAGCCAGCACCGGAGCCCCGGGGCGGCTAGGGCCACGAACCAGGATCACCTGCTTCCGCTGCCAACAGCCCGGACACTACGCCAATGACCCCCAGTGTCCCCAGTATCAACGAACCGCAACGACCAACCCCCCTGCCCGGCAGATGGCCTCCGTGGCCCTAGGGGAAGAGATAGAGGACTCCGAAGAGTGGGAACCAGCTGCCATGGCCCTGGTCTCCCTTGGTGATCGAGAAATGGTCCCCGGGACACCCTTACCCGCCAACACGAAGAAGTACCGACAGCAGGTGACCATCAACGGCCACCGAGTCGAGGGCCTCCGCGATACCGGGGCAAGTGTCACCGCGGTCCACCGCAACCTAATCTCTGAAGACCAGATCCTACCCGGTGCCCTCTGTCCGGTCATATCCTCCGACAATTCCGAGAGCCTCTGCCAGATGGCCCTGGTGCCTTTCGAGTGGGGAGGAGTCTCCGGAGAATTGAAGGTAGCCGTCCGAACATCACAGCCCATAGACTGCCTCCTGGGCAACGACCTTGAGAGTTCCCCGTGGGGGCAAGTGGAACGAAGAGCCCATCTCGAGATGATGGGCCTACCCGAATGGGTCTGCGCCACCACGCGCTCCATGACCGCGCGATTGCCCCTCTCCGAGGGCGGTGAGGCCCTCCCACCGAACACTGTCCCCGAGAACCGGGACACCCTACCAGAAACGGACAACCCTCCTTCGGAAGGAGAAGAAGACACTAACCCGGGAGAAGGACCGGAACCTTCCGCCCCTGAGGCACTGACTGAGCTCGGAGAACTGCCCGAGATGGCCCAGTGGCGCTGTGAGGGAGGTCCCTCCCGTGAAGAGTTCTGCCAGGAACAGGCCACCTGTTCTTCCCTCGTGGGACTCCGACAACAAGCCGAAGCATAGACCGCCGGTGACCGGACCGGAACCCACTGGGTCTATTGGGACAATGGCCTCCTATACAGCGAACAAAAGTCAGCCGAGCTAGGCGCAGCCCGAGTACTGGTAGTACTCCTGCGCTTCCGAAGCCTCCTCCTGGGCCTGGCCCACGATGTACCCTTGGCAGGACACTTAGGCCAAGACAAAACATATCAGCGATTAGTTACCCACTTCTATTGGCCCAAGATGCGAGCAAATGTAGAAGTCCACTGTAAATCCTGCCTCACGTGCCAGGACAGAGGGAAAAGTGGTGGAAAGCGCAAGGCTCCATTACAACCCTTTCCCGTTGTGAGTACCCCGTTTGAGCGGGTCGGCATCGACATCGTGGGACCCCTGGATCCGAAGACCGCCCAGGGCCACAGATTCATCCTCGTCCTGGTGGACCATGCCACCCGCTACCCCGAGGCCATTCCCCTCCGCACCGTGACGGCTCCCGTGGTGGGCCGGGCTCTCATGGGGATCTTCTCCCGTGTCGGATTCCCTCGCGAGGTTGTGAGTGATCGCGGCACTAACTTCATATCCCGCTACATGAAGTCCCTGTGGCAGCAGTGCGGAGTAACATATAAGTTCACGACCCCCTACCACCCCCAGGGCAACGCCCTGGTGGAACGCTTCAACCGAACCCTGAAGGGGATGATCCTGGGCCTCGAGGAGCCCCTGCGCCGAAGATGGGACGTCCTCCTCCCTTGCTTCCTGTTCGCGTACCGGAAAGTTCCCCAAAAGTCCCTGGGGTTCAGCCCATTCGAACTACTATACGGACACCCCGTCCGGGGGCCCCTGAGCCTGGTCAAAGAGGGCTGGGAGACAAGCCCCCGGGGGACCCCCCCTGATGTATTCCGCTACATCCTGGCGCTCCGCAACCAGACCCGGAAGTTCAGAGAATTCGCAGAGGCTAACCTCGAGGCCAGCCAAGAAGAAATGAAGCGCTGGTATGACCAGAACGCAACTCTGGTCGAGTTCCAGCCGGGCCAGCAGGTTTGGGTCATGGCCCCGGTGAAACCCTGCGCCCTACAGGACAAATGGACTGGCCCCTTCAAGGTGATCGAGCGGAAGAGTCAGGTCACGTACCTGATCGATGTACAGTCCCCACGGAACCCCCTCCGGGTTCTCCACGTGAACCGTCTCAAGCCCCACTTTGTGAGAACGGAGTTGAGTTTGCTACTGGCCACCGATGATGGGGCGGAAGAAGACGCTGAACCCCTGCCCGACCCCCTGTGCGCTAAAGAACTGGATGGTTCCGTGGAGGGAGTGAAACTGTCGACCACCCTCACTCCCCAACAGTCCGACGACTGTCACCAGCTGCTCAGACAATTCGCAGACCTCTTCTCCCTCATCCCAAGAGTCACCGACTGGTGTGTCCACGACGTGGACACCGGCGACAGCCCACCTGTGAGACACCGAGCCTACCGGGTGCCTGACCGGGTCCGCACCTGCATCAAGACCGAAGTACAGACGATGTTAACCCTTGGAGTGATCGAACCCTCCGATAGCCCCTGGGCCAGCCCGGTAGTCCTGGTCCCGAAAGCGGCCGCCCCTGGGGTCGCCCCCGAACTGAGATTCTGTGTGGACTACCGGGGGCTCAATGCGGTCACCCGAGCGGACGCTCATCCTATCCCCCGCGCCGACGAGCTAATCGACCGCCTTGGGGCCTCTCGTTTCCTCAGCACCTTCGACCTGACCTGCGGTTACTGGCAGATTGCGCTCACGGAGGGAGCAAAAGAACGCTCCGCCTTCTCCACACCCGATGGACACTACCACTTCAGGGTCATGCCGTTCGGGAAAACGCCCCGGCCACCTTCCAGCGGTTGGTAAACAAGGTCCTAGCCGGACTCGAGGAATTCAGCGCAGCGTACCTTGACGACATAGCCGTATTCAGCTCTCAATGGCACGAGCATCTCCAGCACCTCCGGCAAGTACTGCTGGCCCTGCGCCAAGCCGGCCTAACAGTGAAGGCCAGCAAATGCCAGCTCGGGCAAGGCTCAGTGGTCAACCTGGGGCATCAGGTGGGCAGCGGACAGGTCGCCCCCCTCCAACCAAAGATCGACGCCATCAAGTCCTGGGAGCCCCCCACCACTCAGACGGAAGTCCGGGCCTTCCTGGGCCTCACAGGATACTACCGGAGGTTTATTAAAAACTATGGTAGCCTCGCAGGGCCTCTCACTGAGTTGACCTCCAAAAAGCTCCCGAAGAAGGTGCAGGGGACCCCCCGTGCCAGCAGGCGTTCGACGCCCTGAAAACCGCCATGTGCACCGCCCCAGTACTCAAGGCCCCCGACTACTCCCAAGAGTTTGTGGTCCAGACCGACGCATCCGAACACGGCATCGGAGCCGTCCTCTCGCAGTTCAACGACAAGGGCATAGATCAACCCATAGCCTTCATCAGCCGAAGGCTGCTGCCTCGAGAACAGCGTTGGAGTACCATAGAACGAGAGACATTCGCCGTAGTCTGGGCCCTCAAGAAACTACGGCCCTACATGTTCGGAACCCACTTCCGAGTGCAGACGGACCACCGGCCCTTGCGGTGGCTGATGCAGATGAGGGGAGAGAACCCCAAGCTATTACGATGGTCAATCTCCCTCCAAGGGATGGACTTCACTGTCGAGCCTCGCCCCGGGACGGATCATGCCAACGCCGACGGCCTGTCCCGGTTCTTCCGCTTCGGCGAGGAGAACCCCCCAGTGGATGGGTAGTTCTCCACGCCTTTCAGCTGGGGGGGACGCGTGTGAGACCGGCCTCACAGCGTATGCCCTCCCGATCATCCAGCCAATCTGCAACCACCCCCAAGACACGGCATCTCCGACTCCGGCCGCCCCAGCCACACAGACCCGAGGGTCGGCCAGAGCCCCCGACAGACTCAACACCCTACCACGCATGCCCGACCGAGGGAGCGGGAACCCCCGAGCCAGACCAAGAGGCGCCAGCCCAGTCACACCTCGGGTCGCCTTCCCCCGAGAGGACTCGATCGGCCACCAGGCCCCTGGGGAGCAGGCGCCTCGCCTGCCGAGCGTCTGGGGTCCCTCCCAGACCCACCTGAAAAGACCAAAGAAACGAGCGGCAGGAAATCCCGCCGAACCCCCTCATTCACCCAAGGCCCCTCTCTGCGAGGACTCCGGACTTCAAAGGGCAGGGGGAGTATAATAAGGGGTGCCGGAGGAACGAATGGGAGAGAAGAACTGGAACCATCGAAGCCTGCTGACACTGTCGCGGCTCCCGAATACCGAACCACCTGGGCCTGCTGAGTGACTCGCGGCCTCCAGCCATTGAACCATCTGGGCCCTGCTGACGAGATCGCGGCCCCCGAACTCCGAACCACCTGGGCCTGCTGAGTGACACGCGGCCTCCAGCCATTGAACCATCTGAGCCCTGCCGACGAGATCGCGGCTCCCGAACTCCAAACCACCTGGGCCTGCTGAGTGACTCGCGGCCCCGACCCTCGAACCACCTGAGCCCTGCTGACGAGATCGTGGCTCCCGAACTCCGACTACCTGTGCCTGCTGAGTGACTCGCGGCTCTCCCCTCGAGGACGGATTGGCAAGAGATCGCCCAGAGAAACAACACCCTCCAGCTCGAGGATTGTGAGCTATCCGCAGGGTACTTTGCAGAGACACTACCTTCAAAGACTGTCCCGCTACCCCCATTCCCCTACCACCGATTTGTAGTCTCTTGTGCCGCTGATGTACTACTTACACCTTGGATCATAAAGATCCCTTGAAACCTTCGATAAAAGAACCTATCGTCCTACAAAGAATACGTGTGGTGTCACTCTGTTCGTAGTGTAAGCTCAGGGTGTGCGCGCCTGGTTCGGCCTACTTGGGAGAGGTGGGTCAAAGGGGTGGGCAAGACGTGTATCGAACCCCCCTCCGGCGAACATCTTTCCAACAGATAGTCTCTAGTCTCTTGTGCGAGGTAGGTTGTGTTAAGAATATGTCGTTAGGCTCTCAGTACTGAAAACACCTTTTTCAGCTCTGCCCCTGCGCTTATAACTGAAGCGCTCCTCTCCGGCCGCTCTTCCAGGCAAATGCACCCTGGGTGTTGGTCCCCGGGCCCCACAAGCTATGCGGGACGTTTGGGGGTTAAGCGGGCTGTCACAACAGATACCGAAGCTCCCTTTCCCTGCACGGACTCACCAGACTGCGGGTCGGGGCGCAAGGACTCAGCGTGTCAGAGCCCTCCTCCGGGACAGAGTTCCTGCATCTCACGGACGATGGCCAATCAGGTCGCGGCTCCCTCGACGAGCCCCCAGGGACGACGTCAGACGTCACCGGGCCTCCGCCAATCGCAGCGCGGTTCCTCCGGCCAAGCCTCCGCCGTCGACCAATCCGGTCGCGGCCTCCTCGCTCCGCTCTTCGCGGTCTATGGTACGGAGAGGCACAGCTCCTGGTCGATCTCGGGCCCCCGGGCCGTGGCGGTGAATTGCGGGCAGGATTTGTCAATGCGCCGTAGCACAGGTGCCGATAAGCATGTCGATCTTCTCAGCGCGGCAGCTGGTTTCAGGCACAGAGCAGCGCAGCTCCCTCAAGCAAAGCAGAGAGCAGTCAGCGCACTTCACGGGACACAGCAGAGTCTTGAAGTCTCGGCAACCTTTATGTCCCTGGGTTGCCAAACAGGAGGCCAGCTCTTCTCAGGCCCTTGGAGATTCAGAGTGGAAGACACAGCACACAGCAAAGTCTTGTCAGGTCAAGCAGGCAGGGTCACAGCACACAGCAAGGCCCCTTCTCCTCCTCAGCTTCAGTTGCACAGCAGAACAGGTCAGCCGTTAGAGCACACAGCAAGGCAATCTTCCTTTAGTCCTTCAGCAGTCCGTCTTTCAGCAGAGGTTCCTCTTGATTGTAGAATCTAAAACTCTGTTGTCAGGGGTCTTGTACTTATACCCCTAAAAGTCTTTGAAGTCTTTGTGCAAGTGGGTCCTGAGCCCGGTCTGATCCAGTTCTGGGTGTTGCTGGAGCACTTTGTTTTCCTGGCTTCTGCTTTCTTTTCAGAGTGAGGGGCAGAGTCGTCAGCCGCCCAGCAGGAGGTGGAGCCAGCAGTGTGGCAGGCAGGCACAGCCCTATTCACTCCCAGGTGCTATCTCCTCCCTCCACTCTACTTGCAAATGTCGCCATTCAGCAAAGGGCAGACTCAGCCAACCTTCTGGGGGATCCCAAGCCCCTGTCACTCTCAAGCCAGACAGTCAATCCACAAGCATGCCCAGGCACACAGAAGGGTCAGACAAGAGAACAGCTACTCTCTAAAAAGTACTATTCTCCAACTCAGGATTTAAAAACAACCTCTCCTAAAAGATGTGTTATTAAATGCTGAGCTCAGGGATATCAAACACTCATGTCTTATCTTGTTCCTATGAGAAGATAGGCGGATAGCCATTGGCACCAGCCTCCCCCATGTTAGCCTATGGAGCAAGATAACCTTGCAGCAGTGAACACACAAAATGGCTGCTGTTCACTACCAGAGCATGATACCTGCACTAGTACATGCTCTACCTTTTACATACACTGCACCCTGCCCAGGGGGGTACCTTGGGCCTTCCATAGGGATGACTGACGTGTATAAAAAGGGAAGGGTTAGGCCCGGCCAGTGTGGACTCTGGCCAGGAGGACATGGCAGTCCGGGGACTGCAGGCAGGCCTGCGGCGGCAGGCCTGAGACACCATTTTAGGGCTACACAGGTGGGTGGCGAAATCAGCGCTGCAGACCCACTAGTAGCATCTGTCATCACCAGCCCTGGCACACACAGTGCACTTTACTAGGGACTTCATGGTGATACAGATATGCCAATCAGGTATATCCAATCAATATGATATTTTACACAGGGAGCACTTACACTCTGGCACTGATTAGCAGTGGCAGAGTGTCCAAAGCATCTAAACCAGCAAAAACGAAATCCAGCACAGCATCAAAAATCCGGGTAGTAGAGGCAAAAGATAGGGGGAAAACCCACGCCAAGGATGTCAGGTCTAACACGTGTCCCCTCCAGCTGAAAGTGGGGAGAACTACCCACCCTCTTGGGAGTTCTCATCACTAAGGCGGAAAAACCTGGACAGACCATCAGCATTGGCGTGTTCTGTATCAGGACGGTGTTCCACCGTGAAGTCCATTCCCTGTAGGGAGATGGACCACCTCAACAGTTTTGGATTCTCACCCCTCATCTGCATTAACCATCTGAGGGGCCTGTGGTCAGTCTGAACACGGAAGTGAGTCCCAAACAGGTAGGGCCTCAGCTTCTTCAGGGCCTAGACCACAGCAAATGCTTCCCTTTCAATAGCACTCCACCTCTGTTCCCTGGGGAGTAGCCTCCTACTAATGAAAGCTACAGGTTGGTCCCCGCCCTCGTCATCCATCTGTGAGAGTACTGCTCCCACGCCTTGCTCTGAAGCGTCTGTTTGCACTATGAACTCACTGGAAAAGTCAGGTGCCTTAAGCACGGGTGCTGTGCACATTGCAGTTTTCAGGGCATCAAAAGCAGTTTGACAGGCCTCGGTCCAATTCACTTTCCTGGGCTGATTTCTAGAGGTTAGTTCTGTCAAGGGGGAAACAATGGTGCCGTATCCCTTAATGAACCGTCTGTAATACCCGGTGAGTCCTAGAAAGGCTCTCACCTCTGTCTGGGTCTTGGGGGGTTCCCAAGCCAGAATGGTATCAATCTTCGCCTGTAGGGGCGCCACCTGGCCGCTCCCTACCTGGTGTCCCAAATACACCACTGATCCCTGCCCTATCTGGCACTTGCTGGCCTTGATAGTGAGGCCTGCCTTCTGCAGAGCCTTCAACACTTCACAGAGGTGTTGCAAGTGTTCCTCCCAAGTGGAGCTGAACACAGCAATGTCATCCAAGTATGCGGCGCTGAATTGCTCCAGCCCGGTCAGTACCAGGTTGACCAGTCTCTGGAAGGTAGCAGGGGCATTTTTCAATCCAAAGGGCATGACGCGAAACTGGAAATGCCCCTCTGGTGTTGAAAATGCCAACCTCTCCTTTGCCCCCTCAGTTCAGGCAATCTGCCAGTACCCCGAAGTCAAATCAAAGGTGCTGAGATACCTGGCAGCTCCCAACCGATTCACGAGCTCATCAGCTCTGGGGATGGGGTGCGCGTCAGTCTTGGTGACCGCATTGAGCCCACGGTAGTCCACGCAAAACCGAAGTTCTGGCGGGTCACCGGGTGTAGCAGCTTTCTTGGGAACTAGGACCACTGGGCTAGCCCAGGGACTGCTGGAGGGCTCAATTACCCCTAACGCCAACATCTTGGAAACTTCTTCCTTGATGCTGGCCCTGACCTTGTCAGCTACTCTGTAAAACTTCTGCTTCACAGGTAGACTATCTCCAGTGTCCACATCATGGACACACCAATTGGTGACACCTGGGGTCAGGGAGAACAGGGAGGCAAACTGACCCAACACCTGGCGACAGTCTCTCTGCTGTTCTGGGGTCAGGGTGGGCGAGAGGACCACACCATCCACTGACCCGTCTTGCTCCTTGGTTGCCAGGAGGTCAGGGAGAGGATCACTATCCTCTTCCCCACCATCATCGGTAGCCATGAGCATTGTCACTTCAGACCTCTCAAAGTGGGGCTTGAGCCGGTTCACATGCAAGACTCTCAGGGGCTGCCTAGGAGTCTTCATGTTGATCAGGTAAGTCACCTCACTCTTGCGCTCTACCACCTCGTATGGCCCGGTCCACTTGTCACGGAGCGCACAAGGCTCCACCGGCGCCATCACCCACACTTTCTGCCCAGGATGAAATTCTACCAGAGTGGTATTCTGGTCGTACCATTTTTTCATCTCCTCCTGGCTGGCTTCTAGGTTCTCTTGAGCGAGCTTCCTGAAGCGCTGTGTCTGGTTGCGGATGGCCAGCACATAGCTGAACACATCCTGGGGGGTTTTCCCACGGGATTTCTCCCACCCCTCCTTCACCAGTGTGAGAGGTCCTCTAACAGGGTGGCCATACAGCAGTTCAAAGGGGCTGAACCCTAAGGACTTCTGAGGCATCTCCCTGTAGGCAAACAACAGGCATGGTAACAAGACGTCCCACTTCCGTCTCATGGGCTCCGCTAGGCCCATAATCATACCTTTCAGGGTGCGGTTGAACCTTTCAACCAACCCATTTCCTTGAGGGTGGTAAGGAGTGGTGATCTTATAAGTTACCCCACACTCCTCCCACAGAGACTTCATGTACCTAGAGATGAAGTTGGTACCCCGGTCGGAGACCACCTCTCTGGGGAACTCCACGCGGGAAAAGATCCCCATCAATGCACGTCCCACCACGGGGGCTGTGATTCTCCTGAGAGGGACTGCTTCCGGGTACCGGGTGGCGTGGTCCACCAAGACCAGGATGAACCTGTTGCCTAAGGCAGTCTTGGGGTCCAGGGGCCCTATGATGTCAATGCCCACCCGCTCCAAAGGGGTGCTCACCACAGGAAAAGGTTGGAGGGGTGCCACGCACTTTCCTCCGCTCTTACCACTGGCTTGGCATGTTTGGCAAGACTTACAAAAGGTACTGACGTGCTTCTTCATCTGGGGCCAGTAGAAGTGGGTGACAAGCCTGTGATAGGTCTTGTCTTGCCCCAGATGTCCTGCGAGAGGCACGTCATGAGCCAGACCCAGTAAGAAGTTCCTGAAGCGCTCGGGTACCACCAGCACACGGGCTGCACCGGGCTCAGCAAACTTAGGCTCACTATAAAGTAAGTCATCCTCCCAGTAAATCAAATGTTCCTTGGACCCTAGGCCCGCTGCCTGGTCTGTAGCCTGCTGCCGCACACCAATGAGAGAAGGGCACTCCTTCTGAGCCTGGCAGAATTCGTCCCTGGAGGGACCACCCTCTTACTGCCAATGGGTCAGCTCAGGCAATTCCCCCAGTTTGGCCACCTGTTCCCCTGCAGGTTCCAGGGCATCCCCCTCAGGTTCTGCTTCCTCCTTGACCGTGGGAACAGTGGGGGCCGGTTTCCCGCGCCCTCTGCCCCTTCCTCTCCTGACAGGTTCCTGGGCCATTGTTCCAGGCTCCGGTTTTACTAATCCACCCTTACTGGCTGTCATGGCACGTGTGGATACACAGATCCACGCTGGCAGTCCTAACATTTCCAAGTGAGTTCTGTGCTCTACGTCCTTCCATGGAGAACTCTCCAGGTCGTTACTCAACAGACAATCTACCGGCAAGGCATCACTGACACAGACTTCCAAGGTACCAGAGACTCCCCCCATGTAAAGGGAACACGCGCCATCTTGCAGAGGCGCACTGAAGTGTCAGCTGCCACTACTGGGCGGAGCACATTGGGAATGACTTGCTCTTCAGACACCCACTGACACCTGACAGATGTCACACTAGCCCCGGTGTCTCTCAGAGCCTTTATCTCCCTCCCATTGATGGTCACCTTCTGCCCGTATTTTTTTGTGTTAGCGGGTATCAAGGTATCCTGGACCATCTCTTGGTCTCCTAAAGAGACAAGGGTCATCATAGCTAATCCCTCCCCACTGGAAATCAAATCCCCTCCCAAAGCTACACTAGCTAACCCTGGGACTGGAGCAGCAGCTGGTGCTGGGGGTTTCTTGGGACATTTAGGGGCGATGTGCCCCACTTCCCTACAAGCACAGCAAGGAGGCGGTGGTCTGTTATCCTGTCTGCGCTTATGGGGCCAAGACTTCTTAGGCTTGGGGGCTTGAGACTCCTTTTCCTGGGAACTGTTTTGGGGCCCTTTAGAGAACTCCTTATTGTTACCCTTGTCCTCCCCACCTTTCTGCTGGGGACCCTGTCCACCCTTGGCTGGGATACTTACCACCCCTTTGTTGACCCTGGTGCTAGTCCAGCGGTCTGCCTCTTTAGCAAGCTCACTGGGATCAGTTAACTTGCTGTCTAAAAGATGCTGGCGCAGCTCTGGAACACATAGACTACTCAAGTGCTCCCAACTAATCAAGTGACACAACCCCACATAATCAGTAACTTTGCTGCCCTTTATCCAACCTTCCAGTGCACGCGTGTACATACTCACACACTCCACCCAAGTACTTGAATCAAGTTTCTTGAAGTTCCTAAACTTCTGGCGGTACTGTTCTGGTGTAAGCCCATACCTGAGGCATAAGGCCTCCTTCATAGTGGGGTAGGTTAAGGTACCTGCTGCTTCTAAGGGTGCTAAGACATCCCTCCCAGAGGCCTCAAAATGCTTCCACAAACCTGCTCCCCAACTCTTCTCAGGCACTTCATTCATCTTCAAGGCAAGCTCATAGGATCTAAACCATGCATAGATATCCTCACCCCTCTGATAATTCTGCACCAAATCTTTCGGCATGTATACTTTACCCGCCTGTACTGGTTGTGCGCTGCCACCATTCGGACTGGACTCCACCTGTTTAGCTTTAATGTCCAGCTCCCTCATGCTCAACTCATGAGCCAACTGGAGTTTTCTCTCTTCCAAAGCGAGAGCATTCCTCCTCTCCTCCGCCTTCTTTTCACTGTCAAGGCGCAGTTTCCTCTCTTCTGCTTGAGCTTTGAGCTTAAAAAGTTCAATCTCATGGGACATAACCCTCTAAATCTCCTCCAGCTCCTCTGGAGAAAGGCCCCTACTGGAATGGGTGCTGCCCGCCCTAGAAGGTGGCGCAGTTACTGGCAAATCATGGGATCCAAATCCATGCTCCTGTGTACCATCCTCTCCAGTAGTATCTTCTGTTACAACATTCTTGGCCTCCCACCAGGCCCTTAGAGCTTTCTGTAGCTCTTCCTTGTTAGCGCTGCCCTTGACTGGGCATCCAAGCTGCTTGCAGAATTGCTTTAGTTGCTCCTTCTTATATGTGAGCAACTCCTTTACTTCAAATTGCAATTCCCCCTCCTCGCCTACTCCATTCAGAGACATGACGCTTCCTAGGTCTTCCAAAAATTTGTGCAATATGTAACTGCTAACGAGACTAGTGATGTACAAAGAATCACTGCAAATACTGGTTCTAATCCGCACCGCTGACCACCAATGTTAGATCTGGGGGTCTCTAGTTGGCAGAGGTAAGTACCTTAGACCAAATAGGGACCCTTGCTTCTAGTGAGGGTACAGGGACACACACGGTAGATAACCCCTGCTCACCCTCTAGGTAGCTTGGCTCGAGCAGACAGGCTTATCCCCAAGGCAATGTTTAACGTATTTGCAAGTAACAACCACAATGACCCCCCCGGAACACCACAAATGTAGACCACACAGGTGAGTATATCAAAAATATAACTTTATCTAGTTTCAGCAGTAAAAATCAATTATAATAACGTTGCACATTAATCGCTCTCTTGGATCGTTAGGAACATGAAAGGATAGTCTCTAGTCTCTTGTGCGAGGTAGGTTGTGTTAAGAATATGTCGTTAGGCTCTCAGTACTGAAAACACCTTTTTCAGCTATACCCCTGCGCTTATAACTGAAGCGCTCCTCTCCGGCTGCTCTTCCAGGCAAATGCACCAGGGCGTTGGTCCCCGGGCCCCACAAGCTATGCGGGAGGTTCGGGGGTTAAGCGGGCTGTCACAACAGATACCGAAGCTCCCTTTCCCTGCACGGACTCACCAGACTGCGGGTCGGGGCGCAAGGACTCAGCGCGTCAGAGCCCTCCTCCGGGACAGAGTTCCTGCAGCTCACGGACGATGGGCAATCAGGTCGCGGCTCCCTCGACGAGCCCCCAGGGACGACGTCAGACGTCACCGGGCCTCCGCCAATCGCAGCGCGGTTCCTCTGGCCAAGCCTCCGCCGGCGACCAATCCGGTCGCGGCCTCCTCGCTCCGCTCTTCGCGGTCTATGGAACGGAGAGGCACAGCTCCTGGTCGACCTCGGGCCCCCGGGCCGTGGCGGTGAATTGCGGTCAGGATTTGTCAATGCGCCGTAGCACAGGTGCCGATAAGCACGTCGATCTTCTCAGCGCGGCAGCCGGTTTCAGGCACAGAGCAGCGCAGCTCCCTCAAGCAAAGCAGAGAGCAGTCAGCGCACTTCACGGGACACAGCAGAGTCTTGAAGTCTCGGCAACCTTTATGTCCCTGGGTTGCCAAACAGGAGGCCAGCTCTTCTCAGGCCCTTGGAGATTCAGAGTGGAAGACACAGCACACAGCAAAGTCTTGTCAGGTCAAGCAGGCAGGGTCACAGCACACAGCAAGGCCCCTTCTCCTCCTCAGCTTCAGTTGCACAGCAGAACAGGTCAGCCCTTAGAGCACACAGCAAGGCGATCTTCCTTTAGTCCTTCAGCAGTCCGTCTTTCAGCAGAGGTTCCTCTTGATTGTAGAATCTAAAAATCTGTTGTCAGGGGTCTTGTACTTATACCCCTAAAGGTCTTTGAAGTCTTTGTGCAAGTGGGCCCTGAGCCCGGTCTGATCCAGTTCTGGGTGTTGCTGGAGCACTTTGTTTTCCTGGCTTCTGCTTTCTTTTCAGAGTGAGAGGCAGAGTCGTCAGCCGCCCAGCAGGAGGTGGAGCCAGCAGTGTGGCAGGCAGGCACAGCCCTATTCACTCACAGGTGCTATCTCCTCCCTCCACTCTACTTGCAAATGTCGCCATTCAGCAAAGGGCTGACTCAGCCAACCTCCTGGGGTATCCCCAGCCCCTGTCACTCTCAAGCCCGACAGTCAATCCACAAGCATGCCCAGGCACACAGAAGGGTCAGACAAGAGAACAGCTACTCTCTAAAAAGTACTATTCTCCAACTCAGGATTTAAAAACAACCTCTCCTAAAAGATGTGTTATTAAATGCTGAGCTCAGGGATATCAAACACTCATGTCTTATCTTGTTCCTTTGAGAAGATAGGCGGATAGCCATTGGCACCAGCCTCCCCCATGTTAGCCTATGGAGCAAGATAACCTTGCAGCAGTGAACACACAAAATGGCCGCTGTTCACTACCAGAGCATGATACCTGCACTAGTACATGCTCTACCTTTTACATACACTGCACCCTGCCCAGGGGGGTACCTTGGGCCTTCCATAGGGATGACTGACGTGTATAAAAAGGGAAGGGTTAGGCCCGGCCAGTGTGGACACTGGCCAGGAGGACATGGCAGTCCGGGGACTGCAGGCAAGCCTGCAGCGGCAGGCCTGAGACACCATTTTAGGGCTACACAGGTGGGTGGCGCAATCAGCGCTGCAGACCCACTAGTAGCATCTGTCATCACCAGCCCTGGCACACACAGTGCACTTTACTAGGGACTTCATGGTGATACAGATATGCCAATCAGGTATATCCAATCAATATGATATTTTACACAGGGGGCACTTACACTCTGGCACTGATTAGCAGTGGCAGAGTGTCCAAAGCATCTAAACCAGCAAAAACGAAATCCAGCACAGCATCAAAAATCCGGGTAGTAGAGGCAAAAGATAGGGGAAAAACCCACGCCAAGGATGTCAGGTCTAACACGTCTCCAATTACGATCTAACTGGCGGAGCTTCAATTTCTGAACCTTGAGGTCACTTGAGAACCATCTTTGCGCGTTGCCAAACCTGGTGCGCGCAAATTTGGTGAGAGGGGCGAACCGGTCACTGGCTATCTGTAGCCAATTGGTGATGTCGCCCTCCATCACGTCAATACTAGAGTCAGAATAAAGAATAGGAGAGGTGCTAGTCAGAAAATCCATGAAACCTTGGCGATCATAGGAGCTCCATTTACGCTATATCCCACCTGCCAGAGTGGGGGCTTTGACCCTGCCTTTAACTATGATGGTAATATCGATCAGGTGGTGGTCCGACCAGATGCAGGCGGAGATGACTAGGTTGGTTAGGGCTACATCATGTGTCCAGATCTGGTCAAGGGTATGACCTTTCGAGTGAGTGGAATCGGTGACATGTTGAGTCAGATTAAGACTAGAAAGGGCTTCAAATAATTCTGTGGCATGTGGTCCGGCTCGAACATCATTAAACCAATAGTTGAAGTCCCCAAATAGAGCAACTCTGGAAGGGTGCATCAGCAAATTTGCCATTTGTTCGCTTAAGGAGATAGGGAACATGGGCATGGGGTAAGGGGGACGATAAATGAGTATAAGCGAGAGGGCCCTGTCTCAGTTTCAAGATGAATGACCAAGTTGTCTACATCTGGCAAGACTAACGAGGCAGTGGCAATAAATTTATATTGCTTCCGTATGATGGCTGCTACCCCACCCCCCGGGCGGCTAGACGGGCGATTAGCGTTAAGAATGTAATAGTCTGGGGGGAGAGCAGCAAGGATGTCTGGGAGGGAGTCAGCGGTGAGCCAGGTTTCCGTGACTAATAGCACATCAGGCCTTTCAGTAGTCAGTAAGATAAAAATGTCTAACTGATGTTTCACCATAGATCGTGTGTTGAGGTATATCACCCGGAGCGGGGTGTAGTTCCTCGGGGCTAGTGGCCGATGGTCGTGGGAGGAAGAGGGAACTTTATGCTCCCTCCCGCCATAGGGACAGTGAGAGATACCTGCCCCTAGGGCTTGTTTGACCGTGCCGGGGGAAGGTGGTATGACCGGGAATTGTAGCTGTCTCAGGGTTTTGCCTGAGTAGAAAAGCGGCTGGGCAGCGCTCATGGCCCCTGGTCCCTACCGGGCGCAGACGGGCTTGCCTTTGGTGCGCCTTCGGCGCGCCGTTGGCGCGCCCGCTGCACCCGTCCGCTGCGCTCCCGTGGGAGATGTTGCATTTGGCCCTTGTGCCCCGCCTTCAGTCTCCACCCCTAGAAGGCCGATTGGCTGAGGCCTGAGGGGAGAGAGCAGGGGGACAACTGGATCTGCTCGAGGATCGCGGTTCGAGTATGGAGGTAGGTTTTCAGGTATTTTAAAATATAACACAATGTGGAAGCACACAACAGTTTCCTCAATCTGTTAAAATACACGCGCTTTCTTAATCAAAGCAGCGCAGTGGAGACAGCAGCTCTAACAACACATACAAAACATACAATTGCCGGTTTGCTGCAGGGAAGGAGCTTTTAACCAGTGCCCCACCTCCAGTCTCCACCTCTAGAAGGCCGATTGGCTGAGGCCTGAGGGGAGAGAGCAGGGGGACAACTGGATCTGCTCGTGGATCGCGGTTACACACCAACTGACAGACTGATGAAGATATTAACACAGTTTAGTCACTAACCCATGCATTCACTAACACACTTTTAATCACTCACTTATACAGACAGTCACACACCTACTAAATGATATATTCAAACACTTATACACCCACTCATTCTTCAATACACCTTGGCATATATATATAAAACATACTTGAACTTTACAGAAACACACAGTCACTGGATGATGTCATCAATGAAGTCATCAGTGATGTCATTTGAGATGTCATCAGTGATTTCACTGACCATGTCATGAATGACGTAATATGTGATGGCATCAACAGTGCATTGCGGGGGCGCGAATTATAGTTAGCTGAACTAACTATAAGGGTTGAATTCCTCTGGTTTTGTACGAGTGAAATGTCCAACTAACTATAATGTCCCAGAAACCTGTCGTTTTTTCAATGAATTTCTAAGGTTTGTTAAATGCTAATTCCTAGCTATAACGTGCCTGAAACCTATGTTTTTTTCAGTGAATTTCAAAGGTTTTTTAAATGCTAATTTCTAGCTATGCCTACAGAGATAGGACATGTGAAGAAAGAAGGAAAAACGCACAGGAAGAAAAAAAAGAAATGCAGAAAGAAGCAACAGAAGTCCTCAAAGACGAAGAAAAGTGCAGGAAGAAGTATAACGTGCAGAAAGAACAAACAGAAGAGTAGAAACAAGCCTTGTTGCAAAATCATCCTGTACCCTCAACTTTTTCAGACGGATACTGGTGGTAACTGAGTCTGACTAACCAGTCCTAGAGCCAGTGCTATGTTAAAAGACACTCAGAATACAGTGAAAACACCTACATACACTAGGGTACACTATGTGTTGGGGTCCCCCTGTGATTAGCATGACCTCCTCTGTAAGCCTCTAGTATATAATAGGGCAGGGGATTAAAACTACCTCTTAAAACGCACCACAGGGCGTGTTTGAACACGTCACCTCATGCCCCGTCCCCTCCCTTCCCCACTGTGTAAACACGCCCTGTAGCCGTTTTCAGTTGGGAGATTAAGTCCCCTTGAATCCTGAGGGTCCCTAGGGTCCAACTAGACCACTAGGTACCTCCAGTAAGCGCCACAGAGCTGCGTTGCAGAGAGGTGTAAAAAGTGGCACGGCCTGCACCACCTCTCTGCAACGCAGAGCAGTGGTGCTTACTGGAAGCACCTGGTGGGCTAGTTGGACCCCAGGGTCCCTCAGGATTGAAAGGGAATTATTTCCCCAACTTAAAAACGTGCCACGGGGCCTGTGGGCGTTCTGAGTTGAGAGATTAAGTCCCCTTGAATCCTAAGGGTCCCTAGGGTCAAACTAGCCCACTAGGTACCTCCAGTAAGCGCCACAGAGCTGCGTTGCATGGAGGTGTAAAACGGGGCGTGGCCTCAGAACACCTGTCTGCAACGCAGCTCCCTGGCGCATACTGGAGATACCTGTTGGGCTAGTTGGCCCTCAGGGACCCTCAGTATTGAAGGGGAATTAATTCCTCAACTTACAACTGGCCAGGGGGCGCGTTTGCAGAGTGCTGCAAGGAGGGGGTGTGGCCTCCGGCGCGATGCCGGTCTTTTATTGATTTATTTTTAAGAAGGAGGGCTGTTTGTCCCCCTTTCTTTTTCTAATTTATTAGCCCTGGGGACCCCATCCCCCAGGGCCTGCACCCTAATTTTTTGTTGTTGAAAAAAATTAATTTGGCCCTCCCAAGGCCTTTATCAGCCCCGGGGACCCCAACCCCTAGGTCATGGCCTTTTTTAAATTGTTTTATTCTTTAGGAGGGGGGCTGTGTTGCCCCCCTCCTCAGGCCACTTATGGCCCCGGGGACCCCATCCCCCGGGGCCGGCCTTTGTTTTTTATGTTTTTAAAAAATATATATATTTATAGAAACACCTAGGACATGCTGGACAAACCGTATGTACCTATCACCATGACGATTTGCGTGATATTCATTAAAAGGCGACTATGCATACAATGAATCCACGTAGAATGTGTTCACACCGCTAGTAAAGCTCTGACATGTCTGACACCCTACCGTGCCTAATCCTGGCGCCCCCGCTGGTGGGTACTCTCCAAGTAGACACCCTTGTCGTTTATTTATACAAACATGGGTAGCTATTGACGTGCACATTTAATATACATGCACACCAAGCCATTCAAAGGGGATTTGACAAAAATTCGACCAAACTATGCAAGAAATCCCCTCACGGTTAATAAAACACACATCCACCGCCGGATGTGTAATACTTTTTATTTTACTCTCTGGAAAGGAGACAAACCTCACTTGAGAGTCACAGCGTGCTCCTGGCTGAGCCCAATGCTGTGTTACACCCACCAGTGCCCGCCGAGTGCCACACACCTCTGTGTTGTATTCCACCAGCTAGTGCATATGCTATGACACTCTCTAGCTCATGTGCACTGTAACACCACCCCGTGAATATGTCATGCCACACTTGCCTTCGCACGGGTTATATTGCCCCATCTAACGTGCCTTCCTCGATGCCTATGTTATAAAGCACAGCGCTATGCCATACATATTACAATCTGAGATCCATATCTTTGTCACAGTGCATATGCAATGTTACACTACCCAGCACATATTTTATATTACAACTTTAGAGACTACTCAGGTTACACAACACTGCCCTGTGCATATTACACTCCAAGACGCATATCACATAGCAAGCGCTAGTGCCTGTGCTATCTCGCGGTCTCCAATGAATCTGTCATTGCGCACAATGTATTGCATATTATATTTCACACCCCGGTTCATCTTATATCACGCTTTTTGGTGCATAGTTTATACCATATACTATATCTAGTTTTCATTTTCAATCGTGCTCTCAGGACTATGTTCTATATAACACTGCGTCCACCTACCCTTTTCACGGGCATTACATTTTGCGATGGGGGGGTGGAGGGTCAGGGGATGTTTCTGCCAAGTGAGCCCGGAGTCACAGTCCCAAACGTCCTCTTCTTCCTGAATAAAAGTGAGATTATGCTGCATACTTGTTCATATTTTAAGTAGTTCGCACAGACACATTTTAAAAACAATAAAGTTCCTAATACCCACCTTCTATGAACAGTTAGCTTGCTGCCCCATCCACCTCCTCCCTATCCTCTGTTGTCTGAATCCATGGACTAGCCTCCTCCCTCCTGCCATGCATGGTCTGATGTGCTGTCACTGCCCTCCATTTAGCATGATGTACCAGTCCACTCATCCTGCCCTCCATTGCCCAATTCTATGGCCCATCATTGACCTCCTGCTTAGCCTTTGTGCTTTGCTTGCTACCCCTATTCTCCTTCCCCCTGCCCTCCAATGTCTTTGTGCATGCCCCTGCTCAATCCTTTTTGACCACCATGTTCCATGGACCTGCCACTCATATCTACTCTGAGTGTTCTGTTAAGCTGCCACTCCCCTACCACCTGCCTAGCATTATCAGAGGACTGTAACCTGTCCCTGCCACCTCCAACCTGCCTGTCCACATGCCATGCCCCTATCCCCTTCCTCCTGTCCTCCATGGTCCATTTTACTGTCACACCCTTCTGCCCTCCCTGGTCTGTTGTGCTGCAACTGCTCCTCCTGCCTGCCCCGC
Organism: Triturus cristatus; assembly: GCF_964204655.1. Taxonomy (NCBI): domain Eukaryota; kingdom Metazoa; phylum Chordata; class Amphibia; order Caudata; family Salamandridae; genus Triturus; species Triturus cristatus. Next base: position 554,544,312 of record NC_140591.1, on the reverse strand, counting down.
ACGGTCTGTGGTGAGGCCCCTTCCCCTGAACTCTCTTGTCCTAGGTCCTGACCCTCCCTTCTATCCTCCATGGTCCTTTGTGCATGCCCCTGCACCCTCCTTCTTGCCCATCATAGCCATTGTGCTGCCACTAACCCTCCCACTTGCCATGCATGGTCTTCTGTGCTGCCATGGCCCCTCCCACCTTCCCTGTGTGGTCAGCTAGCTGCTCCTGACCCCCTCCCACCTTCCCTCCATGGTCTGTGTGTATGCCATCATAGTCTCACTGTTGCTCTCCATGGTGTGTCTTGTTTCTAGTGCCCATCCTGCCTGACCTCCATGGTCATCTTGCTGCTCCTGCCCTGCCCCCTTGCCCCCAGCCCTCTGTTTTCCATGTGCAGACCCCTATTCCCTCCCTCCTGGCTTGTCGGTTCCATTGTAATGCCCCTGATCCGTCCCTCCTGCCCTTTATGGTCTGTTATGCTGCAGCTTTCTCTCCTGTCTGTCCATTATGGTCAGCTAGCTACCATTGCCTCTTTCCCCTCTGTTGTCTGTTGTCCATGTGCATGGTCCTGTCCCCTCCCTATTGCTTTCTATGGATTGTTGTGCTGCACTCCCGTCCCGCATGCCCTGTGTGGTGTATTGTGCTGCTGCAAACCCTGATGCCTGCGCTGTAGGGTCAGTTTGGTGCACCTCTCAATGTCCCTCCTGTCCTCTGTTATCCGAGTCCATGTCCCTACCCCAATTCCTCCTGCCTACCATGATCCAATGTACCATACTTGCGAACATTTTGAACTTGGTAAGAGGGAAATTTTGAAATAAAACTTGGGTATTGATTTTCCCCTTTACATTGAAAAAGAGAAGATTGTAGACAGGAAACAGATCAAGTAAAGCCCATTTGAGCTTAAAAACATTGGACGTTTCCTGGCTGAAACGGGTCTGTTGGCATGTATGGTTGTATGACCACTGCCTCTTCCTTCTGCCCACAATGGTCTATTATATTGCCACAGCCTCTCTTGCCAGTCCTGTATTGTTGGTTTGTTGCCCCTGCCCCCCTTTCCACTGCCCTCCATAGTCTGTTGTGCTGCCACTGCCCTTCCTGCCTGCCTAGTGTGGTCAAATTGTTGCCTCTGCACTCTCCTACCTGCCTTCAATTTTCAGAGTCCGTGCCCCTGGCCTCTGCCTCTCAACAGTATCCCAATGAACAACTAGATTGCTAACATTCTATATTTATTACAAAAGTGTGGAATGCCTGACGTCATCTTGATGTAATCAAAACTGTAATGCCTAGAGCATTTCCTTTAGAAATTACATATATGAGAGGGTCTTATTTGCATCAAAATTATGGTTAGTGCTCTAAAAAACTAAAATGAGGACATATTTTCTGAGTTTTCAAATAGCCACAAAGAACTTTTAAATTATTTGTAATCTTAGTGTTTTTATCCAGTTGACCACTTGATTAAATGTTGCATCCAAGGGAAGAGGGTGTGGTGTTACTTCCAGAGCTGCAGACTTTGCAACTGGGGAACCAGGTTGGAGTTTCTGCTTCGGCTCAACATTCTGTGATTCTGGTCAAATCACTTACTCTCCCCATGTCTACAACCAAAATGAATTTGATCTTGTGTGATGTAACCAATGTTCATGTAAAGCACTCCAATACCTGACAAGTCTGCACTATATAAAACTGCAAATACACCAAAAATAAGTGTTTTGCACACTTCTGTCATTGGGCTACATTTGGGCTACATCTGGGTGATATTTGGGCTACATTTGGGCTCTTTTGTCTCTGGTGGCCATTTTAGGAGATTTATTTGTTATGAAGTTTCCAAATTTCCTCATTTACTGCAGTCTCCTCAGTAGGAAATGCTCACTCAAAATGTGCCCTAATTTTTCTTTCTTCAGCACTAATCATAATTTCTATGGCAAAATTAAACCCCCTCATTGTGTTCCTTTTTAAATTAAATGTTTTAAGTGTTACCAGTTTATTCCAATCAAGATGGCTTCAGGTGTGCCATACTTTTGTCATAAGTAAGACAGTAAGCGCTCTAGTTGTTCTTAAGATCACTCTGGGACATTCTGTTATTGGGCTATACTTGGGCTACATCTGGGTGATATTTGGGCTACATTTGGGCTCTTTTGTCTCTGATGGCCATCTTGGGAGATTTATTTGTTATGAAGTTTCCTAATTTCCTCATTTACTGCAGTCTCCTCAGTAGGAAATACTTTCAGTTTTGTACTTTGATTCCATCAAGAAGGCATTCAGATGTGTCACACATTTTCCATAAATTCTGAATGTTAGCACTCTAGTTGCTCATTAGATCACTGTAGTAAAGCTACTGCTCACCAGGCAAGTCTGCTGCTGGTATTCAAAGTGTATGTTTCAGTCTGCATGTCAGAATGTTTTTATGAAATAAAAGAGGATTTCAGAAGTCAAAATGTGCCCTAGTTTTTCTTTCTGCAGCACTAATCATAATTTATATGGCAAAATGAACCCCCTCATTTTGTTCCTTTGTAACTTACATTTTTTAAGTGTTACCACTTTATTCCAATCAAGATGGCTTCAGGTGTGCCATACTTTTGTCATAAGTAAGACTGTTAGTGCTCTAGTTGTTCTTTAGAGCACTCTGGGAAGCTGCAGTAGAACACAAAGGAATCAACTGACAGTCTCTGCCCTTGTTGGATGTACATGTTTTACTGAGAATGTCAGACTTCATTCTTACATGACTGAGAAAGATGATGTGAATTTACAGAAAATATGCTCTCAGTTTAGCTTATAGATCACCTTCCAAACCTCTGTGGGAAAAGTATGAGAAAATAGTTTTCTCTCAAACATGGTTCGTGATATCACAGCAGAAGGCTTTTTCACATGGTAAAATCACCTTAGAACACACCACAATTCCTAAAATGAGTATGGTACCATCAACAAATGATTGATAATGTAACTAAAGTCTTAAAACCTTCTATTAAATGCAATGCTTTTTAATGAGGTGCTATCATGCATATTGGTCCCAAGATGGCTGCCAACACTTCTTGGATGAAGTACTAACAGCCAATCAGATCTCACGATGAGATGTGTGGCTAGGCTCCGCCCAGATATGTATGTGATTTTACTTTTGATTTTCTCAGGAACTACTGAACAGATTGACACCATATATGCAAAAGGCACATGCCTGACCTGAGGACTACCTCTTTGCCAAATTTCAAGTAATTCTATTCAGCCGTTCGGGCTGTACCTTGGTCTAAAGGTCCCTATGGAAAATTGCATGGGGAAAATGCGTTTTGGGACCCCCCTTTTTTCTCAGCCCCCGCTTGACGAATCCCCCCGAAACTTTCAGGGTAGGAGCGGAGCGCCCTACCTATTTTGAAAATTTCGCGAGGATTCGTCAGCCGGCGCCAAAGTTATTCCAAATAGAATGATGCGGATTTCCTATGGAAACACGGTCCTAACTATAACTATCTACTGGCGACCGCCTGTAGATAATATATATATATATATATATATATATATATATATATATATATATATATATTTCACCTAAAAAAACATAGGTTTCAGGCACGTTATAGTTAGAAATTAGCATTTAAAAAACCTTTGAAATTCACTGAAAAAAACATAAGTTTTAGGGAAAGTTATAGTTAGTTGGTCATTTCACTCGTACAAAACCAGAGAACTTTCCCCCGTTACAGTTAGTTCAGCTAACTATAACTCGTGCCCCCGCAATGCACTGCTGATGACATCACATATTACATCACTCACGACATGGTCAGTGACATCACTCATGACATCACCGATGAAATCTCAAATGACATCACTGATGACATCACTGATGATATCATCCAGTGGCTGTGTGTTTCTGTAAAGTTTAAATATGTTTAATATATATAGGGAAAGGCGTATTGAAGAATGAGTGGGTGTATAAGTGTCTGAATGGATGATTTAGTAGGAGCGTGACTGACTATAAGTGAGTGATTAAACGTATCTTACTGAATGCATGGGTTAGTGAGTAAACTGTGTGAATGTATGTATGCGTCTGTCTGTTGGAATGTAAGTGGCTGCATGGGTTTGCGAATAGCTACATGAGTATCTATATGGGTTATTGATTGGTTGTCTGAGTATCTGTATGGGTGCCTGAGTGTTTGTGTGGGTGGGTTGTGTGTGACTCTGTGCATAGATGTGTGAGTGTGTGATTCACTGGGTGCATGGTTTCATAAGTACATCTGTGATGGATTGTATGGGTGGGTGAGTGTGTGTATGGGTGTGTTAGTGAGTGAATGTATATCTCAGTGGTACATGTGTGAGTAACTACATATGTGAAAGGCAGAATATATGTGTGTTGGGATACATAAATTGCTATAAGTGAGAGTTTGTGATTGTGAAAGTGGCTGTATGGATGAGTGTGTGTTTGTATCAGTGATTGTATAAGAGAGTAAGAATGTGCTAGTATTTGTATGAGTAATTGAGCTGCTGTTTGTATAACTGTATAGGTGAGTAAATGGCAGTGTGATTAATTATTTGCATGATTGACTAGGTGTGTGTGTACCTCTATGGGTGAGTGGTGGTGTGTGAGTGTCTATATAGGTATATGAGTGCATATGATAGTCCTGTACTGAGTGACCATAAGTATGAGTGACTATACAGGTGAGTGAGTGGATGTGTGTGTAAACCTAAGAATCAGTGAGTGGGTATGTAGTTATTGGTGTTAGAGTGGCTATGGTTTTGAGAATGGCAGTCTGTAATTTAGAGTGGGTGTATCAAAGGTTATATTAGGGTGTGAGAAGATCCATCAATTTATCACATGGATGATGTCATCAGTTTTGTCATCAGTGATGTCACTGACCATAGTATCACAAAAGAGAGAAGTAAGGGAGAAGTTGAGCCTTCTCTGACTCCCCTCACTCACGTTTTAAACTCACTACACAGAGAAGAACTCCACACAGAATTTATTCATCACCAGTTGTTATGATAGTGAAGAACACAGTACTATCCTACTATCAAAAAAACCTCGAGTATTATTTAGAAGGAAAAAACATTATTCTTTTAATACTGCCCTCACACACTTTGCAGTGTCATGCTTCATCATTGGGCCGCGTCAAACGCCCCCATGCAGACCAACACAGTGGGCGGAGCGCTATGTTTTTTAGAGATGAAGGATAAAGTGGTGAGGTAACAGAACAGAAAAGGGAGTTTGACAAATAACACAGATAGTGCCTACAAAAAACAGAAAGAGGACAATATTCCCTCAAGAAGGGACCACAAAAGTGCAGACATATATAGTAAAACTGTCTAGGAGGGGACTGTCTTTAATTTTATTCCTGTCGCCCCCTGACAGGGTTAAAAATAAATGGTCGGGATTAGTTAGGGGAGGTAAAAGCCCCTAAATCCCTGCTGCTATTACCAACATGTTTCTGCCCAAGTCAAACGCTCGTAAGAGTCGCGCTGGCATTCATCAGGGTGTTGGTCCCTTAGCTTTTTTTCGGTCTACCCCCAGCTTGGGGATTCGTTACCTTCTACTGAGAAACGGCTAGTTGCCTTTAATACTTCCGTACTCTGAATGATTTCCAAGAGCGAACAATTATCTGTAAGAAAGTAGAGCAAATATTATCTTTCTACTTCTCTACACCCCCTTACATCAAGATAAGATCCTAGTGGCGGCTTCGTCTCCATAGGCGAGGCCTGTTTCCTCCATTGGTAGTGTAAAATCTAACTACCTTGTTTTTAAGTATTTTAGGAGGCTGCGAGGAAGTCCCTCAAAAAATCTCTACGGCTCAGCGGCCGTGCTAACTAATGTCACTGACCATGTCATGAGTGATGTAATATGTGATGTCATCAGCAGTGCATTGCAGGGGCGCAAGTTATAGTTAGCTGAACTAACTATAATAGGGGAATTTCTCTGGTTTGGTATGAGTGAAATGTCCAACTAACTATAATATTCCCTAAAACCTATGTTTTTTCAGTGATTACATATATATATATATATATATATACATATTTATACATATACACACATATATATATACATATCTATATCTAAATATAAATATATATATATATATATATATACACTGAGTGAGTATGTAATAACTCGTATTGGTGTTGCTATGGTTTAGAAAATGGTAGTCTGTATTTTAGAGTGGGTGTATCGAAGGTTATATTAGGGAATGAGGAGGTGTATCAGATTATCACGTGGGTGATGTCATCAGTGATGTCATTTGAGATGTCATCAGTAATGTCATCAGTGATGTCACTGACCATGTCATAAATTATGTCATATGTGAAGTCATCAGCAGTGCATTGCGGGGGTGCGGGTTATAGTTAGCTTAACTAACTATAACGGCCAAATTTCTCTGGTTTTGTATGCGTGAAATGTCCAACTAACTATAACGCCCCTAAAACCTGTGTTTTTTTCAGTGAATTTCTAAGGATACTAATTTCTAACTATAACGTCTCTGAAACCTATGGTTTTTTCGGTGAATTTCAGAGGCTTTTCAAATGCTAATTTCTAACTATAGCATCCCTGAAACCTATTCGTTTTCAGTGAATTTCAAAGGTTTGTTAAATCCTAATTTCTAACTATGCCTACAAAGGTAGGACATGTGAAGAAAATTGCAGTAAGAAGCAAGACAAATGCAGAAAGAGGCAAAAGAAGTCCAGAAAATTGAAGAAAAGTGCAGGAAGAAGCAAGAGATGTCCATAAAGATCCAACAGAGGAGCAGAATTCCTCCTGTGCCCCCAACTTTTTGCTGACGGGTACTGGTGGTAACTGACTCTGACTAACCAGGCCTAGAGCCAGTGCTATGCTAAAAGACACTTAGAATATAGAGAAAACACCTATATACACTAAGGAACATTATGCGTTGGGGTACCCCTGTGATTAACATGACCTCCTCTGCATTTACCATGAGTTAGTGCCCTGTATAATTGCATGAGTGCATGGGTACTGACTAAATGATTAGAGTACTGAAAGGAGAGTGCATGGTGAATTTATAAGTGCTTGGGTTTTGGCGGAGTGATTGGATAAATACATGGTGCTGGCTGGGTGATTGGAGGAGTGCATGGGTAGTGACAAGGAGGTAGCTGGACTGCGTCAGTAGTGCTCAGGGGATTATAGCAGAGCGTGTGTTAGTGCCTGGGTCATTGCATGAGTACATGGGTAATGACTGGATGATTAGACTACTGCCAGGAGAGCGCATGGTGAATTTATAACTGCTTGGCTTTTAGCAGAGTGATAGGATTAGTACATGGTGCTGGCTTGGTGATTGGAACACTGCATGGGCAGTGCACAGTTGATTGTACCACTGCATGTGTTAGTGCCTGGGTCATTGCATGAGTACATGGGTAGTGACTAGATGATTAGAGTACTGCAAGAAGAGTGCATGGTGAATTTATAAGTCCTTGGCTTTTGGTAGAGTGATTGGATAAGTACATGGTGCTGGCTGGGTGATTGGAAGAGTACATGGGTAGTGACAGGGTGATGGCTGGACTGCATGGGTAGTGCTCAGGGGATTTTAGCAGTGCATGAGTTAGTGCCTGGGTCATTGTATTAGTACATGGATAGTGACTGGATGATTAGAGTACTACAAGGAAAGAGCATGATGAATGTATAAGTGCTTGGGTTTTGGTGGAGTGATTGGATAAGTACATGGTGCTGGCTGGGTGATTGAAGTAGTGCATGGGTACTGACAGGGCAATGGCTGGACTACATGGGTAGTGCTCAGGGAATTGTAGCAGAGCATGTGTTAGTGCCTGGGTTATTGCATGAGTATATGGGTACTGATTGGATGATTAGAGTACTGCAAGGAGAGTGCATGGTGAATTTATAAGTGCTTGGGTTTTGGCGGAGTGATTGTATAAGTACATGGTGCTCACTGGGTGATTGGAGGAGTGCATTGATAGTGACAGGGTGATGGCTGGACTGCATGGGTAGTGTGCAGTTTATTGTAGCAGTGCATGAGTTAGGGCATGGGTCATTGCATGAGTGCATGGGTAGTGACTGGATGATTAGAGTGCTGCAAGGAGAGTGCATGGTGAATTTATAAGTGCTTGGGTTTTGATGGAGTGATTGGATAAGTACATGTGCTGGCTGGGTGATTGACGGAGTGCATGGGTACTGACAGGGCGATGGCTGGACTACATGGGTAGTGCTCACGGGATTGTAGCAGTGCATGAGTTAGTGCCTGGGTCATTGCATGGGTATATGGGTACTGATTGGATGATTAGAGTACTGCAAGGAGAGTGCACGGTAAATTTATAAGTGCTTGGGTTTTGGCAGAGTGATTGCATAAGTACACACATATCAGATCAGGCCCGCCCCCTCCCTTCACCACTGTGCAAACGCACCCCCTGGTGGGTTTTAAGTTGGGGGATTAATTCCCCTTGAATCCTGAGGGTCCCTGGGGGCCAACTAGCCCACCAGGTGCCTCCAGTAAGCACCTCAGAGCTGCGCTGCAGAGAGGTGGCCCGACGCCACACCCCTTTTTACACCTCTCTGCAACGCAACTCTGTGGTGCTTACTGGATGTACCTGGTGGGCTAGTTGGCCCAAAGGGACCCTCAGGATTCAAGGGGACTTAATCCCCCAACTTAAATGCACCACAGGGCGCGTTTGCACACTTGTCACATCAGACCCCGCCCCCTCCTTGGACCACTGTGCAAACGCACCCCCTGGTGCATTCTAAATTGGGGGATTAATTCCCCAACTTACAACGCGCCATGGGGCACGTTTGCTGAGTGCTGCAGTTAGGGGTGAGGCCTCAAAAAGCGATGCTGGCTTTCGTTATAAAAAATTTATTTTGCAAGGGGGGTGTGTGTGGCCCCCCTTCTTTTACATTAATTGAGGCCCTCTGGACCCCATCCCCCAGGGCCTGCTTTTTTTTTTTTAATCAAAAAAAAAAACAGGAAGGGGCCAATTTCTGCCCCGGGGACCCCATCCCCGGTCACATTTTTTTAATTAATATATCTAAAGGAGGGGGGCTGTGTGGCCACCCGTCTTAGGCCTCTAGTGGCCCTGGGGACCCCATCCCTTGCGGCTGTGCCTCATTTTATTATTTTTTTTTCTTGAGGGAGGGGGGTCACGTGGCTCCCCTCCTGGGCCACTTCTGGCCCCGGGGACCCCATCCCCTGGGGCCAGCCCTTTCTGTTGGGGACCGTGGGGGGAGCCCCAATGGCCCCACGGTGCCACCATCTCCGCGCCTCCTGCGGGAGCTGGCATTGCTTTTCCACATAGGGAGCTGCTAACATGCAGCTCCCCTTGTGGAAAAGCAATGTGATTTGGATTGTGTAAGCAAGAGCAGGAAACCTGCTCTCGCTTACAAAATCCAAAGCAGAGTTTGCTATGAAAGGGCGGGAGCCACACGGCTCCCGCCCTGCCATAGCAAATAGCAGTGTCCTGGGGGTGGGCGCCCCAGGACACTGCAGGAGCCATCCCTGGGGGGTGGCGGTCCCGAGTGCCATCAAGGGCTCCTAGAGGGGGGCCGCACGGCCCCACTCCCTTAATTTTCAGGGAGGTGCTAGTCCCCGTGGCTTGGGGGTCTGTAACGGACCCCCAAATTTAAATATACAGTGCCCCGGGGAGGTGGTGGTCCCCGTGGCATGTGGGGGGCTCATGCCCTCCCCTCACATTTGTCTTTAATTAAATAAAGAGGCCCAGGGAGGTGGTGGTCCCCGGGGCTGCGGGGGGCGCGTGCCCCCCTTCAACTCATAAATGAAGCCCTGGGGAGGTGGCTGTCCCGGGGGCAACGTGAGGGGGATTGGGACCCCCCATGCATTTTTTTCAGTGCCCTCGGGACCTGGCCCACCCAAGGGCTTAAATACAACAAAGTGCGGGAGCCCGTGTTTAATTTTTTTTATTTCCGCAGCGCGAATTCTGCCGATTTTAAAAAAAGAAAATGCTTTTTTTTGGCCCTGGGGGTCCTTGTGGGACCCCCTTAGCAGGCCTAGGGGGTCAGGATGTTTCTACCCTGCCCCCTTTTCCTGTTTTTTAACTTTTATTTTACTGTTTTCTTGTGACTCGGTTCTACCGAGTCACAAGATGGCTGCCAACACTTCCTGGTTTGGAGTTTTGGCAGCCAATTAGAATGTAGCTCTTGGTTGGGAGGGTTCGCGAACCCACTGCTGCCCTAGATATTGATATTTTTTGGTTTCTAATTTCTTAGGAACTACTGAATGGATTTACACCATTTATCAAAAAGGGCTCTTTATGTACCTTTTTGCCAAATTTGGTGTAATTCTGTTCAGCAGTTCGGGCTGTAGCTTTGTCTAAAGTTTCCTATGGTAAATTACATGGGGAAAACATGTTTAGGGACCCCCTTTTTTCTAAGCCCCCGCTTGAAGAATCCCCCCAAAACTTTCAAGACAGGAGCTGACCGGAGCGCCCCACTAGTTTCGAACATTTTGCGAAGATTCGTCTACCGGCGCCAAAGTTATTGGGAAAACAAAAAACACTTTTCCTATTGAAACTAGGTCCTAACTATAACTACCAACTGGCGACTGCCAGCAGGTAAAAAAATCAATGAAAAGCCAAAGGTCACAGGGCTGTTATACTTGGGAAATATGATTGGATAAACCTTGGATATTCACTGAAAAAAACAAAGGTTACAGGGATGTTATACCAGAGAAATTCAGCACTTATATTTAGCTGTTATGTTAAATGTTATGTTAAAAGGTTTTATAAGGTGCTCGTACACCAAACGGTTTCATGGCGCTATAGGGAGAAGACACGGTAGAAAAAGAAGAACCAAAGATTACAAATATGCCTGTTTGAAAAGAAGAGTTTTAAGGAATGTTCTAAACTGAGAAAGAGAGTTTTCAAGTCGGAGGTGAGAGGGTAGATAATTCCAATGCTGAGAAGCCCTGAAAGAGAAACTGAGGCCACCAAATTTTTTCCGTTTGAAAGGGGGATTGACAAGAAAATTGGAGTGAGCAGACCGAAGAGCGCGTGAGGGGATATAGCGGGAGACCAAGGATGAAATGAAGACAGATCCAAGGCCAGCTAGAGCCTTAAAAATGATGCAACCAATTTTAAAAACGCAGGGCTGAGCCACTGGAAGCCAATGAAGGGTCTTCAGTAGAGGGCTGACATGTTGAAATCTGGGCTGTTGAAAAATGAGTCTGGCTGCTTGGTTTTGCACCATTTGTAGACGAGCAAGCTGGTAGGCCGGAATACCGGCATACAATGAATTGGCATAGTCAATTTGAGAAATGACTATTGCCAAAAGAGCCAAGGTGAGAGCTTCGGTGGTTAAGAATCTAGAGATCTTGCGGATTCTTCTGAGATGGAAGAAAGAGGACGAGACTACAGCATTGATCTGAGCTTTCATAGTCAGGTCTTTACTGATTATCACTCCAAGGCTTTTCACTGAGTCAGAAGGGCGGGGGGCATTACCTAACATAGAGGGCCAAAAACCATTGTTCCAGGGATTGGAGGTACCGCTAGTCAAAACTAGCTCGGTTTTGTCCGGGTTAAGTTTAAGTTGGCTGGCGTTCATCCAATTACTGATAAAGTGAAGACTAGCCTGGAACCTAGATGCGGACGTAGTGGAAGAATCGATTTTAAACACTAGTTGGAGATCGTCCGCATAATTGAAAGTGGTCACATCAAAATGATGAAGGGAGCGGATCAAAGGAAGCATATACAAATTAAAAAGGAGAGGGGAAAGAGAGGAGCCCTGGGGAACACCGCAAGTCAAGCTGACCCTCTTAGCAGAGAAGGTATCCAGGCGGACAGCCTGAGAGCGGTTTTCAAGAAAGGATGAAATCCATTGTAGAGCGATTCCATGAATGCCAGCATCCCTGACACGGTCAATCAAAAGATTATGATGGACCGTGTCGAATGCGGCCGAGAGGTCCAAAAGGATAAGGGCCTGAGAGAGGTTGTTATCAGCCTCCTTTCTAAGTTCATTCATGACCGCAAGCAGAACCAGCCCCGTAGAATGGGCAGGTCTGAAGCCAGCCTGCTGGGGGTGAAGAAAAAATGAGGATTCAATGAAAGAGCTAAGACATTTGGTGACATGGGCTTCTAAGATCTTACTAAGATACGGGAGAAGGGAGATGGGACGATAATTGGCAAGATTGGAGGGGTCAGCATTAGGTTTCTTCAAAATTGACAACAACAGCAGCTTTAAAAGAGTCTGGAACTAAGCCCAGTTTCAGGGAATTGTTTAGGAGAGCTAAAGGAGGGTCAGGGCATATGGAGAATGCCTCTTGAAGGAGAAAAGAAGGGCAGGGGTCGGTAGGGGAACCAGAGCCAACCTTCTTTACAAGTGTAAAAAATTCTTCCTTCGAAATCAAAGGAATTTGAGGGAGTACTTGCGCGTTCTGAGGCAGGGCTATCAGAGTTACTGGGGCAACAGGAGGGGGAATGCTGCTTTTAATGGTAGTGATTTTTTGTAAGAAATAATCATTTAGAGCATCACATAGTTGTTGGGTTGGGAGGGGTTTAATTGTAACTCTGTCAGGCAAGGACAGTTTGTCCACAATGGCAAAAATATCCTTGGCTTTAGAAGCAGAGTTAGTAATTTTCAGGGAGAAGTAAGTAGATTTAGATTGAATGATGGACTTTTGATAATCATTTAAAAGCCTGGAGTATATGTCTTTCTTTGCCAGAGAATAGTCACGCCTCCAGTTGCGTTCCGCCTGTCTGAGCGCCAGTTTCTTCAGTTTTAGTTCGTTAGAGAACCTGCGTTGGGCGTCATGAGGGCGCCTAAGTGTAGATAGTTTAAGGGGTGCGACAATGTTGCTGGCAGAATCAAGCCAGCATTTGATCGCAGCCGTCTGTTTATCAAGGCAGTCTATTTCAGCAGGGATAGAGGCAGAAAGTATAGAATGGAACTCATCCTCATTAGCCAGTTTCCAATTCCTGGCCCAAGATTTACCCAAAGTCAGGGGTTTAGGGGAGGGGGAGTGATCCAGAGAGAAGTAAATGAGATGGTGATCAGAACAAGGGGATATAGAAGGGGGGGAAATAGTCAGATTGGCAGTCCATATCTGATCCAATATGTGACCCTTGACGTGGGTGGCAGTATGTACATGCTGGGTACAATTTAGCCCAGTGAGAAGGTCGGTGAATTCCAATGAACTCAGGCTTTCTTTAGAATCCGAAGGCCAGTGGTTACAATCACCCAAAATAATGATTTTCGCATTGTTAATAACTAATTGGGAGAGGAGCTCACCAATCAGCTTAGGGAAAGAGGGCATGGCTTGGGGGGGTCTGTAAAAGAGGGCGCACACAAAAGGGAAGTGAGGGGACTCACATTTTAAAATAAGACTCTCAACAGAGGGTATACTGGTAAGGGTTAGAGCAGTAAATCTGAGCTGGTGATGGATAATAGCGGCCACACCTCCGCCCGATTTCCCAGGAGGCCTGTTGGTCTGGAGTAAATAGTACCCCGTAGGGATTGCAGCCAAAACATCAGGTAGGGAATCGTCCGTAAGTCACGTCTCAGAGAGGAGAAGCATATCGGGGCGAGTAGAATCAAGAAAATGGAATATTTCTAACTGGTGTTTGGGTAGCGAGCGAGTATTGAGGTAAAAGAAATCCAAACACGTTTTGATGGAAGACGTGGCAGGATTAGGAATTTTTGCGGGCCTGGCCGGTGGTTGTTTCCTGAGCGGAAGCAGGGGAAGCTCAGATAACTCATTGCAAGGAGATAGGATACCATTTGATCGTAAACAGTATATCGTACAAGAATCAAGAGACCAATTCGCTCGAAGATTACATATTTCCATAGCAGAATAAGAGATGATTTGGGCAGAGTATAGGGCCCCTAGCCCCGGACGGCCGCGGACGGGCGCAGACGGGCTTGCCTTAGGCACACCTTCGGCGCGCCCGCTGCGCGCACGCGCCAGCCTGGTTAAAGTAATGTCCCCGTAGCAGCCTGATTGGGTAACAGATCGCTTCTCTGAGCTGAGCTAACTATAACTCACCTCGCAATGCACTGCTTATGAACTCACATATTACATCACTCATGACATAGTTAGTGACATCACTCATGACATCTCAAACAATATCACTGATGACATCAACCTGTGACTGTGAGTGTTTCAAAAATGTTTATGAGTATTAAATATATATACCAAGGTGTATTAATGAATCATTGGGTGTATTAGTGCCTGTATCAATGATTCAGTAGGTGTGTAATGGACTGTATCGTTGAGAGATTAGGTATCGCCTTAAATGGAGAGGTCACAGTCTAGGTTGTCTGAATGTCTGTATCTGTCAGTCTGTTGGTATCGAAGTGGCCATTTGGGTTGGTGTGTGTGTACATGTGTTGGTGTATGAGTGATTGATCGGTTGTCTGAGTACATGTATGGGTGTATGAATGGCTATGTGAGTGGGTGAGAGGGTGTCTGACTGCCTGCATGGATGAGTGAATGCATGAGTCAGTGGATGTATGGGTTAGTGAGTGTAAGAGAAGGGTTGTATAAGTGACTGAGTGTGTCGATGGCTGGGTCGAGAGTGAATGGATTTGTCAGTGGTATATGGATGAGTAAGCAGATATGTGAAAGGCAGTATAGGTAAGTGTTGGACTAAATCAGTGACTGTCTGTGTGAGTGAGGGATTGTGATAGTGCCTGTATGGGTTAGTGAGTGCATGCCCGAGGGTCTGTATGCTTCAGTGATTATATGTTAGCATCGCTATGAATAAGTAAGTCTATAACTGTATATGTGAGTAAATGGCTGTCTGATTGACTCTCTAGGTGAGTGAGTAGGTGTGTGTGATTAGCTCTATGTGTGACTGACAGTATGTGACTGGCTGTATGGCTATATGAGTGGATATATCAATGGCTGTATTAGTGAGTGAGTTGGTGTACAAGTGGCTGTATGGGTGACTGAATGGATGTGTGTGTAGACATATTAATCAGTGAGTGGGTATGTAATACTGGTATAGGTATGCCAATGGTTTTGAGAATGGTAGTGTGGAAGTTGCAGTGGGTATATGAAAGGTTACACAGGGGTGCAAGTGAGTGCATCAGAGATTCTGAGGGTCCATAGGAAATGAATTTTTTGCATGAAATGTTGCCAAAAAAGTGTCACGGTTGGTACTATTGATTGGGAAAGTTTGGGGGTGATCCATGCAGTGATATATTGACCTGTGGGCTAAAGCCCCTAGAATACCATTTGCATGACCTTTAAATTGTTACACATGAGCTGAATAGCCCCTTTGATGAGGTGTGATCTTATTCCCAGATCTGAGACAAAGACTTTGGTTGTGGGGAGGTGCTCTGTTTCTCTGAAAGGATTACCATTCTTGTAGTATTCAGGAACTTAATTAACTTCAAAGAGTTCTACTTTGTTACAGGCAGATGTAGCTAACACATGGGGCCACCCCTTAAGTCAGCAGGCACCAATTCCAGTGGGACAGGAGATGCCTCCAGAACCGGTTTTGTGCGACCACAGTGGAGAGTTGCCAGTTTCCCTGACCACACTTCTAGGGTGGGAGAAGAGATCTCCACAGGGCAATAACTTTTTCTCATGTTGCATTTATGTAAAGAGGCACACTGTTGGATGTTTGCAGTTTAGCATACTAGAACTTCTAAAAAAGGTGAGTTGGGTTAGCCCTGGAAACATTTTCCTATTAGTTAGGAAGGGGCCAGGAGACACCTGCATCTGCAGTCTAGTGCCAGGAATAAATGTGGCACCGCTAGGCACCCTCTTCAGAACACTACTGGATTTGTGGAAGGCAGAAGAAGGACTGCACCTGCCGTTTTGACTTTTGAGGACACCTGGAAGGCTCGATCTGCTCCCACTTATACCCAGAATATTGAAGTGGACACACAAAAAGACACAGAGAAATCCTGTGTTGAATTTGTAGATGTCTCAATAAAACACTAGAGTGCTGGGTAAAAGTCAAAACAGTCACTACTTATGAAAGTATATATGATCTGGTCACGAAGGAACACATCGTGAGTAACCATTATTCGGAGTTACACTAGCATCTAGTAGATTTCAAGATGTCGACCTAAGGCAGCTTACTAAGGCCGACATATGGATATGTACTAGGGTTTCTTAAGAGTTCCAGGGGGTGATCTCAAGATATGGCATTCAGCTCCCCTCATGGGAAAGAAGAAAGCATCAGGAGTAAAAAGGAGAAGTTATCGAAAGGTCCCCAAATGTCTACTCAGATTCAGGTGCCTTTCCCCAAACACACGTGGGTAGGGTACAAGGCGAAGAACACGTTTGACCCCATAAACAGTAGACTGTGCCTGAACTGTCATAAGCCATGATATTTAAGGGAGACTCTGTCTGTTCCAAGAGCTCCCTTACCCTACAGGTATGCAGTCCTAAGTGATTGCAAGTGTAGGAGATGGGATGGAAATTGCACAGGGAAAACGAGGTATTGGAATGAGGCCATCTTTGTCTTAGTGGTGGGGGTAGATATCAAAACTCTGGTTGCCTTACCTCCCAAGAAAATGAAGTACAGGCAATGCCAACGATAAATGGGACCAAGGTAGAGGCTCTGAGGGATACAGGACCCAGCATGACCATAGAGGTGAACAGACTGGTTTCCCTAGAGTAGATCATCCCAGATGTTATCCATAAGGTAGTCAATGCTGACAATGAGGTGCAATTATATTCCCTACCAATGGTCACCTTTGAGGGGGAGGGGTTAGGGGCCTGGAGAAGGTTACTGTGAGCCCTGGCATTCAGTGGGAGTGTCTTTTGGGAACAAACTAGAAGCCTGTATCTAAGATGAGGTAGAAAGAAAGACTCATGCAGAAATGTTGGGTCAGTCTGAGAAGGTGTGTGTGGTGACAAGGGCCCAGACAGCCCATCAGGGAAAGCAAGAGAGACTGAGAAAAATGGCCCATACATCCACAACCAAGAGGAAGGGCAAAAGGCTTGGGAAACCAGCCTCAAAACTGTCCATGCCCCAAAAGTATCTGACATCTAGGGGATACCTAGAGCCTAAAGAAGAAGTGCCCACCCTGAAAGACCTAGCAAAATTATCTATGCTGCATGGGGCAGGAGAAACCTCCAGTTAATGAAGGATTCCAAGCACATAGAGAGTGCCCTACCCTTGAAGGCCTTCTGTGCAAGGCTGAAGTCCTGGAGCAGGGGTATGCCATGTATACCCAAACGATCTACTCTGAAGAGTGCTTCAAAAACAGGGAGAGCAGTGGACTAAAACCTGGAGCAACCAGGAGACTGACCGTGCCCAGCAATACAGGGCTTTCCTCATAAAGTTAGCCAATGATATTGCCTTGACTCGGCATTTGGGGCAGAGCAAAACCTGGGATATGTTGGTCAACTACTTTTACTGGACCCAGATGTCAAACTCATGGCATGATAGGAAAGGATCCAAAGGCCGCCTGCTTCCAATACCATTGGTGGGGACACATTTTGAGAGGGTGGGGATGGACATTGTTGGTCCCCTAGATCCTAAAACAACTTGAAGGAATAGGTTCATCCTGCAGGCAGTGAACGATGACATTAGGTACCCTTATGCCATATCTCTGAGTAAAGTGACTGTGCCAGTGGTGCCCAGCACCCTGCTTGGAATCTTTACCAGAGTAGGGTTTCTCCAAAGGGGTTATATCAGCTAGGGGTACAAACGTCATGTCTGGGTACTCGAAAGCTATGTGGGATGAGTATTGTGTGGCTTATAAGTTAACAAATCCTTATCACCATCAAACCAATGGATTTGTGGAGAGATTCAACAAGATACGAAAAGGTATGAACATGCGGTTGTCTGAGTAACTCTTTGTCCTACTCCCATACATTTTACTTGCCTGCAAAGAGGTACCGCAAAAGGCAGTGGGCTTTAACTCCTTTAAACTTTTTATGGGTACCCTGTTAGAGGTCCCTTAAGTCTAGTCTGAGAAGAATGAGAGAAACCTCTCAAGGAACCCAAATAGAAAATTGTGTACTATGTGTTGGGCCCACATTCCTTTGTGATTGAGTGCCTTAAATGGGCTAACAAAAATTTGGAGGCCAGCCAGGACTCTATTAAACATTGATTCGACCAAAAGACAACATTGTTGGAATACTTGCTAGGTCAGAAAGTTTGAGTTGTGGAGCAGGTGCCTCCCAGGGCTGTCCAAGTCAAATGGATTGGGCCCTACCAAGTACTGAAGAAAATAGATGAGGTCATCTATCTGGTGAACCTTGGCAGCTTGCGGACACCCCCATAGGGTGATCCATGTCAACCATATTCAGCGCTAATTTGACACGGTGGACATAACAATACTCATGGTCACTGAAGGAAGGGAGAAAGAGCAGAGTGATCCTCTCCCAGACAACCTATCCCACAATGCCAATGATGGTTCCAAAGAGGGAATAGTGCATTCATCTACACTGACAGAGCAGCAGCAGGGAGACTGTAACCTACTGCTATGTTTATTTGCTGGACTGTTCTCACTGACACATAGACTAACCGATTACATTGACACAGGCGACAGCTTACCTGTCAAAAACAAAGTCATACAACGTTAGGAGCAGTCTTGAGGAAGATGTTTCCAAAACATTGTCACTGGGGTGATTGGAACCTTTGCGTATACTACTGAGGATTGAATGAGGTCACAAAAACTGATGAACACCCCATTCCCTGAGCAGATCAGCTCATATACCAATTAGGAACTGCCAATTATGATGGCACATTAGATCTGACTTCCAGTGACTAGCAGGTTGCCCTCTCTAAGAGTCCAAAGGATAGATCATCATTCTCAACTCCGGAGGGCGACTAGCAATTTTTTAAAAATGACATTTGGGTTAAGAATGTCCTTGCCACCTTTCATAGGCTGGTAAACAGGGTTTACTGTTTAAGCTAGATACCTTTAGGGGAGCATATCTAGATGATATTTTTGTATTTAGCTTCACCTGGCAGGAATACTTGATCCAACTCAGAGAAGTCCTGCAACATAAAGTTCAGGATATGACAGGGGTTTGTAGTGTACCTGGGCCATCAAGTTTGTGAGTGCATGAGCAGTCTCTCTAGCACAGTATCCAGATAATCACAGCTTGGGAACGTCTTAAAATCCAGTCTCAGGTTAGAGCTTTACTGAGTCTAACAGCTTATTATACAAGATTCCTCAAGGGCTATGGCACCATATGAGTCCCCCTGACATAGCTGACTTTAAGGAATCAAACCAAGAACTGTTTATGAACTGAGGATTGTCTGAAGGCCTTTGACATCCTGAAGGTGTGTACAGGACCAGGGCTCAGGGCATGTGCTTTCAACAGGGTGTTTATGGTCCTAAGAGATCCTTCAGAACATGGGATTGGGGAAGTGTTATCACAGTTAAATGAAGAGGTTCATGATCAATCATTTGCCTATATCATCAAGTGACCACTCCCCAGAGAGCAGCACTGGATTGCCATGTAGAGAGGGACACCTTTCCTGTGGTTTGGTCATTGAAGAAGATGAAACTCACTTGTTTGGAACATACATCAGTGTTCAAACTAATCACAGGCCTCTCAGATGGTTTATACAGAAGAAAGGGGAAACCCCAAACTGTTGAGGAGGTTCATCTCCCTACAGGGTATGGACTTTACAGTGGAGTACATGCCTGAGGCTTACCATACCAATGCAGATGGCCTTTCCAGGTCTTCTGCTTTGATGTTAAGACCGCCAAGGCAATGGCTGATTTTCTGTTCACTTTTTATTTAGAGAGGGGCCATGTAGGAATTTTTTTTTTGCATGATCTTGCACTTTTTTGGACTGATGTTGATGGGTTTTTTACTCAGTTCGCTGGCTATACACATAATTTACATATCAAAATTACCTGTAAGACCATAGTATGTGGTGCAAAGTGTACCAAGGGCCTGTAAGTTAAATGTCACTAGTTGACTGCAGCACATATTAGGACACCACCAGAGTGACAATTAAAAACATGCCTGCAGGCTTCCTACTGTAAGCTGTTTGTTCAAAATAACATCTTTTGACAGGCCTACATCCTCCTTTTAAAAAGTAATAAGTCATGCCAAGTAAGCCTTAGTGCCCAATGAGACAGGGTGCATGGTATTTAAAGGTAGGCATGCAAAGGTTAATGCAAAACATGTCCCACTAGTGATAAGCCCCCAAATGCTATTTTCACTGTAGCGTTATTAGCTGATCCATAGGAAGGTATTGGGATACCATATTAAAATTAAATAATGTTACCTCTACATAAGAAACAATTACAAAGTACATTTGTGCACTTTTAAAAATATTTATTAAAAGCCCAATTCACTAGTAAAGTTGGATTTGTACATACTATTTTACCAAATTAGCTTTTAAAAAAGTCATGTTTTGCCTGCCTTAAACCTCTAGAAGCCAATTTACATGATCTTCCACATATCACCAGGAGCTGAATAGCCCTTTTGGGAGCAGAGTTACAAAAAAAGCGATGGAACCCGGCATTAGCCTTTTTGGCTTAACGCTGCGCTCTGCCCTTCTGAAACACAGGGCTGCACCTTATTTACAAGAATATAGTGCAGCCCTGTGTTTCTCCCTGTGCTGGTGCTAAGTTTAGCAGCTTAGCACCAACGCAGGCATTATTGCATGAGAGTGCAAGGGTGACTGCGTTGAGGGGAATGATTATTTATGTGCAGCAAGGTGTCCTTTCCTGCACATAAACAATCTGAACTGGCGTTTTGAACCTTCTATGTGTGCTGCTTAATGCAGCACACATAGAAGTTGCAAAATGTCATTTTTGTAATGATTTTTTATGTGCAGATACCTTCCTGCACATAAAAAATCAATGGCATTTTGTTGTTTCTATGTGTGCTGCACAACACAGCACACATGAAAACAGCAAAAAATGAGGAGAAATTAAACATTTCTCCTTGTTGCGCCAGGGTAAGACCAGGTTTTCCCTGTTCTTAATTTTGGCACCTTCCCATATTTACGCCACCCTTGTAAGTATGGGGCAGTGTCAAAACCAATGGCTGTTGTGGTGAAACACCCACCAAAACACCCATTGCCCGCCCTTTTCACTCTAAGTATAGCATGAAAGGGTGCCTTGTCTACAAGGCAGCGTTAAGCCACGTTAAGTGGCTTAACGCTACCTTGTAAATAAGGCAAAGCCCATTTCGCCACAGGAACATCACTAAAAGTGACATTCTTGTGGGGATAGGGGCTTGAAAATATGACCATTGATGAGGCGTCAACTTTCTGTCAGAGCTGAGACAAAAACTTTGTGTATGGGGAGCTGTTCTGTGCCCAAAAACTGAATTAACTTCAAGGAGACATAGTCTGTCACTGGTAGATGTACCTAACACCTGGGCCTGCCTCCTCCTATATTTCCATGTCATCCAAGCAACAATCCCAGTCAGAGAAGATCTGCCCCCAGGACCAGTTTTGAATGACTACAGAGTGGGGGTTGCTCATTTCCCTGACCTCACCTCTAGAGTGGGCACAGGAGCTCTGCACAGAAGAAAATGATCAGCCGTGTTTTATTTAATTAGAGAGACAGACTAGGGGATTGTTTTCAATAGAGCACCCAGGAACTGCTGAACACCTGGGTAGGGTCACCTGGGAGCTTTTTCTCTATTGGGATAGGGAAGAGTCAGGAATCACCTTCAACCCAAAGGCAGGTGCCAGGTATTAATGAGACACCCATGACACCCTCTTCATAAAATTCTGGACCTGTGAAATACAGGAGAAGGACTGTACCTGATGTTGATACCTGTGAGGAAACCTGATGGCCAGAATTGCTCACACTTGGATCCAGGGCAAAGAAGTAGGTTGTTCTCCTGTTAAGGTGCAGGGACACAACAAACTGCTAGAAGCCATTTTCCTGAAACCTCTGCTGACCAGTTTCAACTTGACATGATCGGTACTGTGCTGGTGGCTTCAAATGGATTGAGTCTTGACCCCCAAGAGCTGTTCCTGAGGTCCTGTGACCTTTAACTGTGTCAATCTGTACTCTTTCTAACATCCAGAGAAACCTGATACTTAAAAACTTTCAGGATTCAAAGACTTCCAGAGCACTGGGAACACCCTGCCAAGTCAATCCACCAAATGTACATTACAGGTGGGCCAAAGATTCAGGTCGCCCCACTCAGATTATTTCTCTGGCAGCAAACCTGCAACAGCTAGGGCAAAGAGCCTGGCCACACGACTAAAGTTCATGCAGGGTGGGAGGGTTGGCTGCCTGTAGGAGTTCAAATAATCAATCAGGGATTTTTAAAGTACGCTGAGGGTCTCAAGACACTGGGGGTGGGTGTGGGCAGGTCCGTTAGGGTTATTGAAATAATCTGGTCTTGAGGTCCTTCCTGAATTGGTGCAGTGACAGGCTCCATCCGAGGTGAAGGGGAAGTTCGTTCCAGAGCTTGGCTGCAAGTTCGGAGAAGTATCTTCCACCTGCTCTGGTCCTGTAGAAGCGTAGGCCGGTGGCTAGGGAGAGGTCGGCGGAGCTGAGTTTTCTCTTGGGGAGTGGATGGAGACTCGGTCATTGAGGTATTGGGGTCCTGTGTTGTTGAGGGCCTTGTAGGTGGGCGTGAGCAGCTTGAAAGTTATTCTTCTGTTGACAGGAAGTCAGTAGAGGTCACTGAGGTGTTGGGTGATGTGGTTGTGCCGTGGGATATCAAGGATTAGTCTGGGTGCGGCGTTCTGGATAGTCTGGAGTTTGCAGCAGTTTTTTCTTGATTCCGGTGTAGAGGTCATTGCCCTAGTCTAGTCTGATGGTGATGAGTTTGTGAGTGACGGTTTACCAGGAGTTGGGCGGATCCACTTGAATGTCTTACGTAGTGTGCGGAGGGTGTTTGGTGGGTGTCTAGGAGCAGAGGGCCACCAGGTGTCGTCCAAAGCAGAGGGGGTGAAGCCGAGGATGAGGACTTCCGCTCTCTCTGAGTTGAGTTTCAGGCAGCTGTTCTTCTTCTAGGTCACGACTGCTTTCATCCCTTCTTGGAAATTGTGCCTGGTGAGGACGAGTCCCTTGGTGAGGGAGAGGATAAGCTGGGTGTCAACGGCGTAAGAGACAATGTTGATCCTGTAGTTTCTGATGATGGTTGTGAGGGGGGCTATGTAGATTTTGAAGTGTGTGCGGCTGAGGGAGGGTCCTTGGGGTATTCCACATCTGATTTCTGTCAGTTCTGAGAGGAAGGGCTGGAGTCTTATTCTCTGTATTCTGCATGAGAGGAATGATAGTAGCCAGTCTAGGGCTTTTCCTTGGATGCTGGCATCCTGGAGCCTTGTGGCTAGTGTGTGTTTGGAAACGGTGTAGAAGGCTGCTAGTAGGTCCAGGAGGATGAGGGCTGCTGTATGGCCTTTGTGGAGGACGGCATGGATGTCATTGGTGGTGGCAAGGAGGGAAGTCTTGGTGCAGTGGTTGCTGTGGAATCTGGATTGAGAGGTGTCTAGGACGCTGTTGGTTTCTATGAAGTGTGATAGCTGGTTGTTGATGGCCTTTTCACTGACTTTGGCTGCAAATAGAAGCAGTGAGATGGGCCTGTGATTCTTGAGGTCTATCAGGTCTGCTGAGGGCTTCTGCACGAGGGGGTTGACTTTGACACGCTTCCATTTGTCAGGGAATGTGGCTGGCTCGAGGTAGCAGATTATAGTTTGACATAGCTCGGGTACGATGGCAGTACTGGCCCTGTGGAACATGTGCTGCGGGCAGGTGTCAGAAGGTGCTCCGGACTGGTTGCTCTTCATGGTCTTTAGGGTGTCTTCTGTTGTGAGAGGGGTCCAGGTGAGAAAGGTCTGTTGGGTGACATCGTTTGGGGTGGGGGTTTGGGCGGTGCAGGAGTTTTGGTCGTCAAAGTTGTCATAGAGCATCTTGATCTTGAGTTGGGCACAGTGCCTGGCCACAGGTCAGGACCTGTGGCCAACTCCACTGCTGTTCAATGCACGGGTAGGCCTAGTTAGGAATGCAAATAAAAAATTACTTCACATTAAAAAAAATCCTAGAAATTCTGTGAAAAAAACAAAGCTTAAAGTGACTTTACTGTTGGGTATGGTCATCTTTTCTTACTCTAGATTAAAACACCATCAGAAATGTACTAAAGGAAACAAAGGTTAAAGTGATGCTATAGCTACGGAGAAAATGTCAGTCAAAATGGTAACTGAACTAATCATAACATGCATCCCAGCAATGGACTGTATTGTCATCAATAATGCAATTTCTAATGTTTTATTAATATTATCAATAATGTCATAGAACATGTCATGAGTGATGTAATATGTGAGGTAATTACCAGTGCAGCATAGAGAGGGTATGAGTTATGGGTATTCAGTTAACCATAACTGGTGATTTACAGTTTTTCTTATAGTTTTAAGAGTAACATTTTAACTAACATTTTAACATAACAATAGCATCACTCTAACCTTTGTTTTTTTTAATCAGTCATGAAACTTGCTACAAAAACTTTGCATCGTACCTAAGAATAATCAAGGGGGTATAAATGTATCCCCTAGTGGAGTTACCACATCAATGTCATGATTGTAGATATTTTTGCATGGCCTCTATCATATGTAGTAAGGCAAAACGGCACCAAGCGCTTTGTTGCCTCAGTCTGCATCAATGAGGCATTCCATGTGGGGGTTGTGGTGGGTGTGCCCATACAACACCCATAGTTTTTGATGCTGCACCAGATTTACAAAATCATGTCAACCTGGGGCAGTGCCAAAACCTTATGCCACCCCAGAGCAGGCGAAACAAAGAGCAATGTTTTCATTTCTCCTTGTTTTTTCCTCTTTCAATGTGTTCTGCATTCTACAGCACACATAGAATGAAGAACATGCCTCTCAGGATCGTTTTTGTGCAGGAATGTGCCCTTTTCTGCACAAAAACAATGATGCCAACAACGCAGACAATCTAGCACCATGTTGCAAGGTTGCTTGCATTGGAGTCAGGCACCAAATTGTGCACCGGCACTGGCTGAAAGGATAGAATGCACTGTATCTCTTGAATATGGTGCCTTTTCTGCCCTTTCAAATTGTTGTAGGACAGCACAGCAACATGTCTTCTGGGGCTGCCCTGTGCCAATTTTGGGAAATGAGGCCAAGAGTCCCCTACCTTATGTACCCGAAAACCTTCTATTTAAACTCTAAGAAACTACCAGTGATAGTCGCCTGAAATTTTAACAAGACGGTTTCCTTGCCTGGAAGCTAAACCAATAAGGAGCTGTTCCAATACAGCCCCTTCTTGTGCCATGTAAACTGTTAACTTTACTATACGAGCCTGCAACGGGCGCTCAAAATCTGACACAAGGGGAGAATTTAACTTTAAAACGGATAATTGTAAAAGTAAGTTTGGCAATGTTATTCTGGAACTTAAATGGTTGTTACTGATTGATGATAAGACAATGATCCCTCATTTAGATATTGATCATGATGCTTTGGCCCTAACATTAAAAGTGATTTTAAATCTGGGTCAATCATATAGAACAAATGTTCCCCTGCCTCTAGTTGCAAATAATTATAGGCCTGTTAAATGGTCATACATACAAGCCAACCCCAACACCATATCTAGACTTATAGTGCTTCTGTTGCTGCATATATCCCATATAAATATGACTGACAGTTCTATTATTGGAGTACACCTTGTATAACACTTTGAAGGGTTTCATATATGGGAAATGCCTAAAAAGGGTTATAAAAATGTCTATACCCACCCCAGGGTATTATAAAGGCCAAAAATAATATTTTAAATGCATGCAAGCCTCATACACAACCACCTATCCAAAAGGCAAGGACACTTTACAAATGCACATTGGAAACCTGTGGAATGAACTAGGAGGAAGGAAATTGGAAAGATTGTTTACAGGCAACAAAACTAAAAGATAATACATATTTCTGGCATATTGTAGCACTTGGGAGCATACACAATATCATTAGCTAGGTCACTATAAATAGCCACACATCTTGGTCCAGTCTTTCTCCAATATGTATTCCTTACCTCTCCCAATATACAAATTATAATCTAACTTTAGAGCTGCAGAATTTGGACAATATAATTGTCAACTAGCACTGCGAACCTTCGACATTCTCACTGTCTGATATTTATTAAGCAATTGAACAGTCAAATTGATGGAAGGCTCCCAGCCTGGACAATATTCCTGGCAATCTGAACCTGTGGAGCTGTGGAATTTTCTATTTTTACAGAAGAAGCCCCTGAGCCTCACTGGGTCTTCCGCTGCTGCTGTTGGTGCAGGTGTCATGACAGCTACACTCTGGTGGGACTCGGTGTCCCAGAGTGCAACGCCGGTAACTACCCACAGCTGCTGAGGGCGGAGGCGTTTCCATCATGCTACAAAGTGCTGACTCGTGCCCCGCAGTGCGTGGTTTGTCTGACCGTGCCTGGTTGTGGGTCCGCTGCCTGTAGGACCACCGGGGAGCTGTGGAATTTTCTATTTTCACCGGAGGAGCCCCCAAGCCTCACTGGGTCTTCCGCTGCTGCTGTTGGTGCAGGTGTTGTGACAGCCGCACTCTGGTGGGACTCGGTGTCCCAGAGTACAACGCCTGTAACTACCCGCAGCTGCTGAGGGCGTAGGCATTTCCATCGCACTACAAAGCGCTGCCTCGCACCCCGCCACGCGGGACGTGCCGGGCAAAGCCCGGGCCAAGGGCGGGCCCGTCTGTGCCCATCTGAGATCGACCGAGGCTGGGCTGGGACATCCCCCATGGTTCCTCTTTCGATCTGTCTACTTGTCTATATCCAGATAACTGTTAATGAGATAGTGAGTTGGGGAGTCCCGATTAGTAAATCTCAAGGCTGGTGGAGCTTCAAGTGTTTACTGTTTGCCGCATCTTGGAAGTCAACAACACTTCAAACCATTGGCGAGGACTGGAGAGGTTTGGATCCTAAACAGCCATGGGCAAACGTTCTTCTCTGGCAACAATGCCTACCACCAGGCAGAGAGCTCCTTTGCCAACTCCCACTGCCCAACCGACCGCAATTGACAAAATGCTTCAGCGGGCCATTGGAGCAGTGTCTAGCGAAATTGAGCGCACCAAGAGACGTCTCTCTTTAAACCCGATCCTTGCCCACAGCTTAACATCTACGGAGCCAGAGACTTCGCATTTACTTTCAACTCCCAAACCCGGAATCCCCATGTGCACAAGAAAAGATAGCCTCTGGTCATATCACTCAGATCCCTGCGGGAGGTGGTGCGAAAAAGAATGGTGGGAAATGAAAACAAGCTACACATAAGGGAGGAAGGCAGGTAAAACAAACACCCAGTATGCTATCCAACCAGCCTCCAGGGGGACAAGGCACTGATGAGTGTTAGCAGAAAACACCGGAGTACCCGTCGTGGGCATCTAACTTGTTAATGGAACTTAAAGCACATTTCGCTTTGGTTAGAAAATCCGGACTCGATGCTGTAATGAGACGCATTGACAATCTATCAACATTTATGGCCTCTTGGGGGAGCAAGGTATACGTTATTTTCAATACAATTGAGTCCATTAAATCCTCAATCTCAAAGTTGGCTTTGCTTCAAAACCAGGTAACCCCACCTGTCCCCAATAAACCACCCCCTTCAGTAGGGCCTAATCCAATCATGCAAAAGAACGCATCTCCTATGTTTATACTACCTGCCCCACAGAACCAGGACCCAGTTAAACCTCAACAGAGGCCTCTCCATCGCCATGACATTTTACATGACAGTAGGCATATAGCAACAACATCAGGCCCATCTAATAAACACCAAACTCAAGACAATCATGATGTTTACACCAGGACCACTTCACACTCTAAATCAAGGGAAAAAAATCCCTTCTCCCTTGCATAGATCTGCCCCCAGCATCCATTCCCTATGTCGGCATTCTAGCTGGTGTACCAGATATAGGCCGATATAGGCCGTGGGGAGATACACTCTGAACTCAAAAAACAAATCCACTTTTTGGTTAAATAAATATATGCCTCTCCCCTACCAAGAACAAAGCGAAATGTTATTCACACGCATGGTCAGCTGGCTAGGGCGGAGACGAAAGGACATGCCCAGGGATTGTGTTGTGATTAACTTTAGAGATATCCGGACGGTCCAACACATCTTGGATTGGGGCCACTCAAGGGAGTTAGGCGGTATTCTCTCTCTCTGCCTTTGGGATATTTCTACCCCTTTAGGTCCATGTTTGACAAAGAGGGAACTATGTATAAGAACAGGGGAACAAGTGATCAGAATGGTGCCACGTTAAATATGGGCTGGGAATGCCAAAAAACAATGGCGTATAATATCCCTGTCAATAACAGATTTAGTTTCCTGGATCTGGTACACTGACTAAACTCCACCAATAAAAGTCCTATTAATAATAACGAGGATAAACGGGGAAACACACAGCAAGCTGATTCCCCAATGAATGGAGGGACGAAGGAGGGAAAAAAAGCCTTAGAGAAGACCTGTGAGGCAGTTGCCACAACCCATACCCTTAGCCCTCTGCGTAAAATAAACTGGGCTAATAAATGTAGTCTAGGGGAGGGCTAGGAAACAATGATAAGCCCTATTACAGGAAAGTTGTACCACCCCAACCTTGTTAGTTAATACAGATAAAGCACAAAGCACCCGGATCTTATCCTGGATCATAGTAGGCCTTAGCTCGAAACTGGACTTCCCAGATTGGGGAGATTTTGTAGATAAACATGAGCTATGCCTGTTCCAGGGAACATGGTCAAAGACAGAACTATATAGAGTGGGTTACACTACATATTGTATTTCAGCCGTTCAGAGGGCTAGGGGGAGACCCTCGGGAGGTCTATGTACTTGGGTTGACGTACACTTGGGATGCAATGTTAAAAAGTTAGAGACTGTTTCCCCTGACATCCTGTGCATTCTTCTTTCTTTTAATAACTCCCTGAAGATTGCAATAATCAATGTTTATTCCCGACCAGTGAGTTTAGGGACACACCTCACAGACGCTCGACTGCCTCACGACATTTCTCCACACTATACCAGAGAATTGTCAAGTAATCATAAGCGGAGATTTTAACTGACAATTCGAGCCCCTGAATGGCCTCACCACAACTATTATAAGTGAGGAAGACTCGGTTTGGTCAATCCCAGAAACTAACATCCAGCCAACACGGGCATGGACTCCCTTAGTTTTACAGATGAATGCAGTTTTGCTTAGCCACTCACTAAGGGCCTGCAATGGCCGATTCCCCTCTGTTAGTCCTGGGATTTTAACTTTTATTAAGCCGGGACAGGCATGTATAATAGATTATATCTTGGTAGATGTCCAATTATTGTATAAGACTATGGATTTCACGGTTAGCTCCCGCCATGAAAGCGATCATAACCCGCTGGCTCTAGAAATAGACTTTCCCCTGCCTAGGACGTCCAAAGCACATCTTTACACCCCACCCCAAACCTAGTATCGATTGAAGGAGGGAGGAGGGTACGCTGTTTTTTTTTTGCAAAATCAACGAACAAAGTGTCTACTTTGTACCAACAAATTGCCCCCGTTTTAGAAATTGCATTTCGATTGTCTGTAACTAGCTGTGGCTCTGCATCGCAATGGGCGATGGAAAAAAATCATCAGGATTTGCTCTCCACATTGTCAAATTTTTTTTATAATAGTGATAAGATCAGGCTGAATCCCAAACCCAAGCATACATGGTACAACAATTCATGCAGGGAAGCCAAGCAAGCTTTACTAATTTCTATTAAAATGAATAACAAACCCCGAATAAAGGAAGCCAAACCCAATATATAAAAAAATCACAGCTGGAGCAAAAACCAATTGAGAAATAGATAAATGGGAAGAAACAAAAATAGCTCTAGACAACCATGATATGCGAGGCTTCTGGAATCTAGTTAAGACAGGAAAATCTGAAGATCAATCAGCTATTGGACCAAATTTGGGCGAAGAATTCTGGAGATCTCATTTTAATATCTTATATTTCAGGTCTGCAGAAGAAGCTGAAGATGTTAGGGAAGTATTAGCTACCCCAGAAGTAAATACCCCAAATTCGAATGCTCCCCCTTGGACAATGAAGGAGATCACAGTGGCTCTAGGTAACTTTCTCCCAGCAAAAGCACCTGGGCTAGATAGGATCCCTGGAGATTTATTTAGATCTGAACAAATAGTCTGGGCACCCTACTTATGGTCATTATTTAATGTCATTCTACAAGGCATGGCGCTGCCCCCGACCTGGGCAGGGGCAGAAATCATTCCTATTTATAAAAAAGTTACACCACTCAACCCAGCAAACTATTGCCCAATTAGCCTCATAGATGTTACCCAAATAATGTTTGCTCATGTGCTTCTGGGCCGCCTGCAATCCTGGATAGAATAGAACTATGTATTAACACCTTTACAAGCTGGATTTAGGGCCAAGACCTCGACTATTGACCAGATCTTCAGATTGCAACTGATCCACTGGAAAACTGTGGTTTTAGAGGGTGGCAGCCTCTATCTCACATTTGTGGATCTTAAATCGCATTTGACATGGTTCAACGAGATCAGCTATGGGGCATACTCCTTGATATGGGAGTACCAGATTATCTTTGCCACCAGCTGAAACGTCTGCACCAAGATAATTATGCGAGAATAAGATATGGTAAAAAAGGTGAATTGACCGCTCCCTTTCCTGTAGAGAAAGGGGTGAGACAGGGATGCGTCTTGGCCCCGACACTGTCCTCCCTCTTCTTAAATGGTTTAATTGAAACCCTACTATCAGGGAAAGATATAGACGCCCGAGGTTGGCGAACTGCAAAATTTCAGCACTTATGTTTGAGGACGACACGCTGCCACTCTCTAAATCACCTATGGTTATGCAGCGGGTACTTGAGGAATTCAGTGCCTTTTGCAGGAAATGGGGTCTGGAGATTAATCTCCAAAAAACAAAATACATGTTTTTCCACGCTAATACCACCAATTTCCCACACCCTCAATTGGATGGCAGGGCCCTTGAGAGGGTGTCCATATTTGATTATCTGGGGATTACACTTAACGATAAGATGGACTGGGGGGACACAAAAAAGCTAATTTACAATTGATTCAGTCTACAGGGGGCATTTTAAAAAAACACAAATACTGCTCACAGAAATTGATAGGTTCCCCAGCAGAAATTTACAAAATACAGGCTAGGGGAGCTTCACTATATGGGGCAGAACTATGGGGTCACTGCCCACCAACTTCGCTTTCAATGAAAGAGAATGTATTTCTCAGGCAATTGTCGGGCCTCCCCAAGAGCACCTCATTAACACAACTTAGGATGGACTTGGGGATTGGTCCCATAGCCGATGTGGTTGCCTCTAGACCACTTCTATATTGGCGCCGCGTCTGGAGTACACCAGAGTTAGTTAACTACAGAGAGGAAATGAAGGATGTCATGACCCTCTTGGGTGCAGGGAACCTACCATGGTTATTCCATATTAGGAATTCCTGCCAGACACTGGGGAGGGCAAACATGTGGTCAACACCCGAAGAGATCTGCCCCACAAATCCCAAAAAGGCTTTGCTCGTCCCCTACAGAGAATACAAATTGGCCCAATTATGCCAGAGGACCTATACAAGTAGCTTGACCTCCAGGTTTCTGGATTTCAAACAGCAATACAAGCTGGGGTTGGCACTTGATAGTATCAAACCACTCTTGGGAAATAAACTGTTCCTCCAGTTTAGACAGGGGGTGCTTCTGCTTCGAGCATTTACCAACAAATGGCAGGGAGCACTCAAACTAGATTGCCCATGGTGTGATACAGTTGAGATTAACAGAACTACATGTTCTTTTCTTTTGCCCCGCCTATAGTAGGCCAAGGGCTAAGTGGGTGTTCCAGCTCTGCAGAAATCGGGGGATTAGACACAATACTGAGGTCTTCAGGCTCCTCAAATATGAAACGGACTCACTATTTGTGTTTGCAATTTCCAGGTTTCTCTATGCGATGTTGTGCATTCGCAGGGGCATTTTAAAGAAAAAGAATTTAGAAAATCCTTAGCTCCCATTGTCCATCAAATATGTAGCTATTTTATGCCTGTACATTTTCACGGCTCGAATATAGTCCCGTAAATTCTTCTCTTTTGAGTTGCTTTCCTTTCTAAACATTTTATATTTTAATCGTTTTTAACCTGTTTTTTAATATATGCCTTTGGGCTAACAGTTAAAGCTAGAAACTTTACTATGTATCAATTGATTTGAGTTTTATATACATTAATGCAACGGCAATCACTAATAACATGAGATATTGCAACCCCTCTTGTTGAGATGTGGATTACACATCCACTGTCGAATGTTGCCTGCACTCTTTTAGGACTAGAACTGCCAAGAGGAAACGCAGTCAATGCTGAGCCGGAAAACCTTGCACAATCTGGATTTGCATTCTCAGCTCTATGATGACATTTTATTCTAACATCTGTTCTTTTATTATTGTATACAATGTATTTGTATTATTTTATGTGCTTTTATGGCCATATGGCAGAAATAAAGCTTTCTTTGACTGACTGACTGGCAATTGTTCTTTGAATTGTGTTGAGTGGAAGAGGGGTTCATTGGCCCAAGACTGTAGGTATAATTTTTCATGGCATTTGTTGTAGTTCAATTCAGTTTGCATTATGAGGTATCCAACACTTCTCAAAGTTCTTTATAGGTGCAATGACGATGTTGATCCTCCCGGGACTCTGAGTTTCATTTCCATTACTGTTACAGTTCTTCATAACCGGTGATGATTTTGCAGTGTTTACCGAACTCAGAGTCCGAGCTAAGCGACTAAACTCAGGGCAGTATTGGCGAGTGGGACTTGACCGGAGGGAGGGTCAGGGAGGAGGAGGGAGGTGGCGGGTGGCGGAAAACTGGGCTTGGATGTACCGGTATGACAATAGCAATCAATGTCAGAAATTGAATGATATGACAGCACATTGTACCGCACAGATCTACCATGTAATGACGAAAGGTGTACTTTTGTTCGTGGTTTCAATAAAAATTGTTTAAAAAAAAAAAAAAAAAGATTTTGCAGTGTGTGCACACCTTTGTTAAATTGCCAAATTCTAATGTTAGAATTTGAATATTCTTGGTTTTGGCTTCCCCAAAATACTTTGCCTTCATCCCTCCTGTTTTCTGAAATTAGTTTTTGTTGCAATTAGGACTCAACACTAAAGTGCTTGTGCTCTCGCCTTAAATGATGCCTACACCTGATTGGACACATTTAATTTACTCGTATGTCCATAGTATATGATTCTGCATTGTGCTTAGGGCCTGTCATGTGCCCGAGTTTGGTCCGGTAGGAATTAGTATTATTCTTGCATATACATGAAACCTTTTTCCTGAAGTAGCCGTCTCTTTGCTACAGTTTCATTTGACACACATTTTGCATTCATAAGGCTTGGCCTGATATCGCAGAAACATTGTCCTTGCTGTCACAGAGCACTTTGTGAGAATACTATTGTGCTACCTTGGCATTAGTGCAAGGCCTCTCACATGCATAATACAAATTTTTCGAGTATTACATTCATATGGCAACACCGCTATCTCTAGAAAGCAAACAATGGTTGCCCGATCACTATCTCGACCCAAGGCAAGGATACTATTTTCTATATAGACCCTTTTGTTTCCTAACATAATCAGAGCATCCACTTTTGCTGATCTCAATGGGTCCGCTGACTGAAAACTCTGTGAGGGATGTCCAGTTCATGAGCAAGATGGGGTTGTACACTCTTACCCACCAGGTAAAGGAGTTAGATCATCCAGTCAGGGGTTTTCTTGGCAGACCATACATTCACACCCTCGACATATAGGTTAGGGTTAGCATCATAGGGGTATGCTGGATTGTTATAATCTATTATATGTATGCAAATAGTGGAACTCTTTGTTTTATTCTCTGTGTTGATACTCATTGTAACTTTTATTTGCCTCTATCGATAAATCACCGTAGCCCATATATTCTATACAGAAAATATTGAAATCGCCCAACGTGTATTCTTTGTACATTTCTTTGAGTGAAAAAATGCACAAGTGACTGGGTAAGAGTTTTAAGTCATCCCCACGGTTCCTGAGGGAATAGAGTTGTCATTTTCAGTGGTTGTCAGAACTGTAAACACTCAACTAAATAGCAGAGCGTGCCCTTGAAATATTGATTAATTGCTCATCTGCTTTTATGTTGGAGTTTTTATGTTCTTGACTTCTCGGACTTGGGGGAACTCATGTCTTTCTTTACTCATTCTTCTTTCCTCTTTTTTCTTTCACTTCTATGTTGTAAAGTAATTTTGTCTTTTAAATGTATGTTTATGTACTTTCAGCCCTGACAAAGTTCTCATCATGTGAACAAAACGCGTTGGCTGACCGTAAAATCACCAATTCTGTGAGAACTAACTGATTGAAAATAAAGATCCATTTGAAAAACTAAATACTGGCTTCTTGGACTTCATCACTTGACGCAAGCCCAACCCCTCTATTTGGTTGTCAGAACTGTTCACTCCCTGTTCAGATTTAGGATTGCTCACTCTGGCACTGCGAGCTAGCTGGTCCATGGTACAACATATCCTACAAGGCTGCATGGAATCAGTCTGGCACCATCCTAAATGTATCTAGTCAGCAATCTTGCAGTTCCTACTGATTGGTGTAATCTACACAACAGGCCTGTAAATTAAATGCTACTAGTGGGCCTGCAACACTTATTGTGCCACCTCCTAAATTAGCACTTTAAACTTGCCTCATGCCTGCCTTTGCAGCTTTTAGGGCAGTTTTAAACTGCTGATTCGACCTCTTAAAATAAACATTTTGGCAGGTCCCAGCCTTCTTTTTAACACTTATAAGTCACCACTAACATGAGCCATAAACAGCCCATAGGGCAGGGTCGGTTTTATTTAGAAAGTAGGACATGTGTTTTTTGGTTTACATGTACTGATAGTGAAAAACTCCAAAATTCATTTTTCACTACTGAAAGGCTTATCTCTCCCATGGCATAACATTCGATTACCTTATTAAATTTAATCATGGTAACGGTTGATTAGGAACAGGAAGATCTTTCATGTTTGGACTCAAATGAATTGTAATTTAAAATCCTTTGTAATTGTAAAGTCAGATTTTAAGTCGTAATTCTGAAAATTCCACTTTTAGAAAGTTAGTTTTTTTCTTCCCCAACCATTTGGTGCCTGCTTCCAGTGTCCTTGGTCTCATGGCAATAAGTAGCTTAGATGTTGGAAATTTGGTACTCCTTCCACAAAGTGAGACAAAGGGATGGGCCAGCCCGTATGATTGCTTTGAGGCGGAACTGTTTCCTGCCCCTCTAACTCTTTGGCTCCAGCACAAACAAAGGAACTTGACCCTAGACTTTTGTCACCCCAGACTTCTTAGAGCCTTGAAAGGGGAAGCAAAGAACTTTTAAGAACCAGATGTGGGAGTAGTATAGTTACCCAATCCCACTTCTTCAAAGGCTGGCACTGCTGTGTCTCGCTCCATTTGTATGGTTTATGCTGCCTGGTTACGTTCCCTGCCACCCCAGATGCAGTCCACCCTTTTCCTCCCATTATCTTGACACTTCCACCTCCCGATACTCCTAGTCCTGATGTACAGAGCTCCATAACCCCACACTGCAATTGCCCATTTAGATTGTGCCTTCTTCCCACAATCACTACCCTTTTAGTTGTGACCTCTTTAATACAGACCATGGAGACCCTGTCTACTAACATGGCCTTGGGGAGTGGCTACCTTCAAGGGCTTGGTCTTGTATAAAAGCTTCTACTCCAGCATGTGCCAACCAAATGTTTTCCAGACTTCCCAAGAAAAGATTCTGTTTGTCTCCATGTCCTGTTTGTTTTTTTCAAGACTTGACACCACTTACCTGATCCCGCGAGCATCTATCTTCCATCCGGGCTTGACGTGTTCTGTTCAAGGCGATCACCTGCAAGAAAAACTAAAGAGACAGTCTGTTTGTATGTTAAGGCAGATTATTGTGTGCCTTTGCTAGCCAGGAGAAAGTGCGCAGGAACTGAAGAAAAGGCTTGTCGGATGATGGGATGCCTAATAATTTTTTAGGTATTTCGGCTAGAGCAGCAGCCAAAGAAATTCACAATGAAAAGGCCAAAGCAATTAAGCCATAAGAGAAGAACTAAAAGGCCGCTCAAGGCAAGGCACCCCTCTGGAATTTAATAACTGGCAAGACAGGGAAAAGAGGCCACAAAAGAGGTAACTAATTAAAAGGGAACACACACTTTTATGGTATTGTTTAACCAACCCCGAGGCTAATTCACTCCTTGTGTCTTTAGGGAATTACAAAGCCACAGATCCTCATTTGGGAGAGAGATAGACTATTATCAGTCACACTACTTACTGATCTGCTGCTACAGAAGAAGTCATTAGTAGCCCCAGCACTCCAACCCTCAGAGAGACAAGGTACACAGCTGGGAAGTGGAGATTGGATGGAACCTGGTAGGACAGTGTAATAGTTAGGGAGTATAACCGTTCCGCTGCTTCTTCCTAACAGGAGGGATCCTCACCTCCACTAAAGGTACACTCTTGGAGATTGGTGACCAAGGAAGTTGTGTGACATCCACCCAATTTGTCAAAGAAGCCGGGCAGCTTTTTAAAAATCTTTTTCTCAACCCCCTTTCCCTTGGGTTCTGCTCGCTGTACATAGCTGTAGGTGCAGTGTGTATGGTGCCAGCCTTGAGGGGGATTTGTGATCTCTGCATCGCTCCTGCTGACTCCTGGAACAATTCAGGTTAACATTTTCCTGGTACTGGCAGGCACCTGGTATAAAGGTGGATCCTCCTCCTGAGCCACTCTTGAGTACACTCCTGGACCTGAGGACATTACAGAAGAATAACTGCCTTGATCACCAAAAGACTGCCCTGCTGGTTGAAGCCTACACTGCTCTGTGAGTAGGAAGACCGGACCTACTCTCTTCATCCCAGGATAGCCTGAGTGAAGGGTCTGTTGGCTGACCTACTGTTCTGAGCTACAGGGACTCAACAAGCTCCAGAAGCCTCCCTGCAACTGTCCAGCTGACCTGCTGCTTTGAACCTGCCTGGACCTGCAATTAGACCTGTTAGCCTCTGCTGGAGTGAGTCCCTGATACCCAAATAGTGCATCTCCAGGTCCTGGACCATTGGTGGGCATCTGACAAAACTCCTCTTTGCATCACTGAATGTTCCATCAAAAGTGACATGAAGCTCTGCAAAGCCCTGCATAACCTCACAGCACAACTGAAAACTTCATAGGTACTGACGCCAAACAATGCTGTGCCTGCCGCACAGCTGAAAGCTTAATTGGAACTGAAACAGAGTGGCTGATGCAAAACGATGGAAAACCTTAAAAATACTCACCACATAGCTGAAAGCTTTATCCAAACTGATTCTGTGCAATGCAGAGCTCCACAAATTCTCAGTGTGCAGCTGGTAGCTTCATCAGAACCACCTCAAAATGACACAAAGCAACACTGTCGAGACCTCACACCAAGGACATAAGGCACGATTATCAGCAGGCCAGACTTGGTCCTGTGCCCTGCTTGAACTTCATTGTGGTCAGCCTGAACTTGTGACTACGTCCTGGTCCAGCACAACCAGAAACCCTCAGCTGGCGCTTTCTGCTTTTAGGCACTCTTTTGCACTAATGAACTTAAAAACTCATAATTCTGGTTCCTCTGATTGGTTTTCATTTGTTTTGTTGTCATATTATTGTTTTGAATTTTCAGTTTTTTAAAACTTTTTTTTATTTTTCTTGTGTTGGGTTTTCACTTTATTACTGTCTGTATGTTGTATAAATACTTTACACACTGCCTCTAAGTTAAGCCTGACTATGTATGTGTTAAGCTACCAGAGGGTTAAATACAGGTTAATTTGGTTACTTTTGTAGTTCAGTATGACAAGGATTTTTGTTATCAACCCCTCAACCAATAACACAATTTCATACTTTTGGGCTGTTAGTGTTGCTGTGTGTGAGTGTGTGTCTGTGTTTAAGCTGTGTGTGTTATTACATTTCAGATTTGGCAACAGCAGCCAGGCATGAACTATATCACATGTTGTATACTGTGTCTTTGAATTGGGGTTTAGTTGTTGGATGAGGACTCCTATTTATATTTCTTCCTTCAACTTGGGCATTCTACCGTGTATCTGCTGTCTGACTATATACTCTAAGTAGTATATGAAGTCTACTTCAAGTTGCTGCATGACCACCAAACTCTGGTGAGATCCTATTTGATGAAGGGGTGATATGTTTGTGGTTTTCACATGCTGGCCACCGGATATTATCCACCACTTGTGACCACTCAAAACATGAGGGACACTTTATTCGCATGTTAGCTAAAATTTGGGTTGGTATTACCCAACGACCCACTTCTATATGGCACCTTTCATTTAGATCTAGACCGATGTGCAATTTACAACAGTTTTGATATACACAGATACTTCCATTAGATCCAGGAGAAAATATGCATGTTGGAGTACACATGTGTAATTGCATGGGATTCCCAAAGAAAGAGACTTACGTTGTTTTGCCAACTCAAGGTGTGCGTGGTATGTATATTTAAAGTCCTCCTAGCTAAAAAGCCAGGACAGGGTGAAGAATGTACTCATGTCATGGCAATACTTGTCAGCTATGACAACCTGCAGGCAGTAAAAATTATGTAAGTAAAATTCTCATTCAAATAAGTGGCAAATGTATATCGGTAATTTGGTGAATACTTTCAAATTTCAAAGTTCTGAGAGCTCAACTGATTTTGCACTGTGTGTCTCTGGCCATTCCACTGCCTTAAAAAACTTCACTGTATACTACTTTTACACATATATTTAATTTGCATTAACCTGCATAGTATAATTTCTTAAAGGTGCAAGTTCCAATTAGAAGCAGAAAAACCCTGTTAAATCTAATTCCTACGAGCTCATCCTTGTAATCCCGCTTTATTTGGAAACAACAGATCTACAAGCCCCTTGCGCCACTTTTGCGTCACTTTTCCCATCTTAAAATGACGCTAAAGTGGCGCAAGGGGCTTGTAAATCTGCCCCAGGATTTCCCTCCCAAACCGGGATTACAAATTATGAGGATAGTGCGCACACTGGGTTATTTTCCAAATTCACATTTTCACAGAATAAATAAGTGTAAATTGGGAAAACTGTTTGGAAAGAGGCAAGCCATACAGAAATCAGCGCTCAAGATAATGATTTCCCTGTTACGCCTCATTCTGGAGTGAAAGGTTTGGAATGATGTGTTAATACTGCAAGCACAAAGTAATTACCACACTTAAGGGTGCTGGTATGAAATGGTGCTGTATTACTGCATCCATTTATCTTAAAACGCAGAATGAGCTGTTAAAACCGTATTTCACAGTTGCTGATAATGTCTGATAGTCTCACAAATAGGGATTACTGAATCCATCAGGATTATGATTAATGTGGCTGTCCTGCAGGAACAAAGATTTCCTCCCTGATTCTAAAGGCAACCAAAACTTTAAGGTAAAAATCTTTCCTGAAATGAGGAATAAAAAGAGTAATCAGATGGATTCACTTGGATGCCCAGGTTATTCCACATTTCAGAAAGGAACTTTAGGGTTTACAACACATAAATATGAATTAAACCCAGTTCGAGTATCATGGATTTTGGTTGGGAAAGGGGAGAGGGGGGACGGTGGGGGGGTGCCTGTTGTCATAAACTGCAATGCCGGCTGGTATCCCCAAACTTTCAGCTATTATGAGTTTCTTCCTCGGAAAGTGTAAAAGCTGTAGTAATGGGTGCATTTCCAGGCACTTCCTCCCTTTTCTAGGAGAGAAACCGCCAACATGTTTGGTTGGCAGGGGTATAGAGGTTCCCAATGTCGGGGAAAGGGCTGTGATGCCTTCAACAGTCCCTTGCCCTTCTGTTGCAGTAGTACAGGCCTGGAATAATCAGGTCTTGAGTTTGGGGACCTGATTTTCCAGGGTCATAGGGGCACATGCATCAACCATTTTTGCGAGCGCAAACGGTGCGATTCGCAAAAATCGTCCGTTTGCACCCGCAAAAAGGGCATTTGCGATGCATGAAAGGTCAAGGCACTCGCAATTTGAGAATTCACAATTAATTGCGAGTTCTCAAAATGCGATTGCATTTAAGTAATCGCAAATTGAGATTCCTTAAATGCCATGCATTAAAGTAAAATAATTCGCGATTTCGCTGATAGGGGGCGCAAATTACCATGAAGTTGAACTTCATGGTAATTTGCA
This sequence comes from Triturus cristatus, assembly GCF_964204655.1. NCBI lineage: Eukaryota > Metazoa > Chordata > Amphibia > Caudata > Salamandridae > Triturus > Triturus cristatus. The sequence continues at coordinate 554,504,345 of NC_140591.1, read as the reverse complement.
AAAACTTTGAAAAATGCACGAAAGTGCATTTTTCAAAGTGGTAGGTTACACACACTTGTGTGCGCAACATTTGTACACAGATCGATTTCAGGGGTGCAACAGGGTGTCGTTTTGACACCCTTGCACCCTTGAAATTGCATTCTTAATTTGCGATTCTCTAATTGAGAATCGCAATTTGAGAACGTCCTCCCATTAATTCCTATGGGCCTCTAGGCCCATAGGAATGAATGGGGAGGTATTCCTTAATTGCGACTCGCAATTTGCGACTCGCAATTAAGAAATATTTCGAAATTGCTATTTTGTAAGCGATTTCTACATGCATAGGCTTTTGCGATTCCTTATTAGCGAATCCTTAATTTTCGCTAATATGGAATCGCAAATGGCATTTTTGATGCATGTGCTAGCTAGAGACTTAGAATTGGGAGATGCATAATTTCACCAGCAGAATGATACCACTCCGGGTGAAGTAGCAAAACTTGCAATGAGGGTCTTAGCGCACATTTTTCACTATTTTCAAATATTTTATTAAGGGCCACATGTATGAAAGTTTGGTTTTGCGATTCTCAAATAGCCACTTTTAGAGAATCGCTGTTTGAGAATCGCAAAACAAGATGTAAGTAGGATTTCCAAAATATTTTGCGAATCCTACATATTGCTAAATTGCGAATCGCAAAGTGCAATTCGCTATTAAGGAAACCCTCCCCATTCATTCCTATGGGCCTAGAAACCCATAGGAATGAATTGGAAGACATTCTCAATTTGCGATTAGCAATTAGAGAATTGCTAATTGAGAATGCAACTTCAAGGTTGCATGAGTGTCAAAAGGACACCATGTTGCACCCCTGAAATAAGCATGGGTGCACATCTGGTGCACATACATGCCCTAAGGGCATGTATGTGCGCCACATTGCACTTTGAAAAATGCAAAAAAGTGCATTTTTCAAAGATATTGCAAATTACCACCAACTTGAAGTTGGTGGTAATTTGCGATTCCTTAAGGCCAAATTGCACTTTTTCTGTGCTTCCTACATTGCATTTAAGGAATCGCAATTTGCGATTCCTTAAATGCAATCGCAAAATAGGGAATCGCAAATTTTGCGATTCCTTATTTTGCGAGGCAGTTTTTCATTAATACATCCCACTGAACCCAATTGCGTTTGCAAACAAGGAAATTCTCCGAATTTCGGAGTTTGCGATCGCAATTTGGAATGATACATATGGCCCATGCTAGCACATGCATCAAGAATGCCATTTGCGGGCCCTGCTGGATCTCCCGGGGGGTATGCTTGTAGTGGGAGGTGATTTCAACGCTGTTGGCTCCGGCCTGCTGGATAGATACCCGCCCAGAGACACTGGGGGGGCTCAGAAGTGGCTTCCAGACTTTCTAGATACGCTTGGCCTGATAGACTGCTGGAGGCTCCGGCACCCCACACAGAACCAATACACTTTCCACTCCGGGACGCATGGTAGCCTTTCCAGGATTGACTACATACTCACTCTGGCTGCGCATGCCTCATTGGTGTCTGAGGCCAGGCACATGGCGCGTGGTATATCTGACCATTCGCCGGTGTGGGTCAGGCTGGATCTGGGGCGAGAGGGAGGGGGAAGGGTGGCCCCTATCAACCCTTGGTATTTCCGAGACCCCAAGATGCGCAGCGCGCTGGTAAAGACAGTAGATAATTTTTTCAAGGACAATCAGGGATCCGTGGACTCGGCAGTGTCGCTGTGGGAAGCATTTAAGACCGTGCTGCGAGGGAAAGACCTCTCCCTTGTAGTGGCTGCCAAGCGGCGGAGAGATGGCGAGGTTTTGCAGATTGAGGAGGAGATCGCGGCTTTGGAGGGAGCGCTGGAGGAGGAGGTTACAGAGGCCTCACTGCATGAGCTGTGCTTGAAGCAATCCGAGTATAAGGACCTGGTGACGAATGCCGCTAAGACCCTCGGTAGGGAACAGCAGGGCCGTCTGTATGATGTTGGTGACAAGGCCGGGAAACTCCTGGCTTGGCTGGACAAAAAAGAACGGGTCAATAGAGTAGTGCCGGAGTTGACGGGAGAGGGGGGAGAGGTGATTGTGGAACCTGAGAGGATTGTGCAGTGTTTCTCGGACTATTTCCGTATGGTTTATGCCTCAGTGTCGGACAGGCCGCCCGAGGACTCGCGTGACCTCCTGCGTGATATCGCATTGCCCTGCCTCTCTGATATAGATAGGGATGATCTAGATGGTGACATAACGGTCGATGAGGTGGCGGGGGCTATCCGCGCGTTGAACTCGGGCAAGGCCTCGGGTCCGAACGGCTTGCCGGTCGACCTGTACAAGCTGTTTCCGGATAGGGTTGCCCCTCACCTGCGCGCCATGTTCGTGGAGGCGCGGGGGAGTGGGGCCCTCCCGTTGGATCAGCGACTGGCGACGATTGTGGTTATACACAAAGAGGGCAAACCCAGAGATAAGTGCGCCTCATATAGGCCTATCTCACTCCTTAACGCAGAGCCGAAAATTCTGGCTAAAATCCTGGCGGCCCGGTTGATTAGGGTACTCTGTGACTTGGTCCACCCGGATCAATCCGGATTCATCCCGCACCGTAACACAGCGTTAAATCTTCGGCGCCTTCATGGTGTAATCGCCAGGGCGGGCACGCTGCGTGAACCAGCTATTGTGGCATCTCTCGACGCCACGATGGCCTTTGACACGGTGGAATGGGCATATTTGTGGGCCGTGCTGACCAAGTTCGGCTTTGGACACGGCTTTGTGAGCTGGGTGAGGTTGCTGTATGAGGGCCCTCTTGCGAGTGTGGTGGTAAATGGCCGGGCATCGACTCCGTTTCAGCTTGGGAGGGGTACTCGGCAAGGTTGTCCCCTGTCGCCATTGTTGTTTGCCCTCGCCCTTGAGCCGCTAGCTGCGTGGATACGCTGGCACCCGGATATACGGGGACTTAGATGGTCGCCTGAACACGAGGACCGTATATCGCTCTATGCTGATGACATCCTGTTGTATCTTGCCTCACCCAAGAAATCACTTATAGTGGTCTGTGATGTACTCACATCTTTCGGTAGGAACTCGGGTCTCGTTATCAACTGGAGTAAATCGTACTTATATGTTCTTAGTGGCGAGGTTCCACCGATCCCTCGAACTTGTTCGATCCAGGTTGCTCAGCAGGGCTTCGTGTATCTGGGGATCTTTATCTCCATGGACTCTGCCGTGCGATATGAGAGGAACCTGCTCCCCCCCCTTGCGCGCCTGAGGCGGGACGTGGAGGGCTGGCGGAGGCTGCCGCTCTCCCTCGTTGGGCGCGCGGCCCTGTTCAAAATGATGTCTCTTCCCCGGTTCCTCTACGCACTGCAGAATACTTTGGATTGGGTACCGGCCAACTACTTTCGGGAGGTCGAAGGCCTCCAACGAACGTTGCTGTGGGACGGGCGGCCGCGAATAGCTATTGCAAAGTTGACGCTTCCATGGTGCAACGGGGGTATTGCGCTTCCAGACATCCGACGGTACTATTGGGCCACCCAGCTGAGTGCGATTAATCATGGGTTTTATGGCCCTGCCCTCAGCCCCGGGTATGCTATGGACAGGTGGTTGCTGCGTGGTGGTAACTATTACAGGGCGTTGTATTCGCGGTCCCTGGACTCGTCCCTCACGGGGCCCACTGGTGTGGCGGTGCGTGTGTGGAAGATGGCAACTGACTCGCTGGGTTGGAAGGATAGGCTCACCCACGCTACCCCGCTGTTTGAATCTGAGAGACTGGGTAGGCTTTGGCACACAAAAGGCTTTGACAAATGGGACTTGATCGGCATCTCCAGGGTTGGAGATGTCCTGATTAAGGGGAGGGTGAAGTCCTTTGAAGAGTTGCAGAAGGAGTATGAGCTGGGGCCATCGGAGTATTTCCGCTATATTCAGGTGCGTCATGCCCTCCGATCAGTCCTCATAGAGGGTGAGAAGGTGCCTGAGTCCTCTCCTTTGGAGGACCGGGTCCTTGATGGCCATATGCCTGAGAGCACGATCTCGCTCATCTATAAGAAACTGATCAACGTCCGGGCGGATATGCTTCTGGGGTTGAGGGACCAGTGGTCTAGGGATGGCCTCGAGTTGGATGACAAGGATTGGCAGTCCGCTGTTTCCTCTCCTAAGGAGGTTGCGATCCCGTCGCGTCTGAGGCTGGTGCAGCTTAAAATACTGCATCGAGTGTACGTGACGGGGCCAAGGCTGGTTCACATGGGATTCTCGGAGGACGGCCTATGCAGGAGGGGATGTGGTATGGTGGGTACTTTCCTGCATATCATTTGGGAATGTGGTGTCATCGCGGAATTCTGGAGGAGAATCCATGCAGTGATGGGGGAGGTGACGGGCATTGCTATGCAGCCGGAAGCGCGGTGTTGTCTCCTGAATGTCTGGGGGCCCACTGATCATAATGCGGCGCAGACCCAATGGGTGACTCTGGGTAACATGGTCGCTAAGAGAGATATAGCGCGATTGTGGGGATCCGTGGGGCCCCCCACATTGACTGCGTGGAAAGAAAATATGGATTGGAGTATGCTAAGGGAGAAGACGGTATATTGCGCTAGAGGCCGCCCTCGGAAGTGGCACGCCATCTGGGGGCGATGGAATCAATACAGGGGGGGAATTTGTCTTGCCCCTGATTTGGATCCCCCCGAGGAACAGCTTTCCTCCTAACCTTCTTTCCAGCTCAGTATGGTTAATGGACTTCTTCGGCCTCTGCTGTCCCCCTTCTTCCTCTTTTCACAGTACTGTAAATGGTAGATGATTGGGGTCCTGCCTCCCCTGGGGGGCTATCACCATGGGCATTCAGTGTTCTTGCCTTGCTGGGGGTTGTTGTGTGTTTTGTGTTTATTTAAAAAATGGAATCTTTGCACTCCTCCTTCATTGTACTGTGGACGCGTCTCTGTTCCTCTTTATCGAAGCTGCCGAACCTCCGGGTTGTCGGCTGAATAGCTGTGTCCAGACTTTTGAAAATAAATGTTTTAAAAAAAAAAAAAAAAAAAAAAAAAAAAAGAATGCCATTTGCGATTCCTTATTAGCGAAAATTAAGGATTTACTAATAAGGAATCGCAAAAGCCTATGCATGTAGAAATCGCTTACAAAATAGCGATTTCTAAATATTTAATTGCGAGTCGCAAATTTCAAATCGCAATTAAGGAATACCTCCCCATTCATTCCTATGGGCCAAGAGGCCCATAGGAATGAATGGGAGGACGTTCTCAATTTGCGATTCTCAATTAGAGAATCGCAAATTGAGAATGCAATTTCAAGGGTGCAAGGTTGTCAAAACGACACCCTGTTGCACCCCTGAAATCGATCTGTGTACAAATGTTGCGCACACACATGTCCAAAGGACATGTGTGTGTGTAACCTACCACTTTGAAAAATGCATTTGCATTCGTGCAAATTACCATGAAGTTCAGCTTCATGGTAATTTGCGTCCCCTATCAGCGAAATCGCGAATTATTTTAGTTTAATGCATTGCATTTAAGGAATCTCAATTTGCGAATCCTTAAATGCAATCGCAATTTGAGAACTTGCAATTAATTGCGAATTCTCAAATTGCGAGTGCCTTGACCCTTCATGCATCGCAAGTGCCCTTTTTGCGAGCGCAAACGGACGATTTTTGTGAATCGCACCGTTTGCGCTCGCAAAAATGGTTGATGCATGTGCCCCTTAGTTCTTTAAAAACATCAGCAAAAAAATTCGATAAATACGTTTGTTTCCTTTAACTGGCACATTAAATACACTTTTTGCCAAGGGTCAACGCATGGTATTTTAATGAAATGAAAGCCAGTGTAAAAGAACAGACCCATTTCTCTGCAGAGCCTGCCAGCTTAGAGGAAATGTTATTATCAGCATCGTCAACATTCTCCTCCATGCTTTTTCTCCGGAGTTGCCTAATTAAATTCTCCTTTGCTGATTCTTTTCATGCTCTGTATGAAAAATGGGCAGAGTCAATTTGTGAACTCCTTGTCCTTGAAATACTATGTAGGTCTTTTCAGCTGGAAATGATTACACCTAATTTATTCTGTTACCCAGGTAAGAGTAATCCGAAAGACAACAATAAATAATTGCAGAGTTTCACAGTTCTTCTGTTATTTAAATGCGCACGGCAAAAGGTTATTGAAAATTGCTAAATAGCTAACAAGTTTCTGACATAATGCCTAAAATGGTTTCTATGCATTAAATATGTACCTGCAAATGACCAGGAGCTATTAAAGTCAAGTAGGAGACAATCAAATGTGGTAAGCCCTTGCAACGAGCTGCTGCTAATGGCTCGTCTTCAAAAGAAGTCACGCCGCAGACACACCGCTCGAAAAGCCTCTAAGAATTGAATATTTAAGGTGTCATTTTGAAATTACAGCATTTATCAAAAGAAATGTCGATGCCAGTATATTTATGCAGGTCTATGCGCCTCCCGCATGAAGATGCAATGTTGGAAAATAAAGGCCAGAGCCAGAGTAGAAGAAATGTCCGCAAGATAACATGACGGTAAATCTAATCTTGAATTCAGGGCTCCTAAAGAGAGGTACGTAGCTTTAACCAATGTACTGAGACATAAGTAGTGATTTTAGCAATCAAGAGAATTTTAATCTCTGAATCAAAGAAAGCATTGAGGCTAGGGCACCTATGTATAAAGGTTCTTACAATATGTTTGTTGAAGCATGTTGTTCTCTGAAACGCATGTGAGGGCGATCTATGTGCGCATTTGTGTATGTGTGTACGTGTTTTTCACAGAGACGTGGCATAACTGTGCATTAATTCTCATAATTCACAGTGCTCAATTCGTAAATGTCAGCGGACAGCGGCATTACCTCTTTCTTTCAAAGCTGGTAAAAAAAAACACATAATCGCGTTCACAAAGAAAGTGAAGCTCTTGGACCACTAATAAGCCAACCTGACAAGCTCCCCTTTGCAGGCCTTCCCCAGTATGTGAAAATAAACATCGTAAATACATATATCTGGCAGCAAAAAGTTACACTATTCCACTTTGCACTTTATTTCTTGCACTTTATTTTCGTTCTTTGTGTATGTCTTGTTAAACCTACCCAATAGTGCCAACGTACTACAAAAGAAAAGCACATTTTAGAATGTATGGTTTTAATTTATTTACAATGGGCTTTGAGATTACAATTTGATTTACGATAATACAGGTTGCTGTCTAGAACACAGTTTAACCTGTTCCATGCTGAGGACCACCAGCCACGATGGTAGTCCTCCAAGCAGGAATACACCCTGACTAGACACAGTCAGGGCCGGACTGCCTACCGGGCGTTTTGGCATGCTGCCGAGCTGGGGGCTGATTTCCTTGATGGGGACCTGCGTGTGATGAACGAAATTCGTTTTGCTTTGTTTATTTCGAAGCACACGCAGGTCTCCATCAACTAAATTAGCCCCCACCACTGTGACATCAGCGCCCAGCTGTGCAGCATGCCAAAGCGCCCGGTAGGCAGTCCGGCCCTGGACACAGTGAAGGGGTAGCAGCCCCTTGGGCAAGGGCTTTTGCTCTTCTAGGAGTAATTGTCTAAATTTCAGTATTTTTGCCCTCCTGTGGGGAAGATAGGGGCAAGATCCCCTGAAATGGAGTCAGAAAGCCCAGTAGGAACCCAAAGCTATTTTTATTCTTAGTGTAGGGGTGGGGGCTGCCCAGTATGGGCATGCCAATGCCTCTGACTTCCCCCACAAATGGGCACAATCTTTATGCCTCCTGAGGGGGGCAGATGGCGGCCCAAAGCAAAGTCAGCCTAAAACGTATTTTTAAAAAACTCTTTTTTGACCCGGTTTGGTTCCTCCTCAATTCCTACACATTTTTGGCCTTTCCCTGTCTCAGGCACTTCGCTAGCCCACACAAGTGACTTATAATTTTTATTGGTAGATTGAGGGGAGTGCTGAGTGGAAGGAAATTTGTGCCCGTGATCCCACAACTTTCCTACACAGAAATATGAGGAAAATGTCACTTTTCAGCTAAATTTGATGTTTTCAGGGGATTCTTGGTAAGAAAACTTATGGGGATCCATGCAAGTCACACCTCCTTGGACTCCCCAGGTGTCTAGTTTTCAGAAATGTCTGGATATGGTAGGTTTCCCATGATGGCTGTCTAGCTATTGCAAAGCAGCATGGTTTTGGATAGGGGGCACTTGCGTTTTTGGTCATGGGCTTGACGGCCGTCTAGAGACCCCTACCAAACCCAGAAATTTATGAAAACTATACAACCAGTGGAATCCAGGGAGGTGTGGCTTGCATGGATCCCCTGACATTTTCTTACCCAGAATTCCCTGCAAACCTCAAATTTAGCTAAAAAAATCAAATTTTCCTCAAATTTCTGTGTGTGAAACTTGTGGGATCAGTGGGCCGGCACAAATGTCCTATGACCACAGCATTCCCCAAGGTCTTCCGAAAAAATGCTACCTCACCTGTATGGGTGGCCCAAGTGCCCTCAACAAGGAAGGGCCCACAAGCTATTCAAGAAGACAGATTTATAGAGCGTGCAGATGCTCCTGGGACTGTCCGAGCACTAGTCCAGTGGCAAGCAGAAAATTATATAGTGAATAGCCAAGTTTTAAGATTTTTCCTAAAAAAGAAATTCTGAACTTTACTTTCTCAGATGTAGAGGGAGATTATGCCACGCAGAAGGGCCTAGAAAGGAAAAAGAGTGTCTATCTGTTCTTGTTCTCCTCACTCTTGGCACTCTAGCTAAGGCCGGATGCGAGGATCAGAGATTCCTGGCTGGGCTGTAAAAATGAACATAGGAGGCCAGGCAACTTGGACCAATGTTGTGCAAGGCACAGAAAATCAACAACAGTGTTTAAACAAAATTGTCTTCCTTACCAGCAGCTAGTTCAAGAAAGAAAGATGCCAGGAAATCCTAGTTGTTCGCTGCAAATTCAATAAAATTCATGCTGCAGTGTTTTGCACCACTTGAAGTCTGTGAATGGAGCAGCCTGGAAGACTAAGATATAAGGCATTATTATAGTCCAGATGAGAGGTTATCAAAGCCTGGATAACTGTTTACCTGGCCAGGAAAGACAATAAAAACAAGAACTTTTTCAAAGCCTGCAGCATAGCAAAATACATTTCAGTCACTGCACTAATCTGAGTTTGGAAAGTTAAGTGGGTTTCAAACTTAACTCCCAAGTTCTTGGCTGTTTCTGTGAAAGGCGCAGTTAGAGCAAAACCATTTGACCAACATGCCGACCAGTTGGTAGATGACGTAGTGCCAAAAAAGAGTATTTCTGTTTTGTCAGTGTTACACATCAGTTATTTCTGATGCAACCAGTCCAACACGGAAGTTATACACAACATAATAGAGTCAAAGATAAGATCCTCCCCATCTTTGAAGGAAAAGGGAATCTAAGTTTCATCTGTGTATGATGCAATCCTGGCTCCGAAAGACTCAACCACCGACATTAAACAGAGTTGGGGTGAGGGCGGAACCCTGAGGGACCCCGACTGAAATAGCCCTATTGCCAGAAGCATATGGAGGAATCCAAACCTCCTGTTCTCTATTGTTTAAGAAGGAAGTCAACTACCTGAGGGCTAGACTCTTCACCCCAATCCTGAGAAGGCAATCCAGCAGGAAGGAGGGGGGTACCATGACAAAGGCAGCAGATAGGCCATACAAAAGCAGCACAGCCTTGCCCCGCATTTAAAGTGCCTTTGATTTGTTCTGCCCACCTCGAGTAGGGCAGTCTACGTACTTAAATTCATCCTGAAGCTAGGAAGATTATTAGTTTTGAGATAACAGGAGAGTTGCCTGTTGACTGATTTCTACAAGATCTTTGAGACTGCAGGCAGCAAGGAGATTGGTCTGGAATTACTCTGCAGATTGGAGTCGGTCAAAGCCTTCTTCAACATTGGAAAAATATTTGCCTGTTTCCAACCTATGGAAAGTTGCAGAAGCCAATGACTCATTCAGCAGTTTTTTTACCCACAGATTAATTACCTCTACCGGCATGATTAGTACACGGGGGCAGATATCAGCAGGTGAGCATGATTTGAGACTTTGGATTGCTGTTAGTGACTCCTAAAGGGAAATCTGTATAAAAGAATAAATAGAGCATCCCTCCTCTATAGTCACTTTCCCAGGAAGGATGCGGCGCCTAAGTCCATGTGAAGAGCCTACAAGACTGAGATGGGTGTTAGCAATTGGTGCATCCAGGCTTGCCTTTGGCATGCCTGAGGCATGCTGCCGATGCCCTACACCTAAGTCTTGGCTTTAAAGTGCCTGTTTTTCCCCCCTCTGGAAAGCTGGAGTGCACGTTAAACAAAAATGGTGCCTCCAGCTATACCAGGCAGAAGGGAAAAAATGTCCCCCCTAACAGAACTTTCAAACAAGCAAAGTAAGTGAAAAGGCTCCCTCTTTTCAACAGTAGAACACAGCAGAGTAGCAAAAAATAAAAAAATTAAAACAAAATCCAAATCAAAATTATCTATCACAAAACAACCTGGTTTTGCAAGGAAGTCATCTGTGTTTTTGGTGCCAGGTTCGGTGGCCATCTAGGGAAACCTACCAAACCCAAGCATTTCTGAAATCTAGACACCAGGAGGAGTCCAGGAAATTTGGCTTGCATGGGTCCTGCATCATTTTCTTACCCAGAATCCCCTGCAAACTACAAATTTAGCTAAACAAAATCCCATTTTCCTCACATTTCCGTGTTGGAAAATTGTGGGATCAATGGGCCGGCACAAATTTCCCAAAACCTAGCATTCTCCCAGGTCTCCCTATGAAAATGCTACTTCACTTGTGTGGGTGGGCCAAGTACCTGTTACAGGAAATGGCTCAAAACGTATTGGGGAGACAAAAAATATTATCTATCATAAAACAATCTTGTTTTGCAAGGGGGGGGCCTGCATTTTTGGCCCCAGGCTTGGTGGTCATGTAGGAAAACCTACCAAACCCAGACACATCTGAAACTAGACACACAGGGGCGTCTGCGGAAATGTGATTTGCTTGTATCCCCCAACATGTTCTTACCTCGAATCCCCGGTAAATCTTAAATGTAGATGACAAATATCACATTTTCCTTCCAATTCTACATTAAATCACCACACCAGCACACATCTCCTACTACTCAGTGTTCCCCTCAGTCTACAAATTAAAATTATACCTCACTTGTGTGGGTGGGCTAAGTGCCTGTGACAGGGAAAGACCAAAAACATGTAGAGATTGAGGGGGAGCCAAAGTGAGGGCAGGTTTTTTAAATACATTTTTAGGCTGACTCTGCTTTGGGCACCAACAAAAGGGAGGAATAATATTTATCAGCTTGTTGGGTCTATGTTTCTTGGGTTATTGGTTAACCTACAAGCCCTATATATCCCCTTAACCAGAGGGTCCAGTGGACGTAATGGTATAGTGCTTTTGAATATCTGCTATTGTTAGACGTTACAGATATAAAAGTAGACACTAATGGTTGTTTTTTTAAAACTGAATTTCAATATTTTGTTATCTCAACTGTTACTTTTCATAAGAAAACCTTGAAGGATCTACACAAATGACCCCTTGCTGAATTCAAAATGTTGTCTACCTTTCAGGAATATATAGCTTTCTGGGATCCACTATGGGTTTCACACCCATTACCACCACTAACTAGAAGGAGATTGAAAGTAGAAAAAATAGTCTCTCTCCCAGTAAAATACTAAAATTGTGTTGACAAATGTGCTTTTCTTATTCAAGTCTGCCTGTTTCTTAAAGCTGGGATGACGGCGATTTTAGCTCTACAAACTCTTAATTGATGCCATTTGCAGGAAAAAAAATCAAACAATTTCTTCTGCAGCACTTTTTTCCCATTTTCCCCAAAACACCAACATTTTACTATATTGTGGCTAATTTCTCTGTACACTACAAGGGAATCCACTAACCTTGGGTGCCTTTAAAATCCCCAAAATGTTAGAAAATGGACACAAATTTGGCGTGGATACCTTATGTGGATAAAATGTTCTGGGGTCTAAGCGCGAACTACCCCAAATCGCAAAAAAAATCAGCTTAGCAGAAGGGGGAAATAGGCCTAGCAGCAAAGGGGTTAAATATTAGAGCATTAACCCAACAAAAACGTTTGTTTCTCAAAACATCGACAGACATATCTGTGGTTCCAAGTCATGTAATATCATAAATACATGAGCAACACATACTATTGCCTAGTGGTTTGTAAATGTCAGCAGGCCCTATGATGACAATATAGACCCATATTACATAGTTATCCGTTATTTATTACCTGTCTAGATAGATAGATAGATAGATAGATAGATAGATAGATAGATAGATAGATAGATAGATAGATAGATAGATAGATAGATAGATAGATAGATAGATAGATAGATAGATAGATAGATAGATAGATAGATAGATTACATTACACTGCCAGTGGCGCTAAGGCCTGTGTAGTTATAGTTTTTAATATATTTTGCTCTGTTAAACATATCTGCACAACATTTTTTAAAACTGTTTACTTCTTTCAGCTCGTTTCTAAAACACTGATTTCCATTTTAATTCCCTTTGGAAATTTGCTCTCCAAAAAAATATATTTGTTAAATGGAATTACACCAAATTTGGCAGAATGGCAGAACATTACTCAGAAATAATTTTTCATTTGGTGTAAATCTGTTCACTAGTTTTCAAGATATTTCCATTTAAAGAGGTGTTCAGGGTGTTCGCAAAGGGGTTAATTATCCGGAAAAGTTAGTGATATCTGGACGTCATGTACTGCAGTTCTCCTGCAGGTGTCACAGAGTACCAAACATTAAAATAATATTGGCTGAGGGATCTTTTTCTACCTTTGGCCAGCAGAGTACAGTGATACCTGTGGTGACACCGATTATCCACAGCAATTTAGGAAAAACATTCAGTGGCTATTACAGGAATTTGGGACTTGGTCCCCATCCCCCGAAAAAGGTTTAAACAAAAGGGCAAAAGGAGCACGGTAGTTACACTCTAACCTCTAGGCACTTGTTGGGGGAACCCAGAGTGACCCGCAGTGATTACAATTTTGAAAATAATTCTATCAAGGGTAAAGCACTAACCTTGCAGTACTGAGCACTACGCTCTCATGAGGGTCTGTAGCATTCCTGCAGGAGCTGCCATACAAACTTTCACCAAAGTAGTACTTAACTATTTTGTAAGCTTCATTTAGAAAGCTTACACTGTATTGTGGAGCTATGGGGTGGAAGTGTGTGGGTACAGTATGAGTAAGAAAGAACCCCAAAAAATCTAAAACAAGGAAGAAAATGCAGGGGAGGGCTGCATGCAGTGGGTAGGGCATGTCATATATACTGCTTACTGAAAAACAGTTTCTGCTTCTTTGGTAAGGGTTACTGAGGTGAAATTTCACAAGGTAGTGGACAGCTGGATAAGGACTGTTTTGATGCTCAGTGGTTCATATATGCTCATGATAGTTCTTTTTAACAGGAACATAGTACTCCTAAGTAGCATTTCTTGTAAGGGTATTCCAGAAAATAAATGCTAAAATTAGAATTGCAATAAATATTTCTGAAGAGATTGTTGACCAGTCCCAAGTTGGTCTGAGTAGCCTTCTCCACTGTGGTTATCTTTAATGATTTGCATTTTCAACATTTATGAAAGACTCTCAGTTCTGTACGTCAAGTTTTTCTTTCCGTGGTTGAAGATGAGCAGGTATCAATATATCACTCAGAAATATAGCCCTCCAATAGGTGATTTGTAGTCTCATGCCTCTTACATTGCACATGACTCGTTATCACTCTTGACTATACCAGTTCCTACTTAAAATTAGCCTAAATATTGCAGATTATGAGCTGGAAGTCTCAATAAATCTAGTAACAGTTCCCTGGTGTTCTTTCACTGAATTGTTCTGTGACCATATAGAGAACCAAAGCTAAAGGGTGAGTTGTTTTCCAAAGTCATGGATGTCTAAGATGATTTGCAATATCCTTGTAACTATTGCTACAGGGTACTTTATTACTTAAAATACACAATTATAAACCTTTTTAGTATGGTTATATAAACCTCTGAAATTTAATCAGAAAACCAGATGTAAAGTACAATTATGGTCATGAAGTAAATTCTGAACATCATCAGTTATGACTGGCTCATTCGATGGTGCTCAAAAGGTCTTCTCCTGTGCACTTGTCCTGAAGATTATGGCTTGGATGGAGGAGAACAACATCCTATCCGCCTTCAAAGCAGGGTTTAGATGGAAAGTCAGCACCATCGATCAGGTTTTTCAATTCTCACTAGTTCCATGGAAGACAATGACCATTGAACAGGGTAGTCTTTATATAGCATTCATTGATCTGAATTCTGCTTTTAAACTCATCCCTAGGCACAAACTATGGCACGTCCTGCAGGAGCTGGGCCTTCCTCCTGTGATCCTTGCGTTGCTTGTCCGTCTCCATGAGGACAACCACGCAAGGGTTCACTGGGGGGCCCAAGGGCAACTGACAGATCCAATTAGTGTTGATAGGATGGTCTGACAGGGCTGCATGTTGGCTCCTACTCTGTTTTTGACTTTTCATCAATGAAGTGGTCCAACACCTAGTGGAAGTCCCTGCCGATGCCCCCACTATGGGGAGTGTCAAAGTAACAACTCTACTGTTTGTGGATGACACACACTATTGGTCTCTAAGACCCCCAGAGGTCTCCAGCTGCTCTTAGATTACTTCAAGGCTTTTTGTGGTATGAGAGGCATGGGGGTCAACACTTCGAAGACCAAACTCGTAAAAGGTAAAATGCTACTGGGGGACCGCCCTTGAAAGAGTGGCCACATTTGATTATCTGGGCGTGACCCTCTCTGAGGAAATGGCCTGGAAGTACCACATTATGAAGCAGATTCACCAGCAGAAGCAGATGACTCATGCTCTGAAGGAGCATAGAATCCCTCAGTCTAGACCAATAGAAGCCCCACTTAAGATTCATGATCACAACATAGTGGGTTCTGCCTTTTTATGGGACCGATCTTTGGGAGTTCGAAAACTTGGAAGGTCTCCTTCTCACCAAGAACAAATTCTTGAGATTCCTTTGTTCTCTTCCCCAGAGTACCCCGCTCCTCCCATTAAGGCTAGACATGGGCAAAGTATCTATTGTGGATAAAGCGAGGCTCGGCCCGCTGCTTTTTTGGCTGCACTTGAAACTATGTCCAGAGCTCTCCCATTATGCTGCAGCACTTGATGAGGTCTGTTTACTTGACCACTTTAAGAAAATTGGGTGGTTTACTAAAGTCACGTCATTGCTTAGAGCAATATGCTTGGGTAGTGCCTGGGATGTTAAAGATTCCAGTTTGTTACCCAGCAAAGGTCTGGTTAAGACCCAATACTGGAATTGGGTGGTGGAATCTACTATTACTCATGTATCTGGAGGCCGTCTTACATTAGAATTTATGGAATTCAAACTCCTAAGTGCCTACGAACAACACATCGAGGTTCCCTTCCTGTGAACTCATTTACAGCAGCCTGCAACGGCCCTCCCCCGCAATGCAGTACTGCCCTGGTTGCCCCTTCTCTGTAGAGTCAATCAGCCACATTTTATTTGACTGTCCAATTTACAATTCCCTGAGGAACAAATGGCTTGCCACCGTTTGCAGGTTGTTGGGAACTCGATGCCATCAAGAAGCGCTGCGCATTTTAAAAAACAACTCTAGACCTTTAGTTGCTTGCACAGTTGTAAATCTTCTTGGTAAAATATGAATTATTAGAAGGCACCTAAAAAAGACGTGACAATGCTTACTATCTCATATTTTATCAACTCTTTTACCCTGATTTCAGATAAAATTTCCATGTTTAAAATTTTTAGTATACTGTTTAATCTCTGTGATTTTAAAGTGGGCCACTCTGTACAACTTAACTGAGGCATAATCCTCTGACACCACAGTTTTTATCTTTCTATTCGTTTTATTTGTTTTATAATTGTTCGGTACAAATCAATTGTTAATTGCTGCAATGTATTTAATGAGTTCTTGTCACATATTCAACATTGCATTTTTGTATCCTATGCATTTGCACTTTTATGGTTGAAATGACCGAAATAATTTTTATGAATGAGACTGGCTCATTCATAACTTGCTTGATAGCGTTTACCCTTCACATATTTAACTAATCTTCCATCCACGTTCAAGAACACACCACCAGCAAAAATAACAACAATATTAAAGATGTGTGTTTTCATATCAACTACCTTTGCATACTCTAACTGTTCTAGTATATAAACAATGCCCAGTAAGTGAAGTTAAAGCTTAGGGGTCGGGGGGGTGTATCCTCCATCAAGTCCCAGATACATATCACTAACATTATGAAAGGCCTCACAAATTGAGTTTTATTCAGGGAGCACACCTCAGTCTTCCAGTAATCACAGACCTGTATGACCAGCATCAGAACAGTTCTCAACATTACGGATGAAACTAGTAGGAAAACCTCTCAGCAATGTCCCTCTGAAACTGATTTCCTGCTATGAGGAATCTGTGACCGATGCCAACCTGAATCTTTTGCTCAGTTAAAACTCACTTTTATAAGAATAACTTAGAAAATCTGTCCCTGCCCTCCTGAGGACTCTGGAGCCATAAGTTTTCCAAGTCCCAGGTTTCTCGGGATGTCAGGAGGAGTAAAGTTTGACACAGCAAAGGGTCCCAGGGTGTCAGGCACAGCACTTGGGGATCAAGACACAGTCCAGTAGAAGCCACCTACAAGGTTCTGGGCAGGTCCAGTTGGAACTGGTTGACTGAGTTCTTCAGGAAAAAAGGCTTCTAGCAGCTTGTTGTGTCCATGTTGCTTAACAAGAGATTAGACAACTTACCTTTGGTTTCCACTTTCTTTTACTGGGTACAAGTAGGAGCATATCCAGCCATTCAGGTCTTCTCGCAGATCTCAATAGGTGGTGCAGTCCTTCTTCTGTAATTCACAGTTCTAATAATCCTATGAAGAGGGTGCCCAGGGGTGCTACATTTATGCCTGACCCTTGCCTGTGGGTGGGGGTGAATCCTTGCCCTCCCTAACCAATAGATAAAACATTTTCAGGCCCTACTCCACACAATCCCACAGTGCCCTGCTCTACCTGAATCCAACATGGCAAAAGCTTTCTTCCACTGTGCAGTGCTCTTGTGTCCACCTTTGATGTGTGGTCAGAGAAATGAACAACCCCTCCTTTGTAATCACTCAATATTGGTGCTTGAGGTCGCTCCTCTCCTACTGAGATTGGTGCTTGGCAAACCAGAGGGACCAAGGCGAGGGCTGGCCCAGCTGTTAACCACATCTGTCTGTGACAATGGTAGGACTCTTTGAAGTTAATTAAGTTCCTGGGCATTGCCTAGATGGTCATCCTGTCAGAAATGGTTTTCCTGGACCTCAATATCATAGTGGACCCGCATTGAGGTCTGAGAACTACCACAGAAAGCCATGGCTAAGAACTGTCTCCTACTATACAACAATATTTATGTTGTATATAGATAGCTAGATAGATATCTAGATAGATAGATAGATAGATAGATAGATATTCTTTCACAAACATAGACTCCACTTTTGGTAAAAATTCAACTGTACCATACCATAAGTACTCCCACCCAAAATGAGCTCAGAGAATATGCTAGGCTATACCAAAAAGACATAGATGTCGATGAATATTCTAATTGACAATAGGTTGCTCCACTACGCGACCACCATCTTGTGTATCAGTGGTCTATTTTTAAGACCACCCTTAATTCACGGGAGCTCAGGAAACCACCAATAAGGGGTTGCTGGGCAGCTCCCAAGTAGGTGAGAGAAGCAGAGTGAAGTCTTGATGATGTAAGCACGGACTGATTACTGTCCATTTAATCAGCAAATGACTACGAAGGGTCTACAGAGACCCCCGCTTTGAGACACAATACGAACCTTGCGCTGAGACTATCCTTTAACATCGAACTTTCAGAAGGTTCTTTCTCGATACTATAATATGCTCTCTCCAACAGAATGTGACTGAAGACTTCACTCTCCGCAGGATGAATCATGAAGCATTATCTGAGTATTACATATGTACGTGGTGTGTTTTATGTCTCTGTCTGTGCATATAATTGTGTGTTTGTTAAAATATTTAGAAACATTACGGTCATTCAAAACAAAATTCCATTGGTCTTCACACAAGATATGCCACTGATTGCCATTAGTTTGTTGATAATATGTCACAAAATGTTTTACTTCACCATGAAGGTGCACACAGAGGGTACAGGGTATCAATTATATTGGGGGCCTGGAATTTGTAATTTTGATACTGACACTAGGAAAGTTAAATTTTCTCCTTATTTATCTTATCAGTATTTATTAGAATGAACAAAAGACAAGTGGTATAAGTATATTCACCTTCCTACTAGCATGCAGGTTTAATGTTTTGTTAAGTGTATAACAACAGGAGTTGAACCAGGTGTTGTAATGAATGAAGAAAATAATTAATACGCTAGGTCCTGAAGAATACCTAATGGGGTAGGCTAGAAACATGTCGACTGTTAGGAGATAGGAACATTATTTCCCTTTTTCCTAATATTTCCCCTGTTCTTTAACCATAACAACTAGGGTCGGAATAAAATAGTCATAGCCCACTACCCAGGTATTTTTAAAGATTCCCCCCTTCCCACTCCTCCCTCACAGACCAGCTTGTCTCTCATAGTCATTAAAAGTACTCCCACGTAACCCGTAGGTCTCAGCGTGCCCCGTACCACAGCGGAACGGGAAGGACACTATGATGAAGCATGCCACCAAGGGGTAACCCTGGTGGGTGAGGGTTTCACAGAAAACCTAGTGTTTTCTCCTAGGCACAAACTAGACTTTCTTCAAATCTGATGGGTGCCTTTTTTCTGTAATATGAATCATGTTTGGAGAACAGCCCCAGCTCTTATCCTCTTACTCCCTCTTTATTTATGTTTTCATTCGAAGAACAGGAAACTTCCCTACACCTCTCCTCCTTTGCTTCAGCTCTAGGAAAAAATTCAGACCTTATCTACGGGGCTATTCAGCTCATTGGTAACAGTTGGAAGCTCCTGTAAATGGGCTTTCAGAGGCTTAAGGTGAATAAAGGCATGCGACTATTTTACATGTGCCTTTTTGTTAAATATGTCGTACAAACCAGTGAATTAGGCTTGAGATAACTATTTTAAAAGACTAAGAATTCATTTAAAAGCCATTTCCTAAGAGAAAATATTATCTAAATGTAATATTATATCTCAATGCCTTCCTATTGAACAGCTAAACCTGCTACAGTGAAAATAGATTTTGAGGCCTTGTCACTAGAAGGACACGTTTTATGTAAAACCGATACATGTCATACTTTTAAATGCAATGCATCCATCCTTATTGGGTATTATGGCCGACTACTGGGTGACATTAATATTTAATATTTAAAAGGAGGGTTTAGGCCTGTGAGATGGGGTTATTTTGACAGGTTAAACTTACTGTTTAAAAACTGCACAAACATGCTGCAGTAGTAGTTATGTTTTGCCCTGTCACTCTAGTGGTGGCATTATGTGTGCTGCAGTTCAGTAGTGATTTTTAACTGAAAGGTCCTGGGTACAACTTGTATCATATAATAGGGACTTATGGTTAAATTAAATAATTAAATATGCTAATTGGGAGTGTGGCTAATTCCAACATGTTTTAAGGGTACGAACACATACACTGGGCGTAGTATAGCAGTGTACAAGTGTGCAGGGTACAAAAACCGGCAATAAAACCTAGCAAAATGTAGGGGGTGACGACACAAAAGAGGCATTCAATTTTCCTACTCTGATGACGTATTTGAAATATTAGCGTTATCAGGAAAGTGGTTTTGAAAGTAAGTTTTAAATTGCTTATAGGTCAGCATAACATATGGAATTATAAATGGCTTACTGTGGATACCTATAATTTCTTTTACTGATGGTTTCTAAGTGACTAAAATGTTATGTTGCCTATAATATGTGCCTCTTACATGCAGCAGCAGACTTACATAACACTCTTGCCTCAGCTTAATGCCTGGGCTTACACCTGGGGCCTGATTACAAGTGTGAAGAAGGAATAGGTGGTATTTAACTCACTGTACCAGTGTATCTGGTGCGATACATCTCACACACTTCAGGTAGTTTCCCTTTAAAGGGGAATATAGTACAGATTCTGGTGCATACTACGCACACAATCTGCACATATAGGCAAATATCAGATCTCTTTTCCCAGTTAAATTAAAGCAAGTTTGGTCTACCAACATTTAACAAGTGGTGGATACTTTATCACACCCAGTAATTACCAGTTGTGACATACATTGCACCACTTTCGATTGTGATCACTGTGCCTGGATAACAGTTTTCCAGGGCAATTGTTATCAGGCACCTGGTGTCATGCAACACAAACATTTGCCCCATTGCCCAATGCCCCTGGGCTTCAAATTATACAAAAAGAAACATTCTCCTACAAAAAAAGGAAATATACTCCTACAGCAAGCTCAGCATTACCCAGCCCTATACCAAGAATACAAAGAGTACCTGCTGTAGAGCTACCCACCCAATCACCCCATGCTAAATTCACCCTGCTCTCCTCTGCCTAGATTTTAATGAATGAGTGTCCTGCTCTCCTACCCACACCGTGTCTTGATTTTCCACTCGTCCACTGTAAAAATATATAAAATGTAACCCCATGCTGCCCACTCCCACCACCCTTTGTGTGTTCTTTCCCATTTCCTGCCAAAGTGACACTCTATGCAAGACCAGTGCAAAAACAGGAACACAGCAGTTGGTAGAAGTTGTGCACCAACCATGCTCTCACAGTCCTTGACAACATGAGAGAGGTGGGAGAAGAGGTGTGAGCAGGGTCAGAATGGCCTTCAGGGCAATCGGGCCGTGCTCAATGGGCTGGTCTGACAGATCAGTGTGTGGGCCGTTTTTTAGAAGTAGTGGGCCAGTTTTATGGCCAGGTGTGTAAGATTTTACATCCAATTTCACTGATATTGCCACTTTTTTAGCTATCTGCTTCACAAATGGGGACAACTTTTATTTTGGTGCCTGAGCTTATTTTGTGTTCCAGCTCGACCCTGGGTGTGAAGTGTCTAGACACAATTCCGCTGCTTGGATCGGATCTCAGGAGAGCCTGGCAATGCAGAAGGACACAGGAGGAACGGGGGGCATATAATCAGGCCAGGCGATAAAATTATCACCGCTTTAGCGGCAGAAAACTGTGAAGGACATCTAACATGGGTTTCAATTGGAATTCCATAGAGCATATTATCAAGCCCATTATCGCCGTTTTAGCAGCAGTTTTCTGCCGCTAAAGCGGCGATAATTTTATCGCCTGGCTTGATAATATGCCCCTAAGTGCTTCCCCTTAGCAGAAGGAAACAATTTTTGATTTCCATTGTTGGGAAATAGTGACTTTGAATAATCAGATTCAGTCGGGTATTGATGCTACAGGCTCTCAGCCACAGTAGTGTATAACAAAATAATAGAATGATCAACAAAGGACGCAGACATTGTTCTCTGACTTCTTTTATCTGTAAAATGCGAACCTCCTCTAGAGTCCGAGTTCTCATCCCTCCAACAATGTGTCCTTGACAATGGTGCCAAGGCAATCAGGGTCACTGGAAACGCTTTATTTTTTTTTAAAACATCATAAATCGTGTACTAGTGTAAAACGTGGAACTAGAAAAATCCTTTTTCTTAGGCTTTTAACCCACTGGGTTCACACAACCTATTACAAACTTAATCTTTCCTATTTGAATGTTTTGAAAGACATCAACATTTGAGTCGTGCATTTTTTTTTGTTGCAGGCTTTCAATTTCATGGCTTTCTTTTCTTTTATTGATCCTTTTATTGCTTTATTTTGCACACTATAAAAGTGGAAACTTTTATGTCTGCAATATGTCTTCAGGAAATGACAACGCGTTCCTTTTGCAGCCACATCCTTGACCTTGTCCTCTCACCAATATATCCTCCCATCATTGGATCAACAATACCCGCTAAAGATGTTTTAAAGGAATGAGCGCAGTTCATTTAGGCAGCTTTTTAAGAAAGCAAGATAATGTGGCCTTTGATTGAAAGCATTTGACGTAGTAGCCATCCATTAAAGCACAAGTATTGATTCGATTTGAAGGTTTCTGTATTCTCGGATTATTTGAGTTCTACGTTGAAGCTTTGAGAGAAGACCATTGAAAATGTGTGATAGTGTTAATATTTTAGGTTATTGTATTGTTTCTCCTTTCAGAATAATAGGAGACAACAGTAGAAGTACTTATGAGGCTGAAAAGTCTCATTCTACAATGTAGGATGACACTGAGAATGTCCACTACTGAGGTCACCCCAGGATTCGCCCAATACAATTATATAATTTTATAGATCCTACGTATTCCTGCCTGAATTAAATTTAGAGTAGCAACGTTAGAAATAATCTGAAATTACGTGCTATAAGATTTCACATATTTTTTGCCCCCAAAACATTGGTTCAGGCAGAAAACGAATCAGAGAGAAACATTTTCTCCTGTGCACCACAGACTCTCATGCTGGTAAGTCATGTAATTATTTTACGCGAAGTATGCAATTGCATGGGAACGTCATGCTAGGTATAAGCAAACAATATTTTGAACCTACAAATTCAATTTCATAAATCTATAAAATGTCTGTATAAAAATTAAACTATATCACTAAACCCTAATACAACTGATTCTGCCCTACAACATTGCACTGTACCCCATAGACACTAATCCACCTACACAAGACCGAACTTGGAAAATGTATTGATAACACTATACTACATTCTAAAGACACTATCCCAACACACTACTCTCCATCTGAGGCATTTCCAAATTGACTGACTTTAGTCATTCAGATGGAATAGGACACGTTACAACGCAAACATTTACAACGCATGCCTTTACAACGCGGCTTTTACATCGCAACATCCATTACAACGACGATTTTACAACGCATGCCATCACAACACATTTTTTTAAACTACATTCACAACGCATTCCATTACAACGCATATCATTACAACGGATACCGTTACAACGTATAATACATTTAGGGCAACACTATGGTAAGTGTTGGATAGTGTAGGGGTAAAAATTACTATTCCTACTCGAGTGAGTGCAACAGTAGGGTAAGTGTTGGATAGTGTAGGGGTAAAAATTACTATTTCCATTCCAGTGAGTGCAACAGTAGGGCAAGTGTTGGATAGTGTAGGGGCAAACATTACTATTCCCTATTACTTACCTAATAAAACGTTGTAATGGAATGCGTTGTAGTGACATACATTATAATGGCTGCGTTGTAATGGCATGCGATGTAAAGGCAGTTGTGTTGTAATGATTGTGTTGTAAATGTAGTGCGTTGTATTGACCGTGTTGTAATGGTTGTTTACCTTCAGATGAAGCATGTTATCTTAGACAAGCTGGCTTGATTGTATATCAATTAACTTGTGAATGAACAAAAGCACACAGCATTCTATCAAATGTTAAAAATTACCAAAGTTTAGGCAGTAGCACAGCACATACAAAAATAAAGAAATCCACACATAGCAAGGCAGTAGCAAATTGCAGAAAAGGGATCAGGAAAAATGCATTGCTGAATGTATGTACTGGACATTTGAAAACTGCAAACGGACCCACAAATAGAAACTTGCAATCACTGATTACCATTGACTTGAAGTGGGTGGCTAATATATGCAAAGTAGAAACTGACACAAATTTGCAACACAAACCTTCTGAATGTCATGCTCCTATGCCCTGGTTAGACAGATACGTATTTTGAAAGCCGGAAAAGAGGGAGGTGATGGGAGAAATTAGCCAGTTAAGGATGACACTGTTAGCACAATCGTAAGGAGGAATGATATAGGAAGGGCAAGTTCAGTGATTAAGATATGAACTAAAGCAAATTCTTGGCAAGGAAGTGCAGCAAAAAGTTAGGCGCTCCCTCACAAACATGATGGTATTATGGATGCTGCAACTGTTAACTTCTTGTAGCTAACAATCAACAATAGCTGTGGCTAGTGGCATATGGCAAAGTGGCCTACCGTGAGCATTTAGAGTATTCCTAGAGAATATGTTATTCTGAGAAGGCACACATATTGACTTTCAACATACACCAGCTGAATTGGAGGTCAACAAGGAGGAGTTCTGGGGAATTGCCAACTTTCCCCATGTCTCATGCTGTGCGGCAAGTACATATACTTTTAAATGCTCCCCCAAAAACAGAGTACAGGTACAGGAACAGAAAAATACTCTATAAACATTCAATTCACCACTAACATATTAGCATTTTATAAAGGGAGCAGACATGGTACCTACATGTTCCACCACTCAGCTCTTTGTGACCGGATTGCTAAAAAGTATAATCAGGAAGGAGATGGCTGATTCTTAGCTGAGTTAGGACCACTGTAATCAAAAGCATGAAGCAAGGCTTAGTCATATACATTTTAACCTTGTTTTTTACCACAGTTAGATGACAGTAAATATGCCATAAAACCATGGATAATGACACCATATATTCATGTCTCTACGTTTCTAAATAGTCTTGGGAATTTAATTGAGTTTTGATTTTACTTTAAAATTGCTGGTACTACTTGAATATAACACACACTTCCAGGGGAATGTCTGATGCCTGTGCCATATCTACCAGAAGTTCTCTCAGAACTGTGGTTTAGCCTAAACAGAATAAATGTATTAAGCTGGAAGGGGTTCCTCTCTCAAATGCACTCCTTTAGTGCGGGTATCAGCCAATGACCTATACATATAGAGGGATAAATTTATTATATTTTAAACTCGGGATGCTCGGGAATCTTTTTTTCTTTCTTTAGTGTAATTATGATCAGTGTACAGGGTGCGCTGACGTCATTACACAGAAGTGAAATCAAAAAGAGCCGATTGGGTCATTTTACTTTCACTAAATCAGTGCTCAAGGGGCATATCTCAGCTCCCTGAGCACTTATCAGGGTGGGAGGGATATCATTGGAAAGGGGAGAATATCCACTTTCAAGTGATATCTCTGCCCAGTGGATCCCTGCTTGGGGGTTGCGATAGGACAGCAATTCGCAAGCAGGGATCCATCCATTTGACACCAGGGATTTTGGGGAGCAGCCTCTTCGACAAGGGCTTGTGCTCCCACCACTCCAATACTACACCAGTCCTTCTGCCCCCTATGGGACAGATTGAACAATTAACCCCAATCTACCCCTGGGGGGCAGAAAGGCCACTTGACACCAGGGTTTATTTTTTAAATAATATAGGGGTGTGAGCAGCCCACCATGGGCATAGCCATGTCCTCATCCCAACAAGGAGAGTGTTGCTAAGTCATCCTTGTGCCCTGGGCACCCCCCATTTTTTGGCTGACAAGTAACTGACGCTGACTGTCACTGGGCACTGCTTAACCAGGCCCAGGGCCAGTGCTATACTGAAGACACACTTAAAATACAGTAAAAACACATACCTACACTCGGGTACACTATGAGTTAGATACCATTATGATTGGCATGACATCCCCTATAAGGTCCTTGTACAAAATAGGGCAAGGGGATTAAAACTACCTTTAATGCCTGAATATATAATAGGACATGGCAGTTTAGAGGCCTGTAGCCTTTTCTACATTTGCATGTGTGCACTGCTGAGGCTTGAAGTCAATGTAATTGCAACCCTGTGTTGCAATACTGTTATTAAAATTCAAATTAAGCCCAAACTTGACTTTTATGTTTGGGGCACTTACAAATATTAACTAATAATTCCCTCTAGGAGAATGTTAACATACCATTCAAGGACTTACTAGTATGGTATTGATAAATCAAACATTTTGCTATTGTTGAATGTATCTTAAAATGTACAGATAAGAAGTTATGAGACTTTCTTTTCTGTAAACCAAAATTCAGTCATCCAGTGCTCTGTTCTGATTGGTAAGTGTTAAGTGGATTAGCCAGGCTGCTTTGATGAGGTGATAAGTTGTCCCTAAGGTGAAGTAGCCATTCTGGGAGGGCAGAGCTCTGCTACATAGGAATGCCAGAGCCAGGGGTGGGTTTGTTAACAATAATCTTCAATAGAAGAAGGTGACAGGCAGGAGAAACCAGTTTCATTTACACCCCTACTCTCTGAACCCAACCAGATGGCGGGCTTAAGGAAGAAATTTGCTGATGTCAGGGGGAAGGATAATATGGAGATCAGACATGCTGGAGTTTCGCTTAGTTAGCTCTTACCACTGTGCTGAGAATTCAGCCGTATTGAATTTTGGAAGAATAGTGTTTCTGGGAAACCACAGTGCCACAGTTTGGAGGAAATGGTCATGCTCTGGGGTGTTACCCTGCACCTCATTGGACAAGAATGCTCTCCTGTGTGATCCCAGAGAACACTGAATAAGTATCTGAGAGGGGCAGTGCCTCTCAGATGTGCTGCTTGAAACTATAGAAGAAGAAGGGTCCATGCTGTAAGTTTGATTTGCACCAAAAAGGTACTGCACTCTGACTGACTGCGCCTGTTGCATAATCTGGAACTACAGCCCTGTGGATCAAACCTGCTTCAAAAGGGCTAAAGAGTAGACTCCCTGTAAGCTACATGTTAACAGAATTTACCTGGACCATCACCACCAAGAATCCCCAGCCTGGAGTACTACCAGTGGATCTGTAAATGTTTTGTCCAAGTGGATTGTGGGATTTGAAGTCCCAAACTTTCAAGGACCATCTTAGAGCTTCCAGAAACTCAAGACGATTTGTGCAGGTATTCATGGGGATTAGATCACATTATTGTGAGGGTTTTACTTTAACAGAATGGGAGTTTACGTTGATGGCATATCACGATGTATGGGGATGTTCTTGGGTAGCATTTAAAAAAAATTGTTTTTTCATTTTCGATTGGGGTTGGAATGATCAAAAGTATTATACACAAACGGAGGATACACTGAGTGTTACGTTATGGGGATAAGGGATGTTTTATGGTGGAGAATTCACGAAGAAGTATGGGTTAGAGAAGAATGGCTATCAGAAGGGCACAATTACATCGTTTATTTAGTTTTTCTTAAGTTAGTAAAGTGTGGGCAGTGGAGAGCTCATTGTAGATTTCAGATGAATATGTACTGTTGGCTGACACGTATTTTTAACATCACAGATACCCCTGATGAAGGTTGTGGACTGAAATGCATTGGGTAAAATATATCGTTGTGGATGAATCAAGTTTCTGTACCAGCCTGTGAATAAGCCTGGATGGGCAATCCTTGAGCTGCAAGACGCAAGAAATTAAGAAACTTTGTACCTCTGACGTGATGGTTAAAAACTGCCAAAACTTTGAGAATAAATGGAAAAACTTTGTCAAGAACATGGATTACGTTTTGAACTTTGTTCACAAATGTACATAAATCTGTGCAACTCAGTAGTGGCACGTACATGGCGTGCCACAATTTGATTCATTGAATAACGCAGGCGCTTTTGTGACGGTGCGTATCGGGAGTGCTGCACGCTAAACTAGAGAAAAAGGACAACAATTTGAACAGTTTAAAGTAAAGGGTGTGTGTCAGGTTCCTTAACTGATGTAGGGCTTCCCACAATGCACGTGGTCATCCTGAAAAAAACTACGATGACAGTCTTTCTGCCCCCTGGGGGAAAGACAGGGTAATTGCCCATGAACTGTCCCCCTGAATGTCATAAAGTCTATTTGACACCAGAGTCTATTTTTAAAATTAATATAGGGTTGGGGGCTGCACTCTATGGGGATGGCCATACCCCACCACCATAAAACTATGGTGACAGTCTTTCTGCCCCCCGTAGGGAAGATGGGGGTGATTACCCCCAATCTGCCCCTCATAGGGGCAAAAAGCCCACTAGACACCAAACAATGTTTATTTTTTTTTAAACATATGGGGTTGGGGATGTCCATCATGGGCATGGCCATGCTCCCACCACAACAAAAATACAGACAGTCTTTCTACCCACTGGAAGGTGGATGGGGTATTTACCCCTGATATGCTCCCCGAGGGAGTGACCGCACCATCTTGCAGGGAGATGTCAGGGTAGTCCATGAGACCTCCCTTGTCACCTAAAGAAGGCTGCCCTCAGGGTAGGCGCTCATAGTGCACCACCTTTTTGTGGCACAGTGTCAGTGTGCCTCCTGACAGCTTCTTTGCCTGTCCACCCATGTCCATAATATGGTGCAGTTCCAAAGGCAAACAAATTTGCTTATTTGCATGAGGCCATGCAACCCGTGCAGATGAGGGAATGCCCTCTCGAGATAGCACTGGTGCTACATGTGCTCCAGTGCTATCAGTAGTATAGGAGAGGCTGCACAAGCATTTGCTGCCCCTTCTGAAATACTAAAGTGCCCTTGGGGTGCACAAGGCAGGCGCACATGCCTGTTGTGCCCCAAGGAAAATGTGTACTATGGACCCTGCTGTCCTACTTTCAGAGTACAGCATAATAATTTGCTAAACCTCTCTTTTGCCTCCAATCCCTCTGTAGTGTTGGGGAGCTAGAATACCTGTCCTGGGAAGGAGCCCCCTTAACCAGGATCGGCTGCTACTTGTGCCATACCTATCAAGGATAGAAAAGATTCTGCTAGAATTGTTTTTTGACCTATCCAGAGCTTATTTATCAAGTTTGTAGTGGAACCCTGCAACCAAATTAATAATCCAGTGTCTAGCAACAACTATTCCCTTCTCTGCTTGTTCACAACATACTTCTTCTTGCTACCCTTGTGGCATAATTTTAACTTGCCAAGCCAGGCTTTTTTTTTGCTGTAGCCTACACCATCGATGTGCTCTTCATGCTGGAGACTGCCTCACTCTTTATGGAAAGCACAGCTATTCTGTTTGTAACATCGGCCATCTGCAGCTCCAACAATACTGATTCTATCGGAACAAGAACCCCACATATATTTTAAATGCAGTGCACCATTTCAGCCTGTATATGTATCTGGACAGGTTGTTGGATGCACTAGCCAATCAGTTCAGAGACCAACAAAAGCCCTGAAGCCAGTTACCATGGTGCATTTGCAACATGTCCGTGCTTCAGATTGAACATGTACTGCCCCACACAGTGTTGTGACAGTCTCTCATTTTCGATTGACACTAACTGTAGGTGGTCACAATCTATTAGCAAACACAACAAGATGGTGGACGGAGTGCTGAAACTTTTCAAACACTCACCCACACTTGCTCGCTCTACCACTGGATTCAAGCTAGCCTGGCTGATGAGGGGTGATACTTTGAAACAAATGTATGACGTTACAACATATGCCTTTACAATGCAGTTTTTACATCGCAACATCCTTTACAATGCACACATTTACATTGCATGCCACTACAACAATTTTTTTAAGACTACACTTACAATGCATTCCATTACATCGCATCATACCTTTACATCGCATACCATTACAATGCATACCATTACATTGCATTTAAGGTAAGTGTTGGATAGTGTAGGGGTAAAAATTACTATTCTAACTCCAGGGGGTGCAACAGTAAGGTAAGTAATGGATAGTGTAGGGGTGAAAATTACTATTCTAACTCCAGGGGGTGTAACAGTAGGGTAAGTGTTGGATAGTGTAGGGGTAAAAAATACTATTCTAACTCCAGGGGGTGCAACAGTAGGGTAAGTGTTGGATAGTGTAGAGGTACTATGCGTTGTAATGGTATGCGTTATAGTGACATGCAATGTAATGGCTGCGTTGTGGTGACATGCGTTGTAAAGGATGTTGCGATGTAATGACAGCGTTGTAAATGTAGTGCGATGTAGTTACGGCATTGTAGAGGTTGTTTCCCCTCCAAAACCAATCCCAGGATGCTTGTTTACAGTCCAGGGAGGACCTGGCCTGGCAGATCAGGCTGGACTGTCCCCAGTGGGAGCAGGGTCAAGACTGATTTGCATATGGCTGGTTCCAAACTGGGGTAGCAAGGTGAGCAAAGTGAACAATGGATTTAGCACAGATCTCTCGACTGGGGGTGAGTATTTGAAAAGTTTCAGCACTCCGTCCATCATCTTGCTGTGTTTGCACAATCTATTAGCAACAGTGGTGTTTAGAGAATCCACTTTCCTACCTAACACCTGCATTGTTATTAAGTGCTTCTGATGCAATGTTAGGATTCTCCCCAGAAATTCAAATGTTGCCACTTTTGCCAACATCTCCCTCAGGTAGTCATCCACTTATATTTGGCCTAGATCTCTTGGATAATGCTTTGGCAGGTATTTAGTTTTGCTGTAAAGAATGGAAGAGAAGTAATGCCCTGTGCTGGTTTTGTGACTAGTAATGATGGCTGTGTTCCTGCATTCACTATGCCTCAATCTTCACTTACACTGCGGTTTCCATCTCCTTCTCTTAAGTGCACATCACGTCCGCAGGAGTGGCACAATGTGAAGAAGAATATGATAGGAGAGAAAGAAAGACAGATTGAGATAGAGACGGGCTATAAAATAGGTTAGTATAAGTTACATTGCAAGCAACACACACTTCATGTGTTGAGATATCAGAAGGTGGCTCCATATTCTAGTATTTTCAGCCACACATTTTTGGCTAGGATGTGACTAAATTGAGAAGTGACATAAACTAACATGGGTCCTGAAAATGTTTGTGAAACAATGATCACACTACTTCCTGATAGTGTGGCTACAGATTATGGGACCACACATCCCACAATAGACACTCTATTAGGCTTGTCTTCACTATCTGTGTTTTGTCAATGTTTCAAACTTCTGATAGTTGTATTTTTATGCAGAGAGGCGCTCCACTGCCAGATTGGGATCTGGTGCAGAGATGTTAATGTTGTTCACTCTTGCAACTGCCTCAGGTTGACACATGCTCCGAATGTGCTTCCTGGTCGGAAACAAATTTCTGGTGCTTCTTTCAGTCTAGTGGCTGACTTCTCCTGTGTGTGTGAGTGCAGATAAAATTATTACTTCCATATTTTATGGACTATTCTGTTTGCCACATCAACTGCATTTATCACCTGCTGGTTGAATGTCCTAATTTTTCTTTTCGTGGACTCTAGTACAGAATGTTTGTCGTTTTCACTGACATATTTTTCCATTGGTATGTCAAGTTCATTCTCAGTGAACGTCCTCTTCCTGTTTCTTCTAGGGCTTTCCTGGTCATGTGGCACCTTGCTTGGTATGCGGTCACAATGCTCTTTTCAGGAGCTTCTCTTGTGCTTCCCAATGCTGATTATTACAGATGCTGGTGAACTTACTTTATTATACTGTGAATGGTTGCAATAACATTTTGTGTTTTGTTATTTTACAATACCAATCAAATTATCCCATTATCAATACATTACACTTGGGAGTTTATTGGGTGTAGGTAGGGTGACCTCCTTGAACCCGGTCATTAAAGATAGTATTTCTAGTACTTGATGTTTAGGTGATAGCTTAGTGCATTCTCAGTGTTGTAGTCTTGTTTTGCTTCCATTGGCCTAATTTGACTAAACAATGTTGGGCAGAATTACTCAAGTGACATGGGGAGGGGTTCAACATCATTGTGCACCCACTTTGTGCACCCCAGGGCACTTTGATATTACAGAAGGGGCCGTAGACGCTTGTGTGCCCCCTTCTGTAATACTGATAGCCTAGTGTACATTTATGCTGAAAGGCCCAACCCTCATTTGCATGGGGGGGGCATGGCCTAATGCAAATGAGGAAATCTTTTGCCTCTGCATCCGTGCTGTATTATGGATGCCGGAGCCAAGGCAAAGAAACCGCCAGGAGGTGCACTGACAGTGCCCTACAAAAAGGAAGAGCACTGTCAGCGCGCCCCCTAAGGGCAGCCCTCTGGAGGGTACAAAAGAGGTCTCATGGACCCCCCCATACACTCACCTGCAAGCGGGTGCAGTCAATCACTGCACCAACGTGCAAGGGGATCTCTGTCCCCTCTCTAAAGTGCAGGCCGGTGCCACTTGCACAGTGAAACAATTAGCCGCTGATTAACGCAGTCACTGTGTATTTTTGTGAATGTACTGCCCGAGATGCAGCCCTGAGTTTAGGGTTGTACTGAGGGCAGCACATTCATTGTAATTCAGTGCACTGTTCATAATTGCACCTGGTGCGCATTTGTAAAGGTGTGCCATGGCACATACATTAACAGTGCACTTAATATATATTACAGGCCCTGAAGTCAATAAATTGTAAGCATAAGTTCAGGACTGGAGACAATGAGCCCTGTTTGGATTTTGGCTGAAAGGTTACTCCGTCACAATGGTGATGGATATTTCATCCGCCGAAATAGAAATCCCATAGCTATAATAGGATTTATATTCCAGCGGACAGGCCATCGGTCAACGTTGTGATGGAGTAACCCGTCTACTAAGATCTAAATCATCCCCTATGTCTTTAATGACTTGGAGTGAAGTGGTAACCCTAGGTGTGGGTGAGGATTTTATAGAGAATAGATTTTTACCTGCAGATAGTTTTCTACCTTAAATGACTGAAATTGGTTAAGAACTATTCTTTGATAGAAGCACATTATTTGCTATTTGTGTAATCAAATAGCTCACACAACTCTCCCAAGCTATATGAGTGGGTTCACCACTTTTGCGTCACTTTTCCCATGATAAAAATGATGCAGAAGTAGCGCAAGGGGCTTGTAAATCTGCCCCTGGATTTTTGTTCATTTAGTATATTTTACTTGCAGTATATTTCCTGGTTAAACATGCATGCAGTGCAACGCTATACCATGCTGTTTAGCCATTCACAACGTGTACCAGTGATGCCAGAAAATTATACAGGGCTTTTTAAAGTTTACCTTATCCTACATAATAAACAATTAAAGAGGCGTTTTCCGCTTTACCTCCTTAAATCCTATTTCTACAGCTAATCACATTTATAGTGGCATTTCCCCAATTATTTAACCTGATTAATTTCTAATTAAAAACGATTAACTCCATAGTTAGAATTTATGCCTTTAATTACATCTCGACATTCAGGTTGATTACTATTGTTTAAGTATTTATAAACACCTATTATGCTTCCACAGCCCTCTATTTTTGAAGGTCATGAACAATATTGGCGTTTACTCAGTCTTCCTCCCTGGACCACATTAGTCATTTCCCATAAATATGTCTGCGTAGATATCCGAAGTAGCAATATTTGAAGTGTGCTATCACATGTTAATTTGAAGATTAGCGCCATAGCAATTCCCAAAAAGCACTACATGTGCAATGGGCAAACATTTGCACTCCTATGTTATTCAGTTTGTTTAAGTGAAGCATCCTAATTAATTTGCTGTTTTCTGTATGTTTTTCCGTGTTTGTTCTTTCAGATTGGAGGTCATGTCACGGAAAGTTTGAACAGGTAAAAAAGAACACTGCCAATCTTAGTTAAACTTTATAACTTTAATTGTATCTCTACATTCATTGCTATGTTTGTGGTGCTTTTATAATCCTGAATGGAGCAAGCAGTATGTCCGCTAGGGCAAAATATAAGGTGATGGAACTAGACATGATCCAAGATGACTGTCTTGCATTGGTGCTCAAGAGCAATGCTCCTCCTGGGCAGAGAGATATAAGAGGTGTTAGAAATGGAATTTCTGGTTGGCTGAGGTATACACCTAAGCCAGGCAGAAACCACCACTCTAGTCAGGTAATCTAGATATACACTAAAATATTGCCTCTGCTCACCCTCTGGTAGCCTGGCACAGAGCAGCCAGTCTTTTCTAAGGAGGCATTGTTAAAGTATTTGTGCAACACACACACACGCGTGCACACCCACACACACACACATACACACACACACACACACACACACACAATGAATACACCACAAAAAGACTCCACACAGGTTTATAAAAATAGATTAATATTTTCTGTACAAATCAAGACCAAAGCAACACAAATCTAATATATAAAGGAAAACATGCAGGAAAGTGCTTAGAAGCAAGCAGTGCTAAAAAGGTTACTTTAGGACCAGGCTGAACAGGGGCAAAGTCACAGTTCAGACCGACCATGATGGAGTGCTAGCTAGCTACAGGACCCACAAACGCCCGACGAGCAAAGTACTTTTCCTGGTCACAAACAGTGAGATGCGACGATGTCAAGGCCTGCAGGTGCAAGATGCGTCGATCTTCTCCACACAATGAAGGTGATGATTTAGTTTTAAAGATGGGTGCTGAAGTCGAGAGGTACTAAGTGATGCGCCAAATTCTGCCCAACATCTAAGGGGATGTATCGATCTCATCAAGCTGCAGCGGCACTGATATACTGTCTGATGCATTGATCATTAGAGGCATAGCGCTGGTTCTGAGGTGATGCGCCGATTTTACTCTTGCAACTGGGTCAATGAGCCAGTTCTGTTACACACAGACAGGAGAAGCGTTGAAATCCATGCTGCAGTATCTGGGCAACCTCCAGTGAGCCAGGCACACGAGCAGGGGTAGACACTTCGACATCCTTGAGTCTCATGAAACAGAAGGCACACCAACAAGCCCTTGGAGATCACTTGGAGTGAAGGCAGAGTCCAGCTCTCCTTCACAGAGTTAGAAAGCAGCAGGCAGCAGGGCAACAAACAGAAAAGCAGGCCTTCCAGATCAGCAGCCCAGTTGAGTCCTTTAAGCAGGACAGCAGTTTTTCTGGCAGAGCTTCTGTAACAAGTCCAGTAGTGTCTGATTGTAAGGGGTCAGTACCTTTGTTGTGGTGGGGGCGACTTCAAAGCAACTCTCTGAACTGTACAAGGTGGCCGTTCAACTCAATCCTGTCTGCTAGGCTATCTGTGGGGGGGAAATCAGTCCTTTGTGTAGGGACAGGACACAGCCTATTCAAGTGAAGTGTTAGCCACTCCCCTCCAACCTGCCCAGGCAAGGCCATCAGAATGCAGATGTATGTAGATGGGTAATCAGACACACCTACAGTTACTGTGTTGTGGCTGTCCAGAGGGAATACACAAAGTGTAGCTGTCACCCACCCCAGAAGTGTATTGGAGACAAGCTGTCAGGAACGCACAGCAGTACATGCAGAGATGTGTCTACTTTCTGAAAGACGCATTTCTAAAACAGTAATGTTAAATCCAAATTTACTAGTAAAGAGGATTTGCAGCTTAAAAGTGTATTAATAAATTCTCACTCCAAGTCTATGGAAGGGGTATGCCTCAGAGTAGTGAAAAACGAATTTGGGTGTTTGGCACTACCAAGATATGTGCAGAATAAACACACTTGTCCTACTTTTATGTAGATGTCACTCTACCCTTAGAGATACCTGGGTCCTACGTTAGGGTTGACTTATATGTAACAATAGGAGAGTTTACGGCTTGGCAAGTAATTTTAAATGCCAAGTCAAAGTGGCAGTAAACTGCACACACAGGCACTGCAGTGTCAGACCTGAGACAGTTTTGAAAGGCTACTTATGTGTGTGGGACAATTAGTGCTGCAGGTCCACTAACAGCATTTGAAGTACAGGCCATGGGTATATGGTACACCCCTTTACAAGGGACTTACCAGTACATCAAATATGCCAATCAGGTGTACACCAATTTTGTTTAGGAGAGAAAGCACATGCACTTTAACACTGAATAGTAGTGGTAAAGTGCTCAGAGTCCTAAGGCCAACAAAAACAATTAGCCAAAACTCGAGCTAAAAGGCAAACAATCTGTGGGAAGACCACCCTATGGATGCCAGGTCTAACAGGGATCAGAATGGGGACAGCTATTTGTGTTTCCTAGAAAACTAAAGTTGTTGTCCTTCTGGGGAGTTGGCTGCGGAGTCTGTTTGAGCCATGGAAATCCAAGTAAAACAATATCTTCACTGTTGTGGAATATCACACCGCAATCTGTGAGCATACTGATTGGGCAGGTATGATCCAGAGCCTTTTGG
Organism: Triturus cristatus; assembly: GCF_964204655.1. Taxonomy (NCBI): domain Eukaryota; kingdom Metazoa; phylum Chordata; class Amphibia; order Caudata; family Salamandridae; genus Triturus; species Triturus cristatus. Next base: position 554,468,649 of record NC_140591.1, on the reverse strand, counting down.
GGTAACTGGCAGCCTGAAGGGTGCACTTTATTCCCACTGTGGCTATGAGAAGACTATTGCAAGATGACCTCTTTTTAGAGATGTGGAAGAACTCACCACAATGTCTTCTGCTTGTGAAACCACAGGAAAAACTGGTGGATCAGGTGGTCTTGGCAAACAAGAAAGCCAAAATTGTGCTGCAGACCACATGTTTAAGTGAGCTCTTGTGCATAACTGTAGAGGGTCATTTTAGTCATTTAAAAATCACGTCAAATAAAACAGAGATAGTATAGGAAAAAAGTAACTTGTTTTAGCCTAATCCATTAGTTGTGAAAACAAGAGATACTAGAACCTGCTGGCCTCATTCTGAAACAGGAAAAGCTAATAATGTTGTTCCTAAAGAGCTTACAGAGCTATATACACAAAAATAAATAACAAAAATAAAATCCTGGAGGAAGCCATGAAGAGTTGAAGTTTCTAGTGACAAAAAAAGAACAAGAAATGATCCATATAGACAAACATGTCTTTGACTTGGAAGCAAAGAAAGAAAACACCAGATCTGAATTGCAGCCCTGCAACTGGTTCGAACAAGATTCAGTGGCCTCCCACACCCATTTAAGAAGTAAACATGCACTTCCAAGAAAATGAAAGCCTCTCACCTTTGAATATGAGACTGCCTCCCATAATGATATCATCAACTTGAAAAATCAATCCATAGCTTCTTAAAGTAGATGTAGTAGATGCAGTAGATAGGTGGTGTTTGGGTTAGATTCTGCATTGCAAATTAGAAAAATGGAATGCTAGGAGCTGGACTGAAGATATAAAGTATCTCTGGCCTAATAATTGCAAATATAAGTCCTCTTTCCTAACATCCAATGTTTGTCTTTCTGTTTCTCCCTTTTTACTTTACAACATTCTACCCCCAGTGAGTATAATGCTCTAATAGCTTCACAGTCCTTCTACCTTGGGCAATAAAGGTTGTTTAAGGGCCTCTCCCTCGTTATACACACTTCACTGTGGCTTGAGCCCATAGCTCAGGTTCAGGGGCTTTAACAACTAATCTAGTCCTCAGCAGCAGGCTATTGGTTGTACTAAAAAAATAAAACATCATATTAGGTTACTCAGTGGCAGAGTGCTGGGCCCAGGAGCTCTCCTCATAGAAATGGATTGCCTTCAACAAAAGGGTATCAGTAATAAGGCCATCTGCACAGAAGTAAGATCTGCATTGAGTGCCAAAAATAACAATTTTTAGGCTTCTCAGTCGAGCCAAACTTTACTGGTTGCAGGAGCTGCAGTAATACACCTACCTAAGACCAGGGTACCTCAAGAGAAATGCTATTGTTATTGGAAAAGCTGACATCATTTCAGCTGTGTAATTAATCTACTTTCCTAGTATTGCAATAAAATGAACTAGGCGCACCTGTATGATTGGAAGCCTTAGCATGAGAAATGTCCGGCTAAAACGCATGGGCCAAATAATGGAATCGCAATGAGTGAGTGATTGAAAAGAAGCTTCAGTAACGGGGGTCACCTTCTGTGAGTATGCAGAGAGAGCCATTCAGAACAAAGCAAATGGACCTAACTGACAATTTAAACTGTTCAACAAAGTGTTGAACCATGACAAAATGAAACTAGTTTTGTGTTGATAAAGTGAAAGAAATAAGTGAAAAGAATGAAAAGAACACAAATACATGTGTATTCATCTAGACCAAATGACAGGTAACTGAACCAGTCATAGATCAGGCTGTTTAGCAAACCTACCTTTATTGTACAGATTCTCAAGTCAGATAGAGCAATAAGTTGTCAGTAAACATTGAGGTTGAATATCCAAGAAAAAATTCTCCACTCACTGCTCTACTGAATCCTCCAGTCAGCCAGACACATCATAAAAAACCAAGAGTACATACCTTATGCATAGTAGTAGGAGCTCTTTAGAAATTTACTAATGAAATAATGGGTCATTGAACTGTGTGTATTTAATGCGACATATACTGTAGCATGTCAAAAAGTAACCAGTGTAATTTTGAATCACCTGCACAAGAGGGGGAGGACCTTGGGGGACTGTAGCTGGTAGAAACACAGCCAACTCCAGCACCCAGGAAACTCAACAGCATCCAACCAATATTGCATGAGTAGCATTTAGTTACAGTTTTTATTAAATTCTTGTTTTCTTGAGATGAAAGTCCTTGGTATGTCCATCAGTTATTGGCTTCCTTGTTATTGTTATGTTCTGAACCCAAGCACCCACCCCACTACCTCCTTTAGAAGCCTGTGACTGCTCGTCATATGCACCTCTGAGAGTCAAGTGCTGAAGGGGTTGTTCCAGACCATCAGAATATCGTCAATGAACCTGCTCTACTAATGGATATTATTCACCCATTAAGCACCACCTGGCCCCAGACACGCTCCTCCTCAAACCACCCTCTAAAGAGATTAGTGTAAGAAGGAGCGAATATTGAGCCCATCACAGTGCTGCATATCCGATGGTACCATTTATCTTCAAGCATGAATACATTATTGTCAAGTATCATATCTACCTAGACAAAATCAATTCTGAGTGTAATAGAAGTTTAACCGGTCTTCTGTTAAGGAAATGTGTCACCGCCAACATGCCATATTCTGGTAAACTGTTGGTGTACAGACATCACATCCAATGTTATTACCAACAGGGTATCCTCCCACAAAATGTCACTTAACATATTCAATACATGTTTTGTATCCTGGAGAAATGATGGAAGGTTGGATACAAAGGGACGTAGGAAACTATCCACAAATTGAGACAACTTCTCAGTAGGCACAGCTATGCCAGACACTGTCAGCCTCCCGGGGTGAAGGGCGAGTTCTTATGTATTTTAGGAAGAGTGTATAGGCAATGGTACCTGGGCTTCTTAAGCTTTAGGAATACATTTTCCTCATATGTGAGTAATTCTTCCTAATACAATATCCTAATCTCCTTGTTGAGCTTGGTGTAAATAGTAGCAAATGGTCTTGAGGGGAGTGTAGCAGGATAATTTACTGAGCTGGTTGTATATTTCATTATTGTAATCTACTTTATTTATGACTACTGCTCATTACCCTTTATCTGCTTCCCTAATGATGAGTTTCTCAACCTCCTGTAGAGTTTTGAGTGCCATATTTTCCAGAGGGGTTAGGTTATTCCTAGTCAACCTAGGTCTCCTGTGTGAAGAAGTATGTGACATCTGGTCAAGGTCTCTACATACATTTTTGTCACAGTTGTTATCAGAGGGTAAATGAGGGGTCCATTTGGGCTTTGGTCTCAGTCCACTGTCTTTAATGGATTTTATAATAATACCTGGTGCTGACACCACACTCCTTACACCAATAATATCCTCATCCACTTCAGTTAGTGAAAGGAGAGTAGTGTTGTCCACCACTTCCTGTAAAAAAAGGTTAATGTGCGTAGCCCGGTCTGTCACTTGTATTTGTTGTGCAGTGTGGCACATAAAGTACCTTTTAAGTTTTAATTTGTGCACAAATTTGAAAACATCAATTTTAACAGTATCAAGGTTGAGATCAACAAAGGACAAAAGCCCAAGCTTTTCTTCAAGACTTTATTCACCTCTGGTGTATTTTTGCCTGAGAGTTTGTTGAACCTATTTCCTGTGTGTCCAAGACCTCATTTGCATTCCCACTTTTTCTCTCGGTTGCTGCCTTGTTTTCTTTCCCTTTTCAGGTCTTTCCATGTTTGTGGATCGGATGTTAATGTTTTGACTGCCTATGCTAATCCAACTGCTATTAGAACTACTTGATGTGCCCTCCCACGGGTAAGGGTTATTCTTGCTGTCACTGCTCAGGAGTACAGTAAATGAACTATTGCTGATGGTGCAGCAGGTGTATCAGTTGACAGGCCTTGTTTCTTTTTGACCAGGTAGTAAGATTTCCTGGCAAAGGTAAAAACCCTCACATCCAGCTTGTCATTCTCATTCCTTAAGTAGTATTCTGGCCTTCCTCATTTTAGTTTCATCTTCATTTCTGTGGAGCACACCATTAAATATATCATAAATCATTTTTGTAGTGGCTGATAAAATCATCTCTTGTATTTCTTTTTCCATGTCCCTGATCCCTTGTTGATGTTTGTAAATTTTCCTCTCAGCATTACCCATCACAATTTCGATAAAATTAATCTAGCTGTTAGTTAGTTCCTTTTTCCACTGTAGCAATAGATCCTTGTCTAGATCGTCATATGTTGGGAGAATCTGAGCTCTTAAGCCTCTTGGGATTCTATTCAGCTTGATGTACTATTTAAGAGTGACCGCATCCCACCACTTAGATAACTCATTAACTTTTAAGTTTCTCTAATTTTTTGAAATTTCTATTTTAATCCTTTGTTTCTTATAACCCTGTCGGATACTGGCATATTGGTGTTTGGATTCCTAAATAACTCTTTGGCTTTTTTCTATTGTTCCAAAATGATTGACATTGCTAAACAGTATGTATCAACAATCAGAGTGTAAAAGTTGTGCCGCTATCCAAATAATATTCAAAACCAAAATAGACGACTGGGGAAAAAGGCACACACCCTTAAGTATTGATACGGTTCCAATTTTTTTTTTTAGCAAATAGCAACTAGTGTTGCGTGCTCATGAAGGGAGAAAAGCCACCACATCTTCTTCCGCTGGATCAAGTTCAAGTCATAAGTTAAAGAACTCAGAGCACCACAAAATCAATTAGTGTTGAGTTCTCTTGTATCAACATCCTTTAGTCCTGTAGAGGTATTGAACACATTGTAAATCCTTGTATTCAAGAGTAACTCTGTCTGCAGGTGATAGTGACGACATTTGTTCATAATGTTACACTCAAGATTTTAGGTACTGTAGAAAATGTTTCCAACACCAGTAACATTCTACATAGTAGATACTAAGTTTTGTAAACTGCCTTGAGTCATTTCTACATAACTTGGAAGACTAGGTACACTGGTACTAATCTATAAACATGGGCTTGTTTGGTTGATAAGATAGGCTATCTGTAAAGCTTTCACAACAATATAAAGGATGCAGGTCGTAGAAGATTTTGCACTTTCAGATCTTGGGTATTTTCTAGCAAATATTGTCTTTTTGGCAACTTTTGCATTGAGAGTACACTGTTCTCAGTAGATACTTTTTAATACTCTGTGGTATGTTTCTTATGAAAGTTTATTTATTTGCAAACAATGTAGCTTAAAGTAAATTCCTTCCATTGACTAAGAACTGTTTACAGTACCCAGTGCTCTATTAATATCAACTTCATTTCTCTATTTGGTTACAGTGAGTTTCAGGTGTTTGATACAGATAAACGCTGTTGTAGTAGGCATTTTTTGTTTTGGAACTGACATTCACTATTTTTAGGAACTTGACTTTCCTCGAACAGTAGTATACAGATTGAACACTGTGCTCATTGTGTATTTCCTATATATCTGTGGTTGATTGTTAATGTGAACTATGCTAACTGTAAAGTGTATGGTATAGGGCCAATGTTGCACACAATGCATCTTTTTACACCTAAGGGAGTTGTGTCTGTGATGGCACTATTGATGGCTGATATTCTTCTGAGCTATTTTTTACTTACTGTCAGGCTTCTCATGCCATAGTAGATTGTAGCTCAATGGGTGGGAAAACAAAGCTTTAATGATGTCGTTAGTGATGTCATCAGTGATGTCATCAATTATATAATTTGAAATGTCATCAGTGACATCGTAAATGATGTCATGGAACATGTCATGAGTGATGTCAGATGTGAGATCATATGCAGTTCCTTGCAGGGGCACAAGTTGTAGTTAGAGCTGCTTACTATAACTTGTAAATTTCTGTGTTTGTTTAAAGTTCAAAACATTAATGTTCATACTGACAATTTCACCTAACTAAAACATTACTTTAACCTTTTGTTTTTTTCAATGATTTTCTTAGGTTTTAAAAAAAAAATCCTCTTTTTACACCTAACTATAATGTTACTTTAACCTTTGGATTTTACAGCAAATTTCTAGAGATTTTTTTTAAAGTACATTATTGTTTTTTTAAATAATATGTATGGTATATAACTGAATATTATATGCTGGGTATCCAGATTATTCTGAAAGAGAATTGCTTTTGTATTGTATCTTAACAGAAAAGGGTGCACACTTCACAAAATGTTTCCCAAAATATTTTTGAGCATAAAACAGAATAATACAACTATATTTGTGTTGAGAATGTCTGTCTCATAAGTTCTTCTGTCTCCCATATTGAGACATGTTCCAAGCAAGTCCAGTACTATTGTAATAGCATATTTTTCATAGCCTTCGATTGTGTTTTTTACAGTAAAGTTGTAAATATATTTCAGAAAGAGAGTTATCATTTTTGGGAATATCGTATAGTGTTACATTTTATTCGGTAAATATAATTTTTACCTGTGTCATTACTTACTAGAGTTCTATATTTTGTTTTAATCTACTGTTTTGAGTTCTTTTTCATGTGTTAGACTACTATTTAATGTTAATCTGTAAAAAGAGAGCCATTGAAATATGGTTGTAATATTCTTTTTTTTTTTTTAAAGGAGGTGACCCTCGTGAGATGCTCACTGGAGTCATCCAGACAATCTCTTGCATGGAGTCTTAGGTGAATGTAGTTCCTGGTCAGCTCTTACGACCCTCTCACAATATTGTACATTTGGAATTATTTAAAAACATTGTTTTACTGTAATTCTGAACAAAGTAGAGCATTACAGAAGTTGTTTATACTAGCAAAATTGATTATGATTTGTTTCATTGAATATATAAAGCAACAATATTTTTACGATCTTGCAAGACATTCCTGGGAGCCAAACATGCAATCACCTGTGCTGACTCTGAGTGGGATGCACTTCCTCTTGCATTCTCGCAATCTTCCCATGTTATTGTGCATTTGGAATTAAATTAATAACAGTGGTTTCTTGTCATTGTAAACAAATTGAGACATTAGAGATTTTGTTTAGCTTGGAAAAATTGATTATGAATTGTTCTATGAAATATATACAGCAATAATATTTTTACGATCTCTTGAGATGCTTGTCTGTATCTCGTGAAAGGTCCGGGAAAGACACCACACCCTAAGGATTGATTCATATGGATGTCTTTACTTAGAAGAATAAGATTTCATCCTTTTTGCTTTAGTACACTATTGGATTTTGGTGATGTCAGACACATCTGGCTTGCTCTCCTTTCCTGCTTCCCCACCAACACAAAGATATCTTCATCAGATTCTGATGAGCAGCCAGGGTCAGCTGCACCCCTTCAGATTTCCATGGAATCCTTGGTGTTGCAGTTCTTTTAAATACAGCCAGGTGACAAGAAAGATTCAGCAAAGTACTTTACCCATAAACTTTGCAGCAAAGAGTTCAGCCATGTGAGCAGCAATAAACTATATAGTAGGAGTACCACATGGATGTGGCGACACCTTAGCTCATGGCAGGGAGCTAGACAACTCAACAGGGTCTTCAACATCATGTGCTCCTGGATATACTGTGCCTGCACAAGTTCTAAGTGCACAAACGGATAATAACACTGCTTTTTTTTAACAAAGCACTATCTTGTGTAAGCAAATTGTTTTCCATCAGAGGCAAGCAGGTCTGCCAAGGAGAAACTTGCCCAAGAAATGCCCCCCTAGCCATAATCATTTTAATATTTTTTTGCAAGGTGTTCTCCTTGAGAGATGCTCTTGGTGTTTGTTAACAATTCAAGTTCTAAGTTTTTCTTGCACACTTTTAGAAAAAAATGTAAAGTGGAAAAAAATGTAAAAATGTTTTAAAACATAAAGAAGCTATTTTTTGTTATAGTTAACAAAAATGGTTCTTTTAGTAGAGCAACCCTATAGTTTCATGACAAATTTTCTTATAACTTTCTTATAACCTTCTCCAAAGCTCTCACAAGTCTCTGTCTAAGGGGGAAGTGCTTTCTGGTTTGCTCTCAAGCTTCTCTTGTGAGATCATAATTTTTATAATAGACTTTACATTTGCACTGAATATATACTAATGCATTTATATAATTTAGATACACCAGGATAGTAACAGTTCCTTCAGTTTAATGAAATGCCTTCCTTTATAAAATTATGGAGAAAAATAAATCACTTAGGTTTATGAAAACCCCACATGTATTTGTTGCATGAGACACACATTGGTACATAAAGCACACATTCATGCTCATTTATTTACTTTAAGTCCATTTATTATATTTTATTTAATTTGAGGTTTTGTATAGCGTGAACAAGACCCTTGTGGGTATCAGAGCACTTTACAGGGAAACTATAGGTGAGAGAAATACGCATAAAAATGATCTAGGTTAGACTAATATAAAAGTAGTAACTATTACAGGCTAGCAAATATATACACGTTTGTACAAATAGTTCAAGTGAATTTGGCCAAAATAATTGATTTCACTTTTTTTTTTTAAATGCTGTGGACTGGTTCTGTCTCGTTTCTGGGGGCAAGGCATTCCAAATCCTGGGAGCCCTTCCTGAGAAGGTCCGGTTGCATGTTTTCTTCTTGGTAAATTGTTATGGTTTCAGCAGGAGATTATAGGAGCTCCTAGTGGTTCTGTTACCACCCAATAGAACCAATTTCTCAGCAAGGTATCTCAGGGTTTTGTGATGTAATGCCTTGTGTGGTATACAGGCAATTTGCAAGTGGATTCTGGCCTCAAAAGGTAGCCAGTTGAGGGCACGAAGGTCAGGGGAGATGTGACAGTTTCTTTTGGAGCCTGTGATGAGTCTAGCAGCTGCTTTGATTGAGGCTCTTAGAAAGGCCATTGTCGATCTGGGAAGGCCGCAGAGAGCAACACTCCCATACTCCACTCTGGGGATTACTAGAGCTTGAACTACCTGTTTGAAGTCATTTGCAGGCAGGAAGGGTTTCAGTCTTCTCAGGGTGTTCATCTGAATATGTGCTCCTTTAGTCGAAGCGCTGACTTGTTTCTGCATATGTAGCTTATTGTCCAGAGTTATTTCCAGTGATTTCACAAAGTCGATAATGGGAGGTTGACAGTTGAGTGTTGTTAGGTGCTTCATCCACTCGATGGTTGATTGGCTAGGGGGAATTTGGCTTTGAGGGTGTTTAGTTTTAAGTTGTTTTTGGCCAACCAGGTCTGTTTTTTTTAGAGCGTTGAATTGAGAGATGTTATGTCCTCAAGTGAATGGATCTTTATGTAAAGTTGTGTGTCGTCTGCATACATGTGATGGTGGACATTCGAGGAGCTGGGAAGATCGGCGACTGGTTCCATAAATAGGTTGAAAAGTGTAGGGGAGAGGATTGATCCCTGCGCTACTCCTAAAGTGACTGAGGTGGGCTTGGATAAGGATTGAGTGACCTTGAATCTTTGTGTTCTATTTTGAAGGAAGGAGATAAACCAGTTTAGGACCGATACAGATATTCCCATTCTGTGTTTCAAGAGATCTAGTAAGTTGTCTTGTTTGACGGTGTCGAAGGCCGAGGATATGTCATGCAGGATTAGTAAACAGGCTTTGTTTTGGTCCAGGATTTTTAGTGCGTCATTTATTATGATTATGTGGATCATGGCTGATTCGGTACTGTGCCCTGCATGGAAACCTGACTGGAATTGATTGAGCAGGTTGAAGTGGTCTATGTGGTTGCTAAGCTACGTGTGAAACATTTTTCTAGAAGTTTGGACAGGGTGGGGATGTTGGATATTGGGCGATAGTTATCCAGTTCTGACGGGTCCACCAATGGCTTCTTTAAGATGAGGGATACCTGACCTGCTTTAAGGATGTCTGAGATGGTTCCTTGCAGGAGAGAGTTGTTTATAATCCTAGTCCATAGAGGCATAACATTGGGATGAAGTCTTTTAAGTAGTTTGCTGGAAGAGGATCTGTGAAGTGATTGGAGGGATTCAGGGCCGTGAGTGTTTTTAGGATAGTTTCTTTACTGTAGGTGTCGAAGTAGGCCCAGGATGCGTTGTTTTTGAGATCAAACTGTTCAGAACAACTAGGAAGAGTAACAAGTGGGGTCAGTGAGGAGATCATGTGTGGGTCGTTATGGGATAATAGATCGTTAAGCAGGTCTGTCTTTATGTTTTATGTCTTCGTTGTGAAAAAGGAGGCGAATTCCTCACAATTGGGCAGTGTGTCGAGATTAACTTGAGGAGGGTGAGAGACACCCTTAGATTGAGATTTGTTTAGTTCAAATAGCCTTTTGAGACGATTCTTGGCTTGGTATAATTGTTTACTGAAGAAGTCTGCTTTTGATCGTCTAATCTTTCTGTAATAGGAGTTTCTCGTGCTTCTTAGCAACTTGAGGTGGCCAGAGGATGGTGTGGATCTCCATTTTCATTCAATTACTCTTAGTGATCTTCTGTCTTCATTTAGCCTACCATCATACCAGGGTTCTGAGTCTTTTGTAGCAACTCTTTTCGGTTGTAAGGGAGCTAGATTGTCTAATACCATGTTCATATAGTGTAAGTAATGATTAGTCAGATCATTTACCTCATCTAACCCTTCCTGTGGAAGCATGAAGTTAGGACTAGAGGTTGTGAGTAAGTCAATACCGACAATTTGTAGGTTACTCTTCCAGATTTTCGTTGTCGTGAGTTGGACAGAGAGTAGTTTAACTGATTCATTGATATGGAAAGTGATGATGAGATGGTCAGACCGGTCACAGGGGAGGATCAATTCATGCTGGGCGGAGTCCACTTTGGAAATTACTAGATCGAGGGTTAAGCCTTTTTCATGGGTGCGGCTGTCACAGATTTGGGACAGGTTAAGGTCGGATAGGAAAGCTTTCAGGCTATTGACCTCAGGGTCATTCCAGTGGGGGTTAAAGTCCCCCAGGAATTTTGAATTGCAGTGGGTGCCGCTGGCTGCAGCACCCACCGTAATGTAGAAAAGGGTACACTGCACATATCCCAGGCACTGCCATGGCAAGCACCATGTGGTGCCTGCCACATGGTGCAGGGATATGTAGGGGGCAACATAGGTGCCCCCCAGGTCCCATGTCTGAGGGCCACGGGTAAGGGGGGCCTGCCATTGGCCCCCAATGTCCCTTTCCGCCAGCCTCTTCATTACAGGTAAACCACCATGAAGGGGGCAGTGGAAAGGAACATCGTAATGCCTACAGCGGTGTCTGGTAGGCACTACCACCATAGTAGGCATTGCACCACCTCCGATGCGCCGATGGGCTCAAGGATCCTGTCAGATCTGTGGCTATCGGTCTTTCCAACCACCAAACAGCCACATTTGGATGGCGGGCAAAAAACTTGCTTGCGATATTGGTGGGACCGCCACTGGTGGGCTGTCGGTGGCGAGCCCACTGCCATTGTAATCGATCCCTTAAGCACATCAATCGCACCTTCAGCCAAAAGAGTGCATCAATAAAAAATGTATATTGGACATGTACAAAATATTATTCAAATGCATACTATAGGAGGGCAACTACAAAAGATGATGTTGTACTAAGACCAAAAATGTGACAGAATAGAAGTAACAAAGGTAATGCAGGATATCAGAGAGGCAAGCACTAGCTCCCAGGAGCCCACAACGAAATCCACTAAGTTATACTGGCACAAACACATCACAGGGCAACTATCTCCTATACCCACTTTAAAACATGTAATTGCATAAACTAAAAAAGCAACTCATGATATTCCTCCTCCCTTTAGAAGGTACCAAGGTATAGAAACCCCTGAACATTTAACAATTACACATGAGAAAACTTTTCCTTTATATGATAACCTAAACAATGAGAAACAAATCCTAATTTTATGTACGGCAAATAACTTTAAAAAACCAATGCCAAACCTGGATGCTGATTGGGACCTTCAAAACGTGTCCCAAACAATTCACTCAGATATACTCCATACATGTTGAACATCAATATACAAATATCCCTTTTATACATGCTCTATTACCAAATAAACAAAGCAGCACTTACTAAAAACCTTTAAACCAAATTAAACATAAAAGAAAATACTACTACACCCACGAAATCAGACACAACATCACTCAACATCTACATTTTTGCAGGTGGTCCCTCTGATACTCTGTTGAGTTACACAGCACAAGTTGATAGCCGTCTTTGCTGGGATGTAGACTTTTCAGAAGAATGACAGGACGAGAATGATGGGATGATAAATTGGATTGTTCTCTATTTAACAGAGAACCATACTTCTAAGACAGAGTTATTTTCTAACTTACAATTACCCTTGATGCATTAGTATAGGCTGACCCTATCCTCACATAACCTCTGTGAGCTGCGAGCTAACTGTAATTTTGAATGCTATAAGACCACTGTTTGGCAGAAAGCACATCACTAGTTCCATAGTTGTTCCCTGTGGTGTCGGGAGGATCTGGCCTTTTTCATTCGTAACACCCTTTTCTTTTAGTTGCATGTCTGGCATGAAACAGTTGAAGATTGCACTCTCCAAGGAACTTTGCACCATGTATGTCTGTCCTTTCTCAAGTCCATTCTTTCTCCTGTAATAAAATTAACTCTCCTTAAGTTTTCTCCACAGCCTTCTGACAGGTGCAACTGATGTCTCAGCAGGGTCCATATTCATGCCTACCACTGCAGAATTCTGCCAGATTGTTACCAGTTTCCTCGTGTATAATTGTTGGTAACGTGTATTTTTAAAGTGCATGTTCAGACCAGCAGGAACATATTGGTGTTCACTGAAATAACAGATGTTTATTGTTACCCAACTGAATGGTACTCATTTTATTGACCTTGGGAGCACAAAAGGCTGAGAGTACCTACCTGTATTCAAACCTGTGACCATGCAGTCAAACACGAATGCCTGCAATTAATGAATTAGTCTACTGCAAGGAAACAGGCTTTTGTGCAGGTTCCCCACATTTTTTGCCCAATTTTATCTATTAGCTGTTGGTGTTTTGACCCTGAGAGTGCACTGAGGTCTGCTAACCAGACCTCAGTGTCAGTGTGTGTTAGAAATGGGGGTCTCTAGTTGTCAGAGGTAGGTACCTTTGTCCAAGTATGGCCCCTTTTCCCTAGTCAGGATAAGGGATTTACACTCCTAAAATAACCCATGCTCACCCCCTTGGTAGCATTATATGAGCAGTCAGGCGTAACTTAGAGGCAGTGTGTTAAGCATTTGCACAGAACCAACAGTAATACAGTGTAAGCACTACAAAAGGACACCACACCAGTTTAGAAAAACATTCCAATATTTTTATATAATTAAGGCAATACCAAAAACTATAAAAATCCACAATACATTTCCTAGAAATCTTCAGTTATCAAAGTTACCTTGAAAAACAGTTCCTTAAAGTTGATAGCTCCCTCGGGGGCCATCACAGCTTCGTGAACAAACAAATCCAAACAGTTCTGGCTGACCATGGTGTTGCGGGCCAGCTATGGTGTTGGGGAGACCCACAAAACAGTACCTTTAGAAATGCAGGGTGTCAGCGACCTCTCGTTGAGCTTCCGCAGGCGTTGGTTCTGGAGGTGTGCGCAGGAGTTGTCGGGCCCTTGAAGTCACACGCGTTGCAGATCGAACTCCTTGCAGTTGAAGTCAGGAGTGCTGGCATCGGCAGGTGTCGGGTGCAGCTGTGCGAAGTGCAGTGGTGCGGCTTGTGATGCCCTCAGATCGCGGTGCAAGCAGTGGCTCAGTGGAGGTGTCAAATGGTGGCGTTGGGGAGATCAGGGTCACAGTGCGAAGTGTTGCGGTGCTCGTCGTGGTGCTGGCAGGTCACGGTGTAAGCAGCAGCGTCATTGTTGCTGAAGTGCTGTTGTCGGCTGACGAATTGGAGTCGATAATGCCGGCATCGGTAGGCCCAGGCTGCAGTTCGGGGTGAGGGCGGTACGTTGCGTAACTTTATGAGCGGTGCCCTTGATCCACGGTGCAGGCATCGGCATCGATTTTGGCATGGAGCGGCGTCATCGGGTATACAAAGGCGGCGGCAGAGGTGTCGTAGAAGCATCGGGTTGCTTTATCTTCTGTTGCAGCACAAAACACACAGTCCCCAGTGCTGAGGGCAGAAGAACTTGAAGTCTTTACTGTTCCTGAGACTTTATGAACAGGGGGCAAGCTCTACCTCAAGCCCTTGGAGAAACTCACATTATAGATTGCAGAAAGTTCAGTCCAGTCCTTTCACTGCTCAAGACAGAAGCAGCCACTGGAGGCCAACACAACAAAGCAATCAGCAAGGTGGTAGTTCCTCCTCACAGCTTCTCCAGCTCTTCTTCTTGGCAGTCTTCTTGATATGAAAGAGTTGTGAAGTTAAGGGGTTTGGGCCCCACTTTTTATAGCTCCAAATCCTTTGTCCTCTCTGCCCAGCCAGAAGCGGTTCTGTCCTCTCTGGTTCAGCTTCCTGGCAGGAGGGGGAGACAACATTGTCAGAGGCAGACCAGGCCCATTCAGGTGAAAGCAAATGTCCTCCCCCTACTCTAAATGCAACCCATGTCTACTCAGCCCTTCTCTGACCCATCTAGACTCTCTGGAACCACTGCTCCTCTCCAGCCCCGTCATCTAAAACCCAGAAAGTCAATTCACAAACCCAGCACAGGCCCATGGATGGCTGAGCAAGAAAATACCTACTTTCTAAAAGTGGTATTTTCAAGCACACAATGTAAAAAACTACCTTCACTAAAAGTTGCATCTTTAGATTCTGAGTTGAGACATACTAAACTTCATTTCTCTACCTAGTTCCAAGGGTCAGTTATGTTTATAGAATGTTATAAACAAACTCCACATTCCGTCCTATGGGAACAGGTAGCCTTGCAATAGTTAAAAACTAATTTGGCAGTTATTCACTATCAGGACATGCCACACACACCAGGGCATGTCCTACCATTCACATACACTGTGCCCTGCCCACAGGGGTACCTTGGGCGTACCTTAGGGGTGAATGACATGTAAGAAAAGGGAAGGTTAGGGCCTGGCAAGTGGGTGCACTTGCCAAATCGGCATGGCAGTACCAGACTACACACAGGCTCTGCAATTGGAGGCCAGAGTTACGTTTACAAGCTGTTCATGTGGGTGGCACAATCCAGTGCTGAAGCCCAAAAAAAAAAGCATTTGATTTACAGGCCCTGGCACACTCAGTGAACTTTACTAGGGACTGACACCTAAATCAAATATGCCAATCATGGAAACACCAATCCATAACACAATTTACAACAGGAGCACTTGCACTTTAACACTCTGGGGAAACATGCCAAAAGATGCCAAGTCTAACACATGTCCCCTCCAGCTGAAAGTAGGGAGAACTACTCAACCTCCTGGAAGTTTTCTTCACTAAGATGGAAGAACCTGGACAGACCATCTGTGTTAGCGTGTTCTCTGCGAGGACGGTGTTCCACCGTAAGTCCAATACCTGTATGAAGTTGGACCACATCAACAGTTTTGGATTCTCACCCCTAATTTGCATCAACCAACTGAGGGGCCTGTGGTCCACCTGAACCCAGAAGTGAGTCTCAAACAAGTAGGGCCTCAGCTTTTTCAGTGCCCAGACCACAGCAAAAGCTTCCCTTTCTATGCACTCCACCTCCGTTCCCTGGGGAGTAGTCTCCTGCTAAGGAAAACTTCAGGCTGGTCTAGACCCTCTTCGTTCAGTTGTGAGAGCACCACTGCCACACCATGCTCTGAAGCGTCAGTCTGCACAACAAATTCCTTCGAGAAGTTGGGTGCCTTGAGCACAGGTGCCATTCACATGGTGGCCTTCAAGGTATCAAAAGCCTTTTGACAGGACTCAGTCCAGATCACCTTTTTGGGCTGCTTCCTGGAAGTCAGCTCTGTTAAGGGGGCAAAAATTGTGCCATAGCCCTTAACAAACCTCCTGTATTAACCGGTGAGACCTAAAAAGGCTCTCACCTCTCTCTGGGTCTTGGGGGGGTTCCCAAGCCAGAATGGTGCCAATTCTGGGCTGTAGGGGTGCTACCTGGCCGCTTCCTCCCTGGTGTCCCAAGTACACCACAGAACCCTGCCTGATCTGGCACTTACTGGTCTTGATCGCGAGGCCTGCCCTCTGCAGAGCCTGCAACACTTCACCAAGGTGCTGCAAGGGTTCTTCCCAGCTGGAACTGAACACTGCAATGTCATCCAGGTATGCACACTGAAATCCTCCAGTCCAGCCAACACCTGGTTGACCAACCTCTTAAAAGGTGACAGGGGCATTCTTCAACCCAAAGGGCATCACCCAGAATAGGTACTGTCCTTCAGGGGTTGGGAATGCTGACCTCCCCTTGGCCCCATCAGTTAAGGCAACCTGCCAGCACCTGGACGTTAAATCAAACGTGCTGAGGAACTTGGCAGCTCCCAACCGATCAATGAGCTCATCAGTTCTGGAGATGGGGTGCGTGTCAGTCCAGGTGACAGCATTGAGCTCATGGTAGTCCACACAAAACCGCAGTTCTGGAGTGGCACCGGGTGCAGCAGCCATTGGGATCAAGACCACTAGGCTTGCCCAAGGACTGCTGGAGGGCTCAATCACCCCTAAAGCCAACATCTTAGAGACCTCCTCTTTGATGCTGGTCCTGACCCGGTCAGTCAACCGGTAAATCGTGTGTTTTAAAGGCGGGCTGACACCAGTGTCCACGTCATGGGTACACCAGTGAATAACACCCGGGGTCAGAGAAACAGTGGGGCAAACTGTCCCAACAACTGGTGACAGTCACTCTGCTGCTCTGGAGTCAGTGTAGGGGAGATGATCACACCTTCCACTGACCCATCGTGCTCCTTGGTGAACAGGAGGTCAGGGAAAGGCTCAAACTCCTCTTCCACCCCATCATCTGTTGCCAAGAGCATGCTAACTTCGGACCTCTCAAAGTGGGGCTTGAGGCGGTTCAAATGAAGGACCCTCAAAGGGTTCCTTGGAGTCTCCAAATTTACCAGGTAGATGAAATCACTTTTGCGCTACAACACCTCAAAAAGCTGAGTTCACTTGTCCTGCAAGGCACAAGGTTCAACTGGGGCCATGACCCACACTTTCTGCCCAGTTTGAAATTCGACCAGAGTGGCATTCTGGTAGTACCACTTCTTCATTTCTTCCTGGCTTGCTTCCAGGTTTGCCGGGACGTGTTTCCTGAAGTGGGCAGTTTGGTTTCTGAAGTCCAGCATGTACCTAAACACATCCTGGTAAGTTTTCCTGGTCCCAGCCTTCCTTCACTAACTTAGAGGTCCTCTCACAGGGTGACCTTACAGAAGCTCAAAAGGAATAAACCCAAGAGACTTCTGTGGCACCTCCCTGTATGCAAAGAGAAGGCAGGTCAAGAGGATGTCCCACTTATGCCTCATGGGCTCTGTGAGACCCTTAATCATGCCCTTCAAGGTCTGGTTGAATCTCTCCATAAGACTGTTACCTTGTGGGGGGTAAAGTGTGGTGAACTTGTAGGTTACATAACACTCCTTCCACAGGGATGTCATATACTTGGATATAAAATTGGTCTCCCTCTCAGAAACCACCTATCTTGGGACCAACATGGGAAAAGATCCTCATTAATGCCTCGCCCACCACTGGGGCCGTCTTTGTCCTGAGAGGGATTTCCTCCAGGTACCGGATGGCATGGTCCACCAAAACCAGGATGTACCTGTTGCCCATGGCTGTCTTGGGATCCAGAGGCCCCACAATGTCCATCGCTACCCATTCAAAGGGTGTTCCAACAACTGAAAAAGGTTGGAGAGGAGCTTTGACCTTCCTCCCTCTCTTACCACTTGCCTGGTAAGTTTGGCAAGATCTGCAGTGTCCATCCGACTGCCTTCACATTTGGGGCCAGAAGAAGTGGGTGACAAGGCCTTGTCCCACCCCAAATGTCCTGCCAAAGGCACATCGTGAGTCAGACTCATTAGGAAGGTCCTGAAGCGCTGGGGTACCACCAGCACACAGGCTGACACAAGCTCAGCGACCTTAGGCTCACTATACAGTAGACCATTCTCCCAGTAGATCCACTGTGATCCAGACTGATCATCAGCTGTCTGCTCTGCAGGCTGCCGCCACCGACCCTTCAGAAAAGGGCACTCCTTCTGCTCCCTGCAGAAGTCCCCCTTGGTGGGACGCCTTCTTGCTGCCAATGGGTCAGCTCAGAGATGTCCCCCAGTTCAGCGCTCTGCTCCCCTGTAGGCACAGGGGCGTCCCCCTCAAGGTCAGCCTCCTCCCGGTCCGTGGAAACTTCAGGGGCCAGTTTCCTGCGCCCCCTGCCCTTTCTCTTAGTAGGGACCTGGGCCACTGTTTAAGGCTCCAGGTCCTTCTGATCACCCTTTCTGGCCGCCATTGAGCAAGTGGACATGCATGCCCAATCTCGCAACCCAAGTATCTCCAAGTGAAACCTGAGCTCAACATCCTTCCACAAGGAATGCTCCAGGTCATTACCTAGCACACAATCTACAGGCATGGTCGGGCTCATGACCACCCTCAAGGGACCTGAGACCCCTCCCCATTCAAAGGGAACCTGCACCACCATACACTGGCGCTCTGAGTTGTCCACAGCAACAACTTGGTGGAATACCCCTGGAACTACCTGCTCTTCAGTGACCAGGTGACACCGGATGAGGTTACACTGGCTCCAGTATCTCTGAGAGCCTCTACCCTTCTCCCATTGATAGTCACCCATGTGCTGTATTTCTTTGTGTTAGGGGGCACCAGGTTTCCTGGGACCATCTCACTGTCCCCTCGGGAGACAAGGGTCATTTCTGCGGGATCCCCACCATCCTGTGGGCACCCCTCCTCCCCAAGCGCTATACTAGCCAACACCTTGGACTGCCCACCGATGGGTGGCTGTGCCTTCTTGGGACACTTGGGGTCCACCTTCAAGTGACTCACCTGGTCACATGCAAAACACTTGTGGGGGCCGGTCTCAACATGCTTTCCTGAAGAGACCCCTTGTTTTTTATCTCCTGGGGGATAGGAAATTTTACTCTGGGTGTTAGTTTGGGGCCCTTTAGAGAACTCCTGTGCTTTACCCTTGCCCCCCCCATGTTTTTGCTGGGGACCCAGCCTACCTTTGGCTGAGTCTCCCCCAAACGCTTTCTTGTGGGCCCTGGTACTCACCCAGCGGTCCGCCTCCAGAGCAAGCTTCCTGGGGTCAGTCAGCTTACTATCAACAAAGTGCTATCACAGCTCTGAAAAACATAGACTAGACAAGTGCTCCCATGCACTCAAATTCTTGAGCCCCTGAAAACCAGTCACAGTACTGCCCTTCACCGAGCCATTCGGAGGCCTGCAGAAAGAATCTACACATTCCAACCCTGGGCCCGATTCACAGAACTAACTTAAGACAAAATCCTAAACTTACTACCATTTTCGTATTCACAGAATGCACTTACTCATTTTGGTATTCACAGAAGGCACTTACTCATTTCGGTATTCACAGAAGTTAGGAGTCCTAACCTTCTGTGAAAACCGAAAGTCTTAAAATTAGGATTTTTCTCTGTTTAGGAGTGCTAAAGTTAGAAGTCCTAACTTTACTACTACTAAATTGTGAAAAATCCTAATTTTAAGACTTTCGGTATTCACAGAAGGCATTTAGGGGTCCTAAAGTTAGGAGTCCTAACTATACTACTACTAAACTGAGAAAAATCCTAATTTTAAGGCTTTCGGTATTCACAGAAGGCATTTAGGAGTCCTAAAGTTAGGACTCCTAACTTCTGTGAATACCGAAATGAGTAAGTGCCTTCTGTGAATACCAAAATGAGTAAGTGCCTTCTGTGAATACCAAAATGGTAGTAAGTTTAGGATTTTGTCTTAAGTTATTTCTGTGAATCGGGCCCCAAGTGTTTTCATCAGTTTTCCTGCTAGACCTAACCTGATCCCTATACTTCTCAGGAGTGAGACCATACCTGGTGAGGAGAGTGTCTTTCATTTCAGCATACGTGAGGTTCTGCCCCTTGCCAAAAGCTATTACAGTATCCTTAGCATCAGGGAAGAGCGGCCACAACCCTGACCCCCAATTCTTCTCAGGGACCCCAGTCATATGAACAGACGCCTCATGCCCCTAGATCCACCTTTGTATGTCATCCCCCTTCTTGAATTCCTTGCCTACATTCTTAGGAATGTGCACAATTCTGTCTGACTGCCCTGATGAATTGCTTCCACCATCTGAGCTGGTTCTACTCCTTAGCTCCAGCTCCTTAAGACTTTGTTCATGATCTAAGATCATCTTCCTTTCCTCCATGGCTATTCTTTTGTCTTCCCTTTCAGTTTCTATCCTGAGTTTTTCCAACTCAAACTTTCTTGCTTCCTGCCTCTGGGCACAGGATACTGCTGCCTGGCCTGGAGGGTTCCCCCCCTCCTAAAAGAATATCTACCCTAGGAAAAGCCTTTCCACCTCTCCACTTAGATCTCCAGACTGCCCACTGGTTTGTCTGGCTGCTACCCAGGCCCTCAGCGCCTTTTGTAGCTCCTCCTTCCTGGTGACGCCTCTGACTAGGACCTTTAGGTTCCCGCAAATAGCCTTCAATTCTTTCACATTGTAGGATTCCAACATATCCTCCTCAAAGGCCACTTCCAAAGATGCAGCAGATGATGCTCATAATTCAGGCATGAAGAAGTCGAAAGTTCAAGTTCTCAAAAAACTGGCAAGATCAAAAATAGGTCCAAAAAAGAAAAAGAACCAGTATGTGGTACGTAATGGTCTGTGATATGGTAGTAGTGCACACCAATGTCAAGTGCAAACACAAGTCTTATCCTCACCGCTGACAACCAATCTTAGAAATGGGGGTCTTTAGTTGGCATAGGTAGGTACCTTTGTCCAAGTAGCGACCCTTCTTCCTAGTCAGGATAAGGGAGTTACACTTCTAAAATAACCCCTGCTCACCCCTTGGAAGCTTGGCATGAGCAGTCAGGCTTATCTTAGAGGCAGTGGGTAAAGCATTTGCACATCAACAACAGTAATACAATGTAAGCACTACAAAAGGACACCACACCAGTTTAGAAAAATATCCAATATTTGTATATACTTTAGACAAGACTAAAAACAATAAAAATCCACAATACCGTTCTTAGAAATCTCCAGCTATCAAAAGAACCTTAAAAAACAGTTACTTGAAGTCGATAGCTCCCTCGGAAGCTATCACGGCGTTGTGAACAAACAAATCCAAACAGCTCTGGCTGACCGCGGCATCATGGGCCAGCTACGGTGTCGGGGAGAGCCGCAAAACAGTACCTTTAGATATGCAGAGCATCGGCGATCTTTTGTTGAGTTTCCAAAAGCACGGCGTCCGCAGGCATCGGTTCCGGAGGTCGGTGCAGGAGTCGTTAGGCCCTTGAAGTCACACGCGTTGCAGATGGAACTCCTCGCGGTTGAAGTCAGGAGTGCTGGCTTTAGCAGGAAGGGGGTGCTGCAGTGTGAAGTGCAGCGGTGCAGCGTGCTATGCCCTCAGGTTGTGATGCGAGCAGCGGCTCGTTGGCAGCATCAGATGGCATCATCGGGGGGACCAGGTTCACGGTGCGAAGTGATGCGGTGCTCGTCGTGGTGCTGGCAGGTCACGGTGCAAGCAGCGGCGTTGTCATTGCTGAAGCACTGTCGTTGGCTGACGAGCTGGAGTCGATAGTGCATGCATCGGTAGGCCAAGGCTGCCGTGCAGGATGAGGGCGGTGCATTGTGTAACTTTACGAGCAGTACCCTTGAACCATGGTTCAGAAAGCGGTATTGATTTCGGAGTGGAGCTGCGTCGTTGGGGATACCAAGGCTGTGTCGTGAAGCAAGGCGGTATGGAGTACGGTGCCCACATGTCGCGGTTCAAGCAGCGGCTTGGTGGCGGCATCAGCCGTCGTCGTCGGTGACCCGGTGCACATTGCGGCGGTACCATCTACGGTGCCTACAGGTCAGGGAGTCGGCATTGGCATAGTACACAGCGTTGGATTGCTTTTTCTTCTGCTGCAGCACAAAACACACAGTCCTCAGTGCAGAGGGTAGAAGCACTTGAAGTCTTTGCTGTTCCTGAGACTTCTTGAACTGGGGGCAAGGAACAGGGGGCAAGCTCTACCTCAAGCCCTTAGAGAAACTCACAAAAATAGATTGCAGAAAGTTCAGTACCGTACTTTCACTGCCCAAGACAGAACCAGCCACTGCAGGCAAACACAGCAAAGCACTCAGCAAAGTTGTTGTTCCTCCTCACAGCTTTTCCAGATCTTCTTCTTCACAGTCTCCTTGGTCTCAAAGAGGTCTGAAGTTTAGGGGTTTGGGCCCTACTTTTTATAGCCCAAAATCCTTTCTCCTCTCAGGCAGAGAGTGTCTGTGCCCGGTCAGAACCAGTTCTGTCCTCTCTGGTGCAGCTTCCTGGCAGGAGGTGGAGACAGCATTGTCAGAGGCAGACAAGGCCCACTCAGGTGAAAGGAAATCCCCTCCTCCTACTCTAAATGCAACCCAGGTCTATTCAGCCCTTCTCTGACCCATCTAGACTCTCTGGAGTCACTGCTCCTCTCCAGGCCCTTCATCGAATGCCCAAATAGTCAATCCACAAACCCAGCAGAGGCCCACTGGATGGCTGAGCAAGAAAATATCTACTTTCTAAAAGTGGTATTTTCAAACACAGAATGTAAAGATCACCTTCACTAAAGATGTGTCTTTAGATTCTGAGTTCGGGCATACTAAACTTCATTTCTCTACCTAGTTCCCAGGGCCAGTTATGTTTATACGATGTTATAAACAAACTCCCCATTCTGTCCTATGGGAACAGGTAGCCTTGCAATAGTGAAAAACAAATTTGACAGTAATTTACTATCAGGACATGCCACACACACCAGGGCATGTCCTAACTTTCACATACATTGCACATTACACCAACCTTAGTGGTGCACTTGCCAAGTCAACATGGCAGTACCAGACTGGACACATGCTCTGCAATGGCAGGCCAGAGTTACGTTTACAAGCTGTTCATGTGGGTGGCACAATCCAGTGCTGCAGCCCACTAACAAAATTTGATTTTCAGGCCCTGGCACACTCAGTGCACTTTACTAGGGACTGACACCTAAATCAAATATGCCAATCATGGAAACACCATTCCATAACACAATTTACAACAGGAGTACTTGCACTTTAACACTGATTAGCAGTGAGAAAGTGCGCAGGGACTCTAAGCCAGAAAAAACAGAGTCAAAACCGGGTGGTCAAAAAGCAAAAACTAATTGGAAACACGCCAAAAGATGCCAAGTCTAACAGTTTGCTAACCCTATACAAAGTTATGCTGAATTGGATACCTCCAATTGGCAAGTACTGACTTATTTATAGGTACCTATAATATTGTACCCAGGTACCCAGGGCAGGTACGACAGAGGGCCAGATTTTCAAAATAAGGCAAGCAACGCAGCGCAGGTCCCAAAGAGTCTGCACTGCTTTGCATTACAGGGAAGGAGCAGGAGAGTGCCATATCTACACAGATCTGGCTCTTTCCTCCCCTTTCCCTAGTGCCGGCGCTGATTTCACTTGTCATGTGCCAGGCACACACATTAGTGCCGTAGCTCTCGGGTGCATGCCTGAGTCTAACATAGGTTTTGTTCAGGAAGGGTAGCCTTCCTGTACAAAATGCTATGCCTAGACAAGTTCAAACACTTTCTCCACGTTGTACATGTGCTGTACAGTGCAGCACACATGAAAAGTAGGAAAAGAAAGGAGAAATGAAAACATTTCTACTCTGAACACCTCCTTTCAGATATCATTACATTTTGGCACTAAACCCCTGTCTGCAATTGTTTGCAGTTAGGGTTTTGTGCCAAAAGGCAAGGGTGATTACATGGGAACTCTCATGTACCACCCATGTAATGCCCCCATGGTGCAAAAGGAACACAAAGCAGTGCTTTGCATTGTTTAGGGTTATTTGTACTTTTCAACGGAAAACAAGCTTTGTGCTGGAAAGTTAATTGGTAAAACAACATGTTGTGCTCCAGCACAAAATGTTTGAAAAGCTACCCCAGAGTGTTCATCCAGGGCTGCAGCACTGTTTGTGCCACCCTGCATGTGACAGAGACAAACGGGATCTCAACCTGCCATTGCAGACTGGCAGGGCAGCGTGTGACATTGCTGGTTCAACTTTGCGGTTACATCTAATGGCAAGTCCACCACTTCCCTTAAGGATATGTGTTAGTCCCCCTAACAACGGTTATGAAGCTCAATGGGAGGGAGCTATATACACTTAGGTAAGACATATAGGGCCTAATTACTATGTTGGTTGGAAAGCATCCGTCCGCTGTGTGAAGGCTTTCTGACTGACATTGTGGGTTTAAAATCTGACCACCATTTTACAATGACGTCAGTGGGAGTTTAAACTGGCCGGGAAATCAGACTCCATTCGGACGGGCTCAAAGAGCCCGTCTGCCAGTCAGAAGGCCTCATAATCCCTTAAGGATGAGGTCTCTGCCATTGGGATTATGATTGCCCTTTCAGACACCAGTTCCATGTTGGCCTTTCTGATATGGAACTGCTGTCAGAATGTGTATTTAGGGACCTCTAGCCCTATGCATGTCGCCCTCGGTGCCAACTATGGTGCCCCCCTACACATCCTTGTAACGTGTTGTATGCACCTCATGGTGCCTGCCACACGATGCAGGGATGTGTAAAAACTTCAATCTTTTAAAAAATGATGTTTGGAACTGCTGACCTGAGGTCGGTTGGTTCTTCATCCGCAGCAATGTCGGTCAGAGGCAACTCTGATAGACATTGTAATCAGGGCCATAATGTTTAATATGTTTTAGCAGCAACACTCTAAATTGTTGTTTTGCTGTGGGAAGATTAGGGGCCCAATTGGCTAACACAGAGTTAAATGGTTGGCACCCCAACCTATCTAACTCCTGAATGAGACAACCTAACAGGGTCAAGTAAGCTATCAAATGAATTGTAACATTAAACACGACCTGATCCCCAAGCCGGATTTATAGTCACTTTTGAAGATAAGCAACTTTGAGAAAGGTGCCACTCTGCACTCCAGCTATTCCAGTAGCCACACAAAGGCACTGACACATAGGCAGGTTTCCGACCGCTTAGGCAGGAGTCACCTTCTCTCCCAGTATGGCACCTCAGGGTGTTTGCCCAAAAGACAGGATTCAAAGATGAAGCAGCCTTTGAAGGGCCACTTGAGACAACATCCCTGAGCGGCGTGACTTTTGTTCCTGTAGACAATTTGGAAACAAAGCTAAAGGTGGGAAACCTGTGTCTAAACTGGTGATCCTATGGGCGTGTAGCCCACTGGAAGCCACTCCACTAGGGTTGGCTACCCTGCTCCCAAAAACCATAGAAGGTTCATGCCATCTTGAAGGGGGCAATAATGGTGTATTCTGGGATAGCCAGATACCACATGGGAACTTTGTCACTAGAGAGGAGGGTACCCAGTAGCACATTGGCTAGTGACTGAGTGGTCCCCTCCAGGCACAATCCTGGAATACATAGGCCACCCCTGGCATCCTGATCCAGTGCTCACTGGGCATGGAAGAAGGACGAGAAGAAGTCTCCTTTGCACTCTTTAAGAGAGCACAAAGAGAGGCTGCAATTGCACCTGCTGCATTTTCGGCCAGCGAAATTTGGACCCTGTTCTTCTATAGTGAATCAGGGAACAGTTGATTCCCAGTCCCAGTCTAAAGAAGAGACTCCAGGGATTAGTTGGCTGACCCCCCAGAACGGCACTTGGGACATTGAAGCTAAAAGAGCCCAAGGTGCATCTCTAGTAGCCAACACAGATGTTTTGCTGCAATAGGAATCCAGGCAACCCTAACGACAATTTGGAGATAGCCAAAGGTGCACCCATGTCTGCTGAACCTGTGGGTGTTCATTGTGACCAGATTTGTCGCCCAAGAG
This sequence comes from Triturus cristatus, assembly GCF_964204655.1. Taxonomy (NCBI): domain Eukaryota; kingdom Metazoa; phylum Chordata; class Amphibia; order Caudata; family Salamandridae; genus Triturus; species Triturus cristatus. The sequence continues at coordinate 554,442,978 of NC_140591.1, read as the reverse complement.
AGACACCAACCTCCACCAAAGATTCACACTGTGGCTACTGTGTTGCAAAAGTGCAATGTCCGCTTTGGCAGCTCTTGGATCCCTGCACAGAGGATGTCATGGTACCCCGAGATCCATGGACAAAGTTGTCTATGCTCACCTGTGGACCAAGGACTCAATCAATCCTTTGAGTATCCTTTGCCTGAATCCCTCATTATCAGGATCACTCCATTAATGTCTAAGGCAGTCATTCTGTAAAGTTGAGAACTTGCCTCAAAAATGCTCCTGGGGCCAGGAAACTGTCCAAAGTATCCTTTCTGCCCCTAAACCTTTTTCCTGCTGGATTAGGTGGCCCAAGATGGGCCAGAGTACTCAAACTAGCTTTTCCAAACTTTTCAGAAGTTTTCAAACTTTACATTTGCCAATGCGTGTTTGTGGAAACATTTAAAAGTGCTAAAAAGTTATAAAAACGGTATCTTTTGAACCCCCTGGTGGATTTGATGATCAAGGTCCCTATACATTCATAAAGGTACGCTCTATTGTTATAAATTGTTGTGTCTTTTTATCAGTGTGTGATTTTCTTATTTTGTTGTTTGGTGCTGTTGAATGCTGTTAAAAGTCACACTAAGTTACTTTGCCATGCCTTACTGCTCACAACCACAGCTATTCAGGATTCAGCTTAAGATTTAGTAAACGATACTGAAGGGACCCAATACGGTATCTGTGATTGTACTCCACAATAAGGCCCAACAACCATATAATTTAGTGCACCAAGATCCTCACATCTACGGTGTCACCAGATGTGCAGCATGCCCCCTAGCTGCCAAAAACTGAGAAGAACTACAGAAGTGTTGGTGGCAATGGAGATAGTGCATGGTTTGGTGCTATCAGCTGTGGCAATGGCAGCTGGGATTCTGGCATCTTGGTGGCAGCAGTAGTGGTGGTGGCAGGAGCAGTTACAGTCGGTGAGCCAATGAGAGCTACAATGGTGGTAGCTATTGTCGTTGCTTTGGAGGGTCTACTAGGAGCATTCACAGTGGGTGCTTGTGAATGTAAATAATCCTTTGGTTGTTTGCCATCTTCTGAGGGGTGTCGTGATTAGTGGCAGGCATATGAACACAGTAACAGGCTTATATTTTAGCCTAAAACGGTACTGGTGAAGCCACAAAGCATGAACAATTGCAATATCCAGCTGAAAGGATTCAACTGCCATGCACTCAAATGAAGGCACAGGTATATGAGAACTGAATCAACCCTGCAAAGATCACAGGCTTGAAAGGGTGCTTTATAGTGTGCACTCAGTAAGTGGAACAGGAACCAAGCTGCATACGCTGGAGCAAAAAACTAAAGGAATGATAAGTGTACCTGCCATGTATTCTTTGTTTGTGTTTTCAGAAGTGTTATGTTGGAATACTAAAATGAAATTTTAGGATCTAGTTTCTTCCAATGTGTGTAGCATTGAATACTATTAAATTATCTCCATAGTTGATTTTGCATGTTCCATCAAGTCCTTGTGGGATGGGAGAAGACGTGGGGTGCAAGGCTCATAGTGAGGTGCCACTCTCAAGAATGTCTCCCAGCAGCACAGTGCCATTTTTTCAACTCCATCCACAGCCACATAGGAATACGTTTTAAAAGAATGTATGCCATTAGACTTTGCAAGTTCACACAGCTGTGATATTTAGAAACCGACTGAGATAAGCTAAAGTGGGGAACAGAATTGAAAATCCCTGAAGCAGGAATTAACAAGTGAGAGCTCCTTCTTTACAAGCCGGCATGAGATACATTACAATTGTTAAATGCAGTGCAGTTATATTATGTGAAGATAGTGAGAGCCTGGACTTTTCTACTCTTGTCCCCAACAAATGGTCGACAGGCCAGTCTAATTTACCCACTCTTTGTAATTATACAGTAACATATTCAGTACCACAAAAACTCATGAAAAAGATTCATCCAGAAGAGTAATATAAGAAAATGCACATATTGTACATTTTGCAATAAGGAACTCCAAGGAACTGTTAGTAGCCTGCCAGTTTAAATCAACGCAAACATTCTGATATTTATTCCTAAAGGAAAGACCATTACATCTACAAAAGGTCAATAGAGTACAAAAAACCCACATGCTCTACAGATTAAGATACTCCTTTCTTGCGCTACAAGATTAGGCTATTACATTAAGTGACTGCCTTCGGCATTCATTGATTCTAGGGGCAGTCTATCCATGTTTTTAGGAGTTGATACTCTCCTGCTGTTCATTACTGAACCCATTATTATGCACACTGCATCGCACTGGAGCAACATTGTAAACTCATCTCTATCCCATCCTGAGTCTCCCAATATTATAAAACAAAATGTGGATTAAACCTCCCATAAAAATGTAAATGTAGACCTATATCAGGTTTTGAGATGCTGCCTAAAATGAGTGAGAGCTTTGTAGACAAGCAACTTAACAACTAAAGGAAACCTAATTGTTAAGCAAAAGAGAAGCTTCTGTCTTGATATGAACTGTGGATGAGCTCCCACAGAGTCAAAGTAATCCGGTTTCTTATGATTAAACAGGTTTCTCTTAAGAATCCTCAGTTTAAACACAGCATTTTAGCAAGTATATAGACAGTGCCATAAAATCAACATTAAAACGAAGAAATGAATAATTTAATTGGCCAAACCAACATACTTAAAATTAATGTAATGTAGTCCTTAAATGACACAAGAATGACTAACATAGGTTGGAGGTTTCAGTTGTTATAAAATTGTCAATAACAGTTCCACTGACAAGAATGAGAACCACAAATTCAATGCAGTGCCGTGATGGATGTTGGCCAGGTCCTATGGGCCCTTCAAAGTTGACCACAGAAGGATTTATATAGCTCATAAACTGTTGTTTTACATTTTTTAAGCTTTAAGGAAAACCAAGACATACACACATTTTGCAGCTGACTGTGAACAAAGTAAGGTCAGGCAAAGTCTGGGGAATTCTGCTGGCCAAAATGTTTATCTTTTGACTTAATCACTTTTTATTGGAGGGGGGGGGGGGGAATTATCTCAGTAGAACATGGCAAATAGATACTGATGTTATAATCAAAAAAAGCACGGAATGTGGAAAATGTGGCCATTAAGGTTTTGTCTTTGTCAGGCACATTTTAGTACCTTTTACCATCTTGAGATTTATCTTTTGACCATACATTTTTTTCTACTGGGAAGAATCATCAGTTGTGAATAGAGGAAAGCTTGGCATGAGAGATCTCTACAAGATTGTTTCTCTTTATTCACTGTTCTGCTCTAGCCTTGGATATGACAGCAACATCTTTCAAATGGCAGAAACTAGGAAATTGCTACCTCCATGGATGAGTCTTTTTGGACAAGCTTAGCAGCATGTGGGTGGAATATGACAGAGTCCCAGCATTGCTAAAATGTTCTTTAGCTTCTTCCCCCCAAAAATAAACTTCTAGTTAAGCCTCTAGGATACCTCTGTAGGAAAAGGTATTTCTCCATGTCCATGCACAGCCAATTCTCCAGTCACCATTGATCTGGCTGGTTTTCTTACAGGAAAATGCAATATTCTCTATCTTGAATATATCCTGGACCTTTCCCTTTTAAAGAAAGAAATGCCAGCCATCCCCCAGCCATTACAAGGACACACTTTTTTATAGTTCAGAAAGAGTCTAGCTTTCTTTGCTCCATGAACAGCTTTCCCAGTTCAATGCGACTAATAAATGCTTAAGGGCCCCAGAGCTCTGAGTGACAATGACCCATTAAGATATTGTTCCAAAGTCATCCTGTGCCCTGGGAACCCCCAGTTATTTCTGCTCACTGGTACTGGTGGTAACTGACTCTGACTGCCCCTGGGCTCTGCCAAACTAGACCCAGGGCCAGTGCTATGCTGAAAACACACTTAGAATACAGTGAAAACTTCTACACACACTACGGTACGCTATGGTTTAGGGTACCCCTATGATTGGCATGACCTACCCTATAAGACAATAGTACATATTAGGGCAGGGGGATTAAAACTATCTTTAAATCCCTAGCATATAATAGGGCATGACAGTGTAGAGGCCAGCAGTCCATTCTGCATTTTGCATGTGCGCCCTGAAGAGAGAATGAGGTTTTTTGGAAAGCAGCCTGTGTTGCAGAACTACTTTTAAATGCTAATTGTGTCGAAGCCTGACTATGGCGTTATGGGCACTTTAAAATTGATAACCTACAATATTTTGGCATATTAGGTACCCCGAGGGTCTCCCCTAGGTGTCCCAGGGGTGGGAGGTCAGGTAATTATAAGAAGGACCGTTAAGAAATAAGATTTGTTTGCCATTCCAAATTGTTGAAAGGCACATTTCTCTTCCCTTATTGTAGTAAAGTGCATCCCAAAATCGACTTTTGTGCTAGGAGCTCTGTGGAATGAGAATCTATATAATGTTTGTATAGTCAGGACCCCTAAAATCTCCCCTAGGTATCCCAGGGTGGGGGTTCATGTAGTTCTAAGCAGGGCGCTTATAAAAGGAGTTTTATAGTCCTTGGTTCTGAGATATTGGACATTTCATTTCCCCCCATTTTAGTTCCCCAGCCACATAGATTAACATTCCAATAGTTTATGAATCCATAACTACCGCATAGGAAAACAATATATTATTCAAGACTTAAGAGAATAGTATTGAAAAAGCCAACAATATGCCGTTGTTGAATTTATCGTAAAATGTACCGAAAAGAAGCTATAAAGTGCTCTCATCTGTAATCTGAAAATCTTCCTTTCTATGGTCTCCCCTGATTGATCAGAGTTAAGAGGATTAACCAGGCTGCTCTGATGAGGTGATAAGTGGCACCCAGGGTGAGGAGCCATCTGGGAGGAGAGGGTTCTGCTACACAGGAATGCCAGAGGAAGGAGGAGGGGGTTGTAAACCATGAGCTTCAAAGGAAGAAAGGGACAGACAAAAGAAGCCAGATACATCTACACCAATCCCCTCTAAACCCATCCAGATGGCAGGCTTAAGAAAGGAATATGCAGATGCCAGGGGGATGGAGACTATGGAGATGAGCCATACTAGAGGAGACCATTGTGCCACACTTGGGAGGAAATGGTCATGCTCTGGGGTGTTTGCCTGTATCTCATTGGACCTGATTGCCCGCCTGCTTGACCTCAGAGAACACTGAATAAGTATCTGAGAAGGGCAGAGCCTCTCAGATCTGATCCTTGAGACAAGAGAAGAAGGGGGGTCCATTGTGGAAGTATGATTTTCACCAACCAGGCCCTGCACTGTGACTGACTGCGCCTGCTGCACAATCTGGAACTGCAGCCATATGGCTCTAAATGGCTTCAAGAAAAATAAAGAGTGGACTCCCTGCAGGCTACAGGTTAACAGAACTCACCTGGACCATCACCACGAAGAATCCCCAGACTTGTGTGCATCCAGTAGACATGTAATGATTTTGTTCAAGTGGATTGTGGGAACTGAAGTCTCAAACTTTTAAGGACTATCTTGGAGCTTCCAGACTCTTGGTGTATTTGGGGACGTCGGAGGAACTTCAGGAAGAAGTTCCAGAAGTTTGGAGAAGCTTGAAGCAACTTTGGAAAAAAGCTTCATAAGTGAACCGACTCGACCTGGCCAGCCAAGCCAGCAACCCTCAACCACAAGCCGGCCTGCCCTGCAGGTTCGTCCTGCTGAAAATCTCTGGATGTACGATTACCAGAGTTTGACCCGGAGCAAGAAATAATGTACCTTTCTATTCTACTTATTCACTTTTACCGCATTTGAAATATATTGTATATACTATTTATCATCACATGTCACTTTATCACCACAAGTCACCAATATTTTGCTCTTTTGAACTTATGTATTACGACAGCCCATAATATTTTATTCCCTTAAATTACCAAATTGCAAGCTTCATTGGTGTGTGCTTTTTTTCCTCATTTATCTGATATCTGTTACATGTAATGAATATTTTTTGAACTTTCTAAAAGAAATTAGAAATTCCCGACAGAACCATTGTATTTATATAATGGTTCCAAGTAAGGACAATTGTGGACTTGTTACTTGTGCAGTCCAAACAAAAAATAACCCAATTTCCTACAGGCCGAAATCAGCAAGGCTTGGCGACAGCCTGCTAACATAGAGTGTCATATAGAGTTTGGATGATGAACTGCCATAATTTGACGTGTCACCCAATACACCAAGCTTGCATTCCTCCCGCCCCATTTAGAAATGGGGACTCACACAGTTCACTTTGGCCGAGCCTCAGTTACCTCCAGTGATGCAAGACATTGATGCAGGTCCATCCTCCATTGAGTAGCCATGTATAGAGTTGGTCACTTCTACCCTAATTGGACCAGACTCCCATCACTTATTCTCCTTGCCTGGGTAATCTTCTGCAGCATGTAAAGCATGTCCACCCCAGGCAGAAAAACAATGAATGACCCCATCATGGAGCAAGAAAGCTCCCGCAGCATCAGGGCTCTTAAATGTTTGTGTTTCAAAAACATAATCTAGCTGTGGTAAAAAAAAACTGATATTTCAAGCAGTGTCACAACAAAAGTGCGTTTATTTTTAATTTCTCTCAGCCCACAGTATAACCACAGCTCAATTTAAGGCTTACAGATCCTCCTCGAAGATAGGCGGCGATCTTTAATTAGGGTGGACAAACCTCCGCCAGGGAAGCAGTGTTTCTAGTCTCTGCTGATTTGTCAGGCAAAGCGCAGCCTGCACCAGCTAAATAAGGCCCACAGTGGTAAATCCGTCATTTTAAAAATAAAAATTCGTTGTATTCCTCCTTTGACATTTAGGCCTGTCTTGGCTTGTCACAAGGCTGTATCTAACTCATTTAGCATTGCTTCCTCCTGGTTAAACCCCCTCCTTTTACTTTCTCTGCGCCCCACCCTGTTGTCATCAATGCCAACCCACTGCATCATACTGCACAGTTGATTAAATCTAAAAGAACATGTGCAGAACTTGAACCAAAATCTCCAGTTTCAGATCAGGTAGTGAAAAAAATCCTGAATAGGTGTGGTGTGAGCTTTCCAATAAAAACATATTCCCAGTCTGAGATTTTGTCTAAAAAGAGTGTCATTGAACAAATGAAATGGAATTTTTGTCCTCACACAAGCGTTTGCAACGTGTAATTGCTCGTGAAAGTCCTCTAACAAGTAGCAAATGCTGCAACAATGCCTGGGAAACCGGTTCCTCTAGAGCAGATTTAGAGTCTATTTTTTTCAGTACAGGCTCCAACTGTGTACGCTTTCAGATGGCAGAACCAGCTGGGGGACTACTGTCGGCCTGAGACCCAGTAAAGAACCAGTTTTGGGAAAAAGGGCACTAGTGCATTGTCCTCCAAACTCTAAATCAGGACCTTCATGAGAAAGAATGTTACTGTCTCTGGCTTTCTGACAACCAAGTGTTAATATTAAAATGCAGTTATCACTCACTTCTTGACTGACTCTGTTGACATCTAAACTAACATGGGGTTGAAAAGAGAATTACCAAGATCAGTCAACTTAAGATGCAGTATTCCACAGATGTGAACACATATTACGTCAGATATGGAAACTAACTGAAAAGAAAACACTAAGATAAACAATGAAAAAAGAAAATCATCAGGGATTCACAATATAGGAATAGGAAAGGGAAACTAAACACGTTTTCCTTAGAAGAAGGATTACCGAGGAAGACGGCTCATTCCCGCATCTCACAATCATCTTGAACTCTGAAAGAACTAGGAAACACATATCACACAGGTCAAATCGGAAGGCAATAAGAGAGTCACAAGGTTTTCAAATATTTTCATGGCAGGTACCTTCACCTGTCTTTTCTCAATATTGAAAACGCAGGTGGAGCCAAAGCCAACATACAAGCAAAAGTATTGCCCTCTGACAGGTTAAAGATACTAGAATTTCCCAAATGAAGATGTGATGAAAAATGCTTTTTATTCTCCATCACAACCCAATGCAGCTTTAGAATAGGTGGAGAATATGCAAATCAGCAGTACAAAGGAGGCGTTCACTGAACAAGACATCTCATCTAATCTAGTCAGTGTCTCTGGAGCAAGAACAAATGCAATGGATTTTCTGGTTTAGAACACATAATTAGAATTACCGGAGGGTGGTAACTCTCAGTTATCAAAAACACAAACTGTTTTGGCTCATGGTACAAGGAGAGGAGAGTAGAGAAATCTGATTAAATAAATAGACCATGACTGACTCAGGGCCTCATTTAAATCATGGTGGAGAGAAATACTCCATCACAAACGTGACGGACATCCCGTTATATCCTATGGACATAGCAATAGGGCTCACAGGATATTCATCACGTTTGTGGTGGAGTATAACATCTGTTGAGATGTAAATGAGGCCCTCCATCTTCATGGACACGCCAGAAAAGACCTCGGGGGATATTCTCAAAAACGTGTGTTAACTAGGGCAAAATTTGCTTAACGCAACTTTGCACATCGCAGTTTATCGCGGGAAAATAACACTGTGTTAACGTTGTATTCTCAACCTGGTGGCACAATGCGATAGTCTCACGATAATGTGCCAAATGACCGCGTTAAAATGAATGCGACGCCGGAAAAACACGAAACACGAAAAAAGTTGCGATGTGGCCAATTGCGTTACAAACATCTGAGATATAAAAATCTGCGATAAACAGCAACAGGCCTGCAATTCCCACGCATCATGCGGGAAAATGCACTATGAAAGAAAAACTAAAATAAAAGCCCAAAGAAATAAACTGCGTAGCGCCATGGATGCACCTAGACCGAGTGCAGAGGACAACGCGAACCCCACAAGCCCCACATACGACCTGCAAGGAACTTCAGGGTTGGTGAAGGCCAAGGAGAAGAAGAAGAGGAAAATGCGGTTCAGACCGCAGGAAAACAGGATCATCGTTACGGAGGTGATAGAACATTACCAACAACTGTTCCTTACCTCCAATATGTCATTGGCAACCAAGACACAAATATGGCAGACTATCTTGGACCATTTGAATGTAGTTGCAGCACTGAAGAGGACAATGGAAGAGGTCACGAGGCGCTGGAATGATGTGAAGGCCAAAACCAAGTAGAAACTCGATGCCTACATGAAAGCAGCAACGCTCATTGGAGGTGGGGGTCCAGCGGCACACAAGGAGCTGGATGACATGGAGAAAATGGTAGCCACAGTCATAAGTCGGGACACGGTGCCAGCAGTTGGGGATCCGGTCACTGCTCAACATGACCTGACACAACATCAACAGGGTGAGTACGGAACAGGGACTGGGGGAACGGGAGGAGATGGGCACAATGACACACATGTATATGTAAGTAGAGCACAATGCACACCCACAATGACTCTGGATCATGTCCCTGATCCCCGTGGCACACCCCAGCACACACACAAACACCAAGTAGGCCCCCGTACCCCATGTCCCCAAAGGGGTCCCACACATCGCCAATCTCACCACCAACACATGCACATGTGCAAAACCCAGCAAAGATGCCCATTTGTGAGCACACTAACAATGCAAGTGACACTACATGACGATCAATGGGTTTGAACAATACCTCTATGGCCATAAATTCAAAACTTATTATTCCACAGTTAGGTAGAACCTCTTACCTACTTTGCTTGTTCAACTAGTGAACTGGATTTCTCGTAAATACTCTTTTTTGTGGGTCAACAAGCAAATCAAAATATAATCAATTTAAAGAATAACCAATATACAATTTAAACCTTTCATTGGTAATGTTTTACATCATAATCATTTCATTTTCTTTGTTATTTTGTATTGGTATCAACATTGAAATGCATACAATTTCTCTACTAACAACACTTTTTATATTTATACATAATTATCAGTGTAATAGATTTATATACAGTGCATAAATCAAGTTTGTGTGAATCACAATGCTTATTTAAGAGACATAATTCAAAGCCCACACGAAAATCATGCCCTAACTGTAAGCAGGTATGAGCTTATTTTAAGGCTGTTTTTATAATAATATCATTTTCACAAACTCAACTTGGAATACGAGTATAACTTTCCCCTTCTCCCCTTTTTTGAATATATTTCACCCACAGCGTCCTACACAAAAAATCCCAGCCCTGAGGAAGACCTTCTTTGAATCCTCCTGGTCCCCACACAAAGGTCTAAACATGTCGGCACCCCCTTCACCCACTCCTTCACTCCACAAGGCCAAGAGTATCGCCATATGCAATTGAAAAGAAATGATGAACTCTCCAGTTTAGCCAACAATCGGTGGTGAAAACTAAGATAAAATACTGAAAGGCGTCCTCTGACCTTTTCCCCTTTTCTGTGGACCACGTATTGATTAAATATCGAGGATACTTAGTTTATGTCTCCATATATGAGTACAATGTAGTAGGACCCGTTGGTTTCAATACACTGTTCAAGAATAAGCGTTATGATTCACACAAACTTGATTTATGCCCTGTATATAAATATCTATTGCACTGATAATTATTTATAAATATATAAAGTATTGCTAGTAGAGAAATTGTATGCATTTCAATCTTGATACCAATACAAAATAACATAGAAAAATGAAATGATTATGAAGTAAAACATTACCAATGAAATGTTTAAATTGCATATTGATTATTCTTTAAATTGATTATGTTTAGATTTGCTTGTTGACCCACAAAAAAGAGTGGTTACGAGAAATACAGTTCATTAGTTGAACAAGCAAAGTAGGTAAGAGGTTCTACCTAACTTTGGAATAATATGTTTTGAATTTATGGTCATAGAGGTATTCTTCAAACCAATTGTTTATCAGATTCCAGCCTCTAGGTTCCCTAACTGAATCAATCCCCGTGCTTAGAAAAACTACATGACGATCAGCATGGCTGCAGGCCAATCATCAAGACATTGTGCACGCCCTGACACTGAGGTGGCTGAGTGTGGACCATATTTAGAAAGGAGCAGGTCACACTCTGACACATCCATGTGCACAAACAACCCCTGACTTCAACAACACATCTGCGGACAAACCATGCCCAAGAGTCACTACTCGACCAACAGTAATAAACAACCAAGTCCGGTACATCTCAGCACTGTAGAAGCATAGAAGGCAAAGGCACACCGCCTGAAAGGGATAAGGGGCCACAAAATCAGAGCTGCCGGGGCGACTCACCCACAATGCTGCACACACACATAAGAATAAGAGCACCTCAACATTGACAACAATGTGGTACAAACTGCAGCACTTTCACAACAGAACACAGGACACAATTGGTGCCGCATGGGTGTACAAAATGGCCAATCACTCCTGGCATAGCAGGAAACTGTGAGATGAAAAGGTACGAGTACAACCTCACATCCCTGATGTTGTACAAATGTCCACTGTCCCGCATCAAATAGGCAACTCACCACAAACAGTTAATATGTACATTGTCATGCAGTCTGTATGTAAACTTCGCCAATGTGTCAATATACATGGAACACACTGTGAAACTGCATCTCCCCTTTACATTGCAGAGGGACAATCAACACCTCCTGCAGAGCAGACCCTACATCATGTCAGTGATGATGGAGACGACTCCCAGGACATCAACCTGGATGAACTCCAACGGTTCATGGACATCCATCGCACCCCACCTACAGTAGCAGGTCAGTCCAGCACCATCGAGGTGAGCCCACCCCCTGCACAGACCACACAGCAGGAAGAACCCTCCACCACGTCTGGCTCCCAGCACCTCACTGAAGAACACATGGCGTTCCAACGCCGTGTGTTAGACTGCCAGAGGGGGCTGGCTGAACAGGTGCGACTGGGGTTCCAACTCATGGCAGCCAAACTGGGTGCCATACGTGGGTGTCTAAGTCCCATCAGGGACCACTTACACTCCCTAACGGTCACCCACAGTCTGCCCCATGCCCTCCAACAATCCATGGCTGGCCTCGCTGGAGTCATGACTCGGAGACAACAACAACTGTCCTGTCAGAGTGGCTGCAGCGATGTTATCCATGATTTGGGAAACATGAGGTGGGTCATGGAGAACTGGGAGCGGATGCAGGCACAAAGAATGGCCACCATGGCTGCACACAAGAAAGCTGTAGATGGAATCTTCCATGCCCTGCAGATCCTCATCATGGGAGTGATGCCACAAGACATTGCGCAGATGAATGCTGCTGCTATCTTCTACAGGCACATCTCCGGCCCCTGATCTGTCAGTGTCACACAGTGCTACAGACCAAACACCACCACCCACATGTGAGGCACATGAACCGCCAGAGGCCGAAGATGAGGATGAATCTGCCTCACTGGTAAGTAGGAAGCAGTTGCATTCATCTTCGCCTATGGCTTCTCACTGCTTGGTTCTTCACTCTGCATCGTGCCCTGGAATAACACCTTCCATGTTCCCTGATACACTCAGCCACACTAACCTTGCACCTCGACAGGGAATGCCACATTTTGTTTTCAAAACAATGACACAGCAATCAGTCCGCGGACTGGACTCTCTCCCTTCCCAGTAACTTGTCAATCCCTATAGGACTCTGGCTGGCCCTCCATGGGGCAACATTGTAAAGTGTTGTCTGCTTGGCCCAGTACTAAGACAGCTCCAACACTCCACTGTACGTGAACAATACCTTCCAATACACACATATGTGTCATGTACATGATTAATCAAGTATGAAAGCATGTATGAATGTAGGGGCAGTGATTCCCCCTTACATCCATGTTGCACATGTTGTGGGACTTGAGTCACAGGGTGCATCCCTGCATCATGGTGGTACATATATGACCCCAAAAGAAGCCCTTTTGTCAATTGTAGGTCACAAATGACAGCCTATATGCAATGGGACACATGTGAGACGCTGATGTGTGGGATTCCATACTATCCCTGACACACAGAAATGGCATTTCGAATACATGACACCCCAAACAGCCTCTCTGTACAGAGGTGACACCCCCAAAACCTATTCCAAATTTTTGAAATTGTTAGCACTACATGCTGCCCTCACACTTGTCAGAGTGATGTGCCTGTATGCAGGAGTGACATGCACTCAGGGAATGTGTGTATGAAATAATTTATTTGCACATGCTGTGCCTGTGCTCATTTTGTACTGTCACATGTCTGTTAAGGACTGTGACAATGTGACATGCTCATGTGAAGAAATTGTCAATGATGGTATTTCTATGGGCTATTCCTGCTGCAGGTAAAGTAGGGTGTGGTCCACATGCCTCATCTTCCTCATCATCGTCTGGTGCATCTGGCACTTGTAGCCATGGGGCATTGGTGCATACACATATGCTGTGCAACACACAACATGCAACGATCATCTTGTACAGGAGCCTTCCACCTGTGATGTCCAGGCGCCTGAAACATGACTTCAACACGCCAAATGTGCGATCCATGATGCCCCTGGTGCGTTTGTGGGCTGCATTGTACTGCCTCTTGGCATGTGTGTTTGGGGCTCAGAGGGGTGTCATATCATCCAAGGGCAGAATGCATATCCTTGGTCACCTGTGACAGTGCAGAGAGACATGAGTTAATATTTGGTTCAGTATGATGTGTTGGCAAGCTCACTGGTTCATTGGTGTTTGATATGTGTGTCTTAGTGATTCCTGTTTGACATGTACTGCTTGTAACAAATGAGTGGCATCAATGTGTATTATGTAGCCCTACTGCTGCTCCTTCCTCCCCCCGAGCCTTTACTACTGTGCACAGCGCAGTTGCATCACTTGCACTCCTATGGCACACCATTGTCAGACCTGTCTGCGCATGTCCACAAACCTGACTACGACACTGTGATGTTGTGCGTTGAAGGTGGGCGGACTTGTGTGTGTAGGCCTATGGTAAGGACAGGGCAGAAACAGATGTAGAGTTCATGGCTGGCTGAACTTGCGATGCGGTTGAGGGTAGGCCTTTGGCTTATGCTGCGGTCATCGCAACACACACAACAGTTGGCATGTGTGATCCCCGACCCTGAGCGGGCTTGCGCTCCCTCATTTACCCCTTCGGCCGTGCCCGCAATCCGGGGGCATGATACACTGCAACATTGTCCATTGTGGGACGGGTGGCACTGACACGTCAACAGAGACACATGCATTAGTTACTGCCTTGGCAAGGCCATAACTCAACCACGCACAGAGCCCCGGTGTCCCATATGCATAAATAATGACCCCAGGGACACACCAAGATAACTTGCGGAACTGGCTACGGGCACGTGTGCCCAGACCCTTTTATTGCCAGAGTCACATGTACAGTGACGCCTGTGCTGGATGGGTGTGGGGTGAGTGTAAGCCAGACCTCATGGAGTGGTTGCTGCTGGCAACAACTTGAACAGTGATCACCATTGAAGCGGAAACCGAAAACACCAACATAACACAAACAAGTGCGAAGCATCATGGTGGTAGCCGGAGCAAGTACAGAGGTCCCCCAATATGCAATCAGAACGGTCTGTGAGTCAAAGTGCATTGATGTTGGGGCACCAGAGCCGAGCGTATACATGTTAAGTGAACGTCTAGGGTTGTGTCCCTTCGGGATATTCCTGCTGCAGATGCAGTGGGGTGTGTTACACCTGCCTCATCTTCCCCATCATCGTCCCAGATATTCCCCAGTGCCTGAGGTGACGTTGCAGCATGAGTTGTCCACAGTACAAAACTTGAAGAGCTGAGCAGGGTATCAAGCTGATGATGGCATCCACAACAGGTGTGAGCAACTCTGGTAGTCTGGCTGAGGGACTCTTTCGATTCTGGAAGTTGTTGGTTGGAGGTGGTCCTGGCGGTGGTGGCATGTGCCTCCTGCGGTGATGCATCGTCCAGGCAGGTCAGGACTCGATTTGATGTGTAAACCTTGATGGACCGCAGTGAAGGCTGGTGGCAGCGGTCAGCACAGGGTCACAGACACATGGCATTGAGGACCCTCAGGCCACTAACCCAGAGGCCATCCAATATTCAATCAGACAGGGTCCATGATTTGAGCTGCACAGAGTTAGTGGACCCGGATGCAGTGCGGCCGGCACAGGCACACCCGCAAGGGACGGTGACTTGCGGTGCACTGAGGTGGGGCCTCTAGAGCTGAGCCGGTCCTCGTCAATGTCCAAGGTGAATGTCGCGGAGAGTTTCGGAGGACAGTGGAAGGTGTACTTCCAGGACATGATGCATAGGGCAGTACCAAGCAGAAACAGGCAATATGGAGAAAATTAATACTATAGACTCATTCTTAACACCAAGTCAGTATCAGATGCATGATGATGAAAACAACCCCCAGGCCATCAAAGTCAAACCAGAGAGTGTCCATGACTTTCGGGGCACAGAGTCAGTGGCACCAGAGCTGGAAAGTGATGGAGTCTGCGATGATGCCTGCGCAATGATGTAAACTCTGCAATGGACAAATCAATACTCAGTTCCAAATATGTGACCAACAGGACCACAGTGTAGGCCGGAGGCAGCGGTCAGCATGGGCCCACACACACGTGTCGTTGGCTTGCGATGCACATAGTTAGTGGAACCAGAGCAGTTGTTGGTAGTGTTCGATCACCTCCGTAACGAGGATCCTTTTTTCCTCCAGACTGAACCACGACTTCCTTTTACTCCTCTCCTTGCGTCCAATGATATGAACTCTGCCATACATAAATCAAAACTCCGTTCCAAATGTGTGACCCACTCGACCACAGTGTAGGCTGAAGGCGTAGTCAGCAAGGCCCCAAAGACATGTGTGGTTGGAATGCTATGCACAGAGTTGGTGGCACCACATCAAAGAAAGTATAGTGATATAAACTCAGCCATAAAGTGTGTACTCTTTCATTGCATAATCAAGACTCAGTTCCAAATGTGTGACCTACTTGACCGCTGTGTAGGCCGGTTCAGTACGTCAATGAGAAAGGAGTGCTGCAGGCCTTTCTTGGGGAGGACAGCGATGTTCTGAGGAGGCTGCCAAGGTCGTGGGCCTCAGGCTTGGAGCTTGCACAGGCACGTTGTGGGCCCTGTTTGATACACACCATTGTCGAAGGTGAGCGGTGTGGCCTGGTTGCACAGTGGCAGCCAAGACGAGTCTGGGGACCTGCAACCTGGGGTGCAGCAGGCGCACATGGTCGCAGGCACTCTGGAAGAGAACCACACCGCTCACACTTACAGGGGGGACAGAATGAGCTACTTTTTGCGCTCTTCCCCACTGCCTGGGGTAATATGGTTGCATCCACTGTTCACTACACTCCAAACACCAGCAGTATATGTCGACATGCATGGTTCCTACCTCTCCCCACATTCTGCTATTGTGTGGCTGAGGTGCCATGCCATTGATGGCTCGTGTACATGGCTTGCCCAGGTCACCACAGTAAGTTGTGCTGTCGTGTCTGGTATGTGGGCATGTTGTGTGTGAGTTTGTGACGTGTGCATTCCCAGAGTTGCGAGTTGCATGATTGTGGGGTTGAGGTGTGTGGTGTGTTCATTTGGTACTTACCAACGAGCACTGCATTCCCATAGGTGCCAGCCTCAAAGCGCTGGTTGATGATGGACTGTCGGGAGATGAAGGGATCATGCACACTGCCATTGGTGAAGAGTCCCCGGTGGTCCACTATTGCCTGCACATTGATGGAATGTGTGTCCTTCCTGTTGAGGTAATTGTGTGCAGTGGCGGCAGGGAGCATGAGGAGTACATGTGTGCAGTTGATTGCCCCCAACACATGCGCAAAGGCAGCTATGGCGTAGAAGCCTTGCTTGGTTTCCAGCTGTTCCTGCGCAGTGTGTGGGAAATTAAGGTACTGGGGTACCAAGCTTATGATGGCATCCAAGACAGTTGTGAGGAACTTGGATAAGGCTGGCTGTGAGACTCCTCTGACTATGACAGTTGTTGGTTGGAAGGTCCGAGAGGCCAACGTGCAGCACAGCCTGCAGCTTTGGCTGCGGAGGGATGTTGGTTGTCCGCTGTGTTGGTACCATCAACCTGAGGGCAATGATGGTCAGGATGCGTAGGATGGTTGTCCTTTCGAGCCTTTGGTGGGCAATGACATCCACTGGTGTTAAGTCTGTGAGGCTGGTGTGTTTTCTGAAGGTCCACTGTCTTTGTCTGCGCTGCCTCCGGGGGCCGGGGGGGCGGGGGATGCCGGGGGGGGGGGGGCGAGCCTGGGTGTGGTGGCAGTGGGGGTTGCTGCCTTTTTGGGGCTCCAAGCTGCATGATGAGTAGCTCCATGGCATCTGTTGTTCTTCATGTGTGGCTCTGGGCTGGGCTCCCTTAATGGTGCAGGGGGTCATCCGACTTAACACCAGGTCAGATCAGGTGTTAAATCCATGCTGCTAACGCGCCTTATCGCATGTTTTGTGAACTTATTGCCGATCTGGCTGGTCGTAGAGAATGTTGCGAAGTGGTGTTCTCACTGGTTTTTGAACGGGAACGCCTACTCTGCATCTCATTAGCGTTAGTTGCCGGTGTCATCTGTGGCGATGTTTTTTGCGGCTGCTATCACCAGAAAACTGGTGATATCGGCTGTTAGCACCAGCTTGTGAATAGTGAGATGAATTTATCGCCACTTTGACGATGATAAAGTGCCGCTAACTCGGCGATAAGTCCTTGAAAATATGCCCCCTCGTGTCTTTTCATCGGGGGACATCAAATTCCTGAGGTTACAGGAAAGCGAGCTGCTATTCTTTCTACAGTCCAAAAGAGAAAACCCCCCAGACATGAAACTTTACAGACTGATGTATCAGAGAGCAATCTCGGTATATGAAAGACCATCGACCTACTAATAGCAAGCAGTAAGTATATGGAACAGCTATGGTGGGCATCACTTCTGAAAAAACTCTGATGTCATTTGAACAAAAAACATATAAATTACTTAAGAATATAACAAACGAGGGTGCCAGAGATCCCGGTTCCAAGGTGGTTGCACATCGGTGAAGCTTTGTGCGCCAGGATCAGTATCAGCTTCAATAATGATCTTGATAGAAAACAAACACAACACTATGACATGGACAGAGGGCAGTAACTGTTGGAAAGTACTTAGAGCCTTGTTAAAGCATTTCCTGGTGCTTAAACCCGGTTTCTCAAGATGACAGATCCCGGGGTGCAATGAGTAGCATGAAGCCCAAGATGGCAGACAGACTTGGATATCTTAAGAATGCTAACATACACAGCTTGTGCATTTTACCAGGGCCGCAATTGCAGGCCCCACTCACAAAGAACAGCATCTGCTCTGGCATCTGGCGGCCCTCTGGTGGGGTAGGTAGAGCACCTGTAAAGCCTGCACTCCATCAGATGATGATCCCTAATCAGGTCTGACGCTGTCTGAATTTCGTTACCCCTGGTGGGCCACACCTTGACTGGTGAGCTGATGATGTGAACCGGGCGGCCTGTATGAGCTATATAGTGCCTGGTATATGCCAGGTGGGTGAGGTGTTTTAAGTCCAACATTGGCTGTGACTGTGCTCTGACTGCAGCAGAGTGCGGGGGGATGGAGGGGCAGGACAACCGGCCTGCGACATACAAGTAAGTCCAGCAGAACAGCGGATTGAACCACTCGATTGGACCCTAGCTGGGGTATCCAACAAACAAAGCAAGGAACAGACCTCATTGAGGCATTTGGGATGAGCACCTGGGCAACTGGAGATAAAGGGCACCCTGCATTTTCTTAACACTGCTCCCAGATAAGGTGCTATACGCATGAGCCAGAACTGTTGTTGGGCTCGGATGCTAGGTCTGAGTTTCCGTAGCTTAGACCCCCGTTAGTGTAAGAAAGGTATGAATTATATCCTGCATGATAAAGAAAATCACGTTGGAGTTGAAAACTTTCTAATTCAAGGACAAGGAAAGCTTTCAATAAGGGTCTGACTAGGTAGCCAGTTATCCAGATGACCTCTTGGTTCCTTGGCCTGGATGATGCCATAAGACACTCTTGGTGCCAGACCTTAGGCCTCTAAGAAATCGAACATCCACAAGCCAACAGGCCCAGGGGCTTTGAACAGGCTACATGCACAAATTGAGGGCACTATGGGTAAGGGAGAGCCTAAGCAGGCCAAATTTGTTGTAGAAACAAGGCATGCAGGCTTCATTGGTAGAGAGAGTGGACATGCTACAAAGGTCCTACACTGGAAGTGAGTAGTGCGATGTCAAAACTCTACTGTTCAGATGCAAAAAACCCTCACAACAATCTACCAAAAGCTTGAATCCTTCACTAATGGCATAGACCAGATAACAACTATCATTATTAAACAAAAAGAAACAACATCTACTGCAGAATTATGCATCTCTACCCAAGAGAATGACACAGCCAGAGCTTGCAGTATACTCCTAGATATGACAAAGGTCCCTAACGTTATCAAAGGTAAGACTGAGGAGTTTGAGGCCAGATCAAGAGCCAGCAATTTGTATCTGTAGGATATACCTTGATCTACCAAAATGAGAAACATGGTGTACTATGTTGAGACCCTCCTGAGACCGCTGTTTGGTTCAGGCAGTTTCTTTCTAATGTTCAAGCTGGAGGAGGCACACCATATGCCAGTACCTCACCCGCCACCTGGTGTCTCTACCCGCTACATACTAACAAGACTCCTCAAAAATGACACATTTGAGGTTGGCAAGAGAGAAATAAATGCTCTCCTACTGTCTCAATTTATCCAGTCTTCACTGTAGCAGTTCAGGAGGCACGCTGACATAACTTGCCCTTGAAATGCAAACTATGACAAGGTGGAGTTTAAGGTATAATGCTATGCCTGAAGCCATTGAAAATTACCCGTCATAATAGACTACACATTTTCTCAACTTCACCAATTGCCGACCCATTTATTAAACAAATACTTTCTGAAATGAGTGCAGGCTCTTCATGGGGCCCGAGTGACGGAGACTGAAATTATACAACTACAGAAGCTAGGAAAGAGCCTTATTGGCGATGTTTTCCCGGTTTTGAGCTGAGTTGTCCACAGAACTATAAACCTTTTCATACACACAAGAAATGTGCATCAAATGGAAATGTAGAGCTTGAAAGTCACCTACCATAATATGTTACATCTCACACTTAATGTAAGTGTAGATACCCACTGGTACTGTCACATGGTCAGAATAGGCCCAGTTAGAAATGCTACCATTACATGCTCACACTTTTTCGTTGCCTTCTCTTTTAAACACAGTGACTTTTGACATGCATTTGCATGCGTGACCCTGCAGGATGGCATTCAATCGCACCCTATCATGACACCATGAACATTTAGTACAAGAGAAAAGGGACTGATTCAGAAAGGTGTAAGTGTACATCTTTGGGAATTCACAAAGGGCCTTTAGGAGTACTAGCTTTATGTCTGCATTTGTGAATTGGTGCCAAAGTTCACTGTGCTAATGTTATGTATGTTTTTGTCAGACTAGAAAAAGCCATTATGGCCTGACAGGGTTGCGACATGACCACATGGATGATGTTATTATATATACAGAACCATTTCCTTGTTTAGGGAGAAGCGTACTAAACTGACCCTGCAAGGTCACTACATGCCGGAATTCCAGCTCAGCAGATTCCTGCGTACCAACACAAGTAATGTGCTGCTGTACACCAAGACGGACAGCTTGATGACACTTATTTGCAGGTATTGGGCCGCATCAGGTGAACTCCAGAACTCCTTCCCTATGCTGAAGCCCATACCGAGGTCACACGGATAGACACCAGTCGTAAAATAGGTTGGATCTCTAAGATCAGGAAAAGACTGTCAGCCATGGGGCTCCAAGCACACTGGGATAGGCAGGATCCCCCAAGGAAAGACAAACTTAAACGTTTGTACTGGCAATGGGTGGACCGACAGGAATCCTGCAAACCCAACACGGGTAGATTAACAGCTGAATTTTACCTACGCAAACAGATTAGATGTCTAGAGCTCTTTTTAGATACAATCAAAGGTTGGGCTTCGGAATGATCCTTGGGGTACGCCGCAGGTGATCTTGGTGGCTTCGGAATAGGGGCAAGCGGACCCTCTGGGCTCTGTCGGTGAGGAAGGAGGTGATGCAGTCCAGGGCTTCGTCGCGGATCCCTGTGTTGTAGAGGCGTGTACATAGGGTGTGGTGGCAGACGGTGTCGAAGGCTAAGCCACAGGGCAGATCTCCTCAACAGGAGACCACTGAAAAGCTCTATAATTGACATAATCGTATTATTAATAAAATGCCTGACAGGTATCAGGATACTGATACACGTTCATGTCGTTCCTTTCAGGATACATCCAAAAAAGTATCAGAGAGATGTAGACAGTCAGGGCATAGATCAGAGAAATACATGAAACCGAAGAAGGACTCACAATGCTTTTCTGACTACATCATAAAAAAAGAAAACAAACCAAAACAGTCAAAGCCTCAATTCAAAAAGAAGAGGTTAGGTGAACTGAAAGTCAAGCATGCCATGGATATTGAAGATGCTGCTTCTGAGTGGGGAGTTGGCTCTGACTATGCCGGGCTGTGCAGCAGATGTCACGATAGTGCGCCAGAACATGATGGATTGTCTGATGGCAGTAGGGTTAAGTGACTATATCCAGGTGGAAACACCAGATAAAAGGGTGAGCATCCCACATCATTTATACGAGATGCAACTCCAGTTAGAGGGGGGACGTACCTTGAGACATTAATGCTCTATTTTGGGAGAACTTGTCATTTGGCTACGATATTCTCTTGGCCGAAAAGGATTGGCCATCTGAATTTGTGATGGATTGCCCTGAGGGAGAGACAGTAATTCTACCTGCTTTTCCTGAGCTCGTCCCAGAATCAGTTAAACATTCATAAGACAAGGAGTGGGCATTAGTGCTGTCTACTGGGTTATACCTCAACCGTGTGACCATTCAGGATGACCCCACAACTTAAAGACAATACCACATTAAAAAATAGGCCAAAAAACTAATTAGAGAGATTCTCACACATCTTGAATACCAAGTTGTCATCTAAAATTGCACCTCTCCTATGAATAATCCCTTGTTTCCAGTAATGAAACAAAATCATTCATATCATCTAGTATTAGATTACAGACATTTCAACAGAGCTACACTAACATTTGCAGTGCAAATTGCACACAGCGCAGCACTAATGGACAATATAATGCATACAAAAATACAAAACAACTTTGATAATCTGAATGGATTTTTCAGTCAAAATATAGAGACTGAAAGCAACTACTTGACAAGCTTCAGTGCTCTCTGTTCTCAAAAATAGTTCTGTAATTTATTCAAAGGGTATGAGAACAGCCCTGGGGTGTTCTGAGCCTGGGTCACAGAATTTCTACAACAATTTGACTATCAGACATTGTCCTATGTCGTTGATATTTATTTGACAGATGATGCCCTTTTGACACCCTTGTCAAGAGTAGACCACATTTTTTTTTTATTTGCTCACATGGCACATAGACTACAAATTCAACGTTAAAAAAAATCAAAAATTGCCCACATCAATTTCCTGTTTCTGGGATACGAGCTGTCAATTGAAGGCTGAAGGCTTGTGACATACTTCTTAGAGAAGTGTGTACTTTTACAATCACCAAACTCATTGAAGAAACTTCAATCCATATTGGGATTTCTTAACTTTGTCAGAACATACATTCCAGATTGTGCAGTCCACAACATGATTCACCCAAATTTTTAAAGTACACTTTTAACAACTGAACACGCACATATTTTGTGTTCAGTACAAGCTGACATGCTAGCTTCAAAACACTTACACACATTTGTCAACAACACAATCCTAGTGATCCGTATCATTGCGGGTGCATCAGGAAATACGCACATTACATTCAATAAAGGAGACACTGTACCAATTGCATATAAATCACATTTATGCACTAATGCTGAGATGTATTTTGTACTGACAGAAAAGATTCTGACAGGGTACAGACTACTGTGGTGAAACACAGATCATTGGCTCAAGGGAAATGAATAATTGTGGTGACTCCAATGCCACCCTTAGAGGTTGTCACAAAAGCCAGCATTCCCAATGCTAAAGCATTACATCCAGGATGGATGCAGTGGGCCAACTCTCTCACAGCATCAGATGTAGACTACAGATTTGACTCTACACTACATACACAATCATACCTGCAACACAAAAAATAATAATGTCTGCCTAACAAATTCATGCTTCTTGATCAGTACGATTACATCATCTAAACTGATGGTTCTGCACAGCTTGCCATAGGAACAAAACAGCAATACTCAGCTGCATGCACAGCCGTTAAGGGCAGAAACCAGGATGTTGAATTCCAACCTGAAGAGACCTAAACGCAGTCACAGGGGTCTCTTAAACTCCCTTTGGCATCATTGAACATTTGGATGTCTTACAGGAACTGAATAACTTGTGGGACACACAGAGCAATGTCCAAGTAAAATGCACCAGCACTGGAGAAGTAAAGGAGGCACCAGCAACCCCTGTTTCGCTCTGAAAGATTGGTGAACTTGTCCAGGAGAAAATAGTGGACAAGAAAGAATTTGGTCCCGTCCCTGTCCTGGCTGTTGAAGGTACAAGAACTCTACTTTTACCACCCCTTGCTAGTTGCAAAACAAGAGATTTGTGCCAAAAGATCTCATCAAACTACAACATGTGGCCTGTTCTACACAATAGGCTATGTGGGCTCCTGAGTGGTTACATGTCTTGCCTCACTACTATACAAGAGATGCCATTTGAAATTTTGATTTGTCATGAAGCTTATATACACTGGCTAGGGATAGCAAGTAATGAGGTATCTCTTCTACTTGCTACATCAATGACAACTATACACACAACTTGAACGGAAACACAGATTTCTGTTTGAAAACCTGACACAGATGGTGTTTATGTCAATGTACCACAATCTGAGGCTACTCTAAGTTTCACAGAATCTACAGAGCAGCCAAAAATAGATTGAATAGCCTCTGGCTATTTTATCGAATGTTTTTACTTCTCTTCAGATTCATCTGAACTACCTCCATGAGGTAGATTGTGTGTATTCTAGTTTGGCTGAAGAAGACCTTTTTTTGTCCCTCTATAGCTGTATCTGTGGATTACAATTTCATTACTTTTCCCCACACTTTTGGTTGGCTTTATGACAGTCTTTTTCTTGCTTCTGAATAGACACTATCTCCCAGAACGCTCTCATGTACAATTGGTGAACTTAGTTTTGACACCCAACCCTTCATCACTAAAAGTGCAAAGAGCGTGTTCCTGGTGAACATTTCTGCTGTTCTGTCCTAATGGAATTGTTGTGGATAGAGTATTGTATGATATATTTGGTCCTCCGGCACTTTTGCAAATACCATATGCATTCTGCATCTCTTTAAATTACTTTATCACCCCTAGTACTCTCTCCCATGATTGGGACATTGATACAATGCATGAAATGCTAAAAGATCTAGAGTATTACACTGTTTTTAATTCCAAGGAACTGTATGATGGAATGACTGGTGATGAAATGTTCTGCTTTCAAAATTATGGTGACCACTTCTTGCATAAAGTACTTAATGGGGTAGCTCACAAATAGTTGCACAGAAATTCATATATTTTTCTGGTCACAATACAACTGACCCAGTATCTTATTATTTCAGGCTCACACCATCACCACCAAAGAAAAATATGCTCACTAATGCAAAACTGATTTACCCTGAATCTTTTCTTTTCCTGTTGTCCATACAAGGGTTTAACTTTTGGTCAGACACTGTTGATTTAAAATCAATTTGAGGAACTAAGTGGCATATTATAAAGAAATAGCGTTAAAATTATCGCCGCATTAGCGGCAGAAAACTGCTGCTAAAGCGGAGATAATGGGCTTGATAATATGCCCTTGAGAATTCCCATAGAAGCCCATGTTCTGGTGTCAACATGGGTTTCTTTTGTAAATTCTCTGCGGAATATTAACAAGCCCATTATCACCGCTTTAGCGGCAGTTTTCTGCTGCTAAAGCAGCGATAATTTTAACGCCGTGCTTGATAATATGCCCCCACGATTGGCAGGTTCAGGGGAGCAAGACATTAGTTAGAGCATGCCAAAAACCCCATTAAATGATTTTCCTGAACAAAACTGTGCAGCAGATGTCATGCCTTGGCTAAGATGAAAGATTTAAATACACCTAACATTCACACATTTGCACGTTTTGTGAACTGACAACATTTCACAAACTACACGCAGGAAACATTAGACACCATGCTTTGCAATGGTTCATACAATTCTTCGATGACCAATCAGAGGGGATAGTTAGTGTGGCTGTTAAATACAAACAGATGTCATGCACATTTCCTGGGTGACACCAAATGGTTTAGGATCAGCAGACCCAACCTACGTTACCTTGATTGCTGAAACACCTCAACATCAATCCTACTAATTACTCTAATCTGTTTCATTCATTGATTATCGCAACACACATATTTTATACAGAAATCACAGTGCTTCAATAAATATTGAAACACCTTCCTGAGTATTTCTTCTGTATTTCTTTCGGTATACATGGTAGGCCGAGTGAAAGAGTTCTGGATCTGTTCACAAGTTTTCTTTGGGGAATCTGGGTTGCCTTGTTTTGAGGTTGCACACACATTTGTTACCCTAAAAGGTTAAGTGTGCAAATAGTGCACTATGGAGTAGCAGGATTACAGGCCAACATGTCCCGAGGGTTGCATGGAATCAGTCTGGCACAATTGTGATATGTGTGTTGTCGGACAAATGCAAAGCTTTACGCAAGCCTTACAACCGTACAGAAACGTATTCCTAATAAGATCTTAGCCAATGCCTTAGAGGGCTGACGTGTACTGCCTGATTCTGCCACCTAGAAATGATACTCAATCACTGTTATAGATTGGTAAGGCCTTTTTCTATAGACAAATGCATGCCCCATGGTATTTCATTGAACTACAATGTAATCCTTCAAAATATTTCTTCCTGAAGCGTTCCACCGACTTAAAGAGTGCTATTAAGCTGGATGTATTTTTTAGGCAGATTTGAAAACTGTGGTCTGTAAATTCTCATGGAGATTTTCATTGGCATATTGGGGTGGCTAGTGTGGGTGGAGGGTAGGCTCTTACAGGAAATGTTTTACCATGCAGAAGGATTCATTCAACCCTCGATCAATGTCAACCCAATTTCCTGACCCTCAGACATTTGTGTATCATTGTACATGACATGACATGGAGTACAGCGGAGTCATGACAAAATGTCAAGAAGAAAGACACACATTCAGCATTTAACCTAGAACATCAGAGGGCTAAACAGCCTACATGAAAGTTGATATATCCTAGCCTATTTGGGCCACCATGGGATAAATGTGGCTCTACTAAAAGAGACATATGTCACTGCCTTCATGCCTTTAAGGCTGTGACTAAATGGAGTGTCCATAGAGCGCGGTCCATATTCCTTTCATACGCTAGAAGGACCGTCTTCCTAGTTAATCGCAGGATCCCATTCACAATTCTTTCAGAGGCTGATATAATTTGATTCAGGTGGTAATACATAGTAAACCAATCTTCTTCATCAGCAAATGTGCTGCATTGGAAACTCAGACAGTGCTATGGGGTGGAGACTTTAATTTGGCACTACACAGATGCAAAGACTATTTCACCCAAAGAGTTATTCAACAGCAAAGGTATTACAGGACATTAGCAAATCACATAGGCTTGTTGATGTATGGGGAAAAAGATACCCTTGCACCTATGAGAACACTCATGACCCCTCAGCCTAAGGATCTTGCTCCAAACTGGATAACTGAATAGGCATAGGGTGACATATGCACCTGCGTAAAATCCATTAACCACTTACCACTCACTAATTCAAATCACTCGCCACAAAAATTTGTGGTTGAAATACCACTTCATGCCACCAAGCCTTCACATGGTGTCAGGGGCCCTGATACTCCTCGATGCTGTGTTAAATGAGAAGGTTAGAGCAGAGTTTGTGAATTGCTTTCAAATGAATTAAACATTGGGTAGTACTTTGAATACACTATGTAAGGCTTTCAAGGTGTACATTCGGTGGGGGGGGTCTGCATATCCAAACAACAAGGTGTAAGAAAGGTCCTTCAAAACCACCTAGATAGATTAGAACAGGAGATACGCATCCTGGATGGGCAGGACACACAATAGGAGAATGCACAAACATTGGTTAATATCAAAACTAAGCTCATCAAATTTAATGAGGCCGCTAAGCAGGAGGATAAGCATGTACACAAACACACCATATCAAAAGGTAAGAGTGTACAGGAAGTGGAGAGAATGTGTAGAATGTTAGCCAAACTAATACACTGCCCCTGGATGCTTCAGAATAATGTACACATTGAGGATGCTAACAGCAGTGTGATTCATGATGCTGACCATACACCTTTAGAATTTACTCCACTTACTATAAACCCTACATGCCCAGAATTTCACCTCTTACAAATCCTTGTAAATAACCTGCACGACTGAGCTATGGAATAAAAACTTGCCATACCAGTCCTTCAAACAAGCAATAAACTAAGCAGCAAACATCCATTCATCGTTGTTTGACAAAAATATCTTCAGGTTAAGGTCGCATGCGTGGATGGTGATTAATGATTATAAGTTTCTTGCTCCAGCACCTTACTTAAATATGACATTTTCAATTTACCTGAAGAAACAATTAATGGCAATATGTTTTGGGAAGCTACCATCGACAGCGGATCAACCTACCTGGGAGTACACAGGTCCTAAATCATGTCGACTTTGCTGTAACCTCTCACAAGTGATTACCACATATACTACGTTGCTATGATCTTGTTAGATATTGTGCATCAACAGTTGCAAGATCCACTCTTGGAGGAAACTATAACTGTCATTTCCAGTATGCCCACATGTAAAACGCCAGGAAAAAATGAGCTCCACAAAGTATTCTCCTCTCTGCAATGAGGCATTAACATCAGGTATCCTACCTCCCTTGTTTAAGGTAACCTTGTTGATAGCGCTATGAAAACCACACAATTGGACTCACATAGGCAACTATCCATTTAAATTGATGCAAAAATATTGCCTACGGTCCTGCTGAATAGACTGCGGCTTTTACTGTCAAATTTGGTCCTACCAGGTGAGGCCAGTGTCATTTGTAATCTGCGCTCCCTCTTCACCCTAATCCATTACCTAAACCCTGAAATTAAATTAGTGGCTACCTTTCTAGACACCCCATATGCCTTTAACTCCCTAGAACGGGAGGTTCTACTCACTCTACTAAGTCAGATCTGTGTATGTTCAAGTGATCTGGCTTGGATGTGCTTAATATATAAGGAACCAGGGTCTGGATATATTTATTTATTTCAGACTCTAGTGATGTAGGGAGGGGAACTTGCCAGGTAAGCCAGTTATCCCATCTGCTTTATGAGCTAGGCCCTCAACCAATATCTTGTGCTATTAGACAGCTTCATTCTAATAGAAGCCTACATTTTTGGTCCCATATTCGTATAGGATTACTATGCTCAGAAAAGATAACTCTATATTTTAAAAATCCACATGAAAGTAGAATCTGGTGTTATAAAATGTTTTTTCTGAAAGTTCAAGAACTTTTATGTGTTGTTGACTATATTTTATACAGCATTCTACATACTCTTCAGTAGTAACCAACAATCAGGGATCGTAATGGTTCAAAGGGGACCCGTGCTCTTATCCAGATCAACACTCTCCGGGCATATGCTGAGAAGACAGTTGTGAAGACCTGTTCTCTCCACCGCCTATGCAGCTTTTCCACCTCACCCCGTCTCTTCAAATAATTGTGTATATTATGACGTTTAGAAATAGACTCGATACCACTAATTAATGTTCCATGTTAGAAATTTCAATTTAGTGAGTTGACAAAATATTTAAGGTTGATCACTAGGTTCCTTCCTCTCCTGCACCTCCCTCATGAAAAAGAGTAGCATTCCCTCTCCTGCAAACTAAACAAATCAAACCATGTGCAAAAATCCCCACATACAACAACTCCCCAGTCCCAGAGCAGTCCGGATACTGCCAGCCCCCAAACCAAACATAAATCATCAAGATCCATTGTGAACCCAAACTAACCATGGTGGTGTCCTTAGGGGGGTCGTGGCCTCTCATAAAAATGCAATGTTTCTGTCCGGTCCAGACAAGTTCCTAAACGATTCAGGGGGGCATCATCAAGTCCAAGGAGGGCTGGAGCTGTTCTTAAAAAGGTCCATTGTCATATAATCTTGTCTGCTGTCTTCGGGGTCACAGTTGGCATGGGAGGGCTATCCCCTTGGGAGGAGTCAGAATCCAAATCTTTGGCCCCTCTCACAGAGTGCAACCCTGCCTTTGATGGGGGCCTCTCCTCGCGCGCAGTCTCACCCACGGCCTGCAATGCTGCCACTTTCTCCTGCTCCGTTTGGGATGGGCCCAGTTTGTTCAATGAGCCTCATGTGAGTCACCTCCTGGGTCTTTTCATGAGTCCCTGACCTCGGGGCCCCTTGACAGGCCCTAACTCTGCAGGGGGGCCCTCAGCTCAGTAGACCTCAATCCAATCCCATGCTACCTTGGGATCCTTCCAAAACGGGTCTTTCTGTCAAGCCCTGATCTCAGCATTTTCCAGTCCTATGGGTAGCTCGTTGAGCCATAGGGCATACTCCACAGTCAGGTGGGTGCACTCTCCAATGTGGGCAGACCAAGTAGTGTCCCGGGCCACATCGTGTCTCCACCCAGGTGACTTCTGGCCTCCGACTTGAGGGCCTAGGCCCGCCCACCTTCTCTCCAATCTCTGTTCCCATGCCTCTGCAATCACCAAGCAGCCCCAACAGCTGCTGTCAATCTCTCCCTGGTCTTAGAGTGCGCCCCACTGAGTGTCTGGATCCGGAGCTATGCTGGACTGGGCAGGATAAATGTTAGGCTGCCGTCTTTGGTTATCAAGCTATGCCCCAACATTCAGGCATGCATATTCACCAAATTCTCTCATAACATTCAATAGAATCGGCACCAATATATCTGGCTGATGCACATAGAGCATAGCGTCATCGGCGTACAGCAAGACCAACTGGGTGGTATCACCAACCCAAATACCCTGGCCGTGTTATACTGCTTTAAGGCAACATGCCAATGGCTCTATGGCCAAGGCAAACAGCAGGGGTGACAGCAGGCATCCCTGTAGAGTCTTCCTCTGGAGTTGTATCTCTGCCAAGACCTGCTGGCCAGTGTGCACTCTCGCGACTTGTCGTGTATAAATAGAGCGAGCCCACTTAATGAAGTTGTCATTCAAATCCATTGTGGCCAGCACCTGCCAAATATAATCCCAGTCTACTGAATCAAACACCTGCTCTATATCTAAAAAAGAAAGGGAATTAGAGTCCTCTACTCATTGGGGGGCATGTAAATATTGGGCCAGGCGTCCTAGATTACACAGAGTGTTGCAGCAGGGAATAAATCCCAACTGGTCTGAGTAAGTTAGTTGTGGCAGTAACAGCAGTAATCTCGCTGCCAGCATGTGACTAAGCATCTTTTGATCCACATTCAGCATGGATAGCAGGCAATACAAGTCTGCCACCATGGGGTCCTACTCTGGTTTTGGAATCAGCATAATCAGTGTCTCTCTCATAGAAGCAGGCCGAATACCCATTTCCCAGGCTTCTATATACACAAACAGGAGATTCTCTAATAAAGATCCTGTTTATGCCATGTACTTATCTTCTGGCAGTCCATTCCACCTAGGTGTTTTAGCTGTCTTTAATGACTTAACAGTCCTCCATGTCTCCTGAATCGTTAGGGGCTCCACCAAACACTTTCCATCCTCATGGGTAATGTACAATATGGGCAAAATCGATAGATACTGGGTAAGGGCCTGCATGTGAACATCATGTGGTTTGGGATACATGCCCTGAAGGTTGGTCACAAACGCTCCGTTTATCGACTGCTCAGTGGTAGCGATCTGTCCCGCGGGATCCTTCCGTGCCAATACTGGTTACACCAAGGTCTCAGACCATGTGAGTCATGCCAGCAATCGGCCTGCCCTGCTGCCTTCCATGTATGGCCTTCTACGGCTGGTCAGGTGGACATACTTATCTAACTTGTCCCAGGTCTTACAGAGGCACCCTCTGTCTGTTCTATTGTGCCAATATCCCTCCAAGGCTTGTAGCTTCTCCTTTAATTGTGTAAGTTCGGGTTCCAGCTGCAGACATATACCAATTGTTGCAGCCAGGCATTCCCCTCTAGTGACACCTTCAGTGCATCCCATTCAAGGGTCCTCAAATTCACATTCTCCCAATTGGTATCGAAATAGCGATGAATGGCCTCCTGCATTATAAAACACTCTAAGTTGCCACAATGGCACCCCAGGCTCTGCATGCAGTAGTAAGTAGGTCAGCAGCAGAGGAGAGTGGTCCAAAATATACACAGTCAGATACACTGCATCAGACATACGCTGGAGAGCACTTGGCTGGATGAAGAAATAATCCAACCGGCTATATGTTTGCCTTGCCAGGGTATAACATGAGTACGCTTGTACATACAGATTTTGTATTCTCCATACATCTACAAGACCCAAACCCGCTTGTAACAGTGCAAAAATGTCATATGATGCTTTGTGGTCCATCGGGGGAAGTGATCCAAGTTTCCATCAGTTGCATAGTTAAAGTCCCCTGTCACAATTGTCTCTGACTCTAAGTAAGGCTGAGCTACCACAAACACACTGTCAAAGAACCCACCATCATCCACATTAGGTGATTATAAATGGATTGTGCACACATCTAGGGTCCCCACCAGTATCACAAAGCATCCGTCAGTATCTACCTTCACAAACCCTTTCCTGAAGGGGACCCGAATATAATGTTGAATATGGGTTTCCTGCCTAAGGACCAACTTCACCCCATATCTTCGGAGATTGGAATAGACCCTGTTCTTTTTTTTCTGGCTTATTAAGACCTCCCTCATTCCAACAGAGGAATATGTATGGTTCCCATATCTACCTTAATGTACCATGACTGTACACACTAACTGGCGGATGTTTCTTCTAAATGTAGGGCTGAGTGTGTCCAAAGTATCAATTAATCAATCACAGGTTTGTTAAGCGCGACTACTCACCTGTAAGGGTCTCAAGGCATGGAGGGGAGGGGTGGTGCAGATTCCAGTCCATCTGTCGAAGAGTCAGGTCTTGAGGTTTCGCTTGAAAATGTGGAGCTATGTTGTCTGCCTGAAGTGAGGCGGTAGGGCATTCCATGCACTGGCCGCGAGGAAGGAGAAGAAGCAGCCTCCTGATCTGATCTTTCTGGTGCGGGAACCACAGTGTAGGAGAGCTGGGCTGATCGTAGGGTTCTTTGGGGTACGTGGAAGTTGATTCGGCTGTTGAGGTATACTGGTCCTGTGGTTGTGGAGGGCTTTGTGTGTGTGGGTAAGGATCTTGAAGGTGATTCTCACCTCAATGGGGAGCCAGTAAAGAGTGTGCAGGTGTTGGAAGATGTGGCAGCGACATGGTAAGTCGAGGACCAGTCTTGCAGCGAAGTTCTGGATGTTTTGTAGCTTGCGGTTGAGGTTTTTGTTTATGCCGGCGTAGAGTGCGTTGCCGTAGTCGAGCCTGCTGGTGATGAGGGTGTGGGTGACAGTTTTTCTGTGCTCGAGGTGGATCCATTTGAAGGTCGTACGTAGGAGGCGGAGGATGTGGAAGCAGGAGGATGTGACGAAGTTGATCTGGCGTTCCATTTTGAGCTTGGAGTCTAGGATGATTCTAAGGTTGTGTGTGTCATCCATGGGGGTGGGTGGGCTGCCGAGGGCGGTGGGCCACCAGGTGTAATTCCAGGCATCGGGGCATGGACCCATGATGAGTACTTCTGTTTTGTCGGTGTTGAGTTGTAAGAAGCTGCTTTTCATCTATTTGGCGACAGCTTCCATGCCTTCTTGAAAGTTGTGCTTGGCTTAGTTGGCTTTGTTTGACAGGGAGAGGAAGAGCTGGGTGTCTTAGGCATATGAAACAATGTTGAGTCCATAGGTTCTGACGATGGGGGCGAGGGGAGCCATGTAGACATTGAAGAGCGCTGGGCTGAGGGAGGATCCCTCGGGGACTCCCAGGAGATTGGTGTAGGGTCCGAGAGGAAAGGGGGGAGTCTGACCCATTGCGTTCTGCCAGATAGGAAGGAGTAGATCCAGTCGATGGCCTTGTCCACGATACCTGTGTCATGGAGTCTGCGTATTAGGGTTCGGTGGGATACCGTGTCGAAGGCCGCTGAGAGGTCAAGAAGGATGAGGGCTACTCTTTCTCCTTTGTCCAGTAGGAAGCGGATGTCGTCTGTTGTGGTGAGCCGGGTGTTTTTTTCTGAAGCCGGATTGTGACTGGTTGAGGATGTTGTGTTCTTCGATGAAGGTGGCGAGTTGGCTGTTGATAGTTTTCTTGATGACTTTTGCTAGGAACGGGAGCAGGGAGAAGGGTCTGTAGTTTATGAGGTCAGTGGGGTCTGCCGAGGGCTTGTTCAGGAGGGGGTTGATCTCGGCGTCTTTCCAGTCATAGAGGAAGGAGGCGTTCACCAGGGAGTGGTTGATGGTGTGGCGAAGCATGGGTGCGATGGTGTCTGCGGCTCTTTTGAAGATGTGGTGGGGGCAGGGGTCCGTGGGGGCCCCAGAGTGGATTGACTTCATTGTCTTCAGTGTGTCTTCGGTGGTGACGGTAGTCCAGCTGTCGACTGTTGATTTCCAGGCATCGTGGGTGGTTGCTGGGGGTTCCGTGTGTTGGTTGTCTTCGTCAAAGATGTCGTAGATGTTCTTGATTTTGCAGTGGAAGAAGGCGCTGAGTGTGTTGCAGAGGTCTTGTGAGGGGGGAATGTCAGTCGACTCTCTGGCCGCTTGGGCAAACTCCTTGATGATGTTGAAGAGTTCTTTGCTGTTGTGTGCATGTGTGGAGATCCTGTCTTCAATTGCAGCTTTCCTCGTGTTTCTGATGAGCTGGTGGTGGGTGGTGGCTTTGAAGTTGTTGTGGGCTTCTGTGCATTTGGAGTTCCTCAAGGTCTTCTCGAGGTGGCGGCAGGAGCGCCGGAACTCTCGAAGTTCGGGGGTAAACCATATAGCCTTCTTGGTGTGTGAGTTGTTGTTCTTTTTGAGGGGGGCTATGGTGTTAACACTGTCTGTGATCCATATGTGTAGAGTTCGGACGGCAGTGTCGGAGGTGTCGTCTTCCGTGGTGGATGGGGTGGAGTTGGTAAGTGAGGAGATGAGCTGGTCATCAGTGATTTTGGTCGAGTTTCTTCGTGGGAGCCGGTGCTGGTGTCTGCGGATGGTAGGTGTTCTGAAGGTGAAGTGGATGCTTCGGTGGTCCGCCCACGGGAGTTCTGTGGTGTGGCTGAAAGTGATGGAATTTCCTGTTGTGAAGAGAGGGTGGAGGGTGTGTCCCGCTGAGTACGTGTGTTCGGTCACGTTCTGGAGAAGACGAATGTTGTGAAGTTTGCCTAGGAGGGATGCGGTTTTGGGGTCTAGTTGGTTGTCGAGGTGGAAGTTGAAGTCTCCCAGCAGGGTGCAGTTGGTGGATGCGATGGCATGCAGGGAGATGATGTCCGTGATGAAGTCGGCAAAAGGTCCACGGGGTCCAGGGGGTCAGTAGATGAGGGCTCCCCGGAGGGTGGTGGTAGGGTTGGCCTGTATCTTGAAGTTCAGGTGTTCCATCAGGTCTGGGGGCTCGTCGAGGAGTGTGCTCAGGCAGGGGGTGGATTTGTGGACGATGGCAATTCCTCCTCCCGGGCAGGTGGGGCGGTCTTTCCTGGAGATCTTGTATCCTTGGGGAATGGCGATGGCGATGTCCTGCCCGAGATGGTGTTGGTCCAGGTTTTAGTGAGGAATTCTACATACGGGGTGGTGCTGTCGAGGAGGTCCCAAATTTCGGTGGCGTGTTTGTGGAGTGATCTGACATTGAGGAGGATGCATTGCATGGTCTTCAGTTCCAGTATGTTCTTGCGGTCAGGCTGTGCTGGGTCTGTGTTCCTGGCGGTGCTGTAGGTGTGCTGGCAGCAGTGACAGCTGAAGGGTCTGTGGGTGTCAGATGGTGATGCTAGCTTGCAGTTGCCGTTGCTGTTGCAGCCTTTGTTGAGTGTGTGGAGTGCTGCTGGGTCGTAGCATTGGCGGGGTGGAGGTCCATGGTTTCTGGTGCTGGTCACGGTCCGGTCGCGGATGAGCACAGTTGGGCTTGCTCGATCCTCCATGCAGCGGCCTGCATTAAGTATGGGAGGGGGGAGGGAAAGAGTAGCAGGGCGGCGGGGAAGGCGGGAAACGGTGACCAGGAGGTAGGCATGGCTTGCGAAGCACAGGGAAAAACAAGAGAGCAAATGAAAATTACAAGGCAGGCAGCAGGGATAAATTAAGCCAAGCACAATAACAAAAGTACCCTAAAGGCAAGACAGGGCTATCTTACCCTATGCAGGGAAATAAACAGGGCAAGCATGGAGAGCGGGTCGAGAGCGATCTCAAACCCTGCTCTGCTGGCTCAGAGGTGGTGACGGCCAGACGGAGCTGCGTGGAGGGAGAGCGGTTCCCAGGCCAGACGGTCAGGGAATTTGCTCAGTATCAGTTGTAGAAGCTACTCTCTCCATCCCCAATAGTGCAAAAGTGAAAAATGAAACATATTCTCCCAAATTCTCTCCCTATACCCTCACATAGACAGACTTTTCAGAACCCCTGACTTAACCTGTGTCCTAAATGGCCCCAAATCCTACCCCATACTTGCATCCACCCCAAAACACCGCCAAACTACAAACTCAAATGCCCATTCTGTTTAAGACGCCTACAATCCCGGGACTCACTAGCCTCTCAAAGGTGCCCTGCAACTCAGCAGAGGTGCAGCCCGCAGATGCTCCTGCTTACGGAATATATTTCGGAACTCCCATATGTGACTTATTTCAAAATTTACAAACATTATTATTAATCGTTTGTTTTTACCTGTGATTCAATTACATGAAGGTACCTGGTTGTAGCCAGCACACTAACACCCTGCATCAGTACTATCACTAAGCATATCAGCTACAGTTCATATGAGAGTGAAAGAGTTTTGACTCTCTACCTCCGCCAACTGAGGCGAAGAATGTGGTCAGAGCAGACCAGTATATGTCCGCCTTGTTGTTCTGGAGAAGTCTGTGATCAGTCTCTTGGTTGCCTTCTTTTACTGTTGAAGTGTTGAGAGGTCTGGTGGCACGGCTCCTGCCACCCTGAGTTCTGTCCTTCCTGTGTTAGGCCTTTTGCATCGCACCCGTCGGTTGCCTCCTGTAGTGTTTCAAAAAAGTAGACCTCATAATATTTTATTTACAATTTTGCAGGGTACATAATGCTGTATTTTATTTTATGGTCTTGGAGTAGTTTCTTTATCTGCACAGAGTTTTCACATAATTCCTGGACCCTCTGAGTGTAATCCAGGAAGATAAGTATTGCGCTGTTTTCAAATGGTGGCCGGCTGTGAGCTCTGGGATGCTGTAGCATTGCATCCCTATAATTAAATAAATGTGCTATCAGAGCCCAGGGAGAGGTGCCCAGTTTCGGCATGGGAGCCAGGGCCCGATATACTCATTTGATTGTAAAAAACATTGAGAGGCGCTTGGGTTTGAGGAGCAAGATGGTGGTCGAGTAGACCGTAGCGGAGAACTGTGGCAATGTGAGCCCGTTTTTTTTATTGCTTCAGTGCAACAATCAGTGCAACAAGCAGTTTTTTCGGAGAATGGGATGTGGGACTGCAAATAATGAATGGAGAGGCTGCCTCTCTTTTGTGGACCCCCCCCCTTACAAAGTAGGCTTCGGATTGGCAAGACAACTGCCCGAAAGGCAACCACGCTGACGGCACTGCGGGTTCGCTAGCTTCGCCGGTTGGAGTTAGCTGGGACCCCGGGGGGACAAACAAAGGATCTCCAGCAGAAGGAACGACCGGAGCCTCCCTGTGCAACAAAGAAGCACGAAAAGCTACCTGGCAGGCACAATTGAAGGCACCAAACTCGTGGATTACTCGGAGGTGCAACACGGGGAGCGGGAGCTTATTTTTTCCCGGAGGTGGCAGCCGACAGGGGAGTTTGTTGCGAGCAGGGGAGGAGGCACGCACCAAGGCAGGTACTCTATTAGCAATAATAGTAATATCAAAGACATGTAGGTTTTCTTGAGATATATTTTTAAGAGTTGCACTGAGTGACGAAATGTGATAGATATGACTATAGTAATGCCGGCTGAAAATCCCGACAAACCGTGCTTAACCCCTGTGGATTTAACCCGGCTTTATTGGCATTTGGTTAACGCTTCAGTTTACCTGGCCGTGCGCGGACGCTTCCTGCTGCTGGTGGCGTGTGGATTCCCTCGGGATCAAAGGAGGGATCATATCGGCACCAGCCGCCCGGGAGCTCCCTCAGGCATGTCTCCCAAGCTGAACGCTGCGGCAGCTAAGACAATGAGAGAGAGAGCAGCGCGGGGGCTACAGGCTGTGGAGACCTTAGAAAATCCCCATTCAGCGGGAACACCGAGACGAGGCCGCCGAGCACCGCAGCTGTGCGATCCAGTGGAGAAAGGAGCAGCAGCAGCAGTAGGAGGGGCCCTGTGCAAGACATGACCGACAGTGGTGGAACTACAACAGGGGGTTGGCATCCGAGGTGGGAGGGCAGAGGCCCCCCTGACACAGCAACAGGACCGAGGGGAGGTGCAAGCACAAAAGCAGAGCACTTTGGACTCCGGTAATGGAGGGGGAAGAAACAACAAACAGTAGTTGAAAGCCGGACTTAAGGCTGGCACAATGAGGGTTCATGATGGGGAGGCAAACAGCGATATTCGGAGCAATCTCCCCCAGGTGCAGGTAGGGATAAGCAGGGCCCACCTGGGCCAGACTCAAACATTGATCTGGGGGAAAGGTTGCTAAAGGGATTGAACCTGGAACTGTGGATTGCCGGGTGGAGAGTATTGAGTCAGAGGTGGATATAGTGGACTCCTCTATTTCAACCAGTGTTAAGGTATCTGACGGTGTGGGGTACAAATCGTCATCGGCAACTAAGGGGGCCCAAGTAGATATGGAGCGCCGAGCCATGAGGGAGCACGCAGAGCAGTAGCTATCCCATGATGAGTGAGGTCAATAGGCTGGATCAGGAGCAGGAGAAGGTCACTAGTGAGATTTTTTTTTCATTGTCTGATGAGGGCGAGTGGTCTGATCACTCGGGCATCTACTCGAGTAGTAACAAGAGTGGCAGCCTTAGCTACAATGAGGATGAAGAGGGTGGGGAAAATCATTTCAAAACTGTAAGGAAGAAAAAGGGGAGATCGGGTGAAAAGGAACTTGCCTGGGATCATAGCCCTCCAATACACCTCGCTGGCCCCTATATGCTAGAATCAGCAAATCCTAGATCAAATACGCCGGATGCACCACTATCTCTGGAGACTATATTACAGGCCATTAATACTCATAGGGATGAAACACGGCAAGATGCCCGACGGGCCCAGACTGGCCTGAGGAAAGTACAAGGAGTGGTTAGGAGATTGACGAAAACATGTAGTTCCTTTGGGGTTCGTATCGCCGAGGCAGAAGCTAGAATTGATCTGGTTGAGTCAGAAGGTACTGCTACTAAGTCCCTTGCACAATCTCATGAATCTCGCTTGGTTGACATTCAGTGGAAGCTGGAAGAGCAGGAGAACTATCAGAGGCGGACAACTTGTGGCTGCTGGGTATCCCAGAGGGGGTCGAGGGGTCTGACATTCGGGGGTATATAGTGACTTTACTTCAAGACACTTTCCCGGAACTAAATAATTCAAATTGGCCCTTGGAGGAGGTGCAGCGTGCGCATAGGGTACCATTTACTCTGAAACAGCCAGCTAGGGAGGGGGCACTCCCCAGGGCAGTATTTTTTTTCATAGTGAATTTTCTACTTCGTCAGATTATTTACGAGAAAGCAAGACCAGAGGCTAAGAGAGTGAGGGGGAAGTCTCCTTTTTCGCCCGACCTGATTACTGCAACACCACCGTTGAAAGGCGATGGCGCCTTCACCAATTGATCAAGCCATTTCAAGATAAACAGGCACAAGCATATTTGAATAACCCTGCGCGCCTTAAGGTCGTCTTTGGAGCTCAGGTTCATTTTTTCACTTTGGAAATAAAAGCAAATGATCATCTAGATAGCTTGTAGGAGTTGCCAGCAATAGTAATGTTAATGTAATGAGGTAGAAATATATTCAGGGCGGGCTGGCGTTTATTGAGCTTATTTTTTTTAGTAAGCTGCCGTATGCTGCTGAGGTGGGGGGGGGAGGGTGGAATACATAAATATAAAAAAAAAAAAAACAGTGGGAATGTAAAGAGGTTAAGGTTTCACAGAGATTTCAGAAAAGGGAAATTGGGTAATGAGCATTTTTATATATTAGTGATTAGTAGATATTGTTGGGGCTTACATACACATGCACTCTGCGATTATCAAGCAACAGACTTAGTCTGTGCTCCTATTTTTGGGGATGTTCAAGGAGGGGGGAGGGGATGGGGATGGGCTCAGAGGGGGTGTAGGGGGGTCAAAGGGGGTGGGATGGGGTAAGAAGGGAAAAAGAGCACATCCATTTTTTGCCAGATGGGGGTCTAAAAAGATTAAATTGAATGTAATTTTGAATGCTTGGGAAAAAGTAATGAAGAGAAATGTTGTTGTTATCTTTAATCTTATTGGTCATATTGCAGGGGGCAGAGAGGAGGATAGGAAGAGGATCAAACAAGTGGGGTGGAAAAAAAGTAAGGCTTATGGGTAAGTTAAAGATCAGTTCTATCAATGTGGCAGGGCTAAATGACAGAGCTAAAAGAGGACGCTTGGTGAATTATATTAGATCTTGCGGGTTTGATATAATATGTCTACAAGAGACGCATATTTCTTGGGGGAAGCGTGGCTTGTTGGATCAGGGTATACCACGGTGGTCTGTTCATCCCAGAGCACTAATACTAAGGGGGTCGCTATTTTAGCGAGGAAGTCGGTGGGGGAAAGTAAAAGAAGTGTAGCCGATACAAAGGGAAGATGGGCAGTAGTGGAGTTAGAGCTAGGAATAACCCTATGCACAATCTACGCTTCTAACCAGGGTAATTCCCAGATCCTGGAGGAGCTGGAAATTGAGCTGGCACTTTGGCCCACTCCCTTAATTATATGTGGGGATTTTAATATATCAATAGATCCAGTATTGGGGGAAGGGATTGGAACATCGAGAACTGGGTATAAGGGTAGGAAGCCTAGGGTTTTCAGAGCATTATCATCACTACAAGAGGGTCATGGGCTGGTGGATGTTTGGAGATATAAATACCCACAGGATCCTGGCTACACCTATTTTTCATGCCCCCATAGGAAGTATGTGCGTATAGACTACTGCTTTGGGGCTAAGGGGTTGATAACTAAGTTAAATATCTTGAAACATCCTAAGCTAATATCGGATCACAATCCCTTGGTAATTAGTTTGGAAGTAGAGGGGCATGGTAGGAGTTATAATAGGTGGTCATTCGACAGATGGCTCCTTGCTAATGGCAACTATATTGAGCATATGAAATCCTGGGCTCAAGAATTTTTTGACTTCAATAGGTACAGCACGGGTAGAAATATTGTCTGGGACTCATTCATGGCGGCCCTACGGGGGGAAACAGTGAGCTTTGTGGCTAGGGAACGGAAGATGCAAGAGACTAGTAAGAAGGAATTGATGGAGAGATTGGCTAAGGCAGAGGAGAAGCATGTTGAGCTCATTATAGAAGGTGGGGATGTTTCCAGCACACTGCTACAAATAATTGCAGTTAAAGCCGAAGCCAATAGTTGGCTAGCTAAGGAGGCAGCCGAAAGATTTCAAACATGGAACGATAAACTATATGAGAATGGGGAGGCAGTAGGAAGAATACTTGCACTGCGTACACGGCAGAAGGCTACCCAAAATCCAATTAGGGTAATAAAACAGGATGATCATCAATATACGGACCCGGTTAACATTACGGAGGAATTCCAGAAGTATTATCAAAAACTCTATAAGGGTCCAGCTGCTGGGGATAATATACTTGATTTGGAGTACCTCCTGACCAAAATATCTAAAGAATATTTTGGGGAACCTTTGTGCACAGATGCAAGAATTAAGTTAGAAACAGAAATTACGCGGGAGGAGATTGACCTAGCATTAAAAGAACTTGCTGTAGGGAAAGCCCCGGGGCCAGATAGGTTACCAATGGAGATTTATAAATTATTGGATAAAATCACCACACCAATAATGCTTGACCTGTTCAGGGGAATACAGCATAGTGGAATTCCTCCAGCTACATGGCAGGACACTGACATAATAGTTTTTGTTAAGAAAGGGAAGCCTGTGGACACCCTTTCCTCATATCGGCCTATACCACTAATAAATTCGGATAATAAGATCTATTCTAAAATTATAGCCAACAGGCTCAGGAGGGTTGTAGCTTCATTGGTCTCCCCGTGGCAGCATGGGTTTATTCCAGGGTGGGATACTACGGATCATATCCGTAGGGTAATAAGCCTATTTGACATCATGGCCGTCACGGGGGGGTCCGGTGGCTATGATCCTTCTGGATGCCGAGAAGGCATTTGACAGGGTGTCTTGGGCTTTCCTATGGGGTTTTCCTCAGCTCAAGGGATTCGGCCCAAATATAATTAGGACAATCAGAGCCATGTATTTTAAACCAAAGGCTCGGATTCAAATGATGGGGTTAGAGCCTGGGATCATATCTATCTCTAGGGGAACTAGGCAGGGGTGTCCCTGTTCCCCTATACTTTTTGCCCTTTATATAGACCCCCTGCTGTCTCTGATTATGGGGAGTGATAAAATCATCCCAGCCAGGATTAATAGCTTTGAGACTAAAGTTCTCACGTACGCGGATGATGTAACTGTAATCGCAAAAAATCCGGTAGAAGCAATCAAGGAG
This sequence comes from Triturus cristatus, assembly GCF_964204655.1. Lineage (NCBI taxonomy): Eukaryota > Metazoa > Chordata > Amphibia > Caudata > Salamandridae > Triturus > Triturus cristatus. The sequence continues at coordinate 554,401,317 of NC_140591.1, read as the reverse complement.
GTTGAGCGTATTGCCGAGGACTATGGGCTCTTATCAGGCTATTTACTAAATAAGGGGAAGACAGTAGTGGTCTGTTCTGAAAGTACTGTTTGTACTGATCCCAGGCGAGTTGATTCGGCAGTGTATCTGGGGGTAAGAATTGCCTCGGACATTGGCATCATTAATAAATTAAATTATGATCCTCTATTGGAATCAATAACAGGAGATCTGCGCCGAGTCAATAAGCTTCATCTTACGGTAATAGGGCGGGGCAATTATTTGAAGATGAATGTATTGCCTAAATTGTTATATCTGTTTCGGTCCATTCCTTTGGCAATGGAGGAAGTAGCCCTAAAACGAATGGAGTCTATCTTTTCAGGGTTTATTTGGCAATTTGGGAAAGTTAGGCGGTCATTGAAACTATTATCACTCCCTTTAGATAGAGGGGGGCTTTTAGCCCCAAACATTAGGCTGTATTATTATGCTGCACTACTACAGCAGATGATCCCGCTGTTTGTACCATCTAGACCAGGAGATTTAAAAGAGAGGATTCCATCTTGTTACGAATTGACCCTGGGCAATGAGGCACTTGGACTTTGCCTTCGGCAAACTGAGAGGGGATATTATAATAAGGTGCGGTTTAAAACAATACAGGGAGTAGGGATGGTGTGGAGGTATGTCATCAAAATGATGGCCATCCCCAAGATAAATCGTTATACCCCCCTTTGGCGATCACCATTATTTCCGGCGTTAACACTCGATAGAGCCAGAGGTAGATGGGAGCAATGGGGAATAGGAACGCTCGGGGATATTGTCAATGAGGAGGGGGTTTTATCGTTTAGTGAACTACAAGCAGTTTATGGTATGTCAGGAGCGGACTATATGAAATATCTCCAGATTAAGAGCTATATAGTAGGCTTACGACCTAGGTTTAATTGGAGCAAGAGCCCCACGCTGGAGGTAATGGGTAAGGTCTCGACTAGAATAAGAGGGCTTTATGCTCTTTTACTGGAGAAAATCTCTTATAATCTGGAAAAGGTAGAGGCGTCGTGGGCGGGCAAACTTGTGGATCCTGAAGTAGACGTGTGTATGAGCCTCTCAATGCTCGATCAGGTTTTTATAAGCACTAATTTGAAAGCCCAGTCATATAAAACCCTATTTAGCTTGTATTATACACCATCGAAATGATATGGGTTGGGGATGCGGGTGGATGATCAATGTCCGAGGCGTGGGGAAGGGCCGGCTGATATGAAACACATGTTCCACGACTGTGATAAGCTTGAACCGCTGAGAAAGGATATTTTTAGGTTTTTTCAACAATTATTTGGTCCCTGTATAGATTTCACCCCAACGGTCTATATTTTGGGTTATGACTGCACTTTGGGTTTGACTAATAAACAGGCTTACTGTGTTGTTATGGGTATGGCGGTATATAGGATCCTGATAGCCTCACGTTGGAAGGATCTGGAATCTCCAACATTTCAGATGTGGTTGGCAAGATTGCTTGGCACTTACAATCAGGAAAAGGCTTTGTATGCCTGTAGAGGAGTAAGATCTAAAAAGAGAGGGAGGGAAATATGGTGGTATGTTGCAGAGTGGTACGAGGATAACCCCTTCAGCGCTGGGCGAATTCCGCCGCGGTGCTGAAGGGTTCGAGCGCGGGCGGGCTCATGACGGAACGGTTCCGTCATGAGCACAGCTCAACCGTGGCTCATGACGGAACCGTTCCGTCATGAGCATGGAAGGGGATAAAATTGGGGTAGGATGAAGCCACACGCATGTGGGATAATCTGCATTTCATTATTATATTTTGGATAAAACGGATACATGTTTATGGAAGCTGTATTTTTTTGCTAACTTTAATGTTTGATTTGTGTATTATTTATCTCTCTGTGGTTATCAATGGTGTTTTGTAAAACATCTTTGGATGTGCTAATAAAAAACAAATTAAAAAAAAGAGAGGCGCTTGGGTTTAAAGACATTTAGTATTCATTCTTCCAAAAGTAATTCTGCTGACTGACCCTCTGCTCATTCCAGGAATCTTATGAAGCGGATGTTGTTTCACTGCGACTGCCGTTCTGCATCTTCCACATGCTCTGCCAGGCACATCGCACTAGTTTTGAGATCTGTCACTGTGGACCCATCTTCTGCTTTTAAGTCATCCTCAGCTCCAGTCACACGATATGCCACCTTCCGAAGGCCCAAACTGAGGTGGTTCACATCCATAGCTATGGAGTCCATTTTGGATTTAAGTGTGTTCCTGATGCCCTGTATAGCTACTATCTGTCTCAGCATTGTCTGACCCCGGGCAGAACTCCTGAACTTTCCCCGGGGGTTCCGGGCCCAGAACAGTGTACTGAACAATTTTGTTGGATTGTGCTGTTTTTAGGTCTATATACTTGGCCTTCTCCATCATGTAGGCAACCTCGCAGGACCTGACCCATGGAGTTTATTCAAGCACCTCAATTGTCAATCATGTGTCAGGTGTGAGACTAGCACCACTCCAGGGTTCCTTTGTGGCCAGTTCACCGAAGGCAAGAGGTGGGCTGGAGTCGCTCCCCCCACTGCAGCCACCAATACCAAACCAGGTAGCCTCACATTCCAGGCGACCCGTCATAGACGATCATGGCCTCAGGCAAATCCTACCATAACTACTCAGGTAAGCATTCATTCAGCCAGGGCCTTCCTTACTAGTGGTGGGTAGGCAATATTAGTCACATAGGGAGGCACAGAGCAATAAGGCCACTGTTGTGTCCATGTGGGCCCCGCTGCACATGGGGCTAAATCACACTAGTTCCTCTCCCTATCTCCCTCAGTTAGGTCAAGGGTCACAGAGTGCATCCGCCCTCATAAATCTCAAGGGTTAAGGGGCCTACGCAGGCACCCCCAGCTCAGTGAACCTCAGCTGAGGCAGGCCAAGCCACCGTCGTACCACACCAAGTCCTGACCAGGTGCAGGGACAACCTCTCTGCTTTCCACCACATTCCTCCATCTACTTTTTGCTGAAGACCAGTGATCCACCACTAGCGGCTGGCCACAATTCTTCCCACGGCCCACGTTCAGCCCAGAGTCCTCTGCGTGGCCTTCACCTGGGGGTGGTTTCACCTGCCACGCGTCTCTGCTGTCAGGCTCCAACCCACACCACAGCAGTTCCAGCGGCCCCCCTCCCCCCCTCGGGTCGACCCTGCCTGAACTCGCCTCACTGCTGCAGGGTATACCATAGGGGTCTAGACAACCTCTGTAATCCTTCACTGTTGGGCTGGTGTGGAAGATATCGGTGTTGGGCGCATATCCGTGCCATCAGTGTCGAGCTCGGAGGTCAGCCCAGCCTTGCTCACCGAGTCACCGCAGGCCGCAATGGTGTCAGCCGGTGCACTGATGATATTCGCCCCCTTAACGGCTGGCTATAGCCCAGATCACAGTCACAAGCATTGCAGGATAAAATTCCGCAGACAACAGACAGATGTAGCTGGATGGGACTCAGGATTTTTACAGATTACTAATTCCAAAGCAGGAGCTAGCATAGGACATATCTAGTCTGCCATCTTGTCAGGCCACGCCCCCTTAGTGTCTAACTGAGAATCTTCTGATGATTTGGTTCTGCTTAAAACGCTTTGTGTGTGATATCCAAACATGAACGAACAGCAGGTATTAACCATATTTGCATATCAAAACAGACTAATATTAAATCCATTATCACTGTTGAGAGTGAAGGGGACGGGCGTCCTGACTACCTCGAAGCTTCGCCTCTACAGAGTAACGGTTTCTCCCAACAAGGGTAATAAAGTGCATATTACATTGAATTTGCTTCTATGCTAATCATATTTACAATAAAATTCCTATTTTATGTAAAAAAGAAAAACAGTAATATTTTGTGGTTAAATATAAACCCAAAACAATCTCCAAAAATAATATTTTATTCATGTCAAATAGTTAAAATTGCTACAAAATGTCATGATGTTTGAGAATATAGATGAAACAATTAAAATGATAGTGTAATTTGTCAGTTCAGACAAATTATAAAAAAACAATGAGTAAGAAATGTTTGTCTATTCAGCCCGATCCCAGTCTGTGAAGCTGGGCCTGTTCTTATTGATCTTTTCAGCAGCCAGCAGAGAGCACAGAGTCACTAATGTGCAGAGTGCTAAAGATAAGGACATTCTCTGTGGTTTTAAATTATTGGAGAGATGGCAGCCAGCTCGGGATGTTAAAGTGTTAGAGTATCAAGAGTGACAGGTGGGGTCGAGAGTGTCAAAGGAGTCTATCGGATGGGGCCTGTGGTGGTGACAGTTTTGGGCATATGATAAAGCAGTGGCAGCTCCTCCGCTATTGTGGATGAGCATCGGCCACCCTGCAAGAAGTTTTATCATTTTATTTTCCCTTTCCAGTCCAAGTCTTTGTAGATGGGGCCATCGGGGTAACTGTGATGGGAGGGAGTATTGTGCACTGTTGTCAGTGCACATGTCAGTTTGGCCGGCCATCTCAGGACATCTTAACCGACGTGCCCACTGAACTGTCTCCAACTCGAGCTGCGTTGCGGTGTTGGAGACAGCAGGAACAGTCTCCCAGTCTTTCTGGGAGCACAAATTAAGTTGGCTAGGGCCAATCTTGATGCTGCTCTCATGCTGCTAGCAGCATGAGAGCATCTTCTGGATTGGCCTCAGGGGAGTCTGGCAGCCTGTGCCTGCAGTGGAGAGAAGCAGAAGAGCACAGTACTGCGGGCTGCAGGTAAATTCTTTTTTACAGTTTATTTAATTGTTATCCATCGCTCCCCCATACCCCTTTGCCACTCTCTCCTGACACCAGCGGCTCCTGCAAAAAGGATGACAAAGTCAAAAGTACAGAAGTGCCAAAAAAGGGAATGTGGGCTGTGCATTTGGGTTTTACAAGCAGGCAGTGTGGAGCACAGGGCTACTAAAGTACAGAGTGCTGATTGTCAACTTACTACCGGGTTCATGTTCAGTTAATGGCAGAGACCTAAGTTGATTTTGCTGAGTACTAGGCCCTTCAGGTTTACACTGATTATTCTTTACATGACACAAAAATTGATTATGACAGCAAAACTCTAATGTGCCTTTTGCACACATCTTAAAAACAACACTGAATCTTTGAAAGGTTGAAATACCCGTAGAAGTGAGCTTGGATATGTAGAAATAGTAGGATTAATAAAATAATCAATGTAACATGATTATTAACTAATTACCTCATATTTTTCAGAGAATCATTGTGAAAAAGGAATGATGGCTGCATTGTTCTATAGCCTAGTGTGATGGACCTTTGTTACGTTTCCTCAAGTCTTGCTTTATGTTCTGTTTATGCAACATTCTTCAATAAATAAGACACTTTTCCACTACTTCTTTGTGTGTGAATTGGTAGGTACTTGACCTCTAGACTCAACCCATGAAGAGAAACAAAGTAAATAAGCTCTTTGTCAAATAACTTGTGAGAAAGGAATGGACAGTTTCTTCTCATGAACAACATGGCAAAATATGTTGGAGCATCAGTTTTGTACCTGGTGAACAGAAGAATGGTCACATGATGATCCGACCATGGTATGTTGACAGCTGATGTCACAAATGGATGATTTGGAGTATGAAAATTGAAAAGTGATTTGCCAAGTAGGGTGCTGGCTTCTTCTTAGCAGATTATTTAGACTTCACTTTGACTGCCTGCCGGATTATCTTTACATGCCCCTTGCCTTTTTCCCTTTGCTGATGAACTTACCTACTGGATCATATAGAGCTGTCTGGTGAGAGACCAGACCTGAACTTTTCTGTTTATTTTTCCATTCCCCTTGATATGCAGATGGACTTTTCTTTAGTGGACTCAACCTCGATCCCTTTGCCATGCTAAGAGATCTCTAGAACCATCCTCCTGCGTTTGTTGGTGGAAGGAATCTGTAACCTGAACAATCCTCTTTCTGGATACATTTATTTAGAAATAGATTTACTTTCCCTATATGTGCGGTTTCATACAACAAGCTGCAAGACTCATGACTGAGCTCCTTAGTAAGTCACTTATATGCATTGATTTTGGGTCTTGAATACAATAACCAAATTATCTAAAATTGTCAGAGTTTATTATCGTGTCAATGTTCTTTCCGCAAAAACTGTGCTCATGACTATCTGTTTTATAATGCAAGAGAGGGTGAGTCATAGATTATTTTCTGAATATCAGGATCTTTTGATCTTATTCTGTGTAGCCACATCAGAGCGCCTGGTTTGTATAATTCTGGTTAGAGTTAAGGTTGAGTCTTCCAATTCCAATACTCTATTTTATTGCATGATTCTGAGAGTAGTGTAGTTGAACCTGATCTCTAATTTGTGAGTTGGCTACCAATTATTGGTACTCATTGGGTGGCCAACAGTTTGAAACCCTGATTTCTATGACAAAGGAAGGTCCATTAGAGGTCCAATGCCCCTGTGGGTGAAGAATAATAATAGTGTGGGCCCAGTGATAGAGGAAACAAAAAGAGCCACCTCTGCAACAAAGCTTAGTAGCAGAGTAATGTTTTTTTCTAGTGAACTGAAGAATTTAGGGTGCCCAAAATAGATTTGCCCTGTCCAGCTAAAAAGCTTAAAATCTAATGTTTCAACAAAAAGATTGATGGAATACTGATGGCTTCCAAACACTTGTAGCAGCAAATGAGTGTAAGTGGCCAAGGTTATGTCCAGATATGGGTCCCTTGCTCACTGTTCAACTGGATTCAAGCTAGCCTGGCCTGGCAGTTCGGGCTGGACTTTTCCTATGGAACGCAGGTCATGACTGATTTTCATGTGGCTGCGTCCAAACTGGGGTTACATATTGAGCAAAAGAACAGTGGATTTAACCCAGATCTGTGACTAGGGGTGAGGTTTGAAAAGTTTCAGCACTTCGTCCATCATCTTGTTGTATTTCTGTGCATTTAAGAGGATCAGGCATATGCAGATCAGATAAGCCAATGATTCCTCTGGTGAGAGACTGAGGGCCCGATTCACAGAACTAACTTAAGACAAAATCCTAAACTTACTACCATTTTGGTATTCACAGAAGGCACTTACTCATTTTGGTATTCACAGAAGGCATTTAGGAGTCCTAAAGTTAGGACTCCTAACTTCTGTGAATACCGAAGTGAGTAAGTGTCTTCTGTGAATACCAAAATGAGTAAGTGCCTTCTGTGAATACCAAAATGGTAGTAAGTTTAGGATTTTGTCTTAAATTATTTCTGTGAATCGGGCCCATAGTCTGCATGCCCCGGTTTTTGCTAGTGACTTCCAGCTGCCATTTAAGTCTTTGATTGGAAGAGTCACGAGTCTTGCGAATGGAATCTGCTTAAGAATTGGCTTTCTTAAAGCACAGTTTAAATATGGCTGGCAGTTCTTTTCTCCATATGTTCAGTATGACTTGAATTGTACTGTTAGGGGTACATTCTCAAGAACATGTGATAACCATCGCAAAAGTTACTTAACGCAATCTGCAACATCGCAGTCTATCACGGGAAACTTACGCCGTGTTAACCAAGTATTCACAAAAAGGCGGTACCATTCTATAGCCACCAGATAATGCGTCAAATGGCCGCGTTAAAACCACGCCACGCTGCAAAAATGCAAAACACGAACGCAAAAAAGCTGCGATGAGGCACAGCGCGATACAAAAAGCTGGGAAAACCAGCGGAAGCCATGCAAATCCCACACAACTGACGGGAAACTGCACTAAAAAAGCAGAACAAGAAAAACACACCAGAAACAATCCAAAGTGCTTAGCAACATGGATGCATCCTGACTGAGCGCAGAGGCCAACACAAACCCCACAAGCCCCACAGATTACCAGCAAGGTACAACGGGGTCGGGGAAGGCCAGGTAGAAGAGGGAGAGGAAGACGGGGTGCAGTCCGCAGGAAAACAAGACCAGCGTCACGGAGGTGACAGAACACTACCAGCAACTGACCCACAATCAGAATACCTGGAATGCAGCCGGAGTGTCGAGGAGGCCAATGGAGGAGGCCAAGAGGCACTGGCATGATGTGAAAACCTAAACCAGGCACCAAGACGCCACCAACAGGAAGGCAGCGACGGCGACAGGAGGTGGGAGTCCTGCGCCACAGGAGGGGCAGGAGGAAATGGAGGCCAGTCATCAGTGTGGAGATGGTGCAAGGAGGTGGGAGTACGGACAAAGCTGAGAGGACCTGACAACAACAACAGGGTGAGTAACGACCAGGGACTGGGGGGACCGGGGGAGATGGGCACAATGGCACACATGCCCAATCAAGTATAGAACACTGTACACCCTCAATGACCTAGGATCATGTCCCAGAACCCCGTGGCACACTGCAGCACACACATATAGCAATCACAGCACATTCCATGACAATGTAGCACCAAGTGCAACACCGACACTGCAAAACAGGGAACCTAACTGGGTCCGCACATGCACAGAAACAGGCCACTCACATTGAACAGAGCAGGAAACTGTGAGATGCATATGTACGGGTACAACCTCACATCCGTCACGTAGTCCAAATGTCCACTGTCCCCCCTCAAATAGCCATCCCCGCCCAAACAGTCACAATGTACATTGTCACACAGTCTGCATGTCAACCAGAACAATGTGCCAAAATACATGTCAACATGCATCTCCCCTTCACATTGCAGAGGGACAAAAACACCTCCAGCAGGTCAGACCAGACAACCCAGCAGTGATGCTGGATATGACCACCACACCTTCAACACCGACACCCTACAAAAGCTCATGGATATCACAGGCCAAGGAGCAGGGCAGCCAAGCTACATAGAGAAGACCCCAGCCCCTACTCAGACCACACAGCAGGAAGCTCCCGCCACCACGGCTGGCTCCTGACACTTCACCTAGGCACACATCGCATTCCAATGCCAGGTTTCAGAATGCCAAAAGGAGGTGGCTGAACAGGTGCGGGTGGGCTCAGAGCTCATGGAAGCCAAACTGGACCACATGCATGGATGTCTAAGTCCCATCAGGGACCACCTACACCCCACAAAGGAGACCCACACTGTGACGGAGACACATGCAGATGGACATTCCCAGCACAGAACGACGCCCAGGGGCACACACATATCAGTCACACACCTACGTTGGCTTTGTGTACGGCAGCCAAGTGCACCCCTCTTATTGTATCGAAGGGCTGATGACAAAGTGACATGTCCAAGCTCCGACCCACTGCCTGCAGTGACATGTCTGCGTCCACTGTACACAGCACAATGCAATGTTGTAGGGCCCTCATGCATACAACAAGACCACAGGGACACACGCATATATCATGTAGAACTTGTTACGGGCAGGGCCACATGTGTAGTGACGCCTGTGCTGGAAGTGTGTGAGGTGAGTATAAGCCAGTCCGCACGGAGTGCTTGGTGCTGTCAACAACTTGAACAGTGGACACCAGTGCAATGGAAATAGAAAACACCTGCATGACAGAGTCAACAGCTGAGCAACATGGAGGGAGCCGGAGCAAGGATGGAGGTCACCCAACATGCAAACAGAAGTGTCCGTGAGTTGCAGTGCACTGAGGTTGGGGCACTAGAGATGAGCTCGCTCATGAGAAGAAATTGCTAGGATTCTGTCCCTTCGGGTTGTTCCTGGTGCAGCAGCAGGGGGGGGTGTCACACCTGCATCATCTTCCTCATTGTCGTCCCTGGTCTCCCACACTGCCTGAGGTGACATTGCTGCATGAGCACTCCATAGCACATAACCAAAACAGTAATGCAAGATGATTTGTGATGCACTGAGTTAGTGGCACCTGGTGTACTGAGAAGGGGAACAGGCAGAAGATGGTATCCGCAACAGGTGCTAGCAACTCCATCAGTCTGCCAGTGCAACCGTTTCGGCACTGGCAGTTGGCGTTTGGAGTTGGTCCTGGCGGTGGTGGCTAGATTGAAACCCGAGCACAACTGTGATATCACACACTACTGTGTTATCCGCAAAACAGTACAATATCACAATATTAGGCATTAGATTGACTCTTCTCTTTATTTTCTCTTTCGTTGGTCCAGCCAACACGTGTTTTGTCGCCCGGGAGTGCCCGCGACTTCCTCAGGGCTGGAAAATAAACACAAAATTTCCTTGTAATATATACAGCTCTAAACAGTAGCTGATACTATGAGATACAAGTGGAGCCAACAAAGATTGCACCTTGAACGTGATAAATCAGTGAACAGCAATCCAATGTTGTGAGTAACACAAAGTTATATTGAGATTGAGACCAATGAGAAAATAGACCCACGTTGCTGAAACAAAGTGTGTATATACTTTGGAGATCAAAATCCGAGATTATGAACTACAAAGTTGTGAAACCAATCCCTGCATGCACCAGTGTGAGTGACTGGCGGTGGTGGCGTGTGCCTCCTGCAGTGATGCGACGTCCGGGCCGGTCAGAACTCAATTTGACATGTGAGCCCTGGTGTGCCACATTTGAGGTCGGAGGCAGCGGACAGTGCAGGGCCACAGACACATGGCGTTGAAGACCCCAAGGCCATCGCCTCAGAGGCCATCCAATGTCTCAGAAGAAGGGGTCCCGGACCTGACCAGCACAGACTTAGTGGCCCCGGATGCACAGTGGCCGGCACAGGCACCCCACCACGGGGCGGTGTCTTGCGGTGCAGTCAGATGGGCCACGCGAGCTGAGCGGGTCCTCATCAATGTCCAAGGTGTATGTGGTGGAGGGTTGTGGGTGGACTGTGTAAGGTGTCCTCCGCGGCATGATGCAGAGGTTTGATGTTATCCAGAAGCAGCAAAAGGAGGAGTGGAAAGCGACAGCCTTGTTGCCAACACCAATTAGGTATCAGCCACATGAGGATGAAAACTAACCGCTAGTCCATGGACTCAGACGCCACCAAAGTTCAACCAGAGAGTGTCCATGAATGTCGGGGAACAGACTTAGAGGCACCGGTCCTGGGAGGGAATGCAGTCTACGATGATGCCGGAACACTGACATGAAATCCGCCATTGCTAAATCAAGACTCTATGACCTACTGGCCCACAGTGTAGGCGCGAGGCAGCGGTCAGCAGTGGCCCACAGCCACATATTGTTGGCTCGCGATGCACAGAGTTAGTGACACCAGGGCAGTTGTCGGTAGTGTTCGATCACCTCCGTAACAATGATCCTATTCCCTCCGGACGGCAACGCGTCATCCTCTTACACCTCTACTTGCGTGCAATGATATGTGTTCTGCCTTTGAATGATCGATGTCCAGTTCCAGTTCAGTGACCTACTCATGTGCAGCGTAGACCGAGGGGAGTAGTCCTCATAGGCCGACAGACATGTGTGGTTGTACTGCTATGCACAGACTTGGTGGCATCACATCGAAGGGAGTATAGTGACATAAACTCTGCCTCAAATAGTGTTCACTGCCATGGTGTAATCAAGACTCAGTTCCAAATGTGTGACCTACTTGTCCTAGAGTAGGCCGAAGGCAGAAGTCAGCAGGGGACAACAGACATGTGTCGTAGGAATGCCATGCACAGAGTTGGTGGCACCACATCGAAGGGAGTACGCTGACATAAGATCTGCAATGAACATATGTACTCTGCCATCGTGTAATCAAGACTCAGTTCCAAATGTGTGACCTACTTGACTGTGGTGCTAAAGCAACAAATGTTCACAAGGAACTCATTCATTCATTATTGAAAGATATCTGCAAAATTCAATTTTTTTTGCTCTGATTTAATCTTAAACAAACTAGAAAAAGCCCATCACAATAGTAGTCACCTATTACTTACTTCAGCCGAAGTAAGCAACCTTTATTTAGTTTTGTCAACTATACCACAAAAACATTTAATATCTTACACATGGAAGCATTTTTTATATATACATTGTGAGTGATTTGTGAGTCCCAGTGAGATAACCATAACCAAGCTCAGTGAAAAAAATAAAAAAGAGTGAAAAATAGGTTATTGGGGGAATATTAGAAGGAGAGCTATCTACAATAGCCACTGCATTAGGCTCTCTCTTCTTATAGTCGACGGCGTTTCGACCCACTCTTGATACGGGGTCTCTTCAGGACAACAATTCTAGGGACGGTACATCACATAGCATCTATTTCACGTAGAGTCTTGAATATAGCGTGTTACTGACAAGAGATCGACGGACAGGACAGTATGATAGCTGTACTTTTATACGCTTCTATGACGATCAGGAGCGCTATTATGTTCGACGGAGAACCCTTCTGGGGGGTCTGAAGTTATATGGCTGCTGGCTGCAATACCAGGGTGTTTTAAGCGTCGTTGTATAAACCTCCGTAAGCGCAATGCACTATTTCGCTTCCATGGATACCAGGAGCGTTGTTTAGAATGGCCGAAAACCCATTTAATGGAGACCAATCTTCCAGAAAATGATGAAGAGAGGATAAGGCACTATTTTGGGCTAGGAGATGGGATACTATTAGTGCTAATCTACCGGACGAACTTGTCTCCATAGTCTTCGGGCTCTTCAGTTTCCCAGCTCACTACATATTTTTGGTTTTACTGGGCAGTCAAGCTGGAGGTGACCTTGTTTTCCACAATAAAGGCACAACTTGTTATCCCCGCATCACTGTCTCTCTTCATCACTCAGAGGGCCCCGAACACTGCCTATATGCATAGGCTCAGGTTCTTCTCAGGTTCTTCTGCACCTTTGTCAATATCTGTTTTCTTATCTTTATACGTAACCAGTTTGGGTTCAAAATGTCCTTTCCCTCATCTCTGCTCATGAAGCCGATGATTTAATTTAACTACGAAGTCAATTAAAGTGTAATAGGACTCTGGGGGATATGCTACTTGTGCAGTACTTTAAGCACTTTATGAAAAAGAGCAGTCTGTTTGACCTTTGTTTTAGATATCAGAGTTGAACAATGAAGTGAAAAATTCCTTTTCTGCTGGCATGAAGGCAGTGGCTCGCTGGATGTCTTCCAACTTTCTCCAGTGTAATGTCAGTAAAACGGAAGTAATGTTGTTTGGTGAGGCAAAAATGTTGTGGACCCCTGACTGGTGGCCGCCTGATCTGGGAATAGTTCCTGAACCTAAACAGGTTGTGAAGAACCTTGGGATTCGTTTGGATCAAGACTTGCTTTTTAAACAACATGTCAATTACACTTCAGGAATCTGTTTTCACACCATTAGTTTGTTACGGAAAATCTTTCCCCTCCTGCCAGATTCCTGTAAGAGAACCTTGGTCCAGACCTTGGTTTTAAGTAGGATTGACTACTGTAATGGCCTGCTTCTTTCTGCCAACGAAAGTGTTTTGAATAAACTGCAGGTCATTCAAAATACGGCAGCTCGCCTTGTCCCTAATGTTCCCCCCAGAACTGCTTCTAAGCCCCTCCTGGAACAGCTACACTGGCTGTCGATCCGTCAGAGGATAAAATGTAAGATATGTTGCCTTATCCACAAATGCATAAATGGCCAAGGGCCCGTTTATCTACAAAATAAATTTGTTCCCTACATTCCGCTCCGATCACTAAGATCTAGCAATAACCTCCTCCTGGTGATCCCTCGTGCAAAAAAAGCCAGACATGGGAATAAAGCTTTATCCATTACAGGCCCCACATTGTGGAATAAACTTCCTTTATCATTAAGACAATGCAAGGAACATCTTACCTACAGGAAACTTCTTAAAACTGTGCTGTTTAGGAATGAGATCTAACTCCTCTTTCATCTTATCCTTGCTTTACCGATTACTGAAAAGCGCAGAGATACTCCATTGGAGTCGATTCTAGCGCTATATAAACTAATAAATAAATAAATAAATAAGAGTTCAGTGTCAACCGATTGCATAAATGAATGTCAAGCAAATAACTCATGTAATTCATTATTGATGTCTGTATAGCTACATAAAAAAAGATCATTTTGCTCCACTAACGGTATAGACCAAGAGGCAGCCATTTGTCATAGGTATGACAAGACAAATGCTACTTTAGCTTGTTTAGTGGGGAAGCAAGATGCTTTACACATGAAGTGCAATTGGCATTGATTTATAAAAGTAGTAAACTTGGCAGGGTCCCCCAGAAATCGGTCAGGAGGAATTAGAGGTGTTGTGGAAGGAGTAGTTACATGAAAAACCTGGCGGTGACCCCCTTTAAGAAACTGTCCTGTCGACATGTTGCGACCGCCTCTCATTTTCTCCTCATGGTAGTAATTTCAATATGGGCAAGATATTTTCTCACACCATTATTGGTCCAGCACAACCACTTGCTAAACATGTCCCGTAAATAGAAGATGTACGTATTCGGATCCATATATGGGAGGGACATGTTTTTGCTGGAGCAGCAATATAGTGTAGCTGCCTTTTGTCTAGTTGCATATGCAAGAGCGACCCCTTGAGCCCCGTAGCGGTCTGATAAGGAGAGTTTATTCCAATCAGGTCTACATAACAACATGGTGTGTGACCAGTTTAAATGTATTTAGACAGGGCCGGACTGGGAACCAAAACCGACCCTCGCAAAGTGCTCGGCCGGCCCCCCAGGTGGTTGGGGCTGTGGCTGAGCTGTTTGCCTGGGCCGGTTTCGGCAGATTTTGTTACAGGGGCGATATTGCAGCTACGCTGCAAGAATGCTCCTGTAACAAAATAGGCCCCCCAGGGGCCCAAAACCGGTCCCCACCTTAGCGGCCCACCGGGGAAATGCCCGATGCCCGCTATGGCCAGTCCGGCCCTGTATTTAGACACTCCTTTGGCCGATCACCTCACGTATCAATTCTGTCCATCAGGTCTGCATGTAAAATAGATTTTTGGCGGAGGATTCCCATTTTCAGTACACAGCGTTTACCTCATTATTCCCTAGGAGGATCAGCCCAGGCTTACAATCCTTGGGTAAGATAAACAGATACATTAATACAAATTTGAGCTTTCCGATTACAGGCATGACATATTGACTTCTAGCATTTGCGCTCTTTTGCCCCATACAGAAGGCCTGCAGATAAGTAAAAATAATTGCCTACTATCAATTAGGGGTGGGCGGAATTTGCGAAATTCACATTCGCAAATTATCGCGAAAATGTAAAAAATCACCGCAAACACGCGGAAATATCGCGAAGATGCAGAAGTTTTTTCCCGCCCGTTCGCGGTATGTTCTGCGTGGTCGCGGCTCGCCAACTTACCCATGCGGTTGCTCGCGGGCGCGGCCATCTTGTTTTCACTTGTTTTGCGGTGCATGATCGCGAGAAGAAAGACGTGATCGCGCGACGAATGATGTTACTGCGGGTGCGAACTGTCGCAAATGGCTACCAACAATCCAACATCTCGTGGAGAACGCGACCGGATCGGGAAAAGTTGTCGGCGAACGCGGGGATTCAGGTAAGGCGATCGCGCGCACACAAGAATGTATAATTTTACAGCACGAGCAAGCTACAAATTTCCAGTAAAATGCGGTTGTGGAAATTTTGACATTTTCGCGCTCTCCGCGCAACGCGAAAATGTCAAATTATCGCAATTTCCGCGAGCGGAACGGATTTTTAGCCCAGGCCTACTATCAACAAATAGCAGTCACATAGTAGTTTCTGCATTAATTATGGACCAGCAGTATCATATGTGAGAATTGCAACCCACATTGCTCTCTTAATACAACACAGGAAACTCCTGACTTTTCTGTGTTCATGAAAAGATTAGTTATCTGTACCTTAGAATGATATTGCCAAACATGGGGAGGATGTTTTCCTCTTCTCTATATTTCATTTCCAATTTCATTTTCTCTTTTTACTTCAAGGCACTTAGGGGCCGATTAGGATGGCGGGCGGACTTCCATCCGCCCTCCACCCTAGTGCTGCTGGGACCAGCCGCTAGTGGTGCGGTGGTCCCGCACCTGCAATAAGGATGCCACCGCCACTGTGGCACGTGGTGGCATCCTCTATTCCCAGCAATGCTGGGAATGCACTGTGTGCATTGTCATGCAGAAGGTGACAGGCACCGTGTGGTGCCTGCCACCTTGTCCATGACAATGTAGGGGGGTACCATAGGTACCCCCCATGTGCACCCCCATTACCCTGGGGGCCCACAACAGGCCCCCAACAGCAAAATCCTCATGCCTTTCCATGGTGGCAGTAAAGGCTGCTTCCCGCACCCATGCTAATATGGATGGCGATGTCTAGCAGACACCGCCACCATATCTAGCCCCTTTTCCACCCGGTTGACTGGTCGCCATACTGATATGGTGGGGGGAATGGGTGGCGGGCAGAGGGAAATGTAGGGCGATCCGCCCTACATCGTAATCAGCCCCTTAGTGTGACAGCACTATGAGCTATTGGTGTCCCTTCTCTTGTTTGATTATTTTCTTTTACCTCAAATGGGTTTCTTTCTTGGGAATATAGGTTTCTGACACTCATGAGCAAACTATTTATTAGCCTGGTGGAGGCCATTGATAAGTTGAAGATCTAAATAATCTCTACATTGGAGCACTTATCGAAAAAACCCTTCACCTGCCCAAAAACTTTTTTGTTAATATATTTCCTTGTTAGGGGCTGTCCCTCTATATGGACATATCAGTACACTCATTGTTCATTTACCCACAGATGCCCCCCGCCACCCTCCTGAAAGTAACCAATAAGAGTGGTCCTGATGAAGGTGGAAGCTACTTTTTCCCCTTGAAACGTACGTTGACCAGACGGTTGGGAATCCCTTAAGAACAACACTAAGGGGCCGATTCAGATTCTGGCCGCAAAACGTACCGACCGACACGGACACGGAATGGAGACCGACCGACACGGACTGGCGCCTTACGACCCGTGCAGTACGATGCAACGCGTGTGAATTACAACCGACACGTATGGAATACAAGCCGTACGACCGTGCCGTAGGGAAAACAGTGATTCGCCCAGAAAACGACACGAGTTGCATCGACCGAAACGTACCAGGAATGAACCCGACCGACATGTACCCGCGATGTCTGATCCGCACAGTACGATGCAATGCGTGTAAACCCAGACCGACTCACACGGAGCCCAAGCCGCATGACCGACACACACAGAAAAAAGAGACCTCAAGCAATAGAGATCTCTGCGACCGACGCGTATGAAACACAGAAGAAAGTCAGCGTGAACAAGCCGGAGAAGCCCGCACGAGCCAACATAAGCGTCTGTCTCGGTCAGAAGAAGGTCTCCTTCATGCCTAGAAAACCCAAAGGAAAAAAGACAAAAAAAGGACCAAACAAGCAATGACAAAGTCAATAAATATCAACAAAAAAAACCTGGAACAAAGACACACCCACAACTCCACCTATATAAAGGACATCAATCACTACCATGATCCTTTGTAAATAGGAAACAACAGCCAGCAGAAAACACCATTACACAGCAACCACGGACACACTCACAACTCACCCATCACACAACCTTCACACCATTAGCACCTCACCAAATGCACACACATATACAGCTAGCAAAACCAACACTAACCCACCCTTACTTGCACCCTCACACACACATCACTCACCACCACCACCCATCACCATGCCCCCCAAGAAGAATCCAAAGTTCACAGATGATGAGTTAGAAGTGCTGGTAGATGAGATCATCAGAGTAGAGCCACATTTGTTTGGTACATTGGTCCAAAGGACCCCCATGTCACAGAAAACAAAGGTGTAGGCGAGGATTGTGGACAAGGTGAACGCACAAGCACCAACGTTGTGCACAAAGGACGATATCCAGAACAGGTGGTATGACGTGCGCAGGAGGGTCAAGAAACTCATTGAGAAAGATCACGCCTTGAGTCAGGGCACTGGCGGTGGCCATCCTGCCAAACCAGTCTACTTCAGGACCTGGGAGGAGAAGGTGCAGGACATCCTACCACCAGATAGCGTCCATGGTCTAGCAGACATACCAGAGCCTGGTGAGTACACAAACAACATATTCTATATTGTGTGGCAAGGGGACAGTGAAACCATGCACTGTTAGCAAAGCCACAGTAAGCAATAGATAATCATCCCAAGATGTGTATGCTAGTCAGACAAACACAATACCTGCCATCTCATAGTGACTTGGAACTGTGTCATGACATGTACCAACCTACAAACAAATAGAGCAAGGCAGTGGCACAAAGCCAAATAAACACTGCCAGACAGTTTGCCAACACAAACACACTACCTCACAGTGCATCTGACAGACAGGAAGGAACATTGGGTATGCAGGTGAAGTGAGTGTATCCAAAAGCAAGATGGGGTTTGTAGTCACAGATAATTCTCCCCCTCCAAATTGGCCCATCAAGACCTCTCTGAACCATGCCCAGATCACAGGGAGTGGAAAATGACTGACAAGTTGGCTGACTCTGGGTCCTGCTGTGGGGAGCACAAGGCCCTGGTAGGGCTTGTGTGCCAATCAGAAGCAGGACACCACTGACTGAAATCCTGAAAGAAAACTTGCACGCCCTCCAATGGAAGCACATTTCATGATGGGATGTCTGGCCGGGTGGGAAGGAGGACTGACAGCTCTGACCATACTTACCAGCATGTGGAGACACACACCCCCCTCAACGCAAACTCCACACAACTCACCATGTAGAATGCATTGACTCACACCGTAGTGAAATATCAGCCAAAGATACACCATACTGTGTGCTGCTGTGTGAAGCACAGGGGCTCTCTTTCGACCTGTAACCAAACAAACACAAGGACTTCACAGTCAGCCATCTTGCCATTGCTGTCACACACCCTCACAGGGAAGCAGAGTCAAAAGGAAGGAAGTATGGGCATGCTGGGTGTAGCCAAGAGAATGATGGGAGTTGCAGTCACAGACATTCCCCACCCACCCACATGGCCCAGCAAGCTCACACTGAACCATGCTCGCCTCACAGGGAGTGGGAATGGACTGACAAGATGTCTGACACTGGGCTCTGTTGTGGGGAGCACAAGGTCCTGCTAGGAACTGGGCACCAACAAACACCAGGACTGCACAGTCGGACATCTTGCCATTGCTGTCACACCCCCTAACAGGGAAGCAGAGTCAAAAGAAAGGAGGTATGGACATGCTGGGAAGGGGGTGTAGCCAAGAGCATGATGGGAGTTGCAGTCACAGACATTCCCCACCCACATGGCCCAGCAAGCTCACACTGAACCATGCTCGCCTCACAGGGAGTGGGAATGGACTGACAAGATGTCTGACACTGGGCTCTGTTGTGGAGAGCACAAGGCCATGCTGGGAACTGGGCACCAACAAACACCAGGACTGCACTGACAGACATCCTGAAAGTTAACCTGAACCCACTGCAATGTTGGCACGCTTCATGATGGGTTAACTGGCCTGGGAGAGAAGGAGGCCCTGACTTGTAAACAAATAACACAGATGATGGCCATACACACACCTTCTATGCTAAAACACATTGCACACGTGGTACCAGTCACTCACAAAGATGATGCCCGGGCAAGATGTCTGACACGTGGGCTTGAGAAATGATGTGGCTGACAATCACACATATGCACTGGCCAAACAAAACCCGGTCGCACACACAGCCATTGCAACCATATGTTCAAACTCATTGTCTGGGGATGCAGTGTCCAGGGGTGCCTCCTGGCCTAGCTGGGGAGGTATGTCTTGCAGATGACAAGTGTGGAGAGCCATATATGGTACATTGCACAAAACACACAGGAACTCACATATACATCATTGACAGGGGACATCTGACAGTGAATGGAATGGACACACCGATATAGCCGACACCAGAGCATTGTCTCATTCACACTCGGTGCTGTTGCGAGCTGCATTCCACTCCTACATCGTGCTGAAACAAATGCATCCTTCACACAACACACCACTCACTGACATAGACACTGTAGACACAAGGTCGAACCTGGACTGCATTGGAGGAGACATGCTACTCACAGCAGCCAAATTGCAACACACACACCACCGGCCTAAACTGTCATGAGCATTGAAAAGCCAGAATGCTACCTTGCCCAATCCATGGCACCATGGAGATCATTGACAAGTCAAATCACATATGCACATACAAAACTCAGCACCAGACTCATTAACGATGGTGACATCATCACTTGTATGAAATGAGATGGGAACTAGGAACACTGTAAAAAAAACCTTCCTCTAAAGAGATCACAGGCATACCGGACTGTGACCATGTCGTACCAATACACCAATGTGGCACACAAAGACTAGCAAAATCTGCTACCACACATGCCCCAATCTTTCAACCTATCCTCAGTGGAATTGCACGTATGTCCTTGTTAAAGCTCACATGTGTACCGGGATGACACACCTGTGTCAGCAATGTGATGGCCCTTGAGTAGTAATGGTCATGTACAGACAAATTTATACATGAGCTGGGCATGCACACACTTCGACATGCACATTGAAATGTTTCATTTTGGCTGGGCAATGTGCAACAACAATATCAATCTCTGTCCGTGACAACCCTGGACAAAGCAGTGTATATGCAGGCATCCAGACGTACAGTAGAAAATCTCATGTATGTGATTCATTGATGCCTATAGAAACCTTAATTACATTGTGTGTCTCTTCCAAACACAGGTGATGCTGGGGACACAGCACCAAATGAACAGGAGTCCCTGTCCCAAACTCTGGTGGACCCTCAGCTCTCTGGTGTGGATCCGTCTCTGTCCTCTTCGGATGACGACGAACAACCTGGCACCTCCGGTGTGAGTCATCGTGCAGCACCAGCAGCACTAACATCTGTACCCCCTGTACCCACGCCTCCAGCATCTGGAAACAGACAGGGCATCCCCGCCAACACAGACGGACCAAGGCCACAGAACACCGACAGCACAGGTACACAGGACCCCAGGAAGTTACAGACAACACCACCAGCAACAACATCCAAGGGGTCCCAGTGTCACCTGTGCATGCCGCCGCTGGTCCTGCCCGTGTGGATAGGGGTGCTTGGAGGGGCGGGAGGCAGAGGGCGCGCCTTGCAGAGGGGTTTGGACTGCATGATGACCTCCAACTGGCATGCATCATAGATGCATTCCAGGATAGCTTCGGAGGATTTGGCCAGGTAGTGGGGATCCTCAAGGACATGCAACAGGAGCAGGCTGCCCACCATGCCCGCATGGAGGCAAAGCAGGATTCACTTACTGCGGTGCATCGGGATATACTCCTATGCCTCCGCCAGATCAGCACAAACATGTCCACACCTCCCTGTGTGGCCACAACATCTGTTGCCACACCATCTGCCAGTGCCACAGGGAGGGAGGATTACTCTGGTGGAGAGTCCCATGCACCGCAGATGCCTGCACCTGAGGATCCCCCCCCAAGAAGAAGAGGGGTTGTCTGAAAAAGGACAAGTGAGACGCAGATGTCCCTGCACATCCCCCAGGGCCTCTAAACCTGTTCTGGACAATGTTCTTTGTGCGCAACGCGTTCACCTTGTCGTATCTGACACAACTCACCTACATGACATGGAGGGTTCATGTTGGTCCAATGTAGCAGATGACTGTGGACTTTTCTCTGGACATTTCAGCTACCAACACTTCCAACTCTACTGTGAACCAATGTACAGCATCCACCATCCTGTGTACTATCCTCACACCAGTATACCATACTTGCCTCTGTTGTGATTCCAACTTGTCATGTGTCATGGAGATGTTGATCTGCTAAACAACACAGTGCATGTCAAATACTACAATGCGACCACCATTATGTGAGTCATGCTGATGTGACACATGTGAGGGACACACACCACTATGGCACCACAGCACATACTCACCATGTCCATGTAACTCATCACACAAAATGATGTTGACCTGAAATACATTGGTATGCACAGACACAACACCTATCCACCGTCAGTGGTAACAAGTCCACAGGTGAGGTAAGAAAATGTCAGTCAGATGTGGGAAGACAGACAACGCACCCAACAAAGCATAGCTCAGGTTCATTACACATCAGCAACATGTTTATTCCACAATAGTTGCAAGGTAATTGTACGTTACAGTGGACACATGGTCACAAATTGTCGGAGAATTGAAGTCCAGGGGTGTGTGGCACATCACTTGATGGGAATTGACAACTCCCACACTGGTGTTGCTGTTTTTAACTCTTCACTGTAATTTTGTGCTTTTGCTACCTGTTTTAGATTATTATGGTTTTAATTAACTAAATAATAAACATTACTTACTTACTTACTTGGTGTTGGATTCTGGGTGTTGGGGGTCAGTGTTGACCAAACAATAGGCAAAGTACCCTGGGAAGGACAGACACAGTCACAAACACAGCAGAACAGGAGAGAAATGCAATACACATGCTCAAAACATGTCACTAGCAACCTACACAGAAACAAGTTTGCAGTTCTACACTATTGTGGAGTACAGACCACCTGAATGGACACATCACTCCACGCGTCCAGTCAAATGATACACAAACACACTCAAACAGCAACAGAGCAGCCACAACACATTTCAGGCTAACTCCATACATTGACATAACAACCCTGTAAACTCACATTCAGATGAAGAAGTTGTTGATGAGCTGTGTGCGGACGTCACCCTTATCATCATCATCACTGGCATTGTGTCCCAGGCCTGGATCCTCCACAGGTGGCGGAGGTAGGTCATCATCATCCTGAATGAGAGGCAACTTCTTCCACACTGCCATGTTGTGTAGCATGCAGCATACAAGGATAATTTTGCACACCTTTGCAGGCTCATATGGGAGGGTTCCTCCGGTCTTGTCCAGCAGTGGAAGCGGCTTTTCAGGAGACCAAATGTCCGCTCAATCACCCTCTTGCTCCGACCATGTGCCTCATTGTAGCGCATCTCGGCTGGTGTCATAGGGTTCCTGAGAGGTGTCAGCAACCATGGCATGTTGGGGTATCCGGAGTCACCTACACACAAACAATTGAACAATTAGCAGAGTTTTGAAGGAGGGTGGAATACAACATTGCCAAACACACACAATGGTAAACAGCCAGTACACACCGACAAGCCAGGCACGCTGGTCTGGCATCTGTGACATCAGCATTGCAATGCGACTACTCCTCATGATGTAGGCATCGTACGCAGAACCGGGGAAACATGCACACACATGTGTGATACACATGTCTGCAAGACATACCACCAGAGCATTGATGGAGTGGAAATTTTTCCTGTTCCAGTATGCCTGCTCATGTGCCTGTGGTGGTATCAGGGCCACATGTGTACCATCAATAGATCCGATGACGTTCGGCATCCTCCCCAGTGTATAAAAGGCATTCTTTATTTCAGTGAGTTGACCGGGGCTAGGAAACTTGATGTACAGGTCAAGGAAATGCAACATCCCCTCCAAGACATCGTGTAGCATACGACTAAACATAGTTTGCAACATACCACTAGCAGTAGCCATAGTGTACTGGAAGGTACCAGTAGCAAAGAAGTGTAGGGCTGCCATCACTTTCACCTCTGGGGTCAGTGCTGTAGGGTATGTCCGGCCAGGCAGCAGATGTGGCGCCAACTGCTCCGCCAACTCCTCAATCAGTGGCCTGGTGAAGTGGTACCGTCAGATGCAGTCATGTTCCTGCATGGTTTCAAGGTCTGGGAATGGTCTATGGACAGCTGGTGCCCTGCAGAACAGAGATGCACAAAGGAAGATTGTCGGTTCATCCACCCATGTGGCTATGACCAAGCAAAATATCACATGATACATCATGATAATACACAATGTACTGAGGTGTGTGCTGTTGGGCAATAGACACATATGTCACCTACATGGCCATCACATCACATCTCAAGTCCACATGTTCACATAAGTCCCATGTAGTGCAATGGCCAATCATTGGGCTGTGTCACCCTACCTATGTACTGCTGTGACGTTACAAACACACACCACAGTGACAAGTGAGGCCTGATGTCTCCCAGACATCACAGACCTTTGCCATGCAGATACCCAGGGTCCCTGTATTGCCACATGGACACTGGCATGACATGGCGTATCATGTACACGCCACAAGGCAGCCGTGAGTCCCACAGGTAGTAGCCACTGTTGTCTCTACTGGCCCTACATGTACATCTCGTAGACACACACTCAACATCAATGTTGATGCACAAACCACATGGATGTGGAGACTGTCACCCATTGGGCACAATTGATCAGCCACATCTGAGACACATCATGCACACAGACTGTGGGTGTACATCAGAATTGTGGCTACAGGTCACACTGTGACATACATGCCATCACCCCCAGGACTCAGGGTGTATGTGACATGTCCTAAACATATCCAACATGAAACTGTGTCCATGACTCATGCCCATAACTGTACAGTTGCACATCACTGTGGTAATGTGTACAAGACACAAAGGATTCTGTCCCCATGAACACGTGCACAGCCTGGGTGTGGCTGCACAAAAATACCACACAACAAACCAAATGTTGCCCCCCCAAACACACAGGGAATGCAGCCTTACATGCAATGGGACACTGTGTGGACAATGCTGTAGTGTGGTAGCTGTGCACCTGAGTCCCTGGCAAGTAATTGTGTGTTGAAGCCGTCAAATAGTCACACCAATGACGCCCGACGCGGGTGACAATGCGTACGCATTGCATTGTTCAGGGCCGAGCCGTGCGTATGCCTAGCCATTGACTGCAATGAGGTACCACGCGGGTGACTATGCATATGCATTGCACAGTTCAGGACCGAGCCGCGTGTACGCTTAGCCATTGACTGCAATGAGGTCCAATGCTGGTGACTAGGCGTACGCATTGCACAGTTCAGGACCGAGCCGTGCGTACGCTTAGCCATTGACTGCAATGAGTTCCGACGCGGGTGACTATGCATACGCATTGCACAGTTCAGGACCGAGCCGTGCGTACGCTTATCCATTGACTGCAATGAGCTCCGACGTGGGTGACTATGCGTACGCATTGCACAGTTCAGGACCGAACCGTGCGTACGCTTAGCCATTAACTGCAATGAGTTCCGACGCGGTGACTATGCGTACGCATTGCACAGTTCAGGACCGAGCCGTGCGTACACTTAGCCATTGACTGCAATGAGGTCCGACGCGGGTGACAATGCATACACATTGCACAGTTCAGGACCGAGCTGTACGTATGCTTAGCCATTGACTGCAATGAGGTCGAACGCAGGTGACTATCATGCATACGCGTCGGGCAGGCATGGTCCGAGACCGGCGTACGCCTTGGCCATAGAATCATATGGGGACGGGTGCATATGTATTTTCAAACTACGCGTTGTCCATTCAGTTGACCGAGCCAGGCGCTCCCATTGGCTCTGGACTGTCATGGAGACGGATGCAGATTCAAAACTTGGAAATTCAGTTGGATGCCTACAACAATGTTGCAATTACTAGGGTTTCATGAAGGTGAAGATTTAAATGATGCGTAAAACATGTACGAGTCGTACATTTCCATGGATTGGCCAGATTCATAGAATGCAACCATGTTGGACCTATCACTTGGGACACATTGCACAGAGTCTGCCTCTACAGCACAGATATAAGGCTGGCTGGCCCCCAGGGAGCTCACTTGCCTGCACTACATGCTACTGGACCACATCCCTGCTACCACTGCTGCTGTCTCTGCATCCTCTGGCTACTGCTATGGCACGTACTTTGGAGAGGGCCTCAGCCTTCACTGAGGAGGAAAACCAGGCCCTGCTGGACAGGCTCCTTCCACAGTACAGCAAGCTGTATGGGAAACCAGGGGAGCAGGTGAGTGTGCAGTCCACTGCCTTCCTAATTGTGCCTGTTGTCTGACTAGCAGTACTAGCAGTGTGTACACCAGTGTCAAGCATATTCACTGAGTACTTTCATCCCCCAAAGTGTGTAGGTACATGTAATGAACAGGTGTTCTGCAGCTAAAGTGCATTTGTGCAAGCTTCAAGTTCCCAGGCATTGTTAACATGTCAGACATGCAGGGCATTTGTCCTTTTCCATGGGTGCACTACCTGTGTAACTCAATTTCCTTATTGATGATGACATGTATATCCAACTGTGTGCAGCACAAAAATGGAGCATGTGTGTTATTAGACTGTTAACTTTCTCATCCTCACAGGTTGATGCCCACCAGAAGCAGGAGATATGGCTGACCATCGCCCGGGCAGTTCGATCGGTGGGGGTCTACAAGCGCCAGATCCGCAACTGCCAGAAGAGGTGGCAGGACCTTCGGGGCTGGACCCGGAGGATCACAAGGGTCCAGCTGAAGCTGTCGCCTCCTCGCAGGACGGGCGGACACCGGACCCTGACCACCCCCCCTGCATGCACAGGATCCTGGCGGTGGTCTTCCCGGACCTGGATGGGCAGCTGAAGGAAGAAAGCAGCAAGGAGGGGGTAAGTCCATACCTAATCTGTGTATTATGTGTATTATGTGTATTATGTCTGACATGCTAATTGAAGTCTTTTGGCCTGGTCATACTTCCACATTACGTAGGTCATGTAGTCCAATACTCATGTCCCTCAATTGTGTGATGTACCCTCCTCATCTGATCCACAGGTGTGGACCCTACAGTCTGTTGCTTGTGTCACTAGGGCACTATGTCCCTGCAGTCAGCTATGCTTCAGCTTCCGGACAGCATCTTTTACCGTGACTCTGTTGTGTGTTTCATGGGTGGGTAAATTGTTAACACAATGCCTTAGATCTGACATGTGATCTGTGTGTGCCCTTGATATGTGTTACCATTGCTGGTCTGACTCGCCACATGTGGCTGGGGTATTTCAAACAAACACATGCAACAGGGGACTCCAATTTGTGTGCCTCAGGAGTATGTATATCAAGTGTGTCACACTTGCTTAGCCACCTGACTACTGTCCAGGGCTAAACAGTGTTTCACGTAGACCTGGGCAGTCATGCCTACTCAAGGGCATTTAGAAACACTCTGTAATCCCAATCCTGTGCATCAATTTACAGGTTGTGCTTAGTGATATGTGCCTTCAGATGTCTGCCTCTGTGTCATTGTGGTGTGGCTTCCTTTTCCGTACAACTGTGGTGTTCATGAGTTTGAGGGTCAGCAGGACATCTGAGATGTGACTATGAGAGACAAGACCTGTGTGACATATTGGTGTGTGATCACTTGACAGTGCACAATGGTGTATGCAACTGTGCACTTCAGACAGCTGGGTTACATGCACAGCAGACTGTGATGTGCTAATCTATAGGGAGTTGTGTTTGCAGAGACTCATATGTCTGTTTTGTATGATGTGGGGTCTTCTGGGTCCAGGATATGTTGTTTGCAGGGGATGGGCAAGTGCACTTGTCAGCTGCAGAGATTGCTTTACCCATGAGCTATGATTGTGACACAGTGCCTACTACTGTTGTCTGGATGCCCTGCCCCTGTGACAGGAGACAGTGTTGACTGACTTTCCAGGCATGCCAGTGCCATGGCATTTAACTTGCTATGAGTGATCCTGCATTGTGTACAAATGTGCTCCATGCACCCCATTGTGCCATTGACTATCAGGACATGAGAACATCATAGTGTGTGTTGCTGGCATGCATCACAAGCATGTGAAATGAGACTCTGGCCATCTCTTCATCCTGACACCTGTACTGAGTCAGTGGCAAGAGATGTGATGTGTGTATAGTGACATACTCCTACATGTTCACTTGCATGTCCAACAAATGTGTAGGTGGTGCATGTCAGCACATTGGGGTATTAGCATCCAACATGCAACAGACATATGGGTGCAAGTCCAGGAGGGCTATGAGTGCCATGGTTGATGGTGAGACTGACAATTGGCTGTTTCTAAACAGTGTGAGCACTTTGAGCAGTGTTCAGCTGATGATGCCAGGGCTTGCCCTGTGATGTGATGTACTCACTGTTCTATCCAGATACATCCACGGCCACAGGAGGGGACAACTCCATGGACCAGGAGAAGCCACAGAGCCTGACTGGGACAGAAGGAGAGGAGTCGGAGAGACCCAGTGGCACGGAGGGCGAGTGGAACCACACCGAGGAGTCCTCAGCAACATCCACCCCAGCTGATGGCCACAGCAGCTCGGAGGATGACTCCCTTGTGGAGGCGGGTGTCAGCAGCCACCAAACCCCAGCTAGTGAGGCTGTCCCTGCCACCGCCCCCTCCACCACCATCACCACCCTCCCATCGGCTCCCATCCCAGAGGTAAGTGGAGGCTGCCGTGTTCGGTAGCATGTCTCCTTTGTGCCAGGCAACTCACCCCCTGCTCCTGTGTCCCCTGCTGCCCTGAGTGAGGAGTCTGTGGACTTGCTTTGACAGATCCATGTAGGGTAGACATCAATGCTGAGTGTCCTCCATGCACACACCAGTCTGTTGACACAACTGGTGTCAACATGGAGACCATTTCATCAGCATTTCTGCCCTACAGGGGACCAATCAGTCTGTGGCCTCTTCCCTGACGGAAGCAGTGTCCCTCCTCCAACACTCCCACACCCCTCCTACCCATGCACCACCCACGATTCATAGCACCCTACCTGTCCCAAGCATACACTCACCTGCACATTCTGACAAAACCACAGACATGGGCAGCACACAAACACCCAAACCAAGGGCTAGACGTGCACACAAGCAAGCGCAGGGGACTGATACCACTCTCACAGGGGACTGTTTGCAGACACACACACAGTCATCCACAACCCCTCTGCAGTCCTCCGATACCTCTCCCTCCCAGCCCCCTTCCCTTGCCTCACCTGCAACCTCATCTCCACAGAAGCTCTTCCTCTGTGACCTTGGCCTCTTCCCCACCGACCCTCCAGATTAATCTTACAAGGGGAAGAGGAAGTCCCCACAGACAAAGGGGAGTGCCCCTCACACCTGGACACCCTCCCCCAGGCGCAGTTAGACTGAGGCCCCCACCTGCAAGTCCCCCCCCAGAGCCGGAAGAGCAAGACCGCACATCTGCCCCGCAGCTCCACGATGAAGTCTCCGTCCTCCATCCCCCAGGCCACCACTCCAGAGGTTCCCCTGCCACACCCTGCCCCAGGTTCCCCCACCCACAGATACACCATCCCCAAAATGCGGAGACCCTCCCCCTACCACTTGCTCTTCCACCCCCGGTCAGACAGTTTGTGCTACTGATGTGGGGACCGTGTCTCCCCCTCTGACCTGCCGACCTCACCTAAACCCCATTCCGCTCCCATTGAGTTAGGCACTGCAGTGGAGTCCACGACCACCCCGTCTGACTTGGGCACTACAGTGGGGACCCAGTCCACTCCATCTGACCTGCCCACTGCAGTTGTGCCAGCACACACCCCATCTGACTTTTGCCCCACAGTTGTGACTGCACCCTCTACTTCAGTCAGCTCCACTGCAGTTGCCTGTGACTCTCCTGCATCCACCACCCCTTCACTGCCTCCTTCTGCTGCACCCTGTTCCTGTCCCTGTGGTGCCTGGCCTGCCCCCATGTATGCCCCTCCGAGGGGATGTCCCCTGTCTTTACCAGTGCAGGCAAGCAACGTTGTTACTCAAGTTAACTTTTTGTCATTTGGATATGGACTGGCCATTGGCCTTTGTTTTGAAAGGACTTTGCATTTTAAAATTGCTGAGTAAAGCTTTTTCTTTCTCCTTGTGAATTTGATTTAGCTGTACATTATGTTGATGATGTTTAGCATGACCTTGCAGTTGTAATGCTGGATTTCAAATGTTGAATACTGAGGTGTCGATGTGAGGTACTCCATGTGGTCCATAAGATATGTATCCTATTCTGGTCATTATACATATCATCCTTTGCAGCTAACTGGGTGTGTCATTATTCACAATTTATGGGCATCTCTGTAAACATTTCATTTGCATGGTCACATCTGTGGCTTGTACACATGCACATATGATGTGCTCCCAATTTGTCTATTTCCCTGACTGTGGGCACATCTCCACTGGACATATACGTGTGAGCATCATTGGTGTAGGAGCAACTGGGTCCTCTGTGCAACTTGCTGGACATATGTATTGAGTATGTGCAGATGACTTAAGGGAGACTCCCGTACCCAGGCTGTTGTGACCAGATCCTTCATTGTGTGGTAACTGATGGCTGACTGACCAAGTGTTCTGCTGACATGATTGAGACCTGCTGTGACTATGTTTGGCACAGCTGAGCTTCCACAGGAGTTGAGTCCCCTCAAGTAAGTGTGTTGCTCTGTGACATTGCCTGGGCCCATGTTGTGTGTTGTGTGGGCATCTGTGTATTTGTCCACATCCCTTTTCATACACAGGCAGTGTTCCCTTGATATGTTCCCGTTGTTGACTCTTGCTGAGTGGTACTGTGTCCATCCCACAACTTTGCCATGGGCTACCAGATGTGTGGGTGCATGACACACTACTTTTAATTGGTGTTTCATCATTGGGATTTGTCTGTTCTGAGTGGTGATGATGTGGTCAGATGCAGATGGGACACTGTCAGGGAACCCCAAGGCACTTGTTTGTTCGCAATATCATGTAGTTGTCCCTAGGTGATACCTTTCAGTGATTGAGACATGTGTATGTGTGTGTGTGAGTGATCCCACTTGTCCGGTTCAGGGCTGCAATGTTTGCAGGTGTCAGCATGTGTGCCTTGTGGTTCTCCATGGCTTCTGCATTGTCCTGGGACTGTGGCAGTTATTTGGAAGGTTACGTGAGCTTTGACACCATGGTCATGTACAATCAACAAAGGGAGGACATAGGGCATTTTGAAGAGGTCCAGCATACGAGCCCGTATCATAAACTCCAAAGAAAAGGTATGCTGTTCCTACAGGGTTAAGTTGAGAGAGAGATACAAGTGAATGTCTAACGGGAAGATGGTGAAAACCCGACACCTTAAACCAGTCGTGTGGGTCCGGGAGGGGAATACCTTCCTTCGGAACTAGGGCCCTCACACACCCAGCCAGCTAGGTGTCATGCTTCATCATTGGGCCTGCTCCTCGTTGGGTTGGCGCTGCAATACCCAACGGGCACCCAATGAGGGGCTCTTTGGCGGAGATCTTTTGTTCCTTGCCAATAGATGTGGTGTGAGTGAGGGGCCAAAAAAGTGTAGGTGTAAATTAAATGTGAAAGTTAAAACAGGTTAGGTAAACCAATAATTGTTATTAGGATATGGTTCCTACCTGATTAAAAGAAAAAGAGGAAGGCGGTTTGATCTGACTCAATGGATCAGAACAAAATAACGCTCTATTCCAAAGGGTCAACATGTTTCTTGCCTTAACAGCCCTGCTGGGTCTATGGCAATTCATCAGGACCAAAAAATATATGAAGTGTGAAACTACCTACACACAGTGGTAATGGTGGACAGACTACCTACCACGTAATAGTATTGCTGTTGTTTAGATACTCATGCATGTTGAAGGGATTTCTGCAAAAGAAAAAAGTAAACAGCATATACAAAAGTTAGGCGTATGCTTGCATTCTGTATCTCTCTCTTAATATTGATAACATAAATTCAAACCCTTTTCAAACGAGGGCTTATTAACCCATGGTATTAGAATTATTGTTAAAAGAAACCCGTGGTATGGTCACCTAAGGTTTCGAATTGAGCACGAAGCTCACAGTACAACGTAAACACCCCGGAAGGACATGGACTCACCAATTAACTAGATGACGCCTCGCCTAAACAGTTTCCGGCGGGCCGTGACATCAGAAGATAAGGTGACCTGGAGAATGCATATGGTTGAAAGAAGTTGTAAGCAACCTTAGCAAACACAAATACGGGGCACTGAGGGGAGACCCAACCACTCGGTTTCGCAGGACGCGGAAACCAAGGTAAGTCAGGAAACCGACAAAACTCTGTTGAAGGACTGCTTCTTACCTAAAGAAGATGTCGGCGAGCTTGTAACCTACCCATCCCCGTCGGAACTGGGTGATGGCAGCAGTCGTCTCTCATGCAAAGAAAAAGTATCCGGAAACGTGCAGTGCCCGAAATACGGAAGTGACAAAACGTGCGTCACATCAGTCTAGCACAAGAACGACTAGAACGTTAACCCAGTGGGGTTGAAGCGCAATAAAGGTCCCCATGTTGATAAGGGGAGGTCCTAGAGTTCTAGGGTTCTCATTAATGTCAAGAGATAAAGGGACACCTAAATGTTGGCGTCGAGTGGAGAAAGGAGAGTACATGTCCAGACCGGGGAGCCACGTATACAGCTTAGTAGCCTAGAGGTGTTGTAATGTAGAGTTAAAAAAGGAAAAAACCAGGAGAGGCCATTTGCATCACTTGTTAACCTTAAATTAAAATATGGGCCAAGAGAAGCTATTTGCGTCTCTGGTAACCTGTATACATATCCCACGGGGGTTAACCCGTGCATTCTATAATCAACAAAGGGAGGACATAGGGCATTTTGAAGAGGTCCAGCATACGAGCCCGTATCATAAACTCCAAAGAAAAGGTATGCTGTTCCTACAGGGTTAAGTTGAGAGAGAGATACAAGTGAATGTCTAACGGGAAGATGGTGAAAACCCGACACCTTAACGACTGCTGCCATCACCCAGTTCCGACGGGGATGGGTAGGTTACAAGCTCGCCGACATCTTCTTTAGGTAAGAAGCAGTCCTTCAACAGAGTTTTGTCGGTTTCCTGACTTACCTTGGTTTCCGCGTCCTGCGAAACCGAGTGGTTGGGTCTCCCCTCAGTGCCCCGTATTTGTGTTTGCTAAGGTTGCTTACAACTTCTTTCAACCATATGCATTCTCCAGGTCACCTTATCTTCTGATGTCACGTCCCGCCGGAAACTGTTTAGGCGAGGCGTCATCTAGTTAATTGGTGAGTCCATGTCCTTCCGGGGTGTTTACGTTGTACTGTGAGCTTCGTGCTCAATTCGAAACCTTAGGTGACCATACCACGGGTTTCTTTTAACAATAATTCTAATACCATGGGTTAATAAGCCCTCGTTTGAAAAGGGTTTGAATTTATGTTATCAATATTAAGAGAGAGATACAGAATGCAAGCATACGCCTAACTTTTGTATATGCTGTTTACTTTTTTCTTTTGCAGAAATCCCTTCAACATGCATGAGTATCTAAACAACAGCAATACTATTACGTGGTAGGTAGTCTGTCCACCATTACCACTGTGTGTAGGTAGTTTCACACTTCATATATTTTTTGGTCCTGCTGAATTGCCATAGACCCAGCAGGGCTGTTAAGGCAAGAAACATGTTGACCCTTTGGAATAGAGCGTTATTTTGTTCTGATCCATTGAGTCAGATCAAACCGCCTTCCTCTTTTTCTTTTAATCAGGTAGGAACCATATCCTAATAACAATTATTGGTTTACCTAACCTGTTTTAACTTTCACATTTAATTTACACCTACACTTTTTTGGCCCCTCACTCACACCACATCTATTGGCAAGGAACAAAAGATCTCCGCCAAAGAGCCCCTCATTGGGTGCCCGTTGGGTATTGCAGCGCCAACCCAACGAGGAGCAGGCCCAATGATGAAGCATGACACCTAGCTGGCTGGGTGTGTGAGGGCCCTAGTTCCGAAGGAAGGTATTCCCCTCCCGGACCCACACGACTGGTTTAAGGTGTCGGGTTTTCACCATCTTCCCGTTAGACATTCACTTGTATCTCTCTCTCAACTTAACCCTGTAGGAACAGCATACCTTTTCTTTGGAGTTTATGATACGGGCTCGTATGCTGGACCTCTTCAAAATGCCCTATGTCCTCCCTTTGTTGATTATAGAATGCACGGGTTAACCCCCGTGGGATATGTATACAGGTTACCAGAGACGCAAATAGCTTCTCTTGGCCCATATTTTAATTTAAGGTTAACAAGTGATGCAAATGGCCTCTCCTGGTTTTTTCCTTTTTTAACTCTACATTACAACACCTCTAGGCTACTAAGCCGTATACGTGGCTCCCCGGTCTGGACATGTACTCTCCTTTCTCCACTCGACGCCAACATTTAGGTGTCCCTTTATCTCTTGACATTAATGAGAACCCTAGAACTCTAGGACCTCCCCTTATCAACATGGGGACCTTTATTGCGCTTCAACACCACTGGGTTAACGTTCTAGTCGTTCTTGTGCTAGACTGATGTGACGCACGTTTTGTCACTTCCGTATTTCGGGCACTGCACGTTTCCGGATACTTTTTCTTTGCATGAGAGACGACTGCTGCCATCACCCAGTTCCGACGGGGATGGGTAGGTTACAAGCTCGCCGACATCTTCTTTAGGTAAGAAGCAGTCCTTCAACAGAGTTTTATCGGTTTCCTGACTTACCTTGGTTTCCGCGTCCTGCGAAACCGAGTGGTTGGGTCTCCCCTCAGTGCCCCGTATTTGTGTTTGCTAAGGTTGCTTACAACTTCTTTCAACCATATGCATTCTCCAGGTCACCTTATCTTCTGATGTCACGGCCCGCCGGAAACTGTTTAGGCGAGGCGTCATCTAGTTAATTGGTGAGTCCATGTCCTTCCGGGGTGTTTACGTTGTACTGTGAGCTTCGTGCTCAATTCGAAACCTTAGGTGACCATACCACGGGTTTCTTTTAACAATAATTCTAATACCATGGGTTAATAAGCCCTCGTTTGAAAAGGGTTTGAATTTATGTTATCAATATTAAGAGAGAGATACAGAATGCAAGCATACGCCTAACTTTTGTATATGCTGTTTACTTTTTTCTTTTGCAGAAATCCCTTCAACATGCATGAGTATCTAAACAACAGCAATACTATTACGTGGTAGGTAGTCTGTCCACCATTACCACTGTGTGTAGGTAGTTTCACACTTCATATATTTTTTGGTCCTGATGAATTGCCATAGACCCAGCAGGGCTGTTAAGGCAAGAAACATGTTGACCCTTTGGAATAGAGCGTTATTTTGTTCTGATCCATTGAGTCAGATCAAACCGCCTTCCTCTTTTTCTTTTAATCAGGTAGGAACCATATCCTAATAACAATTATTGGTTTACCTAACCTGTTTTAACTTTCACATTTAATTTACACCTACACTTTTTTGGCCCCTCACTCACACCACATCTATTGGCAAGGAACAAAAGATCTCCGCCAAAGAGCCCCTCATTGGGTGCCCGTTGGGTATTGCAGCGCCAACCCAACGAGGAGCAGGCCCAATGATGAAGCATGACACCTAGCTGGCTGGGTGTGTGAGGGCCCTAGTTCCGAAGGAAGGTATTCCCCTCCCGGACCCACACGACTGGTTTAAGGTGTCGGGTTTTCACCATCTTCCCGTTAGACATTCACTTGTATCTCTCTCTCAACTTAACCCTGTAGGAACAGCATACCTTTTCTTTGGAGTTTATGATACGGGCTCGTATGCTGGACCTCTTCAAAATGCCCTATGTCCTCCCTTTGTTGATTATAGAATGCACGGGTTAACCCCCGTGGGATATGTATACAGGTTACCAGAGACGCAAATAGCTTCTCTTGGCCCATATTTTAATTTAAGGTTAACAAGTGATGCAAATGGCCTCTCCTGGTTTTTTCCTTTTTTAACTCTACATTACAACACCTCTAGGCTACTAAGCCGTATACGTGGCTCCCCGGTCTGGACATGTACTCTCCTTTCTCCACTCGACGCCAACATTTAGGTGTCCCTTTATCTCTTGACATTAATGAGAACCCTAGAACTCTAGGACCTCCCCTTATCAACATGGGGACCTTTATTGCGCTTCAACCCCACTGGGTTAACGTTCTAGTCGTTCTTGTGCTAGACTGATGTGACGCACGTTTTGTCACTTCCGTATTTCGGGCACTGCACGTTTCCGGATACTTTTTCTTTGCATGAGAGACGACTGCTGCCATCACCCAGTTCCGACGGGGATGGGTAGGTTACAAGCTCGCCGACATCTTCTTTAGGTAAGAAGCAGTCCTTCAACAGAGTTTTGTCGGTTTCCTGACTTACCTTGGTTTCCGCGTCCTGCGAAACCGAGTGGTTGGGTCTCCCCTCAGTGCCCCGTATTTGTGTTTGCTAAGGTTGCTTACAACTTCTTTCAACCATATGCATTCTCCAGGTCACCTTATCTTCTGATGTCACGGCCCGCCGGAAACTGTTTAGGCGAGGCGTCATCTAGTTAATTGGTGAGTCCATGTCCTTCCAGGGTGTTTACGTTGTACTGTGAGCTTCGTGCTCAATTAGAAACCTTAGGTGACCATACCACGGGTTTCTTTTAACAATAATTCTAATACCATGGGTTAATAAGCCCTCGTTTGAAAAGGGTTTGAATTTATGTTATCAATATTAAGAGAGAGATACAGAATGCAAGCATACGCCTAACTTTTGTATATGCTGTTTACTTTTTTCTTTTGCAGAAATCCCTTCAACATGCATGAGTATCTAAACAACAGCAATACTATTACGTGGTAGGTAGTCTGTCCACCATTACCACTGTGTGTAGGTAGTTTCACACTTCATATATTTTTTGGTCCTGATGAATTGCCATAGACCCAGCAGGGCTGTTAAGGCAAGAAACATGTTGACCCTTTGGAATAGAGCGTTATTTTGTTCTGATCCATTGAGTCAGATCAAACCGCCTTCCTCTTTTTCTTTTAATCAGGTAGGAACCATATCCTAATAACAATTATTGGTTTACCTAACCTGTTTTAACTTTCACATTTAATTTACACCTACACTTTTTTGGCCCCTCACTCACACCACATCTATTGGCAAGGAACAAAAGATCTCCGCCAAAGAGCCCCTCATTGGGTGCCCGTTGGGTATTGCAGCGCCAACCCAACGAGGAGCAGGCCCAATGATGAAGCATGACACCTAGCTGGCTGGGTGTGTGAGGGCCCTAGTTCCGAAGGAAGGTATTCCCCTCCCGGACCCACACGACTGGTTTAAGGTGTCGGGTTTTCACCATCTTCCCGTTAGACATTCACTTGTATCTCTCTCTCAACTTAACCCTGTAGGAACAGCATACCTTTTCTTTGGAGTTTATGATACGGGCTCGTATGCTGGACCTCTTCAAAATGCCCTATGTCCTCCCTTTGTTGATTATAGAATGCACGGGTTAACCCCCGTGGGATATGTATACAGGTTACCAGAGACGCAAATAGCTTCTCTTGGCCCATATTTTAATTTAAGGTTAACAAGTGATGCAAATGGCCTCTCCTGGTTTTTTCCTTTTTTAACTCTACATTACAACACCTCTAGGCTACTAAGCTGTATACGTGGCTCCCCGGTCTGGACATGTACTCTCCTTTCTCCACTCGACGCCAACATTTAGGTGTCCCTTTATCTCTTGACATTAATGAGAACCCTAGAACTCTAGGACCTCCCCTTATCAACATGGGGACCTTTATTGCGCTTCAACCCCACTGGGTTAACGTTCTAGTCGTTCTTGTGCTAGACTGATGTGACGCACGTTTTGTCACTTCCGTATTTCGGGCACTGCACATTTCCGGATACTTTTTCTTTGCATGAGAGACGACTGCTGCCATCACCCAGTTCCGACGGGGATGGGTAGGTTACAAGCTCGCCGACATCTTCTTTAGGTAAGAAGCAGTCCTTCAACAGAGTTTTGTCGGTTTCCTGACTTACCTTGGTTTCCGCGTCCTGCGAAACCGAGTGGTTGGGTCTCCCCTCAGTGCCCCGTATTTGTGTTTGCTAAGGTTGCTTACAACTTCTTTCAACCATATGCATTCTCCAGGTCACCTTATCTTCTGATGTCACGGCCCGCCGGAAACTGTTTAGGCGAGGCGTCATCTAGTTAATTGGTGAGTCCATGTCCTTCCGGGGTGTTTACGTTGTACTGTGAGCTTCGTGCTCAATTCGAAACCTTAGGTGACCATACCACGGGTTTCTTTTAACAATAATTCTAATACCATGGGTTAATAAGCCCTCGTTTGAAAAGGGTTTGAATTTATGTTATCAATATTAAGAGAGAGATACAGAATGCAAGCATACGCCTAACTTTTGTATATGCTGTTTACTTTTTTCTTTTGCAGAAATCCCTTCAACATGCATGAGTATCTAAACAACAGCAATACTATTACGTGGTAGGTAGTCTGTCCACCATTACCACTGTGTGTAGGTAGTTTCACACTTCATATATTTTTTGGTCCTGATGAATTGCCATAGACCCAGCAGGGCTGTTAAGGCAAGAAACATGTTGACCCTTTGGAATAGAGCGTTATTTTGTTCTGATCCATTGAGTCAGATCAAACCGCCTTCCTCTTTTTCTTTTAATCAGGTAGGAACCATATCCTAATAACAATTATTGGTTTACCTAACCTGTTTTAACTTTCACATTTAATTTACACCTACACTTTTTTGGCCCCTCACTCACACCACATCTATTGGCAAGGAACAAAAGATCTCCGCCAAAGAGCCCCTCATTGGGTGCCCGTTGGGTATTGCAGCGCCAACCCAACGAGGAGCAGGCCCAATGATGAAGCATGACACCTAGCTGGCTGGGTGTGTGAGGGCCCTAGTTCCGAAGGAAGGTATTCCCCTCCCGGACCCACACGACTGGTTTAAGGTGTCGGGTTTTCACCATCTTCCCGTTAGACATTCACTTGTATCTCTCTCTCAACTTAACCCTGTAGGAACAGCATACCTTTTCTTTGGAGTTTATGATACGGGCTCGTATGCTGGACCTCTTCAAAATGCCCTATGTCCTCCCTTTGTTGATTATAGAATGCACGGGTTAACCCCCGTGGGATATGTATACAGGTTACCAGAGACGCAAATAGCTTCTCTTGGCCCATATTTTAATTTAAGGTTAACAAGTGATGCAAATGGCCTCTCCTGGTTTTTTCCTTTTTTAACTCTACATTACAACACCTCTAGGCTACTAAGCCGTATACGTGGCTCCCCGGTCTGGACATGTACTCTCCTTTCTCCACTCGACGCCAACATTTAGGTGTCCCTTTATCTCTTGACATTAATGAGAACCCTAGAACTCTAGGACCTCCCCTTATCAACATGGGGACCTTTATTGCGCTTCAACACCACTGGGTTAACGTTCTAGTCGTTCTTGTGCTAGACTGATGTGACGCACGTTTTGTCACTTCCGTATTTCGGGCACTGCACGTTTCCGGATACTTTTTCTTTGCATGAGAGACGACTGCTGCCATCACCCAGTTCCGACGGGGATGGGTAGGTTACAAGCTCGCCGACATCTTCTTTAGGTAAGAAGCAGTCCTTCAACAGAGTTTTGTCGGTTTCCTGACTTACCTTGGTTTCCGCGTCCTGCGAAACCGAGTGGTTGGGTCTCCCCTCAGTGCCCCGTATTTGTGTTTGCTAAGGTTGCTTACAACTTCTTTCAACCATATGCATTCTCCAGGTCACCTTATCTTCTGATGTCACGGCCCGCCGGAAACTGTTTAGGCGAGGCGTCATCTAGTTAATTGGTGAGTCCATGTCCTTCCGGGGTGTTTACGTTGTACTGTGAGCTTCGTGCTCAATTCGAAACCTTAGGTGACCATACCACGGGTTTCTTTTAACAATAATTCTAATACCATGGGTTAATAAGCCCTCGTTTGAAAAGGGTTTGAATTTATGTTATCA
This sequence comes from Triturus cristatus, assembly GCF_964204655.1. NCBI lineage: Eukaryota > Metazoa > Chordata > Amphibia > Caudata > Salamandridae > Triturus > Triturus cristatus. Next base: position 554,362,064 of record NC_140591.1, on the reverse strand, counting down.
ATATTAAGAGAGAGATACAGAATGCAAGCATACGCCTAACTTTTGTATATGCTGTTTACTTTTTTCTTTTGCAGAAATCCCTTCAACATGCATGAGTATCTAAACAACAGCAATACTATTACGTGGTAGGTAGTCTGTCCACCATTACCACTGTGTGTAGGTAGTTTCACACTTCATATATTTTTTGGTCCTGATGAATTGCCATAGACCCAGCAGGGCTGTTAAGGCAAGAAACATGTTGACCCTTTGGAATAGAGCGTTATTTTGTTCTGATCCATTGAGTCAGATCAAACCGCCTTCCTCTTTTTCTTTTAATCAGGTAGGAACCATATCCTAATAACAATTATTGGTTTACCTAACCTGTTTTAACTTTCACATTTAATTTACACCTACACTTTTTTGGCCCCTCACTCACACCACATCTATTGGCAAGGAACAAAAGATCTCCGCCAAAGAGCCCCTCATTGGGTGCCCGTTGGGTATTGCAGCGCCAACCCAACGAGGAGCAGGCCCAATGATGAAGCATGACACCTAGCTGGCTGGGTGTGTGAGGGCCCTAGTTCCGAAGGAAGGTATTCCCCTCCCGGACCCACACGACTGGTTTAAGGTGTCGGGTTTTCACCATCTTCCCGTTAGACATTCACTTGTATCTCTCTCTCAACTTAACCCTGTAGGAACAGCATACCTTTTCTTTGGAGTTTATGATACGGGCTCGTATGCTGGACCTCTTCAAAATGCCCTATGTCCTCCCTTTGTTGATTATAGAATGCACGGGTTAACCCCCGTGGGATATGTATACAGGTTACCAGAGACGCAAATAGCTTCTCTTGGCCCATATTTTAATTTAAGGTTAACAAGTGATGCAAATGGCCTCTCCTGGTTTTTTCCTTTTTTAACTCTACATTACAACACCTCTAGGCTACTAAGCTGTATACGTGGCTCCCCGGTCTGGACATGTACTCTCCTTTCTCCACTCGACGCCAACATTTAGGTGTCCCTTTATCTCTTGACATTAATGAGAACCCTAGAACTCTAGGACCTCCCCTTATCAACATGGGGACCTTTATTGCGCTTCAACCCCACTGGGTTAACGTTCTAGTCGTTCTTGTGCTAGACTGATGTGACGCACGTTTTGTCACTTCCGTATTTCGGGCACTGCACGTTTCCGGATACTTTTTCTTTGCATGAGAGACGACTGCTGCCATCACCCAGTTCCGACGGGGATGGGTAGGTTACAAGCTCGCCGACATCTTCTTTAGGTAAGAAGCAGTCCTTCAACAGAGTTTTGTCGGTTTCCTGACTTACCTTGGTTTCCGCGTCCTGCGAAACCGAGTGGTTGGGTCTCCCCTCAGTGCCCCGTATTTGTGTTTGCTAAGGTTGCTTACAACTTCTTTCAACCATATGCATTCTCCAGGTCACCTTATCTTCTGATGTCACGGCCCGCCGGAAACTGTTTAGGCGAGGCGTCATCTAGTTAATTGGTGAGTCCATGTCCTTCCGGGGTGTTTACGTTGTACTGTGAGCTTCGTGCTCAATTCGAAACCTTAGGTGACCATACCACGGGTTTCTTTTAACAATAATTCTAATACCATGGGTTAATAAGCCCTCGTTTGAAAAGGGTTTGAATTTATGTTATCAATATTAAGAGAGAGATACAGAATGCAAGCATACGCCTAACTTTTGTATATGCTGTTTACTTTTTTCTTTTGCAGAAATCCCTTCAACATGCATGAGTATCTAAACAACAGCAATACTATTACGTGGTAGGTAGTCTGTCCACCATTACCACTGTGTGTAGGTAGTTTCACACTTCATATATTTTTTGGTCCTGATGAATTGCCATAGACCCAGCAGGGCTGTTAAGGCAAGAAACATGTTGACCCTTTGGAATAGAGCGTTATTTTGTTCTGATCCATTGAGTCAGATCAAACCGCCTTCCTCTTTTTCTTTTAATCAGGTAGGAACCATATCCTAATAACAATTATTGGTTTACCTAACCTGTTTTAACTTTCACATTTAATTTACACCTACACTTTTTTGGCCCCTCACTCACACCACATCTATTGGCAAGGAACAAAAGATCTCCGCCAAAGAGCCCCTCATTGGGTGCCCGTTGGGTATTGCAGCGCCAACCCAACGAGGAGCAGGCCCAATGATGAAGCATGACACCTAGCTGGCTGGGTGTGTGAGGGCCCTAGTTCCGAAGGAAGGTATTCCCCTCCCGGACCCACACGACTGGTTTAAGGTGTCGGGTTTTCACCATCTTCCCGTTAGACATTCACTTGTATCTCTCTCTCAACTTAACCCTGTAGGAACAGCATACCTTTTCTTTGGAGTTTATGATACGGGCTCGTATGCTGGACCTCTTCAAAATGCCCTATGTCCTCCCTTTGTTGATTATAGAATGCACGGGTTAACCCCCGTGGGATATGTATACAGGTTACCAGAGACGCAAATAGCTTCTCTTGGCCCATATTTTAATTTAAGGTTAACAAGTGATGCAAATGGCCTCTCCTGGTTTTTTCCTTTTTTAACTCTACATTACAGCACCTCTAGGCTACTAAGCCGTATACGTGGCTCCCCGGTCTGGACATGTACTCTCCTTTCTCCACTCGACGCCAACATTTAGGTGTCCCTTTATCTCTTGACATTAATGAGAACCCTAGAACTCTAGGACCTCCCCTTATCAACATGGGGACCTTTATTGCGCTTCAACCCCACTGGGTTAACGTTCTAGTCGTTCTTGTGCTAGACTGATGTGACGCACGTTTTGTCACTTCCGTATTTCGGGCACTGCACGTTTCCGGATACTTTTTCTTTGCATGAGAGACGACTGCTGCCATCACCCAGTTCCGACGGGGATGGGTAGGTTACAAGCTCGCCGACATCTTCTTTAGGTAAGAAGCAGTCCTTCAACAGAGTTTTGTCGGTTTCCTGACTTACCTTGGTTTCCGCGTCCTGCGAAACCGAGTGGTTGGGTCTCCCCTCAGTGCCCCGTATTTGTGTTTGCTAAGGTTGCTTACAACTTCTTTCAACCATATGCATTCTCCAGGTCACCTTATCTTCTGATGTCACGGCCCGCCGGAAACTGTTTAGGCGAGGCGTCATCTAGTTAATTGGTGAGTCCATGTCCTTCCGGGGTGTTTACGTTGTACTGTGAGCTTCGTGCTCAATTCGAAACCTTAGGTGACCATACCACGGGTTTCTTTTAACAATAATTCTAATACCATGGGTTAATAAGCCCTCGTTTGAAAAGGGTTTGAATTTATGTTATCAATATTAAGAGAGAGATACAGAATGCAAGCATACGCCTAACTTTTGTATATGCTGTTTACTTTTTTCCTTTGCAGAAATCCCTTCAACATGCATGAGTATCTAAACAACAGCAATACTATTACGTGGTAGGTAGTCTGTCCACCATTACCACTGTGTGTAGGTAGTTTCACACTTCATATATTTTTTGGTCCTGATGAATTGCCATAGACCCAGCAGGGCTGTTAAGGCAAGAAACATGTTGACCCTTTGGAATAGAGCGTTATTTTGTTCTGATCCATTGAGTCAGATCAAACCGCCTTCCTCTTTTTCTTTTAATCAGGTAGGAACCATATCCTAATAACAATTATTGGTTTACCTAACCTGTTTTAACTTTCACATTTAATTTACACCTACACTTTTTTGGCCCCTCACTCACACCACATCTATTGGCAAGGAACAAAAGATCTCCGCCAAAGAGCCCCTCATTGGGTGCCCGTTGGGTATTGCAGCGCCAACCCAACGAGGAGCAGGCCCAATGATGAAGCATGACACCTAGCTGGCTGGGTGTGTGAGGGCCCTAGTTCCGAAGGAAGGTAATCCCCTCCCGGACCCACACGACTGGTTTAAGGTGTCGGGTTTTCACCATCTTCCCTTTAGACATTCACTTGTATCTCTCTCTCAACTTAACCCTGTAGGAACAGCATACCTTTTCTTTGGAGTTTATGATACGGGCTCGTATGCTGGACCTCTTCAAAATGCCCTATGTCCTCCCTTTGTTGATTATAGAATGCACGGGTTAACCCCCGTGGGATATGTATACAGGTTACCAGAGACGCAAATAGCTTCTCTTGGCCCATATTTTAATTTAAGGTTAACAAGTGATGCAAATGGCCTCTCCTGGTTTTTTCCTTTTTTAACTCTACATTACAACACCTCTAGGCTACTAAGCTGTATACGTGGCTCCCCGGTCTGGACATGTACTCTCCTTTCTCCACTCGACGCCAACATTTAGGTGTCCCTTTATCTCTTGACATTAATGAGAACCCTAGAACTCTAGGACCTCCCCTTATCAACATGGGGACCTTTATTGCGCTTCAACCCCACTGGGTTAACGTTCTAGTCGTTCTTGTGCTAGACTGATGTGACGCACGTTTTGTCACTTCCGTATTTCGGGCACTGCACGTTTCCGGATACTTTTTCTTTGCATGAGAGACGACTGCTGCCATCACCCAGTTCCGACGGGGATGGGTAGGTTACAAGCTCGCCGACATCTTCTTTAGGTAAGAAGCAGTCCTTCAACAGAGTTTTGTCGGTTTCCTGACTTACCTTGGTTTCCGCGTCCTGCGAAACCGAGTGGTTGGGTCTCCCCTCAGTGCCCCGTATTTGTGTTTGCTAAGGTTGCTTACAACTTCTTTCAACCATATGCATTCTCCAGGTCACCTTATCTTCTGATGTCACGGCCCGCCGGAAACTGTTTAGGCGAGGCGTCATCTAGTTAATTGGTGAGTCCATGTCCTTCCGGGGTGTTTCCGTTGTACTGTGAGCTTCGTGCTCAATTCGAAACCTTAGGTGACCATACCACGGGTTTCTTTTAACAATAATTCTAATACCATGGGTCAATAAGCCCTCGTTTGAAAAGGGTATGAATTTATGTTATCAATATTAAGAGAGAGATACAGAATGCAAGCATACGCCTAACTTTTGTATATGCTGTTTACTTTTTTCTTTTGCAGAAATCCCTTCAACATGCATGAGTATCTAAACAACAGCAATACTATTACGTGGTAGGTAGTCTGTCCACCATTACCACTGTGTGTAGGTAGTTTCACACTTCATATATTTTTTGGTCCTGATGAATTGCCATAGACCCAGCAGGGCTGTTAAGGCAAGAAACATGTTGACCCTTTGGAATAGAGCGTTATTTTGTTCTGATCCATTGAGTCAGATCAAACCGCCTTCCTCTTTTTCTTTTAATCAGGTAGGAACCATATCCTAATAACAATTATTGGTTTACCTAACCTGTTTTAACTTTCACATTTAATTTACACCTACACTTTTTTGGCCCCTCACTCACACCACATCTATTGGCAAGGAACAAAAGATCTCCGCCAAAGAGCCCCTCATTGGGTGCCCGTTGGGTATTGCAGCGCCAACCCAACGAGGAGCAGGCCCAATGATGAAGCATGACACCTAGCTGGCTGGGTGTGTGAGGGCCCTAGTTCCGAAGGAAGGTATTCCCCTCCCGGACCCACACGACTGGTTTAAGGTGTCGGGTTTTCACCATCTTCCCGTTAGACATTCACTTGTATCTCTCTCTCAACTTAACCCTGTAGGAACAGCATACCTTTTCTTTGGAGACCATGGTCATGTACCCCATACTGTGCAGTATGTCTGTCATTCACCAGGGTTGTAAACTGTCCTTGTGTAATGAGTCTGTGCACCTTAGTTCCTCCCAACATCACTGTGCTTGTCATGGCAGCATGTGCAATGTCACCTGTCCATGTGGGCTTCACAGATGCACATTGGTGCAGTTCTGGGTGTGTGGTGTTGAGGGTGGACTGATGTAAATGTTTGCGTGGATGGGCCCCTAGCTCCCGTTTGTCCATGGATGAGGGGCCATGCTGAGTGATTTGTGTCTGTGTAGGTGTGATGTACGTTTGTGGCACAGAACACATGTCTGGGTTTCACAGTTTGTATGACATCTACCTTTGTCAGCACAGTGGACGTGTCATGCATGCTTGTGTCACCCTAATGTCTGGTCCCTGGGGGTAGTGCTGTTGTGTGTCAGTCTCTTGCTGTATTAGTTGCTGTTCATTCCAGCTTGTGTCACATGTGTCTGTTGTGCTCCCTCTCATCTCACAATGCCTGATTGTCCACTAATGGGGGCCCATTGATGGTTTACTTTAATATGGCACTGTGTCCACATCTGTCTCACTGTGGTTCATCCCCCCTCATGTGTTGTGTAGTTGCCTGGGGATACTGAGACACACACACAGATGTTGTGTCAGATGTGCAGTGTGAGGTTGCCTGTTTGTGTTTGTGCATCTGCACCAGTTCATTGGTATTGCTGTTGTGGGCCATTGTCTGGATGTTGTTTTTGTGATTTACCCTGCTGTTCCTGTGAGTCATATCACATCATTCTGCACATTCATCCTGGTTGTTAGGTCTCATTGCTGGCATGGAATGTGAGTTTGTGACCTGACACCTACAGTCTACACAGGTTGTTTTGATTTGTGTGTCTATTTTTGAGATGTGTGATGGTCACTTCTGCTTTTGTGTCATTGTACACTGTATGTATTGTCAGCCCCCATGGGTGGTACTTGTCTGCACATGGTTGAGAGTATGTTAGGTTTTCACAGCACTGTTAGCTTCACCACATCTGTATGGGACACAACCACTACTTTGCCCCAAAAGTGTTTCATGTGTTGTGACCAGAAATCATACATGCTGTTTGGCATTTGCAGATTTGACCATGATGACACTTACCTTTTGGTGACTGTGATGAGGGGGGTTTTCGACCCCATAACCACAATACTCAACATTTGCTGCAGTTTGGAACCACACACTTAGCTTTTGTTCTACACAGTGAGGGGGTGTTATTTTTACATTGTCACAGTGCTAGTGATGCTTGCCTTGTTTAGGCCACACTCAGTTTTTGGTCACATATGTGATGGTAGTTACATTGTATGTTCGAAGTCATAATCACTGTTGTGGACATTTGTCACAGACTACACACTGTTGTCATGATGTTGGGGGGATGTATTTTGCTGACATACCTAATGGTGGTGTATGATGGATGTGTGCATCACCCATCCTATGACTAGGGTTGGCGGTAGTGATGGGCAACAGGTCCCCTATGGGTGGGGGTGGCAGTAGTGATGGGCAACATAAGCCCTCTGGGTGGGGGTGGCAGGAGTGCGTATGATGTGTGCATCGTACTTGTTCGGCTGGAAACTGCTATGGATACTGCTTCCGGGCGACTCGGTTCGGCATTCGGAGTTACGGCTCGGACGGAGAATGAAGCTTGAATCACAGCCTACGTGTCGGTCAGATTTTTGTCAGTTATGCGCATCGTACTTCATCGCCAGGACGGACCGGCTCAGGTTAAGAGTCGGTTGCAAGGTAAGGCTACGAACAGCTCTCGGAGAGCTGTCCGACCCAGATCGGAATCGACCCCTAAAGCGGATCAAAATTGTGTTTTGTTCAGTCCGTAATTCTTGTCATCCACGTATGTCAGCCAATTTCTGAGGGTTCCCTACTTATTTTTGTGTGTGTGAGACTGTTTTGTTTGTGAGAGTGAGAGGTGAGATTGCTTGATGTGAGGCTTAGTTGCTTGGGGGTTATGTGCATGTATTATGTGTATTAATATATGTGTTTTTCTATGTATTTTATTTGCAAATAATATTCGTTGTACATGACAGCTGTATAAAAATTCAAATCAATTGTTTATCATGATTCTGTACCCACTTTTACTAATAGATATGTGATCATTTAAAAAAAGAAAAAGACGAATAAAAACAATATATTTTTGCATATTCAAGCATGGTAAGACTTATTTCTGTGGGACAGCCTGTTTTGAGCCTTGTATTGGCCATAAGATAAAGAGGTTTAGTTCTGACAGGAGCATTATCTATGTTACTTTTTCAATGAAAGACCGATTGACCCACACTAGAAGTAGAGGGCACAGAGGAAAACATATCACCAGAAGCCCCAGTATTGGAATCAGCTGAGGCTTCAGGAGAGGAATCTTGCTGCAAAGCATCTATCCAATGGCAAGAGTTTGGATTAGTTCCTGCAAATTCCATTTCATGTGAGTGACATCAGCTAAAGTGATCTGATGTTCTTCCATCTCACCCAAGCAGAAAATAAAGGTGGGCTACCCGTTCTGTAGTTCTCATCTGTTGTTGACGCAGGAGCATGATGCACGATCTGAAGATAGGTCCCTACATCACACACCCGCCAATGTCAGCCCAACAGTTTTAGAGGTAATGCTGTAGATTTGGTGGAAGAGCGAAAACAAAACAAGGAAGGTATGGATATTTTTGTTGGATAGTCTTTATGTGATTCCTGTATTAGAGCTAGTGTAATATTTATTACAAAGAGCATGTATGAAAAAAATAGCACTTGAGGCCCAATTAATGATGCAATACACTTGACTTTGAGTATAAACTGGCCGAGTTCAACCAATCTGAACACTCATAGGAACTTATCTTCCTGTGGGAAAGTATTGTCAAGCTGAAGCTGTACAATTTCTTGTTGAGACTCTTTTCTGCAGAAGTCTCCTCCCACATCTCTTTCATCTCTAACTTTTCAGATTTTGTAATGGAGAATGTGATGTAATGAGCAACAGCAATAGAATTATCTGCAACAGAATTGAAAATCCACGTTTGCTTTCCACATTTTCAAAATGAATGGATTACAGTAATTAATATACTTTGAAGCTTCTGTTCTCTTTAGGTTGTATGTGTTTTTGTCTACTCTTCCTTGTGAAATGATAGGTCGTGGGAATTCTAAACAACATCTTGTATTAAATTTTCCTTTGCATCTGTATTTTTAATGACAGTATTTTCACATCTAGGCATTTGAAACGTAAAACGTGTTCTCTCAAGTTCTTTTTCCAGCACTTTCTTTCAGAATAGAACAAGTGAAATACTGTTCAATGAAAGACAGAACAACCTCATCACTATCTGCTCCAACTTTTGGTGCATCCTTTATCCATAACATTGATGACATTTTTCTGATCTGGTCTGGTCCAGAATTTGTCTTCCATGGTTTTATAGCATATTTAAATGGAGTCCAAAAACACCTGACTTTTACATCTACCATACACAAAACAGAAATACCTTTTCTAGATCTAAGGGGTCGATTATGTTGGCGGGAGGATCGCCACTGCCCGTATGGCGGTGGCGATTTGCCTGCCAATTCCCACCGCCTACCTACCATTTCCCTCCCGCCACATTACGATGGCGGGTGGACCCCGGTGGATGGAAAGACCAGCCGTCGGTTTTCCGCCAGTCAGCACCTTGACCGGGCAGAAAAAGGGCGTGATATGGTGGCGGTGTCTGCAAGACACCGCCATCCATATCATGATGCTGCCATGGAAAGGCATGCGGTCTTCTATATTGGGGGCCTGTTGCGGGCCCCTGGGGTGTTGGGGGGGTGCACTTGGGGGGTACCCCCTTACATTTGCATGCACAAGGTGGCAGGCACTGCGCGCTGCCTGTCACGTTGTGCATTCAAATGCACAACATGCATTTTGTACCTTGCGGCGGGAGTTGCTTGCAGCACTGCCCGCCGCAATGTAAAAAATGTGGGATGCGCCCGCCAGTGTGGCAGGCGCATCCTAATGCCACTGGCGGAACCACCGCACCTTCGGCGGTCGGTCCACATCCCGGTACGGTGGCGGGCAGACAAAGTCCGCCCGATATCATAATCGGCCCCTAAGTATTGAACATGAGGTAGGCGGACTGTACAATGGTCTTTTTCAGAAAACCCACAGAAAGAAGCACCCTCTTAGCTTACAACAGTAATCAACCCCGAGACCTGTGAGATGGCCTGCCCTTTGGACAATTCTTATGTGTCCATAGGAACTGTTCCCAAAATGAAGGGCCCGATTCACAGAACTAACTTAAGACAAAATCCTAAACTTACTACCATTTTGGTATTCACAGAAGGCACTTACTCATTTTGGTATTCACAGAAGACACTTACTCACTTCGGTATTCACAGAAGTTAGGAGTCCTAACTTTAGGACTCCTAAATACCTTCTGTGAATACCAAAAGTCTTAAAATTAGGATTTTTCTCAGTTTAGGAGGCCTAAAGTTAGGAGTCCTAACTTTACTACTACTAAATTGAGAAAAATCCTAATTTTAAGACTTTCGGTATTCACAGAAGGCATTCAGGAGTCCTAAAGTTAGGACTCCTAACTTCTGTGAATACAGAAATGAGTAAGTGCCTTCTGTGAATACCAAAATGGTACTAAGTTTAGGATTTTGTCTTAAGTTAGTTCTGTGAATCGGGCCCGCAGATTATATGAAAGAAGCTGAAATCCTAAAGGACAAATTGATTACCAGCAGTTCCCCCAGAAAAATTGCAAGGAACTCCCTTGAGCTGACATGGTTCTGCCAAGGAGAGGGAATGCTTATTACCAAAACTAAAAACAATTCATTTATGTAACCACATTTGGCACCCACACCAACAAGATTAGTAAGATGATCCCAAAAAAAACTAGCATTTGATTGAAAGTATTGATCCTACAATAGAAGCTCCCAAGTTTGCTTATAAATGTGGCAAACATATTAAAAATCATTTAGTACAGTCCTCCACACAACATTGCACAAGTTGTAAACACAGGACTTTAGAAATGATGTGGGGTCTTCCTACATTCAAAGGTCACTTTTTTGGTAACAGCTGCATTGCTTGTATTTTCTCTTATGATACCAAGATATTTGAACACGGTAACATCAAGCAAGAATTGAATTTCTTTTCAAACTGCAGTTCACAAAATGTGGTATACTGTATGGTAAACAGACAGAATATTGAGTTTTTTATTTCGAAGTACAAGAATATCGCGTTGTAAATATCGAGGTACAAGAATATAGATAGCAAAAATATCAGGGACCAGAATATCGACAGTAAGGTAAGAAATATCGTTTTTTTGTTAAATCGAAGACAGTAATTTCGTTTGTAAAAATATTGTTGTTAATAATATCGATGTTTATATTAGTGTTATGCATTTTAGTATGTATTTTGAATGTATGTGTTCTATATTTTTGTTTATGTATTGTATGTATTTTTAAATATATGTATTACATTTTGCGTATTAGTTCTGTAGCGGGTTGTGGGTTTATAGGGGAATAGGATGGGAAGTAATTTAATTATAATACATTTAATAATAATTTTTAGAAGTTATTAATTACTTTTAATGCAATATTGTGTTTTTATTCCATAGTTGGATGTGGGTTTATAGGGGAATAGGGTGGGAAGTAATTTAATGATAATTAATTAATTAACATTATTTATTAATTAATAGTTATATATTAAAATGTTTTGCATTGTTAATTGCGCTAATTACTTTTATTATCAGTGAGTTATTAATTGATTGTTAATTATTATTAATTATTTATTAAATACATTAATTATAATATTTTTTTAGGAGCAGGTTGTGGGTTTATAGGGGAAAAGGATGGGACGTTATTAAATTATATTTAATTAATTAATATTATGTATTAATTAATATTTATATATTTAATAATTTATATTGTTAATTGTGGTTATTAATTATTTTATCAATTAGTTATGAATTGGTTGTTAAATATTATTAATTATTTGTTAAATACATTAATTATGGTATTTTTTAGGAGCAGGTTGTGGGCTAATAGGGGAATAGGGTGGGAAGTAATTTAATTGTAGTTAATTAATTAATTATTAATTTTTATTATTAATAATTAAGTATTTATATTGTTAAATATGGTAAATAATTTATTATTAATTAGGTATTAATTGTTTGTTAATCAATAATTAATTTATAAATGTGTAAATTGTGTTAACTTTTTTAGGAGTGGGTTGTGGGTTTATAGGGGAGTAGGGTGGGAAGTTATTTAATAATAATTAATTCATTTATATTTTTAATTATTTAATATTTTTGTAGTTTCCATTTTATATTGGAAATTGCTGTAAATAATATCGTGTTAAATATGTATTAATTTGTTATTAATAATCATGAATTATTAACTAATTATGTTATTTGTGTTATTTTGTTAGAGTGTGTTGATAGGGGAGTAGGCTGGGAAGTAATTTAATTTCAATATAGTTTTTTAATCTTTTTATTATACAATTTATTTTAAGTTGTATTATATTGTTAACTGTATGAATTACATTTTTTTTAAATTGCTGGTTGATTTTAAATAAGTAATTAGATCATTTTTAATTAATTATGTTAATAGTGTTATGTTTTAGAACATTGGTGGTGTCATTAATAGAGGAATATGGTGGGTGGCAAAAAAATGCAATTTATTAATTGTTTGTTTATTAATTTTAATTATTTTGCTTGAGTGGGAATAGAAAATTATTCCCCTATGCAATCCAACACTTTCCCCACTGTTGCAGTCACTGGAGTGGGAATAGCAACTTTTACCTCTACGCCATTCAACACTTTCCCTACTGTTACACCCACTGGAGTGGGGATAGTAAATTATTACCCTCCTCTATCCAACACTTTTCCTACTGTTGCACTTTGTGGAGTGGGAATAGTAATTGTTACCCCTCCGCTATCCAACTCTTTCCCTACTGTTGTATTTTCTGGAGTGGGAATAGTAAATTATTTCCCTCTGCTATCCAACACTTTCCCTACTGTTGTACTTGCTGGAGTGGGAATAGTAAATTATTCCCCTGCGTTATCCAAAACTTTCCCTACTGTTGCACTTGCTGGAGTGGGAATAGTAATTTTTACCTCTCCGCTATCCAACACTTTCCCTACTGTTTCACTCCCTGGAATGGGAATAGTAATTTTATCCCCGCCGCTATTCAATATTTTCCCTACTATTGCTGTTAATGTAGTGTAAAATGTCAAATTTTACGGTGGCGGTGGCATCCTAATTGCAGGTGCGGGACCGCTGCACCACTGGCGGCCGGTCCCGCACCTGCAATTTTTAGTCCGTCCGCTATCCTAATCAGCCCCAATGTCTCAATTTTTTTTCTCCATGAAAAAAGATTAAATGTCTCCAAAATCGATGGTAAATCTCACAATAGTAACTCAATGATATTCTTAATGTTTAAGAACCCCTTTCCCTTTCCCTATTTTTCATGTACTGTTCCATTATTTAGAAAATGTCCCACTCTAGAATAAGAAATTGAATCTTCCCGATTGAGGGGTTGCTCTGGCTCCATCAAGCACAGTACACAACGATGCTCGGCTCTCTCAATCACCGGCAAGGTTTAGCCATGTCATGCGGTCCCGTTCTATTTTTAGCTATGGAAGCCACACGCTGCAGTCCGATCATTACCCAGATGGAGGCAGACTGGAGTGGTCCTCCCACAAGTGTCACGCTCATTAGCACGCTGCTCAGCTGACTTAGGTAGCCGATTTCCTTGATCAAAAAATCGCTAATTTTTATACCAGTAATTTTTATACCAGAAGTCTTAAGCCCTTCTCTCTTCTTTGGCATAATAATTACTCGACCTTGGCTATTTCATCTCATATTTCTTCTTTAACCTTTTAAAAGAAAATTGTCAACACAGCTTCCTGCCTGACTTTTACATACTGATTACGGATGTGTAAACAAATGCATGTCACAAAGACTGTCGGATCCCCTCCTACTTACAGGGATGAGTGTTCACTACCACCAGTTCCTGACAGCTCTATGCCTGGATTCAATTATTCCTAACTATTGTGTACAACTTTTTCTACTCCTCTCAAATAGTGCCTGGCTGAGGCTCATTTACGTAAATACCTGACCCTATACTCTTTTTGAGTCACTACCCAGACAGATGTGCACCTCTCTACTCTGACAGGATATTGCACTAGATTCAGGGAACTCTGTAACCATACATTTGACCTTTCCTGAGGTTTCTCATTTTTACAGATCACTGACCCCTTGTCTTTATTATTATATTTCGGGTGTCTCTCATTTATAGGTCCTGATGAGACCTCCTATTATTTGTGGGGTCGAAACGCCAGCAACACGCGTTTAAAATGAACCATGGAACCTAGCTCTCACTAATGTCACTGAAGGCTGTGAATAACAAATGTTTATTTAATAAATGGTTGTTTTTGTATAGTTTGAGACCTCAATGTATGTCACAACTTGTCACTTTGATATATAGTTTCTAAATTCGCTTGGGACACTTTACACCTTTTTCCTGATTCAAAAAATATTTTGACATAAACAATATTGCATTTTATTCTTTGTTCATTGTGAGTTTTTGCATATTTACCCATGATGATGCCATTGTGCCTAACTGTTACTGCTATTATTATCATTGTTATCACTTCATGTTTTCCACAGGTACCATTGTCTTTTGATATAATACATATACCCTGGTTCTTTGTGAGTAGGGTGGCCCTTGTTTTTTCCCGAACGCATCCTTTATCCATAACAGTATGGGGCCCATTAAGATGTAGGGTGGATCGCCATCGCCCGCATGGTGGAAGAGATCCGCCCTGCATCCTTCCCCACCCGCCACCCATTCACCCCTGCCATGTATGTATGTCGGGGGTACCGCGGCGGACGGGAAGACCGTCCACCGCTTTCCCCCCGGTCGACAAGTCGACCGGGCAGAAAAGGCTTTAATATGGTGCCGGTGTCTGCTAGACACTGCCATCCATATTAGCATGGGGGCGGTAAAATTGATTAAGTGAAATTCTAAATTTTCATCCTTTTCTTGAACTTTGTTCATCAATTCTCTTGCAGAAAAACATTGTGGATGAAGTCCTATTTTTAATATATGATTCACTGCATATGAAAGTCTATATAAATTACTTTCTAAGAGAAGATAAAATATGTAAGGAATGCACTGTTGAAATCTTGCATCTTCAGAGTACTATCTTGTTGACCGGTATTCAGATGCTGGTATCGGCACAGGCCGGTCATCAAATCGTACACCTTCTCCAGTGAGGAACAGCTGCAGAAAACAGCAAGCTTCTAAACTTGTTTTCCCATATACTCATGGGAGCTTCTTTTGCTCCTTTCATTTGAAATATTTCAATGGTGTTACCGATTATTTCTTTTGAATCTAGAGGATGTATGATATCATGTTCATAAATCTCCTCTGATGTGGATTTGTCCACTTTTCAGTTTGAACACTTGAAACTAATGTTTTAACTTGTACATATGTTGTATCTTTAACAGGATCAACATTCTTATAATAAGCAATATTTTGTACCATATATAACGTTGTATTTTCTAACTTTACTAATGTTGACTAACACTTTCCAGATTTGTTTATTCTTTAGTGGAACACCATATACATGGTTCATTATTTGTCTGTCAACACCAGTAGTTTTAATATTCTGCCTTAAATCTAAAGGCAAGTACATAACCGTTCCTTTAAAGCCATTTGTCACTTGGGGGCAGCCTACCTGGTGTAGGCTCCATGAGAGCTATGGCCTGGTATGAATGTACAGATTAGAAATGAATAGACTCATAAACATTCAAATCTGCTAGTTGTCGAGGAATGGGTACCAAATCTAAGGGCCGGATTCCAATGCCCGCATTGGAATGTGCTGTTCGAATTCCTTTCCGACAGTGCCATTCTGCTGGGCTCGGTCGGAAAGGAATCAGACTTGCTTTGCCGGATGGCTTACGACTAGTTCAGCCCGTCCGCTGTCCGGAAACCCTTCAGTACTACCCCGGCAGCCTATTTCCAGGCAAGAGAGTATGATGGAAGTTTTGCACTGCCTTTTTGTGCCGGGCTTTCTGGCACAATAAGGCAGTGGGAAACAGGATTTGGGGGCCACCAGTAGGGCCCCCATGGGTGCAAGGCAGCCGAATGGCTGCCTAGGGGGCCCCCTGTTGATCCCTACCCCTGGTGGCAAGCACCTTGAGGCACTTCTCAGTGTTTTCTTTTTCACTCCTAAATATAAATCAACACTCTTATTTTGACTTTTGTAGTGGGTTTGTCGACAACAAATACAAATACTGTTTTGTTTTTGAGAAGAACCCATGTTAAACTTTTGTATTTCTTCTGCAAAGTTATCCACAATAATCTATCCATCCTATTCTACTACACCTGCACCAATCAAGTCCTCAGTTTCCATACATTCTTCGTTAGGACCAAAGAAATGAAACTGAACATCATCACAAATTTTCAATGCATATTCTACTGTACCATGCAAACGAGCTGTATTCATTCCTCCTAAACATAGTGCAGGACTTTGTACATTGTAAAGTCTCGTAAGGGGCTCATTGGGATGGCGTGCGGACCTGAGTCCGCCTGCCATCCCTGCAGTGTTTGGACCGGCCGCCAGACTTGCGGCGGTCGTGCACCATGAATTAAGATGCTACCGCCACCATGGCGGTCGCATTCTGCAATTTAACATTGCGGCTGGTGCTGGTGACAGTAGCACCTGCCGCGATGTTAAAATTGCATGTCTAGCATTTCACTGCACCACATGGCAGGCACCACACGGTGCCTCTCACTTGGTGCAGTGAAATGTAGGGAGGTACCATAGGTACCCTCCAAGTGCACCCCACCTCCCCCAGACACAAGGGGGGACCGCAACGGGCCCCTAGACCCAATCCCCACCAGTAGTTCCATGTGAGAAGGCCTTACATTTCCCACATCCTAATATGGCAGACGGTACCTGCTAGGCACCCCCACCATATTAGTGGCCCTGCTCCGCCTGCCAGGCAGTCGTTACGATTGCCACGGGAGGAAAAGCGGCAGATGGACTTTGCATCCGCTGTTATACTCATCGCCATCCTAATATGTCGGTGGGTGAATCTCATTGTGTTGGCGGAACGATCGCCACCACCGGCCCGGCGGTGATGATCGTTCCACCATCGTAATGAGCCGCTTACTTCCATATATCAGAGTGGTGAAAATCTAACATTTTAAAATAATAAAAGGTACTTTGTCACACTTCCCTTGATAGACAAGTCACAAAATCTTCCTGTAAGTTGCCATACTTTCACATTTTATATGGATCTAATCCTTGCAGCACAGTAATGTTACGTTTGATACTTTTATCTGAAAATTGACGTAAAAAAGTTTGCACCATATCAATTGATTTTTGCCAAATACTACAGATACTACAATTTCACTTCTATACAAGAGCCTGTCTATGCTTTCCTTGTACTTCTTCAGCTATCACTTCATCAACATTCCTGGGACCCATCTCCTCTTTTGCAATAGGACTATAGTCTTTTACCTCATTACATCGACCATTTGTTTTAACTCTATGAACTATATGTTCTCTTGTAAATAGCTTTCTTCATTAAAGAAAGGGTCTGTGCTGAAAATATGTTTCCATTCACCAATAAAGATTTTACAAAAGTGATTTTTATTTACAAGCATTTTTTTTTTTCACTACAAATTTTATTTGGTTTTCCGTTATATGGGCTAAAGCCCTACCATGACCTGTAGGAGAAAATGACGTAAGATCATAGTGTGTCAAAACTTTTGACCAGATTCAAACACCTGCCCAACATGCAGGGGGTAAAACCAAAACCAAATGCAGACAATACTAGATCTCAGGACATGCGCATTAGTTAAGAGGTTGTAAAACTCCATTGCCATCTTATACAGGATTTTCTAAATAATATACATACAAAACAATATACATTAGAAAACAAGATTTCATTCAGGGGTCCAGAATTTTCTATGTTTGCAGGGCAACCTCGAGCAAGCAACACTGCTATTTCGGCCCCCATGCACCTGTCCATTATGATCTTCCATTTACCCAACGTTGGGAGAGAAGTCCCTTTCTACAATTGTGCTATGTCGCGCTTGGCTATAGTGAGGACTAAAAACAGTTAGGGCACCATTAGCATGGTGGGCGGACTTTGTCCGCCTGCCATAGCCCCGGAAAATGGGACCACCCGCAATGCATGCGGCGGTCCCGTAGATACAATTAGGATGCGCCCGCCACACTGGCGGGGGCATCCCACATTTTTGACATTGCGGCGGGCGGTGAAGGAAGCACCGCCCGCCACAATGCCAAAAATGCAAGCTGTGCATTTGCATGAACAACGTGACAGGCGTAAACAAAAAGAGAGCGAGGAAAACAAGGTAACTTGTCCTTTTCCCCAATGAATTTTCAGAAACAAGATGGACAAGTACTTAGGGAAGGTAACTTGTAGCAAAGGTTTTTCGCCGTCACCTGTTGAAGGAGAATAAACAACTATTGTAAGAAACCCCTCACCCACCTACCTGGTAGGTGGCATGCTTCATCATCGGGGCCCAACTGGATTGCCTAGTGCAACCCAGCTGTGCTACAACGCCTGATTTACAGCGGAGCAGGTTGTTAAGTGAAAGGAAAGTGACTTAGTATGTGACGTGCAACTATGTGTTAAAAATGTCTCTGAGAATGCCCTTTGACAACAATTATTTATTACAAGGATCCCAGGACATGAGTAAAAATATAATCGGGATCTCTACTAAGGTTTGTTATTTGCCTTGGTATCCCTTATAAATGAGGTCTACTAGTTTCAGCCTTCAGATGGTTCTTGAGGCTTTCTTCAGGACCAAAAAATTAGTGAGTGGCCTAAAAATAGGAGAGGCCACATGTGATGTGAAATATCAGCACACACCCTAAAGTGTGCTGTGAGTGTAGTGGTTAGCGATCATTACTCACCAAAACCTTTGTTGGGAGTACTGAAAAAATGAGGTCGTTATGCCTCTGGTATCCGATCGGTAGATAGCGTCCCCTCTGGTCCGTTTTTACCAGGGGGATGGGTCCGTTCTACCTATGTTCAACCGATCGGGTCCGCTTGGTTAGCCCCATTTTTGACATTGCGGCGGGCGGTGAAGGAAGCACCGCCCGCCACAATGCCAAAAATGCAAGCTGTGCATTTGCATGAACAACGTGACAGGCACCATGCGGTGCCTGCCAAGTTGTAAATGCAAATGGTACCCCCATGTGCACCCCTCACCCCCCAAAATTACATCGGGGCCCGCTACGGGCCCCAATGTGAAAGACCACATGCCTTTCCGTGGCAAAATCCCCACATGCATCCTGATATGGATCGCGGTGTCTAACAGACACCGCCACCATATCAACAGCTTTTCTACCTGGTAGGCAATCGGGCGGATTGCCTACCGGCGGAAAACCGGCGGACGGTCTCCCCACCCATAGTAATAGGGCGGGGGGAAAATGGCATGCGATCCGCCTGACATACTAATGGGCCTCTAGGGGGTCGATTCCGATCCGGGTCGGACATCTCTCTGAGAGCTGTTCGTAGCCTTACCATGCGACCGACCCGTACCCGGAGCCGGTCCATCCTGTTGATGAAGTACGATGTGCATAACTGCCAAAATCCCGACCGACACGTAGGCTGTGACTCAAGCTCCATTCACTATCCGAGCCGTAACTCCTAACACTGAACTGAGTCGCCCGGAAGCAGTATCCATAGCAGTTTCCGCCCTGACAAGTACGATGCGTACTTCCTATGCGCCGGATGGGTCGCCACGTATGGCACGTCACAGCATCCGGAAAAGAAGCATATCAGCTACGATTCGCGCCACAACTCAATCCACGGATACAAGACGGACCAGCTTGCAACGGGTACGAGACGGAGCAACAAGCAGCGTGTATGAGACAAACACATCAAGAATCCCATCGCGCAGGTCATACCAGTACTCCAGATCTATGACCGGATCAGGAACAGACGCGGACGGCGCAGACGGTAAGTCAGACACACACCACACAAACAAACGACACGTACCCGCAACATGGCACACACACACAGGGTTCCATATCCTGGCCACTAACAACAGGCCACCATAGGGGTTGTATGGCCAGCACCACTACCAGCCCCACACAGGGCTCATGTTGACCATCACTACTGCCACCCCCACCCATAGGGGACCTGTTGCCCAGCACTTCTGCCACCCCTACCCATAGTGGACCTGTTGCCCATCACTACTGCCACACCCACCCATTGGGCTTATGTTGCCCATCACCCCTGCCAACCCCACTCATACAGGACGTGTTGCCCAGCACTACTGCCACCCCCACACATAGGGCTTATGTTGCCCATCACCCTTGCTACCCCCACCCATAGTGGACCTGTTGCCCATCACCCCTGCCACCCCCACTCATAGGGAACCTGTTGCCCAGCACTACTGCCACCCCCACCGATAGGGCTTATGTTGCCCAGCACTACTGCCACCTCCACCCATAGGGGACCTGTTGCCCATCACTACTGCAAACCCCCACCCATAGGGCTTATGTTGCCCATCACCCCTGCCACCCCCACCCATAGTGGACCTGTTGCCCATCACTCCTGCCACCCCCACTCATAGGGACCTGTTGCCCAGCACTACTGCCACCCCCACTCATAGGGCTTATGTTGCCCAGCACTACTGCCATTCCCACCCATAGGGGACCTGTTGCCCAGCACTACTGCCATCCCCACCTATAGGGGACCAGTTGCGCATCACTACTGCCACCCCCACCCATAGGGGACCTGTTGCCCATCACCCCTGCCACCCCCACTCATAGGGGACCTGTTGCCCAGCACTACTGCCACCCCCACCCATAGGGCTTATGTTGCCTATCACCCCTGCCACCCCCACCCATAGTGGACCTATTGCCCATCACCCCTGCCACCCCCACTCATAGGGGACCTGTTGCCCAGCACTACTGCCACCCCCACTCATAGGGACTATGTTGCCCAGCACTACTGCCATCCCCAACCCTTAGGGGGCCTGTTGCCCAGCACTACTGCCACCCTACCCATGGGGGACCTGTTGTCCATCACTACTGCCACCCCCACCCATAGTGGACCTGTTGCCCATCACCCCTGCCACCCCCACTCATAGGGACCTGTTGCCCAGCACTACTGCCACACCCACTCATAGGGCTTATGTTGCCCAGCACTACTGCCACCCCCACCCATAGGGGACCTGTTGCCCAGCACTACTGCCACCCCAACCCATAGGGGACCTGATGCCCATCACCCCTGCCATTCCACTCATAGGTGACCTGCTGCCCATCACCCCTGCTACCCCCACCCATAGTGGACATGTTGCCCATCACTACTGCCACCCCCACCCATAGGGCTAATGGTGCCCATTACCCCTGCCACCCCTACCCATAGTGGACCTGTTGCCCATCACCCCTGCCACCCCCACTTATAGGGGACCTGTTGCCCAGCACTACTGCCTCCCCCACCCATAGGGGACCTGTTGCCCAGCGCTACTGCCACCTCCACTCATAGGGGACCTGTTGCCCAACACTACTGCCACCCCCACCCATAGGGCTTATGTTGGCCATCACCCCTGCCACCCCCACCCATAGTGGACCTGTTGCCCATCAGCCCTGCCACCAAATCATAGGGGACCTGTTGCCCAGCACTGCTGCCACCCCCACTCATAGGGCTTATGTTGCCCAGAACCACTGCCACCCCCACCCATAGGGGACCTGTTGCCCAGCACTACTGCCACCCGCACCCATAGGGGACCTGTTGCCCATCACTACTGCCACCCCCACCCATAGCGGACCTATTGCCCATCACTCTTGCCACCCCTACCCATAATGGACCTGTTGCCCATCACCCCTGCCACCCCCACTCATAGGGTACCTGTTGCCCAGCACTACTGCCACCCCCACCCATAGGGCTTATGTTGCCCATCACCCCTGCCACCCCCACCCATAGTGGACCTGTTGCCCATCACCCTGCCACCCCCACTCATAGGGGACCTGTTGCCCAGCACCACTGCCACCCGCACCCCTAGGGACTATGTTGCCCATCACCACTGCCCCCCCACCCATAGGATGGTTGATGCGCCACACATCCATCATACTCCAACATTAGGTATGTCAGTAAAATACATCCCCCTAACCTCATGACAACAGTGTGTAGCCTGTGACAAATGCCCACAACAGTGAATATGACTTCGAACATACTATGTAACTACCATCAAATGTGTGAACAAAAAATGATTGTGGCCTACACAAGGCAAGCATCACTATAGCACTGTGTCAATATAAAAATAACACCCCCTCACTGTGTAGAACAAAAGTTAATTGTGGGGTTCCAAACTGCAGCAAATGTCAAGCATTGTGGTGATGGGGTCTAAAACCCCGTCATCACAGTGACCAAAAGGTAAGTGTCATCATGGTCAAAGCTGCAAATGCCAAACAGCATGTATGGTTCCCGGTCCCAACACATGAAACACTTTTGGGGCAAACTAGTGGTTGTGTCCCATACCCACAGAGATGTGGTGAGGCTAACAGTGCTGTGAAAACATAACATACTCTCGGGAATGTGCAGACAAGCACCACACATAGGGGCGGACAATGCATACAGTGTACAATGACACAAAAGCAGAAGTGACCATCACAAAGCATACACACATCTCGAAAATAGACACACAAATCAAAACAACCTGTGTAGACTGTAGTTGTCAGGTCACAAACTCCCATTCCATGCCAGAAATGGTACTTAACAACCAGGATGAATGTGCAGAATGATGTGATATGACTCAAAGGGACAGCAGGGTAAATCACAAAAACAGCATCCAGACAATGGCCCACAACACCAATACAAATGCACTGGTGCAGATGCACAAACACAAACAGGCAACTCACACTGCACATCGGACACAACATGTGTGTGTGTGTCTCTGTATCCCCAGACAACTACACAACACATGAGGTGGGCTGAACCACAGTTACACAGATGTGGACACTGTGCCATACAAAAGTAACCCATCATTGGGACCCCCTTAGTGGGCAATCAGGCATTGTGAGATGAGAGGGAGCACAACAGACACATGTGACACAAGCTGGAATGAACACAAACTAACACAGCAAGAGACTGACAGACAACAGCACTACCCCCAGTGACCAGACATTGGGGTGACACAAGCATGCATGACACCTCCACTGTGATGACAAAGGTAGATGTCGTACAAACTGTGAAACCCAGACATATGTCCTGTGCCACAAACGTACATCACATCTACACAAACACAAATCACTCAGCATGGCCCGTCATCCATGGGCAAACGGGAGCTAGGGGCCCATCCATGCAAACATTTACATCAGTCCACCCTCAACACCACACACCCTGAACTGCACCGATGTGCATCTGTGAAGCCCACATGGACAGGTGACATTGCACATGCACCCATGACAAACATAGGAATGTTGGGAGGAAATTAGGTGCACAGACTCATCACACAACGACAGTTCACAACCCTGGTGAATGACAGACATACTGCACAGTATGCGGTACTTGGTCATGATGTCAAAGCTCACGTAACCTTCAGAATACCTGCCACAGTCCCAGGACAATGCAGAAGCCAAGGCGAACCACAAGGCACACATGCTGACACCTGTAAACATTGCAGCCCTAAACCAAACAAGTGCGAGCAGTCACACACACATACACATGTCTCAATAACTGAAAGGTATCACCTAGGGACAACTACATGATATTGCGAACAAACAAGTGCCGTGGGGACCCCTGACTGTGTCCCATCTGCGTCTGACAACATCATCACCACTCAGAACTGACAAATCCCAATGATGAAACACCAATTAACAGTAGTGTGTCATGCACCCACACATCTGGTAGCCCATGGCAAAGTTGTGGGATGAACACAGTACCACTCAGCAAGCATAAACAACAGGAACATATCTAGGGAACACTGCCTGTGTATGAAAAGTAGGGTTGGGCGGAATTTGCGAAAGTGACTTTCGCAAATTATCGCGAAAATGATACAAATCTCCGCAAACACGCGGAAATATCGCGAAGATGCAGAAGTTTTTTTCCCGCCCGTTCGCGGTATTTTCTGCATGGTCGCGGCTCGCCAACTTCCCCATGCGGTTGCTTGCGGGCACGGCCATCTTGTTTTCACTCTTCTCGCGGTGCATGATCGCGAGAAGAAAGACATGATCGCGCGACCAATGACATTACTGCGGGCGCGAACTGTTGCGAGACAGCGCAAATGGCTACCAACAATCCAACATCTTGTGGAGAACGCGACCGGATGGGGAAAACTTGTCGGCGAACACGGGGATTCATGTAAGACGATCGCGCGCGCGCGAGAATGTATTATTTAACAGCCCGAGCAAGAAACAAATTATCGTTAAGCTGCGGAATGCGGAAATTTTGACATTTTCGCACTCTCCGCGGAACGCAAAAATGTCAAATGATCGCAATTTCCGCGAGCGGAATGGAAATTTAGCCCAGGCCTAATGAAAAGGGATGTGGACACACACACATGCTCACACAACACACACCATGGGCCCAGGCTATGTCACGGAACAATACAATTACTTGAGAGGACCCAACTCCTGTGGAAGCACAGCTGTGCCAAACATAGTCACAGCACGTCTCAGTCATGTCAGCTGAACACTTGGTCATTCAGCCATCAGTTACCACACAATGAAGGATCTGGTCACAACTGCATGGGTACGGGAGTCTCCCTTAAGTCTTCTGCACATACTCAACACATATGTACAGCAAGTTGCACAGAGGACCCAGTTGCTCCTACACCAATGATGCCCACATCTGTAGGTCCAGTGGTGATGCGCCCAAAGTCAGGGAAATAGACAAATTGGACAATGGGAAGCACATCATATGTGCATGTGTGCAAGCCACAGATGTGACCATGCAAATGAAATGTTCACAGAGATGTCCACAAATTGTTGATCATGACACACCCAGTTAGCTGCAAAAGATGACATGGATACCGACCAGAATAGGATACATATCTCATGGACCACATGGTGTACCTCACATCAACACCTCAGTATTCAACATTGGAAACCAAGCATTACAGGTGCAAGGTCATGCTAAACATCATCAACCTAATGTACAGCTAAATCAAGTTCACAAGGATAAAGAAAAAAGCTTTATTCAGCATATGAAAATGTAAACGTCCGTTCAAAACAAAGGCCAATGACCAGTCCATTATCAAATGACAAGGAGTGAATTTGATTGACAACTGGCACATGTTGCTTGCCTGCACTGCTAAGGGCAGGGGACATCGCCTCGGAGGGGCATACATGGGGGCAGGCCAGGCACCACAGGGACAGGGTCAGGGTGCAGCAGAAGGAGGCAGTGAAGGGGTGGTGGATGCAGGAGAGTCACTTGCAACTGCAGTGGAGCTGACTGAAGTGGTGGGTGCAGTCACAACTGTGGGGCACAAGTCAGATGGGGTGGGTGCCGGCACAACTTCAGTGGGCAGGTCAGATGGAGTGGATTGGGTCCCCACTGCAGTGCCCAAGTCAGATGGGGTGGTTGTGGATTCCACTGCAGTGCCTAAATCCATGAGAGCGGAATGGGGTGCAGGTGAGGTCGGCAGGACAGAGGGGGGGACACGGTCCCCACATCAGTGGCACTAACCGTCTGACCGGGTGTGGAGGAGCAAGTGGTAGGGGGGAGGACCTCAGCATTTTGGGGATGGTGTATCTGTGGGTGGGGGAACCCGGGGCAGGGTGTGGCGGTGGAACCTCTGGAGTGGTGGCTTGGGGGATGGAGGGTGGAGACTTTGTCGTGGATCTGCGTGCTGGGGGTGGGGTCTTGCTCTTCCGGCTCCGGGGGTACTTGCGGGTAGGGGCCTCAGTCTGACTGCGCCTGGGGGAGGGTGTCCAGGTGTTAGGGGCACTCCCCTCAGTGTGTGGGGACTTCCTCTTCCCCTTTTAATCTGGATCTGCTGGGTCGGTGGGGAAGAGGCCAAGGTCACAGAGGAAGAGCTTCTGTGGAGATGGGGTTGCAAGTGAGGCAAGGGAAGGGGACTGGGAGGGAGGATTTTCGGAGGACTGCGGAGTGGTTGTGGATGACTGTGTGTGTGTCTACAAACCATCCCCTGTGAGTGTGGTATCAGTCCCATGCACTTGCTTGTGTGTACGTCTAGACCTTGGTTTGGGTGTTTGTGTGCTGCCCGTGTCTGTGGCTTTGTGAGAATGTGCAGGTGTGTGTGTGCTTGGGACAGGTAGGGTGCTAGGAATCGTGGGTGGTGCAGGGGTAGAAGGGGTGTGGGACTGTTGGGGGAGGGACGCTGCTACCGTCAGGGAGGAGGCCACGGACTGATTGATTCTCTGTAGGGCAGACATGCCAGATAAAATGCCCTCCATGAACGACACCAGTTGAGTCAACAGACTGGTGTGTGCATGGAGGACTCAACATTGATGTCTGCCCTACATGGATCTGTCTAAGTAAGTCCACAGACTCCTCACTTAGGGCAGCAGGGGACACAGGGGCAGGGGGTGCGGTGCCTGGCACAAAGGAGACATGCTCCCCAACACGGGAGCCTACACGGTCCTCTGGGATGGGAGCCAATGGGAGGGTGGTGATGGTGGGGGCGGGGGAAGGCGACAGCCTCACTAGTTTGTATTTGGTGGCTGCTGATATCCGCCTCCAAAAGGAAGTCATCCTCAGAGCTGCTGTGGCCCTCAGTTGGGGTGGATGGTGCTGAGGACTCCTCGGTGTGGCTTCACTCGCCCTCCGTGCCACTGGGTTCCCCCGACTCCTCTCCTTCTGTCCCAGTCAGGCTCTGTGGCTCCTCCTGGTCCGTGGAGCTGTCCTCTCCTGTGGCCGTGGATGTAACTGGATAGAAATAAGAAGAAAGAGAACAACATCAGTCACCTGCACTGACTGCACACACCACAGTGAGTACATCATGTCATAGGGCAAGGCCTGGCATCATCAGCTGAACACTGCTCAAAGTGCCAACACTGTTTAGAATAAGCCAATTGTCCTCACCATCAACAATAGCACACATATCCCTCCTGGTCTTGTACCCATATGTCTGTTGCATGTTGGCTGCTAATACCACATTGTGCCGACATGCACCATGCACACATTTGTTGGACATGGACATGCAAGTGAACATGTAGGAGTATGTCACTATACACACAGCACATCTCTTGCCACTGACTCAGTACAGGTGTCCGGATGAAGGGATGGGCAGAGACTAATTTCACATGCTTGTGATGCATGCCAGCAACACACACTATGATGTTCTCATGTCCTGATAGTCAATGCCACTCTGGGGTGCATGGGGCACACTTGAACACAATGCAGGATCACTCATAGCAAGTTAAATGCCATGGCACTGGCATGCATGGAAAGTCAGTCAACACTGTCTCCTGTCACAGGGGCAGGGCATCCAGACAACAACAGTGTGCACTGTGTCACAATCATAGCTCAGGGGTAAAGCAAACTCTGCAGATGACAAGTGCACTTGACCATCCCCTGCAAACAACATATCCAGGAACCAGAAGACCCCACATCATGCAAATCAGACATATGAGTCTCTGCGAACACAACTTCCTGTACTTTAGCACATCACAGTCTGCTGTGCATGTAACCCAGCTGCCTGAAGTGCACATTTGCATACACCATTGTGCGCTGTCAAATGATCACACACCTATATGTCACACAGGTCTTGTCTCTCACAGTCACATCTCAGATGTCCATAGTGGACCTGTTGCCCATCACTCCTGCCACCCCCACTCATAGGGACCTGTTGCCCAGCACTACTGCCACCCCCACTCATAGGGCTTATGTTGCCCAGCACTACTGCCATCCCCACCCATAGGGGACCTGTTGCCCAGCACTACTGCCATCCCCACCTATAGGGGACCAGTTGAGCATCACTACTGCCACCCCCACCCATAGGGGACCTGTTGCCCATCACCCCTGCCACCCCCACTCATAGGGGACCTGTTGCCCAGCACTACTGCCACCCCCACCCATAGGGCTTATGTTGCCTATCACCCCTGCCACCCCCACCCATAGTGGACCTATTGCCCATCACCCCTGCCACCCCCACTCATAGGGGACCTGTTGCCCAGCACTACTGCCACCCCCACTCATAGGGACTATGTTGCCCAGCACTACTGCCATCCCCAACCCTTAGGGGGCCTGTTGCCCAGCACTACTGCCACCCTACCCATGGGGGACCTGTTGTCCATCACTACTGCCACCCCCACCCATAGTGGACCTGTTGCCCATCACCCCTGCCACCCCCACTCATAGGGACCTGTTGCCCAGCACTACTGCCACACCCACTCATAGGGCTTATGTTGCCCAGCACTACTGCCACCCCCACCCATAGGGGACCTGTTGCCCAGCACTACTGCCACCCCAACCCATAGGGGACCTGATGCCCATCACCCCTGCCACTCCACTCATAGGTGACCTGCTGCCCATCACCCCTGCTACCCCCACCCATAGTGGACCTGTTGCCCATCACTACTGCCACCCCCACCCATAGGGCTAATGGTGCCCATTACCCCTGCCACCCCTACCCATAGTGGACCTGTTGCCCATCACCCCTGCCACCCCCACTTATAGGGGACCTGTTGCCCAGCACTACTACCTCCCCCACCCATAGGGGACCTGTTGCCCAGCGCTACTGCCACCTCCACTCATAGGGGACCTGTTGCCCAACACTACTGCCACCCCCACCCATAGGGCTTATGTTGCCCATCACCCCTGCCACCCCCACCCATAGTGGACCTGTTGCCCATCAGCCCTGCCACCAAATCATAGGGGACCTGTTGCCCAGCACTGCTGCCACCCCCACTCATAGGGCTTATGTTGCCCAGAACCACTGCCACCCCCAACCATAGGGGACCTGTTGCCCAGCACTACTGCCACCCGCACCCATAGGGGACCTGTTGCCCATCACTACTGCCACCCCCACCCATAGCGGACCTATTGCCCATCACTCTTGCCACCCCTACCCATAATGGACCTGTTGCCCATCACCCCTGCCACCCCCACTCATAGGGTACCTGTTGCCCAGCACTACTGCCACCCCCACCCATAGGGCTTATGTTGCCCATCACTCCTGCCACCCCCACCCATAGTGGACCTGTTGCCCATCACCCTGCCACCCCCACTCATAGGGGACCTGTTGCCCAGCACCACTGCCACCCGCACCCCTAGGGACTATGTTGCCCATCACCACTGCCCCCCCCACCCATAGGATGGTTGATGCGCCACACATCCATCATACTCCAACATTAGGTATGTCAGTAAAATACATCCCCCTAACCTCATGACAACAGTGTGTAGCCTGTGACAAATGCCCACAACAGTGAATATGACTTCGAACATACTATGTAACTACCATCACATGTGTGAACAAAAAATGATTGTGGCCTACACAAGGCAAGCATCACTATAGCACTGTGTCAATATAAAAATAACACCCCCTCACTGTGTAGAACAAAAGTTAATTGTGGGGTTCCAAACTGCAGCAAATGTCAAGCATTGTGGTGATGGGGTCTAAAACCCCGTCATCACAGTGACCAAAAGGTAAGTGTCATCATGGTCAAAGCTGCAAATGCCAAACAGCATGTATGGTTCCCGGTCCCAACACATGAAACACTTTTGGGGCAAACTAGTGGTTGTGTCCCATACCCACAGAGATGAGGTGAGGCTAACAGTGCTGTGAAAACATAACATACTCTCGGGAATATGCAGACAAGCACCACACATAGGGGCGGACAATGCATACAGTGTACAATGACACAAAAGCAGAAGTGACCATCACAAAGCATACACACATCTCGAAAATAGACACACAAATCAAAACAACCTGTGTAGACTGTAGTTGTCAGGTCACAAACTCCCATTCCATGCCAGAAATGGTACTTAACAACCAGGATGAATGTGCAGAATGATGTGATATGACTCAAAGGGACAGCAGGGTAAATCACAAAAACAGCATCCAGACAATGGCCCACAACACCAATACAAATGCACTGGTGCAGATGCACAAACACAAACAGGCAACTCACACTGCACATCGGACACAACATGTGTGTGTGTGTCTCTGTATCCCCAGACAACTACACAACACATGAGGTGGGCTGAACCACAGTTAAACAGATGTGGACACTGTGCCATACAAAAGTAACCCATCATTGGGACCCCCTTAGTGGGCAATCAGGCATTGTGAGATGAGAGGGAGCACAACAGACACATGTGACACAAGCTGGAATGAACACAAACTAACACAGCAAGAGACTGACAGACAACAGCACTACCCCCAGTGACCAGACATTGGGGTGACACAAGCATGCATGACACCTCCACTGTGATGACAAAGGTAGATGTCGTACAAACTGTGAAACCCAGACATATGTCCTGTGCCACAAACGTACATCACATCTACACAAACACAAATCACTCAGCATGGCCCGTCATCCATGGGCAAACGGGAGCTAGGGGCCCATCCATGCAAACATTTACATCAGTCCACCCTCAACACCACACACCCTGAACTGCACCGATGTGCATCTGTGAAGCCCACATGGACAGGTGACATTGCACATGCACCCATGACAAACATAGGAATGTTGGGAGGAAATTAGGTGCACAGACTCATCACACAACGACAGTTCACAACCCTGGTGAATGACAGACATACTGCACAGTATGCGGTACTTGGTCATGATGTCAAAGCTCACGTAACCTTCAGAATACCTGCCACAGTCCCAGGACAATGCAGAAGCCAAGGCGAACCACAAGGCACACATGCTGACACCTGTAAACATTGCAGCCCTGAACCAAACAAGTGCGAGCAGTCACACACACATACACATGTCTCAATAACTGAAAGGTATCACCTAGGGACAACTACATGATATTGCGAACAAACAAGTGCCGTGGGGACCCCTGACTGTGTCCCATCTGCGTCTGACAACATCATCACCACTCAGAACTGACAAATCCCAATGATGAAACACCAATTAACAGTAGTGTGTCATGCACCCACACATCTGGTAGCCCATGGCAAAGTTGTGGGATGAACACAGTACCACTCAGCAAGCATAAACAACAGGAACATATCTAGGGAACACTGCCTGTGTATGAAAAGTAGGGTTGGGCGGAATTTGCGAAAGTGACTTTCGCAAATTATCGCGAAAATGATACAAATCTCCGCAAACACGCGGAAATATCGCGAAGATGCAGAAGTTTTTTTCCCGCCCGTTCGCGGTATTTTCTGCATGGTCCCGGCTCGCCAACTTCCCCATGCGGTTGCTTGCGGGCACGGCCATCTTGTTTTCACTCTTCTCGCGGTGCATGATCGCGAGAAGAAAGACATGATCGCGCGACCAATGACATTACTGCGGGCGCGAACTGTTGCGTGACAGCGCAAATGGCTACCAACAATCCAACATCTTGTGGAGAACGCGACCGGATCGGGAAAACTTGTCGGCGAACACGGGGATTCATGTAAGACGATCGCGCGCGCGCGAGAATGTATTATTTAACAGCCCGAGCAAGAAACAAATTATCGTTAAGCTGCGGAATGCGGAAATTTTGACATTTTCGCACTCTCCGCGGAACGCAAAAATGTCAAATGATCGCAATTTCCGCGAGCGGAATGGAAATTTAGCCCAGGCCTAATGAAAAGGGATGTGGACACACACACATGCTCACACAACACACACCATGGGCCCAGGCTATGTCACGGAACAATACAATTACTTGAGAGGACCCAACTCCTGTGGAAGCACAGCTGTGCCAAACATAGTCACAGCACGTCTCAGTCATGTCAGCTGAACACTTGGTCATTCAGCCATCAGTTACCACACAATGAAGGATCTGGTCACAACTGCATGGGTACGGGAGTCTCCCTTAAGTCTTCTGCACATACTCAACACATATGTACAGCAAGTTGCACAGAGGACCCAGTTGCTCCTACACCAATGATGCCCACATCTGTAGGTCCAGTGGTGATGCGCCCAAAGTCAGGGAAATAGACAAATTGGACAATGGGAAGCACATCATATGTGCATGTGTGCAAGCCACAGATGTGACCATGCAAATGAAATGTTCACAGAGATGTCCACAAATTGTTGATCATGACACACCCAGTTAGCTGCAAAAGATGACATGGATACCGACCAGAATAGGATACATATCTCATGGACCACATGGTGTACCTCACATCAACACCTCAGTATTCAACATTGGAAACCAAGCATTACAGGTGCAAGGTCATGCTAAACATCATCAACCTAATGTACAGCTAAATCAAGTTCACAAGGATAAAGAAAAAAGCTTTATTCAGCATATGAAAATGTAAACGTCCGTTCAAAACAAAGGCCAATGACCAGTCCATTATCAAATGACAAGGAGTGAATTTGATTGACAACTGGCACATGTTGCTTGCCTGCACTGCTAAGGGCAGGGGACATCGCCTCGGAGGGGCATACATGGGGGCAGGCCAGGCACCACAGGGACAGGGTCAGGGTGCAGCAGAAGGAGGCAGTGAAGGGGTGGTGGATGCAGGAGAGTCACTTGCAACTGCAGTGAAGCTGACTGAAGTGGTGGGTGCAGTCACAACTGTGGGGCACAAGTCAGATGGGGTGGGTGCCGGCACAACTTCAGTGGGCAGGTCAGATGGAGTGGATTGGGTCCCCACTGCAGTGCCCAAGTCAGATGGGGTGGTCGTGGATTCCACTGCAGTGCCTAAATCCATGAGAGCGGAATGGGGTGCAGGTGAGGTCGGCAGGACAGAGGGGGGGACACGGTCCCCACATCAGTGGCACTAACCGTCTGACCGGGTGTGGAGGAGCAAGTGGTAGGGGGGAGGACCTCAGCATTTTGGGGATGGTGTATCTGTGGGTGGGGGAACCCGGGGCAGGGTGTGGCGGTGGAACCTCTGGAGTGGTGGCTTGGGGGATGGAGGGTGGAGACTTTGTCGTGGAGCTGCGTGCTGGGGGTGGGATCTTGCTCTTCCGGCTCCGGGGGTACTTGCGGGTGGGGGCCTCAATCTGACTGCGCCTGGGGGAGGGTGTCCAGGTGTTAGGGGCACTCCCCTCAGTGTGTGGGGTCTTCCTCTTCCCCTTTTAATCTGGATCTGCTGGGTCGGTGGGGAAGAGGCCAAGGTCACAGAGGAAGAGCTTCTGTGGAGATGGGGTTGCAGGTGAGGCAAGGGAAGGGGACTGGGAGGGAGGATTTTCGGAGGACTGCGGAGTGGTTGTGGATGACTGTGTGTGTGTGTCTACAAACCATCCCCTGTGAGTGTGGTATCAGTCCCCTGCACTTGCTTGTGTGTACGTCTAGACCTTGGTTTGGGTGTTTGTGTGCTGCCCGTGTCTGTGGCTTTGTGAGAATGTGCAGGTGTGTGTGTGCTTGGGACAGGTAGGGTGCTAGGAATCGTGGGTGGTGCAGGGGTAGAAGGGGTGTGGGACTGTTGGGGGAGGGACGCTGCTACCGTCAGGGAGGAGGCCACGGACTGATTGATTCTCTGTAGGGCAGACATGCCAGATGAAATGCCCTCCATGAACGACACCAGTTGAGTCAACAGACTGGTGTGTGCATGGAGGACTCAACATTGATGTCTGCCCTACATGGATCTGTCTAAGTAAGTCCACAGACTCCTCACTTAGGGCAGCAGGGGACACAGGGGCAGGGGGTGCGGTGCCTGGCACAAAGGAGACATGCTCCCCAACACGGGAGCCTACACGGTCCTCTGGGATGGGAGCCAATGGGAGGGTGGTGATGGTGGGGGCGGGGGAAGGCGACAGCCTCACTAGTTTGTATTTGGTGGCTGCTGATATCCGCCTCCAAAAGGGAGTCATCCTCAGAGCTGCTGTGGCCCTCAGTTGGGGTGGATGGTGCTGAGGACTCCTCGGTGTGGCTTCACTCGCCCTCCGTGCCACTGGGTTCCCCCGACTCCTCTCCTTCTGTCCCAGTCAGGCTCTGTGGCTCCTCCTGGTCCGTGGAGCTGTCCTCTCCTGTGGCCGTGGATGTAACTGGATAGAAATAAGAAGAAAGAGAACAACATCAGTCACCTGCACTGACTGCACACACCACAGTGAGTACATCATGTCATAGGGCAAGGCCTGGCATCATCAGCTGAACACTGCTCAAAGTGCCAACACTGTTTAGAATAAGCCAGTTGTCCTCACCATCAACAATAGCACACATATCCCTCCTGGTCTTGTACCCATATGTCTGTTGCATGTTGGCTGCTAATACCACATTGTGCCGACATGCACCATGCACACATTTGTTGGACATGCAAGTGAACATGTAGGAGTATGTCACTATACACACAGCACATCTCTTGCCACTGACTCAGTACAGGTGTCCGGATGAAGGGATGGGCAGAGACTAATTTCACATGCTTGTGATGCATGCCAGCAACACACACTATGATGTTCTCATGTCCTGATAGTCAATGCCACTCTGGGGTGCATGGGGCACACTTGAACACAATGCAGGATCACTCATAGCAAGTTAAATGCCATGGCACTGGCATGCATGGAAAGTCAGTCAACACTGTCTCCTGTCACAGGGGCAGGGCATCCAGACAACAACAGTGTGCACTGTGTCACAATCATAGCTCAGGGGTAAAGCAAACTCTGCAGATGACAAGTGCACTTGACCATCCCCTGCAAACAACATATCCAGGAACCAGAAGACCCCACATCATGCAAATCAGACATATGAGTCTCTGCGAACACAACTTCCTGTACTTTAGCACATCACAGTCTGCTGTGCATGTAACCCAGCTGCCTGAAGTGCACATTTGCATACACCATTGTGCGCTGTCAAATGATCACACACCTATATGTCACACAGGTCTTGTCTCTCACAGTCACATCTCAGATGTCCTGCTGACCCTCAAAATCATAAACAACCCAGTTGTACGTAACAGGAAGCCACACCATAATGACACAGAGGCAGACACCTGAAAGCACATGTCACTAAGCACAACCTGTAAGTTGATACACAGGATTGGGATAACAGAGTGTTTATAAAAGCCCTTGAGTAGGCATGACTGCCCAGGTCTACATGAAACAGTGTTTGGCCCTGAACAGTAGTCAGGTGGCTAAGCAAGTGTGACATATTTTATATACATATCCTGAGGCCCACAAATTGGAGTCCCCTGCTGCGTGGGTTTGTTTGAAATACCTCAGCCACATATGGCGACTCAGACCAGCAATTGGAACACATATCAAGGGCACACACAGATCACATGTCAGATCCCAGGCATTGTGTAAACAATTGAACCACCCATGAAACACATAACAGAGTCATGGGAACAGATGCTGTCCAGAAGCTGAAGCATAGCTGACTGCAGGGACACAGTGCCCTAGTGACACAAGCAACAGAGTGTAGGGGCCACACCTGTGGAAAAGATGAGGAGGATGCATCACACAATTGAGGGACCTGAGTATTGGACTACAATACCTACGTAATGTGAAAGTGTGACCAGGCCAAAAGACTGAATTAGCATGTCAGACATAGTACACAGATTAGGCATGGACTTACCCCCATACTTGCTGCTGTCAGCCCTTCAGCTGCCTATCCAGGTCTGGGAAGACCACTGCCAGGATCCTGTGCATGTGGGGGGTCAGGGTCCGGTGTCCGCCCCTCCTGCGAGGAGGTGACAGCTTCAGCTGGACTCTTGCGATCCTCCTGGTCCAGCCCCGATGGTCCTGCCACCTCTTCTGGCAGTTGCGGATCCGGCGCTTGTAGACCCCCACCGAACGAACTGCCCGGGCGATGGTCAGCCATATCTCCTGCTTCTGGTGGGCATCAACCTGTGAGGATGACAAAGTTAAAAGTCCATTAACACACAACCCCAATATTTGTGCTGCACACATTGGGATATACATTTCATCATCACAAAGGGAAACGAGTGACACAGGTAGTGCACCCATGGAAAAGGACAAATGCCCTGCTTGTCTGACATGTTAACAATGCCTGGGAAGTTTAAGCAAGCACAAATGCACTTTAGCAGCAGAACACCTGTTCATTACATGTACCTACACACTTTAGGGATGAAAGTACTCAGTGAGAATGCTTGCCACTGGTGTACACACTGCTAGTACTGCTAGTCAGACAACATGCATAATTAGGAAGGCAGTGGACTGCACACTCACCTGCTCCCCTAGTTTCCCATACAGCTTGCTGTACTGTGGAAGGAGCCCGTCCAGAGGGGCCTGGTTCTCCTCCTCAGTGAAGGCTGGTGCACTCTCCAGAGTACGTGCCATAGCAGCAGCCAGAGGATAAAGAGACAGCAGCAGTGGTAGCAGGGATGTGGTCCAGTAGAATGTAGTACAGGCAAGTGATCTCCCTGGGGGCCAGCCAGCCTTATATCTATGCTGCAGAGGCAGACTCTGTGCCTTGTGTCCCCAGTGATAAGTCCAAAACGGTTGCATTCTATGAATCTGGCCAATCCATGGAAATGTACGACTCGTACACGTCTTCCGCATCGTTCAAATCTTCACCTTCATAAAACCCTAGGAATTGCAACATTTTTGTAGGCATCCAACCAAATTTCCAGTGCACAACTCGTGCAAGTTTTGAATCCGCATCCGTCTCCATGACAGTCAAGAGCCAATGGGTGCACACGGATCGGTCAACTGACTGTACAACGCGTATTTTGAAAATACACATGCACCCGTCTCCATACAATCCAATGGCAAAGGCGTACGCCTGTCTCGGAACATGCCTGCCTGACGCACATGCATGATGGTCACCCGCGTTGGACCTCATTGCAGTCAATGGCGAAGCATACGCACAGCTCGGTCATGAACCGTGCAATGCGTATGCATTGTCACCCGCGTCGGACCTCATTGCAATCAATGGCAAAGCGTACGCACGGCGCGGTCATGAACCATGCAATGCGTACGCATTGCCACCCGCGTCGGACCTTATTGGTGTGACTATTTGACGGCTTCAACACACCATTACTTGCCAGGGACACATGTGCACACCTACCACACTACAGCATTGGCCACACAGAGTCCCATGGCATGTAAGTCTGCATTCCCTGTGTGTTGGGGGGCAACATTTGGTTTGTTGTGTGGCACTTTTGTTCAACCACTCCCAGGCTGTGCACCTGTTTATGGGGGCATAATCCTTTGTGTGTTGTGCACATTACCACTGTGATGTGCAACTGTACAGTAATGGGCATGAGTCATGGACACAGTTGCAGGTTGGATATGTTTAGGACATGTCACATACACACCGAGTCCTGGGGGTGATGGCATGTACATCACAGTGAGACCTGTAGCCACAATTCTGATGTGCACCCACAATCTGTGTGCATGTTGTGTCTCAGATGTGGATGATCAAATGTGCCCAATGGGAGACAGTCTCAACATACATGTGGTATGTGCAGCAACCTTGATGGTGTGTGTGCTTCTAAGAGACGTACATGTAGGGCCTGCAGAGACAACAGTGGCCACTACCTGTGTGACTCACGCTTGCCTTGTGGCATGTACGTGATACGTCATGTCATGCCAGTGTTGATGTGGCAATACAGGGACCCTGGGTATCTGCATGGCAAAGATCTGTGATGCCTGGGAGACATCAGGCCTCACTTGTCACTGTGGTGTGTGTTTGTAACGTCACAGCAGTACATAGGTAGGGTGACACAGCCCAATGATTTGCCATTGCACTACATGTGACTTATGTGGACATGTGGAATTGAGTTGTGAGGTGATGGTCATTCAGGTGACCTATGTGTCCATGCCCAACAGCACACACCTCAGTACATTGTGTAATGTCATCATGTATCATGTGATATTGAGCCTGGTCATGGCCACATGGGTGGATGAACCGACAATCTTCCTTTTCGCATCTCTGTTCTGCAGGGCACCAGCTGTCCATCGACCATTCCCACACCTTGGAACCATGCAGGAACGCGACTGCATCTGACGGTACCGCTTCACCAGGCCACTGATTGAGGAGTTGGCAGAGCAGTTGGTGCCACATCTGCTACCTGGCTGGACATACTCTACAGCACTGACCCCAGAGGTGAAGGTGATGGCAGCCCGCACTTCTTTGCTACTGGTACCTTCCAGTACACTGTGGCTACAGCAGGTGGAATGTCACAAACTATGTTTAGTCGTGTGCTACGCGATGTCTTGGAGGGGATGTTGTATTTCGTTGACCTGTACATCAAGTTCTCTAGCCAATCTGAACTCCCTGAAATAAAGGATGCCTTTTATACACTGGGGAGGATGCTGAACGTCATTGGATCTATTGATGGTAAACATGTGGCCATGATACCACCCCAGGCACATGAGCAGGAAACATTTCCAATTGTTCAATGCTCTGGTGATATGTCTTGCAGACATGTGTATCACACATGTGTGTGCACGGTTCTCTGGTTCTGCGCACGATGCCTACATAATGAGGAGAAGTCGCATTGCAACGCTGATGTCACAGATGCCAAATCAGCGTGCCTGGCTTGTCGGTGTGTACTGACTGTTTACCATTGTGTATGTTTGGCAATGTTGTATTCCGCACGCCTACAAAACACAGCTAATTGTTCATTTTTTTGTGTGTAGGTGACTCTGGATACCCCAACATGCCGTGGTTGCTGACACCCCTCAGGAACCCTGTGACACCAGCCGAGATGCGCTACAATGAGGCACATGATTGGAGCAGGAGGGTGATTGAACGGACATTTGGCCTCCTGAAAAACCGCTTTCGCTGCCTGGACAAGACCGGAGAGGCCCTCCCATATGAGCTTGCAAAGGTGCGCAAAATTATCTTTGTATGCTGCATGCTACACAACGTGGCAGTGCGGAAGAAGGTGTCTCTCATCCAGGATGACGATGACCAACCTCCGCCACCTGTGGAGGAACCCGGCCTGGACCACGATGCCAGTGATGATGAAGATGAGGGTGACGTCCGCTCACAGCTCATCAACAACTTCTTGACCTGAATGTGAGTTTACAGGGTTGTTATGTCAATGTATGGAGTTAGCCTGGAATGTGTTGTAGCTGCTCTGTTGCTGTCTGAGTGTGTCTGTGTGCCACTTGACTGGATGCGTGCAGTGATGCATCCATTCATGTGGTGTGTACTGCACAATAGGGTAGTACTGCTAACTTGTTTCTGTGTAGGTTTCTTATGACATGTTTTGTGCATGTTTATTGCATTTCTCTCCTGTTCTGCTGTGTTTTTGACTGTGTCTTGTGTCTGTCCTTCAAAGGGGACTTTGCCTGTTGTTTGGTCAACATTGACCCCCAACACCCAGAATCCAACACCAGTGTGGGAGTTGTCAATTCCCATCAAGTGATGTGCCACACACCCCTGGACTTCAATTTTCTGACACTTTGTGACCGTGTGTCCACTGTAACGTACAATTGCCTTGCAACTATTTTTGAATAAACATGTTGCTGATGTGTAATGAACCTGTGCTATGCTTTGTTAGGTGCGTTGTCTGTCTTCCCACATCTGAGTGACATTTGCTTACCTCACCTGTGGACTTGTTACCACTGACTGTGGATAGGTGTTGTGTCTGTGCATACCTATGTGTTTCAGGTCAACATCATTGTGTGGGATGAGTAACATGGCCATGGTGAGTATGTGTTGTGTTGCCATAGTGGTGTGTCTCCCTCACATGTGTCACATCACCATGACTCACCTAACGGTGGTCACATTGTTGTAGTATTTGGCATGCACTGTGTTGTTTAGAAGATCGACATCTCCATGACACCTGACAAGTTGGAAACACAACAGAGGCAAGTATGGTGTACTGGTGAGTTTATTTTCGAACATGTGTGGGGAAAGTGCATAGGATGGTGGGTGCTGTATATTGGTTTTTGAATCAAAAGTTCACATTAGAGTTGGAAGTGCTGGTAGATGAAATGTCCAGAGTAAAGTCCACAGTCATCTGCTACATTGGACCAACATGAACCCACCATGTCATAAGGGCGAGTTGTGTGCGATTGGACAAGCTGAACGGGTTGCGCACAAAGAACATTGTCCAGAACAGGTTTAGAGGCCCTGGGGAATGTGCTGGGACATCTGCCTCTCACATGTCCTTCTTCGGACGACCCCTCTTCTTCTTGGGGGGGATCCTCAGATGCAGGCCTCTGCGGTGCAGGGGACTCTCTGCCAGAGTCCTCCTCCCTCCCTGTGGCACTGGCAGATGGTGTTGCAACAGATGTTGTGGCCACACAGGGAGGTGTGGACATGTTTGTGGTGATCTGGCGGAGGCAGTGGAGTATGTCCCGATGCACCGTAGTAAGGGCAACCCACTTTGCCTCCATGCGGGCATGGTGGGCAGCCTGCTCCTGTTGTATGTCCTTGAGGATCCCCACTACCTGGCCAAATCCTCCGGTGCTATCCTGGTACGCATCTATGATGCATGCCAGTTGGGGGTCATCATGCAGTCCAGATCCCTCTGCAAGGCGCGCCCTCTGCCTCCCAACCCTCCCAGCACCCCGATCCACACGGGCAGGACCAGCGGCGGGCCGCACAGGTGACACTGGGACCCCTTGGGTGGTGTTGCTGGTGGTGTTGGCTGTAGCTTCCGGGGGGTCCTGTGTCCCTGTGCTTTGGGTGTTCAGTGGCCTTGGTCTGTCCGTGTTGGCGGCGGTGACCTGTCGGTTTCCAGATGCTAGAGGCGTGGATACAGGGGGTGCAGATGTTGATGCTGCTGGTGCTGCATGATGACTCACACCGGAGGGGCCAGGTTGTTCGTCATCATCCGAAGAGGACAGAGACAGAGTCAAATCAGAGAGCTTGGTGTCCACCAGAGTCTGGGACTGGGAATCCTCTTCATTTGGTGCTGTGTCCCCAGCACCACCTGTGTTTGGAAGAGACACACTATGTAAGTTATGTTTCTAAAGGCATCAATGGTTCACAAACATGACATATTCTACTGTACGAACGGATGCCTGCCTGTACACTGCTTTTTTCCGGCTTGTCACTGACAGAGATTGATATTGTTGTTGCACATTGCCCAGCCGTAAAGAAACATTTCAATGTGCATGTCGAAGTGTGTGCATGCCCAGTTCATGGATAGATTTGTCTGTACATGAAAATACTATTCAAGGGACATCACGTTGCTGAC
Organism: Triturus cristatus; assembly: GCF_964204655.1. NCBI lineage: Eukaryota > Metazoa > Chordata > Amphibia > Caudata > Salamandridae > Triturus > Triturus cristatus. The sequence goes on along the minus strand of NC_140591.1, from coordinate 554,321,332 downwards.
ACAGGTGTGTCATCCCTGTACACATGTGAGCTTTAACAAGGACATATGTACTATTCCACTGGGGATATGTTGTACTATTGGGGCATGTGTGTTAGCAGAGTTTGCTAGTGTTTGTGTGCCACATTGGTGTATTGGTACGATCTGGTCACAGTCCGGTATGCCTGTGATCTCTTTGGAGGAAGTATTTTCTTCCAGTGTTCCTATTTCCCATCTCATTTCATACAAGTGATGATGTCACCATCGTTAATGAGTCTGGTGCTGAGTTTTGTACGTGCATATGTGATTTGACTTGTCAACGTTCCCCATGTTGACATGGATTTGGCAAGGTGGCACTCTGGCTTTTCAATGTTCATGACAGTGAGGTCCGTTGGTGTGTGCGTTGCAGTTTGGCTACTGTGAGTAGCATATCTCCTCCAATGCTGTCCAGGTTTGACCTTGTGTCTAAAGTGACTATGTCAGTGAGTGGTGTGTTGAGTGAAGGATGCCTATGGTTCAGCACAATGTAGGGGTGGAATGCAGCTCACAACAGCACTGAGTGTGAATGAGACACTGCTATGGTGTCGGCTATATTGGTGTGTCCATTCCATTCACTGTCAGATGTCCCCCGTCAATGATGTATATGTGAGTTCCTGTGTGTTTTGTACAATGTACCATATATATGGCTCTCGGCATTTGTTATCTGCAAAACACACTTCCCCTGCCCGGCCAGGGGGCACCCCTGGACACTGCATCCCCAGACAATGATTTTGAACATATGGTTGCAATGGCTGTGTGTGTGACCGGGTTTTGTTTGGTCAGTGCATATGTGTGATTGTCAGCCACATCATTTCTAAGGCCCAGTGTAAGACATCTTGTCAGTCTCTTCCCACTCCCTGCGGGGTGAGCATGTTTCAGTGTGAGCTTGCTGGGCCATGTGGGTGGGTGGAGATTGTCTGTGACAGCAACTCCCTCCATGCTCTTGGCTATACCCCCCTTCCGAGCATGCCCATACTTCTTCCCTCTTGACTCTGCTTCCCTGTGAGGGGCTGTAACAGCAATGGCAAGATGGCTGACTGTGAAGCCCTGATGTTTGTTGTTGGCCAGTTCCCAGCATGGCGTTGTGCTCCCCACAACAAAGCCCAGTGTCAGACATCTTGTCAGTCCCTTCCCACTCCCTGTGGGGTGTGCATGTTTAAGTGTGAGCTTGCTGGGCCATGTGGGTGGGTGGGGATTGTCTGTGACCGCAACTCCCATCATACTCTTGGCTACACCCCCCTTCCCAGCATGCCCATTCTTCCTCACTCTTGACTCTGCTTCCCTGTGAGGGGGTGTAACAGCAATGGCAAGATGGCTGACTGTGAAGTCCTGGTGTTTGTTGTTGCCCAGTTCCCAGCATGGCCTTGTGCTCCCCACAAAATAGCCCAGTGTCAGACATCTTGACAGTCCCTTTCAACTCCCTGTGGGGTGAGCATGTGTCAGCGTGAGCTTGCTGGGCCATATGAGTGGGTGTGGAGTGTCTGTGACTGCAACTCCCATCATGCTCTTGGCTACACCCCCTTCCCAGCATGCCCATACTTCCTTCCTCTTGACTCTGCTTCCCTGTGAGGGAGTGTGACAGAAATGGCAAGATGGCTGACTGTGAAATCCTGGTGTTTGTTTGCCTACATGTCCAAAGAGAGCCCCTGTGCTTCACACAGCAGCACCAAGTACGGGGTATCTTTTGCTGATAATTCACCGAGGTGTGGGTCAATGCATTCTCCCCGGTGAGTTGTGTGGAGTTTGTGTTGCGGGGATGTCTCCACATGCTGGTAAGTATGGTCAGAGCTGTCAGTCCTCCTTCCCACCCGGCCAGACATCCCACCATGAAACGTGCTTCCATTGGAGGGCGTACAAGCTGTCTTTCAGGATGTCAGTCAGTGGTGTCCTGCTTCTGATTTGCACACAACCCCTACCAGGGCCTTGTGCTCCCAACAGCAGAACCCAGTGTCAGCCATCTTGTCAGTCGTTTTCCACTCCCTGGTATGTGGGCATGTTTCTGAGAGGTCTTGATGGGCCTTTTTGGAGGGGGAGCATTATCTGTGACTACGAACCCCATCATGCTTTTGGCTACACTCACTTCACCTGCATCCCCACTATTCCTTCCTGTCAGTCAGCTGCACTGTGAGGTAGTGTGTTTGTGGTGGCAAACTGTCTGGCAGTGTTTATTTGGCTTTGTGCCACTGCCTTGCTCTATTTGTTTGTCGGTTGGTACATGTCATGAGCAATGTTCCCTCTAATTTCTTTCCTCTGTGTGCGGCAGTGGAGGGTCTCTGTGTGCTGCAACCATGGCTATGTGCGCCAGGAACCAGACCGCGCGTGTGCGCGGCGCCAAATGTCCCTCAGAACGTTTACTTTAAAAAGTGAAAAGATGGTGCATTTTCACACATACAGTGCCACAATAAGTGTCTTAAGGGCAGTTTCCAAATTGGATAAACACGCCATGACATGAATTGGTTACACAGGCAAGTACACTTCAAGTTTAGAAAAGCACAAGACTTAAACGGTGGTACCATCATAAGATTTTAATAAATATTCTTAACTTGAGCACTCGTGGGGAAATGTTGAGAGCCTATACAATATCACATATAAACAATAAGGGAGACATGTCAAGTGGCATCACTAGAGGGGTGACAGGGTTGCTTCTCACGGCGATCTTTGGCATTTTTCCAGTGGTGATAAACTCGATCTAGGTCAACTTTCCCATTCAGGAGGTAGGCCTTTGTCCTCATCAGCATATCCAAATGCTTCTGCTCTAGTCTATTCCTCAATTTACTCTTAATAGTATTCCTGAGGCTGAATCCTCGTTCACAATCTGCACTAGATGCTTGAAACGTTGCGCAGACATCAACAAGCTGAGACACCACACTATACTGAGCAGCATTGCTTACAGTGAAATTCACCATGTCTTGAAAGGTGGTAAATAACCCACACTTTACATGTTCTGCCACCACATATTTATAGTCTCTGTATTGTCGAACAACATCTTCTGGTGTTTCGCAATCACCCAGGACCAAGACATTTTTATACTTTTCTACAAGTCTTTGTATATTCACAGTCCCAAAATCAAAATGTGATTGTGCTGCCATTGCCTGGATTTCAAAACTTGCCCATTCTTTCAGCTCATCTTCAGGGAACCTTTTTTGCATGTGCTCACAAAGAAGGGAAACAAAAGACAAAATAGGCCCACTGTCAAACTCTTGCCTTTCCTTGTACAACACCATCAGATCTCTTACATTTCTGCTGACAGTGTCCCCCAAATACTGTTGCTTAACTTGGCCAATCTTTGCTCTTGCATACTGTACAGCTTCAACAGTAGTCAGAGAACTCTTTTGGAATAGTTTGCGCAAAGATGCAAATTCACCCAGAATGTCATTAAGTACTGCAAGTGAAATATGGTAGTTGGAGTTTGATAGCTTTTTATAACAATATTTAGCAACTGGATCATTCTCCTCAACTTTCTCATGTTCAAAGTACTTAAGAACAGCCTCGTAATTACGAATTAGTGCACCAACAGCAAAAATGCCTTGAAAGCCACCGGACTTCATTCAGTGGTCGAAAAGAGACCACTTCACATTCAGTGACCGATGTAATTTCATCCAGCTTGGACTTCCTTGCAGGAGATCTGGAGAACACAGTGTAGACAGTCCTCAATAATGTCGCCATCTCTTTAACCATTGGAACCCTTTTCCAGGCATAATCATATCCCAAATCTTCTCGATGGGCGACACAATGCTGCTCAACTAGATGAGGTATGGATTGTTTAAGGCGAGTAGCAACACCATTATTCTTACTCAGCATCACGGACGCACCATCAGATGTGAACATGACCATTTTCATAAGGTCCAGTTCATTGGCAGTGTAGAATTCTTTCACAGCAGTAGTGATAGCCTCAGCATTACAACTAGTCAGCTTCACTATGCCCCCAAACTGTGTTTTGTGCTCTGTTGATGTTATAGGGCGGAACTTGAAGTACAGGATGAGCATTTTTGAAACAGAAATATCAGTGCTCTCATCAGTTATCAATGTGAGATACAAAGCATGCCGAAGTTCTGCCATAGCTTCACAGTGTATCACGCTATTGATGGCCTCAAGGAACTCAAAGGCATAGTTCTTGCTCCTCCAGCTGTCTGGCATCTTGACATACAAAGCTAGGTGGTCATGGATGTCTTGTACAGATAACATTGAAGTATTCATCTTGACTGCCAGCAACACGTTGTTGATGAGAATCTTTATCTCTTCAGAAATAGATCTTTGGCGTTCAACTACTTCCATTCTATTTGCTTTGTCAGTGGCAGTTTCTCTCAGCAGTGCCCGCACTCCATAACCAAACCTGGCAGCAGCACTTATGTTTCTCAATATCACCATGGCAGACTTGTTTACTTTGCTAAGTAGATGGCATTTCAAGTAATCCAGTTTCCAGGCATCACTCCATTCTTCCCTGTGGAAAAGTCCCCAATAATCTTGGCTTCGGCACATGCTTTGCAAATCAAGCCCACGTCTGGACTGTATTGAAAAAGTTCCCCGAGTTGCACGCGAACCTTGCTTCGTGATTTCTGCGTCTCAGCCTCCACAATTTCTTTCATCCACTCTTCCTTGAATACAAGGCAACATTTCTTCCTTTGTGGTGAAGCACTACACTCTCCCAAAGTGACAGCTTTGCGCTTGAACATTTCTGTGCCCGCCGGTTTGAACCTGCTGTGCCACAAAGCCTGCAAGATAAGGGAACATGGCTTACGTTGACGCCTAGCTCATGAATGCAATCCGTTGTACTACAATGTTCAAGATGCACCACAGTTTAACTCTACCAAACAATTACCTCTTCTGCTTGAACTCACGTACGCCTGTTTAAATGTATGGGGTTCTGGCTGCGAAACCTGCAACAGAAGAAAACATGGGTAAGTATATTATATTACAATGTTCAAGATGCACCACAGTTTAACTCTACCAAAGATGTTGAAATGTATGGGGTTCTGGCTGCGAAACCTGCAACAGAAGAAAACATGGGTAAGTATATTATATTACAATGTTCAAGATGCACCACAGTTTAACTCTACCAAACAATTACCTCTTCTGCTTGAACTCACGTACGCCTGTTTAAATGTATGGGGTTCTGGCTGCAAAACCTGCAAAAGAAGAAAACATGGGTAAGTATATTATACTACAATGTTCAAGACGCACCACAGTTCAACTCTACCAAACAATTACCTCTTCTGCTTGTACTCACGTACGCCCGTTCAAATGTATGGGGTTCTGGCTGCGAAACCTGCAACAGAAGAAAACATGGGTAAGTATATTATACTACAATGTTCAAGATGCACCACAGTTTAACTCTACCAAACAATTACCTCTTCTGCTTGTACTCACGTAAGCCAGTTTAAATATGTGGGGTTCTGGCAGCGAAACCTGCAACAGAAGATGCACTACTTTAACTCTAGCAAACAATTACCTGTTTGTTCTGCCTGTACTCCCGTCTGCCTGTGCAATTGTATTCGTAGTACGGTCTTACAAACCTGTAAATGAAAAGGGGTGCAGATTGGGAAACTATTTACCCAGCAACCCCCAACCCAACGAGGAACGTAAACAGAATTACCTTGTCTTTGTGGGTACTCGCACCTGACCACTCATATCCAAATACCTTACAGACTGGAAACCTGCAATTGAGGACAAGATAGTCAGCAAACGCTTGAAGAATCACAAACTATGAATGGGACCGGTCTAGAGACCCCAATAAGAAAAATTTGACACTAAGGATGAAGAAAAAAAAATGCATGATGAGGTGTCCTTATCTGTATTGCCCGTGGATTGGGCATATAGTCCCATACTGCCTAATAAACAGAATTGTCAACAACAACAAAAAAAGATAATGCATGTCAGCAATTTAGGTTCTCTTCTATTTTATGTTTTACTTAATCTTGCATTCCCTAAGAGTGTTGGCTATTTCATCATGTTGTGTTTCTGTATTTGTTTTGTGCATCTTATTACTCTAGTATAGTGCATACTCTGAATCCTCAGCTGTTCAAGAGCGGCTGTGATTAGGAGGTCTGGTACTGAAGCTGAAGGCAAAGCAAAGTGCCTGTCAGTTGGTTGGCCTCTCAGAGCGCACAGAACTATGGTCGTGTATTCCAGTTGCAATAGAAATTCTTTGTAAATGTGTGAAGGGGGTATATTGATGTAAAAATATTTACATAGCAAAAGTAAATAAAGTGCTTAAATGTGAGTGTGTGCAGTGTAAGTTTGGAAGTGATGAAGTGAGGGAGATGCAAGAAACTGCATTCGAGAGAAAGTGAAAAGAGGATACTGAACAGGAAAGAGATGAGGTTGAAGATGTGCAAATAGACGCAGTGGTCAGAGAAAAAGGGCAAACATATCTAACATAAAGCACAAATAAATCAAGGCCAATACTCCTTCCAAAGGCCTCAATAATATTGAATTCACAGTCTCACAATTTCAGAATTGAAACATTTCCAATGTTAACCATTGTTGTTTCTCATTTCCCTTAAACAGCTAATAACTGTTGACAAAGCCAATAGTACCGGCAGGTTTAAGGTATATGTCAGTTGTTGAATTATATATGTGGATGCAATAATACCTCAGAGAGAAACCAAAATATTGGTTGGGTGGAACAATATGGGAATCACAGAAGTTTATTTTAAATGTTCCCTTTTAGAGGACCCACTTTTTTTTATCCCTCTTTAAGACCTTTATGCATATATTTCTATATGACTGGTTGCAGCCAACAGCTATGTGTGCTTCCCGAAGCCTGGTTAAAGCATTTTCTTCTATAGTCAATGCTACATGCAGTGCAAGACACTGGGCAACCACACACTTTAAAGGGCCTGAAGCTGTTGTGCTGTATAATTTGAACATTACAGTAAACATATTAATGCAGTAAGATATAGGGCAGTTTTTAATGTGTTTAAAATGTCAAGACTTTATGTTTCCACTGCTTTATAGACCCTGCTTTCTCACTAAATCTGTTTGCTTTAAAATGCACCATTTGCCAATCTTTTTTCAATTTTTTTCCAAGAGGAGGACCTCTCTTGACCCAATGTTTGTCCATTAAGCTTGCTTGCTACATAAAAGTCATAGCCAACGTTTCATCCCAGCACTTTCAAATGTCACCAGCTGCCACTGGGTCCTGGTACAAAGTAAGTACCCACACTAGTGTCATTGCAAAGGGCCAGAGAGGGCCAGGCAACTCCCATCTATTGAGGCCCTTAGACATAATCACAGTGTGAAATTCAAGAATAGATGAGGGCACACTTCATCAAAGTACAAATAAACATTCAGTTTATTTAACACCTCAGCCACTGCCGTGCCCTTCACACATCTCGCACAGACAGCTCCCCGGGCGTCCCTCATCGAACCTCCAAGTTCTCAAGGTTCCGATGAGAGGAGCCAATCTTCACTCCCCAGGTTCTGTCACGGGCCAGTGGGGTGACTTCAGTGCACAGGCAGAATGTCACACATCTCTCTCCTTTATACAGTGGCATGGAAAACACCATAACAATGTGAGCTACAATTAAAACCTTAAATAACACATGTGCGAAGAGAGAACCCAAACTAGGTGGAAGCAGGGAGGTTTGGGACCAGGTGCAAAAGAAGAAGAAAAGGAAAGGTGCAGGTGGTAAAGAAGAAGTAAAGAACTGTGAATAAGAAAATACAAAGGAACTAAATCAAAAGAAATGTCTACTCAGTTGGGAAGCCAGAGAAGAAAACAAAATACATTTCAAATTAATGATCAAGTAGGAGAACATCAATGCTTCAAGTTAATCACAAAGTCTTTGAGATGAGCAGGGATGCAGGTCCTATGCCCACTCATCCCAACAGGTAACTCAGATTTCTCCTTGTCAGTGACATTTTCTTCTGGTCCATGTTCAGGTCCCCCACAGCATGCAACTCTTCCCATATTCTTAAATCCTGCTTTTTTACTGCAGTGCTGAAAATGTTGATGATTTTTATGGGTTCAGTAAATTTTGACCCAGCTTGGTGACCAATTGGAGCCCTCACCTTGACCCACTGACCCAGCTTAAACTTGATTAGTTTGGTTTTATGGGCCTGGTCGTAACGTTCCTTCCTTGTCTTTTGCAAATCTACCTCCCTTCTTTTTCAATTCCTGCTTGATGTCCACCTTTACCCATCCTTTGGACCACTTCATCCACCCTGGTACTAACCTTGAGTTGGGTTTGCGACCTTTCAACAGTTCAAAGGGTGTTCTGTCAGTGGACTGATGTAGAGTGAGGCGATAAGCTTCAAACCTTTGCATAATTTCCTCCCTGCAAGATAAACCACTAAACACGGCTAGTTGAATACCGTCCTTAAGCGTTCTGTTGAAACGTTCTACTACTCCATTTGTTTCTGGCTGAAAGAGAGCACAGAGTTTGTGCCTAATCCCATTGCTATCTAGAAACTCCTTCTCAAATGCCAAAACAGTTTTCTAATTATGACACTCTTCGCCATAGTGAGCTCAAGACAAATGGCCCTATTCCAGTGCTTCATTCTAGCTGGTGGTTTCCGGGACTTATTTTTTGGGGCCGGCACTTATTTATCTGCATCAAGCATTTACATTAGCAAAAGACACAGCTAGGAAAGAAGGAGGAACAGAAAGACGAAAAAGAGTCACAAAGGGAGAAAGCAGAATTCTGCAAGACTGAGCTGAAGGGGCAGTGACTGGTTGTCAATGGAATAAAGAGGCCCGAGGTGTCATTAGGATTAGGCTGCCTCAGTATCAGTGCTTAATTTGAGCGGGTCATTTCCGGTGTTCAGCAGCAGCACTTAATTGGTTTCAGGTGCTCAGCACCTGCACTTTTTTTGTCAACACCGCACTTTTGACAGTCTGCCACATGGTGGCGCTGCTCATCTAATTTCCAGATGAGCATAACAACTGATGTTTATGTATACAATACACTTTCAAATGTACTTATACCTGCCTCCCCAGCCATTCCTTTAGCTTTTGGGACCTGGAATAATCTGAACTGTCGCACTTGCGGGAGAGCGAGATGGTTAGTAGTTGTTTGGGCAGCGATGACAGGGGCGATGGGTGGTGCAAGCTGCAGTGGCCTCCTGGAAAGGGCCCTGGCACTTATGGAAAGGGCCCTGGCACTTATTATTATACAAATGAAGCACTACTCAGTGTTCGGAGCCTCCTCAGTAGTCTTTATGTACCACTGAGGCCTACAAAGTTCTGATCTCCATGACAAGTGAAGGAAAATTTGGATTCTTTTGGACATAATTTTGACCCCCATTCTGCCTTCTACTGGTGTTAAAGTCATGCAACTAAGAGACTGGATTGCTAGTGTAAAACCCCAATATAGATCAATTATGAAACTGGGAGATTCTGTAAACGCTTGACATTGGAACGACTATCCTATAGGTACAAACACTTGATATCAAATTATGCGGGTAAACCCATTTAATGAAATTAACTGGAAATGGGCAAAGGCGGGACTGGCATTCACAAACATCAAGTTACAACAAAGATGTGAAAAAATGTGCATTCTGCTTGGAGGATCTAATATCTGAAGTTCATTATATTTCACCCTATGTACATTTATATTACACACCATTTACGATCCAATCAAGTTTCCTAACAGCTAACTCAGTCAAAGACACAATTGAGAAACTGTCACTTGGGAGCATATATGTATTGAATGCCCTCGCCAGCAGAGATTCTGGAAACAGGTTGATGCCCAATTAGGCTCTCGAGGAGCTAACTTCTAATTACAAACTGTGTGGACATTTTAGGATAATATAATATAATTAGGCAAATTCAATGCCAGGAGACTCACGCCTAAAAAACGAAAGACACGGCTGCATGGAAAGGTGCTATTATCTACGAGTAGGCATAACAATAAAAAAGAAGAACTTTAGGGAAGCTTTTTAAGAGAAATATCTGAATGGAATAAGAAATTGTACACAAAGATCACTTGGATGTTGATTCCGACACTGATATTCAATTTAAGGTCTCAGATTTATGACAACTTCTACTGTATAGATAACTGAAATCCTGTCATGTATGTATATATGTGTAGTCACATTTTCTGACTTAAAAATATAAAGTCTCTTCATACTGAGTTTCCTCCTAATTCTGCTCAAAACCATCAAAGATATCATAAATGGCTCTGCCACTTCAAGCTCTTCCACTTCAAGCTCTTCGAACCTTGCTGAAATTGTGACATTTAGCAAAAAAGGGCTCCATGGAGGCCACCACCTATGAGGCCTAGCTCACAGATAAATGCTGAAATAATGATAAAAACTCTTATCCAAGTAATTATATTAAATAAAGTACTATCTTCCTTAGATTCTCCATGGCAATATCGACTTGGCCATTACAGAACTGTTCACGTGAACAACACTATCATAGTATCATACTATTGGAAATCGGGTTTTCAGAAGAATTTGACGTTTGAGTTGGATAGGTAATATTCTCTCATCCAAGGCCAAACCTTTTGCCCTTATGATATCCAGAGTTGCTTCTACCTAGTGGATAAGTGAACAGGAGTTGACTTGAAGCACCTGACTTGAAAATCCAGGGGCAATGAGAAAAAAGCTGTTGTCTGGAAGTCTTGCTGCAATTCTGTAGTGATAGAAAGGTCTTGCTATCCAGTCATCTAGGTATGGCTGGATAATCTGTTTCTTAGTTGAGTGGGCATGATTGCCATGTGCTTTATAAAGATGCGAAAAGCTGATCTTACCTGCATGACAGGACATGATGGTCTGCCATCCGTGATTTTTAAGAAAGAGCCTAGGAAGTGGGGTCTACATTTGAGTGGGTTTTTCAAACAGGTAACGCATACAGGCTTCCTTCCAGATTCATTGAAAAGAGCCATAGTGAACCCCATTGATAAAAAGGGCAGAATGGGCCAGCCCACTAACTATCGTGCACCGCACCGCGCTTTACTAACAAAAGAGTAGAGCCAGTTTAAAAACACAGCGTGTACTTTAGTACACACTGTGTTGTTAAACTGACTCTACTCTTTTGTTAGTAAAGCGTGGGGACGATTGTGGCCTTTTGTTTAAGTATTGATGGTAATCAGAGTCCCTTCACGGGCTGTGATTACCATCAATACGTATACAAAAGGCCACAATCTGCCCCGCGCTCTGCAGCCCACATGCCCCCAAGCCGCCCAAAGCCCCCAAGCCGCCACAAGCCGCCACAAGCCCCCAAGCCCCCAAGCCGCCACAAGCCGCCACAAGCCGCCACAAGCCCCCACGCCCCCACAAGCCCCCAAGCCACCACAAGCCCCCTTACCTGCACTCTTCACGACTCCTCTCCGGCACCGCTTCAAAAGTGCCTGCTTTTCGCGCCGCTCGCTGATTTAAAGCAGCGGTGCCTCTCTCTTGCGGGACGTCTTGGCTGCGTTGTGCGTGCTCCACAGATGGCAGTGCGTGCTGACGTCAGGGGAGGTGCGCGCATGCGCCTTAAAGGGAACGGTGGTCATGACACAGTTCCAAGTCACTATGAGATGGCAGGTATTGTGTTTGTCTGACTAGCATACACATCTTGAGATGATTATCTATTTGTTACTGTGGCTTTGCTTGCGGGTCATGGTTTCACTGTCCCCTTGACACACAATATTGGGTATGTTGTTTGTGTACTCACCAGGCTCTGGTATGTCTGTTAGACCATGGACACTCTCTGGTGGTAGGATGTCCCGCACCTTCTCCTCCCAGGTCCTGAAGAAGACTGGTTTTGGCAGGAGGACCACCGCCGGTGCACTGACTCAAGGCGTGAACTTTTTCAATGAGTTTCTTGACCCTCCTGCGCACATCATACCACCTGTTCTGGATATCATCCTTTGTGCACCTTGCTTGTGCTTGTGCGTTCACTTTGTCCACAATCCTCGCCCACATCTTGGTTTTCTGTAACATGGGGGTCCTTTGGACCAATGTACCAAACAAATGTGGCTCTACTCTGATGATCTCGTCTACCAGCACTTCTAACTCACTATCTGTGAACTTTGGATTCTTCTTTGGGGGCATGGTGATGGGTGGTGGTGGTTAGTGATATGTGTGTGAGGGTGCAAGTGAGGGTGGGTTAGTGTTGGTTTTGCTAGCTGTATGTGTGAGTGCTTTTGGTGAGGTGCTGATTGTGTGTGAGTTGTGTGATGAGTGAGTTGTGAGTGTGTCTGTGGTTGCTGTATGATGGTGTTTGCTGCTGGCTGTGTTTCCTATTTGCAAAGGATCATGGTAGTTGTTGTTGTTGTTAAAAGTTTATTACGGCCACTCGGCCCATAAAAGTGCACAAGAGAATCTTCAAACATTTACACAGAATTTTTCAATAATTACACTCCCATGATTTATGCCCTTTTAAAACCGCTACAACAAACAATTGATGGACGGAATGCTGACAATGCAGACATTCTCCCCCAGTCAAGAGATCTGGGTTAAATCCATCGTTCTTTTGCCCACTACGCCACCCCAGTTCAGACATGGCCATATGCAAATCAGTCTTGACCCTGTGCCTCGTGGGAACAGTCCAGCCCGAACTGCCAAGCCATGTCTTCCCTGGACCGGAATCAAGCATCCTAGGACCGGTTTCTGGCTATCAGCCGTCATCAGCCAGGATAGCTTGACTCCAGTGGCGTAGTGAGCACGGGTCCCACGTCTGGGAATACCCATCCCACTTAGGGCGAAAAGCGTTACAACAAACAATTGATGGACGGAATGCTGACAATGCAGACATTCTCCCCCAGTCAAGAGATCTGGGTTAAATCCATCGTTCTTTTGCCCACTACGCCACCCCAGTTCAGACATGGCCATATGCAAATCAGTCTTGACCCTGTGCCTCGTGGGAACAGTCCAGCCCGAACTGCCAAGCCATGTCTTCCCTGGACCGGAATCAAGCATCCTAGGACCGGTTTCTGGCTATCAGCCGTCATCAAACCGCTGACAACCACACAATGGATTCAGCTTTATATAAAAAACAGTCGCTAAAAAAGAAGACATTACATTTTTCCAATTAGTCCTCCCCTATAATTGCTCTAAAAGCCCTCTCCTGATGTGCCACATAGCGTTTAAAAATCAAGACACCGCAAATACAATTGGAGGATCAGTGTAATATTTTAAAACTCTAAAAGCCTCTGCTCAATGGACAAACCCTAAGTTTTTACATAATTGGATAATCCAGCGTTTACGAGGTAAAACATAAGCAGGGCAAAAGAACAACACATGATTTTCAGATTCAGACGTTGAACTACAAGTGGGGCACACACTTGAGTTCTCGGGAGCCCATGAGCTAGAGTGCGCTGCCAATGGTAGATTCCCCAATCTAAATTGCAGATAAAATTTCCTGGCCATAGGAGGGTAGATTACATCCAGAAAGGGTTCCTTCATATACACCTCTTTTATTTGTAGGAACTCCATCGTCAACCTACCCTCTTTAGCACTTTCCTGGAGAGACGCCAGGTTGAATTGCCTATAATGTTTTACAAGGTCCGACCTGGATATCATAGCACAGGATAGCTCTGGAGATGACCATAACTCTGTCCTACCAAGCCTAGTTGAAAGGTTCCTGATGTGGGCCAGCCACGGTTTTTACTAGGGTTAATTCTAGGGAGGAGCTCCATTTAACTCGTCTTTGTAGGAGGACAGCTCGGATGTTACCCATACCCGCCGCCAAAATGTCAAAGGCCTAAGGGCAATCTCTCATCAATCGGCCTCATACCCAGGTCCATACGGAGGGGAACTAATGAGGTGCTGCATGGAGGGCCTATAAGCTGTCTCATAAATGTATTTTCACGATAGAACTATGGCCCCAAAGCTCCGCCCCATGTAATATAGCCACTCTTGCTTGGGCCTTAAATATCTCACAGGAGCTGCTGGCTTGAATACAGATATTCTAAACAGTTTCATGATCCCACCCGTTATCTGGGTGAGCCTGATTCTTGCTTTGGCTACCTGTGGGCCCCACCCAAATTGCTCAGACAGTGTGATACCCAGATAATCAAATATCCTCACTTTCTCAAGGAGGGTACCATTAAGAGAGGGGTTTGGGTGAGTGCTCTTTGGAGGGTTAAAGACCATAAATTTGGTCTTATATAAATGAATCTCCAAACCTCTCATATTGCAAAACTGTGCAAACCCATCCAGGATGCGTTGGATACCTAGAGGTGACTTGGACAATAACAAGGTATCGTCCACGAACATCAACGCGGGTATCTTCCCTGTAGCAAGCTTTGGGGCATTAGTGTCTTTTATGTTGTTTAAAAAAGCAATGAGCCCATTAATCTAGTGGGGGCTAAAACGCATCCCTACCTCACCCCCTTTTTGACAGGAAAGGTGAAGAGAGTTCCCTATATTTTCCACATCTAACTTGTGCATAATTGTCAGTGTGTAGCCTCACTAACACATTGAGGAGATAAGGAGGAATCCCAAGATCACAAAGCACTTCCCAGAGCTTCTTCCTGGGTACAAGATCGAAGGCCGACTTCAGATCAACAAATATAAGATAGAGGCTGCCACCCTTCATCTTCACCGTTTTCCAGAATAGTAGCTGCAATCTAAATATCTGGTACACGTTTGACATGTTTGATCTGAAGCCGGCCTGGTAGGGGCTTAAGATTCCCTGCTCCTCCATCCACCTCTGTATACGGGCCAATAGGACCCTGCCATCAGTTTTTGAGTGTTATCGATTAAACTGATAGGTCTATAGTTAGAGGGTAGAAAAGGGCAGCCCTTTTTGAATATGGGTACTATCTCCGCGCCATTCCAAGTATCGGGGGGATTCATGCCCTTCAGAATAGCATTAAAAAGGCCACACAAGTATGGAGCCCAGATATTGGGTTCCTCCCGAAAGAGGTCTCCCGGGAGTTTGTCAAGACCTGGGGCTTTGTTGGGGAGAAGGCTGTTAATAGCATTTCGAACCTCCATCAACGAGATATCCCAGCCCCCCTCCTGGCAATATTCCAAGGATAACTACATCAGTCAGGTTAACAATGAGCTCCTCTTGGATTTTTTTGGCTTTATCTCTACCCCCTGCAAGTACCTCCACCTTTCCAAGCTCCCACATTCTGGCTATCAAGGTTATTGCAAGCTGGTAACCTTTAGCCAATTTGGAGGGAGAGTGTTGAATGCAGCTCCATCTAACTTTCCTTCTATTGTTGGTGGTTTTTAGAGCACTAGACCCAGTTGCTAGGTAGGGACAGGTGGTAGGTGCGCCCAAATTCCCCAGCTTCAGGATTACAATCAAAGCGTTGTGATTGCTGTCCTGCCTCTGTTGTACGTGGAAATCTAGAACTTTCTCCCATGTTCTAGTTTCCACCATGATGTAATCAATTAACGAGGACAGGCCACCTCTATTGAATGTACATTTACCAGGAAGGTCAGACTTAGTCCTCCCGTCGCATGCCCTCAGGGAGTGGGACAACGTGAGTGAGTGGAGCTGCAAGGCCAAAGGGGACCATGCTTTAATTGGGGTAATCTGCGGGTAAGGAATTGACCAGTAAAGGTCTTCTTCTGAGGGAGCCTCGTGGGAATTATCAGTTAGTGGCTCGAATTGCCAATTAAAATCGCCTCCTATAATCATCAAAGTCGCTGGGTCCAGGGTTGGATCATGATAGTGATTGATGTCCTTTATAGGTTTTTGATTCTATCAGCTCAGATGTTCTTGATCTCATTAACCTTTCACTGTCCACTGGGATTGTTCCATCCCCATGGAAACAGGCCATGGTCAGAGACCTCTTAAAGAAACCTACCCTGGATCCAGAAATCTTCGCTAACTATCGGCCAATCTCATTGCTGCCGGGATTTGCAAAGATTTGCAAAAGGTACGTTAATTTGATTCTTTCCGCCTTTTTGGAAGGAAATGATTGCCTGCAAACTGGCTTCCGACCACAGCAGGGTCCCGAAACGGGCTTGCTAGTAGTGGTTGAGGAATCAAGGAAAATTTTAGATGTTGGTGGGTCCGCAGCCATTATACTACTCGATCTCAGCGCGGCCTTCGATACAGTCAGTCACCAGCTTTTGATTGATAGATTTAGGGAGTCTGGGGTTTCAGAAACCCTGCTTAAATGGCTTGAATCATGCCTTAAAGATAGGTCTTTTCAAGTCTTTGAGAACAATTTGATCTCAGAAAGAATGCCTGTGCACTGTGATTCTCCCTGAGACCCACGCTTTTCAATGTGTATATGTGACCTTTGGCAGAAGTGGTCAAGCCGTTTGGGGTCAAGATCGTCTCATATGCAGACGATACACAGTTAATTGTGTCCCTTAATTAGTTGAATGATAAGCAGTTTTGCCTGGCCAACTGCCTGGAGAAAGTGTCCGCTTGGATGGATAACTCCTTTCTAAAATTAAATGCTGCAAAAACTGAACTGATGTTTTCGGGAAAACCCACTAACATCAACCATGGTGTTTTCTGGCCTAAATGTCTAGGAATTATGCCCACACCCAAAGAACACATAAAGAGTCTTGTAGTTTGGTTCAATCGCAAACTAGAGTTTAAGGAGCAGGCACGTAAGGTAGCTGCTACCTGCTTTGGAATCCTCAAAATGATTAGGAAAATCCTATCCTTGCTCCCTTTTTAGTGCAGGGAAACTGTTGGTGCAGGCCCTGATTTTATCACGGCTCCACTACGCTAATGTGCTCTATCTTGGCTCCTCGGCCGCCACCATTAAAAAGCTTCAAGTGGTGCAAAATTGTGCTGCATGCTCCCATATGCAGACCCCTTATCAAGCATCGGCGAAGCCCTTGCTTATCTCTCTGCACTGGTTGCCAGTGGCAGAGAGAATCCAGTTCAAGGCCCTGTGCATCGCTTACAGGGTTTTGTCCTCCATGGCACCTCCGATTCTCAGGACTATCATTACCCCTTACGTCCCAAATAGAACTCTACGCTCAGTAAAGAAACATCATGCTACAGTTCTGAGAGTTAATTGAGTACGGAGTGGTGGTAGGATGTTCTCCATTATATGATGGAAAAGCTGGAATCAGCTTCCAGATCATGTTCAGCTTGAGACTAATCACCTTTCCTATCGCAAATCTCTGAAGACTCTACTGTTCCCCTGATGCTCCTTACTGACGGTAATTGGTTTTGTCATTAGTGCTGGGAGGCCTTTTGTAGCCATGCACTTTACAAGTACCTATTCATTCATTCATTCATATAGGTGGAGTTGTGGGTGTGACTTTGTCCCAGGTTTTTAAAAAAATATTTATTGGCTTTGTCTTTGCTTGTTTGGTCTTGTTTTGTCTTTTTTCCTTTGGGTTTTCTAGGCATGAAGGAGACGTTCTTCTGACCGATACGGATGCTGATGTTGGATCGTGCGGGATTATCCACCTCGTTCACGCTGACTATCTTCTGTGTTTCATACGCGTCGGTCGCGGAGATCTCTATTACTTGTGGGCCAAGTTTTCTGTGTGTGTCGGTCATGCAGCTTGGGCTCCATGTGAGTCGGTCTGGTTTTACACGCATTGCATCGTATTGCGTGGGTCGGACATCATGGGTATGTGTCGGTCTGGTTCATTCCGGGTTCGTGTCGGTCGGTGAAACTCGCATCAGTTTTCTGGCCAGATCACTATTTTCCCTACGGCTCGGTTGTACGGCTTGTATTCTGTACGTGTCGGTTGTAATTCACACGCGTTGCATCGTACTGCACGGATCGTACGGCGCTGGGTCTGTGTCGGTCGGTATGTTTTGCGACCGGAATCGGAATCGTCCCCTGAGTGTTGCTTATATCCATTTCCCCTTATATTGTCCGTGCTATGTAAAAGGAAGAGTCTCGGATCCATCAGGAGTTCCCATGCAACCGCCTCGGGAGACTTATGGTAACACAGAATTGTAGAGCAACTGTTATTACCTATTGACTTTCGATGCATTTCTGCCTTCCAAATGAAAGACAATGTGTAAAAAATAAGTCATTTTGAAAAATGACCTATAAGTCTCATGCTAGTAAGGGTACTCACAATGTTGGAAACTTGCAAATATCTACTGTTTCTAAACTCTATATTTTGATCCAATTTCAGAAATCCATAGGTGTCTTTCATACCGATTTCTCCATGTATATATTTTCCCAAATGTATTGCTGTATACCCGGAACATAATGAAAAAACATTGCAAGACGCTCAGTTATTGGCTCTGAGTTCATCGGGTTCTTGGTGAACCTATAAGTCCTATATATCCCCACAACCAGAAAGGTCTAGCAGATGTAACGGGATATTTCTTTCAAACAGCTGTCACAATTAGAAGAAGTTACAGGTTGGCACAATGGCTGTTTTTTTCAACTAATTTTACATTTTTCCTATATTTAACTGTTAGTTTCTATAAAGAAACCTCAAAGGATCTACACAAATAACCCCTTGCTGAATTCAGAATTTTGTCTACTTTTCCAAAATGTATAGCTTTCCAGGATCCATTATTGCTTTCATACCCATTTTAACCATTAACTGGAAGGAGGTTGAAAGCACAAAAAATAGCAAAAATAGGCTATATCAAGAAAAATGCCAAAACTGTGAAAACAAAATTGGTTTTCTGACAAAAGTCTGCTTGTCCCTGAAAGCTGGTAAGATGGTGATTTCAGCAACACAACCCCTTTTTTGATACCATTTGCGGGGGGAAAACAGACGCTTTCATCTGTAGCCCATTTTCCCCTAAAAAACAAAAGTAAGCTATATTTTGGCTAATTTCTAGGTCCCCTCCAGGGGAATCCACAAACCCTGGGTACCTTTAGAATCCCCATGATGTTGGAAAAAAAGGACACAAATATGGCATGGATACCTTATGTGGTCAAGAGGTTACAGGGGCCTAATCGCAAACTACCCCAAATAGCCAAAAAAAGGCTTAGCACAGAGGGGCGAAAAGGCCTAGCAGCGAAGGGGTTAAGAAATTGCTTGGTTCTCTCACCACTAGATTGTTTTTCTTCTACGATATTGTGTCCATCTTCCAGTTTTTTCTTTTCCTTCTTCTTTAAGTAGTACTGTTTATTTTGTGCTCTTCTCTTTACTTGTTTTCCTGTCATCTTTAAGTCTTCTGCTTTAAGTGAACTAATTATCTGAAAATAAAGTACAATTTTGTTAGCAAGTTTCATAATTAATTTTGCTATTTTACGCAACACCTCAAGTTTACTACATCTATAACATATTCAAAGGGCTACTTATCTGAATGGTTCAGTTGGTATTGTCATACATCAATTATATTTCTAAATAAGATGGTAAGGTCCTGTTTTTTAGTTATACATCAGAGTGTCACTGCCTCCATTGGTGGTACATACATAACAGTTCCATCAGTACATTTAGGTGAAGGTGTAGATAGTTAAAATACTGTGTGTGTGTGAATCTATCAATAGCTCTGTTCTTTTATAAGTACTTTTATGACAGTGAACTGAATGTAGAACACTGGATGTATAAGTCAGCATATGCACCTGAAAGTGTGCACGTACGTAACTGTCAAAAACATCTAAGTACATGTCTATCCTTTTATGAACATACACTTTACCCCATGGCCTAGCAGGAGGCTACCTGTAGGAGGGTGGCTTAGCATATGGTGCACATTTATTTAAGTGAAGCACCATGCACAAATCTAGACAACCCTTATGGTGATTGTAATGGTCTTAGACAACCATGGAACGCTCTCTCTGTGGTAGATGTGGAGAGCAGCCTTCAAGTTTAATATAGAAGGAGTGCTAAGCAGCATGTTTTACCAGAGCATATCATATAGTGTAGGTCAAATAAAAAATAGAACCTCACAGTGTAGCTATAAAAATAGCTATATTTATTATGCACGCTCACTAACAGATTGGTATATCTCCTACCTGGAGATATCAACACAATATAAACAATATTTCAAAAGGAAACATGTGAGTAAGCACAAGTACACAGTGGTCTCCAGGGGGAGAACAGTCAATATACTAAAGAAGTGGAATGTGAACTGCGACTGAAGTCGAGACTTGACCCAGAAGACTTAGAAGAGCAGGGGACCCTGGAACCCCATGGAGGCTGTGTGCAGATTGGAAACACAGTTGTGCACTCAATGCAAGTCAATGGGGAAATCGCTGTTGTAGTTTTGAAGAAGGATCCTTCTCAGTGGACCCTGAAGAATCCCCATGGAAAAAGGAAGGTTGTAGAGTCACCCCACCCGTTGATACCCCAAGAACCAGGATGCCTACACTAGGGAAGCCGGGTGCAGATGTGCAAAAGTATGTCAGAAACCGCCATAGACGACTGTGGAGGACTTCAGTGGAGATGCGGCTGGCGGAGAAGGTGAAAGAGTCTGATGGAAACCAAGGATGGATTCTTGGGGAGAAGTACCTGCAAGCAGAGGAGACAACAGAGTATATGCCGCTTGGGAGGGACCATGAGGCATGGAATACCAATGTCCACTAATGACAGAAGATGCAGGAGAGTTAAAGGTGCCATTTTTGCTGCAGTTGTGAGGACCAGATGATGCTGTTGAAGACCAGGAGCTGTTCAGAAGCTTCCCCACGTCAGATACACCAGCAAGCCTTGGCAGCAGCAATAGACGTGGTAAACAAAGAATGTGCAGTGTCAAGACCAGCAAGGTCCAAGGGACTCACTAAATGTAGGGAAGTCAGAGCGGACCTGACCAAGCAGGGGAGCCCACTAAAGCCAAAGAAGATCGTCAAGAGGACCATAAGGCCAAAGACACAGGAGTTGCAAGAAGACCTCGAGCAGCTCACCAAGAAATCAACCCCACAGTGCTTAGGTTATTGTGAGGACAAAAATCTTAATAGCAAGAGATGCTGGAGGCTAGAGTTTCTTGTAGAGTCAACAAGCCTTGGCAACTGCGGGTCAATGAGGTGCACAGGGTCTCTGTTCCAGTAGTTCTGCCGAGGGATACTGGCCTCAAACTTGTGGAGAAGACAGTGCAGGCTTCAAAGAAGGTGAGGAATTACAACTTGTGCTGCTGATCCTTTCAGAGTCTGTGGGGCCAAAGGAGGAACAGACTGGTCAGCTTTGTTGAGGTGCCTGCAGATGCAGGGGAGTGGCTCCTTCACTCCAAGGAAGACTACTTCAGGCACAGACTATGCAGAAGACTGGCAGGAACGACGAGACCAGGAGGAGCAGGAGTCTTCCCAGATGCAGTCTCAGTTGCAGGCAAAGTCCAACGAAGTCCAAGGTGCCCAGATGGTTGATGCTGAAGTGGTTTCAGATCTGAATCTTGTCCCACAACTAATCTGAAGAGCCACTCACAGGTTAGCCCTCAAGTATCATAGGGAAATGGTTAGGATGATTCCAGGATCCCTCCCAAAGAAAGGGCTGGACAGAGGGGATGATACTCCCATGTCCTTTGTCCAGTTTTATGCCAGAGCGGGAGCCAACATCTCTCTGAACTGGTTCCAACTGGAGTATGCAAGGAGGTCACCAAATGGGACCTTCAAAGCAGTCTGGTGGTGCTGCCCAAGCCCAATATACTAAGCCCTGTCTGGTAGGTGGTCAGGAAACCTATTGTTCTACCTTCACCTGCTCAAGCTCAGCTCAGCCGCAGGAGGGCAGAATCATGTTTGTGGTAGGCAGCAACACTAGCTTGCTGTTAGACCCTGAAAGGCTGCTACCTGGAATACAGGAGGGCTCTCTAGGGGAGCCCTCCGGTACATGAAATCCTACATCCAACACTGGAATCGGTGTTGGGGCAGAATCCCAACATGTTTGATATCAAATATGACTGGTTTTGGGGCAGCCAATATATATTTAGACATCTCGTAATTGACTTGATGTCCACTATATGGATAAAATGGCTGATTGCACTAACAAAGCTGGGAGAGTTGACTCTGGGATTGTAGGGGTGTCATGCAGGGCACCCTCACACTATAACGTAGCACCCTGCCTTCAGGATTGAAAGGCATGCCTTGGGAGGGTCTTATCGGTTTTAAGTGAAGTGACCTCAGATGTAAAGAAACGTGTAACTGTTGTGAGCAGTGCTAGCACCAGCTCGCACAGGCTGCAATGCTAGGCCTGTAGTCACAGTTTGAGTGGTCTCCTACAGGTGGCTTAATACATGCTGTAGCCCATGGGAGACTCTTGGTGTACCTATGCCCTGGGTTCTTTAGTACCCTATACTAAAGACAGAAAGAGTACACCAGTAGCCAATTAGGAAGTTACCAAAGCACTTAGGGAGATAGCACAGTGACTGGGGTTCTGATCAGCAGGAACCCAATCAGACTAGTCCTAAAACAGAATAACACCAGCAAAAAGTGGGGGTAACCATGAAAGCAGATCCTACTTTCCTACACTACCTTAGGGGTGACTTTTAAGTAGTACTAAAGCATGTTAAGGCTTGTGAAGGGGTTTTGAATATCAAGTCTGCCTAGCTATAAAACTCTAGGTACACGTTCACGTGTACTAAACCTGAGAAATGTTGAAAGGGCTACTTGTCTGGATGATTTACTTTGTAAAGTCAGAGCTATACTGCATATCGGTTTCTATCTGAGTGATTTTTCTATATATAGTAAAGTTTCTTACTACATTGCTGCCTCTGTTTCAGACTACTTGGGTCTAAATTCTATATATAAGAGGGGATATTGATTATCTCTTGGATGTGTCAGTTACTAATGAGTAGCTTAAGTGAGGGTGTATCTGCCGCCATTAGCGCTAGGTAGACAAGAGTTGTGTCTGTGCAAATGAATAAAGGTGTAGATGCTTGAAACACTGTCTGAGAAGATATATTAGTAGCTTTAGCCTTTCATAGGTAAGTACCTATGAAAGGCTAAAGCTACTAATATATCTTCTCAGACAGAGAAGATACTGAATGTAGAACACTAGGGGACAGATTTATAAGAAACGCACACATCTTTAGAGATGCGTCAGTTTCCCTGCGCCAACCTGAGATACCCTTGCGCCACCAAGGATGCGACGTATTACAATACGGTGCACTATGGCGCAAGGATTGACAGATGCATCCGAAATTCTGACACATCTGTTGGCCCAAAAGGAATGTATTGCTGGAGTTGTGTCACAAGCAGGACGCAACACCAGCAATGCATGGTGAGGTCTTGCATCACTCCTTACACCTTCTTCAAGCAAGCATAAGGTTTTGACGCAGTGACATCCTAGAAGTGGTGCAGTGAAATCTTGTAGATTTCACTGCGTCACTTCTAGGAGGCTTTCCTGACACAGGTATACTGTGGCACAGGGCTTTACAATGTGTTGTATCTCCCTAGATGCATCAGGTTGTAAATTGGCTGCATTGTTTACACTGCCGCTGCGTCACAAAAGTGATGCAACGGCAGCGCAGAAGTGTCACAAGGGGCTTGTAAATCTGCCCTCTCAGGTATGTTACCGCATGTGCCTAAATATGTGCTTGTACCTGTCAACAAATTCTAAGCACATGTCTTTGCTTTAATGCACATACATTTTACCCTATGGCCTAGCTAAAGCCTCTTTTAGGGGTGACTATAAAGTAGTACTACAGCAGGTAAAGGTTTGGCAAGGGGTTTGAAATAGCAGGTCACCCTAGCTATAGAACTGCCTGTTGCAAGCTCCAGTGTACTAGGACTGAGACATTTTGAAAGAGATATTTCTTTGGATGTTTCACTTGGTAATGTCAGAGCTTTACTACATATCAGGATGAATAAATCAGTTCCATTGTTGTATATGTAGCAACATTTTTAGTACATTGTTGACTGTGGTTTTAGCTGTTTGAGTCTAAAAATCTATATGTAACGGGTCATATGGATTGTTTCCTGGGTGTGTCAGTCACTATTTACTTGTTTAAGTGAGAGTGTCACTGCATCCATTAGTGCTGTGTCTCTGCATGTGAGTGAAGGTGTAGATGTCTGAAACACTTTCTGAGAGTATGCATTAGTAGCTCTAGCTTTTCATAAATAATTACATGACATTAAACTAAATATGGAATACTGCATGTAAGTCAGCATATGAGCCTAAAAGTGGGGCTGTACCTGAAATAAACTCCTAAGTATATGTCTTTGCTTACATGCAAATACCTTTTCCTTATGGACTAGCTACAGGCTACCCTAGGAGTGACTATCTGGGTGTTTTTTTTCTATATGTAGTGACATTTCTTATTACATTGTTGACCCTGTTTTTAGCTGTTTGGCTCTAAAAATCCATATGTCAGAGGTGGCATTAATTGTCTCCTGGCTGTGTCACTCACAATTCAGTTGTTTACGTGAGAGTGTCATTGCCTCCATTATCACTAGATACATAAGACTTGTGTCTGTGCATGTGAGTAAATGTGTAGAAGCTTGAAACACTGTATGAGAGGATGTTTTAGTAGCTGTAGCCTTTCATAAGTATTTACATGAACGCTAAACTAATATATTAAAAAGATCAAACCACAATCTTTCTGCAACTTTTCCCCATACTGTTACACCGAAGTTGCCATAGCAACCTCCTTTGAAACACTCTACTGTACTAAGAGGTAAAAGGTTCACTGCACTTTCTAATACCATCACACTAGCTTCAAGTTTACCTGCAGTTCGTGTGGTTGAGGATTTGAAAATGTAAGCATAAGCAGTACACCGTAATTTGTGTTAGATTTCCCCAAATCCAAAACAGACGTTTTTATTTTACTAATTAAATCACTACCTATTTTTTGGTTTGAAATTATGTACAGCAGGCAATCAAATACATCTTTTTCCTAAACCACATCCACATTTTAAGTGCTATTCATTCTACCAACAATTGCATTCAGCTGCAGCTTTCACCTGCGTGCTATTACTCCTTCATTGAAACTGGTGTAGATTGTGGGTAACAGCTAAGTCTTCTGGTCCAAATAATATGCGAGAAAGAGTGACATTGACAGGGATTTGGGTTTGCCTAATATGGAAATGAAATGGTTTAGCCAGAGAGGTTTAAAGTGGCATCAATTGCTGCATTTGGTTGAGAGTATTGCACATTGCCAAAATCCAGACATGTTAATAGTACACTGTGGTGGCAATGACTTCGGCACTGTTACTGAGTTTGGTTCGGAAATTGCAATGAAGGAAACCTTTGGCCAAATAATGTCACTTTTGCCTTGTGCAGTCTTGGTGTACTCCAACATATGCCAAAGATAGAAAAGAAAGAGGTCAAATCAATTCTAGAAAAGGAAGTGGTCAAATCAATTCTGCCCACAGATTGACAAAACCAGGTTGATAAAACTGTTTCTGCATTCCTCAGAGATCATAGCATGGTCAACCTACTTTTCAAAATATATGGAATTTACAGAAGTGATGGAGTTCACTTTACAGATGAAGGCAACAGCGTATTTCTCACCAACATGAAACTCTGCATCCATTCTTATATGAAGCAGTAATGTACATACAATGAACACAAAGCCTCTCTTCAGATTCACCCTACCACCCAATAGTAAATAATATCATTTTCAAACCTTTTTAAGGAAATATATTTTCCGGAGTCGCAACTACATCACAGCTCCACAAAGCAAATGCCCAATTTCAATGTATGTTACCCATTTAACATTTTTAAGTGGGCCTGTGTCCACCTCTCAGCAATCCCACTGTGTGGGGCTTAATGGAGGTGACAGGTAGGCTAGTTGGCCCCTAAGGACCCCCAGCAGCGAAGGAGACTTCAATCCCCATCCAAGAGTGCACCAGGGTGCATGTTTGCAAAGTGGTGGGCAAAGGGGGCATGGCCTGCTATGAGAAATTCCAATCCTGCTGTGTGGGACTTGCTGGAGGTAATAGGAGGGGTAGTTGGGCCCCAAGGATGTTCTCGGGGGCCAACTACCCCTCCTGTTACCTTCAGTAAGTCCCACACAGTGGGATTGCTAAGAGGTCTTCGGAGGCCACTCCCCCATTTCTCCACCACTCTGCAAACGCACCTCCTGGCACACTACTGCTTGGAGGATGACGTCTACTTTACTCCTGAGGGACTTTGGGGGCCAAGAAGCCCTCCTGGTACCGCCTGTAAGTCCTACGCAGTGGAATTCCTGAGCGCTGGTCGGATGCTCAGCCCCCTTTCCTCACCATTCTGCAAACACGACTACTAGTTAAAGAAGCATTCGCAATGTAATAGGTCTCGCATTTTTGAGAGTTAGAGCTATTGGTGTTCTAAATGTAAAAGTGTTTTACTAATGTTTTTTGGAGGGGAGTGGAGTGGATGTACGCTGTGTGTTGTGGAATTATGTGGTATGTTGTGCAGTGAAATTATGTGGCTAGAAAGTATGTGGTATTTAGTGTATAGGAATTGCCAGGGGTGGAATTGTGTTATGGAGAGTAATAATGTGGTATGATAGTCTGTGTTGTGGAGTGGTAACCTTAGGTTTAGTCTTCCTAGTTTTAATAGAAGCTAAACTATAAACTCTCTAAGGCAAAAAAGGAACAAACCACTGAGGAGCACTTCTGGACCTAGTCAGAGGTATGAGCAGAGCCACTGGAATTATGTGACTGTCAGCCTGCACCAATTTTTGCATAATTATACATTTTCCCTATTTGCCATGTAATCCATCATTTGCTGCATAATCTTTGCCATGTAATCCATAATTTGCTGCATAATCTGCAGATTTGAGCAAAAAAACTTGTTTTTAGCTCAAATGGCTTAAACGTTTCCAAAAATGCAGCGACATGTGTTAAAGCGTCGGGGTGGTAGGCCCTTCACAAAGCTGGAATGGTCACCTGTTACTTATTGCTAAATGTGGGTGTTAAATTGGTATCTTGTTTGAATATTTAAAAAAAACGTTTTATGCGTGGTAACTATTGTAGTGGCATGTATTCTCTATTTATGTTTTTTATTCTCATTGTCAGACCAATTTTAAAACTAACTTGGTTTTAAATTCATTTACCTTACCCCTGAACGCTAGGAGCACTTCTCCCGGCCTCTCTCCTTGGTGAGCGCTGCCCGTCCGTGCGAGCGGGCCCGCCCCCACTCTTCCGGAAGAGGTTAGCGGTCCAGCGCTAACCTCCCAGCTGCCATATAACGCACGCTGGCGTGAGCGCGCAGCGGACGCGCCTTTGGCGCGCCAAAGGCACGCCAAAGGCAAGCCCATCTGCGCCCATCCACACCAGGAGCGTGCCAGAGGTAGGGCCCCCCCCTCCCCCCCTCCTTATCCCCTACTATACACACAAGCAAGGTTGCTCGATTTGCAGGCGGCAAAATCCATACACTGTATCCCTGTCTCCGACTTAGAAGACCTACATAAGTACCTCTGCCCTGGCTGCGGTTTCTCTGTTGTTAGAGAGGTCAGGAGTCGTAGCATAGGAACTGCCCACCCCTTGTGCATGATCAGGGACAGCAAGCTGTTTAGGGCTGGACACCACGTCGGCCCCTGTGATACTCAGAGGCGAACTACCGACCAGGAATCAATGGTGAGCTCTAAGAATCACTTGGTATGCATCCTCCTGAACTCCCATTCTGTGGTCAAACATAAATATGAACTCAAGTTGCTCTTGACCTGCCATTCTCCGGATATGGCCTTTATCACGGAAACATGGACCAGTGCGGCTTCCTGCCCAGACTGGAATATCGCCATGCCACCTGGCTATGCACTACACTGCCTTGATAGACAGGAGGGCAGAGGGGGGGGCCTAGCGATCATTTACCAGGACCACCTGAAGGTCCAGGTCAGGGCCATTGAAAACATGCATGCAGAAGCAATGCAATTCAGTGTATACCTAAAAGATATTAACGTCTTCCATGGGCTATTGGTTTATAGACCTCCTGGACCCAGGGCCGCGTTTCTGGAGGCTCTCCAAGTCCATCTAGAGTCCTGTACAGAGTTTGAGGCCTACATGATCCTTGGGGATTTTAACTTCCATTTGGAGGCCGAGAATAACTCGGACGCCACTACACTTCTGGATAGCTTGGAGGCTTATGGATTTCATCAACTGGTCGCAGCCCCAACTCACGATGGGGGCCACACCCTAGACGGTCTTTTCTCCAGCCACTCAGACCTGCTATATCTTAGGGCTGAACCCCTCCCATGGACCGATCACAGGGCGGTGTTTTTTAAGATTGAGTTAAAAACTAGGGCAAGAAGCGATCCCCACAAACCTACCAAGATTCTGTTTAGGAGATGGAATAAGGTTACCCAGTCAGCCCTGACTGAGGCGCTGGGTAACTCCCTCCCTATCTTGGAGGATAATAATGATACAGCCGTCTCCCAGTTCACCAATTGGATTGCGGATGCTATCAATCAGGTTGCCCCCCTCCAGTCAGCTACCCGGAACAGGCGTCCTCCGGGTGCCCCATGGTATGTCCCGGAGCTTAAACTACTGAAGGTAGAGTGCAGATGGTGGGAACGGCTCTGGAGAACTGACTATAATATGGGCCATAAGCAAGCCTACAATCAAGCCTTGCACAATTACAAGCAGGCTATTCGGAAAGCCAAGCAGGACTACTTTTCCCGTAAACTTTCGGAGGCTGGGAACTCCGCTAAAGAACTTTTTAAAACTGTGTCCTTCCTGGCAAATCCTCAGCAGACTAATCAGTTAAGCCCGGATCAGTCCTTCTGTGATCAGCTAGCTGCCTTTTTTCAGAACAAGGTGGCTACTATCTATGGTGACTTACTAAACTCACCGGGACCACACACCTTGTACTCTCAGCAGGAGCCGCCCACATGTAGTTTGACCACCATTGATCCTTTAACCAGCGGGGAGGTCTTGACACTGTTAGGTTCTATAAAGTCGGGTGCTGCTTCCGACCCATGTCCCCCTCATATTTTCCATCTGGTGGCGGACAGGATAGCTCCTAGTCTCACGGTCCTAATCAATCAGGTGCTAGCAGCAGGTCCCTATCCAGTCACCTGGAAATCAGCGTGCGTCACACCCCTTCTCAAAAAAGCCTCTCTGGACCCCTCTGAACTTAAAAATTATCGTCCCATCTCTGGCCTTCCTCTGATGGCTAAAGTCACTGAGAAGGTCATTAACCGAAGCCTGATGGGGTATCTGGATAAGAACGCCCTGCTGGATAGGTCCCAGCACGGCTTCCGGCCTAGGCACTCCACAGAATTTGCCCTCATAATGGCAGCCGAGGGTATTCGGGCTACAGTGGATGAAGGGGGGCGAGCGATTCTCGTCCTCCTGGATTTGTCCGCTGCGTTTGATACCGTGAATCATGGGGTGCTGACTCAGCGCCTGAGGGAAGTTGGGATCGCAGACAGAGCCTTGGCCCTTCTTTCTTCCTTTCTGGACAACAGAAGACAAAGCCTAAAGTGGGCTGGCCTACACTCGGCAAATTTCGCACTACCTTGCGGCGTCCCACAAGGTTTGGCTCTCTCCCCGACCCTTTTCAACATTTATGTCAGACCTTTGGCTAGTCTGGTCAGGAAACACGGTTTTATGTTGGTATCCTATGCGAATGACTCACAACTTGTGATATAAGCTGCTAAGCACCCTGATCAAATAGCGGCCAAATTCCATGCCTGTCTTTCCGATGTGACGAAATGGATGCACTTGAGCTTTTTAAAAATCAATACCGAAAAGACGGAAGTGATGGAGTTTGGGAAAGGTCCCTCAGTCTGGAACACCCTTTGGTGGCCATCGGCGGCTGGGCAATGTCCCCTCCCGGTCACTAAGGTGAGGAATTTGGGGGTGATCTTTGACGAAAAGCTGAACATGTCAGCTCAGGTCAACAGCCTAACGTCTTCCTGTTTCTTTCTGTTAAAGACTCTGCGGAAGATCCTCCCATATATCCCCTCGGCATTACAAAAAACGGTGATGGCCGCCTTATTCATGTCCAGATTGGACTATTGTAACGCCATGTTTTTGGGCATTGACAAGTTCCAGGTCAGAAAACTCCAATCTTTGCAGAATGCCGCGGTTCGTGTAATTCTGAATTTACCTTGGGGCTGCTCCACCTCAGCGGGTAGGAACTCTCTCCACTGGCTTCCGGTTCAACAAAGAATCGAGTTTAAAGCACTCTGTATGGTTCATCGGGCCCGCTTTGATGGGGCGCCACTGATGGAACCGACAGGTTCATACCTTACATCCCGCCTCGTGCTCTGCGGTCGGCCAATCTTGGCCTTATCTGCACTCCCAGATTCAGGCTTGCCAGATGGGTGGTCGCTCTTTCGCCACTTGCGCAGCTAGACTATGGAACCAACTGCCTGTGGAGATGCGACTTCAACCTACCTATGCCCTCTTCAGAAAAATGCTCAAACATCGCTTATTTCAGGTCCAACTCTAATTCGTTTTCCTGCTGATCACACACACCATAGCGCCAAGACACCGTCTGGTATTCGAGCGCTTTATAAGCCTCTTTTATACTTTATACTTACTTATACTTATACTTACTAATGTTGTGCAAATCACTTTTGCTTCTTTCTGTACCTCCCTTGCTTCTTTCTGCACCTCTCTTGCTACCTTCTTCTGCACCTTGCTTGCCTCTTTCTGCACCTCTATTCCTTCTTTCTGCACTTCTCTCACCTCTTACTGAACCCTCTTCCAGCACCTCTCTTGCTTCTTTCTGCACCTGTCTTGCCTCTTTCTACATTTCTGTTACTTCTTTCTGCACTTCTCTCACCTATTTCTGTACCCTCTTCACTCTTTCTGCACCTCTCTTGCCTCTTTCTACATTTCTGTTGTTTCTTTCTGCACTTCTCTTGCCTCTTTCTGCAACACTCTTGCCTATTTCTGCATATCTGTTCCTTCTTTCTGCAGCTCCCTTGCCTCTTTCTGTACCTCAGTTTGTTCTTTGAGCACTTCTCTTGCCTCTTTCTGTACCACTATTACCTCTTTCCGCACTTCTCTTGCCTCTTTCTGTACTTCTCTTGCCTCTTTCTGCATTTCTGTTGCTTCTTTCTGCACTTCTCTTGCCTCTTTCTACATTTCTTTCGCTTCTTTCTGTACTTCTCTTGCCTCTTTCTGCAACCCTCTTGTCTCTTTCACCACTGCTCTCGCTTCTTTCTGCTCCTCTGTTGCTTCTTTCATCACTTCTCTTGCCTCTTAACGTACTTCTCATGCCTGTTTCCGCTCCTCTCTTACCTCTTTCTGCAACTCCATTGCTTCTTTCTGCACCCCTCCTGCCTCGTGTCTCTTTCTGCACCCCTTCACTCTTTCTGTACCTCTCTTGCCTCTTTTTGCACCTCTGTTCCTTTATTCTGCACTTCCCTTGCTTCTTTCTGCACCGGTATTACTTCTTTCAGCACTCTTCTTGCCTCTTTCTGCACCCCTCTTCCCTCTTTCTGCACCGCACTTTTCTCTTTCTGCAGTTGTCTTGCCTCTTTCTGCACATCTGTTGCTTCTTTCTGCATTTCACTTGCTTTTTTGTACCTCTCTGTTCTGACTTCTTTCTGCACCCCTCTTGCTTCTTTCTGCACCCTTATTTTCTCTTTCTGCACCTCTCTTGCCTCTTTCAGCTCCTCTCTTGCCTCTTTCTGCACTTCTCTTGCCTCTTTCTGCGCATGTGTTACTTTTTCTGCACCTCTTTTGTTTTTTTGCACTTATTTAGCTTCGTTTTTTACTTCTCTCGCTTCTTTCTGTACTCAAATGGGAAGTGCCAGCTGTCAAGTTTCAAAGGTCTGCGTGCTCTCGTGACTAAGATTTATGTCTACTTGTACATTTATTCTCACATTTGTTATGCATCTGAAGATGGTAGCTTAAAAGGCGGGTAGCTTCTCCTACAGGTAGTCAAATCTTCTCAGTTCTGCTCTGTCATTCGGTTGCATGGGCAGGAATGTCTTATGTATATAGGTGTTATAGAGCCCTTTAAATATAGTATTAAATACCCATGAGCCCTGTAATATGAGCAGAAAGAAATACATACAACTTTAGGTACACAAATTTACAGAGCATGCTGTTTCAAACACAGGTATTAAAGTATTTGTATGTTGATTGTTATGTAACATGTGAATAGGTAAAAGCAGAGACACATGCATGCATACCTTCACAAACTTGGTCAGACTTACAACAGTGATATGGTTATGATTGCTGTTTTATGTTTGGTAGGCCTAACATTCTGAGCAGTCCATAAATAGTGAACCTTTAAAAGAAAAGTGAGGATCAAAACATCTTGGTAGAAGGATTAGTGATTAGGTTACTTAGTATGAGTCTGTGGAAAGGTACAGTCAAAGTGGGCCTCTTTCTGCACCTCTTTTGCTTCTTTCTGCACTTCTCTTGCTTCTTTCTGCGCCTTTCTTCCTCTTTCTTTACATGTCCTATCTATGTAGGCATAGTTAGAAATTAGCATTTAAAAAACCTTAGAAATGCACTGAAAAAACCACCGGTTTCAGGGACGGTATAGTCAGGAAGTAGTGCTTATAAAACCTTAGATATTCACTGAAAAAACACAAGACGTTATAATTAGGCTGACATTCTGGATGGAGTCAACAGTGATGTCATCAGTGATGCCACAGACCATGTCATGAGTGATGTAATATGTGACGTAAATCAGTGAGTGGGTATGTACTAACTGGTATTGGTGTGTCTGTGGTTTTGAGAATGGTAGTCTGTATTTTACATTGGGTGTATGAAAGGTTATATTAGGGTGTGAGGAGATGCATCAGATATTAAGTAGATGATGTCATCAGTGATGGCATTTGAGATGTCACCAGTGATGTCATCAGTGATGTCACTGACCATGTCATGAGTGATGTAATATGTAACGTAATCCGCGGTGCACTGTGGGTGCGCGAGTTATAGTTAGCTTAGCTAACTATAAAAGCTGAATTTCTCTGGTTTTGTATGAGTGAAATGTCAGCCTACCGATAACGTCCCTGAAACCTGTGTTTCTTCAATGAATATTACCTACTGGCGGTCACCAGTAGGTAGTTATAGTTAGGACCTATTATCCATAGGAAATCCGCAACATTCTATTTGGAATAACTTTGGCGCCGTTTGACAAATCTTCGCGAAATTTTCAAAACTGGTGGGGCACTCCGGTCCGCTCCTATCCTGAAAGTCTCGGGGTGATTCGTCAAGCAGGGGCCAAGAAAAAAGGGGGGTCCCAAAACGTGTTTTCCCCATGCAATTTTCCGTAGGAACCTTTAATCACAGCTACAGCCCGAACTGCTGAACGGAATTACACCAAAGTTGGCAAAAAGGTAGCCCTTGCTTCTGAGTCGTGCATTTTGGTTAAATGGTGTAAATCCGTTCAGAAGTTCCTGAGAAAATCAAAAGTAAAATCACATATATATCTGGGCGGAGCCTAACCACACATCTCATCGTGAGATCTGATTGGCTGTCAGCACTTTATCCAAGATGTGTTGGCAGCCATCTTGGGACCAATATACATGATAGCAGCTCATTAAAAAGCATTGCCGTTATTAGAAGGTTTTAAGACTTTAGTTACATTATAAATCATTTGTTAATGGTACCATACTCATTTTAGGAATTGTGGTGTGTTCTAAGGTGATTTAACCATGTGAAAAAGCCTTCTGCTGGGATATCATGAATCATGTTTGAGAGAAAATTATTTTCTCATGCTTTTCCCACAGAGGTTTGGAAGGTGATCTATAAGCTAAACTGAGAGCATATTTTCTGTAGATTCACATCTTTCTCAGTCATGTGAGAATGAAGTCTGACATTCTCAGTAAAACATGTACATCCAACAAGGGCAGAGACTGTCAGTTGATTGCTTTGTGTTCTACTGCAGCTTCCCAGAGTGTTCTAAAGAACAACTAGAGCGCCAACAGTCCTACTTATGACAAACGTATTGCAAACCTGAAGCCATCTTGATTGGAATAAAGTGGTAACTCTTAACACATTTAATTAATAAAGGAACAAAATGAGGGGATTCATTTTGCCATAGAAAGTATGATTAGTGCAGCAGAAAGAAAAATTAGGGCACATTTTGAGTGACTTCCATGCTAACATTCAGAATTTATGGCAAATGTGTGACACATCTGAATGCCTTCTGGATGGAATCAAAGTAAAAAACTGAAAGTATTTCCTACTGAGGAGACTGTAGTAAATGAGGAAATTAGGAAACTTCATAATAAATAAGTCTCCCACGATGGCCACGATGGCCACCAGAGACAAAAGCGCCCAAATGTAGCAAAAATATCACCCAGATGTAGCCCGAGTATAGCCCAATGACAGAATGTCCCAGAGTGTTCTAAAGAACAACTAGATCGCTAACAGTCTTACTTATGACAAAGGCACACCTGAAGCCATCTTGATTGGAATAAAGTGGTAACACTTAAAACATTTAATTTGTAAAGGAACAAAATGAGGGGGTTCATTCTGCCATAGAAGTTATGATTAGTGCTGCAGAAAGAAAAATTAGGGCACATTTTGACTTCTCAAATCCTCTTCTATTTCATTAAAAAATTCTGACCTGCAGACTGAAACATGCACTTCTAATACCAGCAGCAGACTTCCATGGTGAGCAGTAGCTTTACTACAGTGATCTAATGAGCCACTGGAGTGCTAACATTCAGAATTTATGGCAAATCTGAATATCTTCTTGATGGAATCAAAGTAAAAAACTGAAAGCATTTGCTACTGAGGAGACTGCAGTAAATGAGGAAATTAGGAAACTTCATAACAAATAAATCTCCCAAGATGGCCACCAGAGACAAAAGAGCCCAAATGACGCACAAATATCACCCAGATGTAGCCCACATGTAGCTCAATGACAGAAGTGTGCAAATCACTTTTTATTTTTTGTGTTTTTGCAGTTTAATATAGTGCAGACTTGTCAGGTATTGGAGTGCTTTACATGAGCATTGGTTACATCACACAAGAACAAATTCATTTTGGTTGTAGACATGGGGAGATTAAGTAACTTGACCAGAATCCCAGAATGTCGAGCTGAAGCAGAAACTCCATCCTGGTTCCACATTTGCAAAGTCTGCAGCTCTGGAAGTAACACCACATCCTCTCCCCTAAGTGCAACATTTAATCAAGTGGTCAACTGGATAAAAAAACATAAAGATAACAAATAATTTAAAAGTGATTTGTCGCTATTTGAAAACTCAGCAAATATGTCCTCATTTTAGTGTTTAGAGCACTAACCATAATTTTGATGCAAATAAGACCCTCTCATATATGTAATTTCTTAGGGAAATGCTCTAGGTATTACAGTTTTGATTACATCAACATGACTTCAGGCATTCCACACTTTTGTAATAAATAATAGAATGTTAGCAATCTAGTTCTTCATTAGGATACTGTTGAGAGGCAGAGGCCAGGGGCACGGACTCTGAAAATTGAAGGCCGGTAGGAGGGTGCAGAGACAAAAATTTGACCACACTGGGCAGGCAGGAAGGGCAGTGGCAGCACAACAGACTTTGGAGGGCAGTGAAAAGGGGGGCAGGGGCAACAAACCAACAATAGAGGACTGGCAAGAGAGGCTGTGGCAATATATTAGACCATTGTGGGCAGAAGGAAGAGGCAGTGGTAGTACAACCATACATGCCAACAGACCCGATTCAGCCAGGCAACGTCCAATGTTTTTAAGCTCAAATGGGCTTTATTTGATCTGTCTCCTGTCTACAATCTCCTCTTTTTCAATGTAACTCAAAGGGGAAAATCAATACCCCAGTTTTTTTTCAAAATCTCCCTCTTACCAAGTTCAAAATGTTCGCAAGCATGGTACATTGGATCATGGAATGCAGGAGGAATTGGGGTAGGGACATGGACTCGTATAACAGAGGACAGGAGGGACATGGAGAGGTGCACCAAACTGACCATACAGGGCAGGCATCAGGGTTTGCAGCAGCACAATACACCACAGAGGGCATGCGGGACAGGAGTGCAGCACAACAATCCATAGAAAGCAATAGGGAGGGGACAGGACCATGCACATGGACAACAGAGAACAGAGGGGAAAGAGGCAATGGTAGCTAGCTGCCCATAATGGACAGACAGGAGAGAAAGCTGCAGCATAACAGACCATAAAGGGCAGGAGGGACGGATCAGGGGCATTACAATGGAACAGACAAGCTAGGAGGGAGGGAATAGGGGTCTGCACATGGAAACAGAGGGCTGGGGGCAAGGGGGCAGGGCAGGAGCAGCAAGATGACCATGGAGGTCAGGTAGGATGGGCACTAGAAGCAAGACACACCATGGAGACCAACAGTGAGACTTTGATGGCATACACACAGACCATGGAGGCAAGGTGGGAGGGGGTCAGGGGCAGCTAGCTGACCACACAGGGAAGGTGGGAGGGACAGTGGCAGCACAGCAGACCATGCATGGCAAGCGGGAGGGTTAGTGGCCGCACAATGGCTATGATGAGCAAGAAGGAGGGTGCAGGGGCATGCACAAAGGACCATGGAGGATAGAAGGGAGGGTCAGGACCTGGGCACAGACAAAAGAGTTCAGGGGATAAGGCCTCACAACAGACCACACAGGGCAGTCAGGAGGAGCAGTTGCAGCACAACAGACCAGAGAGGGCAGAAGGGTGTGGCAGTAAAATGGACCATGGAGGACAGGAGGAAAGGGATAGGGGCATGGAATGTGGACAGGCAGGGTGGGGGTGGCAGGGACAGGTTACAGGCATCTGACAATGCTAGGCAGGTGGGAGGGGAGTGGCAGCTCAACAGAACACTCAGAGTAGATAGGAGTGGCAGGTCCATGGAACATGGTGGGCAAACATGATGGAGCAGGGGCATGCACAAAGACATCGGAGGGCAGGGGAAATGAGAATAGGGGCAGCAATCTAAGCACAGAGGCTAAGCAGGAGGTCAATGATTGGGCATAGAATTGGGCAATGGAGGGCAGGAGGAGTGGACTGGCACATCATGCTAAATGGAGGGCAGTGGCAGCACATCAGACCATGCATGGCAGGAGGAAGAAGGCTAGTCCATGGATTCAGACTACAGAGGATAGGGAGGAGGTGGATGGGCAGCAAGCTAACTGTTCAGAGAAGGCGGGTATTAGGAACTTTATTGTTTTTAAAATATGTGTCTGTGTGAACTACTTAAAATATGAACAAGTATGCAGCATAATTTAACTTTTATTCAAGAAGAAGAGTACGTTTGTGACTGTGACTCCAGGCTCACTTGGCAGAAACACCCCCTGGCCCTCCACCCCCATCACAAAATGTAATGCCTGGGAAAAGGGTAGGTGAACGCAGTGTTATATAGAATATAGTCCTGAAAGTGTGATTGAAAATGAAAACTAGATATAGTGTATGGTATAAACAATGCACCAAAAAGTGTGATATAAGATGAACCGGGGCGTGAAATATAATATTCAATACATTGTGCGCAATGACAGATTCATTGGAGAGTGCGAGATAGCACAGGCACTAGAGCGTGCCCTGCGATATGCACCTTGGAGTGTAATATGCACAGGGCAGTGTAGTGTAACCTAACTAGTCTCTAAAGTTGTAATATAAAATATGTGCTGGGGAGTGTAATGTTGCATATGCACTGTGACAAAGACATGGATCCCAGATTGTAATGTGTATGGCATAGTGCTGTGCGTTATAACATAGGCATTGAGGACGGCACGTTAGATGGGGCAATATAACCCGTGCGAAGACAAGTGTGGCATGACATATTCACGGGGTGGTGTTACAGTGCACATGGGCTAGAGAGTGTCATAGCATACGCACTATCTGGTGGAATACAACACAGTGGTGTGTGGCACTCCGCGGGCACTGGTTAGTGTAACACAGCATTGGGCTCAGCCAGGAGCATGCTGTGACTCTCAAGTGAAGTTTGTCTCCTTTCCAGAGAGTAAAATAAAAAGTATTACACATCCGGCAGTGGACGTGTGTTTTATTGAACGTGAGGGGGGTTTCTTGCATAGTTTTGGTCGAATTTTTGTCAAATCCCCTTTGAATGGCTTGGTGTGCATGTGTATTAAATGTGCCCGTCAATAGCTGCCCATGTTTGTATAAATAAACGACAAGGGTGTAAACTTGGAGAATACCCACCGGCGGGGATGCCGGGATTAGGCACGGTAGGGCGTCAGACACGTCAGACCTTCACTAGCGGTGTAAATACATTCCACATGGATTCATTATATGCATAGTCACCTTTTAATGACTATCACGCAAATCGTCATGGTGATAGGTACGTACAGTTTGTCCAGCATGTCCTAGGTGTTTCTAATAATATATTAAAAAAATAAATATTAAAAAACAAAGGCCGGCCCTGGGATGGGGTCCCCAGGGCCATAAGTGGCCTGAGGAGGGAGGCAACGCTGCCCCCCTCCTAAAGTATTTTAAAAATGCCCCGGGGGTTGGGGTCGCCGGGACCAATTAAGGCCTCGGGAGGGGGGCCACGCGGCCCCCTTCCAAAAAAAATGTTCTAAAAAAAAAATTAGGGGGCAGGCCCTGGGGGATGGGGTCCCCAGAGCGAATAAATAAGAAAAAGAAGGGGGGGCACACAGCCCCCCTTTTTAAAAAAATAAAAAAATAAAAGACCGGCATCGCACCAGAGGCCACGCCCCCTCCTTGCAGCACTCTGCAAACGTGACCCTGGCGAGTTGTAAGTTGGGGAATTAATTCCCCTTCAATACTGAGGGTCCCTGAGGGCCAACTAGCCCAACAGGTATCTCCAGTATGTGCCAGGGAGCTGTGTTGCAGACAGGTGTTCTGAGGCCACGCCCCTTTTTACACCTCTCTGCAACGCAGCTCTGTGGCGCTTACTGGAGGTACCTAATGGGCTAGTTTGACTCTAGGGATCCTTAGGATTCAAGGGGACTTAATCTCTCAACTTAGAATGGCCAAAGGGTGCGTTTACACAGTGGTGAAGGGAGGGGACAGGGCCTGAGGTGACTTGTGCAAACACGCCCTGTGGCACGTTTTAAGTTGGGGAAATAATTCCCTTTCAATCCTGAGGGACCCTGGGGGCCAACTAGCCCACCAGGTGCTTCCAGTAAGTGCCACTGCGCTGCGTTGCAGAGGTGGTGCAGGCCATGCCCCTTTTTACACCTCTCTGCAATGGTGCTTACTGGATGTACCAAGTAGGCTATTTTGCCCCTAGGGACCATCAGGATTCAAGGGGACTTATTCTCCCAACTTAAAACAGCCACCGGGCATATTTACACAGTGGGGAAAGGAGGGGACGGGGCCTGAGGTGACGTGTGCAAACACTCCCTATGGCGCATTTTAAGTTGGGGAAATAATTTCCCTTCAATCCTGAGGGCCCCTGGGGGCTAATTAGCCCACCAGGTGCTTCCAGTAAGCGTCACTGATGACATCTCAAATGACATCACTGATGACATCACTGATGACATCATCCTTGTGATAGTGTGGCAGACCTCCTCTCAACCTAATATAACCTTTGATGCACACATTCAAAAATAGAAACTCAAATTTTCAAAACAATGGACATACCAATACCAGTTACAACAACCTAATCAATAATTCTAAGATCCACATACACATCCACTCATTCTCCAACAGTCCTATACAGTCACTCATGCATGTACTCACTCATCATATGTACTCATACACCTATACATCATGTTACACAACGCCACTCATCCATAGCGTTACTCACACACATAGTCACTCATGCAAATAAAGAATCAAACATCCATTTACTTGCATATACAGTTATACACACACCACCACACTTACTTCTACAGAAACTTACACATACTTAGTCTTTTAAACAATTACTTATAGAAACACATACTTATTCATACAGGAACTCTTCCAATCTCTCGCTCTCACATATGCTCAGTTATATACACCAATAGTCACATATACTAGTTGAAAAGATATGTAGTTACTCATAAAGTATTAAGACAGTCATTCACTCACTAACACACCCATACACACACTCATCCACCCATACAGTCCTGCACACATGCTGTCTTCAACACATACAAACAGTGAGTCACTCATTCATGCATCTATGCACTCCGTAATACCCCCACCAAACCATACAGACACTCAGACACTCATACTGATACTCAAAA
The DNA here is from genome assembly GCF_964204655.1 of Triturus cristatus. Taxonomy (NCBI): domain Eukaryota; kingdom Metazoa; phylum Chordata; class Amphibia; order Caudata; family Salamandridae; genus Triturus; species Triturus cristatus. The sequence goes on along the minus strand of NC_140591.1, from coordinate 554,281,643 downwards.
AAACTACGAATAACCTATATAGACACTCATGTAGCTACTCACCAACCCATGCAGCCACGTATAAACAAAGTGAGAGACTGATACAGATATTTACATATTTAAACATTACTCACTAAGCCATGTATTCACTAAGATACACTTAATCAGTCAGTTATACATTCAAATTTTCAATGCAAAATAATCCATTTAGACACTTATATACCCATTTATTCTTCCATCGACCTTGAGATATACATATGTAAAACATATTTAATTTTCAGAAAAACACACATTCACTGGATGATGTCATCAGTGATGTCATCAGTGATGTCATTTGAGATGTCATCAGTGATGTCATGAGTGATGTCACTGACCATGTCATTAGTGATGTAATATGTGATGTCATCAGCAGTGAATTGCAGGTGTGTGAGTTATTGTTAGCTGAACTAACTTGAACGGGGGAATTTCAATGGTTTTGTACGAGTGAAAAGTCCAGCTAACTATAACGCCCCTGAAACCTATGTTTTTTTAGTGATATATATATATATATATAAATATATATATATATATATATATATATATATATATATATATATATATATATATATATATATATTCACTGAAAAAACCATAGGTTTCACACACGTTATAGTTAGGAATTAGCATTTAAAAAACCTTGCAAATTCACTGAAAAAACCATAGGTTTCACACAAGTTATAGTTAGCTGTACATTTCACTCGTAAAAAACCAATGAAATTCCATGTTATAGTTAGTGCAGGCAACTATAACTCACGCGACCGCAATCCTCTGCTGATGCTAATACTGTATTTAGACACTTATTTGCCCATGTCTTCTTCCATTAAATTTTAGCTATACATATATTACAAATATTTTTTTTTCATAAAGACACATATGTCATTAGCAGAGGATTGCGGTCGCGTGAGTTATAGTTGCCTGCACTAACTATAACATGGAATTTCATTGGTTTTTTACGAGTGAAATGTACAGCTAACTATAACTTGTGTGAAACCTATGGTTTTTTTAGTGAATTTGCAAGGTTTTTTAAATGCTAATTCCTAACTATAACGTGTGTGAAACCTATGGTTTCACACACGTGCCCGCGTGCCCATGTTAGGCCGGATGGGCCATGTACGCACGATGCCCTTCGCGCACCGTCCGCACACGGAGGACATATTATGCGCTTCGTTCTGAAAGGTTTTCTATTAAATGTTCACTACTTGGTTATATGCCATGCACAAAAGGCGCACTTCGGGCGCCTTTTGCACACGGGGGGCGAGAATATGGATTTTGTGTTTTTTTATTAATTTTTTACCGTACGCGTACGGTAAGCGTATTCGGCATTTTTTCAAATGGATGGCCTTCTGGCACACCATAACCAAGGCTAGGTGGTTAGGAGCTGTCTAGCCTGCTCCCTTTTTATGATATCCAACTTTGTTTTTCCTCCACCCCTCCGAGTGCGAGAGAGAAAATGGCGGCCGACACTTCCTGGTTTCGACCGATTCGAATGTTTACTAAGATCTAACAGCCAATCAGAATCGCGCTCGCGCACGGCACCGTACGCGTACGGTAAGCTTACGGTGCGCGCTCGGAGCGCGCTTACAGATATATATATTGATTTAAATGCTATTTTCTCAGGAACTACTGAACAGATTTACACCAGACCTACAAAAGGCACTTCCTTGACCTGAGGACTACCTCTCTGCCAAATTACAAGTAATTCTGTTCAGCCGTTCGGGCTGTAGCTGTGTCTAAAGGTCCTTTGGAAAAATGCATGGGGAAAACGTGTTTTGGGACCCCCCTTTTTTCTCAGCCCCCGCTTGACGAATCTCCCCGAGACTTTCAGGGTAGGAGCGGAGCGTAGCGCCCCATTAGTTTTGAAAATTTCGCGAGGATTCGTCGACCGGCGCCAAAGTTATTCCAAATAGAATGTTGCGGATTTCCTATGGAAACAGGGTTCTAACTATAACTACCTACTGGCGACCGCCAGTAGGTAATATATATATATATATATTCATTCACTGAAAAAAACCATAGGTTTTACAGACGTTATAGTTAGGAATTAGCATTTAAAAAACCTTAGACATTCACTGAAAAAAATAGGTTTCAGGGACATTATAGTTAGTTGGACATTTGACTCATATAAAACCAGATAAATTTTCCTGAAATAGTTAGTTGAGCTAACTATAACTCGCGTGCCCGCAATGCACTGGTGATGACGTCACATATTACATCACTCTTGACACGGTCAGTGACATCACTGATGGCATCACTGATGACATCTCAAATGACATCACTGATGACATCATCCACATGATAATCTGATGCACATACTGATGGCTTAATATAAACTTTGATACAGGCACTGTAAAATACAGACTACTATTTTTGAAACCATACACACAACAATGCCACCCACTATTTCCTAGGTCTTCACTCACATCCACTCACTTATACATGCAGTTACTCATCAATACAGTACTATAATATGCACTCATACACCTATTTGAGATGTCATCAGTGATTTCATCAGTGATGTCACTGACCATGTCATTAGTGATGTAGTATGTGACGTCATCAGCAGTGCATTGCGGGGGTGCGAGTTATAGTTAGATCAACTCTGGTTTTATATGAGTCAAATGTCCAACTAACTATAACGTCCCTGAAACCTATGGTTTTTTCAGTGAAGTTCTAAGGTTTTTTTAAATGCTAATTCCTAACTATAACATCCCTGAAACCTATGGTTTTTTTAGTGAATTTCTAAGGTTTTTTAAATGCTAATTTCTAACTTTAACGTGCCTGAAACCTATGGTTTTTTCAGTGAATTTCTAAGGTTTTTTTAAATGCTAATTTCTAACTATAACGTGCCTGAAACCTATGGTTTTTTCAGTGACTTTCAAAGGTTTTTAAATGCTAATTTCTATTTATAACGTTTATTAAACCTATCTTTTTTTCTGTGTTTTTCAATTATCATCCCATTCTCAACTTGGTGAAAACTGCAAATCTCATCACTCTTCCATCAATAATCAATCAATCAATCATGACATTTGTAAAGCGCGCTACTCACCCGGAAGGGTCTCAAGGCGCTGGGGGGGAGGGGTACGTTACTGCTCGAACAGCCAGGTCTTGAGCTTCCTGAAGAAGAGATGGTTTTGGGTTAGCCGAAGGTGGATGGGGAGGGAGTTCCAAGTCTTGGCTGCCAGGTAGGAGAAAGATCTTCCTCCGGCGGTGGCTCTGCGGATGCGTGGTACGGTGGCGAGGGCGTGGGTGGTCGATCGTAGCTGGCGGGTGGGCGTGTAGAAGGTCATGCGGTCGTTGAGGTACTTGGGGCCCAGGTCATGGAGAGCCTTGTGTGCGTGGGTGAGGAGTCTGAACGTGATTCTCCTGCTGTCGGGGAGCCAGTGCAGGTCTCTCAGGTGTCCGGTGATGTGGTTTTGTCGGGGGATGTCCAGGATGAGTCGTGGGGAGGCGTTCTGGATGCGTTGGAGTCTTTTTTGAAGTTTGGCTGTGGTTCCGGCATAGAGGGTGTTCCCGTAGTCCAGTCGGCTGGTGACGAGTGCCTGTGTAACGGTCTTCCTGGTTTCTGTGGGGATCCATCTGAAGAACGAGACAGCGTTGATTTGTCTGGTCATCGAGAGGGAGGAGTCCAGGATGAAGCCCAGGTTGCGCGCGTGGTCCGTTGGTTTGGGAGTGGTGCCCAGGGCAGGGGGCCACCAGGAATCGTCCCAGGTGGAGGGGGATGATCCCAGGATGAGGACTTCCGTCTTGTCTGAGTTCAGTTTCAGGCGGCTGTTCTTCATCCACTCGGCGACGTCTTTCATCCCTTCGTGTAGGCTGGCTCTGGCGGTAGCGGGGTCGTTGGTGAGGGAGAGGATCAGTTGGGTGTCGTCGGCGTATGAGATGATGTTTAGGTTGTGTTGGCGTGCAATGGCTGCGAGGGGGCTCATGTAGACGTTGAAGAGGGTTGGGCTGAGTGATGATCCTTGTGGTACGCCGCAGATGACTTTGGTGGCCTCGTATCTGAATGGGGGAGGCGGACTCTCTGGGTTCTTCCGGCGAGGAACGAGATGATCCACTCCAGTGCCTTCTCTTGGATTCTGATGTTGCTGAGGCGCTACACTATGGTGCGGTGGCAGACAGTGTCGAACGCAGCAGAGAGGTCCAGGAGGATGAGGGCCGCTGTTTCCCCGTTGTTGATCAGGGATCTGATGTCGTCGGTTGCTGCGATCAGGGCGGTCTCGGTGCTGTGGTTGTCCCGGAACCTGGACTGCGAGGGGTCGAGGGATCCGTTCGTCTCAAGGAAGGCGGCGAGCTGTCTGTTGACGGTCTTCTCGACGACTTTGGCAGGAAAAGGAAGGAGCGAGATAGGACGGTAGTTCTTGAGGTCAGTGGGGTCCGCCGTTGGATTCTTCAGGAGGGCGATAAGCTCGGCGTGCTTCCAGCTCTCCGGGAAGGTGGCGGTGTGGAAGGAGGTGTTGATGATGTCCCGGAGGTGGGGTGCGATGATGGCGTCGGCCTTGTTGAAGACGTGGTGGGGGCAGGGGTCGGTGGGGGATGGTGTTCATCGTGTGGATGGTGTCTTCGGTGCTGATCGGGGCCAGTTGCCGAGGGTGGTGGTGGCAGGCGTTGGTTCGGTGGTAGGGTGCGTGGTCTGTGCGTTGAAGCTGTTGTGTATGTCGGCGATCTTGCGGTGGAAGAACGAGGAGAGTGAGTTGCAGAGGTCTTGCGAGGGAGTGATGTCGTTGTTTCCGGCGCTGGGGTTGGAGAACTCTTTGATGATGCTGAAGAGTTCCTTGCTGTCGTGGGCGTTGTTGTCCAGTCGTTCTTTGAGTGCTGTTTTCTTGGTGGCGCAGATCAGCTGATCGTGTTTATGGGTGGCGTGCTTGAGGGCGGTCCTGTTGTCTGTGGTCTGGTCCAGCCGCCAGGCTTTCTCGAGGGTGCGGCAGTTCTTATTGTAGTCCTTGAGTTCGTCGGTGAACCAGGGGTTTTTCTTGCTGCCGGGTCTGCTGGGAGGGTTCTTTTGTGGTGCGAGGTCATCGGCACAGGCGGTCAGCCACTTGGTGAGCTTGCTGGCGGCTTCGTTGGGGTCCGTTGTGCTGGTGGGAGGGTTCTGGCTGAGGGAGGCGGTGAGCTGCTCGGCGGTGATCTTGCTCCAGCTCCGACGAGGAACCTGTTGCGGGTGGTGGTGGTTCGTGGTTCTTCTGAAGCTGAAGTGGACGCAGCTGTGATCAGTCCAGTGGAGTCCGGTGGAGTGGCTGAAGGATATGTGCTTGCTGGATGAGAAGATGGGGTCAAGCGTGTGGCCGGCGTAGTGGGTGGGGGTGTTCACCAGTTGCTTGAGTCCGAGGTTACCTTACACCAACAAAATCGCCACAAACAAGAGCCACATCTAACGCTAATGAAATGCACAGTAGGTGTTCCTGTGCAAAAAAACCACGAAAATACCACTTCCCTATATTTTTAATTACCAGCCCACACTGCAATGCAGTCCAAAAAGCAGGCGATAAGCCGAGTTAGTAACAAATTAAGATCAACCTTTAACTGGTGTAAGGAGGTCGACTATCTACTCTCTTATTTTGAACCAACTCACAGCCACATCTAAAGACCAACACATGATACAGCTACTGATTATGCAGCTCTGACACCCAACAACACCACAACACCCAGCCCGACCACCACCAGAACCTCCCCCCGGACCACCCCCCCTGCTACCACCGAGGCAGCACAAAACAGAACAATGGACCTTCCCAAAATGCCATGCCCCTCAGCCACACAATAGCTGAATGTTGGGAGATGAGCAACCAACTATATATGAAGGAGGCAAGTCACCCATCACTAATAAAGCACACAATGCCAAGTGTAACGTTCATGTGCTGCACAGACCTCGCTATGCAAAGCACAAATCTCTCCATGTGGAGATATACTATGGATACTTGTAGTATAGTGCACAGTGGACGCAACCATGTTACCTCAGGCAGTATGGAAGATCTCGGTCAAGTAGCTGTGTTGCCCCCCCTGGAAGCGGAAGCGGTGTGGGCTGCTCCAACGAACGCCACTCCAGCGTAGGAGTATGAATAAATAGACCAGATTCTCTGCGTGGTTCACTTGTGGGAAGACCAACGAGTCTGTCAGAATGGCAGCCCTCACCCTGGCACGTGGCAGCCACCATAACCATGGGCCTCCTCGACATAGGGCCCCTGCGAACCCAGCAGCACAGCACCACAGACTTATGTCTGTACCGACTACTGTCTTCGATCTACACTACGGAAAGCACGGCTCACAATTCAGATGTAGGGGCGATTGCAGATATCTCAGTCCAGTTTGCAAGACACGTTGCTCCCAGTGTGGCCCACCCAGACCACGCATCATCGCAGGGTGCGCACACGCTGTGTGCTTCAGGTACTACTAGCTCACTGCACCATAAGTCATCGCCACATGGCATTATCAACGCAGAATTCATTAGACAAAACACATTGCTCCAAGTGCGGCCAGCCGGGACCACGTCTCATCGCAGGGTGTGCACACGCTGAGTACTCAAGGTGCTGCTAACTGTGCAGCTCAACTCAGTGCCACGTGGCTGTGCACCCATCCTGACCGCTGCCTCCGCCCTACACTGGAGATACATGGTTCACAATTCAACATTAGTAGCGACGCAAATTGTGTAAGAGACTATAATGTGTTAAGAAGACCAAATGCTCCCAATATGTGCAGCTCAAGTCAACGTCACCTGCCTGTGGGCCTTTGCTGACCGCTGCCTCTGTCCTACTCTGTGGGCAAACGGCAACAAATGGTACCACTAACCATCTTCAACACAAGCCGATCCCACATGTGGAACTGTGTCCTGAGTCCTGAATGGCAGTGACCCCAACTTGCCAGCGACCACAGCACTAGACTCCCTTCAATTAGTGTGGCGTATTTGCATATCAAAGTCATCAATGTGGAAAGTATGGCTGACGAAAAGGGTGTTGATCAACAAATGGAAGATAATACTGTTGTGAAGTTTGAAAAAGAAATAACTTAGGGCCCCATTAGGATGGCGGGTGGATCGCCCGCCATCTGTGCAGCAAAGACCCCCACCATATTACAGTGGCTGGGGGTCCGTGGTGGAAGGGAAGACCGTCCGCCGCTTTTCCGCCCGGTCGGCAAGTCGACTGGGCGGAAAAGGGTTCAATATGGTGGCGGTGTCTGTTAGACACCACCAGCCATATTACAATGTTGGCAGGAACATGCCTTTCCGTGGCGGCATTGCCGCCACAGAAAGGCATTCGGAGTCTGCTTGCGGGGGCCTGTTGCGGCCCCCCAGGGACTCTGTGGGGGGTGCACATGGGTACCCCCCTGCCTTTCAATGAACAACGTGGCAGGCACCGCGCGGTGCCTGTCACGTTGTGCATTGAAACTCACAAACTGCCTTTGTGGCATTGCGGTGGGAAGTGCTCTCTGCACCGCCCGCTGCAATGTTGCAGATGCGCCATGCGCCCGCCAGTGTGGCGTGCACATCCACAGCACCCTCAGCGAGCAGTCCCGTTTCCAGAGGGTATGGCGGGCGGACAAAGTCCCCCCGCCGTAATAATGGGGCCCAAAGTTTAAAGTAGTTTCTGGTGAAAATCCCAACTATGTTTATATTTATTGCCGATGTACACATTATATAATTTAAAATAGGGATGTAGATGTACTACCACTAACCCTGTTCAACACAAGTCGATCCCACATGTGTAACTGTGTCCTGAGTCCTGAATGGCAGTCACCCCAAGTCCGTGGCAGCGACCACTGCACCACACTCCCTTCGATCACTGAGGCATATTTCGATATGCAAGGCCAGCAACACGTAGTCCCACTAACCCTCTTTAACACAAGCCAATCCCACATGTGTAACTGTGTCCCAATGGAAGTGACCCCAAGTCCGTGGCAGCACCACAGCAGCATACTCTCTTTGATCAGTCAGACATATTTCCATATGCAACGGTGGCGACACATGGTGCCAATAACTCTGTTCAACACAAGCCGATCCCACATGTGTAACTGTGTCCTGAGTCCTGAATGGCAGTGACTTCCAACTCCGTACCACCACACTCCCTTTGATCAGTGAAGGGTATTTCCATATGCTACAGACTCCAGTAGGCGAGTAAGTATCACAGTCCTACACCCTACATATTATCCTTTTAGTATCCTTGCTCCAAGAACTTATTTTTATATCAGTTATAGCTTTACTACAATGACCAAATTATTCTTCAAATGTAAACTAAAATGGAATAGCAGTCTACACTGCAGGCAGTACAGCTCGCAATTCCATTTTTAAATGCCAATTTCTAACAACAACATTGTAATCAGAAAATGCAACACTTCGTCAGTGTAGTCTATACTTATTTTATCTTTTCATCATACGTTTACACTGCACTCACTAGGGCTCCCAATGGAAATTATTTCTTCATTCATTAACTACAGAGTGCAGTAGGCAAGTAAGTATTACAGGCCTCAAATCTACATAGTATCCTTTTAGTATCCTTTCTTCTTGAACATTTTTTATATCACTTATACCTTTAGTACAATCGCCAAATTCATTTTCAAGTACCAACGAACACTCAGCAGTCTACACTGTGGGCAGCAGACCTCACAATTTGAATTTTTGACATGTGGTGCCCACTAACACTGTCCAACACAAGCCGATCCCACATGTGTAACTGTATCCTAAGTCCTGAATGGCAGTGACCCCAAGTCCATGGCAGCGACTATAGCACCAGACTCCCTATGATCAGTGAGGCATATTTCCATATGCAAGGCCGGCGACACATAGTCCCACTAACCCTCTTTAACACAAGCCGATCCCACATGTGTAACTGTGTCCTGAGTCCTGAATAGCAGTCACACCAAGTCCGTGGCAGCGACCACAGCACCAGACTCCCTCTGATCAGTGAGGCATATTTCCATATCCAAGGCCAACAGCACGTGGTGCCACTAACCCTTTTCAACACAAGCTGATCCCACATGTGTAACTGTGTCCTGAGTCCTGAATGGCAGTGACCCCAAGTACATGGCAGCCACCACAGCAACAAACTCTCTTTGATCAGTTAGACATATTTCCATATGTAGTGACCCAAATCTTCATGGCAGCGACCACACCACCTCACTCCCTTCGATTAGTGAGGAGTATTTTCATATTGAAGGCTGGCGACAAGTGGTGCCACTAAACCTGCACTACGCAGGCCGGTGAGGCCACCAACATATGCACGTGGCTGTGGGCCCTTGCTCACCGCTACCTCTGTCCTACACTACGATCAGCAGGCCTCACAATTCAGATAGAGTTGTGATTCCACATGACGCAGTCCTATAGCCAAGACACATTGCTCCCAGTGCGGCCCGTCCACACCAAGCATCATCACAGCCTCATACACTCTCAATACTTCTGGTGCCACTAACCCTCTTTAACAGAAGCCGATCCCACATGTGTAACTGTGTCCTGAGTCCTGAATGGCAGTGACCCCAAGTCCGAGGCAGCAACCACACAACATACTCCCTTCAATTTGTGAGGCATATTTCAATATGCAAGGCCGGCGACACGTAGTCCCACTAACCCTCTTTAACACAAACCGATCCCACATGTGTAACTGTGTCCTGAATCCTGAATGGCAGTCACCCCAACTTCATGGCAGCGACCACAGCACCAGACTCCCTTCAGTCTTATTTGGTGTTCTTTTCTTTAAATACATTTTTTTATATGTAAATCTATACATGTCTAAGACTCTTCTTTGTCCAAATGCACAGGGACACTTCCGGGCCCAAGAAGGTTGTTGGGGGTATGATGGTAATGTGGAAAGAGGGTGCGTTACCTGCTGATGTGGGGAGAGGCAGCGTCAACGGGGTATCTATCACAGAAAGAACTTCAATTTGTTTTCACAAGTACCTCGGACAAATGCCAGCTGACGGACTGAATAACAAAATGATTTTTCAATACTTATGTAGTGTGAGTTATGAAAAGTTCACACCCAGGCTCGCAGAGGGACAGCTGCGGCCCGTCCACTCCACTCACAGATGCAGTACTATGAGCCGTCCACGCCATTGTAGCTATCCCTGCCCCGTTCCATCATACGCCACACCACGCCACCCAGATTACGTTCCGTCGATGGCCCCACATACCCACCAGTCGCAGGTGTACTCGCTGTTCCTGTGCAGGTCAGTGGTCTAATTCTCCACATCAACCGCCCACTCCCTGAGAGCTTCTTTACCCACACACCACACCTGTCCGGCACATGCGTCACAGGCCATGTGACCACGCAAATATAATAGATCGACAATGTCACATCCTTTATTGTCGGTGCTGACTAGATGCCGGACGCACCACGTGTCTCAACCATAAAGAGTCTTTCAAAACTTGCGCAGAAGGTTACTCGCACCCTAATCTGTATAGCCCTCAGGGGCCTACCGCGGACTTCAGATGCACAAGGTCAGTGCCACCTGAAGCTCATATGGCCATCAGGGGCCTACCACCACGTGGCACGAACTTAACTTCCACAGGCTTAGCAGCCCCAAATGCTGATGTGGTCTCTGCCATTAATGACTCAGGACTCAGTGACATGTGTGAGATCTGCCGGGCCTTGGAGAAGATGATGTGGTCTCTGCCATTCATGACTCAGGACTCAGCGACATCTATGTGATCCGCCAAGCACCTGATGTGGTCGCCGCCATTCATTACTCAGGACTCAGAGACATATCTGGGATGAGGTTTGATGAGTACGGGGAGTGCCCACTGCTGCACACTCCGGTGGCACCAGGTAATTATTTGCTCATGGATGCGCAGGGGTGGCAGTCTCTCTCTCTCTCTCTCTCTCTCTCTCTCTCTCTCTCTCTCTCTCTATCTCTCTCTCTCACTCTCCCCCTCTCTCCCTTCTTTTCCTTCTATCGCTCAAACTCTCTCTCTTCTTTCTCCCTTTCTCACTCCCTTTCTTTCTTCCCCTATCTCTCTGGCTTTTTTTCCCTTCTTTTTTTCTCTATGTCTCTCTCCTTTGGTATGCGCATCACACACAACCTTATCTTGTGCTTTCTTTTCCAGGCTCTGTCGTCCACATCCATGATCCCCACAGCAGTGTTCCACCTTGTTATTTTGAATTTTTTTAAAAATAAATGTTGTTTAATACTTTATCGTTGATATATGTTAATAAAAAAATTAAGTTTGAAAAAAAAAACATAAAGTTTCTGGTTGTTTTCTTAACTGCTACGTAACTCTTTCTTGTTCTTATTACTGTTATTTGATGAAGTCCACCATGGTCTTAAATTTTGGAGGACTTATCGCGGGAATACTGGTGGTGTCTGCAGTTTCCACCAACTTCTGAATAATGTGTTAGATTTATCTCAACTTTACTTCCATTAAAGAGCTGATAATGAAATGCAGACTAGCTGTTCCCGTGCAAAAAGACACAAGGAGCACCTTTGCGATTTACCCTAAATACTAAAATCCTATATTGAATTGCACTGACGTAGTGGCTGCACACACAGTGTACACACAAAATCATTTACGAAACCTCATTGTATTTATATTGATTGGGAATCGGGCGTCAGGTGCTGGATCTTGACGAGATACAATGCCCAGTTTGTATAATGTCCTGCACATGCAAAAAAACTTATCACAACTTTCACATCAACTGCAATGCCAAACAAATTCCGGCGATAAGCCACATTAGCAGCAGGGATTTTACACCTGCTTTCTGATGTGTTAAGGTGTTGAACAGGACGACTACCTGCACCATGAAAGAGATCACAGCCAAGAGCCACACCAGAACACCCACAGGTGCCATAGAATAAATGAGCATGATACAGGGATACCCATGAGGGACACAAGACTCTTCGGAACAACTCTGGGACTGCCAATACCCCCCAAACCCACATCTGAGCAAGTTTGTCACTCTGGTCATCGTGTTAGCATGATAGGCACCAGCCCTGCAACACCACAGTGTGCTATCACCTCAGCGTTAGCAGTGAGCCTGGACATGTAGCTACGTACGCACCCTCCTGCATGCACACCGGAGTGTGCTGGTCCAGAGTACACAGGTCAGCACAGGGATGTGCCAATCCAACAATGGGAACGGGATGTCTCGGACATCTCCGTGTACAGGAAGTGTGGTAAGTGTGTCTGTGTTCTGGTGTGGCCTGCCACAAGGGCAGCAGCAGTCGATGGTGTAAAGTGGCATGCACCACCTCCAAATGGCACTGTGATGGTGTAGTTGTAATGCAGCAGCACATGCGCAAATAGGCATTGCAATGGTGTGCCGTACGAGTGCATGAGATACAACAGCGCACTGTACAAAAGTGTGGGAGCTCGCGGGAGGGAGGAGCAGCTGTTTGCAGCATAACAGACAGTGAACTCGCCCATGTGCCACGTGGTGGGCATCTCATCCTTGATGACCACGGTCGCAGACATCCCACAACACCAACGACCTGCCTTTGTACATATCCTCTATGAATGCAGCGTGGTTTTCACTTCTATGCTCGTTCACTGGGTGATGTTGGCGAGTTGTGTGATTTGTGCTCCTTGTTGGTGTGTTTCATTTTGGCCATTGTTTGTCTATACTTGTCCTATACTTAATTTTGCATGTCTGCCATTCTGCCCATCTCCCCCCGTCCCCCCACTCCCTGCTTCTTCCTCGTCCTGGTGCTGTTCTGTCTATAATTTTGTTGCTCCACACATAAATACATGTAAAGAACAAATTAGAATAGTTCCTTGATTCTTTTATGTTTCAAAACTTCTCTCTCTTGGTTTCTTTTTAATTTTCCATAAAACAGTTTTTTTAAATATTCAACAACACATAGAAGCCAGAAGTGCAACGCATTTTATCAACACACTTTCTAGAACATTCTACAACACATGCAGGTTAAAAGTTCATTAATCTTTTTCAACTTAACAATATTTTTCTGCAAACTTTTCTCGAACATTTAACGGCACGTGCAGGTTAAATGTTCACGACTGTTTTAAGTTCGAACAGTGCCTTCCAAATGCAAGTAGCAGGTGTGGTTGAGTTGACAACTTTTATCCTTTGATCTGTACTCCACGTTGAAACTGCTTTTTCTTAACCAATCACAAAGATGCTTTTCCACAAACGAATGTGCACCATACTTTTAGAAAAGAATGCTTTTCGTCTCGCAATCACGTATCGGTTTGTATGGCAATAAAAAGTAGTTCCCCATCTTTAAATATATCTCGTATTCTACCAAGGAACTGCATGAGCTACAGACATCTTTCCATACCTTCCAGCCATACCTTCAAAATGCTAGTGTGGATCGTAGGACATAGCTATATTTTCTGGTGCAAGAGGTATGCAGAACAGAATCATATTGACTTAGACCTAGGTTTAAAAAGTGTGGACATTAAATGGTTTGCACAGAGAGGATTGAAGTGGCACCAATTGTTGCCTTTGGTTAAAACCTGTTTGCATCTTCAACACCCTGACCTCATGATTGTGCACTGTGGTGGAAACGACCTAGGCACATTGACTGGGGTAGGTTTGGAAATGCTTATGAAGGACACCTTTGGACAATTGATGTTTCTTTTCCCTCAAACTGTCTTTGTATATTCTAATATATGCCAAAGACAGAAGTGGAAATGGTCAAAACAATTTTGTCCTCAGATTGAAAAATCTAGGAAGAAACTCAACAAAGCTGTGTCTGCATACCTCAGAGACCACAAAATGGGATCTATCTACAACAACAACATATGTTTTGATATGGCTGATATCTACAGAAGTGATGGAGTACACTTCACAGATCAGGGAAATCGAGTTTTCCTGAATAACTTGAAGCTGTGAATCCACACTTATATGTAGCTCCAACTAATCAACACAAGGGTTTCTTTTAGAGCCACCCTATACCTGACAACTTAGGCCCACTATTTTAGGGCCAGGTAATGGCAACTCCCGGACCCTCGCCAGAATGTATTCTCCACACAGCTATGACGCAGCGGTCAGACCAACTGACTTTGCAGCACAGAGCTCTCGCTTTGATCACCACCTCTACTCCCCCATAGGGGTAAGTAGTTTGCACTTTACAAATACCATATAGATTTACCTTTGCACTCCCTGTACAACACCACCTAAGCACGATATACAAGTTGGACAAGTGTGGCACAGGGCCCAGAGCACATGACTTCACAGCATAGCAAACACAGGCTCACGGTTTCATACCCGAGTCCAGCAGCAGCTCAATTTAGCAGTATGACACTCTAGGCAATACCTCACTTAGGGCCATATGTAGGTAGGCCAATACCGGTCGGTAACGGCCGATTTTCGGTAAATATACCGTTACCGACCGGTATTTAGGCTTTTGGGATGTAGGGGGATCTTTTCTGTATTCGGTAATTTACCGAATCGGTAATTTTACCGATTCGGTAAATACCGAATACAGAAATGAGATGTAGGGGGAGTGTGTGGTGGGTGTGGGGATTCGTTATTTACCACCAACTGAGAGTTGGTGGTAAATGACGAATGACTCAGTAAATGCATTTTTTGGCCCTTAGATGTGTGCAATGTGGCAGACACACATGCCCTCAGGGCATGTATGTGTGCCACATGTGCACACATGCAGGAATCAGGGGTGCAACAGGGTGTCAATGTGACACCCTGCCACCCTTGATTGAGCTCCCCCCATTACCGATTCGGTATTTACCGATTCGGTAATGGTAACTGGCTTCCCATTGAATCCTATGGGCCTCCTGGCCCATAGGAATCAATGAGATACAGGTTACCATTACCGAATCGGTAAATACCGATTCTAAAATACCGACACTTACCGAATCGGTGTTTTTTTACCTACATTACATTTACCGATTCATAAATACCGAATCGGTAAAATTCGGTATTTAAGAATCGGTAAATGTAATTTACCTACATAAGGCCCTTAATTTCCGTACCCAGCACTTTCAGACCAGTAGGGGTCAGTAGTTCACCGGCTTTACCCCGAGTCCATCAGCAGCTCAGCTTACGCCCCCAGCGCCATCAGACCTGTAGGAGTGAGTAGTTTGATACACGCAAATTTACCTTCGCACACCCTGTATAACACCCCCTAAGCACCATACACAAGTTACAATGTTCAAAACAAAAGTTCCTCCGAGTAGGTATAACTATATACTGACACTACTTGGACAGATGTGGCACAGCGGACAGAGCACATGACTTCACAGCATATGGCACACAGTTTGGACTCACGCTTTCATCCCCGAGTCCGGCAGCAGCTCAGCCTAGCACCATGAGACTGTAGACAATACCTCACATATTTTCCGTACCCCAGGACTTTCAGACCAGTACGGGTCAGTAGTTCGTCCTAGTAGGAATAAACAAATGCTGACACTACGCCCACAGGTGTAGTGCAGAAGCCACGGCACATGACTTCACAGCATAAAACACACAATTTGGGCTCACGCTTTAATCCCGACTCCCGCACCAGCTCACCTTAGCAGCATCAGACTCTAGGCAATACCTCACTTAATTTCAGTAGCCCAGCACTTTCACACTGCTAGGGGTGAATACTTCGCTTCACACCCTGGCTGTAGCACACCCTAAACACCCAACAGAGGTTACAGAGCTCCTACCCTCCTCATTCCCTCTTTTTTCAACATTTTTTCCCCTTACTCGCTTTGACGGAATCACAAAATGGCGGCCAACACCTCCTAGTTGCAACTGCTCGCAGCGCTCACAACCAATAAGTAGCAAGCTTGTGCTTGTAACGCCTCAGCCAATCAGATGGCAGAATTCCCAAATATCGATATCTGTAAATTTTGATATTACTCAAAAACTACTGAACGGAATTACACCAAATAAACAAAAGCGTGCTTTCTAGACCAAGACCCTTCTGCCTGCCAAATGTGGGGTAATTCCGTTCACCCGTTCGACCTGTAGCCTTGTCTAAAGCTTCCTATGGAAATTAAGATGGAGAAAACACGTTTTGGGACCCCCTTTTTTCTTGACCCCCCCTTGACAAATCACCCCCAAGCTGCCCACATAGGAGCTGATATGAACAAAGAATTAGTTTGGAAAAGTTCATGAAGATTCATCAAACGACACCAAAGTTATAAGCAAAAAAAAAATGCTCTTCCTATGGAAACTTGGTCCTAACTATAGCTACCTACGGTGAGCACCAGTAGGTAATGTACATGTGTGTGATTCAGGCCACTTGGTATGGCCGAAACGTGTCATAAACAGCACTTGAATATAGAATAAATAAATACTTTTGTACCGCATCAGTGTGGAGTCCAAGCCCGCTTCTGTTTTGTAGTTCTGTCAAATTACAGGATTTTCTGTTAATAATCAAATAAATTATGTTCTCACCATGATGGAGTCCTAGCCTGCTTCGCTGTTGAACTACTTGCATTAATGGATTGAAATTTGGATTCTATTGACTCAGAATACAGCTGTTTATGAATCACGGACCTACATCCCAGAAGTAGGTCGTGCAGCATACAGCTGACAGCATTGCTTTTGTACTTTTGATATGGAAGGAGAAGAGATGCGGTAACCCCCTGTCGGAGAGGAGATTACCCATCGAACGCTGGTGCCGGTGATGTTTCGAGAGTTGGAGGACCCACGAAGGACAGCGAAGACCAACGGTAAGACGGGACGAAATTTGAACATATTGACAGGCAAGGAGGTGTGCAAACAGCACTAAATGTAAGAATTAGTTACCCCAATATCTGAAACAATATTTGTAGAAGACGTTCTGCGAGACAAGGAAGCCGCTGCTGAAGCTTTGTTTTTAAATTTACTGGAAGTGACAAGTCACAAAAGGAATACCATACCTGGTGATGCCACAAAAATTAGGAATGTCAGGACACTTTTAAAATCACTCGAGAAGAATATGAGAAACAAGCTTTACAAGTGGTGGGAGAAATAATCCCTGGTTAAATATCGTGAAGCAGGGAGAGTACCTCGAGGGCTACGCATCATGGTGGCACCTAGCTTTGAAAACCCTAATCCATCAATGCTCAAGGAATAGGCAGAGTTGGAGGCGTTAATGAGATTGGTGATTATCTTAATCAAATATGCTGAAATAGATCGTGCCACAACTTTGAAGGAAATTGAACGAATTACTGGTCTATTAGATGGATTGGAACAAAAGGAGCTAATTGCCAAAAGCCACAAAGAAATAATGGAACGTTTGAAAAAACATGAAGACCATATTAGGACCAGAAAAGCGTTTAAATTTGCAAAGGACAAGAATGATTACAAAACAGGGTGACTTTTTACATTTTCAAGCAAGTTGATACTGCCAAATGACAACATTTAACTAGCTCTATTGCAGTGGGTCAGCATGCTATCATCACAACTTATTTAACTGAAGGAACATCAACTTCAGATTTAAGCCCGATACAGATCAGAACTTATTCAGACGGTGGCAATGAACCGGTCATAAATAAGAAAAGCATAGAAAATGTAAATTTCACGCTGGCAGAGTAGCTTGATTTTTTTAAGGCAGGATCGAAGTCGAACATTACGCCCTCGAAATCCTCAATACAAACAAGACGGGCTAAGAAATCAAAGAAGACAGGAGTGGAGGAAATCCAGGAGTCAACATCAACAAAAAATGCAGGCTAAAAAGTTGAGGTGAAAATAAAACTCAATGATAAAACAGTCATCAATTTCACTGATATACAACTAACAAAAGCGGAAACACAATTACTGTCCTACGGTCTTACCTTCTGACCTGAAAGTAATTTTAATTACAATCAGAGCAGAATTAATGTCTTAAATGTATGAGAAAGCTGAAACTGATGAAATTCTTCAAACTTAAAAATGCAACCGAACAGCCATCTAAAATCAGCAAGGAGTGCGATATTCAACAGAGCACATTACAGGCCTCGGGTATGGAAGCGCTGAAGGCATTACAAATACTTGAAGATGAGGCAAGAGTACAAAATATAACTATGCCCACACAACAAGTAATGAATAGAGCAGGCGTGAATATTTCAGAGACATTGGAAAGCCAAGCCAGTTTCAACTTTTATTCCAATGATGCCCAGGGATGCAGTTGATTATTTTAATGATCGAGTGATAGAAGAACTAAAGAATTTGAACCTGAAAAAGAACACAGATAAAAGTAGCTGGAAACATAGAGAAAAACAATACTTCAACTTCATAAAAAAATTGAGGTACAGCATTAAACTTATTGTGAATGAATCGGACAAGAGGGGTAACGTGGTATTATGGCCTAGAGTAGAATATTTTAAGGAAGCATACAGACATTTAGATGACACAGCATGTTACAAAAGAGCTACTCCATAAGCAGTAAGGGCTGTTAATTCTGCAGTCAAAAATGATCCAACTCAATGAAAATTAGAAGGATTAATCTCGAAAGATGAATTTTCCTTTTTAAACAATTAAATCCCGGTGATTCCAGTAATATACTTTATCCCTAAAGTACATAAAGGGACCTCACCAATACCTGGGCGACTGATCATTGTGGTAAAAAAGGATCTTTTTGAGAAAATTTCCCGGTATGTGCAAGAGCTTGTTATCAATTTACCTTCATACATAAAAGATACAGGAGATTTTCTCAAGAAATTGTACCAAATGACCTGGAAAGATGATTATATTTTCATTACTATAGACATTTCCTCACTATACACAAGCATAAAACATGAAGATGGATTGAATGCGGTCAAGCATGTTTTGGACAGGATACCAATTTGTTTTTATAATATTAATCAAATGCTGCTAAAAATGATAGACTTATATTTAACCAATTATTATTTTATGTTTGAGAATACATTTTCCAACAATTGAGGGGGTTCGCTATGGGAGCTTGCTTCTCCCCCAATTACACGGGAGGAGCAGGTTCTCAGGGTGAAACACAATCATGAATGGAATAACCAAGTGGTTAATTGCAAGCTCAGGTGTGTAACTCCGCACCGCCAGCAGAGTTTACAGAGTTTTGGCTACTCCGCCCTCCGTTGCGAATGTGGCGTTTAGGCAAAACTCCGACTCCATGGCAGAGCGGAGTTAGCAAGCCCCTCCACCCTCCCTAATTAATTATAATTTTAAAAAAAGGCACTTCCCTGCCGTGGCTGCCTCTTCCTCACCATGGTCCTTCCGCTTCCTCCCCGTCCTTGTTCTTTGGAGACCCCTACGTTGTACATCGTGCGCGTGTGCATGCGCATGTCGTACAACATAGGGGTTTCCAAATTAATTTCCTGGGTTTACGGTGGGTATGGATTTTTGTTTGGTAAGGGCATTGTTTGGGGTTAAGGTGGCAAAGGTATTTTTAGAGTTTAGGCTGTGTATGGGTTTTTGAGTGACAAAGGAATTTTTAGGGTTTAGGGTGGGTATGGGTGCTGGGGTTTTTGTTTCGCAGATTGAGGTTTTTGTGATTTGTTTAGTTACTTTTGAGATAGTAATGGTAAAAATATATATATATTGGCAGTTGGGGTCACAGTAATCTTGCAGGCAAGAGAGCAAATTAAAAATTAAAGGCCTTTGACTGGTCCAGAGGCCTATATTTCCCATGAGCCTTCATGCTCTTGAAGGAGTGATATGCTCTTGTGACTCCCATGAGAGTGAGTTGTCTGATTCGCTGGCTATTACATTTTAGAAATAAAATGACCAACATTACTGTTTCCCCTGAAAAACTGGAGGTGTGAAAAAGCTATATAAGGGGACGGCAGAAAGTATTCAACACCCTAGATTTAGAGAAGAGGTATCTAAGGGGTAACTACTGTGAAAAAAAAAATATATATTGTTTATGCTAAGTTTACTATCATGGAAATAAAAAGGAGTAGGTGAGTTCTCAATGCACTCTACTAGTAGGAATGCAAATTGTTGTCCTTGTTTTTGAGAAGTGTGTAGCAAATAGGTACTGTGATGAGCAGAAGGCTCATGCTTTTAAAATAAAATGTTACAATCTTGTGAGAATCTCACGGGATAGGGAAAAGCAGGAAGTAGTGGGTGATATTAAAAAACACTCTGGTATGCTTATTTCTTACTCTAGGTAGGAGCCTTACTGGTACTGGTGTTTATCTACTATTTACACCCATTGGCTAGGCAAGAGTTGTAAGATAAGTCTCTTCTAACACCAAACTATGCACCTGTCACCTGAGAGAGGGGTTTGAAAGTAGAGATTGGTCCCTTCACACACCATACTATGCACACCTGTCATCTGAGAGAGAGGTCTGAAAGGAAGGGGCAGTGCCTCCCAACACCCTACTATACACACATATCACTACAGAAAGAAGTCCCAGCAGAGAGGTCAGCCCCTCCACATACCCTACTACGCACACCCATTATCTGGGAGAGAGGTCTGAAAGAAGAGGCCAGTCCCTCTCTAAATGCTACTAAGCACAACCATTGTTACAGAGAGAGGTCTTACCAGAGAGGCCAAACCCAGCAAACACCCTACTACACACATCTATCATCAGAGAGAGAGGATTGATAGGAGAGTTTAGTCCCTCCCCACAACTTACTATGAACACCTGTTGTCTGAGAGGAGCAGCCAGTGCCTCTACACACCCTACTATGCGCACTCGTCATTACAGAGAGAGGTTTCAGCAGAGAGGCCGGTACCTGCACATGCCCTACGATGCACATACTTCAATCGATAAAGAGGTCTGAAGGAGAGGGCTGTCCTTCCTCACACCCTATTATACACACCGTCATCTGAGAAGGATCTGACTGGAGAGGCCATCACTCCACAAACCCACTATGCACACACATCATTGAAGAGAGAGGTCTCAGCAGAGAGACCAGTCCATTCACAGACTCTACTACACTCATACTTCATCTGAATGAGAGGTCTGAAAGGAGAGGCCAGTCCCTTCTCACATCCTACTAAGCACACTAGTCATTACAGAGAGAGGTCTTACCAGAGAGGTCAGTCCCTGTACACATTCTGCTACAAACAACTGTCATCTGAGAAAGATTCTAAAATGAGAGACCAGTCCCTTCTCACACCCTACTATGCACACCAGTCATTGCAGAGAGAGTGCTCAGCAGAGAGACCAGTCCTGCCACTCACCCTACTACACAGACCCATCATCCGAGAGAAAGGTGTGAAAAGGAGAGGGCAGTTCCTCCTGAAACACTACAATGTACACCTGACATCTGAGAGAGAGGTATGAAAGGAGGGGGAAGTCCCTCTCCACACCCTACTGCTCACACTCTTCATTACAGAGAGAGATCTCACTGAAGAGGCCAGTCCCTTCACACATTATACTATGCACAGCACTCTTCTGAGAGAGAGGTCTTAAAAGGAGAGCCCAGTCCCTCCCCATAACCTACTACACATACTCATCATTACAGAGAGAGGTCTCAGTAAAGGCCAGTCCCTCCACACACCTTACTAAGCACACCCATCACCTGAGAGAGAGAGAAATATCTGAAAGGAGAGACCAGTCCCTCCCAACACCCTACTATGCACTCCCGTCATTACAGACAGGTCTCAGCAGAGAGGCCATTCAGTCCACACACCATACTATGCACACATGTCATCTGATAGCAGCCGCGGTCCATTCAGGTAATAGCAGTGGGGTGGTAGGGCTGGGTGGGGGGATTTTGAAGGATGACGTAGAGGGAGAAGTATAAAATTATGTATTTTCCCTCAGCATCATCCCTCATAATCCCCCCCACCGGGCCCCACTGTCCTACTGCTGTTACCTGCATGGACCGTGGCTGTCTGAAACAAGAGGTCAGTCCCTCTCCACACCCTAACTATACACACCTGTCATCTGAGAGAGGGATTTGAAAGGAGAGACGAGTCTCTCTCTACATACTACTGCGTACACCTGTCATCTGAGAGAAGGGTCTGAAAGATGAGGTCAGTCCCTCCTCACACCCTACCTCTTACACTAATAAATTGACTTTAAAAGTATTAGATATTCACTAAAAAAACAACGGATAAAGTATTATTAATGTTAGGTGTGATTAAAGATCAATTTTTGTTTAAAAACAAAAAATCTTAGGAATTCGCTGAAAAAGCAAAGTTGTAAGTAACATTTTTATTAGGTGAATATCAGAGCAACATTATTAACATTTTGAAGTAAAAGAAAACAGAAATTAATTTGTTATAATTAGCAGCATTAACTATACATTGCGCCCACTCCATGCACTGCTAATGACCTCACATATGCCATCACTCATAACATGTTCCAGGACATCACTTTTAACATCACTGATAACATATCATATGACATCATTGATGACATCTCTGATGATGTCATCCTATGAGTTTGCAAGTTACTTTTACAGCTTACATAGTGCGCGGTTACTATCATTCAACATTTCTACGTAATATTCTACAGGGTGGGTCTAGTTAACTGATGTAAATGTTCACCCAATGCATGTGCTCCTAACGACGTATAGCTGTGTTGAAATATTGAAGACGTTATAAATGTTTGCATTCAAGAGTAACTCTTTGTGCAACTGACAGATGACTTGTGTTCATTAAGCTCAACTTTTTTTCTTAACATAGGTTTAGTGAGTGTCACAGGTATAATACAGCTTAAAAATGAATATAGTAGGATAGTAGCCTACTTTTCTTGAACCAGCATTCACAATTTTGGTTTTCTCGCAACAATTGTATAGATATTGATGATGGTAGTGAGGGTTTCCCATATATGTGTAATTGAGACTTAATGTGATCTATGCTAACTGTATAGTGTATTTTAAAGGCTTAATGTTGCATATAATGATTGTTTTTAGCACCTAAGTTAGTTGTATCTGTGGTGGAAGTAATAATGGCAGCTAGTCTCCTGAGCTATTTTGTACTTACTGTCAGGTCTTTAATGTTCCCTCCTGTCTCATGGCCTGTAATGAGATTTCTCACAGTGTCACAAGATTAAGGGAACTCTCAGCAGCCATCCTGGGTGAGGTCCTATTTAAACAATACCCAAGTTCCAGCACATACTTGCCTCAGGGTTTTCATCAAGGAAGGATCTCCACATTCACCTGCTCCAACTTCCTTGAAAGGTCTTCCTGGATATCCGTGGCATTTCCTCATGTCCAGCGTCTGTCCTTCTTGTTCAACCACACCTGAAAGAAAAGAAATTAAACAAGGTCAGAGGAGCTTCTCAGAACTACTTGAAGATCAAGCATAAGGTGCAATTTATTAAGATGTGAAGAGCATAGCTATCCATATTTTGAACAACCAAGTACAAGGGGTTGTT
This sequence comes from Triturus cristatus, assembly GCF_964204655.1. Classification (NCBI taxonomy): domain Eukaryota; kingdom Metazoa; phylum Chordata; class Amphibia; order Caudata; family Salamandridae; genus Triturus; species Triturus cristatus. The sequence continues at coordinate 554,258,521 of NC_140591.1, read as the reverse complement.
TAACTCTGCATGCACTTCATTGGGAGCATAAGATTGTGTATATATTGTTTACCCAAAACCTAGAAGAAAAGACAAGGAACTGTCGTCTGCATCATGTTATCGTGTGAGGAAAAGGAAATCAGCATCAACATAATTATAAACTGGAAAACTATTTTTTGATCTAAATCATGACATAGTATGTAAGAAAAATATCTATTCGAATGAGTATGTTGAGACGTATAAGCTATTTGACGCCAAGTGGTTGGAATAATATGGTATGTTTATTTATAGGTTCTTACGGATAAGCATCTGCACTATAAGGGAGGACCCAAGAGATATATTAATGTAGATAAAAAATCTAAGATGCTGTGCTGAGAACCATTTCCCTGAACGAATTGTACACAAGATCAAGCTGATCACAGGCCATTAGTGACATGTGTCTATGGAGTTCGTTTTGGAGATGAACCCAAGTCCAAAATCATAGAGCTCACTGGTATATTTTTTGTTTAAGAATCAGCAGCAGTGTCAACTAATCAAGACCCTGTTCTTTAGGTCTCATCATTCTTCCTTGGTATAGTTTAATTTCTGAGTAAGAAAGGTTAGACATCTGGAGTTGGATCTATATCATCTCTGCAAAGCCTCAACAAAGACGTTAAAGGTAAGAGTCCTTGTTGATTGGTCTGACAGTTGTCCACCAACCTGGTAGTGCATGGCTTATCATTTGCTAATGTATATATGTGAAGCCGTTGACTTAAATTTCTAAGTTCGATCAGATATTTAACAGACACATCTCATTAGGGTATATAATGGGCAAAAACTTTTCAGAATGATATTTAAGGCTTAATAAATTACTGGTTATATATTAATGTCTAGAGAGCCGTTATGTTTCTTAGGTACCTGAATGCCACTAATAGCTGATCGTACTATCTGCTAAATGTGGGTGATTTTCACAAATATGCTTCATGTCCTACATGTTGTGAAAGGTTAAACTCATTCGTGCTAAAGAGGTAATGGAAAATTGGGTTTAGGTGTATCTGGCTGACTACCTTCCAGTTTGAAAAGTGTATTGCAAACTGTAATATTGATTTGATGAAGTCATCAATGATAACATTTGAGATGTCATCAGTAATATCTTCAATTATGCCATTTAACATGCCATGAGAAATGTAATATGTGTGATTATAAGCTATGCATGGCAGGAACACAAGTTATACTATGTGATGTCTAACTTGTGACTTTCTATGGTTCATTGGTCTTTAAATTTGAGTTTTTGTGTTATTTCAACACCTGACCATAATGTCACTCTTACCTTTAATTTATTTAAGTGAATTTCTAGTTTTGTTTATGCCTCTAAGATTTTGTGGTCTTGCCTTATGTCACTTTCACCTTTGTTTTTTCAGGGAGTATTTTGCCATAAACCATAATGTGTGCCCAAGCCCACATGCATAGGTTATTGTATATAGTAAAAGGTAAGCAGGTTGCTATGACAGCTGGAAAATTAAGTCATTTGCAATAATCGAGAAATAAAACTGCAGGTAAATCCAATACTCTTTCCCTGTATGAGAAACAATGATCAGGAAATGTAACTGCAGATATATCCAATTCTTTAGCACTGATTATCATAAAAGTGGCATTTGGACAAAATATTAAGTTGTAAATATTGGGAGACAGAAGAAATATTGTAACCCAAAAATATTGTGGTGCAGAATTAATGTTTTCGAGAACATATTTTTTTAGGTAGGTAATGTTGATAATATCGCTGTTGTTAATATTGTCTTTGATAATATAGTTCTAAAAAGTATTGTTTTTTAATTATATTATTGTGTTTTGTTCATATATTAATTGCATGTGTTTTGTTTGTATAATTGTTACAAATATTTTTAAATGTATCTTCCAATTTTAAGTGATATATACATTTGTATCTAATTGCTAATACAAATGTATAGTGTTGCAGTTGGTTGCTCAATTTTTTTGTGGCAGAGGATGGGAATAATTATTCTTAATTATTTAATTGATTATTGATTATGTAAATTGTGTAAAAACTTTATATTTATAGGTGTGGGATGCTAGGTTTGTAGGGATACAGGTTGTGACACTTAATAATTAATGATTAAGCAACAATTATTTATTTATCAGTAAATATTTTATTGATAATTAATTATGTAAATTATATATTACTGAATTATTTTTGTTATATTATGGTTGCAGGTTGCTAGGTTTATAGGGGTACAGGATAGAACGTTAATAAAGTGTAATTAATTATTAAATAATTATTATTTGTTAATTAGATAGTTAATTGATGATCAATTATGTAATTGTGTTATACATATTTATTTCAGTTTAAAAAGATCATTACTATTACTTAAGCTGTTTAATAATTATATAAATTGTCAAATTGTTTTTTTATGTATAAAAAATAGGTTAATTAGTAATCGTATCTGAATTCATAACCTGGACCTGCACACATACCCATGTGGGCAGCAATCCCCCTGTTGTGCACAGCCGATGGCCATGCACAGCAGGGGAATAACTGCATGCCTGGACTCTGGCCAGGTCTGGACCCACCCCCCCAATAGACGGCCAACCACCTGCTGTAAACAGCCTTTAGCCTGGTCTTTCTACCAACTTGGAATGGGTGGACAACCCCCAAATCTGAGTCCTGGTGGCAGCTGTAATATTTTTCTCAAAATTGTGGTCAGCCAATTTGAACACTGTATACCATTGGTCTGGCATCGGGTCCATTGCACCAAAATAGCATAAGGGAGAAAAAGCCCCCTTGGCCACTTAGAGGCCCTTTTTTTTTATCAATTTCTGGTAATGCAGGACTCCTAAGGGAATTCCGTGAGACCAACTTATTTAATAATTTGGCTGAAACTAGAACCTTACTCAGTGGTGTGCAATTGCTTGGTATGATGTAAATCTGTTGATTAGTCTTAGGATGCCTTATAGGTTTCAGTCATGTTTAGAAGGGTTGATAAGAGAAAAACTTGTGTACATCCTGACTATTAATGTGTAGACAGTTCACAAAGCCAGGATCACAAATTCTCTGCAAAGTATTCACAAACCCAAACATTTGATGAGTGAGACTTTTGGGTGCTCACATCCTGAAAACAAATGGAAGGGTCTATAGAGGGACAAGAAGAGCATCCTGTGACCTTGAGCCACATGGAAGGTCTACAAAAGGCACAAGAGCTCACAAAATAGAAACTGCCGTTTACTGTGAGCATTTCATGGACACTGGAGCTTGATTTGTAAGCTCCAGATGGGTCCTGAACATCACAAACTCAGTGTTGGGTTTACAGGTTCATGCCCTACCTGAGGCTCACAACCTCCAGTGCTGGTTTTGCAAACTCAATTAGAGAGCTCAAAAATTCACACAAAATATAAATATATATTTGCAAAACTACTACAGCCCCACTCTATAGCTCAGTGGTAAAAAGAAAGGCGTGGCTGAAGGACAGGGCATGCACAGGACTCATCTGAGGCACCATAACAATCTATCATACCCACAAAACCCACAAGCCCAGATGTTAAATCATAAGCACCACCCACACACCCCGCTAAATACATCTCCAAACCCACACCCACATCCTAAAAAGCAATTGGTTTTCCATAGACAGATATGTGAGAAAAAAACACTTGGGAAATTCATGCCATTGCCTGAATTTCTTCACTTCTCCCACAATGCCTCACTAACTTAAACACAAATTTTGCATTACTTTTTCCAGCCTCATTCACTTATCCGCTATTGTAATACATTTGCTAATGACCACCTTTTCAAAAAGCACCTACATTCCACTTGTGGGTCCTTGAATGTGTCTGCTGCTATGTAAATTGTAGGTTACATGTCTGAATTCATCTCTATTTCATACCTTTTCACACTAACGTCATACAGTAGCAAACAACTACATGCACACCCACTTACTCAAAAAGGGAACATTTCATCATACAGCTTATGCTGTATTGTTTCAGTATGTATTTTATTTTCAGTTTTCTTTGTTAAATTAAATGTTTTGGGAACAGATATTACAATTGGCAACAAAATGAATTCAAATATTATCTTAATGCATATGGTTAAATATTGGAGTGGGGTTGGGAAAACCATAAAACATAAAAGGAATATAGGCAAAAATGTCTTTGTCAAAGGGGAAAATGAACTGAAAACATTACTCAAATTGTAAATCAAACAAAATAATCTTAACACATAGTAAAATAATCAGAACAGAAAAGTATACATCAAGCCAGTTGTCTGAATAATAAAGAAAGAAAGACCCACAACCCAGATGAAATATCCAAAGAGGTGCCTAGGGCTAGAGACACAAGTTCCTGTTCAGCCTCAAGTTCTGACTTCACCACAACAACATTGACCAGGTCCTTTGACACAAAATTGCATCTGTTTGGGGCAGAACAGGACATCCTATGAGAAATGTGGTTGATGGGTGTAGTGGGGAAAGCAATTTGGGCGGATGAACAGGGAGACATGACAAGAGCGGGTAAAGAGAATTGTAAAGGTAGACAAGACATAATAACTGCAATAAAAGAAGTCAGGAGTAAACACAGTTCTCCAACCAAAATCATTTCAACAGACCCTCATCTATGCCACTTATGGCAACCTTACGAGCAACTTATTGGGGGAGTTGGGTGGACTGAACACTTGGGGGTTCAGAGCTATCAGGGTTAAAGCTTACCTTGGCTTGTGGCATTTCGATGGGCACTAGGTGGACAAAGAAGCTATAACCCCCTCAAGGAATGCACACACTTCTTCACAGGGTGAACCTTAAAAATCACTAAATTAACCTGACCTCAACACTCTGTTGGCTATGGCACAGAGCAGAAAGGCATAACTGAGGGCAATGTGTAAAATATTTCCCAGTACCAAAACAATAATAAAGACAGAACACTAAGCAATAAAGATCCTAAACCAATTTAGATTAGGTTGTGAAAGTCGTCGGCCACCCTAAATGTGGCCCACGAGAGCTAGGGGTGTTTGTGGGAGTTTAACACTGTTGTGCCAACAGAATGCCCACAGCCCCCACCTTGAGTATTCTCCTAAATTGAAAATAAATCATTTGAGCCTATTCAGGTCACCCTATTGTGTAGCTCATGAGGGGCATTTCACACCTCATTCAGATATCATACAGGCTGAGCCTAGCAAGTGTTAATGCAAGTTAACCTCTCGGTGCAAATGGTTCAGCAAAAGTAACTTTCTAAAAGTAACTTTTCTTCAATATCCTAACCATTGAATATGATTTGTAATAGCTGTTAAAGTACTGGACTAGCTGTCTGATTCACAAGGCACATTATTATTATTGTAATCTTTACTCTGGTACTGTACATAGGAAAACTAGGACTGCCACATTGAAAAAAAAATACCTTGTTAAGTAGGGGCATAGTAATATTAATTTTCTACATGTCCCTCTTCTAAATACTATGCACCTTTCCTTGTGGTCTAGAAAGTCTACATAGAGTGATTTACTAATATCTAAAAGGGAGATCGTTCACTTTTAAAAAGGAATATTTTGACAGGTCACACTACAGGCTTCACACTACAGCAGTCAGACTAAACAGGGTAGGCCTGTAGCCATGCTTGTTCTGCCACTGTAAAAGATTTAACTTTCACAATTTACAGCATATACTAGGGACTTAGGGGCAAGTTAAATGTGCCAATTAAGAACAAGGCAATTAAACCATCTTTAAAGTGGAAGCTCAGGCAGTTTACTTTTCCTTAACTCAGGGTTACTTGGGTTAAAGGCACAGTTCTAAAGCTGGCAAAAATAGGGGCCACAAAAAGTGAAAAGTCTGGGGTAACCAGGCAGAAAAGGCATATTTACTATATCCATGTACCAATAAGTGGCCTGTTTCATCTCTGTTGGGGTTGGGTGTTGGAAGCGTGGGAGGATAAGTAGGCAGAGAACATACTCAGCATCGTTATGTGAAAAGGAATGTGAATTTGTTTATGTTGTGGGAATAATCTATATACAATTCAAAAAGCTACACATGTAAAACAGTCCCTGTTATGGATATATATGTCAATTATGATTTAGTGAAGTGATGGGTAATAATGTTTTCTTGCAATACCCAAGATGCACATGCATGCATAGTGTGAGATATTATACATTACTAAATAGGCCATGTCACTGATATCTCCAATATCCAGATGGCATGCACGAATTGGCTGTTGGAAGAAGTAGCTGTTGTGTGTCCTTCCAGGTAAGGTGCATACACATCAGTGAAGCAGCTTCTGGTATCGCAGAAAGCTTGCTGTTCTATGGAACAAGATGGTTGAAGTGTCACGCAGGTGCAATCAGTGGCACCTAGTACCACAGAATTCCCTCAATTCCCTCAATAACTGTTTCCTTTCCAACAGTGATTGTGGAATTTTGATAAACTAGTGCACTCGTCTGGTAACACATTTAAATACATTTTGCAAACAGTTGAGACTAGCTTGCATGTAAGGTGCTGACAGTATCTCCAGTGACTATCTAGAAAGACCTAGTAGCCAATAAATTTAGTGCAGCCAGAGTCAGACTTGACAGGAATGGCCTGGTAGCATGCTGGAGATAATCACTGCTCCAGTATGCAAGCATGGCTAGGAACACTTCCGGTGAGAAGCAGTATCTTGCAAAGACAGCTCACTGAATATAAGAGTACGCCCTTTCTCTGCTAGGTGCTCCTACAAATTAGGGTCAAAAGTAACTTCCCTGATGAATTGAAACAAAAATGTTTTTAGTATGTGAGTGTCTTTCTTATTTGTCAGCCTGTATGTGATCTTCCTTGCCTCCATTGATTTTTATGAAGCTCTGCTGCAGTACAGGTGATTTTCCATGTATGTTTCTTTTACTTACTCCAAGGCCTGGGCAGAGCGCCTTCGACCCTGTTTTGTCAGTAATAAAGCTGGACTACAAATAAAAGTTGTTTTGTGACTAGCAATTGCCTTACTCTATTCTGGGTATGTATTTATATTAGATTGTCCCTTCCCGCAACCCCTCCTTCAATTTACTTTATTTCCACCTGTTTTGTAGTAATTGTTAGCCATTTTCCACCACTCCCCATTATTCTGATCACATTTACTTCTGAATCATAAGCTAGGGTCCCTATTTTGATGTTGGTCGCATCAGGGCCCCCATTTCTCCATGGCCTCCAGTTGTCGACATCTTCGGTTTCACTTTTAACCGCCGTATTATAACGCCAGTGGTTGAAAGTGAAACTGGACCGCCATTCTGGCTGGATTCCGATGGGCTTAAGGCTCCCATGGGCCAGTCAGAGGCCCTAACATAATCCCTGAGGACAGAGATTCCACCGTTGAGATTAAGATGTTGGTTTCCAACAGACTTTCCATGTCGGGATTTCTGGCATGGAAAGCCTGTCAGAAAGCAACTTTGGGGGGCTCAACCAAGACCACCATTCCTCCGTGGCCTCCAGTTGTGGGTCTCCCTTTTAATCCCTGAGGTGCCTGCCACACAGTACAGGGATTAACATAATCTTCCATTTTTCCATGAGAGCTTGTGCTAAGGACAATTTACGGCCGCAGCTCAAGCTCCCATAGAGAAATGGGAGTATGTAGCCGCATGATGTGTTGTTGCATTTTCATGGCGGTGTCGGGACTGCTGACCAGAGGTTGGTCAGTCCCAAGACCGCGGCCAAGTCACAGCCGCCCAAAATCGTAATCAAGCCCTTTGTGTGTAGAGATCTCTGCCACCAGTGCAAAGGGCTTCCAAAAGGAAAGATAGAAGAGGCAGAAGTGGTGATCTCTCGCCAGATGTTTTTGAACTGTGTTTTGGAGTGCATAAAGCAATACTTCTTTATGTACTACATAATATCTTTTGTGAATTGGACAAATTGCAGAGTTTCAGATGATACTTTTTTGTCTAGCTCACTTTGGCATCCACTTCATTAGTTTAGAATCACTTCCTAATTCAATGTAAACCTTAACTTATCAAACTGTTATCATTGGATCTCCTGCAGCCAGGCATTATTTCCAAGCATTTTGAGAATTAGCATATTTGGAAGATGCAAGGCAGCATGATAGTATTGCATGACTGGTACTGCAAGCTGCATAGAACCACTTGTCTCTCTCAACTCATATGCGGTCCTAATCTACTTAGTGCAAATGTCGTTCACAGACTTTATAGAATGTTTTATAATTAGACACACAGAGCTTATTCCAAGGGGATGCTCATATAGTTCTTAACTAATCTCTCATTTATATGCAGAATAGCAGAGTTAAATACTTTACGTTTTTTGCGTATAATGCTCTTTTCACCTAATCATCTTATAAAGCTTTGGTAGTTTGCTTCCCCGTGGCTCACACACATTTTCTAAATAAATCCGACTAGTGTCAGACAGATGTTAATGCTACTCCAGCAGCCTTCCTATTTTTGCTGATTGTACACATGGGATACAGTAATTTATCTCTCAAAAGTAATTGGTGCTTGAGTAACCCATTTTAAATAACCAGATTACATGGAAAGCATCACTGAATTCAAATGATGTTTAAATGAAGCTGTAGTCATTACTATATTTATTATGTGTCTTTAAGCCCTCGTCACTGCAATCTAATATGGGCAACAATTCAGCATCGTGGAAGTCTACTTTCAGTTTCATGGATTATAATTTCGCCATTAAATTACCTCTTTTCACATGAAAGTGGAGAACTAAATTATAATTGCAAATGTTCATATTTTTAATGTAATATGGGTCAAACGGAAATCGGTGCTATTACCCAAGAAACACATGTGCAACTTGTACAATATATATTTAATTGCCCTTAAGCACAGGTGCACACAATTTAAAATGATGCATGATTTATTTATCCCCTCTCATAATCTGAAATTATGGCATTCCAGCCGTTCAGCTGCTATAGTTGGGCCATGGCTCATTGAAAAATTGGCAGACAGGATTCATGTATTTTTGTGTGTCCTTGGTGGCAACATTATTTGTCCTACTTTTTGCAAGTAGTATACATTTACCACTACAGTAGAGGCCATCAAACCATAGTTCATGTAGTGTTGTGAGCTCTCTGGTTTAGGGTACATCTTTTCTCCCAGTGTGGAGAAGTGTTGCTGGGCTCCATGCTTGGAGTGTTGACGTGCATATAGGGTGGCGACATTAGCTGGTGCACGGCTATCAACAAAGGCAGATCAACCAGGTCGCACTGGCATTGGCAAGCTACTGTGTCCTCCTAGATGGGCCTATCTTTCATGAAGCGGATTTTTGTATATTATTATTCACATTTGAATGATTGCCTGTGTGAAGAAAAGGTTAGCAATCCAAGGGATGATTGAGAAGAACATTGAATAGACAAGACTCAAAATAACCCTTTAATGTTGCCTGCATCTGCTGCTGGTCGATAAGGTGATTTGAGTTCATTACACTGTTGGCAAGAATAAACCAAGTGAGGTCTTGTTAATGTGTATGTCTGCTCTGAAGATGCCAAACCTGTGGTATAAGTTGATGCTTACATTAAGTCACCATCAAGCAGTAAGCCAACTGCACTACATGTCTCAACCCCTTCTAAGTCATTGGCATTGCCTCTAAGTTATTGTCACAGGGGTAACCCTACCTTTCAACTTAGGTTACATGAAAAACTTGGGCCTGGTACAGATAGGTCAGAGATTTTCATGTCTACTCTGGGCTATAAGCATTGAAAATTACAATAGACTGATGTGCCTCATTATGCAATGCATGAGGGCTTAAACACATTTTCATTTATCAATTGAAGGATCATAAAAATCTTTTAAATGGTGGTCTGAAATAATTGCTGATTGGATAAGTTTGCTCAAACAAAATGTTGATTATGAAATATACATTTTCCATGAGGTAGAAGCAAGGTGAACCCCTAGATGCATTTGTTATGAGATTAAAAGCTAGAGTGCAGTCCTGTGACTTCAAAGATAATGTAAATGAAGAGGCTCGGTGATTAAAAATCACTGCTGGCTGTAAATCTGAAATCTTCAGACAGAAACTGCATAAACTGAGAAAGCTAGAAGATATTCTTTCCATGGCAAGAGAGTGCCGCAATGTAGACTATCATGAAGAACTTATGCAATGCCATGATCAAGTTATTCATACCTGACACAACTGCAGGCATTGGGTACCTTTTGTGCTTCATATCAGAAGTTAAGCTCGGCCTTCTCAAGGATTTGTATGACATTGCTCAATGGGTTCTAAGGGAAGAGCCAAGAATCTTGAAGAACCTTTTCCAAAGGTAATTGATGGCATAGGCAAGTTGAAAAAATTCCACTTTTATCTACATTTTGAAACTGATGTGAAACCAGTTGCCTAGCACCTCAGAGGAATTCAGAACAGTTCTCAAAGACAAGTTGAATAATGGCTTGAAAACCTCATGAAACTCAACATAATTGAACCTGTTCAATGTCCCACACGTTGGTACTCGCACATTGGGACAGTGTTGAATTCCATACATGTTGAGTGGGGACATTAACAGCAAAACCCGGGGAACACCTCCTGGATGCAGAGTAAGGCAAGGCAGCAATTTGGGCTGCCTTGCCTTACTCCATATCCATGAGGCCATTGTTTCATAGTTATGATTGAGAGCCCTGCACCACCTGATCATCATACAAAGTGATGTTTAGGCAATGCAGGCCATGTGTAATGAGTGTGCCAGTTTTCATGTCTCTATAGCAGCTGAAATCTAACAAGATGTAATAGGAAAAGTAATCTGTAGTATCCAAAACTGCTTCAACTATAGTGATAACAAATTGGTGTATGGGAAGAATAACAATATTCTGCCCTTTTTAAAGTCTTCCTGGCTTTGTAAGGCACCAATCTGATTCTTAACAGATACAAGCAAACCCTTAGAACAAACTATCCTAATTTCCTGGACTAAGCCGGATACAGGCAGTCAGATCCTAGTTAGGTCACAGGCTTAACATTGACATCACACCTAGATAACATGTCTACTCCTCGCTCCTTTCTAGGGCTTGCCAGCTAATGTTCCAGGTACCTACCTAACCTTGCCTCAAAAAGCTCACACAAAAGAGATCCATTTCAAATGGTCATCATGCATTCAAGACATCAGGTACAAGATAGCATCTGTCTATAATCTTAAGTATTATGATGCTTGATTTCCCATAGAAGTGTCAATTGATGCAAGCCCTGTAGGGGTCAGAGCTAACCTTGATCAGAAATATGTTGTCCCTGAAGGTGTGTAATTGTGTATGTCAGTCACATTCTCACTAAACCAGGCGCCGCCTATTCATAGGCTGAGAAAGAGCCCCTTGCTATGGTGTGGGCCTGTGAGTATTTTTATGTTTTGCTTTATAGAAAAACCTTCAAAGTTGTGACAGACCATCAAGCCTTGTTGTCAATAATTGGCAGCCTGAAATCCAAAATGCCCCTTCGCATTGAAAGGTGGGGTTTCTGTTTGCAGATGACTGATTTTAAATAATTCACAGACCTGGGAAAGACAGGAATCCTAGGACGTTATCTTGTTTTCTTGTAGAAAGCTCTGCAACTACTCCTTTCATAGCTGAAGGATACCTGATATATGTTATTCAAGAGTGACTCCCTTGTGCCCTAAGGCATTGAGGGTTGATTAAAACACCCAGACAAGACCCCACTATTCATGTGGCAAAGACTCTGATTGTGTCCCATAGATGGAACAAACAGTAGAGGGCACACAAGGTTCATACACAGAGTAAAATAGATCTATGGCCATTCAAAAATGTAAAGGAAGAATTTGTTCTCTATATGAAAAGACTACTTTTACAGAGCACACAATAGGTCATTCCTCAGTCAATGTAAAGTCACGTCATAGATCTGGTACATGAAGCACATCGTGAAGTTGTGGCCACAAAGCAACCCCAAGGCAGAAGATATAGTTCCCTTAAAAAGAAGAGTGAACACATGACATTTCTGCCAGGTCCTGAGCAAGGACCAATCTCCGGGATGTCCTCAAAAGTCTAAGATATCAGTGCATGTATGGAGTAAAGTTCCTGTCAACGTCTTTAGCATCCACCCACGGGTCAGTATTTTCTAGAAGCTGTTGATGAATGCTCCAGGTTTTGTGAGGTAATACCCAGCACTGATGATTCAAAGACAGTTGTGTCCCCGACTGGATTGATGTTTTGGTGCAAAATCTGCATGACCATTCCACATCACAGGCAAAAGTTGAAGTCCCTTGTATTGCACTAGGAACAACACAGAGTGCTCTGGCTAACAGTAAGATGAAGCAATATGGAATCAAATGATGAGTGGCCCTGATTCCTCACTGAAATCAAGGTGACTTAGTGCTTCCTAAATCAAGAAGGCAGCAGAAAAAAGTCTCAAACTTTGATCATCAGTCTTATGTGATTAATGTAATTAATGGCTGTTCACCGCTTGGTAGGATGGATATACCATCAATTGAAACTCCTTGTACTTCAAGACCCTGCAAGGAGAGGAGTGTGAAGAAAGGAAGCTTTGATGAAATTAAAGACAAGGTCGCGACTCAATATAGGTTGATGCTGGTTGGGAAAATTCTGACAATGACACCACACCACCTGCTGAACATTTCAGTGTTCCTTCTTGCTTCCTGGCATTTCACCCATTTCTATTCTTATGTCACAATCTTCATCCAATAATGCCCTTTTATTAATGAATGTGGTCACTCCCCAATGTTTGCAGACTCCAAACTATTCTCTCCCAAGAATGTCTTCATCACTGTAATGGACTAATATAAACCATATCTGTGTGATGTGGTGGAATGTAGTGTTGTGGCTACTTTAGCCCTGGGGAGTGTCTACTCTCCCAGCACTGTGATGTGTTTCTGGAGGCTGCGCTGGGAATGGAGACTTGTGCACAGGGCAGAGGCATCCATTAGCACCCAGCTAATGGTAACTGCAGATCAACCAGATCATGCTGGTGTTTGCAAGCTACTACCCTTGAAGATGGGCCTCTGATGCAAGAGGCCATACTGTACATTATTAAATATGTTTAAATGATTACATGTGTGATATATTAAAGAGTGGTAATCATGAATAAAAGGAATAGTACAGACCCTAAAAAGTAATTCACTGATGCCTGCATGTGCTACCTACTGGTTGGCAAGGTGATTCCAAGTCATTACATTTCTCAGAATGCATATTGTTTATAGAAGGACCCTCATTCCAGTGTCTACTTCTAAGATAACGGTATGCCCGTCCAGATTTTATATGTTGTAACATGAACGTTCTATGCTTAGCCCAAGCAGCCACCATGGCATTTATATTCACTCTTCCCAGTAAAGATTTGTGCTCAATGGAGGTGCTATGCAAGAGAAAGCTATATATTTGGTATAGCATAAAACATATAGGAGATTATGCTTACCATGTGTGCCTCAAAATCCAAGTTTACACAAATGTGTGTTTGCATATTAAAAATCATATATATATAGTTTCAATTAATATGGAAGAACACATAAAATAGACGGAAGGAAATGGCATTGTGAAACCTAATCAATTAGACCTGAACTGGACAGCTATGACATTGTGGGTCCTGCATGTGCAAGGGTATGCCATGAGACATAATTAAACTGGTAATCAGCAAACATGTGAGTGACCAGGCAGAGTGTTACTAAAATATATGTATTTGCTTATGTAGTGTATGCTCTGCTAGTGTCAGCTGTTCCAATGCCTTGCAATCAGTGATCAATTTTAGTGCATTTGCTGTTGCCACAAGGTCCCTACCTGCAGTGAGTTATTTCTGGGCTCTTGTTGTTTGCCAGCTTTTTGTTTGTGTTATACATTAAGTCTTGTCTTCTCTTTTTTTCATTTCATCCACAGTGATTTTATGGCTACCACAGCATAAACTTTATATTATTACAGAAGGCAGGTTTTTTATTTGAATTAGATTTAGGAAATTGAAGGGAGTGTAAATATATAACGGAAGGTTAATTGATACTAACAGAGAAAAAAGGTACAATTGAGGGAAAAAAAACACTTATAAGGCCATGCTCTTTAGGAAATAGGTGTAATTAATTATTATTAAATCAAAGAAGAATAAAGAACGACTTACCAGCACTGGACGGACCTTCAGGCATGGTGGAGGTTGCAGCAGTGCAGTTATTGCTCTTGGCTTTAGCCCGGGTCTACTTTGGTTGATCCCAAGGGGGGAAGAAAGATGAGACAATGAGTAGTACTCTCTACAAAAGTAAGCAGATGTACAGGTAAACACATCTACCAAATAAGTGACCAATTCTACTCCCTCCCAACTTCCATCCCTGTGTCTATGAATGTGATATCCTTCCTCCCCTATTTTCACACATTTTACCACTGTTCACACTAAGGGACAGATTTATGACGTCTGGCGCATCTCTGCTAATCAGCAGAGATGCACCAGAAGAGTTGCGACGCATCTGCCCACCACAATTTACAATGCGGCGCACCGTGGCACTCGGATGGGCAGATGCGTGACGCATCTCCTGTCGGAAAGGCGGCGCATTACTGGAGTTGCGTCGCAAGCGCGCCGCTGCTCCAGCAAGGCTCGGTGTGCCCTATCCCTTACATGCTGCGTCAATCCTTACGCCTGCTTCAAGCAGGCGCAGGGTTTTGACGCAGCATGGCCTTAAAAGTGGCTGAGTGAAATCTTGTAGATTTCACTCAGCCACTTTTAGGAGGCGTTCCTGCGCCGGAACGCCCCCACCTGCTCCAGAACGCCTACATGTGGCGCAGTGCTTTACAACGTGACGCATCTGCCAGATGCGTCACTTTGTAAATACCCCGCAGCATGGCGCAGGATTTGCGCCGCCACTGCGTCACAAAAGTGACGCAAAGGCGGCGTAAATGAGGCGCAAGGGGCTCATTAATCTGCCCCAAAATCTGTCTGTAAAGTCAAAAATATTGCACCTCACAGAGACGGAGACTGTGCAGTGACAGAGAAGTCATGTAGGAGCCGTATAACCCATGAGAGCTTCCCTGTGTTCTTCTCATTTTCTGCCCATCAACCTTAGCATATGCATACCTAACACAAAACGCAAAACCTTTATTCTGATGTCTGCTCATGTAAATGATGTGAGTATAATTTTTCGGGGACGGTGCAGATCAGCAAACAATTTTGTGCTTTTTTGCTCAAAACATAATTTTGAAAAACAATTTATAATTTGTGTGACGATGGCATCATACAGTGCCGTCATTCTGCTGAAGATTTTATCATCTGCTCATGATGCAAAGTAGGTTTGGCTGAAATGCTAAACATATGACAATGCAGCTGGTTTTCAGATTTTCATTGTGCAAAGATAAGTACATATGCCACCAACAACAAAACACTGGGGGCCTGAGTCACAAAGGTAAACGTACACTTTAATGCAAGTTTGCTATTCACAAAGGAATTTTACGAGTAGTATCTTTACGACTGCTTATCTTTTTATGTGCAGAGTCCCTAAAAAGAGTGCAGAGGCTCCACACTCGTAAATATACCACTCATAAAATGCATTTGCAAATTGCAAAGAATCGTACACCTCCACTAAGGCGTTAGCTTACCTTTGGGAATCAGACCCTGAGATGCAATCATTTAAATAGAACTTTAATAAGGAAAAAATCAAGGCAAGGAGTGATAAATTCAAATTGAGACACGAGGTCTTTTCAGTACCTTTTATGACGCCACAAACATAGCAATTTAAAACTATTGAATAACATTTCACCCACAAAATGTACCTTCAAGTAAAGAGGAGACATACATGACATTTCCTAAGAAGTAATACAATTAAAAGCAAATCGTCACAATGAATTCTTCTCACATTATAATGAAGACAAATGATACCAAGCAGCCTTCAAACAAAACTTCATATTTATACATCAAGTTCCACCTCTTGTTGGTTATGAATAAATGCTTTTAATGTAGCCATCAATATATGTGAGTTTTCTCCTAATGAGTGATTCTACAGAGAAAACTATTAATAAGTATATATAGTATTTATTTTTCTTATTGAAAGAATACGTTCATTAGCAATAATTAATGACAATATAGGAAATTAAATAAAAAGGAATAAATACTCCTTGAGCTGATGTAATACAACAATGTAAATAACATAGGAAAGCAGAAGATTAAAGGGAGAAAATGTTAGAAGTGTGTCATAGTATCTATTCCGGAACAAGCAATTAACCATTTACTAATTACAGAATAATTCAATATTTTAAAGAAAGACTATGATAATATGCACCTACAAAGAGTGAACGAGTTGCGGACTGAACAACCAAGGAGCTGAAAAATCGTAAAGATGAAAAAAAGTTATAAAAGGGTAGCTAAAATATGTTTTAAACAGATAGAAATTGCAGGGCTGGTCCTATGTCTACCGCAATCTCTTTTCCAACAGGATGTAATCTGTTCAAAAGAAAAAGCAAAAAGTAGATCCGCAATATTTAGCAATTGTAAGGAATGGCCTGTTTAAATATTTCATTACATTGTACCCAAACAGAATTCTAAAATGAAGACATATAATTGCCTTCAAATATCATATGAATCAAAGTACTTTAGGAAACCAACAATGTTCATCTGCAGAACCAATAAATGTGCTTATGTTAATAAGAGTGTTGATAAGTCTGTTATAAGAAAAATCAAAGTCTGAATGATGTTGGTGGGTTAAGACATTTTAAACACTTTAAACTAAATAATATCCTAAAGGTGACATTTGCGGGAACATTGTATATCCTTTTCCCAAAGCAATGCAATTGAAATTCTGATGGAGTTGCAGAAAATTGTTTACTGATCCTTTGGTGTGCAGCTTTCAGAAATGATCCACTGCGGACAAGTTTATTAAGTTTGTTGTAAATATGTGATTTCATGTCATCAATATCAGAACATTTGGTATACAATTAGGAGATATCAGTATGAAGTAAATATATTCGATTGTGAATCTTCAAAGGCTTATTATACCAGATTGACAAATAAGTAAAACATGTAAGATCAGAGCAGTTAGTGCAGAGTATTTTTGTAAAAGGCTGCAAGAATATTTCTACACAAGCACTTTGTTAATTGCTTGCCAGTTGCATTACTTCATTGACATAGAAACCATTAAATAAGTCTCTCACAGCAAACCTAATTTGGAGGTGGCACCATAGTGTAATCATACAATAATTAGTATATTTGTCTAATTGCAAATAAATGATGAAAAGATTTCAAATCTGAACATTAGAGGCCAGGCTTCATCCTGTTTCTCCTACGCTATATAAAGGCAACGCTAAAGGCTTTACCATTCCATAAAAATGCAGGCCATGACAAATTTAATTACAAAAATTATACTTAAGAATTGTAGCAGGTAAGATAGAGAGGGCACATAAGATATTGGGAACAATTATCATTTTTATCTAGGCAGGCCTTGAGTATCTAAGACTGTGGGGTGCCTTCAATAATGATTTTTCCATTTTTTACAATGTAATGTCAATTACGTATGCTCCAACACCTTAGAAGAGCATCGAAAGAATAGATAACAAACTCAATCTAAATCATGATTACACTGCAGATGATTGGTCGCATATACTTGAAAGCATGATATGGATGTCAGGGAGGCCCATATAAAATGTCAGTTGTAAATTTTCAAGAACTGGTACTGGACCCCACAGAAATTAGTCGATGTCACGATTACTGGGGATTCACACAGAAGGAGATGTCTACAACCAGGCTGTGGTTTTTACCTATATTCTATGGATCTACCTAACTTAACTGGATATTGGTTGCTATTTTGGCATACTCTGGATGAATCATGAGCTCATTTTCTAGTGGATTATCTATACTACATGGCACAACCAATATTCTGCATATCATCTCTTACCGCAGGGAAAGGTTTACCAACTGCACTAGCTACAGTCAAAATGTGTTTTTTGAGACACCGGTGATCCCTTTCCCCACCTACATATGAGGAATGGATGGCTGTAATTCATACATTATGCTCATACAACCAAATCATATATAAGCTAAATGGCAAACTGTCCATGTGTGTGTTCGACCTTCTAGGACAAAGGGGAAGAGTCAGTGTCATTATGCAGAATCCAAACATGAGCATGTCATATATCACAGGATGCAAAGTGATACCTTACTCATAACATAATTACATGAGAGGTAGATGGTTCATTGGGATTACAGAGACAATAGGTTATGAAGAGCGGGCCTAGGAATTAAAGGAGATACCCTCATCAAAACACATACTAATATGATCACAAACTGAATGGACCTATCTGAGAGGTACCCATGCGATATATGTGATCATAGAGGCATGACTTGAACAAATACATATGCACAAGTGCTACTCTACAATTATTCAAGTAGTCACAAGTTCAAACATTACTTTGGACCAGGACGAAGAATAAGCAAATGTCATTTAGAAAAGGGGGCAGTTAAAAAAGATAAATGCCCACACTCCATTTCCCTTTGAAGTGAGAGATATTGGCTTCAGATGAGAGTTTCATATACATAACTTAAACCAATGTAATTTTCTTTTCTTTTACTTTGTATGTCTGTTGCTTATCCTGGACTATCTGTTAACAGCATTAACCACTGATGTGTCTCATTACTGTTATGCATATTCTGTAAAAGTTAATTGCATGTACAAAATATAAACTGATGGCCTTTATCTTGTTTAGGCTTGAATGTAATGAGAGCATCATAGCAAATATCACGAGTGAAGGAATTATACTTCAATGAGTTGTATAATGCAATTAATTTAGCTTCACAAAAGTTGGGAAATTGAAAAAGGTTCAAAGGTAAGTCTATTAAGACCAGGTGTCTTTCTTAAGTACCTGAATAGCAACTAAGACTTATTCAAAGGTTTTTACATTTTAAATGATTGGTTAGTAATTTACCAGCTTTTTTTGCCCACGGTAAAATCAACATTTAATATGCAATAAAATCTTGCAAGCAGATATTATAGGCATTTATTTATTTCAATTTTGGTTTTAATGAGGGCTTCTAACATGTCACATGACTTGGAAGTGGGTGTGCTAACATGTTAATGCATTTGATAAGAGAAATGCATTGAACATTAAATTCCTTCCTTTTGGCTACAAAACAAAGATACTAAAGATCAATTTAAAAGATAAAATCAACAGCATTTAAAGTTATTACAGTCATTTTTTTTGTTAAAACGTGGCAGAGAAGATGTAGACGTTAAACTCTCATCTCTCATTGTTCATAGCTTAGTTAGAATCATCAATACTTGCTACAACAGGAGTGCAATCAGAAATGAAGATCGAACCTATATGGGAATTCAGAAACATGCAATAACAAAACTGCTAACAACCAATACGGGAGAGGGTGTCTTGCAGGGAGGTTAAGATGTTTCAAATATCCAATTAGGATATGGTTGCATTAGCAGCTTTGAAGCCTTTGTGGGACTTCTCGGGAGAGAGTAAACATTTGGATTTCCTGTCAAAGAAAGTATCACTAAATGAAGCTGTCAGCAATTACAAGATTATCAATCATAATATTATCTAATGTGAGCCTGATTTAGACTTTACAGATGGGTTACTTCATCATAAACGTGATGGAAATTATTTCCACCTTATTAGTAGGACCATAGGAAAGGTTGCACCTGCAATAAGGTGAATGGAATATTGGTCCTGTTTGTGACTGAGTCACCTCCCCAGTGAACTCCAAATCAGGCCTTTTATCCTAAATTCCTAACAGAGGGATCAGATTTACCAGGGTCTAATTATTTTAAAGAGAAAGGTGGATTCTATTTAATAGTATTCAACTGCTAGCTTCATTATACGCCTGCGAACTTCTGCATGTAAAGATTTATGGCATAAGATAGATTCACCACACAGCAGGGGAAGTAAAATTATTCCTACCCATTGCCTTTTAAGTTTCAGAGATTATGAACAATTTCTAAACAGTGGGTCTCCTATATAAAGGCAATAATTTCATTTCGTTTTGGCAAATGTAAAAGAATATTTTGTAGGGCTGAGTGGAACTCACGGAGTGCATGCCAGAGGGTGCAGCTTTTTGAGTTGATTTTTGCTGAGGTGGAAGTAGATTTTCTGATCAAGCAGCTGCTCTCTGGCCAGGAATGGTCACGATGGCCAGCGTTGAAGAAATCTCACTGAGTGGCCTTCTCACTTCAAAAAAACATGCTAGGGTATGCCAAATCCCGCACGCCAACTTACTGTTTTCGAGCCGCGCACCAGAAAAAGCTCTGCGATGCAGCGGTTGGTGTCAGTTGTCCAGAACTCTGCTTTACGCTTGAAAAGGTAGCCGCAATGTAGGTCTATAGTCTTGGCATTGAGGGATGGATTTTAAAAAAAAGGAAGAACTAAGGCCTTTTTCCATTCTTCAAGAAAGCAGGCCTCCTTGATCATTGTACTGAACAGTAATGTGAGAGCCAGAGATATCTTTTCAGCCACCTCATGCACCACCCTGGGTGGACAAGGATCGAAGTGGGCTCCCGAGTTGTTTTGCCTGATTGACGTGACCACTTGGTCAACTGTCGGGGGCAAAGTTGCAAAGCTCTTCGTAGTTAGCACTCAACATAAGGGATATTCATTACCTGAATTGTATACAGTACTGATAGAGTGGAATTCACTATAAACTGCCTCTACCTGGCTTGGAGGGGGACATTTATGGGGTTGAGCTTCACAATTATCTGGACAGTTTTAAAGAGCTCTTTCGATGAGTTTTCCACAATGTTGATTTCCTCAGTTTAATATTTCTTCTTTTCCTTGATAATCAGTTTTTTTATATTCCTGTATTAGGCTTTTGTACCTTGCTTTTTCACCTTCATCATAGTTAGCTTGTCATGTGTTCCAGTTAGGCCTAGAGGAAAATAATGCCATTTGTACATGTACGGAGGTTTCTTCCTAAAGTTGCCTTGAACTCTCACACAATAAATGTTGCCACATATTTGCAATCGTGGTAGTGGGGATTTGTTTCCCGGAAACTATACTTGCTTACAAACCAACTTCCCAAGAACCCTATCATGATACCTTGACACATCATGTACAAGGTCTATACATACATTGCACAACTGGGATTATTTGTTTTGTACTAATGGCAACAAAGTTATTTATACCCCATTAGAAAATGGCGGCTTGACCAAGATCACAGCCCAAGACAAGAATGACTTTTGAAATAAATAAACATCCATTTCCAGGTGTTGGCAGAGGAGCGCTTTGCCTTCATGGGGGTGTTCTCTACATGAAGATGCTTTGGCCAAGCAGCCTGTTGATATCTCTATGAGGGATGACAAGCTTGTGCCCATGATGGAGAACGGCATTCTTTCCGTTCGGGTAACTGGTTTTGGATGATCCAGTATGGAGGTTCATGGCAGAATACACATACACACCTTAGACACTTAGGTTAGGGGACACATAGTAGGAATATGCCAGATTTCTATATAATACTTCTGATAACTTTAATTTGCTTCTGTCTGTTGATATTTGCAGCACTTATATTTTGCACAATAATGCCGTTGGCTAAATAAATATTGAAAATGCCCCCCTGTATATTCCTTGTATATTTCTCTGAGAGAAAGAGAGCACATGTGACTGAGCAAAAGGATCTAGGTAAGTTACCACAATTCCTGTGGATCAGGGTTGCCAAGTTCAGTGGTTGCCACGATCATTTAATACCTGCCTAGGATTAAGGGGGTTATTGATGGCACTGTGAGATAGGTGGATATAGGACGACATATCCTGAGGGGATGTATGAAATCAGTCTGGCACCATCCCAATGGTTATGCTGTACACAAACACTCAGTTCCTACCGTATAGTGGAAACTACAGACATGGTGTCCCCAACGTTGGTTGGGTTCTTATTTGTATGGACCACCTGAGTAGTACCATCGTGCCTTCTCAGGGACCCTTACTTACCTCTTAACTGGAGCTGTCCGTGGTGGTTGGGAAAATCCTCCTTACTCTTATGTATTGGCTGTAAGCTGTTCAAGCTTGAACTCTTAAGGATCTACTAGCCAGTGTATTACTCTCGCTGTAATTCACTTATAATTATGTTTGACAACGAAGATCCTCGGGCATTAAACATTTATGATAGCTGCAGAAATGAAGTTATTCGGAAACTATTACATCCTGGTATCACACCTAAGGGTGGAGATATTATCTTTGTGGTTGAGGCACACAAAGCATTTAGGACAGAGGAGGTCTATTCTTGGTTTACTTTACCAGCTGCAGACAACATCACACAACTATTTCACACCAACACAGAAGATACAATACCCGATAACTATACTTCATATGAAGAGATAGAAATACCTTTAACCTGTCAAGAACACATAAATTGGTTTAAAGGTGCCCTCCCGCACACACAACAGAAAACATTAGACTCGGTCCTCTCAGCAATGAGAGAGCAATGATGGAGCAACATGGCCAGTCTTATCCTGCTACACACTGCATCCTAATGTTGCTAATTCGCCAACAGCAGAGGTACGAACACTATACAATGATTTAGTAACGAAATAAAGACGTCTTACACAGTTCGTTATATGAACATTAACACTCAACCCTTTACGTGCGTCAATGGCCGGGAGCCGTACAACGTCATGGGTGGCGTGTGCGTAGGATGGCTCCTGGCCATCCTAGCACCCACCCACGGGGGAAGCACTGGCGCTTCCCCCGTGGGGTGCCCTGAGGAAGGCAGGGGAAGCCCTTCCCCTGCCTCACCCCATCCCCCTCCACGTCATCAATGAAGTCAGCGCGCGAGGAGGGCTGACGTCATTAGAGGATTCCCAATACGGCAGAGGCCATTTGCATCCAGCACGTTGGGAAGATAGGAGGTAAGTTTCTCCTCGCGGGATGGAGATTTAACAAAAGAGGCATCGGGGGAAATGCCTATTTTGCGCATTCCTGCTGCACGATCGTGCAATTGTGCAGCAGGAATTCCAACTAGACCCATGGATTTTTTTTTAGGCAAGGGTCACTCCCCTTAAGGGGGCAATGAGTATTGGCTTTGTCTGCCCCCCTTGGGGGGCAGATTTTGCAATTTTTTTAAGTGACCCACTGGACCACCAGGGAATACTTTGTGGGGAGTATCCCCTTGGGCAAGGGTCACTCCCCTTTAGGGGCTATGCTTTTGGCTATCTGCCCCCATGGGGGGGCAGATCTCGTCTTTTTTTTAATCTAGGGCCCACTAGGCCACCAGGGTTTTTTTGGGGGGGAGGGTGACCCCTTGGGCAAGGGTCAATCTCCTTTGGGGGCTGTGTCTTGCCATGTTTTGGCTCACTAGACCACCAGGGATTTGTTTGTGGGGAGTGACCCCTTGGACAAGGGTCGCTCCCCTTTGGGGAGCATTCATTTAGCCGCTTCTGCATCCCTGGGGGGGCAGATCGGCATGTTTTTTTTTGTATGGCCACTAGGCCACGAGGGATTTATTTGTGGGGAGTTGCCCCTTGGACAATTCATTCATTTGGCTGTTTCTGCCCTCCTCAGGGGCAGATTGGCTGATTTCTTTTTTTTTCTATGGCCACTATGCCACCAGGGTTATTTTTTTATGTTGGGGAGCGGCCCCTTGGACAAGGGTCAGTCCCCTTTATGGGAGGATGATTGTGGCCATTTCTGTCCTCTTTGGGTGGCAAAATAGCAGTATGTTTTTTAGGCCCATCTGCCCCCAGGGGGTCAGAAGCCACTAGACAACAGATTTTTTTTATCTGTTTGTCTTGGGGAGTGGCCTTAAGGGCAAGGATTGCTCCCCTTTTATGGGGGTGAATATTTTATTTATACTCTTAGGCCCACCTAACCCTTAGCTTGGCTGGTGGATTGTGCGTGGACTGGTGCATTATTTGCATATGTGATTGTATTTTTTTCTCCTTTTTATTCTAGTGTATAGCTTTTGATTTCTGTTTCCGGTTTCGGCAGTGGTTGCTCTGCAGTTTTGCGTATTTGCAGTTTTTTGGTGAGAATTTTTTTTTGTTATATTTACTCCAAATGAGTATTATTGTCATGCATGAATGATTTTTTTTTTGTTAGTGGTGTCATAATGGCAGCATATTTAGTTAGTGGTTTGAGCATGAAATTATTTGCGATGTGTTTTGCATTGTCTTATGTGTAATTTTCTTTTCTTTTTCTTTTCCTTTTTAGTGGGATATTCTTGATCCTTACTGTGTCTGTGTAGAGTAGGTGGTGGTGAGTCTAGCTGCTTCTGGCAAGTGAGATATAGAGATTGGAGTATATAGGTCTTTGTGATAAAGCTACATTTTGTTTATTTATTTTTTTACAAACAGTTTGTTGTTGTTGACTTGTTTGACAAGTTACCTTTATTAGTAAGCATTATGGCTAGCCATAGAATTACTGCTCAGCGGGTGGTTGGTATGCTTCTTGAATCTTCCTCTGAGCAGGATTATGAGACTGACAGTGCGTCTGAGGGAGAGGAGGGAGGGCAAGATTCAGGCAGTGAGTTTTCTCTCCACATGGAATCATTCGATGATGAAGATACTCTCAGTGCGGATGAAATGCCTGTTTTAGAGGAGGACACTGATGTGCTGATGGTGGAAGAGGCATCTGTATTGCAGCCTGAATCTGCTAGGCTTCCTACTGGAAGTGGTGGACTCTGGGTTGATCCAAACATAGTGCAGCCGGTGCTGCCTGCCTTTGGTGGTGATGCAGGGTGTAGAGTGGATTCTGAAAATGTTTTGCCTATACAGTTTTTTCAGTTGTTCATAGATGATGTATTGAAAAAATTGGGACTTTGATCAGCCCTATCGTGAATAACAAAACACAAAGAAAGAAAAAGTATTGACGTATCTGGCATACAAGGAATAAATTAAGTTTGGAAGAAAACAAGTTTGTAAGCATTTCTTTGTGGCTGTGCGATCGGAAACGCAGTACCAAGTTGCTGTGATGGTTTTTGAGATTAAAAGATTGCCACTTTCCTGATTTAATTCCTCCCACGCCCCAAAAAAAACAATCCCTGTAAGAGATGTAGTGTCTGCTTGCGAAGAGGTGCGCGGAAGGAGAGTCGTATGCATTGTGCTGATTGTCCTTCTAATCCTGGACTGTGTGTGCCCACATGTTTCAGATTGTATCACACTCAAAAGTGTTTTTGGGAGCAACCGTTAGTCTAATAGTGTACTGCCTGGTCTGCATGGTTTTATATAGTTGTTCAGTTATCACGTTTGGCAATAGAATGATATCTTTAGTTACTGCAGTTGTTTTTGTTGTTATAGTTTTGTATCTAGTTGCAATTGGTTTGTGTTTTCTTTCTTGATTAACCCCTTCCATGCTCATGACGGAACGGTTCCGTCATGAGCCACGGTTGAGCTGTGCTCATGACGGAACCGTTCCGTCATGAGCCCGCCCGCGCTCGAACCCTTCAGCACCGCGGCGGAATTCGCCCAGCGCTGAAGGGGTTAATAAATGTATGATGTGTGCGTGCACTGGCGCTTGGCTGGCGGTGTGCATGGACTGGCGCTTGGCTGGCGGTGAGTGGACTGGCTCTTGGCTGGTGGTGTGCGTGGATTGGTGCTTGGCTGGTGGTGTGCATGGATTGGGGCTTGGCTGGTGGTGTGCGTTGACTGGCGCTTGGCTGGCAGTATGCATGGACTGGTGCTTGGCTGGCGGTGTGCATGGATTGGTGCTTGGCTGGCTGTGTGTGTGGACTGGTGCTTGGCTGACGGTGAGTGGACTGATGCTTGGCTCGCGGCGTGCTTGTATTTGTGCTTGGCTGGCAGTGTGCATGGACTGGCACTTGGTTGGCAGCGTGTGTGGACTGGCACTTGGCTGGCGGTGTGCATGGACTGGTGCTTGGCTGGCGGTGTGCGTGTGTACTGGTGCTTGGCTGGTGGTGTGCATGGACTGGCGCATGGCTGGTGGTATGTGTGGATGGGCGCTTCGCTGGCGGTGTGTGAGTAGTGACTTGCTGCTGGTCACCACACACACTGCTAGCTAAACGCCACTCCACGCAATCCGTGAGCTGGTGTGGTTGCTGGGCGTATGAAAGTGATGGGCCCTTAAAGGACGCTGTCTGCTGGTGTGAGTATTGTAATGTGCTGGGCCCACGGCTGGCGGTTTGAACCGTTTTGTATGTCTCACACGTATGAAAGGTGTATGAATGGCCTGTAAAGAGGTTGGTGCCTTGTCGTGGCTTTACAGCTCACGAGCTTTGAATAAATGGTTCAGTTTCTCGTCCTTTCAGCTATTAACAGTGCATTTATTTTTTGTGAAATCTCTGGTTAATACAACTATATACTGAACCATCACTCATACTCGCGCCCAATCCAACCAGTATGTCTGTGTGCTTCAGGAATTGATGGCTGTGCAGTAATCTTTGTATTTTTTGTCTCTCTACCAAGGTGTACATTTCATCTAAGAAAAACCTACCAACTGTAAATATGGTTGTAAACTAAACACCCATGGGAGCACATGGTGATATCTCTCTTGTTGATCCCAACAAGTTATCTTACCCACAATGTCCTGCAAACCTCAAAATGTGACTGTCACATTTTCCTTACATTATTGTGCCCAAATTTTTATCCTGCATAAAGTAACAACAAATGTTCAACCCCCATCATTTCTCCAAGTATCCCAATAGAAATGATACCTCACTTGTGTGGGTGGGCCAAGTACCCGCGGCATGGAAGGGCCAAAACCTATTGAGGTGACATCAAAATTACCTATCACAAACCAACTTGGTTTTGCAAGGGGGGTCCCATTCGTTTTTGGCCTGGGGCTTGGCAGCCATCTAGGGAAACCGACCAAAGCCACAAGTTTCTGGAAACTAGACACCCGGGGGAGTCCAGCGAGGTATGGCTTGCATGGTTCCCCCAACATTCTCCTACCCAGAATCCCCTGCAAACCTCAAATTTTGCTTAAAAAAATTCTTTTTTCTCAAATTTCTGGGATATGATTTGTCAAGTGAATGCAAAAGCTTTGCGACACACTTCTTAGAGAAATGTGCACTGCTTCAACGTCCAACAACATTAAAATGACTGCTATTCATAATGGGTTATACCATTGTATGACTTGATATGTCCAGACTACTCTAGCGCACAATGGACACAGGAACACACACATATCTTATGTTTTTCACAAGCTGACACGATAAATTCCAAAAATTTACACACATATGTAAACCCAACAAACCTGATGATCCGTGTCATTGTGGTGGCATCAGGGTACACTTACATCATGTTCAATGAAGGTGACACAGTACCAATTGCATTCAAATCGCATTTATACACCAAGGCTGAAATGGGTTTTGCACCTATTGTAAAAATCCTGAGAGCAGTGCAGACTGCTTTGGAGAGAAAGAGAGCTCTGACTCAGTATAAACGCATAATTAGCGAAGTCCCCCGTGACAACCTTAGAGGACGTCACCAGAGAGGGCATTCCAAATGCTAAAGCTTTCCATCTACAATAAATACAATGGGCTAACTCAGTCACAGCAACAGATGTTGACTATGGATTTCATCTCACACTACAAACACAAGTGTATCTACAGTACGAACCAGACTATTCTCTGCCTAATGAAATATTGCCTCTAGATCACTTTTTTGCATCATATGTACTGATGGTTCTGCCCAGCCTGCCGTTTGGACTGATCATCGGTACTCAGCAGCATGCACAATTGTGAAAAGGAGCATGCACAATGGTGAATTATATCCTACACAAAATCACATGGTGACTGCACAGTGCAGCTGGCAGAAATACAGGCTCGAAATCTAGCACTAGGAAATATGAATCCCGGATCCCCCACACTTATAGTGTGTGATTCATACTCCTGTGCCCAGTCCTATAATGAATACCTACACTATTGGAGCCAGAATATATTCAGAGATTCAAAGGGATCCACAATAAAGCACAAGAGGTGGCAAAGCTGAAATATTTCTAGTCACTGACTCACGTAATAAACACATTAGACAGCATTAGATTGATAGGGGAGTGATATTTTGTAATAATGGATTTAACATATTTATGAAGTGGTTTATACGATTGGTATTTATACAAATATCAAACTTTGGTTTTTCAGGGAAGAAGTTCCCATCAGATTAGAGGGAAATATACATTTGGATATACCACATAAGCAAGGCATTCAAGAGAGGTGATTTGCCTACTCCAGAAGTGGAAGCGGATGATATATAGATAAGTGATATATGTAGACTGGAAACTATGGGTGGTTGTGACACTAAGAATAGTTGACATTGGACAGTGGGTTCTGAAATATATTGTTTTGTTTACAGAGGCTTGAATGGATTGATGTTATCAATTGGACCATATACTCTTGGTCAGTAAGTCCAACCAAGAGACAAGTTAGGGAAAGTGAATTATAGCGTTATTGTAGTCATAGGTGCAGGCTTTGCTAGGTGGATGTTAAGACTGATAAAATGTTTATTTTATTCAGAAGTTAAGTATACATTTTTGGACAATGTATAGGTATTTCTTTTTGGCGCTAGCATTGTGAATAGCACTGGAGGTATCATATGCATGCTAGATTAAGGAGTGCACTTTAGGGACCTTAAGGTTGCCATGCCTCAAAATAAACTGATGGGTTTGATATTGGTTATAATTTTAAAGGCCCCCCTTTTGATGGGTAGATATATTGCACATGAAGCTATGATTATATCCATGAATGTATTGTAAATTGACTGTAGTCTTGATACGTATTATTTACAGTTCGGCTTGATATGTGACAGTATGACAACAATTGTAGGAAAGGTGAATCCCAACAGAAAAGGCTGGGTTATGTTGTAACAGTCACTGAAAATGGGTGCATTATCATTAATATGAACTTGTATAGGTTCTGTAGTCTGTAAGTAACAGTTGTGTCAGGTAAAAAGATATCTCCACTCCCCAAATGAAAAATGTCCAATGGTAACCATTAGTGGGAAAGGGTTAAATAAAAGAAAAATTAGAATAAAAACTTCATATTTGTGCCAATCCAATGAATTCCCGGATTTCAACCAGGTAGCGTAGGAAAATTAAAAAGTGTGTGTCACATCATCAGCAAATATAGTGACAATTAATAACCCCAAAAATATTTTAATCCATCCAATTACCTCTCTGGAAAGTTGCATCCAGTATGTTTGCGGTCAAATCCTCCAGTGATTTGTCAGCCTGGAAATGTGCCAGTGTGTCTGCGGACTTCTACCCAATGTATCGGACATCCAGGTGAAGTCAGTAACTAATCTGACCTTTTTTATATCTCATCTTCCTGAATATGTCAGTTCTGATAACTGAATCCTGTTTCTTGCTGTGCTAATGATATGTGTCCTGCATCCTCTTTGTACGTATCTGACTTCCATATCTCATATATAATCCTGAAATTCTAGTTTGTCACTGCAATTGTGGCTTGCATGCATTATTTAACCATATGAGATTGCTCAGATCTAGCAATTGGGATGCGCACTGTATACATGTAAAATGCAATTACAATATGTCGGTTTGCGGTAGAGTCTACTTTGTAGGGTGTTATACATAATAAACAATTCCACATCCAGAAACACAATCATCTCCCCATTGTATTGACATGTGATCATAATATTTGAATTATTCATATTAATATAATCACATAACTCATTCAGTTGTTTTGCAGTGCCTGTCCATATCACAAAACAATCGTTGATATAGCACACCAAAATAAAATAGATTCATTCCATTTCATCCCACCCAGGTCCCACATCCACTCCTCTTCCAACTACCCTCTAAGCGAGGTTCACATAGGAAGGAGAGAACCTGGAGCCCCTGGCATATTCTTGCAATTGTCTTCACCAATCATTTTTAAAATAAAAAAGATTACCATTCAAAATCAGTTTGGTCGCGGCCAGCAACATTTCAGTGTGTTCCCATAAGCCGGCCGATATAGTACTTTATATATGTTGCAGTGCTCGCATACTCACATCATGTTTTATGCTTGTCTACAATGATACACCATCAAGTGTCATCATAAGCATCCCTGGATCCCAGATAACATCGCTCAGCAAACTTAATATATGTTTGGTGGCCTTTATATGTGAGAGAAGGTTCAACACATACAGCTGAAGAAAAATTTTAACAAATTCAGATAGACATTTCCTACAACCACCAATACTTGAAAAAATAAGTCTCCCTGATGGAAATGGTAGAGCCTTGTGCACATTGGGAAGGGTGAGAAACAATAATAACTTTAGGGTGATCTAAAGGCATGTACATGTATTCTCATCATCAAATAAACAATATTAAAACCCTAATAATCTTACTGGTTAGTTCAAGAATGGGGTTACTTGTCAGTTTCTCATAACAGGTTGAATTGCTTAGTTGTGAATACATTTCCTTTCATAGTCTTAGCAGTTCATGACCACAAAACGTCCCCTAGGTCAGTCTCTCCTATAATCAGATTAGCATCATCCTGCAACATTTTAATGACCACATGCTCACTTGACTAAGGCTGTCTTTGCCACTGCCCTGATGTGACCAAACTCTCCTACTGAGTCTATCAAGGTCCCCACAAATACGTTTATAGAATAAGTCTAACCTATTACCACTAGTGAGATTGGGAGTCCATTATGATTACTTTTCAATCCAATGGTAATATTCATATCTGCATGTACATTCAAATCATCTACCACTCGCAATGATATATGAGCGGCCACATGGGGAGAATTATAGTCTTGTTTTTCGATACATTGACCTACTTGGACATAAATGCAGACCACGTTAAGATGGCAGCTGTGCTGGAGCAGAGTTTTCAGTTTGAAAATTCTGGGGCTTTTGAAGCTCTGGCATGTCTATTCGTTGTATTAATTTATTAATAATTAATAATTAATTATTTGTCTTGTGCAAGTGCGTTTATATTAATCAATCCGTTTGTTTTAACAAGAAAGAGTTACACATGAGTGTGCTTAAATGTGCTGACTGATAATAACACGTGTGTTAAATGTGTTTTCATGTTTAAACGTTGCTATGTGCTGTTTATTTTTGAGCACAAAACGCTTTTGAATTAATGCTTTTCTATGTTGCAAGTGCTAGATAAATGCATACACATAAGGGTATTAGTGGGGTTAACACTGTTTAATCACTATGCTGTAGTAAGATGGTCTATTAAGGCCTATGTTGGCCTGAGAAAGAAGGCTGAATAGTGAGCCTGACTGTGATTATAATTTGAAAACTGAGACGAGGGAGACCCCTGCTGGAAGTGGTCCTGAAGCTAACTGACCATGGTCCTTGTCGAAAAACTTTCCATGAGGACAGCAGCAGTTTTTTGGGAGTTCTCCAAGAGAAGTGAAAGTGTCCTTGGCAGCCTTGGGAAACAAAGGAGCCTTAGAAAGAAGCTCTGAACTGTGGCTCGATGACCGAGGAGAAGCAGGATAATTGTGATACATGTTTTATTTTCTTGGTTCCTGTTCCGTAGTTTTCGCTATGTGTATTTTTCCTGAGCGGAGATTCACAAATGTAGCAATGTTACATCCTTTCCTTCTCGCTCTGCTCAGCAAGTCCGGCGGACATTACAGCTTTTTCTATGTTCCCAATGTATCTTTCTATTGTTTAGAGTATTATAAGATGTTAGCCTAGAGAGGGTCTTTTGCCACTTGCCATTTTGCCTTTGCCGCGTATCGAACCTGCGTTGCTGAGGATTGATGCTGACGGGACTTCGTCTTGAGAGACATTTACCGAGAGACTTGTCCTGACCCGTTCTGACATTTAGCTAGAATAGGTAACTATGAGAAATGATTTACTCTGATTGATTTTTCTTGACTAATTTTAGATAAAGCAATATAATTTTAAACAATGTGTTGGATATTCTTTCTTGTCAATTATTGAGTTTGCATTATTGATTATTGTTGTATATATTGTATAGACTATGCTTAGGGACAGTCACAAAAACCAGGTCTTATCGACCTCGATATAGATGCAGGGTGTTTAGGAGTGTTTTCCTTCCACAGGTTTATTGCTGGTAGAGTATTTGAGCATATGTTAGTGAAATGGGCCCTAGCGTATGATGTATGCATGTGCGTGTAACTGTGAGATTACTCTATCTGTGGTAGTGGGAATATTGTACACACCCTGATCTCTATCAATTTCCTGGTAGCAGAGAGAGGATGGTTTTTGATGATTGTCTTGATTAGATAAGATTGTTTTTATTGATTATTGATTATTGGTTCATGTTGGTATATGTACTAATACTATATGTTGGAGTCATAATGTTGAGTTATATGTAGTGCTTCTGGAACTTGGAAGCTGTAGCAGTTCCGTAGTAGGGCAGAGGGAAGTATATGCTGCTCTCGGGAAAGACGGAATTGTAAGGAATAACGTGTGACAATTGAAGTTGCGCGTCACATTGTCTGGGTTCGGAATCAGTGACATCGTCGTATGTTACTATTAGATATTTCTGGTATATAAGGAGTGTGAATGATAGTGAAGGTTATCTGTGAAACTCTGGTCTTAAGTCCCAGGGATCCGTAAGGATTTCCGTTAAAGCTTATCGCGGGAGGAGTAATAGGTATTCTCTGAGCTTATTTGAAGAACTGGGCAAAGAAAGCTTGCTTAGTTAATGTATGTTATAATTCTGTAGTGGAGCAGATTGTCTGTTCTCGGGAAGCAGGATTCTGTGCGTATGTACTATATTTCCTTTGTATGAATGTGCGTGAATGTTTGTACATTTAGTTGATTGTAAGACTCTTTGGACAAGTCCTAGAGGAAACAGTTAATGAATGTATGTTAGAAGGGCAGAGTAGAAGAAGTGCTACTGTGTCAATGAAAGGTTTCTTATGAAATAGACTCTTTTTTACTATTCTGTGGTTAGCGAAGCAGACAATGGAGATGTTTTTATGTTGTAACTAATAGATTTTGTAGAAATTTTGACACGAAGTCTACTGAAAAGATTTTGTAAAGGAGGGGTAGACGAGTGACAGAAGACAGAGACAAACTGCAGCGACTGTTGACGTCAGAAAGACCGCGCTCTGATTGGATGGTAGATCAGAATAGTGCTCGCGCTAGGATTGGTGCGTTAGTGTGAGCCGCGCAAGGGTTGGAAGAGCTATCTAGTGACATAGACGTTCCAGGATTGTTGCGTTAGTGTGAGTCGCGCTGCAATTGGTTGAAAATTCGTATTGTATATTAATAATACGGAAAGAGTAGAGAGTTCTTTGTAAACGTTAAAATGTATTATCAAGAAGAGAAGAAGAAGAAAACATTTTTTGGTAAAATTAAAAAGTGGTTTAGCAAGGATAAAGATGTTAAAACAAGAGAGGGCGAGTTGTTACCTCCACCGAAAACACCTGCATCCTTCATGGCTGCGAGACATGGGTTTCATACTTGTATATGGTTGGAGAATTGGGTTAGGTATACTAAAGAAGATGGTGTTCTAGCATTTCCAGAACATGGTTCATTTAATCTGGCCGTGTTGAGAAACTTACGGGAAAAGATGCTATGTCTTGACCCGAAACCAAGACCTACACAGTTCGAGGCTTTAGTGGAATGGGAAGAGGAAGTACATGAGAGAGAAAAACAAAGATCAGGAGGGTATTATAGGTACATGTTTGGGAGGAGACATGATCGTGAAACTCATCATGATCGAATGAAAAGGTGGCGAGATGCTAGTATGTCAGAGGGATTATATCCGATGAGAACAGTTGAAGGAGGAGCAGAAAGGGTTCCTGAGTCAGAAATAAGAAAATATGGAGTTAATGAGTATGAGGATGAGGTCTTGAATGACATGATTTACAAAAGACCACCTCCATATAGACCAGAACCGGACAAAAGTACACCAGTTGTTTCTCCGATAAGGGATACAGTTTGTGTTAGTGAGACAGAAAATGAGACACCTGAGGTAAGGAGTGATCATTACCTTGATGAGAATGCCAGACAATTAGCCAGGACTACAACAGAGTTGACTGAGAAGATTAGGGAGTTAACGAAGAATCTAGAAGCTGTTACGGTGCCTGTAACAATAGGTCCAGTTATGCCTGTGTTTGACAAACAGAGAGCAGGTGAGAATGGACTGGTGATTCCATATGTTGGGAATAATCTGACAAATTCAGTTGGTCCTTCAGGAGATTCAGGCAAAAGAGCAGAAAGAAATGACCTGAGACAATCAAGACATGACACATGTAGTGAAATATTGGATGCTAGTGAAGCTAGTTGTTCAGGGATGCCAATTTTAGAACTGCAAAAGAGAGTGGTTCCAGTGAGAAAAACTGCTGAAATAACAGTTGATGATTTGAATGATTGGATGAAGGTTCTACAGAAAAAGGATAAAGATTCACAAGTAATTGATGTAGCTAAGTTACGTGTAGAACTAGAAGAGCTTGTTACAGGAACAGTTCCAACAGAGATTCTGAAGAGTCATCATGATGGTGAACTAATGTTTATGTGCAAAAGTGTTACCTGGAGAGCAAGGAATACACATGACAGGCTAAGAGCAATAGCAAATGAACAGGGAGTTGACATTGATAAAGTGAAAGCTTTACAGAGAACTTACAGGATGGATTTTACAGAGAAGGACATTGAAAATTTGAATGCTACTGGTAGAACAGGACAGATTAAGGAAATGGTAGCATTATTACGAAGATGGGGTGATGTTGAAAAGTGGAAGGATAGGTGGTATAAGAAAAGGGATGAGACTGAAGATAGAACAACTTATTCAGCATTTCCAGTGAGAGAAAAGGAGAAACCAGTGGATAATTATCCTATGAGAGAAATACCTGGAGGAGGATATGTACATGTTCCATGGACTAGACAGGATATTTTATCATTTACGAATGATTTCCCTCGATTGAGAGAAAAGCCCGTCGAGTGGTATAGGCAGGTAGATAGGTTTGTGAAATTGTCAAAAGTGCTGTGGGTTGACCTGAATAGTCTGTTTGATATAATTGTTCCAGCGGACTTGTGGACTGAGTGTAAAATAGTTGTGAGTTGGCCTACTGAGGAATATCCAAGAGACCCAAGAACAGGGGCACCAGATCCAGAGGTAATGAGGAAATATGATCAGGTGATGGTATACCTGAAGAGTAAAGTACCTGCAAAAGAGACAGACTGGGTAAAGATAGATCGAACACAACAGGAAGCGAAAGAATCAGTTCATGCTTTTTACGAAAGGCTGATACTGGCATTTAAACAATTCAGTGGAGATGAACACCTGGGTGACAAAGATTTGAGTCACTTTGTATACAGATTTGTATATGGCCTTAGACCTGAAATTGGTGAGAGAATTCGTGAGCACACAGTGGATTGGCAGAGTAAGAAAGTAGATGAGATCCTGAGACATGCAAAATACTTCAGTGATGAAATTGAAGCAAAACAAAGAAAGCTGAAAGAGAAAGCAATGTGGGCACAAGTGAAAGTTGCAGAGAGACAGGAAGCACAGTTAGTGGAACAGGCGAATAATCCAGGAAATAATGCAGGAAATAGACCAAGATATGCAGGAAAAGGAAAAGGAAGTCTTGAGGAAGCGAAGAAAAAGTTCCCTTGTCACAACTGTGGCCAATTGGGGCATTGGAGATCGGAGTGTCCTAATCCACCATTAGTGAGTAATGAGAGTAAACCTTTAAATCAACAGGTGCAGAACCAGAACGAAGGAAATAATCAACAGCAGCAACAACAGAAAGTTGTGAGACAGCAGAGTCAAGAGCCAAAACCGCCCTTGCCGCAGAATAGAGGGTTACAAAAGTATAATCAGGATTCAGGATTCTACAATGATGAGCAGGTAAACAAACCAAGACGTTCTAACAAAGTACAGCAGTACTTGTTAAAGAGTGAAGGGAGTGAGTCTGAGGGTGATTATTGACGGTGCCGAGGAGAGGAAGAAGAGTGCATACTTGGTGCAACTCTAGAAATAGACCAGGCAGGACCATTTGTGGATGGGAAAATAAATGAGGAGAGTGTTACTTTTTTGGTAGACACAGGTGCGACAAGATCAACTGTCAGGTCAACAGATGTTAGAAATCTTCCTCTCTCGGATGAAGCAATCCAAGTAGTTGGTGTAGCCAATACACAAATCAAAACACGTCTTACTGAACCTGTAAGAGTACAGATAGGGAAATTTTCAGACATGCATAGATTCATTGTCTGTGACACGAGTCCAGTGAACCTATTGGGTAGGGACTTGTTGTGCAAGATGAATTGTACAATTTTTTGTACACCGGATGGAATAGCCTTTGAGACACCAGATGAAGATGCTTTGTACCGAGTAACTCTAGAAAATAGAGAGAGTGAGTTAATTGGTGCATTTGCTGTGTTTAATCCGGAGTATTTGCCTCAAGAGCTGAGAGACACAGTGAAAAGGACAGTTTGGGATTTTACTGGAGAGGATGTGGGATTGATGAATAATGTAGATCCAGTGAAAATTGCAGTAAAAGAGGGAATTACATATCCTAACATTCCTCAATACAAAATGACACCAGAAATAATTGAAGGGATAACTCCTATAATTGAGAAAATGATTCAGCAAGGAGTCCTGAGAGAACTACTGAGTAGTCCGTGTAATTCACCGATAATGGGACTAAAAAAGCCCAATGGGAAATTTAGGATCGTACAGGATTTGAGAAAAGTTAATCAAATTGTGGTGGCATGTTGTCCTATTGTGCTGATAGAGATCAGGGTATCAAAAATATGCCCACTACCACGGATAGAGTAATCTCACAGTTACACGCACATACATTCATCATACGCTAGGGCCCATTTCACTAACATACGCTCAAATACTCTACCAGCAATAAACCTGTGGGAAGAAAACTCCTAAACCACCCTGCATCTATATCTAAGCGATAGGACCTGATTATAGTGGTTGTCCTTAAACATACCCTATACAATCTATACAACAATGATCAAAAATGTACACAATAATTGACAAGAAAGAATATTCAACACCATGTTTAAAAGTTATATTGCTTTATCTAAAATTAGTCAAAGTAAAATCAGAATAAATCATTTCTCATAGTTACCTATTCTAACTAAGTGTCAGAACGGGTCAGGACCAGTCTCTCGGTAAAGTCTCTCAAGACAGAGTCCTCAGCATCGATCCTCAGCAACGCAAGTTCACGCGGCAAAGGTAAAATGGCAAGTGGCAAAAACCCTCCCTAAGCTAACAATTCTTATAATGAAAAATACAATAGAAACACACATAAAGTTGGCAAGATAAACTGTATCACTGAGCAGAACGAGAAGGAAGGGATGTAACATTGCTACATCTGGAAATCTCCGCTCAGGAAAAGTCACAAGACGTGAACTACGGAACAGGAACCAAGAAACTATCAAAGTATCCAACTTGTACAACTTCCCTCGGCAGCCAGGCCACAGTTCTTTGTCTGTCTCTGAAGCTCCTTTGTTTGCCAAGGACGTTCCATTTCTTTTGGAGATCCTCCAAACTGCTGATGTCCTCATGGAAAAATACAATAAGGACCACGGTCAGTTGTCTTCGACCTTTTTTCCAGCAGGGGTCTCTCTTGCCACATCACAGAATATGCCACAGCCAGGCTTCGAAATACTCTCAGCTCGGTTAAGGCCTTCATAGGCCACAATAGACCATCTTAATTAAAGAGACAAAATAAACGTTACTACAGCATAATGATTAAACAGTGTAAACCCCACTAATACCCTTATGTGTATGCATTTATCTAGCTTTGTGACATAAAAAAGCATTAATTCAGACAGCGTTTTGTGCTCAAAATAAATAGCACACAGCAACGTTTAAACATGAAAACTTGCACGTTATTGTAAATACAGAAACAGCACACAACCCTCATGTAACTTTCTCTTGTGTTAGGACAAACGGGTTGATTAGTAAAACACACTTGCACAAGACAAATAATTAATTGTTAATTATTAATAAATTAATAAAACGCATAGACATGCCAGAGCTTCAAAAGCCCCAGAATTTTCTAAAAGAAAACTCTGCTCCAGCAATCCCCCCTTTGGTGATTTTATCACCAAATAAACCCAAAAAAAAAATTAGTGAAAATTTAGTCCCATTTTAGGAAATCAGAAATGTCTTTTCCCCTTAGACAACATTAAACACTAGTCACTCTTTCATCATCTCTCTTTGTCTCTAAATAAACACTCTCCCTCAATTCTTCTAATTCAATCTCTTCTGGTTCTCTTTTCGAAATTTTCGAATTCTTGTTTTTCTTTTCATTTTTCAATTTCTCTTTCCCTCTCCTGTTTTTACAACACACACACACCAATCTTAGTATCAGTAAAGCAACAATTATACAAGACAAAGGAAACAATATTCTACCTATAATAGTACTACCTATTTTTGCAATAAAATCCTTAACAGCTATCATCTTATTAGCTATTTTAGTCCATAAACTCCCAGTTTCAAGTGGTACTAATTCTTCATGTAAATCAGTAATATTTTTGATATAGACCTTCAGGTCTTTACTTTCATCAGGAATGTAAGTGCAACAATGTTGAACTTTCAAAATTCCACAGACTCCACCCTCCTTGGCCAAAAGAATATCAAGGGCAAGTCGATTTTGCATAGACATGGCACGTACGGCACTTAACTCCGTATTTACCAAAAGAAACCCTCCTGCGGTATTTGTCGATAAGCGATCAACCACTGTGGACAGTTTCCGAATTCCATAAGCATTCAAAGAAATTCCCACTGCTGGAATCAAAACCCCAAAAATATCACCCACAATTTCAGACCAAGTTTCTCTCTTAAAACGTGTTAATAAGTTAATATCTTCTACATCTTTTATTTTATCTGTATGAAAAATCTTAGGAAAAACCAGGCCCACATAACATGTGCCAAACCAATGGTCAGGCAACTTGTAATAAGCCTTGTTCCCACAAACATAGTACACTCCTGGAAAAATCGTATCTTCTCCACCTCTGAAACCCCAACCTGTCGCAACGAAGTATGTATCATGACACTCACTAGTCCCCACGAAATATGTATCATATTGGGATTTCCTTCTGGTAATGCATAGTTTACCCTTCTGCGGTGCATCTAGAGCCAAAGTTGGACTAGCCCCATTTCTCAACTCTTTTCCCATCTCAATGTCCCAAATTGTCTCACTCACTTCATATTTTCCCTCTTTTTCATGCATGCTCACTCTCCTTTCCTCAACCATATCCAGGAAAGCTTTCTCCTCTTCTTTCAGACTGCAAGTTAAATTATTCTTAAAAATGTAATCTAATGTTAGTCCTTTTTCTTCAATAAAAATCTCACCAAAAGTGTTAGCTTCTTTAGCTGGATTCAGCTCTTTGTTCATTGGCAAGTGCCCAAAAATACTATCTCTGTTAGACATTTTATAATCTATTTTCCCTAACAAATAAAAAACACTACTTAAAATACTCAAGAAATACCATATGTAGCTGGTAAATGGTGATAAGTAACACCCTCTGAAACGGACGCAGGTAATTGCATACAAACGTAGCAATCCCTTACTTCCATTGTCTTCACATATTCATATAACAGTTTAGAAAAAACATTACTAGAAAAATTATTAATTGACCTATCTTTGTGTATGTAACTACTACTTC
Organism: Triturus cristatus; assembly: GCF_964204655.1. Taxonomy (NCBI): domain Eukaryota; kingdom Metazoa; phylum Chordata; class Amphibia; order Caudata; family Salamandridae; genus Triturus; species Triturus cristatus. Next base: position 554,219,228 of record NC_140591.1, on the reverse strand, counting down.
TAATTGGAACTACTTTCTGTGAATTCTTCTCTATATTAGTCATATTCTCTGTGTCCATCCCAAATTCAACCTTAAAAGTTACTAATAAAATTAAAACACCCCATAGAAGCATTAATAATCCAGTACAACAGCAGCACATTCTGCACCACCTCTTAAAGAAGGCACATCTATTTCTATTTTCCTCTATGTTAGCCATTTTATTTTAGCCTCTACTACTCCACTACTGTTTGAACTTCTTCAATTCTCCAGCAATTCCTCAGCTTTCAGTTTATCCAAATGATCTCCTCGTTCACTTGATCCAAGTGAATCCTTCTTTCACTCAGTTTGGATACTTGTCATTGTTCACTTCAATTTCTTCAACATCAAATTGTATCAGATCTCCAACATCGGAATCCTCAGTACTCGACTCTTCTCCAATGTCAGTCAAGAGTACTTTCAGAATTTCACCAGTATCTTCCTCAACCACTTTTCTCAAGACCACTTCCGGATTATCTCGAGTCACTGTTTCTTCTTTTCCTTCTTCAGACAGTGTCACATAAGACCATTCCGGTGATCTGTACTTTTGGTTGGGTCTTTTAACTCTTCTTATTTCTACTGGTTCTTTTGATTTCTTTGATTCTTCTTCTTCAGCTCTCGAAGTTTGGCTTGATACTTCATTCACTTGTTCAGCTTTTGATGAATTTGCTCTTATTACTCTGTATCTCACTCTTTTAACTCGGTTGTTAGGCCAACGATCTCCTTTCACAACCTTTTTCGGCCTTGATTCTTTAACACTCTTCTCTCCAATCGAAGTTCTCTTTCTCAGAACTCGACCCTCTGTTTGTTCATCCTCATCATCTGTTTCAAGTGCCTCTTGTTTCCGTTTCCCAGTAGCTCTTCTTTTCTCCACAGATTTTTTCACCACTGTTTGAGACTTCCCTATTTCTGTCCCTCCTCGGGTCTCCGACACGCAATCTTCTTGCTGTCTACTTGTCCCTTCACCTAGCTCCTCATCAATGTTCCCTACACCTCCTCGGGGGTCTTCCGCAATCTGTCCCTCTCTATCTTCTTCTGACCCTGTTTTTTCAAGAATAATCTCAAGTGGTTCTTCAATCTCCTCCTCTTCTGATTCAGGAGTAGGTTCTGTGTGATTTCTCTTTTCTTTTTCCCCCACTGCTACTTGAAACTTCAGGCTCTTTATCAGAATCTGATCTTCTTTCTGATACTCGCAGTGATTCTCTTGAAGCTCTCTCTGCTTCTTTTCTCACTGATTCTGTATCTTCAGGATCTTCACCATCACTGGAATCTGACTCTTCAAAATACTCTTCACCAGTTCCCTCTCTCGGGCTTGGAACTCTCAGAGTATGACTTGCATGTACCCAGTGCCTCACTCCAGCACACTTTACTGCAGTCGTTGTAGTCAGAATAACTTGTCTCGGCCTTCCCCACCTTGGAATCAAGCAATTTCTTCTTCTGTGCACCTTAATCCTCACCCAGTCTCCTGGACTCAGATCATGGGCTTGCTTCTTCTCAAGTGTGGTAGCTTCTTCTCCAACCTGGTGAAACACAGAATGAACTGCGTCAGCCAGGCCTTTACAGTAATCCAAAATCATGTCATCAGTTATTGCCACCAATTTATTTACAGGCACGAATGCATGGCGCATTGCACGTCCCATAATTATTTCATGCGGGCTCAAACCAGTAGTTCTATCTGGAGTAGATCTCATTGTCATCAAGACTAGAGGTAACACATCTGGCCATTTCATGCCAGTGGCTAAACACATCTTTCCAATTCTATTCTTGATTGTGCCATTGATCTGCTCAACCACACCAGAAGCCTCTGGTCGGTATGCACAATGTAGCTTCTGCTGTATTTTCAATGCTTCACAAATCAAACCAATGAGTTCATTTTGAAAGTGTCTACCTCTGTCAGGCTCAACTGTAACTGGAAACCCGTACCTAGGAATCAACTCTCTCAACAGTAACTTTGCCACTGTTAATACATCATTTCTTCTAGTCGGGTAAGCTTCCACCCACCTTGAAAACAAACAGACTACCACTAGAACATACCTCAGTCTGTTCACTTGGGGCATCTCAATAAAATCAATTTGCATTCTTGTAAAAGGACCTCCTTCTCTGCCAATTGTCCCTAGACTCACCACTGTCTTTTTCCCTGTGTTAAATTGCTGACAAATCAAACACCTTTGACAGATGCTCTCCGCAATTGTCCTAAACTTTGCATTGTACCAGGTTTGTTTAAAGGACCTTACCATCGCGTCCCTCCCCAGATGTCCCTGGCCATGATACATCCTTGCCATTGACGACAAAATTGAGTTTGGCATTACTGGTCTGCCATCTCTGTAGACCCAAACATGGTCTGTTTCTCTTGGAGCACATCCTGCCTTAACCCAATCTTGTTTCTCTTCCTCTCCTGCCTCATCTTGTAACTGCTTTACTTCATCCCACGTTTCTAGGACATTAGTAAACATCACAGAAAGAAAAGACATTTCTTCCATCCTATCCCTGTTAATCGATTGATTTGTTTTGGCACAATACTGTGCCACATCGTTGGCGTATCTGTTACCAACAGTGATAAAATTGTCCCCTGAACCATGTGCAGCACATTTTACAACCGCTAACTCCTTAGGCAGCTGTATCGCCTCAAGCAATTTTCCAATCAACTCAGCATTCTTTATCGGAGTTCCACCCGATGTCAAGAAACCTCTTTGCATCCACAGTTGGCCAAAGTCATGCACCACTCCAAATCCATACTGACTATCAGTCAACACGGTTGTTCTCAAATCTTTCCCAATCTCACAAGCTTTTGTCAATGCCACTAGTTCAGCAACTTGCGCAGATTTCACTCCTTTCAATGGTGATGCTTCCATGACCTCTGAAACTTTGCACACTGCATATGCTGCACATAACACACCACTATCATTTCTCAGGCATGATCCATCCACAAACAACACATGGTCATTCTCAGGTAAGGGAAGATCCCTTATGTCTGGTCTCGGTTTTGTACAGTACTCAAGCACATCCAAACAATCATGATCATCTTCCATTTTTATACCTACATTTTCAATATCCGGCAACAGTGTCGCTGGATTCACATTCACACATCTCTCAAGAGTCACATTTGAAGCTCCCAGAATCACTTTTTCGTACTTAGTCAGCCGACTATGTGACATATGCTGAGTTCTGCTTCTTGTCAAAAGAATTGCCACATTGTGAGGTACGAATACCCTTACAGGATACCCCATTATTATTCCCTCACTCTGTTCCAGGCTTCTGCATGTCGCAGCTACAGCTTTCAGACAACCTGGTAACCCCACAGCTACAGTGTCAAGTGTCGATGAGAAGTATGCAATAGGCCTTCTCAATTGCCCATGTTTCTGGATTAACACTGAAAGTGCACATCCATTTCTCTCACTGCAGTACAGTTCAAACTCTTTTTCGTAGTCAGGCATACCCAAAGCTGGGGCCTCACACATTTTAGTTTTGAGCTCTTCAAATGCTGCCAATTGTTCTGCATCCAGATCCAACGGATCTGTCATTTCACTTTTTGTCAATTTAATCAATGGCTTTGCTATCAGGGAAAAATTAATTATCCACTGACGACAATATCCCACCATACCCAGGAACATTCTCACTTCTCTCTGGGTTTTTGGAGCTTTCATCTCTCTGATTATTCTAATCCTGTCAGTAGTCACTTTTCTCAGACCTTTCTCAATATTATGTCCAAGATAATGAACCTCTTTCTTGCGAAATTGCAATTTGGCTGGAGATACCTTTAACCCTCCATCTGCCAGATGATTCAGTAAAGCTATGGTATCCACTTCACAAGCTTCACGTGTCTTTGATGCCACAAGTAGGTCATCAATATATTGTACTAGCACTGAGCTCTCAGGCATGATCAGACTTTCCAACGATTTTTTCAATAACTGATTGAATATCGAAGGACTCTCCGTATACCCCTGTGGGATACGACACCATGCTAAAATACGCTGGCCAAACCTGAATGCAAAAATCGGCTGGCTGTCATGATGCAATGGAATTGAAAAGAACGCATGACACAAATCAATCACTGTATACCACTCAGCATCATGTGGAATTTGATACAGAATCACTGATGGATTTGGCACAATGGGACAACATGCCACCACAATTTGATTAACCTTTCTCAGGTCTTGCACGATCCTGAACTTGCCATTGGGCTTTTTCAGTCCCATTATCAGTGAATTACACGGACTACTCAGTAGTTCTCTCAGAACTCCCTGCTGAATCATTTTCTCAATTATAGGAGTTATCCCTTCAATTATTTCTGGTGTCATTTTGTACTGAGGAATGTTAGGATATGTAATTCCCTCTTTCACTGCAATTTTCACTGGATCTACATTATTCATCAATCCCACATCCTCTCCTGTAAAATCCCAAACTACTCTTTTCACTGTGTCTCTCAGCACTTGAGGCAAATCCTCCGGGTTAAACACAGCAAATGCACCAATTAACTCACTTTCTTTATTCTCTAGAGTCATTCGGTAGAAAACATCATCATCTGGTGTCTCAAAAGCTATTCCATCTGGTGTACAAAAAATTGTGCAGTTCATCTTACACAATAAGTCCCTACCTAACAGGTTCACTGGACTCGTGTCACAGACAATAAATCTGTGCATGTCTGAAAATTTCCCTATCTGTACTCTTACTGGTTCAGTAAGACGTGTTCTGATTTGTGTATTGGCTACACCAACTACTTGGATTGCTTCATCCGAGAGAGGAAGATTTCTAACATCTGTTGACCTGACAGTTGATCTTGTCGCACCTGTGTCTACCAAAAAAGTAACACTCTCCTCATTTATTTTCCCATCCACAAATGGTCCTGCCTGGTCTATTTCTAGAGTTGCACCAAGTATGCACTCTTCCTCCTCTCCTCGGCACCGTCAATAATCACCCTCAGACTCACTCCCTTCACTCTTTAACAAGTACTGTTGTACTTTATTAGTACGTCTCGGTTTATTTACCTGCTCATCATTGAAGAATCCTGAGTCCTGATTGTACTTTTGTACCCCTCTATTCTGCGGTAAGGGCGGTTTTGGCTCTTGACTCTGCTGTCTCACAACTTTCTGCTGTTGTTGCTGCTGGTTATTCCCATCATTCTGCACCTGTTGATTTAAGGATTTACCCTCATTTAATGGTGGATTAGGACATTCCGATCTCCAATGTCCCAATTGGCCACAGTTGTGACACGGGAACTTCTTTTTGGCTTCCTCAAGACTTCCCTTTCCTTTTCCTGCAAATCTTGGTCTATTTCCTGTATTATTTCCTGAATTATTTGCCTGTTCCACCAACTGTGCTTCCTGTCTTTCTGCAACTTTCACTTGTGCCCACATTGCTTTCTCTTTCAGCTTTCTTTGTTTTGCTTCAATTTCATCACTAAAGTATTTTGCATGTCTCAGAATCTCATCTACTTTTTTACTCTGCCAATCCACTGTGTGTTCACGAATTCTCTCACCAATTTCAGGTCTAAGACCATATACAAATCTGTATACAAAGTGACTCAAGTCTTTGTCACCCAGGTGTTCATCTCCACTGAATTGTTTAAATGCCAGTATCAGCCTCTCGTAAAAAGCATGAACTGATTCTTTTGCTTCCTGTTGTGTTCGATCTATTTTAACCCAGTCTGTCTCTTTTGGAGGAACTTTACTCTTCAGGTATACCATCACCTGATCATACTTCCTCATCACTTCTGGATCTGGTGCCCCTGTTCTTGGATCTCTTGGATATTCCTCAGTAGGCCAACTCACAACTATTTTACACTCAGTCCACAAGTCTGCTGGAACAATAATATCAAACAGACTATTCAGGTCAACCCACAGCACTTTTGACAATTTCACAAACCTATCTACCTGCCTATACCACTCGACGGGCTTTTCTCTCAATCGAGGAAAATCATTCGTAAATGATAAAATATCCTGTCTGGTCCATGGAACATGAACATATCCTCCTCCAGGTATCTCTCTCATGGGATACTGCTCCACTGGTTTCTCTTTTTCTCTCACAGGAAATGCTGAGTAAGTTGTTCTATCTTCAGATTCCTCTCTTTTCTTATACCACCTATCCTTCCACTTTTCTACATCACCCCATCTTCGTAATAATGCTACCATTTCTTTAATCTGTCCTGTTCTTCCAGAAGTATTTAAATTTTCAATGTCCTTTTCTGTGAAATCCATCCTGTACGTTTTCTGCAAAGCCTTTACTCTATCAATGTCAACTCCTTGCTCATTTGCTATTGCTCTTAGTCTATCATGTGTATTTCTTGCTCTCCATGTTATGCTCTTGCACATGAACATTAATTCACCATCATGATGACTCTTCAGGATTTCTGTTGGAACTGTTCCTGTCACAAGCTCTTCTAATTCTATACGTAATTTAACCACATCAATAACTTGTGAATCCTTGTCCTTTTTCTGAAGAACCTTCATCCAATCATTCAAATCATCAACTGTTATTTCAGCAGTTTTTCTCACTGGAACCACTTTTTTCTGCGGTTCTAAAATCGGCATCCCTGAACAACTAGGTTCACTAACATCCAATAGTTCACTACATGTGTCATGTCTGATTTGTCTCAGGTCACCTCTCCCTGTTCTTTTGTCTGAATCTCCTGAAGGACCAACTGAATTTGTCGATTCATTTGCAATATATGGAATTACCAGTCCTTTCTCACCTGCTCTCTGTTTATCAAACACAGGCATAACTGAACCTATTGTTACAGGCACCGTAACAGCTTCCAGATTCTTCGTTAACTCCCTAATTTTCTCTGTCAATTCTGTTGTCGTCTTTGCTAATTTTCTAGCATTTTCCTCACTACCTCGATTCTCTCTCTCCCTGAAAGAACTACTACCTCTTGATTCAGGTGTCACTTTTTCTTTCTCAACTGTATCTCTTATCGGAGAAACAACTGGTGTACTCTCATCTGGTTCTGGTCTATATGGAGGTGGTCTCTTGTAAATCATGTCATTTAAGACCTCATCCTCATACTCTCCATATCTTCTCATATCTGACTCAGGAACCCTTTCTACAGAAGGAGCAGAAACTTCAACTGTTCTCATTGGATATAATCCCTCTGTCATACTAGCATCTCGCCATCTTTTCATTCGATCATGATGTGTCTCACGATCATGTCTCCTCCCAAACATGTATCTGTAATACCCTCCAGATCTTTGCTTTTCTCGGTCATGAACTTCCTCTTCCCATTCCACTAAAGCCTCGAACTGTGTAGGTCTCGGCTTCGGATCTAAGCATAACATCTTTTCCCGTAAGTTTCTCAACACGGCCAAATTAAATGAACCATGTTCTGGAAATGCTAGAACACCATCTTCTTTAGTATACCTAACCCAATTCTGCAACCATATACAGGTATGTAATCCATATTTCGCAACCATGAAGGATGCAGGTGTTTTCGCTGGAGGTAGCAACTCACCCTCTCTCGTCTTAACCTCTTTATCCTTGCTAAACCACTTTTTGACTTTTCCAAAGAACGTCTTTTTCTTTTTCTCTTCTTGGTAATACATTTTAGCGCTTACTCAAACTCTCTACTCTTTCCGTATTATAAATATACAATACAAGTTTCTCAACCAATTGCAGCGCAAATCACACTAACGCACCAATCCTGGAGCGTCTACGTCACTAAACAGCTCTTCCAATCCCTGCGCGACTCACACTAACGCACCAATCCTAGCGCGAACCCTATTCTGATTCACTATCCAATCAGTGCGCGGACCTTCTGACGTCAACAGTCGCTGCAGTCTCTGTCTCCTGTCTCTGTCACTCGTCTACCCCTCCTTTACAAAAACTCTCAGTAGACTTCGTGTGTCAAAATTTCTACAAAATCTATTAGTTACAACATAAAAACATCTCCATTGTCTGCTTCGCTAACCACAGAATAGTAAAAGAGAGTCTATTTCTCAAGAATCAACAACTTTCATACATCGCATAACTGTTTCCTCTAGGACTTATCCAAAGAATCTTACAGTCAATAAATGTATATGCATTCACGCACATTCATACGAGAAAAATATAGTACATGCACACAGAATCCTGCTTCTCGAGAACAGCACAATCTGTCTCTGTACAGAATTATAACTCAACAACTAAGCAGCTTACTTCTGCCCAGTTCCTCAAACAAGCTCAGAGAATACCTATTACTCCTCCCGCAATAAGCTTTAACGGCAATCCTTACGGATCCCTGGGACTTAAGACCAGAGTTTCACAGATAACCTTCACTACGATACACACTCCTTATATACCAGAAATATCTAATAGTAACATACGACGATGTCACTGATTCCGAACCCAGACAATGTGAACGCGCAACTTCTATTGTCACACGTAATTCCCTACAATCCCGTCTTTCCCGAGAGCAGCATATACACCTTCCTCTGCTCTACTACGGAACTGCTACCAGCTTCCAAATTCCAGAAGCACTACATATAACTCAACATGACGACTCCAACATATAGTATTAGTACATATACCAATATCATCAAAAATAAATCAATAATCAATAAGCTAATATACAAGCAATCTTATCTTATCAAGATCAAGACAACCATCTATAACCATCCTCTGCTACCAGAGAAATTGATAGAGATCAGGGTATCAAAAATATGCCCACTACCACGGATAGAGTAATCTCACAGTTACACGCACATACATTCATCATACGCTAGGGCCCATTTCATTAACATACGCTCAAATACTCTACCAGCAATAAACCTGTGGGAAGAAAACTCCTAAACCACCCTGCATCTATATCTAAGCGATAGGACCTGATTATAGTGGTTGTCCTTAAACATACCCTATACAATCTATACAACAATGATCAAAAATGTACACAATAATTGACAAGAAAGAATATTCAACACCATGTTTAAAAGTTATATTGCTTTATCTAAAATTAGTCAAAGTAAAATCAGAATAAATCATTTCTCATAGTTACCTATTCTAACTAAGTGTCAGAACGGGTCAGGACCAGTCTCTCGGTAAAGTCTCTCAAGACAGAGTCCTCAGCATCGATCCTCAGCAACGCAAGTTCACGCGGCAAAGGTAAAATGGCAAGTGGCAAAAACCCTCCCTAAGCTAACAATTCTTATAATGAAAAATACAATAGAAACACACATAAAGTTGGCAAGATAAACTGTATCACTGAGCAGAACGAGAAGGAAGGGATGTAACATTGCTACATCTGGAAATCTCCGCTCAGGAAAAGTCACAAGACGTGAACTACGGAACAGGAACCAAGAAACTATCAAAGTATCCAACTTGTACAACTTCCCTCGGCAGCCAGGCCACAGTTCTTTGTCTGTCTCTGAAGCTCCTTTGTTTGCCAAGGACGTTCCATTTCTTTTGGAGATCCTCCAAATTGCTGATGTCCTCATGGAAAAATACAATAAGGACCACGGTCAGTTGTCTTCGACCTTTTTTCCAGCAGGGGTCTCTCTTGCCACATCACAGAATATGCCACAGCCAGGCTTCGAAATACTCTCAGCTCGGTTAAGGCCTTCATAGGCCACAATAGACCATCTTAATTAAAGAGACAAAATAAACGTTACTACAGCATAATGATTAAACAGTGTAAACCCCACTAATACCCTTATGTGTATGCATTTATCTAGCTTTGTGACATAAAAAAGCATTAATTCAGACAGCGTTTTGTGCTCAAAATAAATAGCACACAGCAACGTTTAAACATGAAAACTTGCACGTTATTGTAAATACAGAAACAGCACACAACCCTCATGTAACTTTCTCTTGTGTTAGGACAAACGGGTTGATTAGTAAAACACACTTGCACAAGACAAATAATTAATTGTTAATTATTAATAAATTAATAAAACGCATAGACATGCCAGAGCTTCAAAAGCCCCAGAATTTTCTAAAAGAAAACTCTGCTCCAGCAGTGCCAAATCCATCAGTGATTCTGTATCAAATTCAACATGATGCTGAGTGGTATACAGTGATTGATTTGTGTCATGCGTTCTTTTCAATTTCATTGCATCATGATAGCCAGCCGATTTTTGCATTTAGGTTTGGCCAGCGTATCTTAGCATGGTGTCGAATCCCACAGGGGTATACGGAGAGTCCTTCGATATTCAATCAGTTATTGAAGAAATCGTTGGAAAGTTTGATCATGCCCGAAAGTTCAGTGCTAGTGCAGTACATTGATGACCTTCTGGTGGCATCGAAGACACGTGAAGCTTGTGAAGTAGATACCATAGCTTTACTGAATCATCTGGCAGATGGAGGGTTAAAGGTATCTCCAGCCAAATTGCAATTTTGCAAGAAAGAGGTGCATTATCTTGGACACAATATTGAAAAGGGTCTGAGAAAAGTGACTACTGACAGGATCAGAATAATCAGAGAAATGAAAGCTCCAAAGACCCAGAGAGAAGTGAGAATGTTCCTGGGTATGGTGGGTTATTGTCGTCAGTGGATAATTAATTTTTCCCTGATAGCAAAGCCACTGATTAAACTGACAAAAAGTGAAATGACGGATCCATTGGATCTAGATGCAGAACAAATGGCAGCATTTGAAGAGCTCAAAAGTAAAATGTGTGAGGCTCCAGCTTTGGGTATGCCTGACTATGAGAAAGAATTTGAGCTGTACTGCAGTGAAAGAAATGGATGTGCACTTTCAGTGTTAATTCAGAAACATGGATTACTGAGAAGGCCTATTGCGTACTTCTCATCGACACTTGATCCTGTAGCTGTGGGTTTACCAGGTTGTCTGAAATCTGTGGCTGCAACATGCAGAAGTCTGGAACAAAGTGAGGGAATCATAATGGGATATCCTGTAAGGGTATTCGTACCTCACAATGTGGCAATTCTTTTGACAAGAAGCAGAACTCAGTACATGTCACATAGTCGATTGACCAAATATGAAAAAGTGATACTGGGAGCATCAAATGTGACTCTCGAGAGATGTGTGAATGTGAATCCAGCGACGCTTTTGCCAGACATTGAAAATGTGGGTGTGAAAATGGAAGATGATCATGATTGTTTGGATGTGCTTGAGTACTGTACAAAACCAAGACCAGACATAAGAGATCTACCCTTGAATGAGAGTGATCATGTGTTGTTTGTGGATGGATCATGTCTGAGAAATGATGATGGTGTGCTATGTGCAGCATATGCGGTATGTAAAGTTTCAGAGGTTATGGAAGCATCACCATTGAAAGGAGTGAAATCTGCGCAAGTTGCTGAATTGATAGCATTGACAAAAGCTTGCGAAATTGGGAAAGATTTGAGGACGACTGTATTGACTGAGAGTCAGTATGGATTTGGAGTGGTGCATGATTTTGGCCAACTTTGGCTACAAAGAGGTTTCTTGACATCGAGTGGAACTCCAATAAAGAATGCTGAAATGATTGGTAAATTGCTTGAGGCGATACAGCTGCCTAAGGAGTTAGCAGTTGTAAAATGTGCTGCCCATGGTCCAGGGGAGGATTTTATAACGGTTGGAAACAGATATGCCAACGATGTTGCGCAATACTGTGCCAAGACAAATCAGTCCATTAACAGGGACATAGAAGGGGAAATGTCTTTTCTCTCTGTGATGTTTACTAATGTCCTAGAGACCTGGGATGAAGTGAAACAGTTGCAAGATGAGGCAGGAGAGGAAGAGAAAAAAGATTGGATTAAGGCAGGATGTGCTCCGAGAGAAACAGACCATGTTTGGGTCTACAGAGATGGCAGACCAGTGATGCCCAATTCCATCTTGTCGTCAATGACAAGGATGTATCATGGCCAGGGACATTTGGGGAGGGACGCGATGGTTAGGTCGTTCAAGCAGACCTGGTACAATGCAAAGTTCAGGACAATTGCAGAAAGCATCTGTCAGAGGTGTTTAGTTTGTCAGCAATTTAACACTGGGAAAAAGACAGTGGTGAGTCTGGGAACAATAGGCAGAGAAGGAGGTCCTTTTACAAGAATGCAGATTGATTTCATTGAAATGCCCCAAGTAAACAGACTGAGGTATGTTCTAGTGGTAGTCTGTTTGTTTTCAAGGTGGGTGGAAGCTTACCCGACTAGAAGAAATGATGGATTAACAGTGGCAAAATTACTGTTAAGGGAGTTGATTCCAAGGTACGGGTTTCCAGTAACAGTTGAGTCTGAGAGGGGTGGACATTTTCAAAATGAGCTTATGGGTTTGATTTGTGAAGCATTGAAAATACAGCAGAAGTTACATTGTGCATACAGACCAGAGGCTTCTGGTGTGGTTGAGCAGATTAATGGCACAATCAAGAATAGAATTGGAAAAATGTGCTTAGCCACTGGCATGAAATGGCCAGATGTTTTGCCTCTAGTTCTGATGACAATGAGATCTACTCCAGATAGAACTACTGGTTTAAGTCCGCACGAGATAATCATGGGACGTGCTATGCGCCATGCATTCGTGCCTGTCAATAAGTTGGTGACAATAACTGATGACATGATTTTGGATTACTGTAAAGGCCTGGCTGACGCAGTTCATTCTGTGTTTCACCAGGTTGGAGAAGAAGCTACCACACTTGAGAAGAAGCAAGCCCATGATCTGAGTCCAGGAGACTGGGTGAGGATAAAAGTTCACAGAAGAAGAAATTGCTTGATTCCAAGGTGGGGAAGGCCAAGACAAGTTATTCTGACTACGACGACTGCAGTAAAGTGTGCTGGAGTGAAGCACTGGGTACATGCAAGTCATACTCTGAGAGTTCCAAACCCAAAAGAAGGGACTGGTAAAGAGTATTTTGAAGAGTCAGATTCCAGCGATGATGAAGATACAGAATCAGTGGGGAAAGAAGTAGGAAGAGCTTCGAATGAACCACTGCGAGTATCAGAGAGGAGATCGAATTCTGTAAGAGAGCCTGAGGTTTCAAACAGCAGCGAAGGAAAAAGAAAAGAAAAGAGAAATCACACAGAGACTACTCCTGAATCAGAAGAGGAGGAGATTGAAGAACCACTTGAGATTATACTTGAAGAAGTAGGGTCAGAAAAAGATAGAGAGGGATAGATTGCGGAAGACCCCCGAGGAGGTGTAGGGAACATTTTTGATGAGCCAGGTGAAGGGACAAGTAGACAGCAAGAAGATTGCGTGTCGGAGACCCGAGGAGGGACAGGAGTAGGGAAGTCTCAAACAGTGGTGAAAAAATCTGTGGAGAAGAAGAGAGCTGCTGGAAAACGGAAACAAGAGGCACTTGAAACAGATGATGAGGATGAACAAACAGAGGGTCGAGTTCTGAGAAAGAGAACTTGGATTGGAGAAAGAAATAATAAAGAAATAAAGCCGAAAAAGGTGTTAAGAGGAGACCGTTGGCCTAACATCAGAGTTAAGAGGCTGAGATACAAAATAATAAGAGCAAATACATCGAAAGCTGAACAAGTGAATGAAGTTTCGAGTCAAAGTTCAAAAGCTGAAGGAGAAGAATTAAAGGAGTCAAACGAACCAGTGGAAATAAAAAGAGTAAGAAGACCCAACCAAAAGTACAGATCACCGGAATGGTCTTATGTGGCACTGTCTGAAGGAGGAAAAGAAGAAGCAGTGACTCGAGATAATTCGGAAGAGATCTTGAGAGAAGTGGTTGAGGAAGATACTGGTGAAATTCTGAAAGTACTCTTGACTGACATTGGAGAAGAGTCGAGTACTGAGGATTTTGATGTTGGAGATCTGATACAATTTGATGTTGAAGAAATTGAAGTGAAGAATGACAAGTATCCAAACTGAGTGAAAGAAGGATTCACTTGGATTAAGTGAACGGAGAGATCATTTGGATAAACTGAAAGCTGAAGAATTGCTGAAGAACTGAAAAAGTTCAAACAGTAGTGGAGTAATAGAGGCTAAACTAATATGGCTAACATAGAGGATAATAGAAATAGATGTGCCTTCTTTAAGAGGTGGTGTAGGATGTGCTGCTGCTGTACTGGATTATTAATGCTTCTATGGGGTGTTTTAGTTTTATTAGTTACTTTTAAAGTGGAGTTTGAGATGCATACAGAGAATGTGACAAATGTGGAGAAGAATTCACAAAAAGTAGTTCCAATTAGAATTAATAATGCTTACACACACAAAGATAGGTCAATTAATAACTTTTCTAGTAATGTTTTTTCGAAACTGTTATATGAATATGTAAAGACAATGGAAGTAAGGGATTGCTACGTCTGTATGCAGTTACCTGCATCCGTCTCAGAGGGTGTTACTTATCATCATTTACCAGCTACATATGGTATTTCCTGTAGTATTTTAAGTAGTGTTTTTTATTTGTTAGGGAAAGTAGATTATAAGATGTCTAACAGAGATAGTATTTTTGGGCACTTGCCAATGAACAAAGAGCTGAATCCAGCTAAAGAAGCTAACACTTTTGGTGAGATTTTTATTGAAGAAAAAGGATTAACATTAGATTACATTTTTAAGAATAATTTAACTTGCAGTTTGAAAGGAGAGGAGAAAGCTTTCCTGGATATGGTAGAAGAAAGGAGATTGAACATGCATGAGAAAGCAGGGAAATATAAAGTGAGTGAGACAATTTGGGACATTGAGATGGGAAAAGAGTTGAAGAATGGGGCTAGTCCAACTTTAGCTCTAGATGCACCACAGAAGGGTAAACTTTGTATTACAAGAAGGAAATCCCAATATGATACATATTTTGTCGGGACTAGTGAGTGCCATGATACATACTTCATTGCAACAGGTTGGGGTTTCAGAGGTGGAGAAGATACGATTTTTCCAGGAGTATATTATGTTTGTGGGAATAAGGCTTATTTCAAGTTGCCTGACCATTGGTATGGCATGTGTTATGTGGGCCTAGTTTTTCCCAAAAATTTTCATATAGATAAAGTAACAGATGTAGAAGATGTTAACTTACTAATGCGTTTTAAGAGAGAAACTTGGTCTGAAATAGTGGGTGATATTTTTGGGGTTTTGATTCCAGCAGTGGGAATTTCTTTGAATGCTTATGGAATTCGGAAGCTGTCTACAGTGGTTGATCGCTTATCGACAAATACCGCTGGAGGGTTTCTTTTGGTGAATACGGAATTAAGTGCCATGTCTATGCAAAATCGACTTGCCCTTGATATTCTATTGGCCAAGGAGGGTGGAGTCTGTGGAATGCTGAAAGTTCAACATTGTTGCACTTACATTCCAGACGAAAGCAGAGACCTAAAGGTCTATATCAAAAATATTACTGATTTGCATGAAGAATTAGTACCACTTGAAGCTGAGAGTTTGTGGACTAAAATAGCTAATAAAATGATAGCTGTTAAGGATTTTATTGCAAAGATAGGTAGTACTATTATAGGTAGAATATTGTTTCCCTTGTCTTGTATAATTGTGGCTTTATTAATAATAAGATTGGTGTGTGTGTGTTGTAAAAACAGGGGAGGGAGGAAGAAATTGAATAAAGAAAAGAAAACAAGAGGTTGAAGAGAGAACCTCAAGAAATTGAACTAGAAGAATTGAGGGAGAGTGTTTACTTAGAGACAAAAAGGGATGATGAAAGAGTGACTGGTGTTTAATGTTGTGTAAAGGGGAAAAGACATTTCCGATTTCTCCTAAAATGGGACTAAATTTTCACTAATTTTTTTTTTGGGTTTATTTGGTGATAAAATCACCAAAGGGGGGATTGCTGGAGCAGAGTTTTCAGTTTGAAAATTCTGGGGCTTTTGAAGCTCCGGCATGTCTATTCGTTGTATTAATTTATTAATAATTAATAATTAATTATTTGTCTTGTGCAAGTGCGTTTATATTAATCAATCCGTTTGTTTTAACAAGAAAGAGTTACACATGAGTGTGCTTAAATGTGCTGACTGATAATAACGCGTGTGTTAAATGTGTTTTCATGTTTAAACGTTGCTATGTGCTGTTTATTTTTGAGCACAAAACGCTTTTGAATTAATGCTTTTCTATGTTGCAAGTGCTAGATAAATGCATCCACATAAGGGTATTAGTGGGGTTAACACTGTTTAATCACTATGCTGTAGTAACGTTGTTTTTGTCTCTTTTAATTAAGATGGTCTATTAAGGCCTATGTTGGCCTGAGAAAGAAGGCTGAATAGTGAGCCTGACTGTGATTATAATTTGAAAACTGAGACGAGGGAGACCCCTGCTGGAAGTGGTCCTGAAGCTAACTGACCATGGTCCTTGTCGAAAAACTTTCCATGAGGACAGCAGCAGTTTTTTGGGAGTTCTCCAAGAGAAGTGAAAGTGTCCTTGGCAGCCTTGGGAAACAAAGGAGCCTTAGAAAGAAGCTCTGAACTGTGGCTCGATGACCGAGGAGAAGCAGGATAATTGTGATACATGTTTTATTTTCTTGGTTCCTGTTCCGTAGTTTTCGCTATGTGTATTTTTCCTGAGCGGAGATTCACAAATGTAGCAATGTTACATCCTTTCCTTCTCGCTCTGCTCAGCAAGTCCGGCGGACATTACAGCTTTTTCTATGTTCCCAATGTATCTTTCTATTGTTTAGAGTATTATAAGATGTTAGCCTAGAGAGGGTCTTTTGCCACTTGCCATTTTGCCTTTGCCGCGTATCGAACCTGCGTTGCTGAGGATTGATGCTGACGGGACTTCGTCTTGAGAGACATTTACCGAGAGACTTGTCCTGACCCGTTCTGACATTTAGCTAGAATAGGTAACTATGAGAAATGATTTACTCTGATTGATTTTTCTTGACTAATTTTAGATAAAGCAATATCATTTTAAACAATGTGTTGGATATTCTTTCTTGTCAATTATTGAGTTTGCATTATTGATTATTGTTGTATATATTGTATCGACTATGCTTAGGGACAGTCACAAAAAACAGGTCTTATCGACCTCGATATAGATGCAGGGTGTTTAGGAGTGTTTTCCTTCCACAGGTTTATTGCTGGTAGAGTATTTGAGCATATGTTAGTGAAATGGGCCCTAGCGTATGATGTATGCATGTGCGTGTAACTGTGAGATTACTCTATCTGTGGTAGTGGGAATATTGTACACACCCTGATCTCTATCAGCTGCATTTTGAGGATAATATTTTGCCCTCATTGTGGGTTTTGGTTCAGTTTTATTCCATTGCTTCTGTCACTTAGACTTAAAACTCACATTGAGATGGTACTCAGGTAGAATGCCACTATTTAAAGCTCACTGGTTTGAATAAATGTGTAAGGATGCAGCATTACAGGGAAGAAGTTCCCATCAGATTAGAGGGAAATATACATTTGGATGTATTGCATAAGCAAGGTGGTCAAGAGAGGTGGTTTACATACCGCAGAAGTAGAAGCGAATGAAATATGTGCAGGTGACATTGGACAGTGGATTCTGGGATATAATATTTTCTTCACAGAGGCTTAAATGGATTGATGTTATCAACTGGACTATATACTCTGAGTCATAATGTACAACCAAGAATGCCTCCCATTTTGCATAAAAAGCGTCAGTTTTGAGAGGAAACATCTGATGTATCCATGTTGCGGTTTTGTCCCTTTTCTGTTGCAGGTCCTAGGCCTACCCACAAAATTGATGTACCATTTTTATCGGGAGACTTGGTGGAATGCTGGGTGGAATAAAGTTTGTGATTCTAGAACCTGCCATCACAGAAACCTGAGGAAACTGTGTGCTTTTACTCAAAGATTGAGGTTTGAAAAATATTCTGGGAAATAAACCTGAGGAAAGCCATGTAAGTCACCCCAACCTGGATTCCAAAAGGTGTCTACAAGCTTTGGAGGTTCCCCCAGGTGCCAGCTGAGCTAGGGACCAAATTCCACAGCTACCCACTTTGCAAAAAAGCGGTCAGTTCTGAGTGAAAAAATGTGATGTATCCATGTTTCATTTTGGACCCATTTTGTTGCGGGCAGTAGGCCTACCCACACAAGTGAGGCGCCATTTGTTAATGGATTACTGGGTGGTATGCTGGGTGGAAGAAAGTTTGTAGCTCCCCTCAGATTCCAGAACCTGCCATCAAAAAGATATGAGGGAAATGTGTTTTTTTATAGTAAAAGTGTGAGGCTTGCAAGGAATTCTGGGTAAAAAAAACACTGGCTAGAGGCATGCCAGTCACCCCACCCTGGATTCCCCAAGGTATCTATTTATTAAAAACATGTGCAAGTTTGATAGGCATCCCTAGGTGTTGGCTGGGCTAGGACCCAAAATTCCCAGCTACCTACTTTGCAAAAGCAAAAGGAAAAGGTGTCCGACACGTCCCCGGACATTTTTACGTACGAATCTGAAAACTGAAGTCCGAGCTCGCAAGTACGATTCGTACCGTCCGTCCGATTGTACAACCGTATGGTAAAAAGACCGTCCGGAGCGAACTCCTTTAGCAACCATGGAGACGTCCAAACAGGTGCCCGGTACGTGCCGAACACCCTCCCCAGCCCCCCGTATGTACGCGCCGTCCCACCCCCAGCCCCACGGATGGACGCGCCGTACCCCCAGCCCCCCCGCGGATGGACGCGCCATACCCCAAGCCCCCCCACGGATGGATGTGCCGTACCCCCCCGGGGGGTGGGGGTATGCGCCGTACATACACGGGTGGGGGTCCGCACCGTACCTACGGGGGTGGGGGTCCGCGCCGTACATACACGGGTGGGGGTACGCGCCGTACATACATGGGTGGGGGTATGTGCCGTACATACACGGGTGGGGGTACGCGCCGTACATACACGGGTGGGGTCTGCACCGTACATACACGGGTGGGGGTATGCGCCGTACATACACGGGTGGGAGTATGCGCCATACATACACGGGTGGGGGTACACGCCGTACATACGGGGGTGGGGGTACGTGCCGTACATACACGGGTGGGGGTCCGCACCGTACCTACGGGGGTGGGGGTCCGCGCTGTACATACACGGGTGGGGGTACGTGCCGTACATACACGGGTGGGGGTACGCGCTGTACATACACGGGTGGGGGTATGCGCCATACATACACGGGTGGGGGTACGTGCCGTACATACACGGGTGGGGGTACGTGCCGTACATACACGGGTGGGGGTAC
Source organism: Triturus cristatus (assembly GCF_964204655.1). Classification (NCBI taxonomy): domain Eukaryota; kingdom Metazoa; phylum Chordata; class Amphibia; order Caudata; family Salamandridae; genus Triturus; species Triturus cristatus. The sequence goes on along the minus strand of NC_140591.1, from coordinate 554,200,240 downwards.
GCGCCGTACATACATGGGTGGGGGTCTGCACCGTACATACACGGGTGGGGATACGCGCCGTACATACACGGGTGGGGTTACGCACCATACATACACGGGTGGGGGTACGCACCGTAGCAACAGGGGTGTGGGTATGCGCCAAAAATACACGGGTGGGGGTCCGCACCGTACCAACGGGGGTGGGGGTCCGCGCTGTACATACACGGGTGGGGGTACGTGCCGTACATACACGGGTGGGGGTACGCGCTGTACATACACGGGTGGGGGTATGCGCCATACATACACGGGTGGGGGTACGCGCCGTACATACACGGGTGGGGGTACGTGCCGTACATACACGGGTGGGGGTACGCGCCGTACATTCACGGGTGGGGGTACGTGCCGTACATACACGGGTGGGGGTACGCGCTGTACATACATGGGTGGGGGTATGCGCCATACATACACGGGTGGGGGTACGCGCCGTACATACACGGGTGGGGGTACGTGCCGTACATACACGGGTGGGGGTACGCGCCATACATACATGGGTGGGGGTCTGCACCGTACATACACGGGTGGGGATACGCGCCGTACATACACGGGTGGGGTTACGCACCATACATACACGGGTGGGGGTACGCACCGTAGCAACAGGGGTGTGGGTATGCGCCAAAAATACACGGGTGGGGGTCCGCACCGTACCAACGGGGGTGGGGGTCCGCGCCGTACATACACGGGTGGGGGTACGCGCTGTACATACACGGGTGGGGGTACGCGCGGATGGACGTGCCGTACCCCCCCGGGGGGTGGGGGTATGCGCCATACATACACGGGTGGGGGTCCGCACCGTACCTACGGGGGTGGGGGTACGCGCCGTACATACACGGGTGGGGGTACGCGCCGTACATACACGGGTGGGGGTACTTGCTGTACATACAGGGGTGGGGTACACGCCGTACCTACACGGGTGGGGGTACGTGCCATACATACACGGGTGGGGGTACGCGCCGTACATACACGGGTGGGGGTCTGCACCGTACCTACGGGGGTGGGGGTCCACGCCGTACACATGTGGGGGTGGAGGGGTATGACGCGCCCATCCGTGGGGGGGCTGGGGTTACGGCACGTCCATCCGTGGGGGGCTGGGGGGATGGCTCGTCCATCCGCGGGGAGGCTGGGGGTACGGCACGTCCATCCGCGGGGGTACGGCACATCCATCTGCAGGGGGCTGGGGGTACGGCACGTCCATCCGCAGGGGGGCTGGGGGTACGGTGTGTCCATCCGTGGGGGCGCTGGGGGTACAGTGCGTCCATCCGCGGGGCTGGTGGGGGACGGCGCGTACATACGGGGGGCTTGGGGGGGATGGCGCGTACATACGGGGGGCTGGGGGGGACAGCACGTACATACGGGGGCTGGGGGGGGACGGCGCATACCGGGCCCCCTATTCTGCTCGCATCGCGGCGTACTTCGCTTTTCCGGCACTTTTTGGGTGCCGTAAAAATATTGCCGTCCGGACTGCTGTCGGTACGAATCGTACTTGCTGGGACGTAAAAACATGCCTAACTCCGTCCGGACGTCTCATCCGCGGTGTCCCGGATCACATTCGTATGTATTTTGCTGTCGGTTGGTGTTTTTTCCGACTCGTACGGAAATGGTGTTTCCGTACGAATCGTACTTGCAAGTTTGTATGGTGTTTTTACCGGGTACGGAGAAAACGCTCCGACCGACGGTTCGTACCCGGTTTTCCCTGGATCGGAATCGGCCCCTATGTGTCTGTGTTGCATTTTTGGCTGTTTTCTGTCATAGGCACTAGGCTTATCCACACAAGTGAGGTATCATAGTTATCAGGAAACATGGGGGAATGCTGGATATAGGGACGCTTTTGGCTCTCCTCAGGTTAGAGAATTTTCCATTAAAGAAATGTGAGGAAAATGTGTTTTGTTGTCAAAGTGTGAGGCTTGTAAAAGAATCTGGAAAAAAAACATGCTGCTAGCCACAAAGGTCACTCCACCCTTGATTCCCCAAGCCATGGCACAAAATACACAGCTACCCATATTTAAAAAAGACTCAGTTCTGAATGAAACAATTTGATGTATCACTTGAATGTTTGGCCTTTTACTTTCATGTGCACTAGGCCTACCAACACAAGTGAGGTACCATTTTTATCAAGAGACTTGGGGTAATGGTGGGTATAAGGAAGTTTTTGGCTTCCCACAGATTCCAGAAATTTTCATCAAAGAAATGGGAGGGACATGTGTTTTTAGTCAAAGTTTAATGTTTGCTAAGGATGCTGGGTAAAAACATCCTCGTAGGCGCCACACAATTCAGCCCACCCTGGATTTCTCTAATTGTCGACTTTTCAAAATGAAGAGGTTTTCTAGGATTCCACAGGTCCTGCCTGAGCTAGGTTTCAAGGGGCATATTTACAACGAGGCGATAAAAAATGATCGCCGTTTTAGCGGCCGTTTTCGGCCGAAATGCGGCGATCATTTTATTGCTATATTAGCAAGGTCACGCTAACACGTGAAACCTTGCTTTATCGTGGGGATTTCTAACGCCCATCTTTGCATCTCTGATGAGATGCAAAGTAGGCGTTCCTGACCTGACATGATAGGAGAAATGTCGCTAAGCGACATTTCTCCTATCATCAAGCCCCACGCTATGAAGCATAGCGTCAGGAAAAGTAGCGATAACACCTGTTATCGCTACTTTCCTAACACCTGCTTCAGGACTGACTTAGCCATGATATCCTATGGAAGGTGGATAGCATGGCTAAGTTTGTGAGTCGCTATCAACTAGCTAACTAGAGATTATCGCTGGGTTTCCAGCGATAATCTCACGTTAGCCAGTTAGCGCTAGGATTTTTATCGCCGATGAGATAAGCGTTGCTAATAGCACGCTATTAAAAATCGGCGCTAGCCGGCGATAATTATTCGAGCGCTAAGTGCGCTCAGCGATAATTATCGCCGGTTGTTGTTGATATGCCCCTAAATTCCTTAGCTGCCCACAAAAGGGGAAAAGGGTATTGTCAGTGGAAAAATGTGGTGTTCATGTTGGATTTTGGCCCTTTTCCTGTCACAGGCAGTATGCCTTTCCACACAAGTGAGGTACCATTTTTATTGGAAGCCATGAGGCAACATACAATAGCAGAATATTGTGTTATTACCAATTTTATTTCAATACATTTGTGCATTCCAAATATAAGCCAGTATGAAAGAAAGAAGGCATTTTAAAAAATGCCCTCTGAATCACATGCTGGTATGGGTACCCACAAATTCAGAGATGTATAAATAACCACTACTCCTAAACTCAACATATTTCACCATATAACTAGGCTTTTACTTGGTACACTATGAAACACCTTACACAGCTAAGCTCTGTCATTGGCTCTAAGTATCTTGGAGAATCCACAAACCCTATATTTTCCCACAACCAAAAGGTCTAGTGGATGTAATGGTATATTGCTACTGTAAGTCAGCCATCGTGACAAACAGTTACACATGAAAACGTATTACAAATAGCTGTGTCTTTCTACTCATTTTCAATATTTAATTATTTCAATGCCTAAGGTCTTTTATTAGTTTGGTGGTCTTAGGACTGCCGTGATGGCAGTATCAAATTAATCACCGCACAGCCTGAGGCCCGACTGCCATATTATGAGGCATGCATTTACAGAGATGAAAGACCACCATGGTCCCACCGCCACCACCTGGAAATCCCACCTGCAGCGGCGCCAGAATTGGCCAATGTATCTGAAAGAGGGCGGACTGCCAGTGTTACCACCAGCCCAATTACGAGCTGCCTTACAGCTTGTGTGAATGTAGCGGTCCAACCTCCACATATGAGCTGGCAGAAAGGGAGGTATGTAAGGTTGAAACTCATGTGTACTCACCTCCACATGTCTTGTGCCACCATCTTTTTTGCTTCATTTGGTAGGATCTACTTACTGGGGCCTCTGACCCATGTTGCTCTCTGCTCATCTCAAGTATGATTAGGTAGGTTGCCTTTATCGGGTCCCGTTGCTTCTGGACTTCTTTGATGTCCGGTTTATTCATGTCTGTATGTTTCTGTTTCATCTAGAAATGTTGAGAGGTCCAATGACGCTCGTAATTTACACATTAGACATGTGAATGCCACAGCATTGTTGTGCCTTTGATATTACATTCCTGTTATAAATTGGATTTCTGGTTGGCTAAGGCTTGCACCAAAGCCAGGCAGAAACCACCACTCTAGTCAGGGCAAGGAAGTTACACGCCAAAGATAACCCCTGCTCACCCCCTTGGTAGCTTGGCACAAGCAGTCAGGCTTATCCCGGAGGCAATGTTTAAAGCGCTTGCGCACGCACACAGCGACAACACCCTAGGTACACCACAAAAGGAACTCTACACAAGGTTATATATAAAAATAGTCTTTGTATTGTCATAAATACATTAGAAACAATCACATAATATACACTGTGCCAACTGGCACTAGGCAATATTCACAGGGGACTATTTACACATGACAGGGCCAATGGGCCCACTGTCAAAACCCTAAAAATTCACCAATTGTAAATGTAGCACAAATAGTAAATGTAGCGCACAACCAGTAACTATTGGTTAAGTTAGGAACTTAGCATGAGATCCTGCAACGTAAAACAGAGGATGCGTAAATCACCTTGCGTATGAATCACCTTAGGCATAAAACTACATTAGGCATCACAAGCATAAACCATGATATGCAAAACAACCTCATAATCATATAAACACATTTAGAGGTATCAAACAGGGTGCATAAAACATACTACATACATTACATTTCCTAGCACCACGTAATCACCTTAGGGCCTGGCGCCCTACAATCCTAACAGTCCCCCTGGCCAACTGGCCATCTAAAAAGGGGCTCAAATGCCCTGTGTCCCAAAAGTCAATGCGCGCTGCCAAAGCAGCGAAAGTCAAGGGTGCGCAATCTGCACAGGCCTAAACGATTCAGCTGGCACTAAGTGCTGCGCAGCTGTGAGTGTTAGGGGCAAAGGCGTGCATCTCACTCCTAACTCAACATGCCCCTGGAAGAAATAATAGCCTAAACGGTGCAGCTGCCCACTACTTGCTGGGCAGCTGTAAATATCGAATGAGGCTTGAGCTCTCAATGTGCCCTTAGAACAAATGCCAACGTTGGAGAGGCCCTCTGGCAGGTGGGCCGATCAAGGACAAAACACTGGCACCAACTGTGCCCTGAAAACCATTGTGCACAAAACGTTGCAGCTGCCCTCTGTCTGGTGGGGCAGCTGGGTATCTAAAAATGAAGCCTGGCACTACGTGCCCTCTGGCCCCACCGGGACCTTTCTAAAACCTTACCCCAGGTTGGAGCGCACTGGCAATTTATATAACAATGCCCCCGATGGAGCCATGCACAGGCACCCACGACAACGAACACAATGGTGGGGTGGGCACCCGCCGAAATCACAATAAAGCGGCAAGAGGCGAGGTAGGCACCCGCGAGGACAAGAATAAAGATAAGTGGGGTGGGCACCCACTTCCCCCAGCAGCTCGGGGGAATCCCCACATCGGGATTCCCTCCTGAATCACGGCAGCAGCGCTCGGCACGCCGCCAGCTCCTCACTCTCCTCTGGGCAATAATAAAGGCGTTCCCAAAATTAAAAATAGAGCGCTCACCGGCGCTGAAGCCCAAAGTCCAGGGAAAGTCTTTTGGAATGAAGGGGGTCAAAGGCTGGGCCCAGGCAGGACAGCTCACAGGGCCCTACAGCAGGGAGGCAGTCCCTTGTGGTGGTTCCTCCTGGTGCCCAGCAGCAGCAGCAGGCCCCCCTCAAGTTAGGAACAACTCAGCAGAGAACAAAATTCATGGGGTCACAGCACTTTCTCTTATACACAGATTTCCTTTGTCACAAAGGTGCAGGGCCAGGGGGAAACCAGATGCAACTGCTTTGGGGGAGCTTTGGAGCACTTTGTTGTGCTCCGCTCCTCTCTCCATTGTCAGGTGGGGGCTAGGTGCTCAGGTGCACCACAGGGGGTGTAGCCAGCATTGTGGAGGGAAGGCACAGCCCTATTCAGGTCTCAGGTGCAACTCCTCCCTCCCATCTACATGCAGATCTCCCTATTCACCACTGGGCAGACTCATCCTGGCTCCTGGAATTCCCTAGCCCTCTCAGCTCCTGTCAATCACAAGCTAGACATGCACTCCACATCAGGCAGGCAGACACACAGTACACAGAAAGGGCAACTTCTAGAAGTGGCACTTCTCCTATAGTTATAATAAATCTGCGCACATCATTGCGCAGCATTTATTCTTATGAGTTTGCACATACTAAACTTGACCCTGCACTCCTCTCACACCAGGAATTATCATGGACACACATATCCCCCATGCATTCCTATGGGAGGGCAGGCCAGTCTCACTGACGGTAACACAGAGCGCACGCACTTTACACTGGGACACAGTGCTAAAGTGCCTAGAGGCCTAAAACCACTAACACTACATATGGAAAAAGGCTAGGATAAATGCAAAAAGTTTAGGGGTGAACCTGCCAAAAGGGCCAGGTCCAACAATTCCTGTGAACCTCGCTGTACAGTAGTTTTTTTCTGAATTATTCATATTTGGATTACCACTTATTCCTCATGGTCTTTCGGGTGTACTTTTCATATGCAGTTGGTTTTCCTTTTCTTCTAATGGGAATAGCTTGCCTTGTTTGGCTCCTGGGTACACACTGTACAATAGCATGGTTACACCTGGTGTTCTCCTGGTTCCATATTGCCCCGCTTTTAATTGTATTATGTTATTGGATTTTTCTTCTGTTCCAAGACCACTGATTGTGAGCACTTGTGGGCACCCTACATAGTCAATAAATCAGTATGTCTATATTTTGAGAGGATGGCCTCCTGTCACTGAACACATTTAGACAGACAGCACGCTGATGAAGGATTTTTCCATCTCCTGTCTACTTCCGAAATGCATATCGGCACATTACTGTTTATTAAAGTACTCATTATGTACAGTACTGATCACACATATACTTTTATATAATGAGTAATTATTTTTAATTTTTGTGAATATTTTTTCCTTGTATGTTATATGTTCACTTTTCTTGTATATTGTTTTCTCAGTCTTACGATCTATGTTGATTTTGTCATTATTTGCACTGTGAAATAATATGTGTTTTGTATGTATTTGTACTACTGTATTGTAGTTGTGGGTGCTCACTAATTAAATACATAGAATTATTATATTGCATGCATTTTCATTCTACTTTTTATATACAAAAAATATTGATGCACATCTATTTAAAAAAAGATGAAGAATTTATGAATAAATTTTGTATGATAGATAAAATAAACTTTTAATACCACTGGTCGGGTGCATGGCCCTTTGTATATCAAGGACATATTGCAGCATAATATATCCTGTTGTTTGGAGAAGTTCTTGTTTGTATTTTCCATTGTGCCGCCATGGCGCCAATCGAACATATCCTACCGCTGCTGTACCTGCTTGATGATGTCCAAAACCAACACCATCGCTGATACAACTGACAGTAAGTTATACCATTACCTGCTTCCATAGACTCCTCGGCAAATACATGCCTTACCATGTACCAGGCAAGGAGTTGGGGGTCCCTGGGCCATTTTTAGTGGGGCCCTGTTCTGAATTTTTTTCAATGTATAACCCGAATACAGATCTTTGATGCCCTCTTTGGCCAGATCACGGACACTGCACATGCACACTCCACACAAATAGACATGTGTTGACATCTCATAGTCAGTGATAAAGATGTGTGCATCAAATTGTGTCACACAACAGCACCTCCTCATCAATATCACATCAATCAATCTCTGTAATACCCTCACATTGCACACATCCTAGGTCCTGTTGTGTGATCAAAAATAATCTGTATGGATGTGTCATGAAACTGTAACACACCTTCTCTGCTACGACCCTGTATTGAACTCTCACACAATATCCTAATTAAAAGGTAATATCAGTAAATGGGATTACAAATAACCAGTTTGAGAAGCATTCAAAGGGTACAATGTAAACACTCTCTGCAGAATAGGTCTGCCTCTACCAGGGGGACCACTCCTGAAAGGCTGGGTGACTGGGCCAAAGTCCACAGTGCACATGCCTCAACACCCCCTTGGTAACAGGACCTGTGGATTGAATTATATCAGGGACAACCAATAGCATCACCAAGGGCCATGCATATGTGGGAAATGTGTAAGTGCAAGTCGTGAAAGTAAACACAACAGTAAGACCATTTGTGCCACATATAGATAAAGTATGTGTAAGGTGCACAGAAGAAAATTTAAACGTCCATTCAAATGTCCTCAAAGGTAATAAATGTGTGGATAAACAAATATCTAACTTGAACACATCAAAAACATATCCAACCTACATCATAGGGAGAAGTGCCCTAAATGATGTTGACCTTGGCCATGCCAAGCGGAACTACTTACCATATAATATAACGTTCAATGCAATTTCAGCTCCAATTGGATTTATCTCACATAGAAATCCATTCAAAATTTCCCCTTGTCCTGTGTAACTCTAGAACCGTGTCCAGGGTAAGATCATGCTAACCACTTCAACTGCATCAGCAATCAGGGATGAAACAAACACAACTGTAGACAAACATCACTACCTATCCAATAACATCAAATAATTTGAAAAATAATGGCAGGACTTGTGTCTTCCAAATTATTAAACCTTTTGATTAATGGATGAAAGACATCAGGTGAAACAAAGGCCAGTGACCACTCAATTCCTGAAATCCAGGCCGAAGCACAATATTGTGCTACCAAACGTGTCCTTACTGACACTGCCAGGTAACCTCCTCACAAAGGAGCATCCATTGGCCATAGCAGGTACCTCATAGATAATACTAGGGAGGCGGTCAGTTTAGGGAGGTGTAGGTTTGGTTTTGGGAGGGGTTGCTTGGACTTCTTAGGGAGATGGCTGGGTTTATTGGGGGTGGGGATGAGATTTTTCATGGGTATATTGGGATGTGGAAGGAATAGGTTGGGCTTAAGGAGGGGTTTTCTTGGGTCTGTTATGGGTTAGGTTGTGTTTAGTGGGGTGGGGAATCAGGGTTGGATTGGGATGTTGAAGGAATGGGTTGGGCTTTGAAAGAGGTTTATTTGACTTTTGGATGAAGGGTTGGATTCCACAGGGTTATGGGCAAGGGAAAACAAGACAGTTTCACTGGGAAAATGGAGAGAATGATTGGGAGGGGATTTGGTTTAGGAGACAGAGGGAGTGGAAGTGAGAGGTGTGTGGTGTATCTACTGTGTGTTTTGAAGGTATCTGTTCTGTGGTAAATGTGAGTGTTTGTGTTTTTTGGTGCATGGGATGTGGATATGCTAGGTGTTGTGGAAGGATCTGTGGGTGTTGGTGGGGTGTCTGCAGGAATGCTGGTGGTTGTAGAGGGGTTTGTGGATGATGGTGTGGTGTCTGGGTCTGATGAAGTGTGTGTGTGTGTGTGTGTGTGTGTGTGCAGATGTGTGAATTCACTTGGGACAGGTATGGGAATAGGGCATTTGGATGGGGAAGTAGCAGGAGGTGGGGTGGAAAAATGGGATGGTTGGAAGGCTGCCATGAGGGAGGATAAAAATATAACTGTACATCGCATGCATTTACAACGCATGCAATTACAACGCGGTTGTTACAATAACTGCATTGTTACATCGCAGTACCATTACAACGCAAGTCGTTACAACGACTTGCTGTAGGGGGCGTTGGATGCAGTGGTCCTCATAACACATCATGATGTCATTAAGGTCAAGTTAAATACCAATGTACCATCATTATGTGCCATCCATGTTGGATGCCATGCCTTGTGAAGGCCACAATGGGGATTATTGGTGCATGTTGAATTGTAGATAATGATTATGTGAAATATGTGTAATGCTTTATGAAACAATCATGTTTTGCCACATGACATTTGGCTTACTCTTCATATATGTTACTCTGGACAGTGAGAATAAAGCTCAAAATTGTATTACTTTTTCTCCTCACATAGGAACCTTGAGAGAGGGAAGAGATAATAGCCTCCAGTGTACCACCCATTCCAGATATTGAGACCAGGCAAGAAAGAGATGTTATCAGAAACTTTTGTTTGAATAGGCAAACAATACAGGATTTCTGTCATTAGTTATAGCTTGACCTCCTTCCTCAAGTCACTTATTCTACATGTATCAAACCAATTGTGAAACTTTAGTCAGTATTGTGTTTTCTGGCCACAGGCTCCTTTCAAAACACTGTGGCTATATCTGGTGGTGTGTCACAACCAATGTTCAGTGGTGTACTACAAGATGTGCTTTCAGCAATGATGAAACTCATGGACAGGAACATCCAGTTACCCACATGTGAGAATTTAGCCATTGTGAAGGGTGAGTTCTGTAGATTTGATCACATCCCACATGTGGTTGGATCCATTGATGGCACCTATATTGCATTAGTGCCACTGCAAGCCAGGGACAAATTTGCCGTAACAGGAAGCACTTCCATTCTATCAACGTGCAAGTTGTCTGCTTACCAGATTTGCACACCCCAGATGTCTGTGCCCGGCTCCCAGGATCGGCTCTTGATTCCTTCATACTGCAGAACAGCACTATACCTCAGCTGCTGTCACAACAAATACCAGAGAGATCCTTGCTTGTTGGTACGTTTGATCAGCCCTAACGTTGTATGGGTAATGTCAGGTAGTATAATAAGATAGTGTATAACATATTGTTGCACTTCTGTCTGTCTTACATCTAGGAAACTCCTCATATCCCAACCATCCATAGTTGTTGGACCACTGAGGAATTCAACTACACTAGTGGATGTCTACTTTAATGAGGTCCATGGAAGAACACAGCGGTCAGTGGAGTGGGCTTTTGGGCTCCTGAAGGACAGATTCAGATGTCTGGACAAGACTGAGGAAGCCCTGCCCTAGTCACCCATGAAGGTGAGTCAAATAACTGTGGCCTGCTGTATGCAGCAAAACATTGCCCTGCAACTGAACATCTCTTATATCGCATATGATGAAGACCATGATGAGCTACCAGGAGTCAGGGTCTCATCGACAACTTCTTCTCATAAGTATACGTATTTTGAAATATGTCATGACTTTGACTATTAACACAACTCTTGTTGGGATGATGTAAGGAGTATATTTATGGAAAAAAACTAAGAACATAAAGCTCTGGTAAAAGGTGTTTGTTTTGTTAGTGTTGTTTTGCTTAGTTTAGAATTCTGTCTTGGACTGTGCTCTTTAGAAGTTGACTATGTGAATTTTGTCATATGTAGAGTGCCATAGCTAATCTCTTTGTTTTGGTCTGTTTAGATACCTTCAACATATCATCTTTATTTAGACATTTCAGGTTTGTGATATTAGCAGGTATATCATGCTGTTTGGACATATGAAGTGGACATGGATTGTCCCTGGGAATGCCTGTCACAGACCTTGGGTGTACAAAACCGGTACCAAGGCAGCTTGCACGGCTATTGGATGGACGTTAAGAGGGGTCCATTGGATGTTTTCCTTGTGGTATGGTGATCCTAATGCAATATGTTTTCTATCATGTGGTCCAACACAATGTTGTGTTGTGCTCCAACACAATGTTGTGTTGGGCCCAAATCATTCTATTTTGCCGTCACTATGGCTAAATCCTCATTGTGTATGAACTGTATGTAGCTGTTGATATGTCTCCTCACTGTAGGCCAAAGTACTTGTGGCACATCACTGACATACTTGTGTGACATTCCACCAGATGCAGTACACTGGATAGGAATGACCCTTTGATCAGAAACTGTTGTACTGCCATGTGTCTGTTTATTGGTTTAAATGATCTGGAATTCCTTTTCTGAGGTAGCCGGGATGCTCCAGCTGATGATGTAGACCTATATTTATGCTGCCGATTCTATAGAAAAATTGTCTGATGGGTCCCATCCTTCCATGTTGGTAAGCCCTGCACCTTAAAATTTGATCAATCACACAGAATATTTGATTAATTTCTGATTTGCTATATTTCTGTCATCATGCCAGCCTATGGTTGGAACAATGGGATTAAAGATGTTATAAAACCAGACACTTGTATGTATGTGTTGGTGTGACATGGATGTGATACTGAGTTAAACATTGTTTACATACAACACATCCATGCTTACATAAGTAGCTTGCTTTGGCATTATAAAGTTCATATGGGAGTATAAATACATTGCTAGATGTGAAAAATAAAACAGGAGGCAATGAGTTTGTGGCAAGTGTATTTATTGCAGTGAACAAGGAGAAAATAAACAATGTGCAAAACCAAACAGGGAAAACCAAAAGTGAAACGGTCAGTCATGGTGAATGAAACCATAGTTGTAGATGCAAAATTATCTGAATTCTATAGTCCAAAATACTTCTTCCATCAGAAATTTAAACGTGTCCAGCAATAGTCCACAAAGTGAATGTCTTGCACACACAGGCTGAAATCAGGTATGGGGTTTCTTACTGGTGTTGGTTGTTGTTTTGCCATCCACACCTCTTGGATTTTTGGGTGGACATCCCCTCCTTTTGGGGAGAGGGACCCACTGCTGCTGAGACAGGGCTGTCTGCAGCTGTCTTCCTCTGACAGGGCTTCTCTTACTGTGGCTGCCACAGATGTCTATGGCCCAGATGGAGGAATGGATGATGCATGATGTTCTGCAGCACTCCAATGAGCTGACCCATGATGGTGTTGTGGGTGGCCAGCTTCTAGTGTATGCCCCTCTGCAGCTTCTTCATCTTCCAGATTTCTGTTAGTACCTGGCCCATCACATCTTGGGAGTCTTGATAGAATTCCAAGACTTGGTTGTGTTGCGGGGATTCGGCACCTACACAGAACTATGAGCAGGAAAACAGGACTTCGATGTATAGGGGTGTACCAACCTATCACCTTAGTACCCAAAAAAAGTCAAACCGACTTGCTATAGTGTCTCATTCGTTCTCCTCCAAAATCACGAAACTACAAATGATTAGACAACCCAGAACACAACACTCCCGACTCTCTCAGGAATCGCGGTAGCAAGACATACCCTTTCGCTCGCTCGCTCGTACTTGTCTAAAATAATAATTGGCAGAGTCACTGTAATAGTTTAAAATATTTATTTTAACTATCGTGCTCAATAATATAGTATACAAGCCACTGCAAGCAGCAAAATGCATAAACTTAGAACAATTAGCATTGTTACATTTCCATAGAATATGAAGGGGGTTGTCATTAAATACTGACAGTGGAAAAAGGCCAATAAGACCTAGCCACCCTCCCCTTGACTGGAAGAAGTTCATTATATAAAAGAAGATCTCTGGGCTTTGTCAGCAGACCCCATACCTTAAAGCCTAGATGGAAGGGTTACATCATAGGAACAGCATAGCTCTTCTCCATGGAAAGGGCTCTCTCCAAGTGTGTGTTAAAACCACATGCATCCCCGTAAGATCAAAGCACAAGTCTCCAGCAGTGCAGCTGTGTTTAGCATGTTTTGTCTAGATGCTAGTGACTGAGCAGAACAGAATAACAAGGGGCATTGTTTATCGACCTTGCACATCGTGTTCAGACTAAACTCCAGGAACTTAGCAGAGAACGTAAACAGCAGACAGTTCTCATATGAAAGGCATAAACAGAGTCTTGCAAAATAGAGAGCATGTAGTAACGTGCGCAAAAGCAGTATCATGGCAGCAAAGCTCATGCTAACTTAGCAATGTCGACAATGACCCTAACGGCCATATAACTAGGCCTGGGCGTAGCTCGCGAAGTAGCACTTCGCGAAGCTACACAAAGTGAAGTTCGCACTATGCGAGCTACGCGTAGCACTTCGCGAACTGCGTAGTACCTTGTTCGCACTGTGCCAGATGTCGTTTTCAATGATTGCACATTGCGGACAAGCAACCGGCACTGTGCAATCATTGAAAATGGCATCTTGCACAGTGCGAGCTGTAGTTTTCTGCTGCTCGAGTAGATTTTTTTCTCGAGCTTCAGCTTTCTCAATGCGAACTGGTAGTTTCTCATCGCGAGCGGTCGCGAGCATACGCGACCACTCGCAATGAGAAACCTGACCTCCTCACGTTGGGAATCTCGCCGGGAGGTTTATTTTCCATGCTCGCGATCGCCAACTTGAAGTTGCTGATCGCGAACAAGGAAAAAGTCTCGCCGGGATGTCATTTTGCTTGCTCGCGGTCGCCAACTTGACGTTGAGGACCGCGAGCGAGCAAAAAATGACCGCAGCACTACGCAACACTACGCTACGCGTGTTCGCACTGTGCTACGTGCAGTTCGCGTAGTGCGAAGTAGCGCGAACTTCGCAAACTACGCGAGCGTAGCGTAGTGCTTCGCCCAGGCTTACATATAACAGTTGATGGTGGTCTGGGTGAAAGTGGCCTCAGTGAGCTCACTCAGAGGGCCTACAGTTACCCTCCCCCAAACTCTATCCCCACAGGTCTGGGCCCTTGGCCCAGGCTATGCCATCCCACTGGTTCCTGGTTCCTCAGTGATTGGGTTGGTGGTTGGCACCTCAGAATTCTAGATGGGGGGCACAAGATGTTACTGACTGTGACAGGTACACAGATTGGGGGATCGGGTTTGGCTGTGGTGTTGCAACTGGGGTGGGAGGTGTTGTTGTGGGTGCAGTAAGACCTACTGTTGCCATCTGCACAGGTTGACCAGGTGTGCCAGGAAGGCCATCCACGTTCACATCTCCCGGAGTTTTGTCCTCACTAAGGGCTTGATCCTGGGGTGGATTTGGTGCCAAGCTCTGGCCAGGTGCTCTGCCAAATAGACCTGTATCACATTTTGTTTTACAATAAATAGAGACCTAGGAATAAACAAGGTAGGTAGAGATTACTATTGTGATCCATTTTCGTGATATTGAACTTGTTTACAAAATATTTGGAGACATTCAATACATATAGTAAAATTGATCAGCTCATCTGATGTTTAGATATGTTGCATTTTGGAATACGAAATTAACATGGCATCTCCTAAACATTTAAGCAAACACAGTGTAGAAGTAACATGTATTTGACCATTCCAATGCCTTGTTGTGTGGAATGCAGGCAAACACGCAACTTGGTTGCAGTGACGGCCCGTGTAGGGCGTTTTACCGGGGCGGTGACGTGGCGCAGAGGAGGGGCAGGGTGGGGGGTTGCAAAATGTGGCAAACGGCCGATTTCAGGTAAGTTATGAAAAAAATTAATAAAACGAATTTCGGTGCGCGCGCTGCATCACCAAATGCGATGCAGCGTGCGCAACAAAATTTGTTTTATTAATTTTTTTCGTAACTTACCTGAAATCGGCCGTTTGCCGCATTTTCCATCCCCCCACCCTTCCCCTCCTCTGCACCACGTCACCGCCCCGGCAATTTTTTGGAGCTAAATGTTTTCCTTCATTGAGTTATAGCTCAGAACATCTCAAAGGCAAACACGTGACAACTTTCAAAAATCTACAGTCCGCCCTGTTCAAAAGCATATTTTACCTAACTTGACACACCTGCCAAGCAGAAGTGCGTCTGGAATTCGAACTTCTGCACAAGCTCCCAGTCAGGAGGGCTGCTTTAATAAAATTTGTGCTGGAAGATGAGAGCCACACCCCCTGAGTTTCTGGCTGCTTAGTGTTGTGTTGCTTCTAAATGAAAAGCCAGCATACTAATAAAAATGACTGGCCAACAGTACTCCATCAAGATTTGACATTTCTCAATCTATATGAGGCCCAGGAGCTAAGTATCAGCTTTAAAGCTTTATTTAGAACAAACAATGAATTACAAATCAGTAAGCCATATAAAATATCTTGGAGTATAACAACAAATATGAAGAGTAAACTGAGATAAATAAAAAGCTGTTTACAGTTTTACATTATAAGAGGAAGGAAAGGGATAAGGGTCAGACATAATCAAGAACTGAAGATCGAATTACAATGCATATTAGTAATCAATGAAGAAGTAATTAACATACCAATAAATAATAATGAGGACTGATATACAGTAAAAGGTTGAGAAATAACATCTTACTGAGGTCTAAAATTTCCTGAACGTATATTGGATATAACTTCTTTTTTTGCAACGTTATTAAAATAAGTGGCTAATGGTAATCAATATATATCACTATTAACAAGTGGATTAAGAGAGGATGCAAAAGTAGCATCTAATCTATGATAATGGCAAGGATTATTCCACAATGCCTTAATTTAGAGTTTAGTTGAGCATTTCCAGTGTAATTTAATTTGTTGAAAGGCTAGTGCTAACATAAGATCAAGTAACCTTTTTTCATGTAAAAATAGAGCCAAAGGTTCTATCAAACTACCTGTAAAAAGGATATCATTGGTCAGAGGTAAGCATAAGTGAACAATTTTAGAAATAAGAGATCCAATATCCACCCAGAAGGAGGCAACAGAGGGACATAAGAATAAAAAATGTAACAAGTCATCAGAAGGTGAGTTGCATGTCCAGCAAGAGTCATTGTTTGTGTGAGAAAATTTAAAGTAAAGTCGGTGATATAGAAACAGCATAGATTGAGTGGTAGAGGCAGACCTAGAGATTTTTTATGATCTTGTCCAAAACCGAACCAAAGATACTACATCAATGTATTCAAATTGAAAAGTAAAGTTGAAACTGTTATGTCTGTTTGCCTCATACCGACTTGAATGTATTCATAGAAAAAGTTTTGCAAAGTGACTGTTGACTCTCATATATTAGGAGAGTGTGACTACAAGAAAGATTAATAGAATTCTTTAATAAGTAAAAGATTCAAAACTATAAACATCAAAAGAATCAAAAACTCGCCGACAGTACCTTTTAAGTTCTGTTGGAAACGCCAAGAAAAACCTTCATGATGTCCGCCATTTAATATAATTGAGAATTACTGAACTTTGTCTTTTATGGATGACTATGAAGCGTTGTTCTAAAAATATATTACACTCATCTCTTGCCTGTACAGGGCCATGAAAATGTCAAAGAGTTATTGCCTCAGAAACAAAACTGTAATGCACGTTTAAAATGGACTCGGCTGGAGCCACGGAGCACACACATTGAAGAAACTTAAAAACATACTATTTCAGTAAAAGCACACCCTCAGATATGCATAGTACACTATCCTATATAGGATTTCGAACAGATTCCTTCTCAGTGCTAAGAATTGATTTATCTTGTGTCCTGTACACCAAATGGATACTAAAATGCACCCATCCTGTGCCTGCCAAACGACACCCTCTTCTTTCTTAATCTGCAGCCATTATTATCAAGTCTGTTGGAGATCAAAATGCGCTAAAGATCCACTGCAGTAAGGACTCTATCAGTTCTATAATGGCAGACAGCATCACTTAAAGGTGACAGGTTACCTCTTGATGAAATGTAACATACCGAATGTAACCTCCAGTATGGGACACTTGTGCGGTAATTTAGCACTCTTTGTCCCTTATTACCAGCTTGTTGCTGTAGGGTGGGTCATTAACTTATCACACATGATAAATACCATTACCATAAGCTGAGGTATTTCACACAGTGATGAATACTGTCTCTTCAAAGTTTAAAAGAAAAAAGCAAGGCATAACATGTGGAATTCTGCGTGTTTTGCCTTTTTTTCTGCGTCTTTTCCCTTGAAACTTCTTGGCAGGTTTGCCCTGTCTGAATTAATCAGGGGCAAACATCAATGCTGTGATAATTATCACACAACTTCTAATCCTTGTGTAAAAACATGTTTTCACAGTCATCGGAATTTAGTCCTGAATTGGTACTGATGGCCTCCGTGTCATCCGTCAACTGCAGAAGGTAGCAGAGCTTCATCTATAGCTAATTCATTAGAAACCTAATGGACTTTTGCAGTTTATGATTGTCAATATAACCTTCACTGAAATGGGTCAGCACCTCAACCACAAAAGTGCCTCATCTGCCTTGCCTAAGCAAGTTTCACAGAAGGTTGCATATACAGGGGGGTAATCTCAAGAACGTGCTATAATCATCGCCAAAATAGGTTAATGCAATTTTTCATATCGCGGGAAAATAACTCTGTGTTAACGTCGTATTCTCAACAAGGCGGCAACATGCAATAGTTTCCTGATAACGCATCAAATGTCTGCGATAAAGTTACTGGGACGGCAATAAAAATCGAAACCCAAACGTAAAAAAGTTGTGATGGGCCCAACGGCGATAAAAAGTTCAGCAATAAGCAGCGCCAGGCCTGCAAGTACCACAAGTCAGACGGGAAACATCACTATAAAAGCAGCAACAAAAAACACAAACAACTGTGAAGCACCATAGAGGTAGCTGGAGCAAGTAAAGAGGATAACCGGATCCCCACAAGCCCCACGGAGGACCAGCCAGGGACCTCGGGGTCAGGGAAGGGCAAGGAGAAGAAGAAGAGGAACCCGCATTTCAGTCTGCAAGAAAACCAGATCCTCATTACGGAGGTGATAGAACACCACCACCATCTGTTCATCACCTCTACTGTGTCATTGGCAACTAAAAATACAATATGGCAGTCCATCTTGGCCAAGGTGAATGCAGTCAGAGTGAAGAGAAGGGAAGTGGACAACTGCAAGAAGTGCTGGACTGATGTGAAGCGCAAAACAAGCTGAAACTCCCAGCCAACCTGAAAGCAGCAATGCAGACTGGAGGTGGGAGTCCAGCGACACACCAGGAGCTGGATGATATGGAGGAAATGGTGTCTTGAGTCATCACTGGGGAGACAGTGGCAGGAGTTGGGGGACCGGACACTACACAGCATGACCTGAGCCAACAGCAACAGGGTGAGTAATGACCAGGGACTGGGGGGATGGGGGAGATGGGCACAATGGCACACATACACAATTAAGTATAGCACATCTGCAGACAAACCATGCCCAAGAGTCACAACTCCGACCAAGAGCCCAATTTACCGAAGCCTGCAACATCTCAGCACTGTATAAGTACAGAGGTGAAAGGCACACCGCCTGAAAATGATAAGGACCAGCCAAATCAGAGCTGAAGGGGCAACTCACCCACAATGCAGCACACACACATAAAAATCAGAGCACCTCAACATTGACAACAATGTGGTACAAACTGCTACACTTTCACAACAGAACAAAGGACACAACTGCTGCCGCTTGTGTGTAGAAAATGGCCATTCGCATTTGTCACAGCAGGAAACTGTGAGATGACAATGTACAAGTATACCCTCACATCCCTGATGGTGTAGAAATGTCAACTGTCCCGCATCAAATAGGCATCTCCTCAGAAACAGTCACAGTGTACATTGTCATGCAGGTTGTTAGTAAACTTGAACAATGCGTGAACATACATGTGAACACAATGCCAATCTGCATCTCCCCTTCACATTGTAGAGGGGCAATCAACACCTCCTGCAGAGCAGACCCAACAACTCAGCACTGATGATGAAGAGGACCTCCCCAACATTGACAACGATGCCCTCCAACAGCCCATGGACAGCTTCCGCACCCCACCTCCAGTAGCAGGGCAGCCCAGCTGCATCGAGGAGACCCCACCCCCTGCACAGACCATACAGCAGGAATCACCCACCACAACGGGTGTCTCCCAGGACCCCCATGACCATCACATGGCATTCCAATGCCGTGTGGTAGGGTGCGAGGAGAAGATGGCTGATCAGCTGCGTGCAGGGTTCAACCTCATGGCAGCCAAACTAGATACCATACGTGGGTGTCTAAGTCCCATGAGGGATGACTTACAGTCCCTAACAGATACCCACTGTCTGCTCAATGCTCTCCATCAATCCATGACTGACATCGCTGGAGTCATGACTCTGAACCAAGCAGATGCAGGCGGAAAGAATGTTTGCCATGGCTGCACACCAGCGAGATGTAGCTGTGATCTTCCATAACCTGCAGATCCTTGTCATGGAATTGGCGCCACAAGGCCTGGTGCAGATGAATGCTGCTGCTACTATTCCATCCACATCTCTGCCCCCTGAAGTGTCAGTGCCACACAGTGCGGCAGACATTCCACCTCCAGCCCCTGATGTGACACTGCCACACAGTGATGCAGACCAAACACCACCACTCACATGTGAGGCACCTGACACATCAGAGGACGAAGATGATGATGAATCTGGCTGTGTGGTAAGCATTACGTGGTAGCATTCATCTCTGCCATATGGCTTGTTTCAGCTTGGTTATGCCCTCTGCATCATGACCTGTAATAACACCTTCCACTGTCCCCCGATACACTCAGCGACACTCACCTTGGACCTCGACATGGACTGTCATATTTTGTTTGGTTACCGATGACACAGCAATCACACTGCAGACTGAAGTCTTTCACTTCCGATGAACTTGTCAATCCCTAAAGGACTCTGGCTGGCCCTCCATGAGGCAATAATGTAAAGAGGGGTTTGCATGGCCCTGTACTGGTCCAGCTTCAACACTCCACTGAATGTAGGGACAGTGATTCCACAAAAAGCTACTCCCTGGGTAATGCTATTAATGTGCATGTATGGCCGTGACCCAGATAGGCAGTGAGACACACATTGTCATTCAAATCAACACTCATCACAGTTAAATACAAGTGAAGGTGTGTAGACTTAATTACCATTTGCGTGTCAGTATGGGCAAGATAAGTGCCACAACATGCAGACCAATGCAGCACTATGTCAGAATGAGGAACGTTGCCAAGCGCCGCTGTCCACTCGGGGGGAGTGCCTCACCTTTCACAGGTGTGTGTTAATCTGTGTAGTTGTCCGCTCATGTATTCGGTGTCCAGGTGAATGCAGCCATGTCCACTGTTATCGTGGGATATGTGACCAGATCTCCAAGATGCAACAAGGTGTTGAGACATGTGCAAAGGGTTCCAATCTGTTGTGGCTGCAGGTACATAGTTACTCATCCATGAAAGTAATTGCAGCTTCGTAGGCTATTATTTCCAACATGAGGTTGTTGTCGACTTCATCAAACAGGACGGCAAGGTGATCCATTAGCAGGTCCGGACAGATGTGCTGCGTCCACCCCCTTTCACCAATTAGCACTACCACCCAATAGGGGAGCTGTTCAATGTGGTCACTGCACACGAGGAGTTGTGCAATCTCCCAGATCCAGCTGCCAGCATGTATGTCAAGTATCAAGGCATCCCATAAATGGGTATCACCGTGACACTCCTGGTCGTGGGCCAACAGGGGGCACACACACATGTCAAAATCCAGTTCAGCTACTGTCCTGTTGGATAGGCAGACAACCATGGACCACTCCAATATGCACGATCGACAATGCAACACAGGCTGAATGCAGGTGATGTTGGCAAGGCGGAAGCTTAGCCGGTAACTGATCTGCAGCACTGCCAATGGCAGTGCCCCCAGTAAATGCAGCATAAGTGCACGGTACAGTTCCACGTGACAGGGGTTGTGCATGTGTCCGGGATGTTCTGCCATTGCGTTAGTGGCTCTGGTTGATTTGAAGCGGCGCTATTCTGACCTACACCAGGTCTGTGGATGAAATGCCACAGCTCAGATTAATGAGTTGTTCTAGTGTGCAACCGCTGTACACCCGCGATGGTGTGGAAGTACATGTGAAGGCCATTCCATGCAAGACAACTTCGAGCAAGGACTTCTGTGCGTGGGGTGTGTATACATTGGTCTTTCGTCAGGCTGCACGTAGTGTGGGAGTTGTCATCAGCTGCTATAGTATCTGTCAGGGGGTGCCGGGCACATGTAATTCCGAGGTCGGAGGTGCAGATGTGCTTCCGCCTGATAGTTCAGACTAAGGAGCTTTGATCCCTAATGTTAGTTTGTCATCTGCTTGCATTCAGGAAATGTGATGTTGCTTGTTGGGGGTGGGGTGGGATGTGTGCATGTTTGACATGTCTCGCATGTGGCAAATGAGCTGCTTCACTGTGTGTTACGTTGCCTCACAGCTGCTCCCGCCTGAGCCTATTTACTTGTGTGCGCTGCGCGGTTGCATCACTTGCACTCCTACGGCCCACCATTGTCATGCCTGTCTGCGCATGTCCACAAGCCTGACAACGACACTGTGATGTTAGCCGTTGAAGGCGGGCGGCCACGTGAGTGTAGGCCTATGGTAAGGATTGGGTTGACACAGATGTAGAGTTTATGCCTGGCTGTTCTCGTGCTTCGAATAAGGCTAGGCATTTGGCTCATGCTGCGGCAATACAGATACACACAACACTTGGCATGTATGAGCCAAGACCCCGAGCGGTCTTGCGCTCCTTCATTTCTCCCTTCTTGTGAGCCCGCCCTCCAGGTGCACGCTACATTGCAACATTGTCGATTGCGGGCCGAGTGGCACTGACACTACAACAGAGACACGCAGTAGTTACTTCCTTGTCCAGGTCAGAACTGAACCACGCCCAGAGCCCCAGGCAAATTCTTCACACCCCTACGCTGGACTGGCGTACACAAGCCCAGCCCACTCTGCTTACGCTTACAGGGGGGATAACAAAGCTACATGATCGAGGTCTTCCCCACTGCCTGAGGTGACAAGGTTGCGTCCACTGTCCACAACACTACAAACACCAGCAGTATATGTCCACATGTACATGTCTGTGCTCTGCATACTGAAGTCTGTCCAGAACCTAACCGCCACACTTGGCATTGTGTACATTCTTATTCATGGGTGACCTGCCTCCTTCACTCATACTTGGTTCCCACCTCTCCCCACATTCTGCAATTGTGAGGCTGAGGGGCCATGCCATTTTCGGAAGGTCAGCTGTGTTGTTGTGCACTGTCTCGTAGGTAGTCCGGGGGAGAAGGGTCAAGGGGGGGCCAGGGGGTGGTGTTGGTTGGTGTTTTGGCCCTCTTGGGTCTCCGAGGTGCATGATCAGTAGCTCCATGTTTTTGGATCGCATCGCAGATCTGGCTGGTCGTTAAAAATATCGCGAAGTGGTGTTTTCCTGTGTTTTTGCATGGGAACACCTACTCTGCATATCATTAGCGTTAGTTGTCACTCTCATCCATGGCAATGTTTTTTGCGGCAGCTATCGCTGGAAAACTGCAGATATCAGCAGTTTGCACCAGCTTGAGAATTGGGAGATAAATCTCTCACCACTTTTGCAGCGCTAAAGTGCCGATAAATTGGCAATAAGTGCTTGAGAATATCCTCCACAGTTAGATACTCTAACAGGTTATGATGCTGAACATGTGCAAAGCAGGAGTTGTATTAATCAGTCACTCATATGAACAGGTGTCTCAAACAAGTGCGAGATCCATGGAGTGGCTAGCTTTTGATTTACAGAGGGATATGTAGACATTCCAGCTCTTGAGGGATACACCTGGCCGCCACAAAATTCATAGGAGAATGCTCATGAAATATGTGGGGGTTGAGCTCAGGGTTGGATTGGGAAAAAAAATAGGCCTGGGCACGGTAAAAAAATGTAGCCCACATTTGCGGATTGCCTTTCCGCAAAACATTGCTTTGGCAAAGTTCTATAAAAAGAAGGGGAGGGGAAGTCTCTGAGAGAGGAATATTTTCTTTAAAATAAATGCATGGATTAATTCGCACTGCTGAGCCACACATTAAGTAATACAAGTGAAACCACTTCTGCTCAGGCCCCCTGCCCCCACTCAATCTGCATACATTAGTTGGCCATCCCAGCGAGAGAAAGGTTGTGACACCTCCGCCTCGTTGGTACAAGGGAGGTATCAGAGGCCTATCTGCCTCCGGAAGACCACTCAAGCACCCACTGGGCCGCTGGCGGTATCCAAGCAGCACAGACACCACCCAAATCACCCCCCAGACTGCCCAAAAAAGTAGCCCACAGCTTGAACTCCGATACCGGCCCCTCGGCCATTGCCCGAGTGCCCGCCTTACTGTTCTGACCCTGGTTGAGCTCTTTTCCCTGATTCTTCTTGCACTCTGTCCAAAGAAACAAGGCAAGACTCTCCTGGGCAGTTTATGCATGCCCACCAATGCTGACCTAGATGCCACAATCTATCAGAAATCCTAGTATTAGATACCACCAGACTGGGATAACACGATGCTGGTTAAATACATTTCCAACCTCGTCCCACGTCTCATAGCAATCTATTTATTAAAAGCCCCTGAACAGCCTGATCTTTATTCTTAGCAGGAGTAGCTAAAACATTTAAAACAACATTATCAGAATGCCGGTACTGCTTCCAGCAAACACTTCACCCAGAACATCTGTTTATGCCAATATTGAGATTGACAAATATCCTTGTGCTACTTCTACCTCCCGGACCACCCCTGACTCAAACTCCTTACTACATTGTCACAAGATGTATTTTCTGCAGGCTACATGGAACAGGATTCAGTGGGTAAAAAAAAAACACATCACACTCCAGGACCCTATAGCTTTCAACCAGGATGTTTGTCTTGCTTTTGCCCTACTCATATGATATGCAGGAGGTCATCTTGATGTGGACGGTGGTGGTGAGTTTAAAGCAGGGCTCCACAACCATAGATAGGGATTTGAAGTGGAGAGCTGCTGGAAAGTGGACTTTTTGTAAGGGCTGGGATGAGAAATGAATCTTCCATAATTGAACGAGGATCGGGAATGCTGAGTACATGGAAGGTGGTGATAATTCGGGGTGGGCATAACTTGCAGAGTTTCACTCTGCGGAATTCCACAGTGTTACTTTTAAAGTTCTGCAAGGGTACGAATTCCGCATGGTGCGCTGCTCAGTAATGACTCTTAGTGCCGGGTGCTTGTTCTGCACTGTAAAATCAGTACAAATGGCACCACACTGTGTGCCATAGGGTGCTGCTTCTTTCTGACGATCTAGTAGATTTTCTGCTCGAGCAGCAGCTTTCGCAGCACAAATGGTCGTGATCTGCCACGACCACCCGCATTAAAAAAATGTCATTGGGGGGTATTCCAGCATTTGAAAATCATGCCAGGGAATGCAAATTGTTGCTCGTACTCGGCAACTTAATGTTAACGAGCTGCACTAACAAAAAACTTCACCGCACGGGGGTTCGCAGAGTTTTGCTGGAACTCCACTTGCCAAGCAGAATGCAGTGTGGACAAAACTCCGCGAACTCTGCTGGCGGTGCGGAATTTTGAGCCCACCCCTAGTAATAATGAGCACTAAAATAGTTCCTATCTCTGATATCCAGAGCAATGCATTATACTGTGAAATTTGCTCCAAGATCCTTAAGAGCACTCAGAAGGTCTGTGAATATCCTGGCTGAAAATATTGAACTACTCCTTCAAGAAATCTCTTTGGAATCCTTTTGAAGCTTGCACTTCATAATTTTTTTTAAAGGTTGAAGATGACCAAGGAAGCAAGTCTGAGAAAAGGATGACCTGATAGAAACATAACATAAAATATATATACAAATCTGAGAGAGGTAGACAGGTCTAACATTCATTAATCTTCGAAACGTGTGTGACCTATTTCCTCTAACTATGATGCCTTTTCTTGCATTGTTAAGGAATAGGCTGATTTCATGACTTCTTCATCACCAGCTGTGTCAATCCACCTGTGTAATCCGAAATTGCAACGTGATTATTAAAAAACCTGTGCTTTTGATATCATTAAATAAGCCATTCCTGCATAGTAATGTGCTAAACAGTTAGCCTTCTATGCAGTTGAAAAATGTAATCGCCAATTCCGGACCAATCACAAAGTTTTATTGAAGAAAATGACTTTTTGGGCCACTATAAATGATTATTGTAAACTAATCATGGGACTGCAAGCTCTTCATTAGATGACATGTTAGACAAAGCACCCCAGGGAGCTCCTTAACTCATCAGCCCATTTTATTGCCCCCGCTTTTGGCATGGTTTAGTTTGCTTCCTCGATCAATGTGTAGGAATTAAAGATTGGATATTTGACCTTTGATACTGATCACATTCTAATGTAATAAAAAGAAGCCCTTTACTTCAGCATTGAGAAATCATGGCCTCATTTATTAGAACGTTTTAAACAAGAATTCTTAGGCAGGAGTTGTGTTCAAGCAGTAATCGTTTACCTTTGCCAACTTTCCTTTCGGTACCATGGAACAACTAAAGACCGTTTTAAGAGTTAATAATTTCGGAATTGATTATGAAATTCTCATTTAGATGGGCCTGCCTCCATCGCAAGTGGATTGAGTATAATATGTCCATGATACTCACAACCACTTAATAGTGGACTCAATGCACAGGAATATACCTCGCACATGGAAAACCTTTAGGGGCATATCAAGCCAGGCGATACAATTATCGCCGCTTTAGTGGCAGAAAACTGCCGCTAAAACGGCGATAATGGGCTTGATAATATGCTCTATGGAATTCCAATTGAAGCCCATGTTAGATGTCCTTCTCATCTAACATGGGCTTCTATTGGAATTCTCAAGTGCATATTATCAAGCCCATTATCGCCGTTTAAGCGGCAATTTTCTGCCGCTAAATCGGCGATAATGTTATCGCCAGGCTTGATAATATGCCCCTTGCTAATTCCTAACTCTAACGTGTGTGAAACCTATGTTTTTTTCAGTGAATTTGTACGTTTTTTTAAATGCTAAGTTACTTTACGCCATTCGTGGCGTGCGCGCCCACTTAACGCAGTTCGTTCCGTGCGCGAAGCGCACCGTGCGCGCACGGAACGAACTGCGTTAAGTGGGCGCGCACGCCACGAATGGCGTAAAGTAACTTAGCATTTAAAAAACCGTACAAATTCACTGAAAAAACCATAGATTTCACACACGTTATAGTTAGGAATTAGCATTTAAAAAACCTTGCAAATTCACTGAAAAAACCATAGGTTTCACACATGTTATAGTTAGCGGAAATTTTACTGATAAAAAACCAATGAAATTCCCCCGTTATAGTTAGTGCAGGCAACTATAACTCACGCGACCGCAATCTTCTGCTGATGACATATGTGTCTTTATGAAAAAAAAATATTTGTAATATATGTATAGCTAAAAATGTATGGAAGAAGACATGGGCAAATAAGTGTCTAAATACAGTATTAGCATCAGCAGAGGATTGCATGTGTGTTTCTTAGAAGTAAGCTATCTTCATGAAGTCATCTGAAGAACCTGGGGGCTAAGATTTCTATTTATGTGCCAGAGAGGCATTAATGAGACAGTTCTCAAGGGCTCCGTAAGAGATAGAAACGTGAATCTGAATCCAGCTACAAAGTGACATGGTGAAATTTAGAAAGATTTGACTTTGTTTGAATAATTTATGCATACTCCTGAAAGGTGAAGGGTCAGTGTTTTTAAAATGTTATTAGTGTTTTGCCACGAGTGGAAAACGGCTTTTAGCTTTTCAGTGCTGAAATCATAAATAATCAAAATCAGGTTAAATCACAAATGATCCTATTAATAATAAAAAATTAGGTCTGTGCTAAATTTAATGTCCAACTGAAAGGTTTTGTGAACATCCATACATTGTCCACCATAAACTCCGTAGCAATGTTTTCCGTCACTGATCAGACAAACATATGCATTTTGAGCATCTGTAATATCATAAACATTTGCGTATATCTGTGGCACCGTTTGAGGGATCTTCACAAAGTTTTTGAAAAAAAGTGTGTTATGCTTCTTGTTGAGCGTGAAAGGTTTTGAGCTGATCTATCAAGTGGTTGCCGAAAAAAATTGGGAGTAAAAAAAGTGTGATACCTATGTAAATTACCAACGACTCCTGCAGCCTGAACTGCTGGACAGAATTACACCGAATTTGACAGAAAGCTAGCTTTTCGATCACAGATTGAACTTTTTTTCATTTTTTGACGTAAAATGCTTGTCAACGACTACATCTAATTTGCTGAAAATTCACGACGATTTGCGAATGCACACACCAAAAGGAATGCCGTGATAGGCTGCCTGCAACCCGAGCAGGGAGATGCGGCCACCATTTTAGTTTGTCGAGATAGTCCCAGGGGCTCAAATCTATTGACAGAAATTGGCATGAAGGGTCAGGGTGAATGTGCCTTGATTCCATGGGAAGAATATAATTATCTTTCAGGGAGTCCACATGAGTACAATATGCTGCTAAACAGATTTTCTTTTTAATGCGTGACATTCATGAATTCATCATGAATGCCAGCGCGGACCCCACATTTAATGCTGCAACAAATTCACGAATATCTGTAAAAAAGCATTCACTGACCCACTCTGACAATGATGCGCCCACTCACAGACCTACTCAGTGAGTAATGCACCCACTCACAGACCTACTGATGCACTTATGCACCCACTCGCAGACCCAATCAGAATCCTGCAGCCACTCACAGACCCACTCAGAGACTTATGTATCCACTCACAGGCCAACAGAGAGACTCATGCATCCACACAGAGATCCACTCACCTACTCAAGCACCCACTCACAGATGCACTCATAGACTCCCACATCCACTCACAGATGTACTTAGACTCACGCACCCAATCACAGTCCTACTCAGAGTCATCCACCCCCTCACAGATTCACTCAGACACTCACATACCCACCCATAGACCCACTGGAAGACTATGGCACCCACTCAAAGACCTACTGAGAGACTCATGCACCCACTTACATACTCACTGAGAGACTCACACATCTACTCATAGACCCATTCAGACACTCATACACTCACACACCCACTCACACATGCAATCAGAGACTTACACACTCACTTACAGACACATTCAGACACTCACCCACTGATTCACAGAGCCACTGAGGCTCAGTGAGACAACACTCCATACTATGGGATGCCTTCAAGGCTTACATGCGAGGCATTTGCATTTCTAAGCAGTCTGGGGTGCTGCGAGAAATACGAGGCACCCTGGCCCAATTGGAAATCGGGTTTACGGCCATAGATAGACAGTAGATGCACCCCTTAAACTGGAATCTCCCTTATTAGAATTCAATGACCTAGCAGACAGGGAGGTCATGCTGCTAGGTAAGCACCAGGTAAAGCACAGATACGGGGAAGGGGAACACCCTGGTAGGACGTTGGCCTGCCTTCTGCGCCCCCCGAGGAGCAGGACACAACACATCCCTGCTCTGGGAGAATAACACCGTCGCCACGAATAAGGCAGATATACTCTGGGACTTAGTAACATACTACAGGACCCTATACACCCCTAAGCTGCCCGCAAACTTAGTATCCCATCTGGCTCTTGTGGCGATGATGTAGTTAACCACTGGACATGCTCAATTCTTCAGTGAACCCTTTATCTCTGAGGAGATCAGCCAAGCAATAGACTCTCTCGATGGTTCAAAGGCACCTGGCCTTGACGGCCTGTCCAGAACCTTCTACAAAGCATTTAAACAAACACTGACACCCCATCTGTTTGACGTATATTCTGAATCCCTAACCAATGGCATATTACCACTGACAATGTGGGAGTCAGCAATTACTCTCCTGCTGAAACCTGGCAAGAACCCTGCCAGATGTGCCTCATATAGGCCATTGTCACTGTCAAACTTTGACATTAAGATATTGGCTAAAATGTTGGCCAACAGGCTGTCACTGCTCTTGGATCAGATCCTATCACTGGTACAGTCCGGTTTTATCCCTCACAGGTTAACCGCATTCAACCTAAGAACTGTCTTTTCGGTCTTGCACAGGGTATCGGCTCCCACTCCTGCAGCAGTGGCACTGCTTGATTCCAAGAAGGATTTGCATTCATTGGAGTGGCCCTTCCTCTTTGCAACACTTCATAAATTAGGCATCCCCTACAATTTTATTGCGCTGGTTTCACTGTTATACTCCTCTCCCACAGCTAGGCTTGGGTAAATGGTTTTCTTTCGGACCCCTTCCCGGTGTCTCGGGGCACACAACTTGGCTGCCCATTGTCTACGCTGCTCTTCATTATAGCCATGGTTCACCTAGTTAGGCATCTAGTGGAGAAGTACATGCACCGCGGCCTTCGGTTTAGCCTCAGTTCTCTTTTACTACCTATGTATGCGTGTGACATTTTGCTATTCGTAAGGCTTCCCACTGAAAACCTAAATCTCCTTATGGATGAGATTGTCCGTTTTGGAGACATGGTGGGCATGCCTATAAACTGGGACAAGTTCGAGCTCTTCCCCCTGACAGATTCAACAACACCCTCCGGCAACACCTGCTCCTTATGCTGGGCGACCGACAACACTAAATATTTAGGGATCAACTCCATAGAAATAAGGATCAGTTAATCGGTCTGAACTATGGCCCTGTCATTGATAAACTGTCCACGCAAGTGGACTGGTGGATCAGAATGCCGCTGTCTATGGCCGGCCAAATAGCCCTCATCAAGATGAACATCCTACCCTGCTTCTTATATCTCTTTGTAATTATCCCCATCCCTCTGACAAAGATGTTTGTCTCACAGCTCCGCAGCCAGCAGCTCTGCCTGATATGGGCTGTCCGCAGGTCACGTATAGCTGGGGACACACTCACACTCCCCCATGAACGCAGAGGATTTCCGGTTCCCGCCCTTGATCTATAATACATGGTCACACCAGCCCAGTTCGATTACAATTGGGTCCACCCAGTTGCCCGTATACCCTATAGTAAGCCCGAGCAGGATCTTGCAGACCCTATTCCACTCAATGCAATATTTCCACAAGGCATTCGCCTTGACCCCACCAAAGTACAAACACTCTCCACTACATGCCGGGCCTGGTGGAAACTTAGCTGACTCTTGGGAACTGGTTCTTTGTACTCTGCCAAACGTACATTGCCTCACAACCCATCGATCAGATTGACGTCTGAGAAACTGGTAAACGCACCTTACTAAATCTACATCTCCACACATTTGTGGATGTTTTCCCAGACAGACATATTAGAACACTATCGGATCTCTTTACTCAAGAAGAATTATCCATAATGGACAGATTAATAATCAGTAGATTGCACGGAGCCCTACGAGTGGTTATCCCATCCTTTCCACTCCCCCGGAGGAATTCCCACCATTCACACTCCTCATAGCAGACAATGACAGGTCGCACTTGATCACTAAACTTTACCGCTCATGCATGACCCTGAAGCAGGTGTGTAACAGAGGGACCTGGTGCCACTGGGTGGAGGACCTAGGATACCCACTTAGTGACAAGGACTGGGCCTAAAGCTGTGCACAGACAAAGCGTGTATCGCCTAACCACCGACACAAGCTTCTACACTTCAGGTTTGTCCATAGGTTTTACATAACTGCCATGGACCTGGCCAAATATGACTCCACTAAAACATCTCAATGCCCCAAATGTCACCAACCATAAGCGGACTTCTACCACATGACCTGGACATGCCCTGTGAAATCCAGTTACTGGGTGTCAGTGTTTCAGATACTATCAAACATCTTATCTATCAGGCTCTCCTCATCCCCCAAGATGGCCCTGCTGGGTATTATCCCTGAGATCCCGGTCTGCTACTACAGGTTTACTGCTATCGCACTGTTGCTTGCCAAAAGGGAAATTACAGTGCCCTGGGGGGGCCTAGCTATGCCCCACGAAGAAGTCATGACTCCGCAGTATGGCATACTGCGATATGCAAATTGAGATTTACTCCACACTACAAACCCCCTCATCCTGCCCCAAGGATATCTGGCACATATATCGTACCTATATCCAGACTTTGCAACACGATCCTACTGCATCCTAAACTTAGGCCACCCTCCACTGGCCTGAGTCACAGAACATATCATGCAACTCTCAGGACAGCGCCCCTCCCACACAGTTAGGCAACTTGGACTCTAACTCTCACTACCAGAAAGCTGCATCCTTGATTCAATAACTCTGCTGCAAATGGTTATATGTCTACACCCCAACTCCCCTCCTCTCTATCCCCTTTATGCATACTATGATATTATTTGATTCTTTTCTGGGTTTTTTCCCTACAATAATTCTTTCATGCATTGTCAAGCATAGTCCACAAGCACAACTTTTTATTATGTAACTATGGACACATATGCCGACTTAAGGACACAATATTCACCATCTTTGTTAAGATGAAAGCCTACCTTTTATTTGTATGTTTGTTTCTGTTTCCGCAATAAAGTAATAAAATCAACAACAACAAAAAACTGAGCATTTTTAAATGAACCTTAAAGTCAAGTTACTTTATTGGCTTCCATTTCCAAAGCTCCTGCCCCTGCTGGGCAGACAAAGTGCAGCTTGATTTGTGAAGCTGCACTACAGAAATCACAATTTCATATATAATCAGATAAGGGAATTAGAATTTTGCATTGGGGCAACATTTGTTTCTACTAATGACAACTTCTCTTAGAGATTCAAATATGTAGCCATAGGGACCCATTAATGGGACGGGGCACCCGGGGGACCGTTTAATATCTGCCCTCTACCTGTGGCAAAAGTGCTGCATAATTTAAAAAAAAATACTGTCTTATAGACCACACCCAAACAACTAATTATCATATCCTTTCCTAGAATGGTCCTGTGATACCGTGCTAGCCACTCCCGAGAAATCCAACATGATGGCTGGCAGCGGACCGAGCGGAACCGTGGTAAGCACACCACTTCACCAAGTCCGCGTAGAAGAAAAGATGGAGACAATCAACATGGCGTGGCCGGATTACATGTCTGAGGAGTTGGGGGCAGAGGACAACATCAGCTACAGGGTGGAGGAGAGTCCAGGAAGTACACAGAGCATGGGTGTAGGTGGAATCCAGGTTCGTGAAACCACCAGTGTAGAAGCAGGAAACACAACACCTTCTCTATTCAACAGCGCGGGTTTACCAAAACTTTAAGAAGGCAAGTCCCCTTTTTGAACTTTTTTTTAAAAGGTGGTGGGCAGGGACTGATCATAGCCAATAGTGGAAGGAGACCACTAAAGGTGCTAGATAGTCACAAGTGTAGTGGATGAGAGACAAAGACAATAGGGCACATATGTGTGCATAAGCAACCCACTTATGGCGTCCCTTCTTTTGCTTCTTTCAAGGACTACTCTCCTGGAACTAATGGAACGTCTGTAACAAGAGGAGAGCAGAGAAGCCGAGAGTCACCCCCCCCAGCCACCCCCCCAGGAAGCACAAACTACCTACAAGAAGGACTAGGAGAATTGTTAAAAGACTTGTATCCTTCATTTTCTTTTGTTGTTTTGCTTACATCCCTACTGTACCTGACCGTGGAATAAAAGAGGGAAGTATAAAACCGAATTCTGGCTCCATCCATATCAAGTTACTTCCTCTGACGTCCCTGAAAAAGGGGGTACACAATCCTACAGGCCCCTTTTTGAACCACTTGTCTATTGATAAACAGGCCCCTCTGGGACAGGTACACTGTATGTGGGCGTGTGACCGGAAGGACAAGACCAAAGCACCTATTGCCCCCTCTTTAATCTACATAATCATATTAAACATCATTTGACCAGGGATCCAACTTGCTTCTAGGTCAGCAACCTTACTACACTTTCAGAGTCTCCATGTTCTGTGTGCCTCTCTGGTGTTTAGATAACATTTTGATGAAGAATAACGGAACTTGAAATGTATCGTGGCCAGAAATATCAAAGGTAAAAATATTGTTTTTAGTGTTGTTTTTAACATTGGTGTAAACATTATCGATGTAGTAAATAGGGGCATATTTACTGTGCCAAATCTAGCAGCACCGCGCTCTGACATTTCAAAAACGCAGTGATGTGCTGTATTTACAACACTATAGTATACCCCTGTGTTTTCCCTAGCACTGCCTCTAAAATTAGCTGCCTAGGGCCAACCCAGGCAGCCTTGCACCATAGTGCAAGGGAGCCTGCATTTCAGGGAATGATTGTTTATGTGCAGCACCGTAGCAGAAGTGGGACAGCCCGACAAGGAGTCAGTCCCGCTGCCCTCATTACAATGCAACTGCCTTCACAGCGGTTGTAAAGTGTATATTTTCCAATGCTGCTTGTGCTGCGGGCTGAAGCACACACTGCAATAGGAAATGTACACTTTCAAAACATCCCTGCATCGTGTGACAGGCACCATGGAGTGCCTGGCACATGGTGCAGGGATACTATTGTGCCACCCAGGTCCCACAGTGGAGGGCCAAGGAGGAAAGAGCCCTGCTAGGATCCCCCAAAGTCAATACCTGTCTGCCGCCATGAAAGGGCGGACGGAAAAGAACATTGTAATCCCTACAGCAGTGCATGAGCAGGCACCACCCTTATTGTAGGTATTAATGACCGTCCGACGGGCTCCTTGAGCCCGTTGGAAAGCGTTTGACTGTCCTTACGTCTGCTGCCTCCGACTCACACATTGCAATGTATTGGTCTAATTGCAGAAATCGATGGCAGTCGGACCGCATCAGACAAGGCAATGGATGTGGTCAGACCAGCATCAGAATAACCCCCTTAGTGTAGATTTGAGTGGGAATAGTAAATATTACTCCTTTAGTGTCCAACACTTACCCCAAGTAGGTTTAGGGAGTTAGGTTTATTTTTGGTTATTGGTCGGGAGAGTGTTTAAATTCATATTTATGCATACTTACTTTATTATATATTCTTGGTGCTTTGTTTTAGCTGAAATCTTTGGGCAGTTAGTTTAATTACAGTTTATTTTTTGTTTAAATATATGTATTACCCACTTGAATTTGTAGTCAATGAGATAATTTATTTCTGCTTTAATCATTTCTTTTGAGAATCTGGCAGAGTTTCCTCCTCTTGCATCATTTTGCATTTTTTTGTGTATTTAGTTGTTGTAATTTGTTTGCCTTTTATATTGTTGGTTTAACCCCTTCGCTGCTGCGGACATTCCGCTGCAGCGCTGGGGGGGGGGCAGGGGGGCAGCGCGGCGGGCCTGTGCTCATGACGGAGCCGCTCCGTCATGAGCCACAGTTGAGCTGTGCTCATGACGGAACGGTTCCGTCATGACTCCGCCCATTTGCGGTGTCCCCTCGCACAGGCGGGGAAACAGCGCCGCGCAGGCGGAGCGGCCGCCAACAGGATTGTCATGACGGAACCGTTCCGTCATGAGCACACGCCAACCGTGGCTCATGACGGAACGGTTCCGTCATGAGCAGGGAAGGGGTTAATTGTTTGTTTGATGTTATTGGTTAAAAAACTGTTTATGGTGATATTTCATTTGTTGTTTTAGCATAGTTTTAATTGTTTTCATCAGTTTGAGTCCCTAGGGAAAGGTTTGGGAAGATTCAGGAGACCCTCCCAAGGGAGGGTCTGGAGAAGGGGGATATTACTCCCATGTCCTTTGTCCAGTTTTGCGCCAGAGCAGAGGCCAACAGCTCCCAGAAATGGTTTGAACTGGACTATGCACAGGGACACCAAAGTTTCCCCTCATGCAGACTGAGTGGCGCTGTCAAAGCACCCACCCCATCCCAATACACTTAATCCTGTCTGGGAGATGGTCACACCTCTCTGTGACAGGATGCCTATTGCCCTACTTTCCTCTGCTCGTGCTTGGCTCAGCAACAGGAGGGCAGAATCGTGTCTCTGGTAGGCAGAAACTATTTTGTGCTGTCCAGGTCAAGAAGGCTGGTGCCGGGTACACCGAGAGCCTAACGGAGGACTCTTCCAGTGCTTGGAATCATACCTCCCACACTGTTTACGGTGTAGGGGTATTATTCCAAAATGTTTGATATCAAACATGATAGGTTTCGTTGAAGCAATTTTTTAGATGGTCATCGCGTATTTACACGGTGCCCCTCTATATGGTATATGGCTACTTTACTGACAACCCGGGAGAATGAACTCCGTAGGCTGCAGGGGTGTACTGCTCATGCAGGGTCACCCTCTCACTTAGAACCAAGCACCCTGCCTTAGGTATTGTAAAGGCCTGCTATGGGGGTGACTTATAGGTTTTAAGTGAAGTGACCCCAGATATAGGAAACCTATATCTTTAGTAAGTGGTGCTAGCACCAGCTTGCACAGGCTTCAATGGCAGGCCTGTAGATGCATTTTGAATTGTCTCTCCTAGGTGGCATAATACATGCTTCAGCCCATGGGAGACCTCTGGTGTACCTATGCCTGGGTACCTTAGAACCATATACTAGGGACTTATAAGGGTACCCCAGTATACAATCTGGGATGTACCTAAGTACTGAACACAACAGTTTAGGGAGAACGCAGATAGACTGGGCTCCTGATTAGCAGGATCCCTTTCAGACTTGTCAAAATACAGTTTAGCACCAGGCAAAAAGTGGGGGAACCATAGAAACAGCTGTACCTCCTTACAATTGGGAATTATAGCTTATTAGCTATACCAAGGAAATGCCAAGGATAACCTATGGGAGAAGTAGACCTCACAGTAGTGAAAATCAGATTTTAAAGTTTTTCACTACCAGACATGTAAAACTTAAAAATGCATGCCTACCTTTTAATAACACAGCACCCTGCCCTATAGGCTACTTGGGGCATACCTTGGGATGAATTATATGTATTAGAGGGGAATCTAGGGCTTGGCAAAGAAGTTTAGATGCCAAGTCGACATGGTAGTGAAAACTACACACACAGTGGCAGGCCTTAGATATGTGTAAAGGGCTACTTAGGTGGGTGGCACAATCAGTGCTGGAGGCCCACTAGTTTAAGAAAAGACAGGGGAAGCCTACTCACTAAGAAACCAGGGTAATAGTTATATAGGAAAAATCAATGGTTCCTGTGGAGTAATATACTATGAGGTTATAATACATAAGCACAATCACGATATTGAGGGTTTAGAGAATGGCAGAGCGCGAAGGAACCACTAACACACCGATTACAGTGTAGTATATTTTATGTATTTTTTAAACAATAAAGTTAGGAGTAAACATTATACATCAAAACAACATTTGTGCATAGTGTCCCAAGTGAAAAAGGGAACCTAAACCGAAGTGACAATGTGAATATTAAATACAAGGTTTCCACAGTTTGTGCAAGTCGACCATTATCATAATAATTCAATGTGAACAGCAGCTACATACAGTGATATGTGCTGGGGAAATGGTTCACTTTTTCTGTATGTCGACAGTGTTTCGACCCAAAACAATGTGGGGTCTCTTCAGGACTATTGATGAAGGGACATCTGAATATATGGTTGCGCAGCCTTGTGAAAATGATGTGCCACACGTGAAGAAAAGAGGAAACAGGTTTACTCACATGAGGACTCGTCCGGGTACTCAATGTGAGGACCGGCTGTCAATCCAATGGGGTATGTAGGTGACCCAGAGGGGCTCAATTAATTATACTTCACAGCCGCAGCGTTGTATAATCCCTTTGTGGATTAACAGTGACAATGCACTGAGAGCATTTCTCGGTAGAAGAATGGAAAAGCGGGACAGCGCTCCGCGTGTAGATTCAGAAAAAGCTGCGTCAGTCAGCTTGATCAGGCCCACTAGTAACATTTTATTTACCAGCCCCGGGCCCTTCTAGTGCACTGTGCAAGGGACTTATAAGTAATATAAATATGCCAAGAATGGATAATCCAATCAAATCATGTTTAGATGAGAGAGCACAAGAATGTTTGCACAGTGAGGTAAAGTGGACAGAGTCCTATGACCAACAAAAACGAGATCAGCAAAACTGGAGGCAAGCTGGCAAAATGTTTTGGGGGAAGACCACCCTAAGGCTGACATGTCTAACAGTAAGGTCTGCCAACACACAAGAGGGAATAAAGTCCACCTTACATTCTCTGCATAGCGGTATTTGCCATTTTCCAGAGTGGAAGAAACCTCTTCCTTATCACGCAAATGTAAAACTTAATGCTGACCTCTACAACTTTATTCCAAGTCAATCTATCTGCTTTTTTAAAGGTATTTCCTTTCTAGTATTTTGGCTCATTTTTATGTAGGCAATTTATAAGTTACTAATTGTCTGTAACAAGGGGATAACCAACAAGAGTAAGGGGATAAAAGTGGATGTTACCCTATCTGTGACACCACCTTAAAGATGGCGTTTAAGGGCCTCATTGCGAGTTTAGCAGTGTGGGGGCAGTACCGCCCCAAACTGCTAAACCTGTGTTTGAACTGCCCGCCAGATTAGGAGTTTTCTCCTGTCTGGCAAGTGGTTATTTGGTGTTTCCACAGTGGTGCCTATGAAATAAGCACCGCAATGGGAATGTCAAAATCAGTACCTCTAGGGCATGGACTGCTGCAGTCCATGCCGTGCAGATACTGGGATGCATGCACACAGGAGGCACAACACGTACTCCCCTACATGCATTCTCATAGCTTCAGACACAAGGGCCCCCTTTGTTTTCTCTCTATCGCTGTTTTCATAGCAGGCTCACCGCCATGAAAACCATGGTGGAGAGAAAACTTGTAATATGCTTAGTGGGAACACAGCAGTCCCGCCAAGCATATTGCAGCCTCAATACTGCCATGCCACTGTCAGGGATCTCTGATCCTTAGAGGCTGCAGCGGTCCCAGGGCAGCTCAACTGCCCTGGTCATAATAGGGTGGTTGGAAGATCGCCACTGCCGCGCCCCAGCAAGTCAGCGGTTCATGGACCACCAGGCTCGTAGTGAGGCCCTATGGCTAGTTCATAGAAGACATAATCTATATGTGTCTGTTAGCATGGTTTTGTACTGCATTTCCTAATATATTTATATCTACATTTATTAAAATAGTAGTTTTTCCACCCATGTAGTTAAATCAAAAATCTAGGATCGAAGCATGGTTATAATATTGTCTCAAATGCCCTGCACAATATTTGTAGCTTTATACAACTCCTAAGTCTATAAAACTAATAAACACCTGGAAGGCTTGATAAACCTTCATGTCCCTGTCTATAAAGCTATCGCAATTGCTTTGACTGCTTAATATAAACAATAAAATGCTTATTCTTGTCGCTTATTTCTAAACCTATCAGTTGGTAACATTATTTTATAGGACTATCAAAATAGTCAAATTATTTTACTTTCTAAGTTGCTCATTGGTATGTATTTGCACTATATCTATAATAGATTTCAGTAATACAGACCTAAAATGCTAATTATTATTTTCATACATGTCGGTCCTGCAAAGTAACTCCTCACAATGTTTGAACTATAACAAGAAAGTAGTCATGTCGGTAAGATATGCAATTTA
This sequence comes from Triturus cristatus, assembly GCF_964204655.1. NCBI lineage: Eukaryota > Metazoa > Chordata > Amphibia > Caudata > Salamandridae > Triturus > Triturus cristatus. The sequence continues at coordinate 554,161,444 of NC_140591.1, read as the reverse complement.
AGCACACTTTTATTTCACATAAAATGTATTCTGTCGGACACATTTGGTCAAGTTTATTTGAATTCATAAGAATTGCTTTCCAAAAGTGTGAAATGCTGTTGCTAGTTGTTTTTCTTGATAGTCAAGTAAAAACAATTAGCAATAACCATCCTTTGATTAAAATGGTAACTCCGAAAGACAATGTGCCTCTTTTATTAAACAGCTATTCATTTTTCACTGGAATCCTTTTAAGGCCGTTAATAATACCACCTGTAACAAATGGCTTGTAATGAGACTTTATTGAATTTCTTTTTAGTGATCATTGCTTTCTCTGTTCTAATGATCAATGATTGTTCTCATTTGCTAAGTGAAATCAATAAATACCACATTTATTGCATTTCTATGGGCTCATCACCGTCAGTGAATCTTAAAAGCCTAGTCTTTTGAACCATGTAATTTATTTATAATTGGGAACATGCGATTGTTGTCAATGATTTAGGAAAATTAAAGCTAATTAAACTCTGGGTCTTCTCTTCATGGTTGTAGGGTTAATAAAATAATTAATATTTTCACTGAAATCTGTTTTGAATAACGATGCTCATAAAAATAACACATTAAAGATAAATAAAAATAAAGAAAATGAAAGCTTTACTTGTTCCGCAAGAAATTCGTAAGTGATTAATGTCTATTTTAGGCGTAATATTTAAAGTAAAACTAGTGTAAGAGCAGGCAATGTTTGACAGCATATACTTCCACAGTTACAGGAACATTCACAAAAGAGAAATAGTGAATTAATTATATAAATCTACCGTTATGCCATAATTTATTTCTTATTTTTTGAAAAATCACCAACTTGAGAGGGTTACACTAAGAACCCTGAGGCATTTATAGACTCGTATGTGCAATCACCTATGCTCCACTGCACTAAAGAAAGTGAAACTATTCCTCTCAGAAAACAACTTCATAGTTGCCATTAAATCCCTCGGCCTCTTGCATCTAGATGGTGGTATCATCAAGCTTCTTGGCCACTAACACTTTACACTGGCCCTATGTTGAAAGCATTTTGTGACCCTCAGCATGCCTCATCAGGTGCCTGAAGAAATGTCTTTTTATGAAGAGACCAGAACTCCAACAGAATATGGTGGAGGAATAGGGGCTCTGCCCAGAGGGCAGACAAGCCGGAGGCTCAGGGAGTCCAAATGAGGACCCACCTCCAGGTCACCCATGGTGTCTGGGATAGGGTCTGTACTCAAACCACTGTCCAAGTTCATGGACATGTCTCTCAGGCCCATCGTACAGTTCAGTTCACACCTATCTATCTCAAAGACGCAAAAGATAAGCTCAGGCTACTTACTCCATGATTTGGAGTTCGATCTCACCAGTGATACCCTGGTCACCGTCGACGTAGAGTGTCTGTACGTCAATCTTCAACAAGCCGCCACACTGAGGGTGATTGAGGAGATACTTTTTGAAGACCCATGAGAATATCTAAGCCCTTAATACTCCATCGTGGAATGTGCCCAGCTCGCACTAATGCAGAATTTCTTTAAATCTGAAGGTGACATTTACCTCCAGTGCAATGGTGCGTCCATGGGCCGCACTTTTGCGCTGAGCGTGGTGGGACTGTATGTTTCCAACCTGGAGAAGAACAAGATTCTTGATTCCTCAAATCTTTACCATACCAATATATCTATTTGTAAGAGATATATTGATGATGTGTTGATAGTCTGAGGCAGCGACCTGTGGCTATTGAGTTCTTCATACTGTCGCTTAACAACCAGGATCCCTACTTACTGTTCACACACAGCAACAATAACCTGACATTCTTCATGGACCTTGAGATCTTTAAAAAGGAAAATGTGGCAGAAAAAAGCCACATTACAAATGGTTTCAGTGGTTCCTAATTGCCATTTTTTATTTTTTTTCAAAAGCAAGAAATATAATTTTCACCACTAATGTTCCCTCTGAGTCTGACTTTGACTTTGCGCCCCTCTCCTGCCTTATTCACTCTAAATCCTTCTTTACCTGTATCACTCAATCTTTCCCTTCTTAAAATGGCCGCCATGTTCGGATCCATTGGCTTTGCTTTCTATCCACTGCCCTCGAGACCAGATCTATTGGTTTTTATAAAATGTACTGTAAATTTCACCATTACTTTTCCCTCTGTGTCTGTCCTTTCCATAACATGTTTATAATTACGTACTTCTCCTGTTTAAACTCTCAATCTAAATCTTTTTTCACTGATATAGCTCGTAATCACACAACCTTCCCCTTTTATAAATGGCCGCCTTGTTCGCATTCCCCTGCCCTCATGATCACATGACTGCAATCGCTTAACATCTGCTTTCCGGCTTGTCACATCTCGTGACCGGAAGCAGACGCTGAGACTTCATCCCCATGGACCCGGTAAGCACGCTGACCCCCCAATGGATATTTCAATTTAGCAGGACCACTTGGCACTGGTCCTAAATCACTTCTTGCTCTCCTTGCAGGCTCGACCCTCACCCAGAATAGAGAGCGCGAATGCAGCTCATTTTCATTCACTTGCTGATTCCGGCATTTGAGCTTCAGCTGTAAGCGTGCCCGCAACCCTGGCAGTTTCATTCTGATTTTAAATTGCGAATTTTGCTACTAATTAAGCATTTTTTTCCAGATCGACACTATCTACAGCATATCTTGCGCACCAACGCTTATTGATTCCGGCGATGCCCACTATCTTGCTGGGACACACCTATTAGTCCCTGGGCCTCTCTCTGATGTACCTTGTGCACTCCCAGCGCTTCATCCCCTCCAAGATAGGCAAGCCTGAGCTAGACTTTACCCCACAGCGCTTTCTAGTCTCAGTGCCATTTCCCACAGGAATTAATTCCTTTCCTCTCCTCAGATCCATTGTCAGTGCCCCTGTGCACTGCGGAGTTACAGATATTACCTGTACAACGCGTACTCACAGATAATCCCCGGATACCCTCCTTCACCACCCAATAGGTAATAGCAGAACTCTGCGCCAACTTCTGTCTTCGTGTCACGCCTACCGTTAATGTCATTCTCACGGATTCGCCAGATCATGTAGTGCTGCATCTTGATCCTTGGCCTCACTCTCTTCTTGTCTATCGTTCTTTCACATGTTTTATTATCTAGCACTGTTTGACCCACTTGCACTTGGCCTTATACATTAGCGTCACGCATCACGTTTGTTAAGACACTCGAGACAACTTCACTAGCACTTTTGGATATAGTCTCATCTATCCAATTTTAACTCAGTGTTATTTTCTTCCTTGTTTTCTTCCTTACATTTCTTCCATGGTTCGTGCAATTACAGGCTATTGTATACAGGCATGTTAATTAAAATGTCCTTATGATGATCCCAGCATCAATTTAAGGGATCTAAACGCCGTTGACACTATGTACACCATATACGTTTCACAAAGTGTTAAACCTAAAATGTAATGGTGTCTCAACTATATCTTGTTTGTTCCATTTGAAATGTGCCCCTGAAACAGACAAACTCCTTGTGCCTGAACCCTTTACTTTATGATGTATGTTCTTTTGTGCTAAGTTGGATGCAGGCTTGTGTCCCACTTATATTATCCTCCTTTGAATACTTGTAATACTTTAATTTGCATATAAAAATTATTTCAGGATGGACAGATAGATATAGTACTGATTGGGTCTATATTAAATATTTTGTATCTAAAGATTGTCTAGGGACTGTTGTCTTTAGAAATACATTACAAGCCCACATCAAGGTATAACCTCCTGTGTTCCAACTGTAACACAAGAGGGTGAATTTGTCTGAAGGACAATCCTTCTGGATATGGAGGAATTGTAGCAATGTGAGTGACTTCAGATTCCAGACTAGAAGCCTGAGTAAGAAAATAAGAGCCAGGGACAAGCAGATAAACAGAGCTAAGAAACAGACATGAAATGTTAACTGAGATGCCCTTCTGGAAAATACACCTAACACAAGCAAAAATGAATGCCCAGTTTGCATAACCATCTACAACACTTAATCAACCGCAGTAGAAACACTAATCACTAGAAACTGGTGGACACTCGATTCCGGTGGCCTCAATTTGGAGAAACCATTGTTCTCTCATAAGAAAGGTAAAAGAATTCAGGACATTCTGGTTCACATGAGACCTAGATCAGAACGACAAAATGTGAGCATTTGGATCTACGTAGGATACTTATAAAATCGCAGTATGAAAATATAATATTACTGTGCACAAATCTTTCTGTTATATATACTATCGAAAGACTCTGAGATTGATGTATCATTGTATACACAGACACTACATTCCAGGTAATTTCTTAAATATGTCTGAGGGATGGTTCTCCCAGATCTCCTTACTCTTTGTTTATAGTATGTGCAAACTGTTTGTGGTATGAATGTGGCATGTATGGAATTGTGGGATCAGATATATTTACATATTTATTTGTGTCTTGGCATTGTTTTCATGAATTGCTTTATATACCATGTTGTGACTAAATAGTACTTAGTTCAGACTGTTTTGACAGTCACAATAACAATAAGAGTGTATTCGTTCCTTGGCTTATTATTGTGATTTATAAATGTATTGCAAGTGATGGAATACCTTTATCCATAATAGATGCGTGTTGAGTGAACGTAGTCTCTGTTTGGTTCATGTGTGACTCTTCTTGAGCACTATCTAAAGGTGAGTTTGTTTCCCGCTTATTAACGTAGCCTTCAGGCAGGATATTATTCATTTCAGTGTTGCTATTTTCCCTTTTTTACCCCAGGGTCCCTCTCTTTTAGTATATTTATAGTCTTTTGTTTCACCCTTGGTCCAAAGTCTCACCCCTGCAGCAGGCACACCGGAAGTGGAGCACCAGCTACTTTATCAATGGGAACTCCAGCAACCGTTTGCATGCACAAGTCTGGCATTTGGAGCAGAGAACAGGTGAACACAAGGAGGTGATGGACGGAGCAAGGAAACTTTTCAGACACTCACCCCAAGTCACTATTAGATCTGGGTTTAAACCATCATCGTTCTTCAGCTAACTTCACCACCCCAGTTCAGACCCAGCCATATGCAAATCATTCTTGACCCTCTTCCTCATGGGAAAAGTCCAGCCCGAACTGCCAAGCCAGGTCTTCCCTGGACCAGAAACAAACATCCTGGGACGGGTTTCAGGGTAACACCCCTATTCAGCTAGGTTAGCTTGAATCCAGTGCCAAAGTGAGCAAGGGACACATGTCTTGGCATACCCTGCCAACTTAAGACAAATAAAGCAAACACAAGGAGATGATGGACGGAGACCTGAAACTTTTCAGACACTCACCCCCAGTTTGTATGTTTGCAGAGATTAGGTGCCCAAGTGGATGGGGACCACTGATGATGTAAGTCACTTATACCCTAGCAAGGAGGACACAGATTATTGAGCTCTTGAATTTGGATACTGAGAACACTGACTAGGACGGTTCCACCCAAGACCAGGGAGTGCACACTCACTCAATGCTATGTGAGTGTTTAACGATGATCACATTATACTCCACACTGTGTGTGTGCCCCAGGACCTATTGTATGCAGAAAACTGTGTGTATTTTTGGAGTAACACCCTGGACTGCCACCTAGTGATCTGTTTTAGCCAAAGATTCTCACCCCCTGTCTTCATAAATATAATGTTAGCAATAAATGCATGCACACCTTTAAACAATCACTTGTGGGTTTGCTTTTTTTCCTTCATGTATTTGCTAAACTTCTGCCTTTTATCATTCATAGAGAAGCCTTACTGGAATTAACAGAGTGAGTGAGTATGACGTCTCTGAGATGAGTGAATGACAAGATAGAGTATCCATAAGGTTTTCATAGGAAACCACTGTATCTAGAGAGGACCAGGAAGCCAAAGTCCAGATGAAAGCCAGCAGGTCTGGCTGAATTATGTAGTCAGAGAGAAAAAGCTGTATGGATGGATAATAGCGACCTAGCCCACCCCATTCAACCCCACACCAGTTTTTAACCTTGACAAAACAGAAACCAAGAATAACCTTGCATTGGTGATCCCATCCCTCACTGTTCCTCACTACTGTAATCGTGCTCCCTTGTATTAAAGTGTTGCAGCATGTCCCCGATACCCAAGTATCAGGGGAGCCCTATGATGAAGCATGTCACCTAACAACTGTTTGGTGAGTGAGAGCCCTTTTAAATAAAAGGTGTGCCTTTGGCCTATCAAGCTGAAAGACCAATTCTGTTTGTAGGGACATAGGGTCTGATTATGATTTTGGCAGTGTTGCAGTGGGCCACCACGCCAGCACCCCGCTGCAACACTACTAACCCCGTAGTCAACCCGCCTGCCGTATTCTAACTGGTATACAGGTCGGGTATTCCTGCAGCCAACAACGTATCAAAGTTGCCCCAGAAGCATGGAGTCTGGAAACGGAGACAAGTGAATACTATTCCCCATCCTCACATTGAGAGATGGACAGTGGAGAACCCCAAAAAGGATTTTACATGGAACATTCTGGATGATTAAGGAAAGAAACTGTTTGGTAGATCGCAAATATTGCCTAATGGAAAGGGCTGGAGGTGAGATGACTTGCTTGAGGGTTGCATGGTACCCTGAGTGTTTTGGCATTTGTGCCGAGATAAGAGTGCAACGAGGGGGAAGGAGGCAGGGGAAGTAATTTATATCACATACAATGCCTAGGAGATATTCTCTTGCTTATATGAGGTAGTCTGAAGTCATATGTGTGCTTGCGTAAAGCCAAGAAACAAGGGGATACAGGGCTGGTAAAATTTGACCTAACAATTGAAGTATAAGTCTCCAAAAGAAAGAATGGAACAATGGGTTCCCTATGAATTGAGGAGGAAGGCAGTTCTAAACCTGTGGCACAAGTAGGCAGGGTAAGAACAGCTGGGAGGGTTATGTTATATTATTGTTAGACAATGATGTAGAAGAAATCACAGAACTGTTACCTATTATACAAGCCAACCCCAAGAGAACTAGGGGTTGATAATAATGGGGTGTCATTCAGGACACAGCATGAGTACATATGGCATGCACAGAAGCCAAGAAGCGTAATGTACTGTCTTGCAATATGAACAGACTAGAAAACAAAATAAAGCAAGGGTTCATACACCATTACATACAAAGATATGTGCCAGATCCAATCATCTTGCAAGAGACACACCTGAAAGGGACCAATATCGGGATGTTTTTAGAGTGATGGCTATCAAGTGCTAGCTCATTCTTGCTTTACCTCGAGGTTCAAAGGGGTAGCTTTTCTCCTTAGGAAACCAGTAACCTGCAGCCTGGAATTTACCTAACTGACCTCCAGGGGTGTTATGATGTAGTAAGAGGGACATTGGTGTGAAGAAGGTCTCCCTCTGGTGTTGGTATACATCCCACCTATTTTGCAAACAGCAGTTTTAGAACACCTGGTCCTTTATTGGTACAGGTGTCAAAGGGTCTGCTGATGGTAAGAGGTAGTATGAACTTATCACCATAATAACATAGGACAGGCCGATATGTTTATACGCCCTGACTGTGGAGTCTCAGCATTAGTAAACTTACTATTACCTTGCAATTTATAAATAGCTAAAAATAGTAAACTTACACTATGTGTTCATTTGCGGTGGATTAGCATTACAAAAGTGATGCTAACTAGCACAAAATGTTTTTTTTTTACCTATTTACTTTCCAGCGCAAAGCTAGTTTTGCGTTGGAAAGTACCCTACAAGTAACGCAAAGTAGCGCAATGCATTGCTTTGCATTACTTATCACCTGAATGGGTGGTTCATGGGCTTTCCCATGCAATCTCCCATACCTCTTGATACAAAGCCCTATCTACAAACAAAAGTAGGCAGGCTTTAGCACCAAAAGTTAACGTCATCTGAAAGGAGTCATTGACAGGAGACATTTTTTCATTTCTGCTTTCTTTTCCTACTTTGCATGCGTGCTGCACTGTGCAGTACACATTCAAAGTGAGAAAAGTGTTTGAACTTGTCTATGCATAGTATTTGTATTTGTATTTGTAGAGCGCAACATTCATCTCAAATGACATCACGGTGCTAGGATAGCATGCAATGCAGTGTAAGAGACAGGGAAATCAAACACATTTACATTGTACAAAAAAAAGTCTCTTACCAAACCACACAAACAGCAGAACCACCAGTAACAAAACGGCAAACTGAAAAGAGCAAAAGCCTTCACCTAGAACAAACAAGTAAAAAAAAAAACACTACAATTGCAATTCACCAAAAATTTAACAATAAACATAATAACATGCTATGTCACTACCCAAATGGTCAATCGGGTTGTGTGCCAGGTGGGGCAGAAAACAGCAGGAAAAAAAAAGGCTACTCTGTCCCGGGGCGGGTGGGCCAAATACATATTATAAACAGTTGCACCCTGGAAGCGAGGGGTCACTTCTATTTTTATTTAAACTAATTCCCTGGTGTCTAGTGGGCTTTTCTGCCCCCCCCTGGGACCAGAAACGGCTACACAAAAGACCGATCTGCCCCCAGGGGGGGCAAAAAAGTCTTGAAAAAAATTTGGCCCCCCAGGAAGCGACCCTTGCCCAAGGGGTCGCTTCCTACAATAACAAACACATCCCTGGTGTCTAGTGGGCTTTTCTGTCCCCCCTGGGAGCAGAAATGGCAAAAAAATTAAACCGATCTGCCCCCAGAGGGGGCAGAAAAGTCTTCAAAAAAAATTGGGGGCCCAGGAAGCGACCCTTGCCCAAGGGGTCGCTTCCTACAATAACAAACAGATCCCTGGTGTCTAGTGGGCTTTTCTGCCCCCCCTGGGAGCCGAAACGGCAAAAAAATTAAACCGATCTGCCCCCAGAGGGGGCAGAAAAGTCTTCCATACATAATGGGGCCCCAGGAAGTGACCCTTGCCCAAGGGCTCGCTTCCTTTACTACGACAAAGCATCCCTGGTGCCTAGTGGTGGCATACGCTGTGCGCGATCGTGCTGCAGGAATGCCCTGTATTGAGACATCAGGGGAGAGGAAATACTCTTTCCTCTCCCCCGATGCCTCAATACTTAGAAAATCACCCTCTCGGCCCCACCGGAGATCCCAACATACCTGCTGCTGCTGGGACGCCTGGAAGCAAATGGCTTCCAGGCGTCCCAGCGCTTCCTGATGACGTCGGTGCGCGCTGTCGGCGCTGACGTCATGGGGAAGCGTTGGGGGGCTCGGGGGTGGCAGCGGAAACTCTTCTGCTGCCATCCCCCTCTGTGGGGGCAGGATCGATGCCCCAGGGGGGGAGCGCCAGCGCTTCCCCCAGGGGCTGTGCTCATGACGGAGCGGTTCCGTCATATGCACAGCCCAACCGATGCTCATGACGGAACCGCTCCGTCATGAGCATCGAAGGGGTAAAAAAAACATATCTATTGTGACATCTGCCATTTAGTCTCTGCTGGCAGGGATGACATTGCTCGAGACCTCATTCCCCCGGGGACAGAAGTTGAACATACCAAGCCATGTCCCTCAGTCTTTTTTTAATTTAACATGTTTTTTTAAATATTTTAGTTCATAATATTGAGGTGTCAATAATATTTGTGATATTAGAAACAATATTTTTATTGACTCTATTTAGTTGCTCAAAATTTTTGTTTTAAAAAGGTTTTTGTTGATATTATTAAAGTTACCAATATTTAGATTCATTTAGTGGTGTGATTTTAAAGTTGATATTGTTGTTCACAATATGTAGGTTACAATATTGTTGTATCACAATATTTTGCTTATGATGTGACAATCAAATGGTCATGCTATTAGATAAGATTTTACCTGTTAAACAACGCTCATTAGAAAATACCTATTTTTGTGTGCCCACCTGCCCATCATCAGATTAACTCTTTTGCTCTGATATTTATTGAACTGTTTACTAAAATAAATCCTAACCTAATTTTAGAAATCTGTCATAGCTTTTAGTGAGAATCTTACATTGAAAGACATGGAGTTATCAATTTGAGAGGGGATACCCCTACCAAATCAATAAACCCACTGTTCTGAGAGAATATCTGCTCAACCACCTGATAGGTGCAAGCAGTACCAATAATTTTAAAATAAGGAACACAACATAATACATTTCACAAACCAATTTAGAGAAATATTTGATGACCAAAAAGACAGCAGGGTCATCAAAATAGGCCAATAGAAATTGTTGCTTTTAAACTTTTAAGTCAACATGCACCTAGAGAACGTTGAACAGTGTGGAAAAATAAAAGTTTGCAGCGGACTGTGACCTAGGCATAATTTCAGGCAGTGATGGAACAGAGGTCAAATACACCAAGCAGTTTCTCAGTCAAATGCTACTTCAGATCAGTCTTGCTGCCCCAAGCTCCTCAGGGCTGGTTTCTGGGCACCAGGGGCCTCATTTATGAGGTTTTACCGTACGGCAGCGCCACAGGCCTCTCTGCTGCGCTGGTCTACGGTAAAAGAAAAGGGCAGGAATGCGCTGTATCCATGAGGTACGGCGCATTCCTGTCCTTTTCCCCTGCACCGGCGCACAATGGGCTGCCGTGCGCCAATGCAGGCACCTTTGCATCATGGTGCAAGGGTGCCTGCGTTGAGGGGATGATTGTTTTTGTGCAGGAAGGGAATCCTTCCTGCACAAAAACAATCACAATAGGCTTTTTCCCCTTTTCTATGTGTGCGGCAGAATGCTGGGAATGCCCCCAGCAACACTCATTGTACACCCTTCAACACAGAAAACTGTGTTAAAGGGGACAATATTTATGAGGCAGCATTAAGCCAAAAAAGTGGCTTAGTGCTGCCTCGTAAATGTGGAGCAGGCCCCTGCGCCACAGAACGTCACAAAAAGTAAATGCATGAGGCCCCAGGTCTCTCTCCTTCCATGTCTCCTGCAGGGTCTAGTCAACTTTAGTCAGCTGGGCCATCTTGGAATTGGAGTCCTGCTTTTTGTGGCCCTCAAGCAGATATGTAAAATGCCAACCACCCAACCCTTGCTGAGCAGTTCCTGTCCCTGGGCAGCCATGGAATCCTTGAATCTTTGTGTGAGTCCTTTTCTTCCCATAACAGTCAGAAATGAGGATTCCTCTTCCATCATGTCCTTTTTTTTAAAGATGATCTCTTTTCTTAAGATTATGAGGAGGTCGAGGTTGAGGTACCAGATTTATTCTGTATATTTGCCATTAATTGAAGAAATTCTATTATACAATCCTAACTATTTTTTCACAGTCCTCCAGCCTTCTCTTTCTTGCAGCACTTCCTCTTTGTTTTACAGTAAAATTACCTATGAGACCCTGTTTCATGGAAGGACTTAGCTATCACCAGACAAGCCAGTCTTCAGCTTCTTAGCCATATTCCTATCTGACAGGGTCAAAATTGTCCTTTGCCCAAGCTGTGGTTAGAGTTTGACCATCTAAGAGAGTCCTGTGGATCAATAAGAGAAGCCCTCAAAAGAGATGGAGCTAAAGCTATCCTTTGTTCAGTCACCTTTTCCTGTCCACTCCCAGATCCCTGCTAAGTGATCAGTAGTTAAAACCCATTGCCCTTAGTTCTTTGAGCCACAGTGCTAAACACTCCAGTCAAAGGAAGTGTATTTCAGGGTTGGAGGTGTGATGCAGTTCAGAACATGTTTCAAACCAGTTCTGCTTCAGGCAAGCTAAAGTACATTTTTATAAATGTAATTTCCTGTGCGAGTTATCAAAAACTGGATTTAAGTTGGTTTTCAAAAACTAAGCATTGAGTAACTTTCTATGCTGAATAAAGATCTTAATCCCACTCAGGTCAACTAGGGTTAAGTCTAGCCATGCCTACACAGTGAAATAGCTTTCAAATTTATTTTCATGGTGAAGGCGCCTAAGACCCAAATATGTATGGTGCCCTGTTTTTATGTGCTAGCACAGATTCCTGTCGGGCTATAAGCCATTCTTTATGGGTGACTTATGAATATATAAAAGAAGGCATTCCCTGCACAGAAAAGGCATTTTTCTCAGCCAGGTGACACTGCAGTGTATTTAACCTTCAAGCCAACAAGAGCACAGGCATGTTGCTAGTGTTTAGCAGAAGTAAAGTGTACAGTGTCCTGAAGCTAGCAGAAATGGGCTAAACAATAAGGTGAACAATTTAGGGCACCCATGCAGAAAAGATGGTTTTGCTACACACATCGTATATCAGTTCTGCTGGAAATTGTTATTCAGTAACATTTGTGAAATATTTTTTCTATAGTTGTAGTTCCTTTAGTTTCCTACTGTAAATTTAGATAACATAAGGAGTCTGTTATACTGCTGGTGCTCAGCCTGAGTGTCTGTGTGAGAGAATGTTGGTGAATGGAATGTTCGTGTGTGTGAGTGTCAGTTGGAGATGGGCTGAGCAGATGGTGAGGCTGCTCCTGGTGGGGCTCTGCTGTACCATCTTATGTGAATAAAGATACATAAAGATACCTACTTGTAATGGACTCTATTTTATTACAACATAGTCAAAGTGTACATTTTACACACCAACGCCCTCAATAAAAGTGGGGCATTTATTCTCAATCCCTGCACAAGGACATTTTGCATAAGGATCAAATAACAAGATTTGACGTCTTTTTCACCTTCTCACAATTGCCTTGGGTAATTACATGGCAAAATGCAAAGTAAATGCCAATAAATGAACGTCTTTGTGTAAAAGTACTAAAATCCTCTTGTTAGGCCTCATTTTAAAGGGCGCAGCTTGTAACAGGCACTAAAGATTGCACCTTTTAAATTATGATCTTGGAGTGTTATGTTAGTGTAGCTTACCCCACTTATCAGGCATATGATGGGAGCAGCCACACAACTGATTGCTGCCAATTGGAAAAAGATGCCAGCTCCACATACACCAATGTAGCACACCCGAAGGAGAATCAGCCTACAAAGTGATGTACTATTTATTATCTTACAAAAAGTGTGTCCACAAAATATTGCCGATGGCCTCTATACTATGATGGAAATGTGGGCACACAGAAGTGACGTTTCTCCACATAAGGTGGTAATGCAGGGTAATACTAATTTTCTTGAAAGAAATCCTGGGGCACATTAAAGACATACTGGGCTACCGACTTCCCGAGGACCCACTTAATACACCTCTTGGCATCCTACCCTTCACTATGAAAGGAGTGTTAAAATCTGACAAAACATTTATAAGGCATCTGGCAGGATCTGTCAATTGGAAAAAGATGGCAGCTCCACACCACTCCAAATAGTTCCATAGGATGTGGCAAATTCTGGCAATGAACAAGCTCAGGGAAAAACTAAATATTTAGGAACAAACTTGAACAAGAGACAAATAATGTGAATGTGCAGGCATAAATAATTACAACTGAAATGAAATCACCAATATAACAACAATTCATATAATGAGTAGGAGAATTTATAATGTATCACAAAATATATTCACACTTTTGTATTTTTTCAATACAATATTGAAAAATATAGAATAACAAACATCATAGACAGTGATCAATTCATCATAAATACATATGACTGACAGCAAAAAACATTAATTTATTAATACATGATTCATTAGCAATTCAGCTCATAATTTGAATGGCCTCAATTTATTCTTGCTGATATTATATTGGCACTGATGGTGTAATGACAGACTTGTGGGGGCGCGGCGGTGGTGGTCTTCCGACCACCTCATCACAATTAGGGTGGTCGGGCTGCCATTGCTCTGCCAGAGCCTCCAGGAGCCGCCGTTCGCTGATGGTGTTGCAGCAGTCAGGAGGACGCAATATGCTTGATGGTACTGTCTCAGTCTTATCACGCATATTACGAGTTTCCTCTTTGCCACAATCTTTATGGTGGTTCCTCCTCCATGAAAACCATGGTGGAGAGTAAACCAAGTGCCTCTGCACCAAGGGGTGCATGCAGGGGGGCACAACATGTGCATGCACACCAGTTCCTGCACGCCATGGATTTTACAGTCCATGCCATGCAGGAACTGTTTTTAGTGTTCACGTTACAGTGCCCATTTTCAGGGCACCGCCATGGGAATGTAAAAAATAAGGTCCGCCAGACATAAGAGATAATTGCAGCCTGGCGGGCAACCTGACCATGTGTTTGAGGTGCGACGGCAGGGTGGACCCAGAGCAGCACTGCAAAACTTGTAATCAGACCCTATACTATTACAATGCTCTTATAGTGAAAAATAATAAACATACTTATATACAAAAAAAGTTGTGATAATTATGTCATCTCCAGACAGGCAGCTGGAATTAGAGCCGTACTCTGAATTAGCCTCAAGGAACTCGGTCCAAGTAAGCTCATTAAAGGCCCTGCTTCGGTACACCAACATTAAGTGCAAATATATCTCACACAATCATAAATTACACAAAAATAAATGTTGGTGCTCCTTGCGCCAAAAATATTTATTGTCACTGCAAAAGCCTAACTACTTACTTTGTCAATACCCAGTTTCTCTTTCCACCTGGCTATAACTGGAGTAGCCAGCGCACATTATTTGTGCTCAAGGCCTACAACCATAAGACCTGCCTTCCCTGCACAAGCCTCATGATGAGCCCTTTATAGATGATTTGTAGCAGGTAATTAACAACTCATTCCGAACACGTTGCAACAACTGATACTGATCCATTAGCACGCTGCACAGGAAGCTCTTGAGGGCTGCACTTTGAGTGCAAGGACAATTAAGAACAGAAAACCATTGTGTATTGAAGTGCTAGAAAAATGAATGCACATATGATCAGAATAGAATCATGTTTTTTGTGTTTGCTTTTGTTATACATACGTGTCCCATTTTTTAGCAGGCTCTTTGAAAGATAATTAGTCATTGTACTCTAATTATGTCCAATTTATCAACACGACCTAGGCCTTAATCGTGAAGAAGACATTCATAAAATAATATTAGGTCTTTAATCACTGAAGAAATCACAGCTGAATTGTGCAAGTGTGCATCTCCTAATTATAATTAAAATATATTATGTAGTTGTTGTCTTTCTCTTTTCTATAGCTGCATACATTTCGAAGCTTTCATACATTGACACGAGTTTATTCTTGGTGGGTAAGTTAGTCTATCTTTAGACACAATCAGATACTGTTTTGAAATGCCCATTGCAAAGAGAGTCACCTGTGCATTTAATGAACTCTCACAGTGATTGATTAAATAGTAGACAAAGGGGCTGTACTGCATTCAAATATTAATTCCATTTAAGTGTCTCAGAAGCCGAGTTTCATGGGACAGACTTATGATTGCAAAAACTGTAAAATTACACATTTTAATTTCAAAACGTTATATATGGTCCTCTATTAGAAAAACGCAGCGGGGCATTACTGTATTTTCATTTGAAAGATACATTTTCATTTCTTATTTATGAGGGAATACTATCCTTTGTTTGAAATGCTATGCACTTATGTGGTATTACATTTTATTTACTGACTAATTGGATATAATATATGTCATCCAAAATATTTCGAGGCTTCTTAACGAACTCAGGGGCATATCATCAACAAATTGCGATGATTATCGCAAAGTGCTCTTAGTGTTATTTTTTTTTATCTCCGGCGAAGTTCTGTTTTTATCGCCGCGGTAGCGACATATTAACAACACGCTGCTACCCGGCGATAGCTAGCAGTTCCGGCGCCAATGGATAGCGATAAAATCTTAGCGCCGGAGATACAAAAAAACACAACGCTAACGCAAAAAAATGGCGATGGGCCAATTATCGCCAAAATCGTCCCGATAATTGCTAACAGGCCTGCATTTTGCATGCTGCAAGTGGAAAAATGCACTATAAAAGGCCTCCAACAAGGGCAAAATAAATAAATAAATAATGGAGAACACAGCAGAGAGCAGGAGAGACATGGAGGAAGCTGGGACAAGTGCTGAGCAAACAACAAACCCCCCATCCAGCCAGGAGGAGCAGAGAGAGAGCCAGGGGAAGGCCAATAGGAGGAGGAACCCCAGGTTTAGCCACCAACAAAATCAGGTCCTGTATGGCCTGGTGGCTGAACATTAGCAGGAGTTGTTCATCAAGCGCACAGTACCATTTGTCAAGGAAAAAAATAAATATGGGAGGACATCACAGCCAAGGTCAATGCTGTGGGAGAGAGCAAGAGGAGGACAGTGGATGAGGTAAAGAAGCGCTGGAATGACAGCAAGAAGAACACCAAAGAGAAGATAGCAGCCAACCGGAAGGCAGATATGGCGACTGGAGGTGGTAATCCTGGGCCCCTGCTGGAGCTGGATGAGCAGGAGAAAATGGTGGCCCAAGTCATCACCGAGGAAACGGTGGTTGGACTGCCGGGTCGGGACACTGCTGAATGTGAGCAGACACAACCACAGGGTGAGTACAAACTATGGAGTGGGTAGACGGGGGTGGATGGGCACAATGGCACACATGTACAATAAATAGCATTGCATACCCACAATTACTGTGGTTCAGGTCCCAGATAGCCCTGTGCATTGTGGCATGGACACACATCACCTGATCCAACCTAAACATTGCTAGACACACATTGCCGGACACAGTGACATTGAAATGTGCAATGAAAAGTCAGCAAAACACAGTCCAGGTACAGCATCAGACCACACAATAAGTGCTACATCACATAGCAAAATGCCACATCACATAGAGACGCAGCATGCTGCCAAAATGCACCCTTGCACCATCACAACCCATATCTAAATCATCTTCACAAGGCCTCATCTCCCATGTGCCAAAATGAGTATGCAGTGTGAATGTGACTGATCACGTGCACGAGTAAGCATGCCAACAACAAGACCAGCACACCTGCAAAATAGCACATGTCTCTGACTCGTGTGCAAGGATGTGCATGGCCATCAAGGTTGACTTGGAGGGCTACACAGAACCTTGCACACAAGCCAGACACATGTGCAATGTTGCAGGTGTGCTGAGCATGTTGCTGGCATGCTTACTCGTGCACGTGATCAGTCACATTCACACTGCATACTCATTTTTGGCACATGGGAGATGCGGCCCTGTGAAGAAGATTTGGATATGTGTGGTGATGAGGCAAGGGGGACTTTGTGACAACCTCATGCTTTGCCAACAAAAATGCCCCCTTGTCTGTACATGCTATGCAGTACTGCGTACAGCAAGATGAGAAAGCAATGAGTTATCTGGAGGCAAAAATTACACCTGCTCTAGAACCGTATTGGGACTTGGTTGCCAAACCTGGAGACATGAAACTTTATTTCCAGTTTAGAGCTGGTTCTTTACCTTTCAGGTCTCTGACAGGAAGGTGGTCCAGTGTACGTGAGGAAATATGCCCTGCCTGTGGGTTACAAGCAGAAACAACCACCCACTTCCTGTTTGTCTGCCCTACATTTGCTACTCCAAGACGAGTTTGGTTGTCTCCAATGTGCAAGACTTTAGGTACTAGGAGAAGTGCTGTGGCATTAAGAATTTTGCGTACAAGCACCTTAACAATCATTTCTATAGCATTAGCCAAATTTCTGTGATGGGCGTGGATTTTACGGAATAAAGCAATTAAGCAAACCCCAGAAGTCCTCTAATAAAAAACTGGGGCTCGGATTTATCCTCTTGTATTACGATATGTTTTTTTTAATCAACACAGTAATTTATACACTGTAGTAGACTTTGTTGTCATTTTTATCTATGTATTTCTATTTTCCAGTCTTTTGACTTGTTTAATGCTTTTTTAAACTTCTCTAAGTATTTATTGATGGCTTTTTTATAACTTCTTTGGGCACAAGATGTCAAGTTTTGTTTCATGTTTGTGTCTTTTATGATCTTTTTAAAATCGAATAAAGACTGATGATGATGATGAGAATGGTTGACACACAGTGGAGCACTGTACAACAATATTTCATGGTTGATACACACGTCGATGGTCAACTCATAAACGCAATTCCTATTGTCGTTGACTATAAAGGGGCGGACCAAAACCCTTTCCTCTATCTCTATCTGTGTGTATGTTTTGTGTAGTTTGTGGTATGTGGTGTGTGACAGCACAAGTTTTGACAGACAGCTATAGATTTCTGTCTGACAAACATAAAAATGGACTACAAGATGGAGTTGAACATGATATTGAGGTAAAGCTTACAAAACAAACCCATTTCATCCTCCAACAGCTAGTATCCTCTGATCAGCCATTGTGGACATATTGAAAACTCATTTTAGGTGTAACGCTTTCGGTTACCTGACACAGAATCAGTAATTTAAATGTATCATAAGAATTATTTTCTTAGGAAATATGCAATGGTTCGCAATGTCACTACAAAAAAACGGATTTAGTTGTGTGCCCTCCATTGCAAAATGCGATGCAGGGCGCACCATGAAATCCATTCAGTCATCCAAAGTCTATTTACCTGCATTCACACGTATTCCTGTCCATACTACCCACCACCCTCCTCCTCCCCACAACAATGCCTGGCATGTACTATTTCCTCTTGCAAATTAAAAACTCATTAGGTCTGAGAAATCTAGATCTTGAAATCTACCAATATCACCAACCTAGTCCCTCTCCCCTCACTATGATGTACAAGTGTCCGAGCATAGGATCCTTGGCTCGTTACTATGACATCTCTCCTCTACTACCTTAAAGATGAAGAACCATGTAATAAGGGGAATAACAACCAATATTCAACACAGGCCATATAAACAAACATCATTATCACAAATAAATCCATCCTAAAGTCAATTTCACCCTCCCTCCAGGCATGTCACAACCCATGTTACTCTGTACTCTTTGATATCCATTAGCAGTGCGTAATCTGTGGTCTCCAGAAGGTAAACACTAAAAACCCAATATACAGGCTGCCGCTTTAGATTCACCCATCATGCATGTCTACAATGGTGTTGAATGGTTACACCTACTTGCTATAAAGGCTCTACCCTGTTACCAGCTCTCCTGGCTCAGTGTTGACATCGCTCTCACTGTCTTGGTCTACCAATAGTCCAAATAAATGTTTCCATGCCCTAGCCACCTCAAGTGATCCCTTGCTCAGCGTACCCTTGACCAGTAGTAGCATAACTATCCCATCACACTGTGCCCATTTGGTGAACTCTCACTTCCATTGATCTAAACTCGTGGCCCCACTCACCTTCCAGGGCATCGTAATTTCCATCATGGCCACTACTAATCCCCTATCTATAAACTTGCTGCAATCCCAGTTTGAGCTGTGTGTGGGTAGCAATGCAGTATACAAGCCCCCAACGCCAGATCTACCTCCCTGTCTGTCACCACCTTCAATAGTGCCATCACTACGGTCCAATAAGTAGCCAAAAGTGGTCACCCCCAAATCATGTGAGGGGAGTTTGCCCCCTCTCCACGACCCCTTGGGCATTCGTATGAGTCAGTGTTGAAACATGCATTGACTCTTTGCCGGTGTGAGGTAAGGCAATGTAAAACATTAAAAAGAAGCCATTGAAAGTGGGCGTGCCTGGAGCACCTCCACGCTTACTCTACAATCTCAGCCCAAGTCCTTTCCGGTATCTCTCTCCCTACATCTACCTCCCATTTCAATTAAGTATGTCCAAAGAGGGCATCTTCTCAAGAGTCATGCACATGTAGAGGCATGTGACTGCCTTAAACTTCCCTGCTGCTGTCAATATGTATTGGCACCCTAAAGAAACCTCAGGTTCTGCTTTGTCCCCTTTACAATGCGCACGAATATCCGCAGTGATCGCTACATGGAGTAGGAAGTCCCCCTCTCTTAAATCAAATCACTTATGCAGAGTACAGAAGGTCACCGTCTGGTATGATGCACAAAACAGCCCACCACTGCCACACACACTCCACATGTGGGCCTAAATTTGTGGATAATGGGTGTGGACACTGTCGGCTCAGACAGCAACAAAAATTGCTATACATGCTGCACCATACTCTGAAAGGGTAATCCAAAAGAAGTGCAGGAAGCAAACCATGCAAGATTAAACATGACAGACGTAATGTACACTAAACAAATCACAAGGAGCCAAAGCGACTTAGAGGCCCATGTGTCCTACACAGTGCAGCTCCGTAGAAAAAACACGGGGCATGTTATCAAGGACGGTCTTAAAATTATCGCCGCTTTAGCGGCTTTCTGAAGTTGTTGCACTGATGGTTGTTCCAGTGGAGGTTGGTTGTGTGGTTGGAGTAGACATGGGAGCTTGCGGAGAATATGTGGTCAAGCGTGTGGCTGGCGGAGTGGGTGGGTGTTGTGACGAGTTGTCTGAGTCCGAGGTTGGCCAGGTTGTAGATCAGGGTGGTGGAGTTGGTGCCGTTGTTGTACACAAGGTGGAAGTTCAGGTCAACGTGAAGGATGTAGTCTGTGGATGTGAGGGCATGTGTTCTGACAAAGTAGGCGATGGAGTCGCGGAACTGTGTTTGGGGTCTGGAGGCTCTGTAGACGAGGGTTCCTCTGAGGGTGGTGTTAGGATCGGTGTGGATCTGGAAGTGCAGGTGTTCGGCGTTGCTGAGGATGTCGTCGGTGTTGGTCGAGACTCTGAGAGTGTTCCTGTTGACGATGGCAATTCCTACTCCTACTCCGTTGGTGCGGTCCCTGTGGTTGATCTTGTAGCCACACAGGATGGCTATGGCGAGGTAGGGTTCTGAGGAGGGTTACATCCAGGTCACCGTCACGAAGGCGATGTCTGGGGAGTTTGAGTCGATTAGGTCCCAGAGTTCACCGGCAGGTTTGCGTTGGTGGCGGGTGTTGAGGACAATGCATCTGAGGTACTTGGGATCTTACTCAGTGGGTGGATTTGCAGATCGGATGCTGGTGACGATGCTGTTCCGGCAGGAGAAGGGTCCTTGTGTGCGTTTTGGTCCGGGTAGGAAGCAGGTGTGTGATTGTCCTATGTTGAGGGCGTTGAGGGTGCTGGCATCGTAGCGGCGACGTGTGTAGTTGCGTTTGCGGGGCCAGGATGTTCCTGCACTTTGCGCAGTCCAGGCGTGGATGGACGCCAGAGGAAGGGGAGGTGGGAGGGAGGATCAGCCTGGCATGTGGGCGGTACGAATGGGCGTGTTGCTGTGCGGGTCAGCAGGGGATACTGCGGCAGGAATGGAGAGCAGAGACGGGTGGAAAAACATGTGTCCGAATACAGGGTAAAAAAGGTAAATGAGCAATACAACTAAACCAGGGAGAAGGGGGCACAGTGGGCCAAACTAAATTACACTTGCAACGAAGGTACAGATGAAAAAACGGAAGGCAGACAGTGAAGAAGGGGCACAGGGGGTTATACGAGATTACATGGGCCAAATTGCACTGCCCACATTGATCAGATAGCACAATCTAGCAATATACCAACTCTGACCCATGTCCATGTAGGAAATATGCATGTGTGATAACATGTACAAGTCTGTTGCAGGACACCATTAGTGTCACCCAGAAGGATAGCAAACTATAATCTCCTGGCATATCACCTTACACTGGACGTGTTGGTCAAAGATTGTTGTGATGTAGCACATTGCATGTCACATCTCTAGATGTTCACACCAGATTCACATTGCTGATGAGACCCAGGGGAACAGGTCTAACATACATATATGGAACTACAAAGTAAGCCACACTGAAGTTGAGTCTACAATAGTAACTGAAGCCAAAGTGCAAAGCGTCAGTCAGCCCCTACCTGTGCACAAACAATGCCAAACAAACTTTACAGCCCTCTCATGAAGTGCCCACACATTGGCCAATGTGCCCATGGATGTCAGTTGAACTGCACTTATCATATAGTCTGAATCAGTGGCAAGATTACAAGGGTGTCATCACTTTGAGCCAATGCTAAAGTTACAGCTGGGATGAGTGGCTATGACACTGTTGGTACAGGTAGCAATGCACCACTTGTGTGCAGCAGAACTGTGTGCCTGCAACCAAACATCATCAGGTACAAAAGCATAACTTAACTGATTGAGGGTGTCCCAAAAGCAAGAAAGTCGAAGTTAAGTCAGTATACCGAACAGTGCAAATCCAAAAAGACATCTGTGAATGACCTCTATTCCGAAGTCATGACTCAGTCTCACATAACTCATGTGAATCACTAACACTGTTGTGCCATGTGACGTTACCAATGGACAAACAAATGACCAACAGCATGCATGGAATGGTGATTGATTGTCCATGCCCAGGAACATGTAAGGCAAAGCTATCTGATACACTGGCACCACGCATCAAGTGTGCAAAGGTCTGTGCAATGGAGATGGACTTCGACCCTGGGCCATCTGATATGCATGTTTTTGACGCTATATGTGTAACTTTGATATACTCACAATGCTATGTCCCTACGTTGAGTTGTAAATGTGCACCAATGTGCAGTACAACTCTGTGCATCACACTTAAGATGTTGGAGGTCACAATAAACTGTCACCAGAGTAGGCCATAAACCATATTTGCAAATCTATCAGACATGCAAGGTCATTGTGCTCACATCTAAGGTATCTGGACTCAATCCATCCTGCGGAGTAACAGGTCAGGACCATAGTTATACATACAATGATTACTCCAGTGATGGTATGAGTTGCATACCATGGAGCAAGCCCCACTTCCCTGCATCAGCCCTGATATAAGTGCAAGCAGAAATAAAAAATAACAAGATTTATTTAACAAGATAAAAGTTCAGAATACCCTACACTAACAATAATCTATTACCCTAACTCTAAACCAAAACTAACTACAAATATTTATCCTAACCAAAACTATCTACCCTAACTATTTACGAACACACAAAATGAATAAAGACATCAAGCCCCACCCAAAGCTAAATGAAACCTATCCCCAAATCCTATCACATTCAAGAAGTAAAAAAGTCTAAACCTACAACTAACTATGCCTATACTAAAACTATCCTAAATAAAACACACAACAATGAACTACCACAACATTACACAAAAATAGGGACATTGTGGGAAGGGAGAAGAGGTGGATGGGTGAGAACATGGGGAGTCATTACTGCATTCCCAGGTGGGTACGTATCTCATGTAGGTGCCGGTTGAGATACAATAGTTCTCTGCGAATGTCCTTCAGCATGGCATAGTTATGAGTTACCATCCGCATAGTTGGCCAAGAACCGGATCACTTGGTGCAGGTGCAGGTGCCGGTGCAGGTTGGACTGGCACCTGTGCGGGTGTGGTAGCAGGGGGATTATCCGTTTGGGAGCCCACTCTGACACCTGAGGTTGAGGGAATGGTCTTGCTGCCGGTCACATCACATTCCGGGAGCGTCTTCCAGGTCCCAGCCTTCTTCTCGGCCCGATACCTCCTTGCCATAAGATGATACCCCTTGTGGACCTTCTTCATGTGGAGGTGCCGGTCCTTGGCAACCTTGAAAGTGTGTTGCTCCTCAGGTGTATGCGGCCCGTTTCATTGAATGTGATGAGTTTCTTCACGCTAAGAGGCCGCTAATGTCCTGATGCTCATACAGTATTGTACAGAGTGTGTCCAGCGATTTTCTTTCAAAAGCGCGGGAAAAAAAACATCGCATTTGAGAGAAAAAATCACGCACAGTCATTTTTCATACACTGATGGACAGTCAGAGCAAAAATCTGATCACAGCACAATAATACAATGTGAAAATAGGTTTGCACAATGAAGACAGACTACATTTTAGGGATCAATCTGTTTATTGAAAGGGAGAAATATTTGTCAAACACAGCTTGCTGCCTACATCCAGAAGCCGGCAGGGCAAACATTGTGAGCATTTGCACAGCGTTTAAGCCACAACCCGGAGACCGGCCGCATACCTGAATAGCGAACAAGCCACTAAGAGCGTCTTCCATTTTCCAAAGAATAAACATGAAAAACAGACAAGTGAAACAATCAAGAACAAAACAGAAAACAAACCCCTCCACAATACCCCTCCAAACACCCCTCCTTCCGCACCGGTTACAGCCTCCCTAGATGATAGTAAGCATCCACAATATGCGTGGAAAAAAGCCCCCTCATCACTCCACTGGGGGAGCGCCGGCGGATGATTGCTCCATCGGTAGAAGGCGTAAGACCTGCAAGTATTTGGGGCATGTGACTTCCCTCATATCTTGGGACAATAAACTCACAAAGGGGCCCCACAAAATTGCTCCATAGCTAATAGGTTCCATAAACGGTGTAACCAGGACAGGAGCTCTGGAACTGCCACTGTACCCCACTGTCCTAGGATAACCTGCCTGTCCGCCAGCACCGTTCTGGCGATTTGCCTACCCCTGAGGGATGTTAGTGGGAAAGGATGTGAGAGGCCAAGGAGTGTGTACTCCGGAGCGCCTGGCATTGCAATGTCGAACGCTGTATCTATGTTATCTAAGAACTCACCCCAATATCTTTGCAATTTCGGGCAATGCCGGAGTAAGTGCACGAGGGTACCAGTCATTCCGCATCCCTGCCAGCAGCGATCTGTCTTGCTTTTATCTGAGCCATGTAGTTGCGCAGGTGTGCAATACCAATGAGAGCGAACCTTAAAGGAGGTTTCAGCCCCGCTACACTGTGCGCAGTGTGGTGTGCGCGATACAGGATACGTTCCCATTCCTTGGAGGAGAGCAGCCTCCCCTGCTCCATTTCCCACCAAACCTGCGCTTTTGTGCACTGACAACTCAGCCTCGTCAAAAGCATGTTGTACAGCTCAGATATGAGTGGATGGTTGTCCTCCTTACGCATTAACCACTTCTCATATGACGTAAGCAACCTCGACATTCGCGCATAGTTAGTAGGCCCCGTGACCCAGTGTGTTAGTTGGCGGTATGAATACACATCCGCAGCGGGCAAATCATTATCCCGTAGGAGCCGCGGAAATGGCACCAGCCCTTCTAGATCAAAGAGAGACCCTATGCGCTTGAAGCCCTGTTCTCGCCAGCGATGGAATATCGCTGAGTCCTGACCCCGGGGGAAGTCCGGGTTATCCACGCTGGGGGTCATCGGCGAGGGGAGAGAGGTCCATCCCTTCCGTACTGCCACCCTGTCCCAAACCTTAAGTGTGGGCGCTGTAATCGACGAAGAGTACAAGCCCCAGGCCCAGTGCTTACAGGGTAGCCACAGTTCTCTCCAGATGTTTTTGCCCGCCACAGACTGGTCCATAAAGTTCCAGTAGTTCTCTGTTAGTGGCCTATTCCATTCCACTATATAGCAAAGGCATGTGGCTTGGTAGTAGCCACCAATAAGGGGCAAGCCCACGCCACCTTGCATTTTCGGGCATGTAAGCTGCACAAGTGAAAGGCGTGGCCACTTCCCCTCCCCGACAGACTTATTAATGAGGGCTTGCAATTGTGTGAGTGCACGGGGCGGGGGCACCATGTGTATCATTTGAAATACATAGAGAATGCATGGAAGAATTGACATTTTCGCTCCCGCTATGCGTCCAAACCATGCGAGGCGCAGTTTTGACCAGGCGTCCAGCGCCTTAGCCGTCTCATCCAACAGTGTTGAATAGTTGAGCTCAACTGTACGGGCAAGAGTTGGAGCCAGTTGGAGACCCAGGTACTGTATATCCCCCTGCACCCAACAAAATGGGAATTGCTGTTCAATAGCCAACACTTCCTCAGGGGGTATACCCAGACTACCTTTTATGTTGCAAGACAGTTGACACCCAAAATGGCATGTAACATGACTCATCCCCACCTCAATTGCTATTTCACTAACATTCATTCAAAAAAAGATGTGAATTGTAAGGGCACTACTCACCTGGGTTGGTCTGGAGGTGATTAGTATGTGCGCAGATCAATCTTACAATAAGGGTGGCCATGATGTGCCCTACTCACACGTGAGGCTCGCAAGTCGCTAGGGGGAGTGAGAGTGCAGCTCCGTCTCAGCCAAATAGCCATGTCTTGTCGCTCCGCATGTAAGCGTGCTTGGTGGGAGATTGTTTGATGTTGACTTTCATCTCGTCCATGGCTTTGCTGGCGACATAGGTGAATGCTCTTCCTCAGGCTCGTGATTTGCCGATCCAGGTCGAGTCTGCAAGGTCAAGGTTGTCGGAGCAGCAGTTCCTCTTGAGGATGTTGAGGTTGACTCTCTCGTGGATGTCTTTGTGCCTGATGATGTGTAGTGAATTGTAGGTGTGTGTGAGTAGTTTGAGGGTTACTTTCTCCTTGTTGGTGAGCCATTGGATATTTTGTATGTGTTGCCTCTTGTGTTTGTGACGTGGGTTTCTGAAGACGGGTCTGTCTGCAGCTTTCAGGCTGTTTTAGAGCTTGTGTAGTGGAGTTTTGTAGATCCCTGCGTTGAGTTTGTTGCAGTAGTCCAGTCTGCTGGTGATGAGTGCGTTGTTGAAAATTTTAATGCATCCTGGGGTTATCCATTGTGATGGATTGGGTTAAATCAGTAGGCAGCTGTAGCTGGTGCAGGCAATGGAGTAGATCTGTCAGGGCAGGATGATGGAGGATTTGGGATGATGCTGAACTTGCGTGCATGGTCTGTCAGTGAGGGCAGGCTCACAAGGGCAGACTACCACCAGAGGTTGTCCCATGCGGATGTGGATGGACTGAGGATGAGGAGGTCAGTCTTCTCGCATTAGAGCTTTATGCAGAGGTTTGTCATCCAATCTACTAGTTCAGACATTCATTCCTGGAGCTGGCTTTTGTGTCTTCTGCATTCTTCGTGAGGGGGAGGATGAGCTGTGTGTTGTCTGTGTGGGATGATATGCATACCCCGTGCTGTCTAGCAAAGGCAGTGAGTGGGGACATGTGTATATTGAAAAACATGTGTCTTAGTGACGCTCCATGTGGTATTCCGCAGTTAGTGCCTGTGCTTTTGGAGATGGGGGGATGATCCTTTGGGTTATTGCGGGGAGGAAGGAGTGGATCCCGGAGAGGGCTGTTCCTCGTATCCCCTTGTGGTGGTGCCTGGCATCTGAGATGCGGTGTGAGATGGTGTTTAAGGCTGCATAGAGGTGTAGGAGGATGTGTTGGCCGCAATGTGACCCAGGTCAAGTGGCATGCATATGTAATTATTGGCAGCATGGTGTACGTTCTTGATGCTGTGCTTGATGCCAAACCCAGACTGGGAGTGGTCCATGATGGAGTTCTCTTCAATGTAGCCAGTCAGCTGGATGTTGATGAGTCTCTCAGTGACTTTGTCCACCACAGGGTGCAGGGAGATGGTCAGATAGTTTGTCTTGTCTGTTGGGTCATACTGCCAATGAGCCGATTTGTTCAACGTAGAGACCGGTCTTGACGGTCTTCATGAAGGTGTCCAGAGATGGTGTGTATGTGAGCTCTGCTGGTGGCTCATTCAATGTTTTGGATGCATGCAGAGTTTTTGTTTCAGGTTTGGCACCATTTCACACACATTTTTCAGCTTAGACCCACAGTTCACACCCACTTTTTGGATTTGCACCCAATTTAGGACCCATTTTTCCGATTTGAGCCCCAATTTCATACCCATTTTTCAGCTTAGACCCACAGGTCACACCCACTTTTCAGATTTGCCCCCAATTTAGGACCCATTTTTCCGATTTGAGCCCCAATTTCACTCCCATTTTTCAGCTTAGACCCACAGGTCACACCCACTTTTCAGATTTGCCCCCAATTTAGGACCCATTTTTCCGATTTGAGCCCCAATTTCACACCCATTTTTCTGCTTAGACCCACAGTTCACACCAACTTCTCAGATTTGAGCCCCATTCCACACCCACTTCTTAGATTTGAGCCCCATTCCACACCCACTTCTCAAATTTGAGCCACATTCCACACCCAATTTTCTAATTTGTCCCCCTTTTCACAGCCTTAACGGTGAAATTTAACACCGAATTAACCATAAAATTCATTATTTGGCACTTACAAACCAGTACATTTAAATTTTTCATATCAAGTACAGCCTGTGAATCATGAATTACATACTATTTGACACAACCATTGATGAATTGTGTGCCAGATTTTGCACACTATTGCATCTTTGTGATAATGAAACATACACACCATGATTTTACTTGTGGACTCTTACTTGCAATTATTGTACAAAGGTAACATTTCATAGTGATATACTGATGCAGGAGAGTAACTTGCAGACAGGGTATGTGTGTTGAGTTTGTTTATTGTCACAAACAGTTCTTGAGGTAATTTTCAACATACATGTCTTTGTTTTTGTAAGTCACAATGTGATGTGCTCAAGTTAAGTAATTGTTTATTATCCTGTCCCTTTGGGCAATTCCAGCAGCAGTGGCTGTGGGGTGTGGGCCACCTCGCTGATCTTCGTCATCATCCTGGTCATCGCCCGATGCTGCATGCACTTGGATCCAGGGGGCATTTGTGTGAACAAATACACAACATGCTAGTATGATTTTGTTAACCATTTCTGGTCTGTACAGCAGTAAACCACCTGTAATATCCAGGCAACAGAAACGTGACTTGAGCACGCCAAATGTACGCTCCATGATACCACGTGTGCGTCGATGTGCAGCATTGTACTGCCTCTGTGCCTGGGTGGTGGTGTTTCTTATGGGTGTCATCATCCACGGGCAGAGAGCATATCCTTGATCACCTATGACATGTAATGGGGAGATGGGTACATGATTCATTAGGCATACTATATTGGCAGTGTTGACAGTTTTTTATCTTGTGATTTTTGCTATTTTTATATTTAGGTTAGACATGTGTTGCTTCTGGCTATTTAGCAGCATCACTGCTGAGTACATTGCCTCAGTGTTGATCATCCAACCATCCATTTTGCTGGTGTTTGCTGCACGGTTGCATAAGTGTCACTACAAGTGTACAAAATGAGAATCAGACCTGCACAAAAACCACAGACACCAATAGACAGCCTGGCTCTCCTAACATCTAGCCATGGCACTGATCCACACTCCTCGCAGTCACTGCCATGTGAATGTTCAAATGACATAGGCCACGCATGACACAGCTCACATTCAGACAAGCATCTCATGCTGATGGTAGACCTGTGACACCACACAAGCCATGCAATTGTATGTCCAGAGATAAAACAAATGAACAGACCGCAGTCACCTCACCTGCAGGGCCCACTGGGGACAGTGAAGGTTTGCAAACACCATCAACAATAACTTTTGACACAACGTAAACTTACTGGCCTGCATCACCACACTGATACACATGGCATGGCTCCCCTTTGCACGCTTCTTTGCATTTGGAATGGATTAGCATTTAGCAGATCAATTTCAACACACAAGTAGTTACCGAATACATATCCACTTACTCATCGGGCAACCACATGACACACCATATCACAGGTGTGAGAATGAGAAATATGTGTAGCTGAGTCAGAGAGGAGATGCTACTAAACCCCATCAACAGCAGCACCCACAACACTGCAGTCAACACCAATGGCACTAGATGGTGGTTTCATAACACATTTTTCGGCCTATGCATACACATTTGCCCCACAATGCACTTCCTACAACAAAAAAAAGTGCATTGTTACCACCTTGGTCACAACAAACCTCTGACTTGACACACTGATTTTACATGTGTGAGTAATGCAATGTTGGGTCACCCTAATAGGTCACCAGCAACAAGAACTGCAACATAATCATCTTCCTCAACAATGCGACCACACACTGGACTGGGATACCAGTGAGGATGACTTTGATTAGCTACATAGATGGTCAGGTGCTGGGGGTTACTCTATGCCATGGGTACTCACATACTTTCTCTCTGGGCTCAAATTTACAGTGTGGTTTGTGGCAGAGTGCCGCACCGGTGGGGGCGGGGTCAGTGGGGAAGGGGCGGGACTAGTGAAAAAAGAAACTGACCATGCGGTTGAACACAGGCCCCTGGAGCGGACACCCTCGTTCACTGAGCCACCAGACCCGGCATACACACATCTTTATCTCTCTCTCTCTCTCTATCTCTCTCTCTCTCTCTCTCTCTCTCCCTCCTGTCCTCCCTCCCTCCCCCCTCTGTCTCTCCATCGCTCTGTCTCCCTGCCTCTGTCGCCCTCTGTCTCCCTTCCTCTGTCTCCCTCCCTCTGTCACCCTCTGTCTCCCTCCCTCTGTCGCCCTCTGTCTCCCTCCCTCTGTCGCCCTCCTCCTCTCTCCCTCTCTCCCTCTCTCACCCTCCTCCCTCCGTCTCCCTCCTCCCTCTATCTCCCTCCCTTTCCGTCTCCCTCCCTCTCCCTCTCTCTCCGTCTCCCTCTGTCTCCGTCTCCCTCCCTCTGTCTCCCCCTCCCTCTGTCTCCCCATCCCTCTGTCTCCCCCTCCCTCTGCCTTCCCCTCCCACTGTCTCCCCCTCCCTCTGTCTCGCCCTCCCTCTGTCACCCTCCCTCTTTCGCCCTCCTCCCTCTGTCACCATCCCTCTGTCTCCCTCCCTCTGTCTTTTTCCCTCTCTCTCCCTCTGTCACCCTCTGTCACCTCACCCCCTGGCAGCCTGGGCTGAGACAGCTTCCTGGGCACGCATACACAGCCGCACCCCAGTACTTCACAGGTCTTTAATGGAGCATTTACTTGTTAACAAGGTTTTGTTATATTTCACCTCTTAGCGCACATGCATCTCCACTCTGACTATCGCTGGAATCACACGGCCCCCATAGAGCAGAGTCTCTCGCAGTCCACGCTGCTGCGGCGGTGTTTGGTGGCACTCTTATAAAATATTTTTAAAATGAGACACAGGTACAATGTCTGCAAGGTCCGCGGGCCACCAAGAAAGGCTTGCCGGGCCGCTGGCGGCACGTGGCCCGTACTATGAGTACCCGTGTTCTACGCAGTGGAGCCTGTATACCTCATCCTTGTACACAATATATCAACATGTGGCACGAAGTGTTGTGCCCATGCCTTTTGTGCCCCCCCCTATCAGTACCTAGGCGATGTATTTACATCCTCCCTCTTGATGGGTCAACATGATTGTGTTTTTTGGGCATGTGGTGTGTTCAGTTGGTACTTACCAACAAGCAATGAATTTCGATATGTGCCATCCTGGAAGCGCTGGTTTATGATGCAGTGCCGGAAGATGAATGCATCATGCACACTCCCTGGGAATTTGACAATGACATTTGTGAACAGTCTGCGGTGGGACACTATAGCCTGCACATTCATTGAATAGGTGTGCTTCCTGTTGTGGTATATGTGTGCGCTGTCTGCAGGGGGCACAAATGATACATGTGTGCTGTCAATTGCACCCACCACCTGTGGTAAGCCAGCAATGGCATGGAATCCTTGCTTGATGGCAATCTGCTCCTGCACAGTGTTGGGGAAGTGAAGGTGCAGGGGAATCAGGCTGAGTATGCCATCCAAGACAGTGGGGAGGAAGGTTGAGAAGGCTGACTGTGATACTCCACCGACTCTGGCTGTTGTTGGTTGGAATGTCCCAGAGGCCAAAAAGTGCAGCACAGCGAGCAGTTTTGTCTGCGGAGGGATGTTGGTTGTCCGCTGTGTTAGTGGCATCAGTCTGTGGGCAATCAGGGTCAGGATATGCTGGATGGATGTCCTTTTGAGCCTGTAGTGGGCTATGACTTCCTCTGGCCTTAAGTCTGTGAGGTAGACACATCTGCGCAGTGCCAGCTGTCTTCTTCATCGCTGCATGGGTGGTGGTGGTCCTGGGGGTGGTGGCATTGGCAGTGGTTGTTGTTGCTGCCTTGGTGGGACTCCAATCTGCATGATGACTACCTCCGTCGCTTCTGTGGCTGTTCTGGGGAAGCTCGGGCCTAATCTCCCTTATATACACCCACTTATCCCAAGTGTAAGTCAGGTTTTTATCAGTGTTAATAACTGGAGATAACGGGAGTTAGCGTGAGTTTTTTTGTAGCTAAGCGGGTTAGCAATATCCTTGATAATAGTGAGAAGCTGTGTTAGCGACTTTTTTCATGAAATTTTAGTCAGGAACGCCTTCTTTGCATGTAATTAGCGTTGATTATCGCTGCCTTGCAAGGCGATAAATTTCCGGTCGCTATCGCCGGAAAAGTAACGCTAAAGGGGGTTAACGACGCCTTGTTGATAGGGCGATAACATTATTGCCGCTTTATCGCCAAAAACTGACGCTAACGTGGCGATAAGTCCCTTGATGAAATGCCCCGAAGTAAAAATTAATTACTATATCACCTTTGCAAGAGATTGTACCTGATTAAATGGAAAATTATGACAATACCATTTGCCTTAGCTTTCGCTGTTGTGTCACTTAGAATATTAATACAGCATATCCACAACAGCATTGTGATGCTTCAGATGCTCATTTCAGAGAAATAACTTAAAACGTTTATTGCAGACACATATATAATGAAGACATTTTCTGACATTCTAAGTACAGTGATATACACGATTAAAGAAGTGGAAAAAAATCTATGCTAAAATGTGTAGGCATTTTTATTTTATAAACTCAGAAGTTGATTACTTGAACTATATTACAGGTCAGCTGTAGAAGTAGTAGCTGATAGTTTATTAAACTTTCCATGTTATGCAGATGAATCTATAAATAATTTATAAAAAGTGTTAAAAAGCATCTTTTTCCTACTTCTAGAAAATATAGAGTATTTCAAGTTTTAGTCAGTGACAAGACACCCCTTTTTGAAGTTAACTTTGCACTTCATAAAATAAGTAAACAATAAATCAATCAATCAATCTAAAGTATTGTCCAACTGCAACATATCAACCTTCCCATCCCATTAGTGCAACTAAGCCAATAAGGGGGTAACTTGGGACGGTCAGTCACAGGTCTTATCAATGATATTTCCAATTCAATTGCCATTCTACTGTCCATTGTCTAACTATAAAACTCTCAGGGCCTCAATTATGAGACTCCTTGCGACTCCGGAATGTCACTTTTTGTGATGTTCCCTTGCGCAGAAGCCTGCGTGATATTTATCAGGCAGCACTAAGGCACTTTTTTTGGCTTATTGCTGCCTGATAAATATTGGTCCTTTTAATGCATTTTTCAACGTTAAAGGGGCATGCAATAGGTGTTGCTGGGGGCGTTCCCAGCAACATCCATGGCTTTTTGACTGATTTACGAGAAATCATAAATCTGAGGCAGTGCCAAAAATGTATGCCTCCCCTGGGGAGGCGTAAGGGAGGAACGATGAGTAGAAATATCTTTATTTCTCCTCGTTTTTCCTTCTATGTGTGCTGCATTCTGCAGGACACTTAGAAAGAGGAAAAAGCCTCTTGTGATTTTTTTGTCATTTATTTTGTACAGTAAGGTTTCCCTTCCTGTACAAAAATAATGATCCCAGCAACGCAGGCACGGCAGCCCATTTTGCACCGGCGCAGGGGAAAAGGACAGGAACGCGCCCTATGTTATAGATACAGTGCATTGCTGCCCTTTTCTTTTGGCATAGGGAAGCGCACCAGGAAGGCACGCTGTGCTGCCCTATGGCAAAACCTCATAAATGAGGCCCTCAATTCCGAAACCCAGAGCCACACAGCAGCACCAGGGTACCCATGGGGTGTTTGTTGCGCTTAATAAATATTATATACATACATACATACATACTTCTCTGCAAATTAAAATGCCACCATTGAAAATGCACAAAGGTGCATTGAAGTTCTAAAGGCATTACAAATCACAACCCAGGCACTGTAATCATTGTGAGTCACAAGCGAAAGTGCGTGGCAAAGGAGTGTTCCTAGTCCATTGCAAGTGAATACATAAAGTATTTGTAATCCTCTTTTGCAGTCACAATTCATGAATGGTTTAGAGGCAAGCAAGAACACTCGATGACCATCCGCAAGAGGTACATTTTCAAAATTGGATAGCTTGAACACTTGTGTAGGCTGCAGTCATCGATAGGAGCACAGGGTCACACGTGCAGGTATGCAAACTAGTTTTCATATTGTTTAAACAGGCGTTCAAATGGAACTTATCCATCGAAATATACGGCAAGACAGCAAAATAACTGTCAAGAATCAATCTGCAAAGGATTCTGAAGAAAACCAGCTAAAAATTAATACTTTCAATTCATTCGAATTGAATTTATTTTAAACAAGGGATTGCAATTCAATGAGCAGAGTTCCAAACATTCGTGACAAGTGCGCAATACCCCAAGTTAAAAAACGATTTCTGCTTCAGATAGGCACTGTCCTGTAAGTATGATTTTATTATGCAGCACACATTTTCTCTGGTGGCATTGATTTGATACTCGATGGGACTTGCTTCCTACGACGCAGACACCCATACACCATGGTGCAAGTGTGCCTGCTTTAGCACATGACAGCCAATTGAGTGCCAGTGCGGGAAGAGAGGAAAGGAATGTGCTGTATCTGATAGATACGACGTATCCTGCCCTTTTCTTTTGTCGTAGGACAGAGCAACAGGAAGGCTTAAGGTGCAGCCCTACGGCAAACTATTGTAAATGAGGCCCAGAGTCTCTTACTATGAGCACCTATCTGTATGTAACTCGTATGGCATTCTTTCCATTGCTATGACAGTTTCATTACTTTTTGAGATATATTTAAAAACTAATAATCTTACCTCAGCTATCCTCTTTGCTTCCTGTTCGGACAACTCTTCAAATCCACTCACACTGCGCACCTTGCCTGGCTTTACTGAAACGCTGAGCATGCCGGGTATGCAGAAAATAAAGCATCATGCATTCCAGCCAATGAAAGGACTGCTCTCATACTGTTTATAATAGTAAACTGATTAAGAGCAGTGCAAGTATTCGCTGGGACAGGTGAACACAGCGCTCCATTCGACACCAATGGTTCTGTGTTTCTGCTTCCCAGCTTCCTTCCAGCGATGAATGGGAAAGCCTGAACTACGCACAGCAGGGTAGCCACAAGCAAAATACCAGCCAACCTTACATGCACAGTACAGATATACAGACCCAGCTGGTCACCAATAAACCATGCCAAGAGCATAGAACGCCTCCCTGCCAGAAGAGAGATAAATAAGGTATATTACATGTGTGGGATGTAACTGCTCGCAGGTAGGAGGTCACCGCCTCTACGCCCCTATGGAGAAACTGCCCCTGCACAGGCCGGCAGAATCTAGAGCTTACAGTCATTGAAGGGAAGGCTCATCGGGTGCACATGACAGGTTGCATGATTAACACCAAGATATCTCAGTTACATAGTCAACTAGTCTCGGAAGTGTCTGGAAATGCAGAACTGTATCACATTTTAGTACTTCAACTCTACCCTTGGTACTCAGTGGGAGCATCCTTTACTACCTCTGACAAACCCTCTTCCTGTGCTATTCCTGGACTTGGGCTCCTATTCGAAAGAGTGCCACTCACTAGTAAATGGTAGACCCTCTGCACAGGAAGGCCAAAGAGTCAAACACAGGACAAGAACTATCTATCCTGCCGCGTCACAGGAATGATGTCACTTTTAAAAATAAAACCCCAAATCACACGACTCATAAGATGTTAAACTTACTCTAATAGCCATTCCCCTTCTACAGCTGGCAAAAGTTGCCAGTGAGTGCGAGGGTGCCCGGGGCCAAATGCATCGATTGCACTAGGAGGGCAAAGCCTGAGCGCGTTGGACACACATTCAGAGCTGCAACTCACCGTGAGCCTCCGCACTGCACCTCAACTGAAGCCATAATATGCTTCTGAGGTGATTTGATCAGTGCTAATGAGAAGAGGAGAATGAATTCCCGCTCCCTCACGGACCCCTAGTGAGTGAGGCACTACAGAAACTGGAGGCCCCCACTCAAGCTCAATATTACTGATTGCCTGAGGGGAGGTGGCGTGCATCAACCTTGATCCCTGGATAGTTCAGCTGTCGGGGTGATTGATGCTTCTCCAGATGGTGGGGGGGTCCCAGCGAGGACCTCTGCCCCCAATCCTCCCAATGTTGACCGCAATAGCCTATGCTTAAACTCAAGATGACAGTCCGCCGAATCCGATGATCAGTACCTTCTGCCTCTGTGGACCCTTCAACCCCTTCACAGATCCAGCTAGATGGGGACATTGCTGGCTCACTGCAAGCAGCACTGACAGACCTAACAATCGAAGAGTCACCCCTTGTCCAGGCGGCGTGGATCAATTCAATGTCGAACCTTAAGATGTCAGAGAGAGAGGGGTCCGGTAAGTCTGATTTCTTACCACGTTGGCTCTTTCCATTCGCACCACTTGTGACCACATCTGGTATACCTCACATCAAAGACATTAAAGGTGCTGCAGTATAACCCGCTCCCTGGTTCACCTGCTGACACAACCTGTAAGCTTGAGACTCTATTTGGGTCAGCAATCAAGGAGCAGGGCTGCTTGTCTGACCCTGTAATGGCAGTGAGGTGATGAAGATTATGGCATTTCTGGGGGCCCTCCCTTAAGTGCCAGTGGCAACATTGTCCTCTGAGAAGCGCAGCAGGATCATGGAGGGGTCTCTATGAAACCTCCTCCACAACTGCACACTACATGTTACAGGCATGATGCCTGACCCAAACATGGCGGGCCAGTCATGGCATGAGGAGCCTATCTCATTCAGACAACACACTAGCCCTAGGCCTCCACGTCAGCACTCCCTGCCTCCGGTGGCCTTGTGGATACTAGGCCCCCTCCTTAATGGTCTAGAGAAAGTCATGACCTGTTCTCAATGGACTAGGGAAAGTCATGAACTTTCCCACACAGAGGGTTGCCAGTGGTTTTCTTTCCTACATTCCTATGTTGCAGGGATTCTGCTTAGGAACCAAACTATGCTTGGGATCATAGAAATCAGTATGTACTAGGGACTGAGTCACCATGCTACCTAAGTGTCTTTGAGCCAGAGTCTGACTGGCTATCACTTGCCCTTCTGACCTTTCCAGAGAAATAAGTGCATTGGTACCCCAGAACACACTGCTCTTGATGTCTCTCACGCATCACGGTAACAGAACAAACCCTCTCGCTCTCTAACTTATAAGATAAACAAGAGACACAAAGGAAGTTTATAATATTATTTAAAACTATCATGCTCTAAGAGGCAGTATTTGCGCCACAATTAGACAACAAATGCATACCAAGAATATCATAAGCATGGTTAATAAACCATATATCATAAAATGCCCTGTCATGTTATAAGGCAGATTGGCCTGAACCATCCCCCCTTTCTACTGAAGCTCAATAATTATATATCATAGATCTCTGGGATTAGTGGGGGACCCAGTACATTAGCATACATAGGTAGATGTTCTAAATCTCAGCTGAGGAAGCACTCTTGCATTTGGACCTTCGCTCAGCGTGTGTTTCAGAAGTCCTGTCCTCAGTTATATGACAAAACATATGTGCTCACAAACAGCACCTGCATTATCTTGTTATGTCTAAGTGCTAGTGTCTGACCAGAGAGAATAACAAGGGGCATAGTGGTTTGACCTTGTCTAGTGTGTTTAGACTAAATCCCAGGAAAAGAATACAATACGAAAACATTTGCAGGCTCTGTGTGAAGATACAATGTGGGACAAAGGCAAGCATGTTATGTACTAATGTGTGCAAAATAAAAGTGCCCTACAACATGCACAGTTAGGCTAGCATGGGAAAAACAACAATAGGCCATGCAATAAACACACAACACCTACCCCAGATAACTGCCCAATGCTACCAGCTAATCTTATTGATGACTCTGGGATCCTAGTCCCATCTACCTTTCTTCCTAAGAGTATTAAATGAGCTCTCCTTTGTACCCTGAAATCACAGTGCGCTTCCCAAAGCTGTGGATGACCACGTGACAACCATCTTTACCCTAGCATTGGTTGCCTAGGTCATACCCATAACTTATCAAGTAGCATCATTCTCCAACATGATGATGACAACAATTACCATCAGCTACCCCCATCACCCCTTTCCAGATCTGGCGCCAATGCTTTCAAGATCAAATATCCCCCAAACCTTTCCAAATATGGAATGAAAAACCTGAAACACAGGACCTTGAAGGATTTTCTGGGAAAACCCTCTTTGCAGACCAATACCATTGCCAACGCAACGGTTCCCTCAAAACTGACCTCCTCTTCACACATAACAATGACCTATGTCTCCGGTCCTTACGCAATACTCTCCCTTCCTCCTCTCTCTTTAGCGCCCCCTTTGTATGACAACTCAAATGCTTTTCTCTCTTTGGCTTCACCCATCACCCATTCTCCTCCTCTGATGGTCCACCCAGACAACACCTATCTCTCTGCACTCTCCTACAATCTGATAGCCATCCTGCAGCCCATAGCTCACTGCCAACACCAGACCTTCAGCATCCCCCCACAGGCCATCGCCACACCATTCCTCCCGAAACCTTACACAAAACATTATCTCCCACCCCAGATGCTGTTGCTACCCCTTTTATTCCCCCTCATAGGCCCACATGTCTCCCCCTTTCTCCCTTCCTTCTTCGCCCCTTTCCCTAACATATCCCTGTACTCAATACCATCAACCAGCACCTCTCCCTACCTGAACCTCAGCCCCCAGTGTCTGTTCCTGACAACCCATCAGAATCCTCACAAAACTGATAACATAACTGTCCCATGCTCAACAAGCTCCTTTCTTCATTCTTACACCTCTCTCAAAGAATGGACATCCTTGCTTCGGCTCTATTTCTTCTAAGTGATGCTCTGTCATCTTGTCACTGCTACCCTTATCACCCCTTGTGGACCCTACTCCCACATCAGTCCAGCATACCGAGTGGCTGCCACCTACCCACCCAAACAGACTCAATCACCCCTAGATAACTCAGGCCTACTCCATCTCCTGAAGAGTAATAAAGTCTCAAATTCAGCTACCTTCTCCTCCTATCTTCCCACAGTGGATCAACCGATTTCCACCATCATCTCTGACCGCACTCAAACTTACACACACCATCCCAGTGCATGCTCACCCCCTCTGAACTTGATACAGATCCCAACTACCCTCCTGGAACTGCCAAGCCAGAAAGACATCAGCTTCTCCCTGAACCGCATGCCACACAATTGTTGGCCTACAGTCAACTCTAACCATGCTCTAGACCTTCTTCTTCCTCCCAATTACTCTATTTTCCATAGCGACTTGGAAGATGGACACAGTGGAGGTCTTGCACATATTCACCAGAACTCCCTAAGATGGCAACCCCTCCCAGTGACTCACTTTCAGTCTCTCAAATGCATGTCGGTGGAACTTTCTACATCCACTGCCTTCAACTGCAGATTAAATGTGATTTACCACCCACCGGGTCAAATAAACACCATCACCTCATCAGCTCAGTCAACAATATCTTGATCAGTGACTTCAACATCTACTGGGGAGGTGTGGGCAACAGTTATGTGGACACTTTTACCATCTTTCTCAATGCCACTGATCTACAACAACAATGCCATAAAACCACTCACCACAATGGCACCATTCTGGTTCTGATAATCTCCAACTCACCCTACCAAAAGACATAAGACCCCATCCTAGTTGACTGGTCTGATCACATGCAGATTCCATTCTCCATAAATGGCACGCATACTAAAGCATATGGACAACCCAATAAAGAGAAACTATGGTTCAGGGACATATCCAACCTGACACAGAAGCCATGGCCATCATGGCCCTTCCCACCCTAATTTTGATTACACCTCATCTGGACATTAACAAGGCCACAACAAATACAACTTCTGCATATAATCCCTTATCTACAATAGTGCACCCCTGAAGGGCAAATTATCTAGACCCAAACCCTCCAGGCCATGGTTCTCTAAAGAGCTTTCGAAGAAAGAAAGCTTATCAGAAAATACATGAAAGAATGGAGACAAGCACTATCTCACCTTAGTCTGACTAAGCTTCGCATTGTGAGAAAACAAAGCCCAAATCCTCAAAGCTGAATCCTCCCATATTGGAGCTCTTGTTAATTCTGCAAAGAGTAGACTGAAGTGCCTGTTCGAGATCATTGCACAAACAACTAACCCCTCCACCACTTCAGCTCCTAAGTCATCCATGGCCCTTTGGAAGAACTTCGTGGATTTCTTTGATAAAACAAAGTCAAAGAAAACCATATCTCGCTGCATCAATGACTCCCTTGAAACAGTTGACACTTTACCATGCAAGGCACTACAATCATGGTCATCCTTCTCTCCAATCTCCAAACAGGACCTACAACAATCAATCTCCAACCACAATAAGGATGCCATTCCAGGTTCTACCAGCAAATCTCTTGCCACACACCTGTCCATATTATGGACCACCATGATGATCTCCTCTCTCAATAAAGGACTCTTCCCTGAATGCATAAAAATGGGTCAAATCACCCTTCTCTTGAAAAAGCATCCTCTTGGTCCAGAGAACCTGAATAACTACCACCCAGTCACCTAATTCCCATTCTTAGGCAAAGTTATCGAAAGTTGCACTGCATCTCAACTCACCTCATGCATTCGAACAAACAATCTCTACAATCGCGTTTCCACCAGGATCACATTACAGAAGCTGCAATCCTCCAAATACTTGATGACTCCCTCAGAATACTTGACTCTGGTAACTCTTTACTCCTTTTCCTCCTGGATTTATCCGCTGCATTGGACACTGTCAACCATCTGGTCCTCCTTCGTACTCGTGAATTTTGCATGTGATGTGGAGGTACTGTACTCGACCTATCCAACCATTCCCAAATTGTGAAATTGGACAACTCACTTTCAAGACCAGTCAGCATTCACCATGGGATATGTCAAGGCTTGATAATTTTCCCAACCTTCTTAAACCACTACCTGTGACACTGATGACACCCAAATGCACTTGAAATCTCATAATTGGAAGATCTTGCCCTTCTTTCAAAAACACTGGTAAAGATTCAAAACTGAGTGTCCAACCACCATTTAAAACTCAACCAAACTAAAACAGAATTTCTTCTGATCCCTCCCCTGAAAGCAAATGGGTCTGTACAAGAATGGATGGCCAAACTTCTCTCCCTGGATGGTTGTCCTGGCATTGTCTATAGTGCCAGATCACTCAGCATCACCCTTGATAATCATCTCAATCTTCACAGCCACATCACAGCCATGGCAAACAGTGCAAGACACCCACTTAGGCAGGTTTGGAGCATCAGACAATTGATTCTGGAATACGACCTCCAAATAGCGGTGCAGATTCTCGTTCTCCCTAGACTAGACTATGGAATTGCCATTCTCTCAGGCATTCTCAAGGATCACCTAGGCCCACTGAGAGCAACATTACACACTGCTGCAGACTTCATTTTAGGTCTCAGGAAATATGACCACATTTCCCCTGCTCTGCTAACCCTCTATGGGCTCCCCATTGAAGTGCGGGCCAATTAAAAAACACTTGCATTACCCAGAGAGTGCTACAGTACTCCTCACCCTCCTAGCTAAACAAGAAACTGAAACTATCCGGTGCAAATAGGGGATCCAGAAATCCGCAATCCCTGTTACTGGAACCACCCCCCACCTTCAGAGGAGACTGATACATGAACCACTCTGTCTATGGAAGTGCCACAAGAATCTGGAACTCTCTGCCTTCCTCCCTCCATCTAACCACCTGCCTGGTAACCTTCAAAAAGGACCTTATGGTCCTCCTTTTTGACAGACATCTTGGATAATTCTCTCTCGACCCAACTTAAGCACTCTCCCCACTGCGATCTGACCTGCCCTCGTTATATGAGCCCACCATCTAAATTGATGCTTTAAATGTGTATTTC
Source organism: Triturus cristatus (assembly GCF_964204655.1). Taxonomy (NCBI): domain Eukaryota; kingdom Metazoa; phylum Chordata; class Amphibia; order Caudata; family Salamandridae; genus Triturus; species Triturus cristatus. The sequence goes on along the minus strand of NC_140591.1, from coordinate 554,120,138 downwards.
TCCTGCCCATTTGCTGTAACTGTTTCTTGTGATAACTCTAGCACACCCCCACCGATGTAAACGCCAGGGCTTATTTACTATTTTTGCAACCTTCTGTAACCCTTGTATCCTGATTTTTGTAAAGCTCTCTGATGCCCTCGGGCCATGTCCACACTATATAATTGCAAATATAAATTGCAAATAAATACTAACCCACCAAGGTTTCTGGGACTTACTTGTGTTCCTAATTCATTGAGTGACATCTTCATAGACAAAGTTATATATTTTCTAGCTTATACATTTATTCTTATACACTGACTTGTTTTGCAATACAAAAAAAATATTAGAGGGGAGAATTTGTTTCATGAGTTTTAGGATGACAGCCAGTGAGCTGCATCTTGCCTGGATCTTGTACTCTTTATATCAATGTATCTGTTTCTGGCATTCTCTTTTTTTTTGTACAAGATGATTAACATGGGATGATTTTTGAATGCGAATAGCTGATTATGGGTGGTATCGTATGAACTTTGGTATAGTGTGGTAGGCTTTTAAATATTCCTATTCTATGAATTCCTCAGACCATATGGCACAGAAAACTAGTGGCAGTTTCACTACCAGTGATGTCACTTCCAGTGACAATATTTTTGACTATGTCACTTCAGGAGGTGGCAGAGAGTTCAGCGGTCATTCCCTATAGCTTAGGGAGAAATCTGCGAGTTGGCGCCTGTCTTCTGAATACAGGTTTATATAAAGGAAGCAACCGGGCCGTCTAAGCACAGAACCAGTGGCCAAACACCCAGAGCACACAGTCCTGAATCAGTTCATATCAACATCAGGTAGGGGATACTTTTACAAAGTATAAGGAGGACGCACACAGGACCAATTACAGCATCATAAAAACATGCACATAGTTCAATAGCCCTAAGACTATGTACCACAGCACAAGTCTCAGGCAAGTGACTGACACATCCCTAGCCATATACTGATGATACTTGAAGTTTTACAATTGTTATATAAAATGAAGCTACCAACACACGAGAGACCGAATCATAACAAAATTATGTAAATAGCAATGTTCATAATCCCTGATACAAGAGCTCTCCTTACATAAGTGTTGTTTGTACAAGCTGGAGTTCAGTAAATAGCATAAAATTGTAATCCACATGATCCATCAAGTTGTGCACCTCAACACTTTCTCCAAAACAAGCACCTAATGACTGTTTGCCTTTTGCATTGTGATAGGAGAGATGCATGGGTTGTGCTGCAGTACTCCCTCCCTTAAAATAAAATAAAAACACTACGCTCGATTCACATAGGCAAATTGATATGAAAGTCTAACTTTATGACTTTCGGTAGTCACAATGGGCATTTGCGAGTAGTAAAGTTAAACTTTTGTCTCAGTTTTGGTCTCAGTTAAACTTAAGACCAAAACTTAAGTTTGACTGAGACAAAGGTCTAACTTTACTACTCATAAATACCCTTTGTGAATTTCGAAAGTTGTAAAGTTAGACTTTCGTCTCAGTTTACCTTTGCTTATAGGACACACTAACTTTTTTTTAGAAGCTACAGTAGTTTTTGCCCAGGTATTAATTCTAGAAGAACAACAGGGACTCAAACGTTTTGGCTGCCTGGTTTATTTGTTAGTCAGGAGAGGGAAGGCAGCATATCTCCAAACACAACACATTTGCAAAAACAAATATTGAAGCACTCTCTCACAACACCTTCTCCATTGTCTGTCCCCTGAGTCTTTTCTTTGAAAAGACTCCAGAGGATAGGCACTAGAGTGGCACACACAGTATTTCAGCAACCTAATAATGCAAATTGTGTATCAAACCTGTCATGTCTGTAAAGCAAAAGAGATGGACAATGGGCTTGGTATAACTTACTTCTTTATTCCAATTTCTCTTGTTCCCGGCCTGTCTTACAATCTACTTTTTCGCCTGTGGTATTTCCTCCCTGCCATCTAGGGCATCTAGAAGTCACGAGGTCCTAATGCTCTACTCCAGACCTAGCCTCTGATTAAAAACCTGTTCAGTTTTCAGGCACCAATGCTAAATCTCGTCAATCAGCCTGCACAACCTCTTTACCAGATGTCCAGACCTCAAGATTGTTGGCAGGCAGTGGTTTCATCTATTTCCCTTTTCTCTTGGCTTGAGTCATCAGGCTTGGCAGACCCCGGTGCCTGATATTGGTTACGGCTTGATGGTTCTGATGGGTGAGGTGCTCTTTGGAAGTGCGATACATCAGGTGTGATGGATTTACCTGGTCTGATTGCTGTTGTCTCTCCATTATTTGCAAGGATTCAACATCAAAATGAGTATCATCGTGAGGTATTGCCGCTGTCGAACCATACCAAGTCTACTTTTTCCTGTGGGGTGTTCTTGCCTTTCTCTTAGTGTCCGCATAGGCTTTCATCTTTTCCTTCTTGGCATCATTGGTGATTCATAGCATGCAAATGTCTACATGTTATTATTCTGGGCATTGGGGGGGCTTTGAGTTGCCTGTTCGACCAAACATGAGCAGGCCAGGGCTCACTGCTATTGTGGAGTGAGGGGTGGGTCAGTTGGCTTACAGCACCAGACACATAGCCTGGTCTAGATTTATCCCTTCAGCGTGTGCCCTCTGGACAGTTCTTTTGAGAGTACCCATGAAGCTTTCAACCACTCTATTTGCCTGGGGCTACAATGGAGTGATCCATCTGTGCTCCACTCCCAGGTGGGATAGCAACTCCTTGAACCCTATGCTAGTGAAAGGTGGTCTGTTGTCTGCCTTCAGGATCTTAGGGATTTCCAGTGTTGCAAAGATGTTGTTGAAGCTTTTGTTACCTTGACGTGACCTGTGGATGAGATGGTTTTGAGCAGTGAAAAACAGGATTTTTCATCAATCAGGACTAGCAAGTATTTGCCATTTGTAGGGGGGGTGAAGAAGTCAACCTTCATGTATTCCCACATGTGTTCTGGGAGGTCTGACATTGTTAGTGGTTGCTGAGTCATAGCTGGTGTTGGACAGGCACAAATGTGACATCTTTTCAACACGTTCTCGACTCACTCATCTAGTTTCGGAAACCATATCTGTTCTTGTAAGGATCTTTTCATGGCCACAATGCCACAGTGCCCTTCATGAGCCAGTTTAATAACCCTCTGTCATTGGCATGCGGGAAGCATAATTCATGCCCCTCTGAGAATGATACCCTGATCTGTAATGGCTAGTTCCTCTTGGAGGTTGTGGAACATTGCAATGTCATTTTTGTCTCCTCCCTTTTTAAGTTTGGCATTCCACATCTGCATGTGGATGAGGCATTTTACCTCTGCTAATCCTTCAGTCTGAGTGGAGGCAGCAATTTGAGAGATGGAGAGAAAAGGGAAGTGCTCGAGTGTAGTATGATGTGGGGGTATTCTTCAGCCATGGATGCTTTAGACTTGGTCGATATCTGAGGGACTATGGAGAGGTAGTTTGAGGGGGTTATTTTCCTTCCCTGGTCACAACCCCCATAATTCAATCAGGGGGACATCTTTGCTTTGGGGTTGCCAAAGAGAAGAGTGCTTCTTGATCCATTAAGATGGTAAAGGGCTTTCCAAAGAGGAAGATGTGAACGTTTTTTCACACCCAAACAACCACAAGACTTTCCTTTTCCACTTGTGAATAAGCCCTTTCAGCATCAGAGAACATTCTGCTAGCATGTGCAACTGCATGTATCAGGGCTCCTGGCACTGTATTGTGCCAAATCAGCACCAAGCCACACCCAGCTGGCATCCACTGTGACTTTCGTGTGGAGTTTGGGCTTGAAGTACACCATAACTGTGGCAGTTTGAATGGAAGTTTTGATGCTTTGGAAGCTGCTCTCCCAATCTGGTGTCTACTGGAAGTCCATCTTCTTCTTTGTTAGGTCAAGCAGCGGCGCACTTACGGTTGCAAAGTCACGGACGCACCTAGTGAAATGGCTGACTATGCCAAGACATGAGCATAGCATGGCCACATCTTTTGGGTGATTGTGTCTCCTATAGTGCCTTCACCTTGTCAGGGTCTTGTGTCATGGCCTCAGCTGAGACTTTGTGGCCAGAAATCTGACGTGTGAATTGTGGAATTCCTATTTACTGGCATTGAGCATGAGTCCCACTTCAGTGAGTAAATGACACACTTGAAGAAGTGCTTTGTTGTGCACCTTTCATGTATTTCTAAAGACTGGTAGATCATCATTGTAGTTAATGGCATTGCGGACTGGTTGGATGATCTGGAGAATGACGTCTTGAAAAATTTCAGCCACTGATGAATGCCAATATGTAGTTGTTTGTATTGGAAAGTCCCACGTGTGTTGTGAAAAAGTGATGTACCTGCAGCTCTCTCCCAATTTTAGTTGGTGGTACGCTTTATTGAGGCCAAGTTTGGAAAAGACTTTGATGCCATTTGTTTGAGTGAACATGTCAGATATGTGTGGGCCAGGGTGTCTTTCCCTTTCTATTGCTCTGTTGGTTCCCGCAAATCAGCATCCTTTGTTGTCTTTTTTGGTACAACAATTCTGGATGAAACCAACAAGGTGGGCCTATTGATGGTTCAATTATGTTCAGTTTCAGTAGATAGATTATTTTGTTTTCCACAGCTTTTTAGAGATGAAAGCAACTTTTGATGTCTTTGTGTCACCGGGCTATTGACCTCATTAATGTGCAGCTGGACTTGCATACTTTTCAGTTTGCCTAGACCCCCCAAGAGTGGCTGCAATTGTTGTGCAATTTCTGGGGTCATGTTTATGTGATAGTTAATGGATATTAGTCCCATGTCTCAGCAGTTGCAAAGCTGAGGAGGCAGGCACCAGATGCTTTGCCATGCAACACATGGATGGACATTTGTAGGGACTTCATCTAGTGCTTTATCGTCGCTGAGAATGACCCACAACTGTCAAGTAGTTTGGAGTCAGCCCATGTGTGCATATACACATCATCGGGTGTGAGGGCTGGTGGTGGCTAAAGTTCTTAGAAGCGGTCCATATGCATGATGTTGATGGATGCTTCACTATTGATGAGGAAAAGTATAGGGTTCAAATTTTAGTTGTCACTTGTTATGTGCACCATCTGACTTCAATCAAACATTTGTAAAGCGCACTACATACCCGCAAGGGTCTCAAGACGCTAGGGGGGGAGGTTGATACTGATCGAAAAGCCAGGTCTTGAGTGTTCTCCTGAAGGTCAGAAGGTCTTGGGTCTGTCATAGGCTCAGTGGTAGGGTGTTCCATGTGCGAGGTGGGAGAAGGATCTCCCGCCGGTGGTAGTTCTTTGGATGCGCGGAATGGTGGCAGGTGCGAGGTTGGCGGATCGTAGCTGGCGGTTGGGGATGTAGCAGGAGAGTCGACTGTTGAGGTAGGCAGGGCCGGTCTTGTGGAGTGCCTTGTGTGAATGGATGGGGAGCTTGAAGGATATCCTCATGTTGACGGGGAGCCAGTGCAGGTTTCTCAGGTGGGGGGTGATGTGGCTGTGGCATGGTATGTTGAGGATCAGTCGTACCGAGGCGTTTTGGATGCATTGTAGTTGCTTGATGAGCTTGGTCAGGGCTCCCGCGTAGAGGGCGTTTCCGTTATCGAGTCTGCTGCTGACGAGGGCCTGGGTGACTGTCTTTCTTGTGTCTGTTGGGATCCATTTGTAGATTTTGCGGAGCATGCGGAGGGTGTTGAAGCAGGAGGAGGAGATGGCGTTGACTTGCTGGGTCATTGAGAGTGTTGAGTCTAGGATGATTCCCAGGTTGCGTGCGTGGTCTGTGGGTGTTGGGTCTGTCCCCAGTGCCGTCGGCCACTAGGAGTCGTCCCAGGCTGAAGGGTTGGAGCTGAGGATGAGGACCTCCGTCTTGTCCGAGTTCAGCTTCAGGCGGCTGGCCCTCATCGAGTCAGCGACGACCTTCATTCCTTCGTGGAGGTTGGCTTTGGCGGTGATGGGGTCCTTGGTGAGGGAGAGGATCAGCTGAGTGTCGTCGGTGTAGGAGATTATGTTGAGGTTGTGCTGTCGGGCGACGTGTGCAAGCGGGGCCATGTAGATGTTGAACAGTGTCGGGCTGTGGGAGGAGCCCTGGGGTATGCCGCAGATGATATCGGAGGCTTCAGATCGGAATGGGGAGGTGGACGCTCTGGGTTCTGCCTGAGAGGAAGGATGTGGTCCATTCCAGAGCCGTGTCTCGGATCCCTGCGGCGTGGACTCGTGGGCGTAGTGTGCGGTGGCAGACAGGGTTGAAGGCGGCGGAGAGGTCTAGGAGGATGAGTGCTGCGGTCTCACCGTTGTCCAGCAGGGTCCTGATGTCGTCGGTGGCGGCTATGAGGGCGGTCTCGGTGCTGTTGTTGCTGCGGAACCCTGACTGAGAAGGGTCCAGGATTCTCTTTTCTTTGAGGTATTGGGTTAGCTGTCTGTTGATGATCTTCTCGATGACCTTGGCCGGGAATGGGAGTAGAGAGATGGGCCGTAAGTTCTTGAGGTCTTTTGGGTCTGCCTTGGGTTTTTTGTGAAAAGCGTTGATTTCGGTGTGTTTCCAGCTCTCTGGGAAGGACGCGGTCTCGAGGGAGAGGTTGATGACGTTGCGCAGGTGGGGTGCGATGGAGCTGCTTGCTTTGTTGAAGACGTGGTGCGGAAAAGGGTCTGACGGAGAGCCGGAGTGGATTGTGCTCATGGTCTTGATAGTGTCATCGATACTCACGCTGGCCCAGGCTAGCAGGGGGTCGTAGTCGATGATGTGAGGTGAGTCTGTTGTGTTGCTGTATGTTGGGGCTGTCTGGGTGTTGAAGATGTCGTGGATGTCTGATATCTTGCGTGGAAGAAAGTGGCGAGGGAGTTGCAGAGGGCTTGTGACGGCAGGATGTCGTTGGTGTTGGAGCTGGGGTTGGAGAGTTCCTTCACAATGTTGAAGAGCTCCTTGCTGTTGTGTGCGTTGTTGTCGAGGCGGTCTTTGGAGGAGGTCCTCTTGGCAGCCTTGATGAGGTGGTGGTGGTTGCGGATGGCGTTCTTGTGTGCTGCGAGGCTGTCCGGGGTCTGCTCGCTGTGCTGTTTCTTCTCTAGCTTCCGGCAGGCTTGCTTGGAGGCTAGGAGTTCTGGGGTGAACCAGCTGGCCCTCTTGCTGGTGTCTCTGTGGGCGGAGTTTCTTCAGCAGGGCGAGGGTGTTGGCGCAGTCCTCGATCCAGCGTCTGAGGCTGAGGACAGTGTCATCGGCGTTGGAGCATTCGGTGGGTGGGCTGAGAGCGAGGTTTGCATGAAGTTGGTCTTCTGTGATTTTGCTCCAACAGCGGCGGGGGATCTGTTGGGTGCTGTGGTGTGTGGTGGGTTTCAGGAAGGTGAAGTGGATGCAGCGGTGGTCGGTCCAGGGGATTACGGTGGTGTGGTTGAAGGAGACGTGCGGGCTTGAGGAGAAGATGGGGTCGAGCGTGTGGCCGGCGGAGTGGGTGGGCGTGGTGACTAGTTGCCTCAGTCCAAGGTTGGCGAGGTTATCGATCAGGGTTGTGGTGTTGCTGTCGTTGTTGTTCTCAAGGTGAAAGTTCAGGTCTCCGATGAGGATGTAGTTGGTGGAGGTCGGGCATGCATGCTGATGAAGTCGTCGATGGAGTCGCTGAACTGGGGGCAGGGTCTGGGGGGTTGGTAGATGAGGGTGCCTCTGAGAGCAGAGTTGGGGTCCGTGTTGATCTGGAAATGCATGTGTTCGGTGGTGCTGAGAGTGTCGTCGGTGCTAGTCGAGAGCCTGATGCTGTTCTTGTGGACGATGGCGATTCCTCCTCTGATTCCGTTGGTGCGGTCTCTGCGGGTGATCTTGTAGCCGTCTGGGATGGAAATAGCGATGTCGGTGTGGAGGAGTCGTTCATCTATATCTCTGTCAGGAAGGCGACGTCCGGGGATGTTGTGTTGAGCAGGTCCCAGAGCTCGACGGTGTGTTTGCGTGCGGAGCGGGTGTTCAGAAGTGTGCATTGGAGGTGGTTGGGGTCTTGTTTGGCCGGTGGTTAGTCGGTTCTGAGGCTGGTGTAGGTACAGTTCCGGCAGGTGAAGGGGCCGTGTGTGTGTTTCGGTGCGGCCTTGAAGCAGGTGTGGGTCTGTCCGGGGTTGAGAGCTTGCAGGGTGATGGCATCGTGGTGGGAGCATTCCTTGTGGCGGGCGTGGCGACCAGGGGTTCTGGCGCTGGTCGCGGTCCAGGCGTGGACGGGCGCAGACGGGGTTGCCTTAGGCGGAATTCGGTGCGCCAGGGCCGGCATATATGGGGAGATGGGAGGGAGGAGCAGCTGGGAGGTGGGGGCAGCGAATGGGCAGTCAGGGGTGCGGGGCCGCAGGGGTGTCAGCGGCAGGAGCGGAGCAGGATGACGAAAGGTACAGAAGGCAAAAAGGCACAAGTAAGGGGGCAACAAAAGATACAGAAGGCAAGGCAGTTATGTAAATACGGGGCAGCGAGGTGAACAGAGGCAAAAAACGGGCACAGAGACGTGGGGCAGTGAGGGGAACAGAGGCAAAAGACGGGCCCAGAAACGCGGGTCAGCGAGGGGAACAGAGGCAAAAAACGGGCACAGAGCAAGTACAGGTGGCGGGGGAGGACAGAGAAAGAGCAGTTACGGGCACAACAACGAACAAAGCAGAACAGGCAATACAGTGAACCTAACTCAGCAGCAGCAGCGGCAGTCACACAGGTGGCGCTGTGCGGCAAGGGAGCGACCTACCAGGTAGGGTCAAGGCTCGCTCTACTCACCGCGCAGCGACTGGCATATATGGGGAGGTTGGAGGGAGGAGCAGCTGGGAGGTGGGGGCAGCGAATGGGTGGTCAGGGGGGCGGGCCACAGGGGAGGCAGCGGCGTGAGCGGAGCGGGACGACAAAAGGTACAGAAGGCAAAAAGGCACAAGTAAGGGGGCAACAAAAGATACAGAAGGCAAGGCAGTTATGGAAATACGGGGCAGCGAGGGGAACAGAGGCAAAAGACGGGCACCGAGACATGGGGCAGCGAGGGGAACAGAGGCAAAAAATGGGCACAGAGCAAGTACAGGTGGCGGGGGAGGACAGAGAAAGAGCAGTTAAGGGCACAACAACGAACAAAGCAGTACAGGCAATACAGTGAACCAACCTAACTCAGCAGCAGCGGCAGACACACAGGCGGCGCTGTGTGGCGGGGGAGCGACCTACCAGGTAGGGTCAAGGGTCGCTCTCCTCACGGCGCAATGGCCGGCATATATGGGGAGGTGGGCGGAGGAGCAGCTGGGAGGTGGGGACAGCAAATGGGCGATCAGGGGGGCGGGGCCGCAGGGGACGCAGCGGCAGGAGCAGAGCGGGACGACGAAGGGTACAGAAGGCAAAAAGGCACAAGTAAGGGGGCAACAAAAGATACAGATGGCAAGGCAGTTATGGAAATACGGGGCAGCGAGGGAAACAGAGGCAAAAAATGGGCACAGAGATGCGGGGCAGCGAGGGGAACAGTGGCAAAAAACGGGCACAGAGCAAGTACAGGCGGTGGGGGAGGACAGAGAAAGAGCAGTTATGGGCCCAACAACGAATAAAGCAGTACAGGCAAAAGAGTGAACCAACCTAACTCAGCAGCAGCAGCAGCAGACACACAGGTGGCGCTGTGTGGCAGGGGAGTGACCTACCAGGTAGGGTCAAGGGTCGCTCTCCTCACCGCATAGCGGCCGGCATATATGGGGAGGTGGGATAGAGGAGCAGCTGGGAGGTGGGAGGTGAGGGCAGCGAATGGGTGGTCAGGGGGGCGGGGCCGCAGGGGAGGCAGCGGTGGGAGCGGAGCGGAACGACGAAGGGTACAGAAGGCAAAAAGGCACAAGTAAGGGGGCAACGGAAGATACAGAAGGCAAGGCAGTTATGGAAATACGGGGCAGCGAGAGGAACAAAGGCAAAAAATGGGCACAGAGACACAGGGCAGCGAGGGGAACAGAGGCAAAAGACAGGCACAGAGACACGGGGCAGTGAGGGGAACAGAGGCAAAAAACAGGCACAGAGCAAGTATAGGCGGCGGGGAGGACAGAGAAAGAGCAGTTACAGGCACAAAAACGAACAAAGCAGTACAGGCAATACAGTGAACCAACCTAACTCAGCAGCAGCAGCGACAAACACACAGGCGGCGCTGTGTGGCGGGGGGAGCGACCTACCAGGTAGGGTCAAGGGTCGCAGTGTGGCAGACCTCTTCTCCCTTCCCCTGGATGGTGGCTATTCCTAGCCGTTTAGCTGTGTTCAAGGTACATAATGTTGGGAACTGATGGGCGTCTGTCAGATCCCCTACCTCCGTCAAGTACCCTGCATCTTGAAAAACAGCACCCCCATGTCCACAATCATGGCATCACAAACACACATAAGATATGTAGGCATTCACACATTCCCATGGTTAGAATTCCATGTTACCATTACCACTGCTCAATCAAGCAATTAATGCGGTATTTGTTAAGCGTGAACTACTCATCCCTAAGTGTCTCAATGCGCTGGGTGCCATCAGAGAAATTAAGTGAGCTATTGCTCAGAGTCACATGGTGCTGAGCTGAGCTGCCACCGGTGCCAGCAATTTAACTGTGAGCCCTGCGCTCCAGAGTCAGGTGCCCTGGCCGCTGTACCACACCTCTCCCTAGTGCTGCTGGCCAAGTTTCCAAACCTATCCATGAGAAAAAACTATGCAAATTAGTGGAATCTCTGTGATCTATTCACATTTTTGTGTGTAGTCTTTGGGTCTTGGGATCTCATGGACCCTTCCACATCATTATAGGTACACTCTACATTTCCAATCATACATCCGTGATTGTTTTTTGAAAAAAAAAGGTTATCCCTGGTTTGACAGGCCTTCCACCCACAGTTTTGCCTTTCCTAGCATAAATCTCTTTTTATTCTGAGATATACAGATTTGCAAACTCTTGCGAGATGGGCTGAATGCAGATGTCTTGTGCGCCATCTTGTTTTGGGAAATGCAGGTCTTTATGAAAGGCGAATTCACCCTCTCTTCCCAGCTTGGTATTGAAGTGGTTGAGCAGATGATGGCTGTTGATACAGAGACTTTCTGTTCCTGATCTGTAAGGCGGGGTGAAGTGGACTCAGCCTTCGCGACCCCCAGAAATGTTAGTAAATATTCTGAGCCTATTTATTCCTGTGAATCTCTTGGGTCATGGTAAGGAGATATGATTTTAATTAATATGCAGAAATTAAGAGTCATGATTGCTGGGAAGCTAGGAATCTGAGGTAGTTGACCTTAGAGCCTTTATAAAGGTAACTAGTTGGTCCCCTTGCTTTCCCTTGACTGGTGCCATGCAGGCTTTGGGTTTGTCTGTGGACATCATCATCATGTGTCAATCCTCTTCACTCTTGCTCGACAGTGATACAGGAGACTGCTCACTAGAGTGGCATCTGTGTACCCTGTGACGGCACATGGATTTGATGTGGTGAACTTGGTGCTTCTTGGTGGTGTCTTCTGACTTGCAATGGTGACGCCTTGTCCTGGCGCTCTACTCTCTCCATGGCTTGTGTTCAAGCTTCTTCCTCTTTTTTTGTGGCTGAAAGACAGACTTAAAGGGATTTCCTTTCCTGTAGTTTTGGCGTGTTTGTCTGAGCACAGGCATTTTCCCTCATGGGGAAATGGTAAGCCACACTGATAGCAAGACAATGCCCCTTATGGGGTCTTGCATTTTCATCTGTTTTGGGCCATGTTGCAAGTGCTTCTCGAAGTAAGTGCTATCTCACTGAGCGTGTGCCCGCTTCCATAGCAGTCATCTGTTGTTGGTCTGTTGCCTTGTCCATGGTGACTGCTACTATATGCTCCAGAATGTGAGTGTCTTTGAGCATTTGCCTTCTGAATGAGTCAGACAGGCATCCATCCATTATCTTAGGACACAGAGCTTCCTGATCATTGAAGTAATTAAAAGGCCAGTGTTTCATTAGTGTTTCTAACATTTCTACAAATGTGTGCATTGTTTCTGTAAAGGCTGTTGTTGTGCCTTGTAGAAAAGGTATCTTTCACAATCGACGTTTGGTGGTAGGTAAATTTCTTTGGAAGAGCCTCCTTGACCTTTGGATCTGATGCAGTATTCTCACTTACAAGCTTCTTTAGAGCTTCCTTGACTCCCTCATTCACCAGGTTGTTGAGATACGTTGTCTCCTTGGTATCGTCCTCCTGCCCCAGAGCATCTATAAAGACTTCAAATTGTTTAATCCAGGAAGATCACTTGGCTCCAACATGTTGTCTCTTGGCTGAGTCAGATGGAGGGGATGGCTTCAAGAAAGCAGTGTGTTATCATAAACAAGGGAACCCAAGAATATGACCAGGACCATGGGTGATGTTATTTGCAGAGGAACAAAAGTCCCCTTCCAGGGATATTTTTAGTACTTCATATAGAAAACAAATTATTTCTATGGAAACCAGTAGTAGGATCATATATTCAATTACTTTAATAAATGTTCAAAAACTACACAAAGCCAGGAAACAGGAAACAACTTTGCAGTTAAAAAAGCAAAAACTCAGACATTTGCAGTGTGATTATATAAATACTGAATTATCGCCACATTTGTTTAGTACACATGCTATTCATATGTTCAATAAATCACATTTGGAATAGTCATGGTACTTTTTGTTCAGCAATATATCAGCACAGACCTGCTCTGAGCTTGGACCAATATTTTTTCAGAAACCCCGAGGCAAGGTATTCAACTGTTGTACTAGCGAATAGCTTATTAAAAATGCTACTCGCAATCGGGTTTTACTGTCCAATTATAAAAGGTTTGTCTATCAACCCCACTTGAATCCCCATGTGTAAGTGCACATAGAGAAAAAGGTGTGCGGAGTTCTGAAAGTACCTCACGTAAGCACCACCAAGGGAGCTGCTGGTAGGTATTCACCAGTCTGCTCACTTATTTATCATTATTGGTAACTTTCAAGACCAAAAAATGAAATCAGTGAAAAAATGTGAAACAAGGAAAGCCTAGTGATATCTGGAGGGATGCACCGCAAGCACTTGTCATGTGCTATCCCACTGTGACCCCATGGTGAAAAGAAAAAGGAATTTGTCGTTTCTCCAAGCTTAAAATGAGATAGGACCCACTGGCGACACTGCCAATTTTAATATATGCCGTGAGCCTACTCAGATAAAAAAATCTATAAAAAACACACAATGTTGCAAACCTCTTTGATTAGGGATGGCCAACACGTTTAATTGCCAAAGTACCTTGCCGCAATTTCGTCAGGGCTCAGGGACAGTCTTCCCCTCACTAGTGTTTCATCATGAGCCTGGGGAAATAGACAAACAAACAAGACGTAGACAAAGGCCACACAGTTAGAATATTACCACGCATCTCAGCGTATCATTTAAAATTGTTCAGAGGTCATAACATTTTTACCAGGTGGTTGCCCTCGACGATCCTACCGACAACCCACCTTGTGGGGGTGTGTGTGTTCTGCAAAAGTATGTCACACCACCCCTCCTGCGTACACACACGGTTGCTGCTCGTCAACCTGTAAATACATTCAATATGTCAACTGCAGGGCCCAACACACGTTACACTTAGAGAGCTCAAAATGTATCTTTTACTCGTTTGTCTCAACATGTTTGCTCAAAATACCAACAAACTAGTGGGTACATTCAGTAAAATATAGATGTTCTTAAGTTGCAGACAGCAACAAAAGTACCCCACGTGGGACATTGATCCCATCTTTTCTCTCGCATTCAATCACAACTGAAAAGTTACGCACACTCTTACCGGTACAACTCCTGTGTCTATCTCTTACTCCGCACGCCATCTCAGTGCCACTACACTCAATTTTAAGAACCCTCACCTCGTGCCTCAGACAGGACCACTAGTTTCCTGTGGGCCCCTGATACTCGGGTATGAGGAAGTACGGGCACCATCTATGAATGGTATCAAATTGATCAGTGGTCAATTATAACAGTGCTCATATGGATGTAAAAATGTGTCTGTCCTCAAAATTAAACATGCAAAATCATAAAAATAAGCCAGAGACGCAATTAGTCAGCGTTAAAAACATTGGATTTTTAGGAGGATATTTCGCCTGGCCCTTAAATCTTGCTAGATGATTTACAACACACTGCATCACCCAGGTGATGCGGTGGACCCACTCATCCATTACATACTACAACCTAACATCTATTATGGAAGTAAGGATAATGTGTAAACCATACTACAAGACCACCTTTGTTCAGAAAAGCAAGTCACGCTATGTTTCACAGGCCACCGAAGTCTTCACTTGTAAATCCTCCAACAGTATGTCCTGCAACAAAGAGGCCGTTCAGCTCCATCTAGTCCCATCCATATATCTCTTTAAGATGACAGGTCTCCATGGCACCAACCATTACTGTCAACAAGGACAAAAATGCATGAAATCATGGGATGTTTTGGGTTTTGGCAAGCAAGAAATGGCTGGGCCCCAGCTCCATCACGGGTACTTGCCCACTTCGTTCCATTCAATATAATCGTTAAGATCAACTTGGTCCTCCTGCTCTTGAAAAATTCAACGTGCCTCCTTACTGGCCATGTTATTCTCCATGGTAAGTCCATCACCCATTACTCTTTCTAAGACTGTCCATCTGACATCCCTGAAGTTATGTTGTTGTTCTTGAAAATGGCAAACCCAGCGGTGGTTAACTTCCCTGCCTTCAATGCGCTTACATGTTCCTGAATCCTTATTTTCACTTTGCGGGCTGTTAGTCCGATATAGTTGAGACCGCAGGCACAAGTCAGTCTGTATACAACGTTGGAAGTGTTACAATTACTGAACTTATTCAGGTACCATATTTTACCATTGGCCAATGGCACACTTTTAGTTGTTTCCATTAATTCACACACTGAACAGCCCCCACAAGGATAGTGTCCCGATGGAATCCCAGAGTCCTTTATCCTTTGGATGGGGCAGGTGTGAACCAACCGATCTTGCAGGTTCGTTTCTCTTCTAAGAGCAAACCTAATTTAAATTTGCATGCGTTCAGCTAAGACCAATGTTTTTTTACTAATTTGGTGGATAATCGTTGACAAAGGGTCAAAAGTGGTGACTACTGGAAAGCAAATCCCCTTCTCACTCACATTTCTCTCCAATACGGCAGCACATGTGTGTTGAGAGCTCTCTTGCGAGTTCTTTTCATCACCTTGGTGGGGTAAGCTCTATTCTCAAGTTTGACCACCAACTCTGCAGATTTTTCCACATACCTTTGTGCAGACGTACAATTCCTGCGATACCGCAGGAGCTGCCGGATTGGCAGATTGTCACGTAGTGCCCTGGGATGAAACAAACTTTAGTGTAGCAAAGAGTTTCTGTCATTAGGTCTTTAATGGACATTAGTGTGGTCTATTGTCCACTGCATTGATGTCCAAATCTAAGTAGGTGGCAGTGTGCCTACTTATTGTCCAGGTGAATTTCAGACAGCTGTCCAACCTATTTAGCCAATTCAAAAAATTCAATAGGTTAATCTTAGACCCGGTCCAGATACACATCACATCACCGATTAACCTCTTCCAGAGGGAGATGTTATTCTGGAAGGGGTTAGAGATATGGTAGATGAAATTCTCCTCAAACTGGCCGACATAAATGCAGGCCAGGCTGGGTGCAAAAGTTGCCCCCATCGATGTACCAGACACCTATAAATACAACTGGTTCTTGTAGACAAATACATTTTTGGTCAGAGCTACCTCCACACACTGCAATACAAACGACTGCGGTGTGTCATAGAACCATTCAAGAGCCCCAAGCACATGCGCTGCTGCCACCAGGGTATGCTGGTATAAAGAGATTCAATATCTAGTGTTACCAAAAACTGATGTTCAGGGTTGTATTTGAATGTATCCATGATGTATAGGATGTCAGTGGTATGTTGGACATAGGATGCTTGGGTTATGATCGATTCTGTTAGAAAAAAATCAGCAAACTGAGACAACGGCTTTAAAAGTGATTGTATGCACAATACTATCGGCCGACCTGGGGGAGGTCATTGTACTTTAGGGATTTTCGGCAAGATGTAAAATGCTGGCGTCCTCGGTTTAGGATTTACAAGGAAGTCTGCTTCCTTATATGTAATCCACTTCTTTTCTTTTGTGCTAGTCACCAAAGTGAGGATCAGATCTTGAAGGTCCCCAGTTGGGTCACGTGCCAGTGGTTGATAATTCTGACGTGACCCCAGTAGTCTCAAAACCTCTGCCTCATAGTCCTTTGCATTCATCACCACCACCGCCCCGCCCTTGTCGGCTCATTTTATAGTAAACAACTCATTCTCTTGTAGGGATTTGATTGCTTGCCAATCCTCAACAGTCATGTTGTTACAAATATGCTGACTCTCAGACTGTTCTAATGTAGCAATGTCTTGGAGCACCCTATGTTCAAAGACCTGAACTTCAGGCCCTACAATTGACATATTGAATGCATTTACAGGTTGATGAGCAGCAACCATGTGTACGCAGGCGGGGTGGTGTTATATACTATTGCAGAACACACACACCCCCACGAGGAGGGTTGCAGGTAGAATCGTTGAGGGCAACCACCTGGTAAAAATGTTATGACCTCTGAATAATTTTTAAATGATAAGCTGAGATGCCTGGTAATATTCTAACTGTGTGGCATATGTCTGCGTCTTGTTTGTTTGTCTATTTCCCCAGGCTCTCGATGAAACACTAGTGAGGTGAAGACTGCCCTCGAGCCCTGGCAAAATTGCCGCAAGGTACTTTGGCAATGAATTTATTTATTTATTTAGGAGTTTTATATGCGCTAGCCAGACCCGAAGGTATCAGAGCACTTTACAACATAGGTGCAAGGGAGATCACGAAAGAACTAACAGTAGTATACATGTTGACACGTTGCGAGTCAAAATTCCCGGATCAGCATAAACATTGCATAGTAGGAGATCATCGCATAAAAAAAAATAGTATACATGTAGACTTGTGGTGAGTCAAATGACTCAGATCGAAATACACATTGAATAACATGAGATCATGGAGTCTTAGGGTGATATATACCTAGACCATTCTGGGAGGGGGCATATGAACGAGTCAGAAGGGGGGTGAGGTAGAAGTCTTATTATTAAGGTGGCTGAGTGCTTCAATAGACAAGAAACTTGTTGGCCTTCCCTTATTGAAGTGGTTTGCAACATTGTGTGTTTTTTATAGATTTTTTAATCTGAGTAGGCTCATGGCATCTATAAAAATTGGTAGTCTTGCCAGTGGGTCCTATCTCATTTTTAGCTTGGAGAAGCGACAAATTCCTTTTTCTTTTCACCATGGGGTCACAGTGAGATAGCACATGACAAGTGCTTGCAGTGCATCCCTCCACACATCGCTAGGCTTTCCTTGTTTCAAATTTGTTCACTGATTTAATTTTTTGGTCTTGAAAGTTACCAATGATGATGAATACGTGAGCAGACTGGTGAGTACCTACCAGCAACTCCGTTGCTGGTGCTTACGTGAGGTACTTTCAGACCTTCACGCACCATTTTCTCTATGTGCACTTATATATGGGGACTCAACCAGGCTGATAGACAAACTTTTTAGAATTGGACAGTGAAACCCGGTTCCAAGTATCATTTTTTAGAAGCCATTCGCTAGTATGACAGTTGAGTACCTTGCCTGTGGGTTTCTGAAAAAATATTGGTCCAAGATCAGAGCAGGTCTTTGTTGATATATTGTTGTTATGAGTGGAGGGCGACCTGCTTTGTAATTCTTATTGAATATGGTACTTTTTGGTCAGTGGCGTTTTGATTCCTCATTGAGCTATGGGGACCATCATCAGGACTTAAAATATATGCCAGAGAGAAGAAATGCCTGTTTGAATTGGGTCAGAGAAGGCAATTGCTAGTATAGGGAATGGCAAGTCGGCCTCAAGGGTTAAATAACCAGCAATCAGCTCGGATTTTGTGGGAGCATATCAAGATCTGGGATGAACCTGTGTCAGTTCATCTGCTTGGCGGTAAGCTTCTGAAGGATGCCATATCAAGCAGTCGCTGAATCCTGTAGTGTGCAAAGTACGGCACTGCAGTTTGTGGGAAATGAATTGGTTGGCGGTATACGGAGCTGCTGACGGCAGCGATGAAAAGGCGCACTGTCCTGGAGCCTCATTGTGGCTGGGACCTCCGAGACAGAGTTGCAGGTAAGTGTGTGTGTGTGTGTTTTTTAATGTTTGGTGCATGTGTGTGTATATATTAATGTTTAGTAATAAGAGATGCAAATGGATGTTTTTGTTTGTGCGTGTGTGAATACACAGCTGTGAGTGTGTATAAGTATGTGTGCAAGTGTGTCCCATCCACCCCCTTCCCTCCTAAACTTAACGGCTGCCACTGAGTTCAGGAGTAGGCCTGGGCTAAATATCCCTTCCGCTCGTGGAAATTGCGATAATTTGACATTTTCGCGTTCCGCAGAGATCGCGAAAATGTCAAAATTTCTGCATTCCGCAGCTTAGCGATAATTTGTTTCTTGCTCGCGCTGTAAAATAATACATTCTAGCGCGCGCGCGATCGCCTTACCTGAATCCCCGCGTTTGCCGACAAGTTTTCCCGATCCGGTCGCGTTCTCCACAAGATGTTGGATTGTTGGTAGCCATTTGTGCTGTCTCGCGACAGTTCGCACCCGCAGTAATGTCATTGGTCGCGCGATCACGTCATTCTTCTCGCGATCATGCACTGAGAGAAGAGTGATAACAAGATGGCCGCGCCTGCGAGCAACCGCATGGGTAAGTTGACCAAGCAGAAAATACCGCGAACGGGCGGGAAAAAAACTTCTGCATCTTCGCGATATTTCCGCGTGTTTGCGGAGATTTTTAACATTTTCGCGATAATTTGCGAAAGTCACTTTCGTAAATTCCGCCCACCTCTATTCAGGAGCCAAAAATTACTCCCAGGTAGGCCACCAGTAAATGGAGCGAGCAGTGGGAGGCTAGTGGTAGGAATGCAGATGGGTAACTTTCCATCCTTATCGCCATTTGTCAAGTCTTTATAACAAAAGACATGGACATGGGCCTCAGTACTACTTACTTTGTTACTTAACTTTCTCCTTTATCCAGCAGCCCTAAAATTCTCTTTTTCCCTTATATATTTCCTCTCTGCCATATACGGTATCTAGAAGTCCCAAGGTCCTAATGCACAACTCCACAAATCCCACCTGCAGGTTAGCCTTTGCATCATTTAAGGATGAAGGTTTCTTCTTACAAAATGGAACAGTACAAAATTAAATTGTAAGTTGTAGCATTCTGTAGCAGTTACCATATTTTTCATCAGAATGCTCCTTAACCACAAGAACTGCAGCTTGAGATGTACACTTTTTAGCAACTGTATTTGCACAAGTGAGCAAGTTAAAAATTACTGGACCAGAGCCCTACACATTATGATATATTACAGTTTTTTAAAGGTAAAAGGGCTTACTTTTAGCTGTCTCCAGCCTGAAATTGCATTAGCTTCAAATTATGTCAATGAGAAAATGTCCCCTCTTTCGTTTTTCAAAATGTCCCTCTTTGTGCTACAAAATGTTGGCATGTATGTTAGTGTTAGGCAGAGGAAGAGAGATTTAGATTGAGAGAAATAAAATAGGCAGAGGTCATATGGAGGGAAAGTATATTTTCATTGGATCCCCTTGAAAGGTGGGGGCCCCGGACAATTGTCCACTTTGCCCGTGCCTTCAACGTTTCTGAATATGTATTCTAACAATCTCCAGTCAGCAAATGAATGCTTCCGGTACCCTTCCAGTAGCTGAAATTTATCACTAAGGAAAAAACACTCAAAAATAACAAATGATAAATATTTTCTGTCCAAAGGTCTAAGTGTAGACATTGGAGTTCTGCTGCATGTATCCCTAATAAAACAATAATCATAAAGCAGTAGCACAATCGATGCCACACACATATGTAATTCATACAATGCATGTTCTAATGATGGGACTCTTCTCATTCAAATGCAAGCAAGATAACTAATTAACACCTCAGAAAAACTTTCCTTTCCACCCATACTTGTTGGATCAGAGGCCATTTCTATACATGCATTAATCTAACATAGGGCACTGAAGCTCTCGTCAGACATGTCTTAATCTTCTACTGACAATCACAAAGGCCTTGTGAAATGGGAGACTTTTAGCACAAAAGCAGTATCGTGGAGATCTCTCAGCATGCAGAAAGAGGTCATAAGCAGTGCATTATGGGATGCGTAAGTGATAGTTAGTTTATGAATCTGGAACTGGCGTACTTCAATTTTATTTTGTTTTTGTTAGCTCATGCTTCATTTAAACACCTAACAATAATAATTAACTACAATAATTAGTCTTAGCATTTAACTTAACTATAACGCTACTTTTTTCTGTGTGTGTATATATATATATACACACACAGGGCTCAATTTTGTGGTGTTATGCCTCTACCTTAACTGCCATAAAATAATATGGACTTCCTAGAAAGACTGTCATTATGGTACTTGGAATGATTGCCTTTGTCATGAATTGATTCGTTTGTCTACATTTCTATTGATCAACTAAACATAAAATGTTAATAATGCTTTGACGTAATAACATGAAATTTAAATGTAATTAAGTGATAAAATTATTGTCCTTTTGTAACTTTACTCGGACAAAATATTGCTGATTAGTCTTTTTTCCATTTCCTTTTGTTCATGGCAACTGAACCGGAACTAGAACCAGTGATCCAGATATTTATCTCTCGAGTCAACTGCACTTTGTAAATACAAGTCGAAAAAGGCGCGAACGCCGAAAAGCGTCCTGCTGATTCTCGGATATGAAATAAAATAAAATATCACCGAGAAACCTTGCTGTGTGCGGTCCCCTTCATTCGCTGAGTGAAGATTTTGAGCTGAATATATATATATATATATATATATATATTCACTGAAAAAACCAAAGGTTTCAAAAACGTTATAGTTAGGAATTAACATTTAAAAAACCTTGCAAATTCAATGAAAAAACCATAGGTTTCACACATGTTATAGTTAGTTGGACATTTCACTCGTAAAAAAACAATGAAATTCCCCCGTTATAGTTAGTTCAGCTAACTATAACTCGCGCACCCGCAATCCACTGCTGATGACGTCACATATTACATCACTCATGACATGGTCAGTGACATCACTCATGACATCACTGATGACATCTCAAATGACATCACTGATGACATCACTGATGACATCATCCAGTGAATGTGTGTTTTTCTGAAAATTAAATATGTTTTATATATGTATATCTCAAGGTCGATGGAAGAATAAATGGGTATATACATGTCTAAATGGATGATTTTTTAATGAAAAATTGATTATGTGACTGACTCAGTGTATCATAGTGAATACATGGCTTTGTGAGTAATGTTTAAGTATGTAAATATCTGTATCAGTCTCTCACTTTGTGTATAGGTGGCTGCATGAGTTGGTGAGTAGCTACATGGGTGTCTATATAGGTTATTAGTTGGTTTTTGGAGTATCAGTCTGAGTGTCTGCATGGTTCGGTGGGGGGTATTACGTAGTGCATAGGTGCATGAATGAGTGACTCACTGTTTGTATGTGTTGAAGACAGCATGTGTGCAGGACTGTATGGGTGGATGAGTGTGTGTATGGGTGTGTTATTGAGTGAATGACTGTGTCAATAGTGTCTCTATGAGTAACTTCATATATTTTATAGTAGTATATGTGACTATTGGTGTTTTTAATTGAGTATATGTGAGAGTAAGAGATTGAAAGAGTTCCTGTATAAATAAGTATGTTTTTCTATAAGTGACTGTTTAAAAGACAAAGTATGTGTAAGTTTCCGTATAAGTAAGTGTGGTGGTGTGTGTATAACTGTATATGCATATAATTGTATGTTTTAATCTTTATTAGCATGAGTGACTATGTGTGTGAGTAACTCTATGGATGAGTGACATTATTAAACAGGATGTATAGGTGTATGAGTACATATGATGAGTGAGTACATGTATGAGTGACTGTATAGGACTGTTGGTGAATGAGTGGATTTGTATGTGGATCTTTGAATTATTGAATTGGTTGTTGTAACTGGTATTGGTATGTCCATTATTTTGAACATTGTAGTTTCTATTTTTGAATGTGTGTATCAAAGGTTATATTAGGGTGAGAGGAGGTCTGCTACTCAATCACAAGGATGATGTCATCAGTGATGTCATCAGTGATGTCATTTGAGATGTCATCAGTGATGTCATGAGTGATGTCACTGACCATGTCATGAGTGATGTAATATGTGACGTCATCAGCAGTGGATTGCGGGTGCGCGAGTTATAGTTAGCTGAACTAACTATAACGGGGGAATTTCATTGGTATTTTACGAGTGAAATGTCCAACTAACTATAACATGTGTGAAACCTATGGTTTTTTCATTGAATTTGCAAGGTTTTTTAAATGTTAATTCCTAACTATAACGTTTTTGAAACCTTTGGTTTTTTCAGTGAATTTGCAAGGTTTTTTAAATGCTAATTCCTAACTATAACGTTTTTGAAACCTTTGGTTTTTTCAGTGAATTTGTACGGTTTTTAATATGCTAATTTTTGTATTTTTAATTAAAGATATTTTTTTTTTAATAAAAATAAAATTACTATATATTCCTTTATATATTATCTTTATCTTTTTTTTTATTTATTTTTAAAAAAAATTCAACTAGGATACATTTTTTTTTTTTTATTAATTTTTTTAATTATTTTTTGACCACTTTTTTTTTTTTAATATAAATTCTTGGGGTGCGCGCTCTGAGCGCGCTCCTAGTACTATTTCGTAAGTTTTTTATGAATTCCGGCGTACGTTATTTACGTACGCAAATATACGTTATAGTGCGCGCTGGGAGCAAGCACCCAGTACGTATGCGTACGTACGTACGCATGCGTGCGTCCTATGCGCTCGACGCGGTTTACTTCCGCATACGCTAAAATTACGCGCAATAACGGTCGCGTATACGCGTGTTCAACGTATGCGCGCTAGGTACGCGCATATGACGTATGCACCTGCGAGCTTACGCGTTCGTGCATACGTCATCACGGGGTGCGCGCTCGGAGCTTGCGCAGTGCGCGCACCTCGGGTTTATACATAATAAAACAATATTTCTTATTGGTTATCATTACTTTCAGTTTCTAATTGTTTCAATACCACACCCAATCCCCTCATGGCAAGTCATGTGATCATGAATCATCACTTTTGATTGGTTTGAAGTACTTTCAGTTCCAGATTCTTCCCAAACCACACCTACTCCCCTCATTATTAGTTCTGATTCCTTTGGAGAAGGAGCTATTCTGTTGTTGAGAGACAATGGCTGAACAGCAACCATCTTCAGACAGTGACCAGGACACTCTTGAGAGGCAGAGGAACAGGAAGCAGAAAGACAGCTTTATATGGCAGTTTTTTACTTTTCCTGAAGGTCTGAAAAAGGTAAATGCACCGAAAGTTACATGTGTACTTTGTAAAAAAGTCTTATCTCGTGGGAATCCTAACAAGAAATATTCTTTTAGCATTCACACTATGTTGAGACATGTTAACAAAATGCATCCAGTAACTTTTCGTCGAGCTTCTGGAGAAAACCCTCCACCTGCTCAGCCGACGACATCTGCAGCAGCTCAGCCGAGCACATCTTCGGCAGCTCAGGGGAGCACTTCAGCTGCGATGGTGCCTTCACCTGTTTCTACACCTCTTGTTGGTCCACCTTGTTTGGCGAGGTTGTCTACACGGTGCACTGATTGCGGTTCTCTTATTTCTGTGGGGGAGACCAGTCTTGATCTCCTTCAGAGAAAATTTGATGCGCATCCGTGCACTAGGCCATAGATGTTTTTTCTTTTTTTGCGTTTTTCTCTTCCTGTTTCCCTCCATTAACTCAAGGGCTCTTTTAAGAGCCACTTATAAACTAAACCCCCCAAATTTTTTTTTGAGATATTTTTTGGGAAATTTTTTTGAGGTGCGCGCACCCTGCGCGCACCCAAGGTTTTTTAAATTTTTTTTTTTTTTTTTTTTTTAAATTTATATACAAAAAGAGGTGAAGAAATGGAAGCACACAGAGTCATGCCATCATTTTAAGCACATAACACAGGCTGCCCCTTTCATGGGCTGCATTTCTTTCAGAACAACAACTTCACAAATTAAATCTCTGCCCACAATTCCTGTGCGCACACAGACTCATGCTATGTTTTTTTGAACAAAACAGTGTCCGTGAATAGTACCAAATTACTGTTACAGCCTGATACATTTCCCTTATTATTTACAGAAGCAGAAAACAGCACATTTCCTAACAGCTCCTTAAGACCATGTCCATATGTTACAGAGTGAGTAAATAAACAAGATCAATTTAAATGAGGCCATGGTGACGTTGAATGTGTTTGCATTACACAGTGCTATCTGAAACAGCACACAGAGCTGAGTACTACACATGAGAGTGTTGGAGAAGCTGCTGCGTGTGTGCCAAGAGTGTGTTTCTGAACACTGTGGATTGTCTGGTGCTTGACAGATGAGCAAAGAGACTTCCAGAACTGCATGAAGACTGCAGGGATGTATGTAACAGTGCATGTGTGCTAAGGGATAATAGCTGCCCCTTCCATGGGACTGCATTTCTTACTGAACAACATCTTCACAAATTAAATCTCTGCCCACAATTCCTGTGTGCACACAGACTCATGTCATCATTTTAAGCACTACATTTCTTACTGAACAACAACTTCACAAATTAAATCTCAGACAACAATTCCTATATACAGACAGACTCATGCTGTGTTGGTAGGCACAAAACACAGGCTGCCCCTTTCCTGGGTTATCAATTCTAACAGAACTAATGCTTTTTTCAAATGTGCTGCCATTTCCCTCTCTTTTTTTTCAAAGTGATTTCTGCTAAATGGTAACCATCACAATTAAAAAGAAGCTGTTCTTTTCTTTCAACTGCAAGTCTTACTTTTCAACAGCAACACAAATTATATCTCTGCCCACAATTCTTCTCTGCACACAGACTCATGGTTTGATGGTAGGCACAAAACAGTATTCCTCATTGTTACCAGTACACATTATCTTATGTTGAAAACATACTCCATATTATTTTACATATTCAAAACAGTTAAATTTTTCGCAAAACAGAAAATGTAAATCACAACTTTAAACAAATAATCATAATTTTTTTTATATATCAAAATTAACCACAAACACCCCCTTCTCAAACTCATAACTCACCTTTAAAATTAGTTAGTTGTGAAAGAAATGTGGCAGTCACACAGCAGTTTATCAGACCTCTCTCCTCTCAGCAGAACCAGTTAATGGCACAGTTTCCAAACTTCAACCCCTTTCCAAATGTACCCTTCCCCCAACTTAACTTCTGCCTGCTACCATAGCAACAGGTCATAGAACACAGGTGTGAGCAGAGAGGTCAGAAGTTCAACAGACAATGTTTCATTTCCAAAGAGCAAGAGTGCTTGACTTTTCAAACCTAACAGCAAATCCAAACTAATGTTCTTTTTTCACACTTTTTTCTGAACCAATGCAATACATGCTTTTTAAAATTTAAACATACAGCCTAGTTTTTAGTGTAGAATGGTTTGAAACAGCCAATGAGTTCTTTTTATAAAAAAAGTATGTGTGCCCCCATTTTTCAACTGTCTTTCATTTCTTTTTGCCTTTCTATTGAAAGACACCTCCTGAGTGCATCCAGATCTCCTTTGAAGATGTTCACAGTGTGGATTGTAGGACACAGCTATGTCTTCTGGAGTGAAAAATTTGCAGAAAAAAGAGGTATGGTGAGAGACCTTGCTTTGCCAAATGTAGACATTAAATGGATTGGTCAGAGAGGGTTAAAGTGGCACCAATTAATGCCTTTGGTGAAAACCTTTCTACATCTCCCACAGCCTAACCTTATTATTGTGCACTGTGGTGGAAATGACCTAGGCACTTTAACTGGGGTAGGTCTGGAAATGCTTATTAAGGACACCTTTGTGCAATTGATGTCGCTTTTTCCACAAACTGCCTTCGTATATTCTAACATATGCCAAAGGCAAAAGTGGAACTGGTCCAACCAATTGTGTCCGCAGATTGACAAAGCAAGGAAGCACGTCAACAAATCTATTTCTGCTTTCCTCAGAGACTATGGTATGGGTTCTATATACCACAACAACTTGCGTTACGACATGCAAGACATTTATAGAGGAGATGGTGTACACTTCACTGATGAAGGCAACAGAGTCTTCCTCTTGAACTTTAGACTCTGCATCGGTACTTACTTGTAGGTACCAAAAAACAAACAATAAACACAAGGGCTCTTTTTAGAGCCACCTTATATCTAAACACTTAAATGCGATTTTTTTTGATTTTTTTAATAAAGTTTTTTTTCGGGTGCGCGCTGGGTGCGCGCACTCGGCGATATTTTTTAACAAAATATAAATCTTTTTTTTTGCCCTACAAGGTCCTACTGTGACCCCCTTACAATGCCTACTGGGTTAATTTCTCCCCACTCTGCCCCCTTTTCAAGTTCTCCCCCTTTGTTTATCACCCCCTCTTTATGCGATAGACAAAATGGCGGCCGCCGCTTCCTGATTTCCACCGATTCGAATGTTTACTAAGATCTAACAACCAATCAGAATTGCGCTCGCGCACGGCAAGGTGCGCGCACCCAGCGCGCACGCTGCGCGCTTACAGATATATATATTGATTTAAATACTATTTTCTCAGGAAATACTGAACAGATTTACACCAAAAGGCACTTCATGGACCTTATGGCTACCTCTCTGCCAAATTTCACATAATTCTGTTCAGCCGTTCGGGCTGTAGCCCTGTCTAAAGGTCCTATGGAAAAATGCATGGGAAAAACGCGTTTTGGGACCCCCCTTTTATGTCGACCCCCGCTTGACGAATCCCACCGAGACTTTCAGGGTAGGAGCGGAGCGTAGCGCCCCACCTATTTTGAAAAATTCGCGAGGATTCGTCGACCGGCGCCAAAGTTATTCAAAATAGAATGTTGCGGATTTCCTATGGAAACGTGGTCCTAACTATAACTACCTACTGGCGACCGCCAGTAGGTAATATATATATATATATATATATATATATATATATATATATATATATATATATATATATATATATATATATATATATTTACATGTGAGGAAGGTAGAATATTTTTGCTTACATGATCCTATTTAAAATAAAAAAATCAATTTTGCACTAGACTGTCTCTCTGGGCCTCCCCACCATGCCTAGGAGGGACAGGGTATTCCTACTCCGCCCTACAAAATGTTTTTATATGCTTTCACATGACAGTGGACTTACTCTCTAAGTCCTACAATGGCTGCTGTCTTTGTTTATGTGGTAGCAGGCCAAGTAGAACTTATCTTTTTATATGTTGGATCTGCAAATTATTCACAGTGTGCTTATACACACATTTTGAACCATAACTTCTCAAATAGTACTGAACAGATTTCCATCAAATCACAAAACTCACACTTTCTGGACCCAGATTTAGTTTTCTCCCATATTTGGTGTTAGAAATCGGGTCTCTAGGTGGCAGAGGTTTGTACCCTGTCAAATTAGGGACCACACTCCTAATCAGGGTAAGCTAGATATGCAGTTTAAATTAACCTGTCCTCTCTCTCAAGTAGCTCGGCACAGAGCAGGCAGGCTTAAGAGGCAATGTGTAAAATATTTGTGCAACATACACACTCAGTAATGCAATGACTACACCATAAAAGGTTTAGCACAATAGAGGTTATTTACCTGAGCAAAACAAGACCAAGACCAAAACAAAAACATTCCAATCAGCAGAAGTAGTGATATGAATTCTTAAAGAACAAATGCAAAAACAGTGCTTAGAAGCCAATAGCGCTAAAAGGTTACTTGAGGTTGCGAGCAACCGGGGTAAATCTAATGTTCAGGCCGACAGCAATGAAGGGCAAGCTGGCTACGAGACTCACACATGTCCAGCTGAAACAGTATCTTGGATGGAGTAAAGTGTAGATGCTGAGAGTACAATGCATCGATCTTTTCCACGCAGTTGGGTTACTTCTTCATCGTCGAGCTCCGTTGAAATGCAGGCAATGCGTCATCATTGAACCGCACGTCATCAGGACGCGCAAGCTGTAGAACTTCTGTCATCAAACAACCTCTGCTTTGGTGTAGAATTGTGATGCGATTGCTTCTGACTGGACCAGTGGCAATGATGCTCCATTTTATAGCAAGACTGGAGGGACACGTCAGGCAAGGGTAGGACTCACAGATGACACCATCAGAATTGTAGAAAATCTTTTGTGTCCTTGAGACTTCAGAAAACAAGAGGCAAGCCGGCAAGCCCTTGGACTCACACTGGTTTCAAGTGAGATCACTCCAGTCCATGTCCTCAGCAGGGCAGAAATCAGCAGGCAGCAGGTCAGCCCACCAGAGCAGAGAAGCAGTTCCTCAGAACAGTCAGTCAAGGCAAAGTGGCAATCCTTACAGGACAGCAGTCTTTACTATAGCAGAGTTCTTCTCAGGTCCAATAGTGTACTCATTTGGTAGGTTCAGAGCACCAGTACTTATAACTAAAAGTGCCTTTGAAGTGGGGGTGACTTCAAAGCAGCTCCTTCCAGTGCACAGGTCCCCTTTCATCTCAGCCCTGTCTGCGAGGCTATCTTTGGGGATCATTTGTCCTTTGTGTGGGGAAAGAACACAGCCTATTCAGAGGTAAATGTGAGATACCCCTCACTGTCCAGGAAATCTATCAGAATGCAGATGAATGCAGATTAGTCCTTTGTCACACCCACCCTTCCTGTGTTTGTGTCTAGAGGGAATGCACAAAGTATAGCTATCAACCAACCCAGTTGTGTATTAAATGCAGGCTGCATGCACACAGAGCTAAGTTAAGAGCACAGAAATGTCCAACTTCTAAAAGTGCTATTCTAAAATAGTAATGTCAAATCCAACTTTGCCACTAAAGAGAATTTCTCTCTACCATTCCAATGGAATAGACATGATTTAGCTATTTCTTTCTAATAAGGAATTTCAGTTTAAAAGTGTTTTTAGGTATCCCCAATGCTAGTAAATGAGAGGAAAATAATGTAACTGTTTGTCACTTCTAGGACATGTAAAACCTAAAAGCACATGTCCTACCTTTTAGTTGCACAACACCCTGCCCATAGGGATACCCAGGGCCTACCTATGTGTAATAATCGGTAGTTTAAGGCTTGTCAAATGGTTCTAAATGTCAAGTCAAAGTGGCCTTAAGCTGCACACACATTCACTACACTGGCAGGCCTGAGACAGGTTTGAAATGCTACTTGTGTGGGTTGCACAACCAATGCTGTAGGCCTATTAGAAACATTCAGATTACAGGCCCTGGGTATATGGTATACAAGGGACTAAGTAAACAAAACATGCAAATCAGTTATATACCAATGTCACCATGTTTAGTGGAGAAGCACATGCACTTTAGCACTGGTTAGCAGTGGTAACATGCTCAGAGTCCTAAGGCCAACAAAAAGTGGAGATAAGCAGGCAAAAGGCTGTAGAAAGACCACCCCAGAGATGACAAGTATAACATTTGGTATGATTCAGTTCAGTGTCCAACCATTTGGTGGTATTGGGGTATCGCTTGACAAATCACAACAAAACTTTCCAGGGAGGAGCAGTGGTGGATGAAATGTGTTTGTAATGTTTCACGAAGATTTGTCAAATGTTGCCCAAGTTATTTGCAAACCAAAAAATGATTTTCTTATGGAAATGTGTTTCTAATTATGACTACCCAGTATATATACAACACAGTGGCAGTTGACACTGTGTAGTGATATGTCTAAATATCCATAGGCCAAACTTTTTTGTGTTGTTTATGAAACGTTCTATAAGAATGTTCTATAAGAATGTGTTCACCTCTTTTCTAGAGCCTTTCAGGGTGATCCATCGACCGTGGGCAAAGAAAAAGGGAGGGCTGAAAAACAAATTTTTTCAAAGCAATTTCCTATTCATTCTAGGAAATTAAACAGAGAAACAATTAACAAATTTGATAGGAAGTTAGAGCTTTACTCATAAAAAACTAAACCACTCTGATCAGCAGAGAGAACTTTTTTATCCTTCCTTCACTGTAGTTCCATGTCGAGCAATCTGATTGGCTGGCAGCAACATTAGCAGAAATGCCTCCAATTTCAGGACTCAAGAAGTTGATACCTGTGCCCTGGGTTTGCAAAAAAAAGAATTACATACAAGTAAGCACTGTAGATGTTGTGGGGAGACTAGAAGCAAAAATAAAAAAAATCGTGTTACGGTATTCCACACTTTCCCAAATGTGGCTGAGATTTGAGTGTGATTAAAACACCTGATCACCACATTCTAACATTTTCATCCAAAGTAGCAAGTTTGGAGTGTGAATAGTAACTCTCGTTCCATGAGTTCAGCACTTTTCCTCAATGTTCATTAGTTCAGAGTGTAAATAATAAATTTGAACCCTTTAGAATCCAACACTTTCCCCAATGTTGCTAAGGATAACAATGTGATAGAAAATCAGAAGCCCCTCTGTGTCTGAGTTTGTGAGAATAGTAAATCTGACCTGACAAAGTCCACCACTCTCCCCAAAGTTGTTAAGGTTAGAGTACATATGAATCTTTCCAAGTCCAACATTTTATCAATTATATCAATCCTTGGTTGAATTATTTAAATAATTATTACATTTACACTTTGTTCTAAGAATATTATTACTACACATTTCAAAAAGGTCACTCTCATAGCTCCTCACCATGATATAGCTTAATCTTCATATTACAAGTTCGGCGGTTCATAGGCCCCCAGAAACTGCAGCGGTGGTCCAACTACCATCACTCTGGGAAACCGCCTGCAGCATTACGACTGTGGCAGTCAGACCATCACAATTCCAATGGCACCACAGGGATAAAGGATCTCGCTGGGCCGGTGGTCCTTCAATAGGAGGAATATGCTGGTGGTGCCGCAGCCAGCCCAGCCAATCATATTCTGAGTTGCCACTTCACTACTTTTTCATGGCAGTAAATCCGCCATGAAAAGGGTGGCAGAAAGGCAACAAAGGAGGCCCTTACAGTGCCCACTGCTGGATTTGGTCCTGGGGATGCATCCGGGGGTGGCACATGTAGTACAACCCTAGATTTGCACCCCCTTCCTGCATAGTGTGGCATATATCCCACACTGTGCAGGAAGGTGCAGTTGGTGCTCTGAAAGCAGCAGGCTGCATTATTGGCTCTTCTATGAGCCTAGCAGACCACCACAATCAGACCGCCATAGTCAGACCATCACAGGACTGCCTGCTAGACCAGGATTTAACTCCTAATTTGGCAGGCAGTCACACAATGGCTTTGGCAGTCCTACAGCAGACACTAAATTACACCATCCACTGTAAGACCACCACAGTTATAATCAGTCCCATAGTGTTTCATACAGGACACAAGGAACAGCAGTGTCTATACTGAGCAGGCAAGATGTAGTTGTATCACTTCATGACTGTCAGGCTTGAACCCTACATAGGAGTTTGTAGACTGACTCCCCTGATGAATAACCAGAACCTTTTTAGGGCCTATGAGATTGGCCAGAATCATGTTGGCAGAACAATGGGAACCTGTATCAAATAGTTCCCCAGACATTGTTTTTACTTATGTGATAGGAAGCATTAAATAAAGGTTTCATGGTTCCCACCTTACACATAACAATAATTCACATTACTCACTAGTTCAACTAAAGAGCTCTAGAGAAGGTCACCCGCAAAGCTATATGTCAGAGGTGAGAAAGGGCCCCATAATGAAGCATTATTACGTACTTGAGTTAAGACCTTCATTCTTTTTGGGAAACGATTAAGTCAGCATGAACTACTGACTGGATTATCCCCTATAGTAGGGTGCGGTGAGGATCCATGTACTCTACTTCTTCTCTTATGTCAGGTACTGTAGTGGTTAGAATTATTGGGAGGATATGTGCCTTGACAGAAAATTAAGCCTTTTCTTCTTTTTCCTTTCCTTTCTCATGCATATTGTTAGCACTCTGTAATAGGCATTTATTTTTGTGGGCATTGTATGTTTTGAGGGTGGATATGTATGTTCTCTTTTTGACACGTTTTCTACAATTGAAAACAGATTTGTTTTTATGCTCATTTTTTTAACACAAGAAAAACACATATTATTTTTTTAGCAAATATTTTGTATATATTTCTGTCATTTTTGTGGATTTCCAGGAGTGTTTATTCTATTTGCTTTGTATTTTTCAGATTTTGTAACGTGTCAGTGAACATGATTTGGCTTTGTTTGTACGGATCAATTACTATTCTTTTCAACTATGTATGCATTTTTGTGGATTATTTTTATTCAGATTTTTATGGATTTATTATTTTGATTGGAGCAGTTGGATTATTGTTAAGCACTTGTGCTAATAAATTATAACTTATGTGTCCTTGCCGAAATTGTGGATGAAATCTATCCGTTTTGAACTAAGAAAGTATCATTGATATTATTATTTTTTTCTCTAGTATGTTTTGTTTTTTATATTTTATTTTTGAATAATGTTTAATTTTTGAATGTTTGTTTATTTAATATCCAATGCTATTTTAATGTGTTATTTTAAGAAATGAATAAACATTTACTTTTGTAATAATTTATATTGTAATATTACATTATTAATATATTTTGTATTGTTTTTGTTTCAGTGTTCTTATTTATATAAGGATGGTGAAACATAAATTAAGGTGGAGTCTCCTTACATTAAAGGATAATAAATATTTTTAAAAAAATAATTTCACAAAAGATAGTAAACAATTGTTTAATTAACTATTAATTTAGTATAATATAATGTACACATTTTAAATACAGAACAAAATAAAAATAGTACAGCTCTATTAATATAATTTTAAATTAAATCTATTATACTCTTAACTATATTGATTTACATAAAAAGATGTTCAGAAGTTTAGAGTGAAAAAAAACTTAGCACCTAAAGTACAACAATCCATATCTAATAATACGGTTTAAAAGTGATATTTTAATAAAAAGTAATATTACATTCAAAGATGTTTTTGAATAGTTTATAATTAAAAAAATAAGGGGCCTATGCATCAACAATGCCATTTGCGATTCCTTATTAGCGAAAAATAAGGAATCGCTAATAAGGAATAGCAAAAGGCTATGCATGTAGGAATCGCTATTCAAATAGCGATTCCTTAATATTCCTTATTACCGAATCGGTAATACCGAATCGGTAATAAGGAATACCTACCCATTCATTCCTATGGGCTTGGAGGCCCATAGGAATGAATGTAAAGCCAGTCTGTATTAGCGATTCGGTATTACCGAATCGCTAATAGCGGGAGCACTTTCAAGGGTGCCAGGGTGTCAAAAGGACACCCTGTTGCACCCCTGAAAATGATATGTGCACATATGTTGCACACACACATGCTCTAAGGGCATGTGTGTGCGCAACATGAAACTTTGAAAAATGCACAAAAGTGCATTTTTCAAAGTTTTTGCAAATTACCATGCAGTTCATCTTCATGGTAATTTGCTCCCCCTATTAGCGAAATCGCTAATTTTTTAACTTTGATGCATTGCATTTAAGGAATCTCACTTTGGGATTCCTTAAATGCAATCGCTATTTAAGGAATCGGTATTTAAGGAATCCCTATTTAAAGAATCGCTATTTAAGGATTCCTTAAATAGCGATTTCTGCTTTTGGGTTGATGCATTGGGATTGGGTATTTTTTACTTAATACCGGGAGCTATTACCGAATCGGTATTTTACCGACTGGATTTTGGGTTGATGCATGAGGCTGTATATGTCTTATTTTTAGATATTTTTAAACATTGAATTAAGGCCCTGCCTCCATTAATTTCTATAGGAGGGTGTTGCAGTATATGTTTTCGGACATTTGTGGTGCAGGGCTGTATTACTGTTTTGGGTCCCTCTTTAGTTGTAGTAACCTTAGAAGTGCAGTGTGTTAATAATAGCAATGGGCTTACTTTTTTTGTAGTCCATTCAAAACATTCCTTCATATCCTTCCCTGGACCCCTCCTATGCCTCCCTAAATCCTTTCAATTCAGTAGTAAGAGTACCCCTTTTTCCAGCTGCTCTCTCCTTATTGCTCTCACATTTACTACCAAGCAGTAAAGTTACATATATGAGGATCTCCCCAAAGAAAAGATCGGAGAGGTGAAAGGGAGGATTTAGACTCATAGGTTTAAGAATCGCATTTTTTTGTACGTTAGTAGCACTACGAAATATGCTACAAAATGCAGTTTGCAAATAAGTCCCTATGTGTGGAATAACACAGAGTTTAAAATTGATGTAGGAGAAGGGAGTTTGTTTCCTTTAAAGCATTCTCCAGGTAGAAAAAAGCATTGAAACAATTCTGAATTTTTTATTAAACATATCATAGCCAAGTGGATCTTCAGCTCTTATAAAGTTTGCCTAGGGTGAGACATAAGCATTGAAATCTGGAATTTTAATAACTTTACTTATACTAGCCAATGCAATGGCATGGATATATGAAAACTGTATCATTATGAATATTGGTTGCATAAAATAAATGTTTGGTGTAACTGTGCCTATATTTCAATCAATAATTCTTTATTCGGTGGTTAAAAACCATCATAAAAGATTACATATATATACAAGTAAAAATAGTATTAAATCATTATGCAAGAACATTGACTGAGTCTATATACATAAAATAATTCATTATTCACAATACGGGCACCATAAAAATTTAATTACAGTAGACGGGTGGGGAATTCTACAGGGTTCTCAGGTAATGCTATCCTCTGGTTACCCTTAGTCTTAGTGCAAATTTCAGGAAACTAATAACAGAACACAAGGTTAACGGGTCACCGGCCCTTTGTAGGAAGATCAGTGCTTCTTTGGCTCGAGTGAACCTGGCCTTTTTTAAAATTTCCTTTAAAAATCTACGTCTTGGAATTGCATAGAAGGGACATAGAAGTACAAAATGAAGGGTGTCCTGCGGAGACTTATTGTCGCAGCCGCAGGCACCCTTCTGCTCAATTGACTGACTAAAACCAACTGGATCAGCTAACAAAAAAGGTAAAAAATTGAGCCTAAAACGTGACATTAAAAACCTTTCTTGGGCATTATACACGACACAAAGATAGGGTTCCATCCCGTCAGTGGTTTCAAGCCTATGCATGCAATGGCATGGATATATGAAAACTGTATCATTATGAATATTGGTTGCATAAAATAAATGTTTGGTGTAACTGTGCCTATATTTAAAATCCATATCATCTATATAATAGTAACATACATTATCATGACGGCACTATAAAGAAGCAGACCCTTTTTGATTTTCTTTCTTTCCTTCTATGCATTGAGAGTGGTATGACAGCTGTTGATTGCAGAACAGAGGGGCATATTCAGAAGCATTTAATGCCGCAGTAGTATAAACTTTTTGACGCTATGGTGGATTTTTTATATTGCCATATTTACTTTAGTTAGCGGCATTTTTCTTGCGGAAACGTAATTTTTCAACATTGCTGCTTCTGTTTGCGTGACTTACCGAAAATTAGATGCAAGGTTGGTGTTCCTGCGTAAAAACTCCAGCAAAACAAACAACGTGACATTTACAAGGATTCCCTTGTACATCGCAAAACCAAAAAAACTGCAGCAAAGTCCCAATAGAGGCAGTTCTCTAACTTCAATACTTACCTGGTCACAGAAATGGTGCAAACACACCTGTATTTAAGGAAGATAATCCAAGTTCATCACTGGCAACCTCAACAATGCCATGGAGCTTCTGCCACTGCAACTCAGAGCGCCAAAAATACCACCACCACCACAGAGGCAGAACTTCCGAAAAGAACGAGTCTACCATCAGAGGATCATCCTCATACACCTCCGGCCAGAGTTTACAGCCCATTGCATTCTAAAAAGGGGCTCCATTCTCTTCCTCCTCACCCAGATTGCCCCAAGCCTGCAGTCTGCATCCCAGCACAGCAGAAATATCCCTCCACAGACAAAGTTACTTGCTGTGATGCAAATGCTGGCCTCATGAACTTTGCAGCCGACCACCGCCAGAGTGGCCAGAGTTTCCCAGGCATCCTTCTCCAGGTTCCTCCCCACTGTCCTGGATGCCATCACCAGCCTGATGCTGCAGTATCTCCACTTCCCCACCACTGTACAAGAAGATCTCACCAACAAGCAAGGCTTTTATGCCGTTGCTGGTTTCCCACATATGTTGGAGCAATGGACTGCACTCATGTGCAACTTGTGCCTCCTGCGGACCCTGGACATATCTACAAAAACAGGAAGCACACCCACTCCATGAATGTGCAGGCAATAGTTGAACATCTTGGTGTGTTCCTGAATGTCGTGGCCAAGTACCCTGGCAGAGTCCATGATTCATTTATCTTTCACCAATCTGTCATCAACCAACTGTTCCAGAATGGCAAGCATGGTAATAGACTGCTTGTTGGTAATTACAACTTGAATGCACCAGACACCTTTAAGCCACTCCATCATGTAGGTCAAAAAATTTAAATTGCACATGTAGGAATTTGCATTGTGTATATATTGTTTCCGGGGCAATATACAATCATATAATGTCAAAGCACAACATATATGTAACTAGTTCCACCAAGGGCTTAACCTTGAAATGTATTGACAACCCACTTTGTCACTCAAGGAACACATATCTTCCAAAATTGATTGGGCTATATTTGCATGGAATTAATGCAGTTTCGGCACTGCGAGCCATTTGGCTGCACTGCATTAATTACAAAGCAAAGAAATGCTTCAAAAGTACAGTGATAAGATGGATCCCTCTGCTCTCCCATGCGCTGACGTACAATTAGCTGCCATGCACTAACAGAGGCACCCTTGCACCATGATGCAAGTGTGCCTGAGTTACAGGGAGGGTTGTTTTAGTGCATGAGGGGACACCTTCCTGCACAAAAACAATCACACGAGGTGATTTCCTCTTCCTATGTGTTTAAGCAGAACATATAGAAAGAGGAAATAAATGCAGACATTTGAAAAGTTGCATTCTCATTGTGCTTCCTGACACCTCCCCTGGTGAGGCATATAATTCTGACCCATTTCCAGGTTTAAGATTTCTTGTAAATCTGGAAATGCCGCAGAAGCCATATGTGTTGCATGAGAGCACCCACAGCAACACCCATGACACGCCCCTTCCACACAAACGTTTTATGTGTAAAGGTGCCATATTCACAAGGATGAGAAATGCCAAGCAGGTTGTCTTTACATGTCCTTGTGAGTATGGAGTAGCAGGTTGCTCCACCGGTGCGCCCCAAATAGTGACACACCTACGGCTCAAGTGCATTCAAGTGCATGTGGTGTTATCTCTCCTTAGTCCAACAATTCACAATGATGGATATTTCAGAAGTACATTTTAAGTAATGTGCTAAAACTGAACATTCAGCATGACATTTGCTCACTACATACGTCATCTATTTTAAATAGGGATGTACTTCTAACATTTGAATCATTTCCTCAAATACCATATGCATCATAACTTTTTTCAA
Organism: Triturus cristatus; assembly: GCF_964204655.1. Classification (NCBI taxonomy): domain Eukaryota; kingdom Metazoa; phylum Chordata; class Amphibia; order Caudata; family Salamandridae; genus Triturus; species Triturus cristatus. Next base: position 554,082,781 of record NC_140591.1, on the reverse strand, counting down.
GTCATACCTCACTGGTGCATTCCCTCAACATAGTGTTCACCTTCTAGCTTTCAGCATCGCTCATTGTCCATGCTCCAAATTTCTTAAGCTGCTTCACAATTTCTCATTATTTTCCACTTTGGATTGTCCTGTTGGATAATCTACCTCCAGCCCTTCCATCGACCCTTCTTACCTTCTTTCATCAACTTTTGTTTTCCTTCCCTTCAGCCAATCTGACTTTGACTATGTTCATTCCCTTGCCCTTCCACCCATTACTCAATTCCATGTTAAATCTGATTGGTCTGCTTTCTAAATTACTCAGTTTAATTTGTTTGGTAAACACATAAAATCATAATTGCACTAAGATGTGTATTACCTAAACCCTTTTCAAAATTTGAATCTTTACACCTCTCACACTACTAATATTAAACTCTGACCTATGCTGCATGTGCACTCAAGATCTATCCTGCTATCCTGTTTCAATTTCCTTACCTTTCACACTCATTTTCAACCAGTTATCATTCTGTCCTGCTGTTGGCATGGCTTTGTAACTAACAAAAGGTTATCCATCAAGTGTTCATAATTCCTGTTTTGTGGGTCACAGTTCCTAAACCCACAGATTAACAATCGCAGCCTAATATAAAAAGTTTCTCTCTTTGTCCTTACAATGCCAGTGCAGCAACAGTTGACATTTAAGAATAGGATGTCAAACTCATCTGTCACAGAACCCCAGCCTCAATCATGTATAGCGTGTGCTACCCTATGCCCTAATGTTGGTCATGTTGACATTCAATAAGACATTGTGTGCCACTGAAACATGGATCATGGGATGAGGGACTGTCATCTAGCATGATGCTACAGTGGAGGATATGGCCATTGTCCCAATACCTGGTCATGCGAAGAAATAATTAACCCCGGGCGGAACAGGCGGAGTTGCTCTACGCAGAGTTCCACGGAGTTGGGCAAAAACTCTGCTCTGCTCTTCTCTGCTCTGGGCCTCCACCCCCCCTCAAAAAATATTAATAAAATAAAAATTAAAGTAAATAAATCTAACTTTATCATGGCGTCTCCAGTCTGCTCTCCTCCTCGCCGTGGTTCTGCAAAATCCCCTATGTCAGACATACGTTGTGTAGGACTGTGCGCGCATGCACTGAGTCACACAAGGGCCATAGTAGAAAAATCATTTGGAGTCCTCAAATCAACGTTTCGGTGCCTGGACATTTCAGGAGGAAAGCTACTTTATAGCCTGGCATTGGTCTGCAAGATAATACTTGTGTGTTGTATGCCACACAACATTTGTGTAAGGTCAAATACAACTCTGCCTGAAGACCAAGAAGAGATGCAAAATCCTGAGGATGATCTGGAGGAAGAAGTGGAGTCGAGCCAACCTTCCACTTCTGCAGCTGCAACATTGAGGAGGGATGCCATCATCAACAACTTTTTCACATAATGTCACCTCACTGTTATTTTGCCTACTTACAGCTTGGCACCAAATTGTTCACCTCATGATGTAGTAAAATAAACAATCACTCCACCAAAATATTGTATGCTTGCATTGTGACTTCAGAAGTAAAATGTACGTGCTCCAACCAATAGTGACATACAGAGCAATCACATAGCAGGGTATATGACAACAACTAAACAATGACCTGGATTGCTAAAATGTTTTGTGCATCGGAACTACCAAAATGCATATGGGCCATCATTGTGAAATACAATGTGCTTGTTGTGTTATGACCTAAGCACCATCAGGCCCATCTTCTCATAAGAGTTTAGGAGTCAGGCAAATGTGTGCATGTTGCATCGATGTAGCTGGGGCACTCTACTCAAATCTATTCCAAAGTTTAGACCAAAAATCTCTCAGTGTAATCTATTCCCCTGGAAAAAAAGTTTTTGGGACAAAGTCACACAAGGAATATGAGAATAGTGATCAGGATCAACTTGATGGTGGGGAGGCTGAAGAATCAAAAGATAATTGAGCCAGACTAAGGAATAAATTAATCCAGGGCAGGGACTGCACCTGACACCTATCATACACATATATTACTCACTTCCAAGTGATACTACCTCCATAGCTGAGACATATGTCACTGTAATGACAATTTTGGAAATGTCTTGCATCACAAAAACTGTGTGTGACTCATCTTTCAACACTGCAATGACCTTACATTGTTATATTTTTAGTATCAGAAACACTGACACATAGGTAAGCCATGGGACAACTGTGAAAGCATCAGCATTCGCTGTTGTGTACGTGGGCCAATTGAGATGGTAATGCAATAACAGTAATGTGTGGATGTCCCATGTCAACCAACATGAGTGTGGCATAGCAATTAATGTTGAGAACTGGCACTATCCTCATCCTATCACACTTACTGTGCGCTGACAACCCAAAAAAGAAATCTGACAGACACATGATTAAAGTGCGTCACGTATACCAACAAGTATGTCCAAAAGATGTAAGCGACATACAATGAATCACAGCATCACAGGCTAATGTATTTGTGAAAGACGTACCACAAAAAACATGGTAGCACAATGAAGTGGCATCAGCTCCCTCTGGAATGCCACTACAACATTTCAAATGCAGATCGCATAATGCATGTACTCTAGGTATTTATTACAACTACACATGTCAAAATGTTTCTGCATTTGCAAGCACAGTTGAACACAAATACGACCATCCATCAAATATGAAATGGCTATGTCACATATTGTTGTATCTCTCCAGCAATGCACACAATACTCATGAACAGACACGAAAATATTACATGTGCGTCACATCATCTTAACCCTCCATCTACTAACACATACATGCACATATGGCTGCAGACTCATAGTGGGACATAAGCTGAAAATAGCTATAGCATGCTGGACACTAATCCAAATCCTATCACATGTAAAGGGAAAGGAATAACGTGTGTCTAAAACATTCAGGGCACCATTTTCCAGTGCATACTACAAACAGAAAATCACTTTCCACACTGTTTTGAAGTAAAACTCACACTCTCCCAATTTGAAAAGTCAGTTTAAGCAACATAATGTGACATAATGTTCAAATCAACGTTAGGCACATGCACATGCTCCAGTTAGTAAGAGAGGGGGATGAAAAGTGTGTTGCAACATATTTAGCGTGATGATGCTGAAGCAGATGTTGTCATCTAAAACTGTACACAAATATGTAATGAATCAAATAAGTAGTTTTGAGAATGGTGATACAGTGCAAAATACATAGCATTTAATTATCAGTATGCTAAGAAAATGGTGCATGCATGTTGCTGCACGCATTGACACATCATTTTAAGATTAAACTTTTTAGGAGCAAGCTATGAGGACAAGTTTGAGTCAGATATTGTGTAACATTCATTCACATAGTGCTTTACTTGTCTTAACAAACAGTAATGAGACATGTGTGCCACAGATACATGAGGCAGCCCATATTCCTGCACATAGGTGCCATCTACAAAGGGGGAATGGTCTGCCTTCTAAATTTGAGGGACCCCTTCCAGCAAAATATTATGATGGAAGTAGATTGTCAACATCCATGTGTAATGCATAATGCAGCACATATGGAAATCTATGTAGCTCACAAAGAAATATTACATGACAACTGTTCTTGGCTTTCAATTGTTGAATTGACAGTCTTCAAAGTCCACACAGTCCCAGAGGTATCATTCTGGACAAGCCTCAAAAAGCTCTGAAAGTTGTGCTGGACTGTCCTTAGACACACCTATCTCACAATCAGTTACTGTATTTGAGTGGTGTGGCATGGATTCCATGGACCATGTGGCATTAAGCCACGTTGAGTACCTTTGCACAAACCAGTGAAAATGTGCACATCATTGCCTCCACCTAAGCAAACATTCCAATGAGAATCTGTAGACATCCTTTGATTTGTATGTATTATTATAAATCTTCAATACAAGTAGTGAATACTTGTTGTAGAAGTTAGTGTGTCGCAAGCCCATTACAGTGGTACACACCTTACAGCAATGTGTTATGTAACAGCCTCATATATAACCACCCATACAACCTATGGTAACCAGTATGACTACCACTGAAGCATGCATTAACTATCAAACATTATAATATCTAGATATGCATTAATGCGAGGAAGGAGTGTATGTTGACAGCTCAGAATTTCCATCAAAACATATCAGATTAAATAAAGTCACATACAAAACACTGATCACATGCCATAGACATATGGTGTTATTAGGCATGCAATATCATGAAATATGGTACATTTGCTAACCACCTAGCACTTAGCTGCAATTGTTTTTACTGCTTTTTGGATAAGCATCAATGTTTTTCATTCCCGCTATGGAAAACACTTGCAAAGTATGTGTGTTGACAATGGAAAATTCCAGCTAACCCTTTTGCGGCAAAAGATTTCATGATAACTCCCAAAATGGGCCTCAAATGGTCAGGAAGTGATGTCAGTATGCATCCTGTTTAATAGAGGCATGTTGTACATTTTCAATTTCACTTTTAATTACACTGTTAGTGTCTAGTGAGCTTTGTAGAGGTGTTTGGAGGTGTCTGGTGATTTTGTGGTATGAGAGAGGAGTTTGCTGTGTATTCTGCTCTCCCTACTGTCCCTGTCAAGTCCTGTGTCACTGTCTTTCTGTGTGTTCTGTGCATTTTAGTCATTATCTTGTTGGGTGCTTGTCTACCGGGTATATTTCTTATATATGTAGAGTCGCTCCTATTTAATTGAGTTTTTCTTTTAATAGTGGGGTTAGTTGTGGGAGATTTTTGGGTGGTGGTAGGGATGTCAGGCTGTTAGAGGAAGCATTTGGGGCTTTCCTATGGCTGGTAAAAATTTTCTTGCAAAGAATGGTGTCGATTGGGGGTCGTGTACTGCAGTGGTATGATGTCGAGGTACGGAAGTTGAGGTGGGAGCGAACTACCACCACAAGCTGCGGATCTTCGGAGTGGACAGGAATGTCCACCAGTGGAAATATAGGCTGCAGGATTGCATTGGCCATGAGAGCCATGAACATAAGAACTATTTTCATTAACAAAATGCAATTTATGCAACAGGATGAGTCCATAGACTTTGTTGGAAATGATCCTGCCTAGCTTTAACAAAGGCACTCTAGCATCACTGTGCAAGGGTCCTTGCATTGAAGGGAATGAATATGTGCAGGATGGTGTTCCTTCCTGCACATAAACAATCAGAAATGGCATTTTAAAACTTCTATGTGTGCTGCTCAATACAGCATGCATAGATGTTGGCAAAACCTAATTTTTGTATGATGTTTCTTTATGTGCAGGAAGGGTCACCTTCATGCACATAGTCAATCAATGGTGTTTTGATGTTTCTATGTGTGCTGCACAATGCAGCACACCGGGAAAGAGCCAAAACAGGATGAAATTAAACTTCCATCCTTGTTGCTCAAGGTTAAGAACATGTTTTACTGGTCTTGATTTAGGTGCAGGCCCATATTTACACCAATCTTGTAAATATGGCCCAGCGTAAAAAACAATGGGTGTTGTTGTGAAATGCCCACCCATTCCGCGCCTTCATGCTAAGTATAGCGTGAAAGGGATCCTTATTCACAAGACGGTGCTAAGCTATGTCAAGTGGCTTTACGCCACCTTGTGAAAAAGGATAAGCTTCTATCGCCACCACAAAGTGAAGAAAAGTAACGCTGTAGTGACAATAGGGGCTTGTAAATATGTCCTTCAATTTGTAGTCAAAATATAATCATGTATTGTTGTAAGATTGTCTCGTACGCCAGAATCCTACATTACGAATGTGTTGTGTGTCAGACAGTCAATTCACATCCCTTCATGTAGACATCATGAACTGAGACATGAATGTAATACTTTCAATTGACTGATAAATACTCTTTTTTCCTCTGTCACAGCTTGAGGACCCTTATTCACTCAAGGTGACAATTATGCCATCAGGGACCCAAACACCACTAGAGAGTGGATTAGTCCATGCATTTTGCTTTCCAAAAAATAATTGATTCTGATGACGGGCCTCGTACATTGCTGAACACACTCTGGGTGGGTATGACATGGATATCACCTCTACCATGATGAGGGAGCATCATGAGAAGATTTTGGGCCATAATAATGTTGAAGTGATGGAGCGCAGTATTCGCCTTCTTGGCTTTACACAGAGCATTCCCAGTCTGGAAATGCACCCCTTCACGGTACTTACAACAATATGGCTCTGTTCAGTGTTTTGCTCTGCATTGGTGTAAAATTATCTGCATCCAGACAATGTAGGCACTCTTGCACCATTGTGCAAGCATGCCTGAATTGGTGCTAGGCAGCAAAAGATGTCAATGTTGTCTTGGAAAACTGCTGGGTGCCCCTTAATAAGGCACATTCCTTGCTTAAATGCATTTTCTACATGTTGGAGCAGATTGTCAACCAATTTTAAATGACACCACCCTACACCAGTTTTCTCAAAGGGTTCCCACATACATGTGTTTGATTTGATGTTCTGTACTATGGTATCCATTGGGTTCTACAGACCTTAATAATTTGTGAAATTGTTACAGCATGTACCTGCAATGTGTGTAGTGTTGTGAAGTCATTTGCAACTTCTTTTTCACCTACCTAATGGAATATACCTTTTTGGTAGTGTAGCTTGTGTACATGGCAGCATTAGTACACGTTGTATGGCTACACAAATAAATAAACATGGGGTAGGTTGTAGTGACTCTGTGAGTATGTGAATCTTGTGAAGTTTCGGTAGTATTTTCACAGTGTCCATATGTATAAATTGTGTATGTTACTTCAGCTGATGCATCTGTGTTTCACTGTTTACATACAGACACCAATATTTTCGGAGGGATGTTGGTGATGTGAATGACCATACATGGAATCCATGTACACACTGGCATTATGTACTGGTCACTGACGATCAGAGCATTTGAGCAACACTTGTCAGTGATTAGTATCATTACAATGAGACAGTCTCATTCACAAGATGGAATCTGGTGTAGGTGACAATGCTGAGTAAATGGTCCAACCTAGACCTACAACTGCCTAGAAAAAGTAAATAAAATGTTGATATATTGTGATGTGCCCAGCATCACTTTCAACCATTGTTCCCTGTCCTACTTCCAATGTGCAAAATATATGACATGTTGTGTTTCTAATAGCTGAGGTGTGACATTAGAGTACTCATATGCTTCTAGTAGATGTACAGCATGAATCCTAAATGTGTGGCTGTGGAGACACATCCAGCTATGTAGTAGTGAATGATTTGTGATTTGAGGGGCTGTTTTATAAGAGTAAAACGTTGGTGCTTAGTGGTCTGCCACTACTGCAACCAGTGCATCACATGTCTTTGAGTAAATTTCTTGCCCTGTGTGAGAAGTTGGCCTGGTATATGCTGTTCACTAGTTAAAGTGGACACCTTGCACCAGTACAATTCGACTCTTATGGTAGTCGGTTTAAGACAACCTTTAGAGAAAGCTATCCTAGTGGTAGCTGTGCAGAGCAACCTTCAGGCTAAGTCTTTAGAGGAATGTAAAGCAGCTTGTTTTACCTTATAATCTCTTGAATTATCAAATGAAAGGACACCACACAGGTATATATATCAAATATATATGTATTTATTACTAAACAACTATTTACTAATCTCTTTATGAGATTAGAAGTCAGGAACATATGCACAAATCAACGTTTCACAATAAATTAAGCACACATATGGCTGGGGCCCTAGGGGCGTACCAGACCATATACTAAAAAAGAGACTTAGAGATAACGACTTGCAAAGGGACAAGGCCTAGGGCCTCTAGAAGCATTGGGGCTTCACGAAACCCCCCAAGGCAGGTAAGTAAAGGACCCACGGGAGATGCATTCAGTGTGTTAACCCAGCCGCGAATCTCCATTGACTTCAATAGTGCAAGTCGCGGTTGGAAATTAAGAGTTTAAGGATACTTCAGGAGAGACTACAAGCAAGTCACTTACAGGGTAAGTAGTTCTAGAGCCAACACCCACAGGAGCACCATAGGGCTGGAGTTACCTCACCCAGGGAAGCCTGGATTCAGAAGAAGGAAGACCTGAAAGCAGAGGGGACAATGTTCAAAGTCACTTGGCAGTGACCCGGGGCCAGGAAGCTGGATGCCCACAGTCGTCCGGTGATTTCAGGTAGTTCATGGGTGTCTTGACTCTTATTCAGTTTCAATTATACTGAGGACTGACTCGTTTTTTCATCTACCTGCCATCACTTATTGTTTTCTCACGATATTTCCACTGAATTGCTACTGTCTGATCTAGGCCAGTTTTTAACTCCCTGTGCCTTGATACGTTGCATCTTGTCAATGTTTTATCATATGAATTCTTATGCATTTGTACAGCAATGGCTTTCAATGATGTTTTCTTTCATTTTTTACAGCTGCCCCTGAAGAAGGGATGTGAATCATCCCGAAATGCATTGGGCTTGTTTTGATTTTCTTTAGAACTGACGATAAAGTTCACTGCCTCTGTGCAGTTTGTCATTGATTGTATTATCATGCTTCATTTGCTTTACTGTTCGCAGATTGAGGCTATGTTTAATTGAACAGTTACTGTGTTTTCATTTCTCTAATACAGTGATTTTGCTACAAACCTAGTGTTGATTGTTCATTAGATTGTTGTTAAATAAGCTTAAACTCATGGTAATTTTGTCTAGTTGCTCAAGATTATTGCAACTGTTCCTTTCCACCGCAGTGCACTCAGTACACTGGTGTCTGTTCACCAGCAATATTGCTGTTTTGATTGCGAGGTGGGCTTCCTCGTCTCTGAGTAGCACGCCACAATTTTTCTATTTGAATGAAATATGATTCGTTTGTTCACCTTTAGTGTGCGCTAACTTTAATTTCAATGATTGTCTTGACTCTTCAGCCACAAGGTCCAGGAGGCGTTAATGACAACTAGGAGCTGTATTCCATGTGTCCCACAAAGTCTGCAGCTTACTGCGGTGTCGGTGACCAGATTGGAGCCAACAAGCCTTGGTAACAGCAAGCCTCATGGAAAGGACAAAAAGTCAGCGGTGCAGACCAGCAAGGTCCGAGGGACTCACCCAGCAAGGATAAGTCAGGACAGGCCTGGAGCAACAAGGGGAGCCCTTTGAAATTGTAGGAAAGTCTTCCGGGGACCCACAAGCCAACTGGCAAGGGATTGCAAAGACGCCTCAGGAGGATCCACTCAAGAGGGGCCCACGGTCACGCGGGACGGGGTAGGCCTCTGATCTTTGGAGGGATTCCTGCTAGAGGCCTGGACCATACATGGCCCAAAGCACAGGTTTGTAGAACATCGCAAAGGGGTTGCACTCAAAAATAGTGCATGGTACCCAGGGATTGTGGTTCCTCGTCACTCGTGGGGTCCACTTGCCTCAGCATCACTGTGGACTCACGATGGCCTTGTAGAAGTCAGGAAATCCTCATCCTGGGCTGCAGGGACTTTGGGCTCCGGCGGGAGCGATGGAGTTTGCGACCGTTGATTGCAGTTTTGGGTGCCTGCCAAGCAGGGGAGACACTCCTTGACTCCAAGGGAGATTCTTCCTTCTTCCAGAGGTAGTGGAATGTTGAAGGTCCGGGATTTATCTTCAGAGCGTCATCCAGGGGTATCTAGTTTGCAATGGCAAGGGTTCCCTAACTTATACTAGAAGGAAGGGAGGGACTAGCTCTATGACCCCACCTATGGGAGGGTCAGGGGAGTGGGTGGCTACACCCACTTCCCTTTGTCCAGTTTCATGCCAGAGCAGGGGCAGGTAGCCCCTGAGCCGGTTTGAACTTGTGTATGCACAGAGGAGCCTACTGCTCCCCCAGTGCAGGACTTCAAAGCATTCTAGGAGTGCACTCATCCAGCCCCAATACACTAAACCCTGTCTGGGAGGCGGTCACACCTCCCTGTGACAGGATACCTATTGTTGGTCCTCCTCCACTGCGAATTTCGGTTATCAGCAGGAGGGCAGCCCAGTGTTTGTGACTGGTGGCATCCATTTTGTGATGCCAGGGCTCTTCAGGATTCCACCGTGTTTCCACAGTAGGTACTTGTCTATCCCTCTAGAAGGGTGGGATCATACTCCCACACCTGTTACTGGCGTGGAGGTATGATTCCAAAGCGTTTGACACCAAACATGACATGTTTTGATGCAGCCATCCCAAAGTTAGCATTTACCGCGAGGTTATAATGCACTTAAGAGTATATGGTTTGACCGCATTCACAAACAGCCCCAGAGAATGGACTCTGAGAGCTGCAGAGGAGCCCTGCTCCGACAGAGGCACCCCCTCACATGGAAACCAAGCACCCTGCCCTCAGGATTGATAGGGCCTGCCTTAGGGGTGATTGATAGGTTTAAATGTGTGTGCAGGAGAGATATAGTGAACCTATATCTCAGTGAGAAGTGCTAGCACCACCTCACCCAGGCTGCAGTAGCAGGCCTGTGGTGTCAGATTTAGTCTGCTTCCCAGGGGTGGTATAATACATGCTTCAGCCCCTGGTAGGCCTGTGAAGTACCTATGCTCTTCGTATCTAAGGTACCATATACTAGGGACTCATAAGGCACCACAGTATCCAATCACTAGTGCACCTAATATGCACTCCATGTTGTTTAGAGAGAACAGAGATGCTGGGGCCCTCATTAGCAGGGTCCCAGCCTGACTATAGCCAGAAACCAGTGTAAACATCAGAAAAAAGTGGGGGCAACATAAGAGGCAGATCTACTCTTAGAAACCCTTTTCTTTTCTTGAATAATTTCCCTCAAATGTATTTATATATTTTATTTTAGATTTTCCACTAAATTGTTTATCTGGTTGTGGCAGATAAAGACTCAAATACTATTGACCTGAAGAAGATGGTGCGTATGTAGCAGTATCCACCGAACCGTCGATGATAGGTTTGAACTGTATCCAATCAGGAGAGCTACTGTGATGAATTGATTCTTGTATTCATCAGGACTCAGACTTTATATTGGTCATTTAATCAGAATATGCAACAACACTTTAAACATCGTGCTTCAGGGTTCTCTCTATTAGGATCTGTGATCCCCCCAAAAATATTATTTCACTCTGATTAATTTGCGCTTTTGTCATATTTATACGTTGTGGGGATTTATAAGAATTGGGAAGAGATTTCACAACACATGAATTATTTTAAATGATATGTATCAGACGTATTGAATAATTATTTTAGCCAATGATGTTATATTTTTATCTTGGTGGTATATGAGGATGTGTAATGGACTGTATGTAGATTTGAATGAATGAGGCAGGGTGACAAGTGACTCTAATTTTGTGATATTATTCTCTTTTGATCCCATGAGGAAGTACATTTTTCCTACTGTTTAGCAGTGCCCTGTTCCCTTGGGGTGAGGGGCCACCTCTCTAGTTTACGTTTATTCGGTACAACCAGGGTTGGTCAGAGAGGTACATTCTAAGAGTGTGATATGGATTTTCTAAAGACCTTTCACTTTAGTTAAGATCAAATTAGTAACTTTATTAATACCAACCCAAGAAATGTAAACAAAGTAGTAATCATTCCAAATGGTGGTGAAAAATGGAACAAAGTGATTATCTTAAAGAAAAAATGAATAAGAACTGAATTATGTGCATACTTCCTTACTGAATATTGTAAATCAGAGACACTCCCTATAGATTTACAGGTAAGGAATGAGCCTGGCCTGTTTATAGAAAACAAAGAATCTTAGAAACGTGGACTCTTATTGTCAATCGTTGCAGTAGAGACTGGATGTTACTGATCATAGAGACAGCACAAGAGATCATCCTAACAGAAAGGCAAGAAATAGATGAGCTAGAATCCAGTCTCAAAGAAGGAAAAGCCTTAGATGAGGCAAATAGAAAATTAGATGAGATTAACCAGGATATAAATGGATATCAGGAATATCTAATTAACAAAAAAACTATGAAATGTAAAAAGGATATATGCAGGTTAAGCCATGAGATTGTTTATCCATATCTTAAGATAGAATATTACACTCGGAAACAGGAACAAGCATCGAAGAGACAAACCACAAGGGAGGTTCCCATATTATCAAAAGCCACCCTAACATGTTACCTTCTCAGAAACATCTGGCTCTAGCAGCGTAGATGAAATTCAAAATGGAGATGATGGGTTAGTCCAGGGATTAGATAACGTTTACTAGGGTTTTTTAGACTCAAGACAAAGGAGAGGCCAGAGGAACTACTCAAACAGATAGAGGGGAACCCAGTAAGGAACCCTGCACGGAGAAGCCAACAACCTCATGAGTACATAAAATCAAGAAGTCAAACATACTGGAGGTAAAAGAAACCCTTTGTTGAGTCTATCAGGTAGGGACTTAAACAAAATAGAGGAAAATGTTTTAGGAAGAGGTTTTACCTTTGTGCCTACCACAGGAGTGAATAGATTTCAAGTTGAAAATGATTTTAGAGCATTCTTTAGAAAAATTAGACTGTGTTGTTTTTTTGAAGGGCGACCCAAGAGGGATGGGGGTGCCAAATCGGGGCTGCAACCAAGATCCATGTTCACTCCCAGTATAGCCCAAGTAGGAAACATTTTTAGAGATTTTTGAAACTATAGTCAGTATGTAAGTTAATACAATCCTAGGTGAGGGTTTTTTCAGGTCAACAACTTATCTAAAGACCAAATGAACGCTGTTGAGTCCCTAGCTAAAGATCAAAGTATTACCCTAAAGCCAGCTGACAAAGGTGGTGGGGTGGTTGTTTTTGATATAAAGGATTATGAAAGGAGAGCCTTGCAGTTATCATCAAATCCAGAACATTACCAAAAGGTCTCTAGCATTAGACTGGGGAGGTTGAAAAATTAAATATTCAACCTCCTTGAACTGGCTAAAGAAGAGGAATGGATTAGTCCAGAGATATGCCAGTTCATAATTCATAAAAACCCTAAGATCCCAGCATTTTACTTACTCCTTAAAATACACAAAAATACAGGGGACCCCCTTAGATACATGTTGTATCTTCAATTGACTCTTTCTTGGAACCTTTAAGTAAATATGCAGATGTTTTCCTCAAAACTTTGGTTCACAAACAAAAACCATAAATAAAAGACTCAGCTCATATGATAACCCAGTTAGAGGGCCTAGATTGTGATAGTCAGACAGAATATATGGTGACCCTCGATATTAAGGCATTATATACAAATAGTGCACATAAAAATACCATTTTGGTAGTAAGAAAAACCCTAGAACAGTCAGCAATACAGAAAGGTAATAAGGATTTATTCTTGAAATGTGTTTTCATTATGCTACTAAATAATATTTTTTTTATTAAGAAAAATTTGTATTTACAACTCAAAGGGACCAGTATGGATGTCAAATGGGCTCCCTGTCTAGCCTGCATTTATTTTGGGGCCTTTGAGGAAAAACATATCTATAATGACATTTCCCCTTTCTGTGAAATCATCAGCAATGGTGTCGCTGTTTTGTTGAACTGTATTTGTTATTTGGAAAGGCTCTAGGGATGCAGTAGACAACTTTTTATTGTGGCTATATTTGGAAGATCAGAGTCTAAAATTCTCAGAGAACATTAGCAATGAAAGTGTTGACTTCCAAGATAACTCCACAAAAAAGATGGATGGGTGTCTGGAGGAGGAATTATTTACAAAACCCACAGACAAGAACACTCTACTACATTATAACAGTTATCATCTCTGTTAGATTTGGGGGTCTCTAGTTGGCAGAGGTAGGTACCTTTGACAAATAGGGACCCTTGTGTCTAGTCAGGCTAAGGGGGTGCACTCCTAAAATAACCCCTGCTCACCCCCTTGGTAGCTTGGCACGAGCAGACAGGTTTATCTCAGAGGCAGTGTGTAAAGCATTGTTGAACACATACAGTAACCAAGTGACAACACTACAGATGGACACCACACACGTTTTGTATCAACGAGTATTCTTTATGTATTGTATTCAAAGCTTTATTCGAGGAATATACTCATAAAAGCACAAACATACATTTAAAATACATCACATTAAATTTTTTTCCTCTTTATACATACTTTTAAAACAGTTGTGCGTACATAAACAATAAAAATCTTTGGTGTACATTTACACAGAAATCACTTGATACCCCAGTTATATTACATTAATAGAAATTGCCCTCCGTCTAATGGACCATGCCCACCCCAGATACTTTGCTGTTCCTAGAACAATAGGCATATCAGTGGCGGTGCAAATAATTTGTAGCGCCTCAACACCCCTGGATGTCCCTAGATTTCTACAAACAGGAGCTAACCAAACTCTTCTCGGGGTGGCATAAGCTTTACACAAAAATAGAAAGTGACCTATATTTTCCTCAGTTGCACCACAAACCGGGCAGCACGAGGTGGTTGAACTCCTCCACCTACCCGTCAGTGATCTCAGAGGAAGGGCACCTAATCTTAACTGGAAGAAAAGCTTCCTATCCCCTGGGTTAGTAATACTATCCCAGTATAGTTCCAATGCAGGACACAGTTTGATTTCTAAGAAACGCCCCGCCATTGTGTCTGATCTCGTTCTACTCCAGAGTCTGCCATCTATCCAATCCCAATATAAGCTTTTAATTATGTTTTTGTTTGGAAAGGGTTCCCCAGATGGATTATCCCATAGATTGGAGAGACCGAGGTCACCTAAAGCAGTCCTAAGATTTTTTAACCAGACTATTTTATGAAAGGTGTCAGCTTTAATTATGGCAAGGAACCCCTCTGCTTAATGCCGTATCTCTGGGGTAGTCCAGAGGCGTCTCCAATAGAGAATCGGGCGCAATCGCGCTCGGTCACTAACTGATCTTCTCCCTAAATCAAGACCAAGCGGGATTAGTGGTGTACTCTGAGGGAGACCCGTGATTCCCCTGAGGAACCTATTCTCCGATATTTGCAAGGGGAGAAGCCTCTCGAAACCCCACAGCTCAGCCCCATATAGGGCAGACCCAATAGCCTTGGCATCATATACTGCCAGGACTGGTTTTATAGGCTTTGATTTAGACTTTTTGTGTTTCACCCGAAGTGCCCCCGAAATCTGTTGATGCCTCAGGACCGCCTTTTCTATATGTTGGGACCATTTTAGATTGTTTGCTATCTGCACCCCAAGGTAGGTAAATACATTAACCACCTCAAGCTCACAATTGTTCAGAAGTATTTTAGGCCAGGGTCTACGTTTTGGTGAGAAGGCCATCTGCTTAGTCTTACCCACATTAACTTCCAGGCCATGTTCCCCACAGAAAAGATCGAAGATGTTTAAAGCTCGCTGCAAGCCAGCCGGTGTTTTGGATAAAATCAGCGTATCGTCGGCGAACATCAGGATCAGAACCCTGAGGCCCGCCAACGAAGGTGCATCGACACTGGCATCCAGCATCCGAGCCACAATTCCGTTAATAAATAGGGAAAAAAGCAGGGGGGCCTTAGCACACCCCTGTCGTACTCCGCGTCCAATCGGAAAGTCGGCAGATGATTCACCATTCATACCCCACTGAACTTTGGCAAAGTTACACTCATGCAGCCTCATTATCAGGGTGAGTAACTCAGCCGGAAGGCCTATTTCGCTCAGAACTGCCCAGAGCTTTCTCCTTGGGACCAGGTCGAAGGCAGCCCGCAAGTCGACAAAGGCAACATACAGGCTGCCCTCGCCGAGCACCACCGTCCCCCACTGCAGCAAAGCAAAGCGAAACACCTGGTCGACTGTGCTTGTAGCCCGCCGAAAACCTGCCTGATAAGGGGACAGGACGTTGTTCTCATCTACCCAATCCATTAGTAGGTTTACCACCATTCTCCCTACCACTTTTTGGATAGTGGCAATCAAACTTATCGGCCTATAATTGGCCGGGAGGGACCGATCCCCTTTTTTATATATGGGTATAATATTTGCTCCCTTCCATAGCTCTGGGACTGCCGTTCCCTTCGCAATAGCGTTTCCCAAAAGGAATACATACCTAACCCACCTCGCCTTATAGTTTATGAAAACATCAGAGGGTATCCCATCTAGACCCGGGGCCCTTCCCCCTTGGGCAGTGCATATTGCAACTTCAGTTTCTTTAGGGGAAAATAAATTCCCAGTGGGGAATACAGCTGAAATTAGTTCCACATCCTTAAACTCGGTAGTCTCAGCATATTGGGGTTTGAAATAATCCACCCAGGCACCCTCAGCGACATTATTGTCGGGTTTATTTGGAGTTCCACCTCTACCCCACTTGACAATATTCCAGAATAACCTGGAATCCTTAGCCCCCGAGGCCTCCTTTAGTTCTGCCCAATACTTTTCGTCCCATGTTTTTTTTGCTAGCGATACGCTAACCTTATAGGGCTTCCTAGCCTCACTAATCGCTGCCCTGTCCCTATTCCTGATTGCTCTTCCCAAGCTTAACCTGGCTTCCCTGCACTGATGATTAAACCACCTAGCTGGTTTGGGTGGTTGTTTCCTATTTATCTTGCGGGACCTCAAGAAATGTGGTTTTAAAAGGGAAAAGAGCTTGTTGTGTATGTCTGTTATTTCCCTAGAACCTGGGATTACGGGGTTTGCAGCCTCCATAGCAGCGATTGCTGCATCCACCTCGGAACTTATAAAGTCCATAGATTCTGCATTCGCCAATACACTCGGCCAGTTAAGTCTGCGCATGTCATTGGCCATGGTAGGCATTGGGCCGTCACTTGATTGAGGGTTCCCTGATATGGCCATCCACCAGTTATGGGTCACACAGAGGGGATTGTGGTCACTTTCCAGTCTACCCTCGATTTTCATGTCGCATACCAACTGCCACAAATTGAGGCTGCAAAGGACATAGTCTATCCGACTTTGGTTATGACCATTGTCGAATGTACAGGCACCTTCCCTATCGCCCTTCATCCTCCCATTTAGGGCTCTCAACCCATGTTCCAGGCAAATGGCATTCAGTTGTAATATATCTTTCGTCCACCGCTTAACAGGAGCCATTGCGTATCCTCCTCCTGCCCTAGGGGATCATCTGAACTATCCAATGGTTCGAAAGTCCTATTTAGGTCACCAGCTACTACAACTTTGTTACCCAGGGACTGCGATTCCAAAAAAGTGGACAAAGCCTCTAGAATGGGTGAACTCCCAGTGGTACTGCCCCTGGCGTAGATGTTGTATATATCTATCCCTCCCCACTTTTCTGAGGCTATTCTTAGCATTTGGATGTCCTTACAACCCAGATCCACCACTTCGATTGTTATTTGAAGACATTGCCTTACCCAGATTGTAAGGCCTCCCATTGGTCGACCCCTAGCGCCACTACTGGCCGGGATTAAAAAATTTAAGTAGCCAGGAAGAAATATAGGGTTGCAAGCCCATGTCTCCTGGAATAAACAAACTTCAAAGCCATTGACGAAATCCATCCAGTTTTGGGACATCAGCTTGCTACTCAACCCCGCGATGTTCCATGAAAAAAACTTCCCTAAACTGGGGCCGTCCATGGGTACTGCTCCTACACAGGACATCCCAAAGTCGTTTGTTAAGATTCCGTCATACACCTCCCTCTCTCGGATGGTATCCTCAGTGTTGTGATTAACCTCCTGGGTGCCAACAGTGCTAAGTGTAATTAGTTCCTCATTTTCAGAGTCCCCAGAAATTGGAATACACTCCCCACATGTTTCCTCCAAAATCACAGTCTCCCAACCAGTTCTCATTTCATTTGATTCCACTTTTTTAGTCAAAACAGTTAACACAGGCTTCCCACATATATCCCAACGGGTCATACCTTCCCTACTGTTCGTGGAATAATCGGAATTTGGTCAATGAACCCACCCCGGATCTTTCATCACTTCAAAACGATTGTACGTTGGTCCATTATAAAAGTTACCCCGTTGTAAGGGTACAGTGAAAGGAACAAACCCTGGGGAGGGGAGATTGTTATAGCAACCTAATTCACTGGTCATACCAAATTGAACACCTGTTGGTCTTGGATAAAAGAATGTGAGATCAACAACACCAATTCCACCACTGCTTGTGCCCCAATTTTGCTTCGTAATCAGACGTGCCACCCTAGGATCGTGGAAATTAACAACTATACACTCCCCCCCCAAGTGTTTAGGAGTACAACCTATCCAGTCTGTCCTTCTCACTCCAATAATCAGCCCGTCCACTTCCCTGGGCAGTGGTCTATTTGCCTTTAACCAGTGCATTACCTTGTTTTTTAGCATCTGGAAGGATTCTCTTTGCCCGGCCAACAAAGGTGGTACATTAGTGAGGACAGCCACGAAAGGATAAGAATCTGGGGTGAGATTCATAGGAGGTATCCTACGAGGTGCCTTCATCGGGAGGGTGTTAGGCAGGCTAATGGCAGGAGCAGCAGGACGGGATGTTGGAATACTTGGTGGTGGTTGGGAACTATTCAATACAGTGTTATCAGTTTTGGAACTGTCTTTGTTACCCCTAACAGGAACGCCAAGACGGGGTGTTGAAATGCTTGGTGAGGGTTGGGAACCATTAGATACAGGATTGCCACTTTTGGAGCTATCTTTATTACCCATAACCACAGTATCAGGCAGCTTGTTTTTTTTAGTGGTATTACTACTTGGACGGTCCGACAAATCTAAATTAGTCATGGGGATTTGTCCCTTCGACTGAGGCCTACTTGCAATGCTGACTACAGGGGGAGGAGGCTCAGCGATGGACACACCATTTGCCTGGCCATTTGGTTTCAGAAGATTGATGCTATCCCCCGTCCTAGGGTGGGACTTGATTAGGGATTTGGTGGAAAAAAGGTTATCTAGAGTAGCCTGCTCGAAATGATCTAACCGATGAGCTAATTTTTTAACTCGTTCCTCAATAGGAGTCAGGAGAGTCCTCATCAGCCTCTACAACTCGAGGAGCAGGGGTGGAGCAGAAGATAAGGTCTCAGCCAATACCATCGCTGAGGGGTCATTCATGTTAGATACGGGACTAGCCGGAACAACTCCGTCCTTGACAATCTTAACCCCACCAGAGCCAGCCCCAATATGCTCGCAGGAAGGGCGCAGGCATATTCCAACCTTCCTTATTTTTTTCGGATGTTTGGGAAGATAGCACTTCTTCGGGGCAGCACTTCTTTTGTTACTTGGTTTAGTTTTAACCATGTGAGTTGACACACTCGGTTGAGCAGTGGTCACCTGCCCTGTAGGTAAGCAAGTTGGTATAGTGGACGAGGTAGAAGGCAAAATGGGCACGTCGTGACCCACAGACGAGCCAGCCAACAGCTCTAGTGAAGGGGGGAAAGCATAAGGCATTTCCAGTACAGCTGGCAGGGTTAGGGATGACAGGGGAGGAACCAATGCCGGGAAACCCTGAGGTGGCCGTTTCTCCAAAGGAATTTTAAGGAGTTCAATAGATAACCTACGCTCGGCGCGCCTCTCCGCCAAAGCGATCTCTTTGTCAATATCTTGGGTTACCCGACTAAAGTATTTGTCTAGAGGACCCAAGATGGCTGACCCCACCTCGGCCTGAGTAGAGATCTGGACAGTGGTATTTGAAGGAGAAGACATACTTTGCAGCCAACGAGCTTTAAAAAGAACAATACTATATAAGCAAACACCAGAGATCTCTAGATACAGGGAACGTACTGTAACAAGTAGTCAGAAGGCGCAATGTCAAAGAGCGGGCCCAGCCCAGCCTCCTTCAGCCCCTGATGGCCACAGACGGTCCCGCCCTTGTCCCGGGCTTCTCCTGGGACGCTCCCGCGCGCTCCCGCGCAGCGGAAGTAAGCACCACTGTTATAGGTCAGACGTGACACGCAGGGGGCAGGGCTGACAGGGAGAGCGGGCCAGGTGTTCTCAATCGTCCGCGGGTCCGGCGAACAGTGGGCTCAGAGACAGTACAACAGCCCAAGGCCAAGAGTCCAGGAGCAAGGGTCCGTCAGACGCACTTTCAAATCAACATTGGATCCCGCAGGTAAGAGGCAGGCAGGCACTTTAACACACTCTGTGCGCAGGGGGCGGGCTGACAGGGAGAGCGGGCCAGGTGTTCTCAATCGGCCAGGCAGGGACTCCTGGGAAACGGAGTCCTTGCAGAAACGCTCGCAGCACTGCCCAAAAGCCCCAGCACACCACAGACTGCACAGCCTCTCCACCGATTCCCCAGCGGCAATTCCGGTGAAGTGGGACCCGCAAAGCGGGTCCGGCGAACAGTGGGCTCAGAGACAGTACAACAGCCCGAGGCCAAGAGTCCAGGAGCAAGGGTCCGTCAGACGCACTTTCAAATCAACATTGGATCCCGCAGGTAAGAGGCAGGCAGGCTCTTTAACACAATCTGTGCGCAGGGGGCGGGGCTGACAGGGAGAGCGGGCCAGGTATTCTCAATCGGCCAGGCAGGGACTCCTGGGAAACGGAGTCCCTGCAGAAACGCTCGCAGCCCTGCCCAAAAGCCCCAGCACAACACAGACTGCACAGCCTCTCCACAGATTCCCCAGCGGCAATTCCGGTGAAGCGGGACCCGCGAAGCGGGTCCGGCGAACAGTGGGCTCAGAGACAGTACAACAGCCCGAGGCCAAGAGTCCAGGAGCAAGGGTCCGTCAGACGCACTTTCAAATCAACATTGAGTATTCTTTATATAGACTTATCACAAGACCACAAATGACAAAAATCCACAATACTGTACTTAAATTGGTAGAATTAGCTTAGTTCTCGATGGATGTTAAACTGCGACACTTTGAGTTCAATGTACCTTAAGATGCATAATGCTATACAATGAAAGTGTTGCAGGAAAGGTGATGCGTCAGTTCTTTACACACAAGAACGGTGATGCGTCGGGTCCCTACTGCTGCGCTAGGGGATACGTTGGTTCTTTTCTGCGAGGTGAGGTGATGCGTCGGTTTCTTACTGCGCTTCCGTGGCGATGCGGCACGCAACGCGATGAAGATCCGGTGCAATGAAACAAAGATGGCATCTTTTTTCTTGATGCCACAAGATGCAGACTGCGACAGGCCCTGCGACATGCTTCTCGGTGATGCGGTGGCATCTGATGCGAGGTCGATCCTCTTCTCTGGTGATGCGAGGCACTTCGGCAACGATCGGAGCCTCTGTAGGTCATGCGACACGCTTCCTGATGAAGTGGTGGAGTCTGATGCGACGTCGATCCTCTTCTCCGGCACTGCGAGGCGGTTTCTCGTTGCGAAGCGACAGCGGCAGTTCGGCGACATGCTTCTTACTTGTGAGTCACGCTTCCAGCTCCTTGTGACACGCAGTACCTCAGAAAGCCACGTAAAACAGCAGGCACTTCCAAAGAACTCTTGGGGAGCTGGTTGGTGAAGTCTGTTGTCCCTGAGACTTCAGCAGGAGGCAAGCTCTTTTCTCAAGCCCTTGGAGATCCTTCACAAGTTGAATAAAGTACACACAAAGTTCCTTTCTCCTCTCTTTGGCAGTCAAGAAACCACTGCAGGCCAATCCCTCAAGCTTAGGGATAGTCTCTCCTCAGTCTCTCTGGTTCCTCTCCTCAGCAAAGGTTTCTTCTTGTTTCCCAAAATGATCTGAAGTTCTTGGGTGTGGGTCCCAATATTTATACTCAGTTTCTCTTTGTTCTCTGAAGGCAGAGAGGCACTTGCCTAGTCCAAACCAGTCTGGTCAGTCCTGGAGCACTCTGTTTACATGACTACTTCTTTCCTTTCACAGTGCAGGGCAGAGACATCAGACGCACTGCAGGAGGTGGAGCCAGCATTGTGGAGGGAAGGCACAGCCCTATTCAGGTCCCAAGTGCCACTCCTCCCACCCATCTGCATGCGGATCTCTCTATTCAGTCCTGTGCTGACTCACCCTGTCTCCTGGATTCTCCCAGCCCCTGTCCCTCAAACTCCAGACAAGGAATACACAACATAGCAGAGACAGGCTTGGATGGTTAGACAAAAGTGGTGTTTTCAAAAACAGAATGTTAAAACCAACTTCAATAAAAGATGCATTTTATCACTCTGAGTTCAGGCATACTAAATTTGAATTTGTACCTAGTTCCCTGAGTCAGTTAGGATTATAAGCTGTAATAATCAAACTGCCCATTCTGGCCTATGGGGAACAGGTAGCCTTGCAATAGTGAAAAATGAAAATGGCTGTAATTCACTATTAGGACATGCCACAGACACCAGGGCATGTCCGACCTTATACTTGCAATGTACCCTGCCCTAGGGCCTACCATAGGGGTGACTGATATGAAGGAAAGGGAAGGTTTAGGGACTGGCAAGTGGGTGCACTTGCCCAGTCAGCATGGCAGTACCAGACTGCACACAGGCTCTGCAACAACAAGCCTTAGACACACTTTAACAGGCTGCTTCTGTGAGTGGCACAGCCAGTGCTGCAAGCCCACCAGCAGGCTTTGGATTACCAGCCCTGGGCACACCTGGTGCACTGTACTAGGGTCTGACAGGTAAACCACTTGCACTGTGGCACTGGACAGCAGTGGCACAGTGCCCAAAGCATCTAACACCAGCAAAAACACATGAGGCAACAGCAACAAATGGAAGGGAGACCCACGCCAAGGTGCCAGGTCTAACACGTGTCCCCTCCAGCTGAAATGTGGGGAGAACTACCCTACCTCCTGGGAGTTTTCATCACTAAGGCGGAAAAATCTGGACAGACCACCAGCATTGGCGTGTTCTGTACCAGGGCGGTGTTCCACCATGAAATCCATCCCCTGTAGGGAAATGGACCAACTCAACAGCTTTGGATTCTCACCCCTCATCTGAATAAACCATCTAAGGGACCTATGGTCTGTCTGAACCCAGAAGTGAGTCCCAAACAGGTATGGTCTCAGCTTCTTCAGTGCCCAGACCACAGCAAATGCCTCACGCTCAATAGCACTCCACCTCTGTTCCCGTGGAAGTAACCTCCTACTGATGAAGGCTATGGGTTGATCTAGGCCCTCCTCATTCATCTGTGACATAACAGTCCCCACACCATGCTTTCAAGCATCTGTCTGAATGATAAACTCTCTGGAGAAGTTGGGTGCCACATGGGCACCATGCACATAGCAGTTTTCAGGGCCTCAAAAGCTTTCTGAAAGGTGTCAGTCCAAACCACTTTCTTGGGCTGCTTCCTGGAAGTCAGCTCTGTCAAGGGTGCAGCAATGCTGCCATACCCCTTGACAAACCTCCTTTAATACCCAGTGAGTCCTAAAAAGGCTCTCACCTCTGTCTGGGTTTTGGGGGTTTTCCAAGCCAGGATGGTTTCAATCTTGGGCTGAAGGGGCGCCACCTGGCAGCTCCCAACCTGGTGTCCCAAGTACACCACAAAACCCTGCCCAATCTGGCACCTGCTTGCCTTGATCGTGAGGCCTGCCCTCCTCAGCGCCATCACACTTCCCAGAGGAGGTGCAGATGTTCTTCCCAACTGGTGCTGAACACTGCAATGTCATCCAGGTAGGCGGCACTGAACTTTTCCAGTCAAGCAAACACCTGGTTGACCAACCTCTGAAAGGTGGCAGGGGCATTCTTCATCCCAAAGGGCATAACCCTGAACTGGTAGTGTCCATCTGGTGTGGAGAATGCTGACCTCTCTCTTGCCCCATCAGTCAAGGCGATCTGCCAGTACCCAGACGTTAGATCAAACGTGCTAAGATACCGGGCAGCCCCTAACAGATCTATGAGCTCATCAGCTCTGGGGATGGGGTGACCGTCAGTCCTCGTGACTGATTTGAGCCCCTCAGTAGTCCACACAGAACGGGAGTTCTGGCGTGGCACCCGGTGCGGGAGCCTTTTGGACCAAGACCACTGGGCTGGCCCAAGAAATGTTAGAGGACTCAATCACCCCTAATACAAGCATTTTGGAGACCTCCTCCTTAATGCAAGCTCTCACCCTGTCAGTCACCCTGTAAGTTTTGTGCTTCCCAGGAAGACTATCTCCAGTGTCCACATCATGGATGCACCAATCAGTGACACTGGGGACCAGGGAGAACAAATCAGAAAACTGTCCCAGCAACTGGCGGCAGTCATTCTGTTTCTCAGGGGTTTCAGGGTGGAAGAGAGGTTTACACCATCCACTGACCCATCTCGCTCTGTTGCCGACAGGAGGTCAGGAAGAGGCTCAGTCTCCTCCTACATTCCAGCATCTGTTGCTAAGAGCATGCCCACTTCGGACCTCTCCAAGTGGGGCTTCAGGCGATTGAGATGCAGGACCTGCAATGGGTTCCTGGGAGACCACAAGTCCACCAAGTAGGTAACAGGACTCTTTCACTCCACCCCCTCGAATGGTCCGATCCACTTATCCTGGAGCGCACAAGGCTCCACGGCGGCCATGACCCACACTTTCAGGCCAGGCTGAAGCTCTACAAGCATGGCATTCTGGCCGTACTACCGCTTCATCTCCTCCTGGCTGGCTTCCAGATTCACCTCAGCGAGTTGCCTGAAATGCCTAGTCTGATTCCTGAAGGCCAGCGTGTAGCTATATACATCCCTGGGAAGGTTTCCTGGGAGACTGCTCCCAGCCTTCCTTGACCAGACTCAGAGGTCCTCTCACAGGGTGTCCATAG
This sequence comes from Triturus cristatus, assembly GCF_964204655.1. Lineage (NCBI taxonomy): Eukaryota > Metazoa > Chordata > Amphibia > Caudata > Salamandridae > Triturus > Triturus cristatus. The sequence continues at coordinate 554,058,414 of NC_140591.1, read as the reverse complement.
AGAAGCTCAAAGGGACTGAACTATAGAGATTTCTCTGGTACCTCACGGTATGCAAACAGAAAGTATGGTAAGAGGACATCCCACTTATGCCTCATTGGTTCCTCAAGACCCATAATCATGCCTTTTAGGGTTCGATTGAACCTTTTAACCCACCCATTTCCTTGGGGGTGATAAGGAGTGGGAAACTTGTAAGTTACCCCACACTCCTGCCACAGGGACTTCATATAGTTGGAAATGAAGTTTGTATCTCGGTCAGACACTACCTCTTGAGGGAATCCCACTTGTGCGAAAATTCCCATCAGTGCCCGTCCCACCACAGGGGCCGTCACTGTCCTCAGAGGCATGGCTTCCGGGTACCGGGTGGCATGGTCCACCAAGACCAGGATGAACCTGTTGCCCATGGCTGTCTTGGGGTCCAGTGGCCCCACAATGTCAATACCTACCTGTTCAAAGGGGGTGCTGACCACAGGGAATGGCTGGAGAGTAGGCTTTTGCTTCCTCCCACTCTTTCCACTTGCCTGGCAAGTCTGGCATGTCCTTCAATGAGTGTCTGAACTCTTGCGCATTTGGGTCCAATAAAAGTGGGTGACAAACCTCTCAAAGGTCTTGTTCTGCCCCAAATGTCCTGCCAATGGCAAATCATGAGCCAGCCCCAGTAGGAAGGCTCCAAAGCGCTGGGGTACCACCAGCACATGGGCTTACCCAGGCTCAGCAACCTTAGGCTCACTATACAGGAGACCATTCTCCCAGTAGATCCAATGTGATCCACACTGATCACCTGCTGCCTGGTTTGCAGCCTGTGCTGCAAACCCACAAGAGAAGGGCACTTGTTCTGCTCCTCACAGAACTCTTCCCTAGAGGGTCCTCCTTCTTGCTGCCAATGGGTCAGCTCAGGCAGGTCCCCCAGTTCAGCTACCTGTTCCCCTGTAGGCTCCAGGGCATCCACCTCAGGGTCTACCTCCTCCTGGGCTGTGGGAACTTCAGGGGCCGGTTCCCCATGCCCCCTGCCCCTTCTCTTTAAGGCAGGCACCTGGGCCTCCCTCTCAGGCTGCAGGTCCTCTTGAGAACCCTTACTGGCTGCCATGGACCGTGTGGTGAAACACGCCCAGCCAGGCAGACCCAACATCTCCAAATTTGCACTCCGCTCCACCTACGCCCAAGGTGAGCTCTCCAAATCGTTCCCTAACAAACAGTCAACAGGCATGGCAGGCCTCACAGCTACCTGAAGAGTACCAGAGGCCCCCCCACTCAAAGGGAACCTGAGCCACCTAGCAGTGGCTCTCTGTGTTGTCAGCGACAACAACTGGATAGAATGCATTGGGGACAACCTGCTTTTGAGACACCAGGTGACACTTGACAGCTGTCACACTGGCCCTGGTGTCTCTAAGAGCCTCCACTCTATGGCCATTGATGGTCACCCACTGCTTGTACTTCTTAGTGTTATCAGGCAGTTGGGTCCTGGGAACCACCTCACAGTTTCCTAAAGAGACAAGGGATATCTCTGCTGGCCCCCACCCACCTTGGACACCCCTCTACTCTCCCAGGGCTACACTCGCCATGTACTGGGACGGAGCACCAGTGGGTGCTGTCTTTCCAAACTGTGGGTACCGGGGATCATTAGACTTATGGCCCATTTTTCCACACTTGTAGCACTTCAGGGGTCCCTTGGGAACAGGGTTACCTGTCGGGGCCCGTGCTTCTTCTCAGGGGGAGGCTGGGAACATTTCCCTTGGTTCCCTTGGGAATTACTTTGGGGCCCTTTATGGAACTCCCTCTGTTAACCCTTGTCCCCCCCTCTCTTCTGCTGGGGACCCTGCCCACTCTTGGCTGAGTCTCCCACATAACCGTTGTGGACCCGGATGCTCACCCAGCAGTCTGCCTCCTCAGCAAGCTTCCTAGGATTAGTCAGCCTACTATCAATCAGTTGCTGGTGTAGCTCTGGAAAACAATTACTTGACAAGTGCTTCCCTGCAATTAAATCAAAGAGCCCCTCAAAATCATTCACTTTGCTACCCTTTACCCAACCATCCAATGCTCTGCAAAAGAAAGTTACATATTCTACCCAGGTACTTGACTCCACCCTTTTGCAATTTCTAAACCTTTGTCTATACAATTCAGGAGTCAACCCATACCTGGACATCAATGCTTCCTTCATGTGGCTATAAGAATTATGGCTTTCAGAGGACAAGTCTGACAGGGTATCCCACCCCTCACTAAGGAACCCCGCTCCCCAGTCCTTCTCAGGGACCTGGTGGGAAGACATGGCTACCTCATATGCCTTAAACCACTGCCCAATGTCATCATTCTTGTAAAATACCTTCACCAAATCTTTGGAAATATACACTCTAGCTTCCACAGGCATTGACGGTGTGCTGCCACCAGAGGGAGTAATTTCTAAGCTCTTTGCTTTCAAATCCATCTCCCTCAAACTTTTCTCATGCTCCAACTGCATCCTCTTTTCTTTCAGGGCCAATTTCCTAGTTTGCAACTCCAATTCTAACTGCCCACTTAACTTGAGCTTGGTCAGCTCCATCTCATGCACCCTACACCTCTCCCTGTCCTCCAACTCCTCTGGGGACAGGCCTTTGGCAGAAATACTGCTACCTACTTGGGAAGTTGCTCTCCTCACTCCTGGACCCAATGGCCCACCCAGCTGCTTCTCTGCATTCTCAATCTCAACCCCTTCTTCATCCTCAGGGATACTCCTTGCTGCGACCCAGGCCCTCAGCGCCTTCTGTTACTCATCCTTCTTGGAGAGACCGGTCATTGCAACTTCAGCTGCTTGACATTGTAGCATTCCAGTTTCTCCTTTTCCCAATCATAATCAACAGATGCTATGGATGCTGCTTTACTCATGGTGGTTAAACTTGGCAGTTCTTGGCAAAAATGGAAAATTCCAGGAAAAACAATCTACCAAAAGTATGTGGTTGCGTTTTGGTCTGCACTCACTAGTAGTGTTCACCAATCACTGTATATGAGTCACAAATGCAAGTCCAAATCCCACCACTGCCACCAATGTTAGATTTGGGAGTCTCTAGTTGGCAGAGGTAGATACCTTTGACAAATAGGGACCCTTGCGTCTAGTCAGGGTAAGGGGGTACACTCCTAAAATAACCCCTGCTCACCCCCTTGGTAGCTTGGCAGGAGCAGACAGGCTTATCTCAGAGGCAGTGTGTAAAGTATTTGTGAACACATACAGTAACCAAGTGACAACACTACAGATGGACACCACACAAGTTTTGTATCAAAAATAAGTATTCTTTATATAGACTTATCACAAGACCACAAACGACAAAAATCCACATTACTGTACTTAAAATGGTAGAATTAGCTTAGTTCTCTTTGGATGTTAAACTGCCACACTTTGAGTTCAATGTACCTTAAGATGCGTAACGCTATACAACGAAAGTGTTGCAGGGAAGGTGATGCGTCGGTTCCTTACATGCAAGAACGGTGATGCGTCGGGTCCCTACTGCTGCGTAGGGGATACGTCGGTTCTTTTCTGCAAGGGGAGGTGATGCGTCGGTTTCTTACTGCGCTTCCGTGGCGATGCGGCACGCAACGCTGTGATGCGATGAAGATCCGGTGCAATGAAACAAAGATGTTGTCTTTTTTCTTGATGTGACATGATGCGGACCACGAGAAGCCCTGTGATACACTTCTCGGCGATGTGCCTGCGTCTGATGTGACATCGATCCTCTTCTCCGGCGATGCGAGGCGCTTCGGCAATGACGCGAGCCGCGACAGGCCCTGCGTCAAGCTTCCCGGTGTTGCGGCGGCGTCTGATGCGACGTCAATCCTCTTCTCCGGCGATGTGAGACGCTTTCTCGTTGTGAAGCGACAGCGGCAGTTCGGCAACGCGCTTCTTGCTCGTGAGTCGCGCTTCCAGCTCCTTGCAACACGCAGTCCCTCAGAAAGCCTCACAAAACAGCAGGCACTTCCAAAGAACTCCTGAGGAGCTGGTTGGTGAAGTCTGTTGTCCCTGAGACTTCAGCAGGAGGCAAGCTCTTTTCTCAAGCCCTTGGAGATCCTTCACAAGTTGAATAAAGTATACACAAAGTTCCTTTCTCCTCTCTTTGGCAGTCAGGCAACCACTGCAGGCCAATCCCTCGAGCTTAGGGATTGTCTCTCCTCAGTCTCTCTTGTTCCTCTCCTCAGCAAAGGTTTCTTCTTGTTTCCCAAAGTGATCTAAAGTTCTTGGGTTTGGGTCCCAATATTTATACTCAGTTTCTCTTTGTTCTCTGAAGGCAGAGAGGCCTTTGCCTAGTCCAAACCAGTTCTGGTCAGTCCTGGAGCACTCTGTTTACATGACTCCTTCTGTCCTTTCACAGTGCAGGGCAGAGACATCAGACGCACCACAGGAGGTGGAGCCAGCATTGTGGAGGGAAGGCACAGCCCTATTCAGGTCCCAAGTGCAACTCCTCCTACCCATCTGCATGCAGATCTCTCTATTCAGTCCTGTGCTGACTCACCCTGTCTCCTGGAATCCCCCAGCCCCTGTCACTCAAACTTCAGACAAGGAATGCACAACCTAGTAGAGGCAGGCTTGGATGGTTAGACAAGAAAATACCTACTTTCTAAAAGTGGTATTTTCAAACACAGAATGTTAAAACCAACTTCACTAAAAGATGCATTTTATCATTCTGAGTTCAGGCATACCAAACTCGAATTTTACCTAGTTCCCTGAGTCAGTTAAGATTATAAGCTGTAATAATCAAACTGCCCATTCTGGCCTATGGGGAACACATAGCCTTGCAATAGTGAAAAACGAAAAATGGCTGTAATTCACTATTAGAACATGCCACACACACCAGGGCATGTCCTACCTTATACTTACAATGCACCCTGCCCTTGGGCCTATCATATGGGTGTCTGTTATGAAGAAAAGGGAAGGTTTAGGGATTGCAAGTGGGTGCACACATGCCCAGTCAGCATGGCACTACCAGACTGCACCCAGGCTCTGCAATGGCAAGCCTTAGACACACTTTGACAGGCTGCTTCTGTGGGGGGAACAACCAGTGCTGCAAGCCCACCAGCAGGCTTTGGATTACCGGCCCTGGGCACTCCTGGTGCACTGTACTAGGGTCTGACAGGTAAACCAAATCAGTCAATCATGGAATCACTAATCGATACATCAATTTACAATAGGGAGCATTTGCACTGTGGCACAGGACAGCAGTGGCACAGTGCCCAAAGCATCTAACACCAGCAAAAACACATGAGGCAACAGCACAAATGGAAGGGAGACCCACACCAAGGTGCCAGGTTTAACAATCACAAAAACAAAAAGATAACATTCCTTTTTGACAATTCCTGTGATTACGCAGGATTTCTACATCACTCAAAGAGTGTTATAAACATGCAGAAAGAAAAAATTAAAAGAGAGAGGGTATCCGAAAAAAACTCATAAACCATTAGTTTAACAGAGCCCGATTTTGCTATAGGAAGAGTATGTTGAAGGTAGAAAAAACAAAGCAATCAATGGATAGAATAGTGTTTTTGAGTCAGTTTTCTGGGATAAGTCATAAACTCAAAAACCTCATTAACAACATTTGTAAGATTTTAAGTGGAGAGGAATGCATAGTATTATAAAGACTCCTGCACGGTTTTAGGAAAAATAGAAACCTTAGAAATACATTGGAGAGGATCATCAGGAGACACAAAGCATCTTAAATAGAAGTAGAGCCAAATGCAATCACAAATATGGTAGCTGTAGTGCCTGTGAATCATGCCTGGTTACCCTGAATGTGTCACACAATGGAGTGCCATATGCAATTGATGGACTGAATGCTGGACAATGCAAACATTCACCCCCAGTCACAAGGATCTGGGTTAAATCCATCATTCTTTTGATCACCACACCTCCCCAGTTTGGACCCAGCCATTTGCAAATCAGTCTTGACCCTGTTCCTTGTGGGAACAGTTCAGCCTGAGCTGCCAGGCCAGGTCCTCCATGGACCGGAAACAAGCATCCTGGGACAGGTTTCTGGGCATCACCCGTCATCAGGCAGGATAGCTTGAATCCAGTGGTGTGGTGAGCACGGGACCCACGTCTGGGCATACCCTTCCCACTTAGGGCGACATATGCAAAAGAAACAATTGATGGACGGAATGCTGGACAATGCAAACATTCACCCCTGTCACAAGGATCTGAGTTAAATCTGTCATTCCTTTGCCCACCACACCACCCCAGTTTGGACCCAGCCATATGCAAATCAGTCTTAACCTTGTTCCTTGTGGGAACAGTCCAGCCCGAACTACCAAGCCAGGTCCTCCCTGGACCTGAAACCAGCATCCTGGGACCGGTTTCTGGGCATCGCCCATCATCAGCCAGGCTAGCTTGAATCTAGTGGTGTAGTGAGCACAGGACCCACGTCTTGACATACCCTTCCCACTTAGGGCGACATATGCAAAAGAAACAATTGATGGACGGAATGCTGAACAATGCAAACATTCACCCCCAGTCACAAGGATCTGGGTTAAATCCATCATTCTTTTGCTCACCACACCACCCCAGTTTGGAAACAGCCATATGCAAATCAGTCTTGACCCTGTTCCTTCTGGGAACAGTCCAGCCCGAACTGCCAAGACAGGTCCTCCCTGGACCAGAAACAAGCATCCTGGGACCGGTTTCTGGGCATCACTCGTCATCAGCCAGGCTAGCTTGACTCCACAATGGAGTGCAGCACACCACACGTTCGCAACTTTAAACAAATGTAGAAGCAATAGTGTTGTCTACCTTATCCTATGTCCTTGCGGCCTTGGATACATGTGGGAAATTGGCAGGAAATTTAGACAAAGGCTATATGAACATAGGTTGGCTATCAAAACAGCTAAAGTAAATGCCCCTCTAATAAGCCATTGGAAGGTAAGAACCATGGCCTTATGGATCTTAAATGCTTCATCTTGGAAGAAATGCAAGGTATGAGAAGAGGAGGCAGTATGGAAACTAGGAGGAAAATAAGAGAACAGTGGTTCATTATTAAATTTGATACTATTAGACGTAGCCTGAATAGCATGGAAGACTGGTCAGATTATTATTGGAAAATAAGATTCTATACCCACATCCAGTATTGTTCATTACAGTATATCTCTCTAGACTATCCTGTTAGTTGAGGTACCTTTGCAATAATTTAGGAGAAGGGCCACACTTGTTACGCTTCATTAACCATGTATAATGGGCATTCGATATAGATTCCCAATCTTCCTTATGCTGGATAGTCTAGAAGCAGAGAACTGAAGGATTGATTCATCCTGACTAGGTAGGGGTATTTTCTCGTAACGACATGGGTAGGGATGAGTTTTTCTCTCTTTTAAATTTATTCTGATGTGTGTAAATTTGAGGATTTCAATATATTAAGAACTGGATGATTTATGCTTTTGGTTCTGATGTCTGGTCCCCCATTTAGATGTGGCATGGTTGAATAATCAGCAGTGCGAATGTGAGGCATAATTATGGTAGATGGCGTAGAACTTTTTTCCTTGCTTGATGGTTAGCACAGCCTTATTATGTTATGGAAGGCAGGCCCTTTTCTCTAGCAATAACCATGCAGAGATGGTGATACCGCTTACTCTCTAAATCATAGATACCGGAAATGAAAAGGGAGTGGATTTGGGATCATATCCTCTGTTTAAAAATACGGCAGCATCCACTCGTGAATAGCTTTGCCTATGATACAACTCGCAGGAATGTAGAATGGTAAGAGGATATAGGAAGATACTCAGGCTGGCAAGAAAGATTAATAGTGGTGTTTTGGGACTGATTTTGGAAATATAGACTATAGCATGTAGAGGGTGTGGGAAGAGGCTGGATTTTATACACGCCTTTTTTTAGAATCTGCTGGATAAGCATAGCTGAACTAGGAGTGCGATAGCCTAATAAAATTTTGCCTTACCTGTATAAACAAAAGTTTTACAGTATATGCTGATGTAGAAACTTTGTAAATCATTAAGGTGAACAGCCTATACTCAGTATGGATGTAGGAGAAATGCCGGTACACCGCTTCTGTGAAAACCCTATTTCTCAGTCAAGGGGAGTTCTACTACGAGTGTAACTCAAAAGATTGCACACCGCCCATCCTTAATTAAATAAGGAAGAAAAATGGAAGTGATTGATATAGCTAACCTATAAAAAAACATTATTAAGACAGGTAGAAGCACAGCGATGACTATATAAGTTACAACCTCATTATGTTATCAGCAACGTGTTAACTATATCGGGATGCGTGGACTCGCTATTCATGCAATTGAATAATAATCTACCTCCACATAAGAACAGGTAGAAATGTATATTTCTTGGTCCATAACTGGCAGAGCAAGTAAAACCTAGATAGGTATTCCTATAGATACCTTTACAAAGAATGACGAAGAAATAATGCAATTAGCTATATGACGACATATGATTCTCCCTTTTCCCTTTATAGGGGTGGAAGAAAATTGCCCTTCTTTATTATTAACCCGGAGGACCTGGGAATATAACGACTATCTACAACTGCAGCCTGGGTCAAGGAGGTATCACAATTAATTCTCAACCAGCAGTGTTGGATATACCCAGGATTTTGGTGGGAAAGAGGTGCTTAGGAACCCCCTAATATATCATATACAAAGAACATGGGGCCAGGAGCTTGATGATAAAATTAGAGGTAAGAATGAGAAACCAGATCGGGGGAACAAGGAGAGGGACACGGATAATATAAAAAGACCATACTTATACGTACTCCTCTCTAAATACCCAAGGGCAAGGCATAGTCCCTTACTGAGAAATTCCCACTATAAAATAGAAATACATGCCCAAAGTGTGACCAATTTTGGAACACAGTGGCTAGTGTTCTCTTTAAAGATTGAAGTGAATGAAAAGCGTAACAGGTTACACATTTATTTAACTGTGGTGTGATTTATGCCACCAAGAGAGATGAGACATCCTGGCTGGGTACAAGAGCAATTGTTTTTATTATAATGATCTTAAATATGCTGTATTTAATGTACGTAATGAGGTTTTGTTAAGAAACACTTTTCTTTTCTTAAATAAATTCCCTTACATATATTTATATATTTATTTTAGATTTTCGACAACATTGTTTATCCCTTTGTGGGAGATACATATACTATTGTCCTCAAGAAGTTGGTGTTTATGTAGTTGTATCCAACGAAACGCGTCAACGCTAGGTTTGAACTTGATCCAATAACGAGGAGTTACTGTGATGAATTGATTCTTGTATTCACAGGGACTCAGACTTGATATTGGTCATTGGATCAGAATATGCAACAGCACTTTGGACACTGTGCATGAGGATTCTCCCTGCTAGAATTTGTGAGCCAAAAAATATGTTTTTTCACTCTGAATCATTTGTGCTTCTCTCATATTTGTACGATGTGGGGATTTATAAGAATTGTGTACAGATTTTCAAAACACATGAACTTTTATGTCTAGATGATATGTATCAGAAGTATTGACTTTTTAAAAATATATTTGTTAATTAAAGCCTATGGCACTTACTCATTTTGGTATTCACAGAAGACACTTACTCACTTCGGTATTCACAGAAGTTAAGAGTCCTAACTTTAGGACTCCTAAATGCCTTCTGGTAATACCGAAAGTCTTAAAATTAGGATTTTTCTCAGTTTAGGAGTCCTAAAGTTAGGACTACTAACTTTACTACTACTAAACTGAGAAAAACCCCAATTTTAAGGCTTTTCACAGAAGCTATTTAGGAGTCCTAAAGTTAGAAGTCCTAACTTTACTACTACTAAATTGAGAAAAATCCTAATTTTAAGAATTTCGGTATTCACAGAAGGCATTTAGGAGTCCTAAAGTTAGGAGTCCTAACTATACTACTACTAAACTGAGAAAAATCCTAATTTTAAGGCTTTCGGTAGTCACAGAAGGCATTTAGGAGTCCTAAAGTTAGGAGTCCTAACTTTACTACTATTAAATTGAGAAAAATCCTAATTTTAAGACTTTCGGTATTCACAGAAGGCATTTAGGAGTCCTAAAGTTAGGACTCCTAACTTCTGTGAATACCGAAATGAGTAATTGCCTTCTGTGAATACCAAAATGAGTAAGTGCCTTCTGTGAATACCAAAATGGTAGTAAGTTTAGGATTTTGTCTTAAGTTAGTTCTGTGAATCGGGCCCTATGATGTTATCTTGTTTTCTTGGTGGTATATGAATATGCTTAATGAACTGAATGCAAATGTGAATGAATGAGGCAGGGTAAAGGGTGACTCTAATTTCGTGATAATATTCTCTTTTGATCCCAAGGGGAAGTACATTTTTCCAACTGTCTTTCATTACAGAAAACATTTCACCTGAGGAAGCCAGGGTATTTAAGCAGCACAAGATCCAATACAAGCATAGCTGCTGATTTCCAAAGGGGTTCCCATGCAATGGAGTAGAGGTACAATAAGGAGAGTGGGTGGCAGGATGGTTGAAGGCCATTCTCCAGGGTGCCCCAAAACCCGCAAGACAGAGTGGTGTGCTGCCTGCCGCTTCCAGGCACCAGAGCGACAGTGGGAACCTTCCAAACACTTTAGGTATACAACGTGTAACTCTACCATCAGTGCCATAAACATCAGCTCATCAACTGACTGTACCAACACCACCTTCCCTGCTAACTAAAGCTGCTCAACCGGCTGCGCCAACACCACCTGTCCCACCAACTGGAGCTGCCCAACCGACTGAAGCAGTACCACCGGCCACACATAGCCACACATAGACAGGCTATATCTTACAACTTGGAGGACTGCTGGTTATTGTTGGACCTAAATGTTAGGGTGGCATCCATTGAAAGAGACATGGCAGCTGTGTTAACCCACCTTCAGGACATTAGGGGGCCCTGGGGCTTCATCTCTGAGCCACATCTGCTTGGAAAATGCCCCTTGTACAGTTTCCCTAATCCTTGTTTTGTTCTTACATTTTTTTTGTATATATAATATATAGTAATATGGAGTGTTAAATGTAGGTTTAGAGTAGATTTATTTTATTGTTAAGTGCAGGTAAAGTTTTACAGCAGCTCAGAGCTTTACATAGGGTTCTGGGTTAAGTTTCCTTTTCCTTTGGGTGGGGAGGTTAATGTTGTTGTACTTGTTTACTATATATATATATATATACATATATATATATTCACTGAAAAAACCATAGGTTTCACACATGTTATAGTTAGCGGAAATTTTACTGATAAAAAAACCAATGAAATTCCCCCGTTATAGTTAGTGCAGGAAACTATAACTCACGCGACCGCAATACTCTGCTGATGCTAATACTGTATTTAGACACTTATTTGCCCATGTCTTCTTCCATAAATTTTTAGCTATACATATATTACAAATATTTTTTTTTCATAAAGACACATATGTCATCAGCAGAAGATTGCGGTCGCGTGAGTTATAGTTTCCTGCACTAACTATAACGGGGGAATTTCATTGGTTTTTTATCAGTAAAATTTCCGCTAACTATAACATGTGTGAAACCTATGGTTTTTTCAGTGAATTTGCAAGGTTTTTTAAATGGTAATTCCTAACTATAACGTGTGTGAAACCTATGGTTTTTTCAGTGAATTTGTACGGTTTTTTAAATGCTAAGTTACTTTACGCCATTCGTGGCGTGCGCGCCCACTTAACGCAGTTTGTTCCGTGCGCGCACGGTGCGCTTCGCGCACCGTGCGCGCACAGTGAGCACGCGGTGCGCTTCGCGCACCGCGCGCCCACTTTACGCAGTTAGTGCCGTGCGCGCACGGTGGGCACGCGGTGCGCTACGCGCACCACGTGCCCACGTTACGCTAGATGGGCCATGTACGCACGATGCGCTTCGCGCACCGTGCGCACATGGAGGACATATTATGCGCTTCCTTGTGATAGGTAATCTGTTGAAATTTTTGGGGGAAATGCTGTGCTCTTATATGCCATGCACAAATGGTGGTCTTCGGCCACCATTTGCACACGGGGTGGAGAGAGTGGGTTTTTTTTTTTTAATAATTATTTACCGTACGCGTACGGTAAGCGTACGGTAAGCGTAATCGGCGAAATTTTCGAAAAATAAAAAATTACCGTTTTTTGCCTTGAGGGATCTTTGAAGACTCAACTAACATGGTTATGTGCATGGGCGCTGTCTAAACAGCCCCTTTATATGTTTTTGGCATTTGTTTATCAGCTCCCCCCTCAGAGTGCGAGAGAGAAAATGGCGGCCGCCGCTTCCTGGTTTCGACCGATTCGAATGTTTACTAAGATCTAAGGGCCAATCAGAATCGCGCTCGCGCACGCCACCGTACGTGTACGGTAAGCGCACCGTAAGCGCACCGTAAGCTGGCTCAGAAATATATATTGATTTAAAGGCTATTTTCTCAGAATCTACGGAACAGATTTACACCAAACCTACAAAAGGCACTTCCTTGACCTGAGGACTACCTCTCTGCCAAATTTCAAGTAATTCTGTTCAGCCGTTCGGGCTGTAGCTGTGTCTAAAGGTCCTATGGAAAAATGCATGGGAAAAATGCGTTTTGGGACCCCCCTTTTATCTCAGCCCCCGCTTGACGAATCCCCCCGAGACTTTCAGGGTAGGAGCGGAGCGTAGCGCCCCACCTATTTTGAAAAATTTGCAAGGATTCGTCGACCGGCGCAAAAGTTATTCAAAATAGAATGTTGCGGATTTCCTATGGAAACGTGGTCCTAACTATAACTACCTACTGGCGACCGCCAGTAGGTAATATATATATATATATATTCACTGAAAAAACCATAGGTTTCACACACGTTATAGTTAGGAATAAGCATTTAAAAAACCTTGCAAATTCAGTGAAAAAACCATAGGTTTCACACATGTTATAGTTAGCTGGATATTTTACTGATAAAAAACCAATGAAATTCCCCCGTTATAGTTAGTGCAGGCAACTATAACTCACGCGACCGCAATCCTCTGCTGATGCTAATACTGTATTTAGACACTTATTTGCCCATGTCTTCTTCCATTAAATTTTAGCTATACATATATTACAAATATTTTTTTTTCATAAAGACACATATGTCATCAGCAGAGGATTGCGGTCGCGTGAGTTATAGTTGCCTGCACTAACTATAACGGGGGAATTTCATTGGTTTTTTATCAGTAAAATGTCCAGCTAACTATAACATGTGTGAAACCTATGGTTTTTTCACTGAATTTGCAAGGTTTTTTAAATGCTTATTCCTAACTATAACGTGTGTGAAACCTATGGTTTTTTCAGTGAATTTGTACGTTTTTTTAAATGCTAAGTTACTTTACGCCATTCGTGGCGTGCGCGCCCACTTAACGCAGTTCGTTCCGCGCGCGCGCGGTGCGCTTCGCGCACCGTGCGCTTCGCGCACCGTGCGCGCACAGTGAGCACGCGGTGCGCTTCGCGCACCGCGCGCCCACTTTACGCAGTTAGTGCCGTGCACGCACGGTGGGCACGCGGTGCGCTACGCGCACCGCGTGCCCACGTTACGCTGGATGGGCCATGTACGCACGATGCGCTTCGCGCACCGTGCGCACATGGAGGACATATTATGCGCTTCGTTGTGAAAGGTAAGCTTTTAAATTTTCTTTACCTATAACATGCCGTGCAAAAAACAGTGCCCTACGGGCACAGTTTGCACACAGGGTGGAGAGAGTGTGGATAGTTTTTTTTAAAAAATAATTTTTACCGTACGCGTACGGTAAGCGTAATCGGCGATTTTTCAAACAAAATTAAAATTGAATTTTTGGCCTTAGGGAGTTCTTTGGGGACACATTCACCAAGGCTAGGTGGTTAGAAGCTGTCTAAACAGTCCCTTTACATGTTTTTTGCCTTTGTTTATCCTCCCCCACTCAGAGTGCGAGAGAGAAAATGGCGGCCGCCGCTTCCTGGTTTCGAACGATTCGAATGTTTACTAAGATCGAACAGCCAATCAGAATCGCGCTCGCGCACGGCACCGTACGCGTACGGTAAGCTTACCGTAAGCACACGGTAAGCGCACCGTAAGCTGGCTCAGATATATATATTGATTTAAATGCTATTTTCTCAGGAACTACTGAACAGATTTACACCAGACCTACAAAAGGCACTTCCTTGACCTGAGGACTACCTCTCTGACAAATTTCAAGTAACTCTGTTCAGCCGTTCGAGCTGTAGCTGTGTCTAAAGGTCCTATAGAAAAATGCATGGGAAAAACGCGTTTTGGGACCCCCCTTTTTTCTCAGCCCCCGCTTGACGAATCCCCCCGAGACTTTCAGGGTAGGAGCGGAGCGTAGCGCCCCACCTATTTTGAAAATTTCGCGAGGATTCGTCGACCGGCGCCAAAGTTATTCCAAATAGAATGTTGCGGATTTCCTATGGAAACAGGGTCCTAACTATAACTATCTACTGGCGACCGCCAGTAGATAATGTATATATATATATATATATATATATATATATATATATATATATATTACCTACTGGCGGTCGCCAGTAGGTAGTTATAGTTAGGACCCCTTTTCCATAGGAAATCCGCAACATTCTATTTTGAATAACTTTGGCGCCGGTCGATGAATCCTCGCGAATTTCTCAAAATAGGTGGGGCGCTACGCTCCGCTCCTACCCTGAAAGTCTCGGGGGGATTCGTCAAGCGGGGGCTGAGATAAAAGGGGGGTCCCAAAACGCGTTTTTCCCATGCATTTTTCCATAGGACCTTTAGAACGAGCTACAGCCCGAACGGCTGAACAGAATTACTAGAAATTTGGCAGAGAGGTAGCCATAAGGTCAAGGAAGTGCCTTTTGCAGGTCTGGTGTAAATCTGTTCAGTATTTCCTGAGTAAATAGCATTTAAAAGCATATATATATGTGGGCGGAGCCTAACCACACATCTCATCCTGAGATCTGATTGGCTGTCAGCACTTCATCCAAGAAGTGTTGGCAGCCATCTTGGGACAAATATACATGATAGCACCTCATTAAAAAGCATTGCAGTTAATAGAAGGTTTTAAGACTTTAGTTACATTATAAATCATTTGTTGATGGTACCATACTCATTTTAGGAATTGTGGTATGTTCTAAGGTGATTTCACCATGTGAAAAAGCCTTCTGCTGGGATATCATGATTGAGAGAAAAATATTTTCTCATGCTTTTACCACAGAGGTTTGGAAGGTGATCTATAGGCTAAACTGAGAGCTTATTTTCTGTAAATTCACATTATCTTTCTCAGTCATGTGAGAATGAAGTCTGATATTCTCAGTAAAACATGTACATCCAACAAGGGCAGAGACTGTCAGTTGATTCCTTTGTGTTCTACTGCAGCTTCCCAGAGTGTTCCAAAGAACTACTAGAGCGCTAACAGTCCTACTTATGATAAACGTATGGCACACCTGAAGCCATCTTGCTTGGATTAAAGTGGTAACTCTTAAAACATTTAATTTAAAAAGGAACAAAATGAGGGGGTTCATTTTTCCATAAAAAGTATGATTAGTGCTGCAGAAAGAAAAATTAGGGCACATTTTGAGTGACTTCTCAAATCCTCTTCTATTTCATTAAAAAATTCTGACATGCAGACTGAAACATGCACTTTCAATACCAGCAGCAGTTTTCCCTGGTGAGCAGTAGCTTTACTACAGTGATCTAATGAGCAAAAAGAGTGCTAACATTCTGAATTTATGGCAAATGTGTGACACATCTGAATGCCTTCTTGATGGAATCAAAGTAAAAAACGGAAAGGATTTCCTACTGAGGAGACTGCAGTAAATGAGGAAATTAGGAAACTTCATAACAAATAAGTCTCCCAAGATGGCCACCAGAGACAAAAGAGCCCAAATGTAGCCCAAATATCACCCAGATGTAGCCCAAGTATAGCCCAATGACAGAATGTCCCAGAATGTTCTTAAAAACAACTAGAGCGCTTACTGTCTTCATTATGACAAAAGTATGGCACACCTGAAGCCATCTTGATTGGAATAAACTGGTAACACTTAAAACATTTAATTTAAAAAGGAACACAATGAGGAGGTTCATTTTGCCATAGAAATTATGATTAATACTGAAGAAAGAAAATGAGGGCACATTTTGAGTGACTTCTCAAATCCTCTTCTATTTCATTAAAAAATTCTGACATGCAGACTGAAACATGCACTTTTAATACCAGGAGCAGACTTCCATGGTGGAGTAGTTTTACTACAGTGATCTAATGAGCAACTAGAGTGCTAACATTCAGAATTTATGGCAAATGTGTGACATATCTGAATACCTTCATGATGGAATCAAAGTAAAAAACTGAAAGCATTTCCTACTGAGGAGACTGCAGTAAATGAGGAAATTAGGAAACTTCATAACAAATAAATCTCCCAAGATGGCCACCGGAGACAAAAGAGCCCAAATGTAGCCCAAAATCAACCAGATGTAGCCCAAATATAGCCCAATGACAGAAGTGTGCAAAACACTTATTATTTTGTGTTTTTGCAGTGTTATATAGTGCAGACTTGTCAGGTATTGGAGTGCTTTACATGAGCATTGGTTACATCACACAAGAACAAATTCATTTTGGTTGTAGACATGGGGAGACTAAGTGATTTGACCAGAATCACAGAATGTCGAGCTGAAGCAGAAACTTCAACCTGGTTCCCCAGTTGCAAAGTCTGCAGTTCTGGAAGTAACACCACATCCTCTCCCCTAAGTGCAACATTTAATCAAGTGGTCAACTGGATAAAAAAACATAAAGATAACAAATAATTTAAAAGTGCTTTGTCGCTATTTGAAAACTCAGAAAATATGTCCTTATTTTAGTCTTTAAGAGCACTAACCATAATTTTGATGCCAATAAGACCCTCTCATATATGTAATTTCTAAAGGAAATGCTCTAGGTATTACAGTTTTGATTACATCAAGATGATGTCAGGCGTTCCACACTTTTGTAATAAATATAGAATGTTAGCAATCTAGTTGTTCATTAGGATACTGTTGAGAGGCAGAGGCCAGGGGCACGGACTCTGAAAATTGAAGGCAGGTAGGAGGGTGCAAAGGCAACAATTTAACCACACTGAGCAGGCAGGAAGGGCCGTGGAAGCACAACAGACTATGGAGGGCAGTAGAAAGGGGGGCAGGGGCAACAAACCAACAATACAGGACTTGCAAGAGAGGCTGTTGGAGGGAAGATCTATTACGGGTCAAGGAAGCTAGGGGCGGTCCCCAGATCCCCAGGAGCCACCACAGAACTGAGCAGGAGAGTGAGTCAGGGACAAAAGGGGCACCTTAATTTGAGCCGGGGTGCCTAGGAACGCTTGCTCAAAAAATGAAGAAAACAGACATATGAGACATGGAATTGGAGGCAGAATACAATGGCAGTTTAATGAGAAGATGCAACTTCAAAGAAACCGCAGAATAGAGACATAACGTACAAAAAACAGAATCCAGATAATCATACAGCTGTCATAATATTCTCTGTATCTCAATTAATGTACTGACAGAGAGAGAGAGAAAACACATCTATAAATGCATCATGAGAAACAAGTTACACCAAGGAAAATGTTACCTAGGAACACTCACGTTTACTCTTAGAGCAAGCATTCCTGCAATTACAATACAAAATCTTTTAAATGCAAAAGTAAAGAGAACAATGGTTAAACATAACATGACATTTCATATAGGTAAAATAGAATAAGATACTTCAAGCAAAGCAGAGCAAGACATTTTAAGCAAAGGAAGACAAGAGCTCCCAGCTCTTGGGGAAAACCTGCACTGCCTGTTAACCTACATACAGACGGCGAGGTAGTCCGTCGATATCTGTGGGTGCTCCCTTTTTATATCATTTTGTGGGCTCCTTTGCACGCTACATCTACCTACGTATGCTACCCAAAAGCTTCGACTGCAGATTTTACCAGACATTTCGTCATTTACCCACTTAATGCTGACAATGGACTGGGTGAAAAGGTCAGTCTCTCAGGCCAATCGCTTATCGTAAGTTCCATAGAGCAAGCAGAAAATAATGGGTATTGTACGGGAATTCAATATATTCATGTATAAAATCTCCTCAGTTCTCCTAACTTGACGCTCTGCGGTTGCCACTTCCTTAAAAGCGGGAAACCTGCCCAGGAAGCAAGTACCAGTCCAGGATGCAGCCTACTGTATGTCGACAGCTTCAGGGGGATGTTGAACTTTGATACCGAGCACGGAGCACTCGGGTAGGGTGGGGGCTACTAGTTTGGATCAGAAGGCCTCGCAGACCTGCCTTCAGACTGCTATACACTAAAATTGCAGAGCTATGGTCAATTTAACAAAGAGGCCTACATATTGAACAGAAGGGCCTACACAGGGGTTTTATGCTGGCTGAGTGGTAAGTATGTCTCAGGATAATTATATAGCAATACAGGACCCGCTGGTCAATTTAATACGGCCTACAAATGCAGCTGGCAGGGCAAGGACAAGGGTCTCATACTTCAGGTGTGGACAGAACGGGCCAGGGGCCCCCTGTGATACAAAATCTACCCTCCTTCAAGGCTGTGGCAATGTAATAGACCATTGTGGGCAGAAGGAAGAGGCAATGGTAGTACAACCATACATGCCAACAGACCCGATTCAGCCAGGAAACGTCCAATGTTTTTAAGCTCAAATGGGCTTTATTTGATCTGTCTCCTGTCTACAATATCCTCTTTTTCAATGTAACTCAAAGGGGAAAATCAATACCCCAGTTTTTTTTCAAAATCTCCCTCTTACCAAGTTCAAAATGTTCGCAAGTATGGTACATTGGATCATGGAAGGAAATGGGATAGGGACATGGACTTGGATAACAGAGGACAGGAGGGACATGGAGAGGTGCACCAAACTGACCCTGCAGGGCAGGCATCAGGGTTTGCAGCAGCACAATACACCACACAGGGCATGCAGGACGGGAGTGCAGCACAACAATCCATAGAAAGCAAGAGGGAGGGGACAGGACCATGCACATGGACAACAGAGAACAGAGGGGCAAGAGGCAATGGTAGCTAGCTGACCATAATGGACAGACAGGAGAGAAAGCTGCAGCATAACAGACCATAAAGGGCAGGAGGGACGGATCAGGGGCATTACAATGGAACAGACAAGCCAGGAGGGAGGGAGTAGGGCTGGGGGCAAGGGGGCAGGGCAGGAGCAGCAAGATAGCCATGGAGGTCAGGCAGGATGGGCACTAGAAGCAAGACACACCATGAAGAGCAACAGTGAGACTGTGATGGCATACACACAGACCATGGAGGGAAGGTGGGAGGGGGTCAGGGGCAGCTAACTGACCACACAGGGAAGGTGGGAGGGGCCATGGCAGCACAGAAGACCATGCATGGCAAGTGGGAGGGTTAGTGGCAGCACAATGGCTATGATGGGCAAGAAGGAGGGTGGAGGGGCATGCACAAAGGACAATGGAGGATAGAAGGGAGGGTCAGGACCTGTGCACAGACAAGAAAGTTCAGGGGAAGGGACCTCACAACAGACCACACGGGGCAGGCAGGAGGAGCAGTTGCAGCACAACAGACCAGGGAGGGCAGAAGGGTGTGGCAGTACAATGGACCATGTAGGACAGGAGGAAGAGGATAGGGGCATGGCATGTGGACAGGCAGGGTGGAGGTGGCAGGGACAGGTTACAGTCATCTGACAATGCTAGGCAGGTGGGAGGGGAGTGGCAGCTCAACAGAACACTCAGAGTAGATAGGAGTGGCAGGTCCATGGGACATGGTGGGCAAAAAGGATGGAGCAGGGGCATGCACAAAGACATCGGAGGGCAGGGGGAAGGAGAATAGGGGCAGCAAGCTAAGCACAGAGTTTAAGCAGGAGGTCAATGATGGGGCATAGAATTGGGCAATGGAGGGCAGGAGGACTGGACTGGTACATCATACTAAATTGAGGGCAGTGGCAGCACATCAGACCATGCATGGCAGGAGGGAGGAGGCTAGTCCATGGATTCACACAACAGAGGATAGGGAGGAAGGGGATGGGGCAGCAAGCTAACTGTTCAGAGAAGGCGGGTATTAGGAACTTTATTGTTTTTAAAACATTGTGTCTGTGCGAACTACTTAAAATATGAACAAGTATGCAGCATAATCTCACTTTTATTCAGGAAGAAGAGGACGTTTGTGACTGTGACTCCGGGCTCACTTGGCAGAAACACCCCCTGACCCTCCACCCCCTATCGCAAAATGTAATGCCCGTGAAAAGGGTAGGTGAACACAGTGTTATATAGAACATAGTCCTGAGAGCACGATTGAAAATGAAAACTAGATATAGTGTATGGTATAAACTATGCACCAAAAAGTGTGATATAAGATGAACCGGGCGTGAAATATAATTTGCAATACATTGTGCGCAATGACAGATTCATTGGAGAGCGCGAGATAGCACAGGCACTAGCGCGTGCTATGCGATATGCGCCTTGGAGTGTAATATGCACAGGGCAGTGTTGTGTAACCTAACTAGTCTCTAAAGTTGTAATATAAAATATGTGCTGGGGAGTGTAACGTTGCATATGCACTGTGACAAATATATGGATCCCAGATTGTAATATGTATGGCATAGCACTGTGCGTTATAACATAGGCATCGAGAAAGGCACGTTAGATGGGGCAATATAACCCGTGCGAAGACAAGTGTGGCATCACATATTCACGGGGTGGTGTTACAGTGCACATGGGCTAGAGAGTGTCATAGCATATGCACTAGCTAGTGGAATACAACACAGAGGTGTGTGGCACTCGGCAGGCAATGGTGGGTGTAACACAGCATTGGGCTCTGTCAGGAGCACGCTGTGACTCTCAAGTGATGTTCGTCCCCTTTCCAGAGAGTAAAATAAAAAGTATTACACATACGGCAGTGGATGTGTGTTTTATTAACCGTGAGGGGGGTTTCTTGCATAGTTTTGGTCGAATTTTTGTCGAATCCCCTTTGAATGGCTTGGTGTGCATGTGTATTAAATGTGCCCGTCAATAGCTACCCATGTTTGTATAAATAAACGACAAGGGTGTCTACCAGGATTAGGCACGGTAGGGCATCAGACATGTCAGAGCTTCACTAGTGGTGTAAATACATTCCACGTGGATTCATTGCATGCATAGTCGCCTTTTAATGAATATCACGCAAATCGTCATGGTGATAGGTACGTACGGTTTGTCCAGCATGTCCTAGGTGTGTCTATAAATATATATTTTTAAAAAATAATAAAAAACAGTGGCCGGCCCTGGGGATTGGGGTCAAAAAAATATAATTAGGAGACTGGCCCTGGGGGATGGGGTCATCAGGGCCAATAAATTAGAATAAGAAGGGGAACCAAACAGCCCCCCTTCTTAAAAAACTAAAATAAATAAAAGACTGGCATCGTGCCGGAGGCCATGCCCCCTCCGTGCAGCACTCTGCAAACGTGCCCCCAACAGGCATCTCCAGTATGCGCCAGGGAGCTGCGCTGCAGCCAGGTGTTCTGAGGCCAAGCCCCTTTTTACACCTCTCTGCAACGCAGCTCTGTGGCGCTTACTGGAGGTACCTAGTGGTCTAGTTTGACCCTAGGGACCCTTAGGATTCAGGGGGACTCTCAACTTAGAACAGCCACAGGGCGCGTTTACACAGTGGTGAAGGGAGGGGACGGGGCCTGAGGTGACGTGTGCAAACACGCACTATGGCATGTTTTAAATTGGGGATATAATTTCCCTTCAATACTGAGGGCCCCTGGGGGCTAACTAGCCCACCAAGTGCTTCCAGTAAGCGCCACTGAGCTGCATTGCAGAGAGGTGGTCCAGGCCGTGCCACTTTTTACACCTCTCTGCAACGCAGCTCTGTGGCACTTACTGGAGGTACCTAGTGGGCTAGTTGGACCCTAGGGACCCTCAGGATTCAAATGAACTTAATCTCCCAACTAAAAATGGACACAGGGCGTGTTTACACAGTGGTGAAGGGAGGGGACGGGGCCTGAGTTAATGTGTGCAAAAACGCCCTGTGGCCTGTTTTAAGAGGTAGTTTTAATCCCCATGCCCTATTATACAGTAGGGGCTTACAGAGGAGGTCATGCTAATCACAGGGGGACCCCAACGCATAATGTTCCCTAGTGTATGTAGGTGTTTTCACTGTATTCTAAGTGTCTTTTAACATAGCACTGGCTCTAGGACTGGTTAGTCAGACTCAGTTACCACCAGTATCCGTCTGAAAAAGTTGAGGGTACAGGATGATTTTGCAACAAGGCTTCTTTCTGCTCTTCTTTTTGTTCTTTCTGCACGTTATCCTTCTTCCTGCACTTATCTTCGTATTTGAGGACTTCTGTTGCTTCTTTCTGCACTTCTTTTGTTTCTTTCTGTGCATTTTTTCTTCTTTCTTCACATGTCCTATCTCTGTAGGTATAGTTAGGAATTAGCATTTAAAAAACCTTAAAAATTCAATGAAAAAACCAAAGGTTTCACACATGTTATAGTTAGCTGGACATTTCACTCGTAAAAAACCATTGAAATTCCCCCGTTATAGTTAGTTCAGCTAACTATAACTCGCGCGCCCGCAATGCACTACTGATGACATCACATATTACATCACTCATGACATGGTCACTGACATCACTCATGACATCACTGATGACATCTCAAATGACATCACTGATGACATCACTGATGACATCATCCAGTGATTGTGTGTTTTTATGAAAATTATATATTTTTTATATTTATGTATATCTCAAGGTCAAAGGAAGAATAAATGGGTATATAAGTGTCTAAATGGATACTTTTTTTTGGAATTTTTTTTGTGTAACTGACTGTTTAAGTGTATCATAGTGAATACATGGCTTACTGAGTAATCTTTAAATATTTAAATATCTGTATCAGTTTCTTACTTTGTGTATAAGTGGCTGCATGGGTTGGTGAGTAGCTACATGAGTGTCTATATAGGTTATTAGTTGGTTTTTTATCACTATGAGTGTCTGAGTTTCTGTATGGTTCGGTGGGGGGTATTACTTAGTGCATAGGTGCATGAATGAGTGACTCACTGTTTGTATGTGTTGAATACAGCATGTGTGCAGGACTGTATGGGTGGATGAGTGTGTGCATGGGTGTGTTAGTGAGTGAATGACTGTCTCAATAGTGTCTTTATGAGTAACTACATATGTTTTAAACTAGTATATGTGACTATTGGTGTATATAAGTGAGTATATGTGAGAGTGAGAGATTGGAAGAGTTCCTGTATGAATAAGTATGTGTTTCTATAAGTGATTGTTTAAAAGAGTAAGTATATGTAAGTTTCTGTAGAAGTAAGTGTGGTGGTGTGTGTATAACTGTATATGCAAGTAAATGGATGATTGATTCTTTATTAGCATGAGTGACTATGTGTGTGAGTTACTCTATGGATGAGTGGCATTGTGTAACGGGATGTACAGGTGTATGAGTACATATGATGAGTGAGTACATGTATGAGTGACTGTAGAGGACTGTTGGTGAATTACTGTATGTGTATGTGGTTCTTAGAATTACTGAATAGGTTGTTGTAACTGATATTGATATGTTCATTATTTTGAACATTTTAGTTTCTATTTTTGAATGTGTGTTTCAATGGTTATATTAGGGGGAGAGGAGGTCTGCCACTCTATCACAAGGATGATGTCATCAGTGATGTCATCAGTGATGTCATTTGAGATGTCATCAGTGATGTCATGAGTGATGTCAGTGACCATGTCATGAGTGATGTAATATGTGACGTCATCAGTAGTGCATTGCGGGCGCGCGAGTTATAGTTAGCTGAACTAACTATAACGGGGGAATTTCAATGGTTTTTTACGAGTGAAATGTCCAGCTAACTATAACATGTGTGAAACCTTTGGTTTTTTCATTGAATATATATATATATATTATCTACTGGCAGTCGCCAGTAGATAGTTATAGTTAGGACCGACTTCCCTTAGGAAATCTGAAAATTCTATTTTGAATAACTTTGGTGCTGGTTGACGGATCCTAACAAAATTTTCAAAACTAATGGGGCGCTTCGCTCAGCTCCTACCCTGAAAGTCTCAGGGTGATTCGTCAAGCGGGGGCTGAGAAAAAAGGGGGGTCCCAAAACACGTTTTCCTCATTCACTTTCCCATAGGACCTTTAGTCGAAGGTACAGCCCGAACGGCTGAACAGAATTACTTCAAATTTGGCAAAGAGGTAGTCCTCAGGTCGGGCATGTGGCTTTTGCATATATGGTGTCAATCTGTTCAGTAGTTCCTGAGAAAATTGCAGTTAAAAGTACATAAATATCTATATGCGTGCACCGTGCCAAGCGTGAGCGTAATTCTGATTGGTGGTTAGATGCCAGTCAACATTCGAATCGGTTGAAATCATGAAGTGCCGGACGCCATTTTGTGTGTGGCAGTGAAAAAGAAAGGTGGAGAACGTGAAAAGGGGGCAGGGTAGAGAGTTCCTGACCCCCTAGCCTTTGTCAGGGGGTCCCTGAAGAACCCCGGAGGGTGAAAAAAACATTTTTTTTCAAAAAATCGTGGGGTGCGCACAGTGAAAAACCCTTAAAAAAAAAAAACATATTAAACTGTTTATAAGTTTATAGAAGATATTAACTATGCTGTTCAACTTTATCCAAATTCAAAATAAAAGAGCTGAGCCATTCCATATTAAAGGATACAGTCAATTTATAACTATGAACATAGGTAGTTTATTGTAAATACATATGTATATTAGCATTTAAAAAACCTTACAAATTCACTAAAAATACCATAGGTTTCACAAACGTTATAGTTAGGAATTAGCATTTAAAAAACCTTGCAAATTCACTGAAAAAAACATAGGTTTCACACATGTTATAGTTAGCTGGATATTTCACTCGGAAAAAAACAGTGAAATTCCCCCGTTATAGTTAGTTCAGCTAACTATAACTCGCGCGACCGCAATCCACTGCTGATGACGTCGCATATTACATCACGCATGACATGGTCAGTGACATCACTGATGACATCACTCATGACATCTCAAATGACATCACTGATGACATCACTGATGACTTCATCCAGTGAATGTGTTTTTCTGAAAATTACATATGTTTTATATATGTATATCTCAAGGTCGATGGAAGAATAAATGGGTATATAAGTGTCTAAATGCATGATTTGTTTTTGAAAAATTGATTGTATAACTGACTGACTAAGTGTATCTTAGTGAATACATGGCTTAGTGAGTAATGTTTAAATATGTAAATATCTGTATCAGTCTCTCACTTTGTGTATAAGTGGCTGCATGGGTTGGTGAAAAGCTACATGAGTGTCTATATAGGTTATTAGTTGTTTTTTTGAGTATCAGTATGAGTGGCTGAGTGTCTGTATGGTTCGGTGGGGGTATTACGTAGTGCATAGATGCATGAATGAGTGACTCACTGTTTGTATGTGTTGAAGACAGCATGTGTGCAGGACTGTATGGGTGGATGAGTGTGTGCATGGGTGTGTTAGTGAGTGAATGACTGTCTCAATAGTGTCTTTATGAGTAACTACATATGTTTTAAACTAGTATATGTGACTATTGGTGTATATAAGTGAGTATATGTGAGAGTGAGAGATTGGAAGAGTTCCTGTATGAATAAGTATGTGTTTCTATAAGTGATTGTTTAAAAGACTAAGTATGTGTACGTTTCTGTAAAAGTAAGTGTGGTGGTGTGTGTATAACTGTCTATGCAAGCATGGATGTTTGATTCTTTATTAGCATGAGTGACTATGTGTGTGAGTAACTCTATGGATGTGTGGCGTTGTGTAACAGGATGTATAGGTGTATGAGTACATATGATGAGTGAGTACATGTATGAGTGACTGTATAGGACTGTTGGTGAATGAGTGGATGTGTATGTGGATCTATTATTACTGAATAGGTTGTTGTAACTGGTATTGGCATGTCCATTGTTTTGAAAATGTTAGTTTCTATTTTTGAATGTGTGTATCAAAGGTTATATTAGGAGGAGAGGAGGTCTGCTACTCTATCACAAGGATGATGTCATCAGTGATGTCATTTGAGATGTCATCAGTGATGTCATGAGTGATGTCACTGACCATGTCATGAAGGATGTAATATGTGACGTCATCAGCAGTGCATTGCGGGCGCGCGAGTTATAGTTAGCTGAACTAACTATAACGGGGGAATTTCAATGGTTTTGTACGGGTGAAAAGTCCAGCTAACTTTAACGCCCCTGAAACTTATTGTTTCTTCAGTGAATTTCCAAGGTTTTTAAAATGCTAATTCTTAACTATAACGTGCCTGAAACATATGCTTTTTTCAGTGAATTTCAAAGGTTTTTAAATGCTAATTTCTAACTATGCCTACAGAGATAGGACATGTGAAGAAAGAAGAAAAAACGCACAGAAAGAAAAAAAAGAAATGCAGAAAGAAGCAACAGAAGTCCTCAAAGACTAAGAAAAGTGCAGGAAGAATGTTAACGTGCAGAAAGAACAAACAGAAGAGCAGAAAGAAGCCTTGTTGCAAAATCATCCTGTACCCTCAACTTTTTCAGACGGATACTGGTGGTAACTGAGTCTGACTAACCAGTCCTAGAGCCAGTGCTATGTTAAAAGACACTCAGAATACAGTGAAAACACCTACATACACTAGGGAACACTATGCGTTGGGGTCCCCCTGTGATTAGCATGACCTCCTCTGTAAGCCCCTAGTATATAATAGGGCAGGGGATTAAAACTACCTCTTAAAACGTGCCACAGGGCGTTTTTGCACACGTCACCTCAGGCCCCGTCCCCTCCCTTCCCCACTGTGCAAACAAGCCCTGTGGCCATTTTAAGTTGCAAGATTAAGTCCCCTTGAATCCTGAGGGTCCCTGGGGTCCAACTAGACCACTAGGTACCTCCAGTAAGCACCACAAAGCTGCGTTGCAGAGAGATGTAAAAAGGGGCACGGCCTAGACCACCTCTCTGCAACTCAGCGCAGTGGCGCTTAGTGGAAGCGGAACAAAAGGGGGTGGTGATGGACGGAGCATCAGAGCCAATCAAACACTCACACCCAGTCAACAGATCTGGGCCTGATCCATCACCATTTCTTTAGCCCACTCTGCCACCCCAGTTCAGACATGGCCATATGCAAATCAGTCTGACCATGTGCCTCATGGGAACAGTCCAGCCCGAACTGCCAAGCCATGCCTTCCCTGGACCGGAAACAAGCTTCCTAGGACTGGTTTCTGGCATTCCAGCCGTCTTCAGCCAGGCTTACTTGAATCCAGTGGCAAAGTGAGCAAGGGACTCACGTCTGCGCATACCCTGCCAACTTATGGCGAACAAAGTGGTACAAAAGGGGTTGGTGATGAACGGAGCATCAGAGCCAATCAAACACTCACACCCAGTCAACAGATCTGGGCCTGATCCATCACCATTCTTTAGCCCACTCTTGCCACCCCAGTTCAGACATGGCCATATGCAAATCAGTCTGACCCTGTGCCTCATGGGAACAGTCCAGCCCAAACTGCCAAGCCATGCCTTCCCTGGACCGGAAACAAGTTTCCTAGGACCGGTTTCTGGCATTTCAGCCAACTTCAGCCAGGCTTGCTTGAATCCAGTGGCAAAGTGAGCAAGGGACTCACGTCTGAGCATACCCTGCCAACTTATGGCGAACAAAGCGGTACAAAAGGGGGTGGTGATGGACGGAGCATCAGAGCCAATCAAACACTCACACCCAGTCAACAGATCTGGGCCTGATCCATCACCATTCTTTAGCCCACTCTGCCACCCCAGTTCAGACATGGCCATATGCAAATCAGTCTGATCCTGTGCCTCATGGGAACAGTCCAGCCCGAACTGCCAAGCCATGCCTTCCCTGGACCGGAAAAAAGCTTCCTAGGACCGGTTTCTGGAATTTCAGTCGTCTTTAGCCAGGCTTGCTTGAATCCAGTGGCAAAGTGAGCAAGGGACTCACGTCTGAGCATACCCTGCTAACTTATGGCGAACATAGCGGTACAAAAGGGGGTGGTGATGGACGGAGCATCAGAGCCAATCAAACACTCACACTCAGTCAACAGATCTGGGCCTGATCCATCACCATTCTTTAGCCCACTCTGCCACCCAAGTTCAGACATGGCCATATGCAAATCAGTCTGACCCTGTGCCTTATGGGAACAGTCCAGCCCGAACTGCCAAGCCATGCCTTCCCTGGACCGGAAACAAGCTTCCTAGGACCGGTTTCTGGCATTTTAGCCGTCTTCAGCCAGGCTTGCTTGAATCCAGTGGCAAAGTGAGCAAGAGACTCACGTCTGAGCATACCCTGCCAACTTATGGCGAACAAAGCGGTACAAAAGGGGGTGGTGATGGACGGAGCATCAGAGCCAATCAAACACTCACACCCAGTCAACAGATCTGGGCCTGGTCCATCACCATTCTTTAGCCCACTCTGCCACCCCAGTTCAGACATGGCCATATGCAAATCAGTCTGACCCTGTGCCTCATTTGAACAGTCCAGCCCGAACTGCCAAGCCATGCCTTCCCTGGACCGGAAACAAGCTTCCTAGGACCGGTTTCTGGCATTTCAGCCGTCTTCAGCCAGGCTTGCTTGAATCCAATGGCAAAGTGAGCAAGGGACTCACGTCTGAGCATACCCTGCCAACTTATGGTGAACAAAGAGGTACAAAAGGGGGTGGTGATGGACGGAGCATCAGAGCCAATCAAACACTCACAGCCAGTCAACAGATCTGAGCCTGATCCATCACCATTCTTTAGCCCACTCTGCCACCCCAGTTCAGACATGGCCATATGCAAATCAATCTGACCCTGTGCCTCATGGGAACAGTCCAGCCCGTAATGCCAAGCCATGCCTTCCCTGGACCGGAAACAAGCTTCCTAGGACCGGTTTCTGGCATTTCAGTCGTCTTCAGCCAGGCTTGCTTGAATCCAGTGGCAAAGTGAGAAAGAGACTTACGTCTGAGCATACTCTGCCAACTTATGGTGAACAAAGCGGTACAAAAGGGGGTGGTGATGGACGGAGCATCAGAGCCAATCAAACACTCACACCCAGTCAACAGATCTGGGCATGGTCCATCACCATTCTTTAGCCCACTCTGCCATCCCAGTTCAGACATGGCCATATGCAAATCAGTCTGACCCTGTGCCTCATGGGAACAGTCCAGCCCGAACTGCCAAGCTATGCCTTCCCTGGACCGCAAACAAGCTTCCTAGGACCGGTTTCTGGCATTTCAGCCGTCTTCAGCCAGGCTTGCTTGCATCCAGTGGCAAAGTGAGCAAGGGACTCACGTCTGAGCATACCCTGCCAACTTATGGCGAACAAAGCGGTACAAAATGGGGTGTTGATGGACGGAGCATCAGAGCCAATCAAACACTCACACCCAGTCAACAGATCTGGGCCTGATCCATCACCATTCTTTAGCCCACTCTGCCACCCCAGTTCAGACATGGCCATATGCAAAATAATCTGACCCTGTGCCTCATGAGAACAGTCCAGCCTGAAATGCCAAGCCATGCCTTCCCTGGACCGGAAACAAGCTTCCTAGGACCGGTTTCTGGCATTTCAGCCGTCTTCAGCCAGGCTTGCTTGAATCCAGTGGCAAAGTGAGAAAGAGACTTACGTCTGAGCATACTCTGCCAACTTATGGCGAACAAAGCGGTACAAAAGGGGGTGGTGATGGACGGAGCATCAGAGCCAATCAAACACTCACACCCAGTCAACAGATCTGGGCATGGTCCATCACCATTCTTTAGCCCACTCTGCCACCCCAGTTCAGACATGGCCATATGCAAATCAGTCTGACCCTGTGCCTCATGGGAACAGTCCAGCCCGAACTGCCAAGCTATGCCTTCCCTGGACCGCAAACAAGCTTCCTAGGACCGGTTTCTGGCATTTCAGCCGTCTTCAGCCAGGCTTGCTTGCATCCAGTGGCAAAGTGAGCAAGGGACTCACGTCTGAGCATACCCTGCCAACTTATGGCGAACAAAGCGGTACAAAATGGGGTGGTGATGGACGGAGCATCAGAGCCAATCAAACACTCACACCCAGTCAACAGATCTGGGCCTGATCCATCACCATTCTTTAGCCCACTCTGCCACCCCAGTTCAGACATGGCCATATGCAAATCAGTCTGACCCTGTGCCTCATGGGAACAGTCCAGCCTGAACTGCCAAGCCATGCCTTCCCTGGACCGGAAACAAGCTTCCTAGGACCGGTTTCTGGCATTTCAGCCGTCTTCAGCCAGGCTTGCATGAATCCAACGGCAAAGTGAGCAAGGGACTCACGTCTGAGCATACCCTGCCAACTTATGGCAAACAAAGCGGTACAAAAGGGGGTGGTGATGGACAGAGCATCAGAGCCAATCAAACACTCACACCCAGTCAACAGATCTGGGCCTGATCCATCACCATTCTTTAGCCCACTCTGCCACCACAGTTCAGATATGGCCATATGCAAATCAGTCTGACCCTGTGCCTCATTTGAACAGTCCAGCCCGAACTGCCAAGCCATGCCTTCCCTGGACCGGAAACAAGCTTCCTAGGACCGGTTTCGGGCATTTCAGCCATCTTCAGCCAATTTTGCTTGACTCCAGTGGCAAAGTGAGCAAGGGACTCACGTCTGAGCATACCCTGCCAACCTATGGCGAACAAAGCAGTACAAAAGGGGGCGGTGTTGTTTTTGCATATGTCACCCCGAGTGGGACGGGTATGCTCAGACGTGAGTCCCGTGCTCTCCATGACACTGGAATCAAGCTATCCTGGCGGAAGAGGGGTGAAAACCCGAAACCGGTCCTAGGATGCTTGTTTTCAGTCCAGGGAGGACCTGGCTTGGCAGTTCGGGCTGGACTGTTCCCATGAGGCACAGGGCCAAGACTGATTTGCATATGGCTGGGTTCAAACTGGAATGGCATGGTGAGCAAAAAAACGATGGATTTAGGCCCAGATCTCTGTACTGGGGTGAATGTATGACATTGTTCTGTATTCTGTCCATCTATTTTTGTTTTTGCATTTGTCACCCCGAGTGGGACGGGGTATGCTCAGAGGTGAGTCCCATGCTCTCCATGCCACTGGAATCAAGCTATCCTGGCTGAAGGGGGGTGAAACCCCGAAACCGGTCCTAGGATGCTTGTTTCCAGTCCAGGGAGGACCTGGCTTGGCAGTTCGGGCTGGACTGTTCCCATGAGGCACAGGGTTAAGACTGATTTGCATATGGCTGGGTTCAAACTGGAATGGCATGGTGAGCAAAAAAACGATGGATTTAGGCCCAGATCTCTGTACTGGGGTGAATGTATGACATTGTTCTGCATTCTGTCCATCTATTGTTTTTTTTGCATTTGTCACCCCGATTGGGACGGATATGCTAAGACGTGAGTCCCGTGCTCTCCATGCCACTGGAATCAAGCTACCCTGGCTGAAGAGGGGTGAAACCCCGAAACCGGTCCTAGGATGCTTGTTTCCAGTCCAGGGAGGACCTGGCTTGGCAGTTCGGGCTGGACTATTCCCATGAGGCACAGGGTCAAGACTGATTTGCACATGGCTGGGTTCAAACTGGAATGGCATGGTGAGCAAAAAAACGATGGATTTAGGCCCAGATCTCTGTACTGGGGTGAATGTATGACATTGTTCTGCATTCTGTCCATCTATTGTTGTTTTTGCATTTGTCACCCCGAGTGGGACGGGTATGCTCAGACGTGAGTCCCGTGCTCTCCATGCCACTGGAATAAAGCTATCCTGGCTGAAGAGGGGTGAACCCCCGAAACCGGTCCTAGGATGCTTGTTTCCAGTCCAGGTAGGACCTGGCTTGGCAGTTCGGGCTGGACTGTTCCCATAGGGCAGAGGGTCAAGACTGATTTGCACATGGCTGGGTCCAAACTGGAATGGCATGGTGAGCAAAAAAAGATGGATTTAGGCCCAGATCTCTGTACTGGGGTGAATGTATGACATTGTTCTGTATTCTGTCCATCTATTTTTGTTTTTGCATTTGTCACCCCGAGTGGGACGGGTATGCTCAGACGTGAGTCCCATGCTCTCCATGCCACTGGAATCAAGCTATCCTGGCTGAAGAGGGGTGAAACCCCGAAACCGGTCCTAGGATTCTTGTTTCCAGTCCAGGGAGGACCTGGCTTGGCAGTTCGGGCTGGACTGTTCCCATGAGGCACAGGGTTAAGACTGATTTGCATATGGCTGGTTTCAAACTGGAATGGCATGGTGAGCAAAAAAACGATGGATTTAGGCCCAGATCTCTGTACTGGGGTGAATTTATGACATTGTTCTGCATTCTGTCCATCTATTGTTTTTTTTGCATTTGTCACCCCGATTGGGACGGATATGCTAAGACGTGAGTCCCGTGCTCTCCATGCCACTGGAATCAAGCTATCCTGGCTGAAGAGGGGTGGAACCCCGAAACCGGTCCTAGGATGCTTGTTTCCACTCCAGG
This sequence comes from Triturus cristatus, assembly GCF_964204655.1. Classification (NCBI taxonomy): domain Eukaryota; kingdom Metazoa; phylum Chordata; class Amphibia; order Caudata; family Salamandridae; genus Triturus; species Triturus cristatus. Next base: position 554,026,107 of record NC_140591.1, on the reverse strand, counting down.
GAGGACCTGGCTTTGCAGTTCGGGCTGGACTGTTCCCATGAGGCACAGGGTCAAGACTGATTTGCATATGACTGGGTTCAACCTGGAATGGCATGGTGAGCAAAAAAACGATGGATTTAGGCCCAGATCTCTGTACTGGGGTGAATGTATGACATTGTTCTGCATTCTGTCCATCTATTGTTGTTTTTGCATTTGTCACCCCGAGTGGGACGGGTATGCTCGGACGTGAGTCCCGTGCTCTCCATGCCACTGGAATCAAGCTATCCTGGCTGAAGAGGGGTGGAACCCCGAGACCGGTCCTAGGATGCTTGTTTCCACTCCAGGGAGGATCTGGCTTTGCAGTTCGGGCTGGACTGTTCCCATGAGGCACAGGGTCAAGACTGATTTGCATATGGCTGGGTTCAAACTGGAATGGCATGGTGAGCAAAAAAACGATGGATTTCGGCCCAGATCTCTGTACTGGGGTGAATGTATGACATTGTTCTGCACTCTGTCCATCTATTGTTGTTTCTGCATTTGTCACCCCGAGTGGGACGGGTATGCTCAGACGTGAGTCCCGTGCTCTCCATGCCACTGGAATCAAGCTATCCTGGCTGAAGAGGGGTGAAACCCCGAAACCGGTCCTAGGATGCTTGTTTCCAGTCCAGGGAGGACCTGGCTTGGCAGTTCGGGCTGGACTGTTCCCGTGAGGCACAGGGTCAAGACTAATTTGCATATGGCTGGGTTCAAACTGGAATGGCATGGTGAGCAAAAAAACGATGGATTTAGGCCCAGATCTCTGTACTGGGGTGAATGTATGAGATTGTTCTGCATTCTGTCCATCTATTGTTGTTTTTGCGCTTACTGGAAGCACCTGGTGGGCTAGTTGGCCCCCAGGGTCCCTCAGGATTGAAGGGGAATTATTTCCCCAACTTAAAACGCGCCACAGGGCGTGTTTGCACATGTTTACTCAGGACCGTCCCCTCCCTTCACCACTGTGTAAACATGCCCTGTGGCCGTTTTTAGTTGGGAGATTAAGTTCATTTGAATCCTGAGGGTCCCTAGGGTCCAACTAGCCCACTAGGTAATTCCAGTAAGCGCCATTGCAGAGAGGTGTAAAAAGAGGCACGGCCTGGACCACCTCTGTGCAACGCATCTCAGTGGCGCTTACTGGAAGCACCTGGTGGGCTAGTTATCCCCCAGGGGCCCTCAGGATTGAAGGGGAATTATTTCCCCAACTTAAAACGCGCCATAATGCGTGTTTGCACACGTCACCTCAGGCCCCGTTCTCCCTTCCTTCCCCACTGTGTAAACACGCCCTGTGGCCGTTTTAAGTTGGGAGATTAAGTCCCCTTAAATCCTTAGGGTCCCTAGGGGCAAAATAGCCCACTAGGTACGTCCAGTAAGCGCCATTGCAGAGAGGTGTAAAAAGAGGCACGGCCTGCACCACCTCTCTGCAACGCAGAGCAGTGGCGCTTACTGGAAGCACCTGGTGGGCTAGTTGGCCCCCAGGGTCCCTCAGGATTGAAAGGGAATTATTTCCCCAACTTAAAATGCGCCACAGGGCGTGTTTGCACACGTCACCTCAGGCCCCGTCCCCTCCCTTCACCACTGTGTAAACGCGCTCTGTGGCCGCTTTAAGTTGAGAGATTAAGTCCCCTTGAATCCTAAGGGTCCCTAGGGTCAAACTAGCCCACTAGGTACCTCCAGTAAGCACCACAGAGCTGCATTGCATAGAGGTGTAAAAAGGGGCGTGGCCTCAGAACACCTGTCTGCAACGCAGCTCCCTGGCGCATACTGGAGATACCTGTTGGACTAGTTGGCCCTCAGGGACCCTCAGTATCGAAGGGGAATTAATTCCCCAACTTACAACTGGCCAGGGGGTGCGTTTGCAGAGTGCTGCAAGGAGGGGGCGTGGCCTCCGCGCGATGCCGGTCTTTTATTTATTTTATTTTTTTAAGAAGGATGGCTGTGTGGCCCCCCTTCTTTTTCTAATGTATTGGCCCTGGGACCCCATCCCCCAGGAAGACCTGCCTTGAACAATGACTTTTATCTTACTTAGCTCAGTGAACACATCCTACTCAGCGACCCTGGTACTTATAAAGCCTATTACAATCTGTACCATCTATGCGGCACTGTTTGCCAGTCTCTAGGTGGGTCTAGTGTCACAAGCTCTTGGACCTCCTACGTGTCAACGTGTATTAATAACAAAGTTTCCCTGGTGCTCTATTTCCCCAATGGTATATAAGAGAAATGAGGGCTCAACAAATCCCTGCGATGTAGTGCCTTTTCAAATGCAGCCAGGAGAGAAGTGCAGAAAGGTGCAAAAAAGTGAGAAGGACGACAGTGCCTCACGGAAGTAACCCCGACGAGGAAATGCAGACAGGTACTCGCCTGCTACCTCACGTTCTCATCATAGGCAACTGCCGACCAGGTTAAAGAAAAAGAATAAATGAAAATTCTAATGTAAACCTTAACTGACTAGTGTTTTGTGGAACTAATAATCAAACTGTGTCTATGTTCCAATAAATAATAAAGTGAGTGTCGACCCCAAAAGGACACGGGAGACTGAGTCTGATCAGGATCCACGTCACTCCCAATTTAAACCGGGCAAGACCACACTAGCTATATGCAACTTTATTCTGTGCTGTGTGTCTGTCCAATAAAAACCAACATGTTTTGTTGCCTGTTTAAATTAGCGACAACTTCTTCAGGGCTAGGGTCGACTGGCCTCTCTGCTTTACTAGTCCTGACCAGTGTTATCTCTATCAGCACCTGAGGGAAACACAATTAAAAAACACACACATTCAATGTAGCATTCCCATTACTAATAGAGGTTATCCACACATTCATGAGAGCAATTTGTGACTACGAGGACATCAGTGACTCATATTTACCGTGAGGGTTGCTCACTTACAGCATACCTCAACCCTCGGTATTGGTTGGTATGTGTTGCCTCGGATAGTTCAAAATTGCTTGTTCCTTAGCCGCGGATTCGCGTTTCTAAATACATGGACAAAAAACTTAAAATTACAAGCAGGAACGCGAGTTTTGTAGATTTTGCGGCAACCAGCATTCATGTTCTTATACTCAAAAACACTCGAGCTCGTTATCTCATTATAACCGGCTACAAATGATACTACCGACATTTTGTTATGCCTATGAGTCACCCGCGTGTATTTGAATATTGAAATATTGGAGACCTAGCGCCCACTGTCTCAATGAACCTGGTGGCTTGTCTGTATGGTCCAATGCACATCTAGACCCCATCGCGCTCCCAAATTCACTCACATAGCCATTATCAGCACGATATTAACTCAAACCTGCATACGCCTTTTTAGTGCAATGCCAAAGTCATCTCACTATCGGTATTACAATGGCTCCCTCTTACCCTCACTCAAGACAGCTAAAACTATGTCCGCCCCTGCAGAGAATAAAATGCCACGGTTCTAATTTGCACTACAGCTAGTTGCCTGCTCACGCTCTCACCTCATCGGCTCGGAGTTCCGGATGCTATTCAACCTCCATCACGGACTCTGAGCCTACTTCCTGTTTAAATGCACCTTGCGCTAAACTGCGCGCATGCGTGGATGTAAGTGGAAGGTGGGGGCGGCCATCTTGTGTACACCGGCTCGGCTGCCTATTATTGATTGTATATGATATCAGTTATCCATTGAACTCGTACCGCTAGAGACTGCACCCTAGTCGGAACATTACACCGAGTGCTGCCCGCCTCATTAGTGCAGTTATGTTGCAAGTTTAAGGAACTAACAAATTATTTATTTATGCAAATATTGTCATTTGTTACACCCGTAAATATCATCAACAGCCACTTACTATTGACTCAACACCCTAACTGTTGCTGATCAATCGCTCTGATGATATAGAGAGATAAGAGGGGATTACCCAGCTACTATAAGAGTGTAATCATCTCTAAGTGGTGTTATATTGCAGTAGGTGTCATTGAGTTTACATTATTAATACACCACCTTGTTCCAATCAATGTAGTCATTTAAGCCCTCTTGGTCTGCTTTCTCCTGGAAAATCCAGCGCGCCTCCTTAGTTATTAATCTGGCTTCCATATTGTGAATGTCACCCTGCACTCGCTCCAGTTTCACCCAGCGGAGGTCTTGGGGACTGTGTCTAGCTGTCACAAAATGTTGGACCAATTTTGTAGTCAATTTCCCCACACGGATGGTACTCAGGTGTTCTTGGACTCTAATCTTCACTTTGCGTGTGGTAAGGCCAATGTAGTGAAGGCCACATGGGCACGTCAGTCTGTATATGACGTTATTCGTGTTGCAGTTGCTAAATGCATTTAGGTACCATGTTCTGCCACCTCCCAATGTGACATTTTTAGTAGGGGTGGTAAGTTCACACACAGTACATCCGCCACAATGATAGTGTCCTGGCGGAATCCCTGTGATCTTAATCTCACACTTGGGTCGTGAGTGTACAAGGCGATCACGTAAATTGGTTGAACGCTTAAAAGCAAAGCGAGGTTGGGGCATGATCATGGTGGGTGTATTAAGTAGTGGCCAGTGTTTCCTAATCACCTGTCTGATTTTGGTCGACAGGGGGTCAAAGGTAGTGACTACAGGGATACATTCCCCTGTAGTCTTAGGTGTTTTCTCCAGGAAAACAGCTCGGGGGGTGTTCAAGGCTCGTTTTTTGGCCTGCTTGATCACCTTGGTGGGATATGCTCGTGCCTCCAATTTATCACACAAGAGGCCTGCTTGTTCTACAAAGTCTTCAGTCGATGAGCAATTCCTGCGATATCGCAAGAATTGGCCTACAGGCAAGTTATCCCTCAGTGCCCTAGGATGGTAGGATTTATAGTGCAGGAGGGAATACTTGTCAGTCGGTTTCTGATGGACATTAGTGACAAGTTTCTGATTTGCTGCTCTAATGTCTAGATCTAAATAGGTGGCTGTGGTGTTACTAATGGACCAAGTAAATTTAAGGCACTCATCGAGGACGTTAAGCCACTGGAGAAATCTGTCTAGGTCTGATGCAGTGCCCGTCCAGATACACAGCACATCGTCAATATATCTCTTCCAGAGGGCAATGCTCCTCTGGAAGGGATTGGTGCAATGTGAGATATGGTTCGACTCGAATTGGCCCACATAGATGCATGCTAGACTGGGGGCAAATGTAGCCCCCATCAAGGTACCGGACACTTGCAGGTATAGCTGATCCTTGTAGGCAAAAAAGTTTTTTGTGAGTGCTAATTCAATGCATTGGAGCACGAAGGTTTGGGGGACATCATAGAACCATTCGCATGACCCCAGGGCTCGTGCTGCTGCCACCAGCGTTGCTTCCTGGGGGATGCTGGTATATAATGATTCTATGTCAATCGTGACTAGAAATTGCTGTTGAGGATCAAACTTGATATCTTCCAAGATTTTTAAGACTGCGGTGGTATCCTGCACAAAAGAGGGTTGCGTAATGACACATTCCCTCAGATAAAAGTCTGCATACTGTGACAATGGTTCCAAAACAGATTGGATCCCCGATACTATGGGGCGTCCCGGGGGGGCCTCTGTACCTTATGGATTTTTGGAATGATGTAGAAAGCAGGGGTCCTGGGTTTTTCATTGATCAAAAATTCCGCTTCCTTTGCTGTAAGCCATTTCTTTGCTTTCGCCTCAGCGACCATGGTATGAATGGTCATTTGTAAATTTTTGGTGGGGTCTCTCACAAGAGGCTGGTAATTGTGGCGCACATCAAGTAATTTGGCCACCTCCATCTCATAGTCTGCGGTATCCAGTATCACCACCGCTCCCCCCTTATCGGCAGGTTTGATGGTGATACTGGAATTACGCTGGAGGGCATGTACTGCTAGCCAATCAGCCTGTGTCATGTTGCTGTGGCTGTAGCCCTGCTGTTGTTCCTCCAAAGAGGTAATGTCTTGCATGATTTTCTGTTCAAAGACAAATACTTCGGGGCCAATCAAATGATTGGGGGGGCAAAATTGGGAAGGTCGTCGCAAATTGGTGGAAAAAACAGAGGGTTCCTCAGTTTCCTTTTCGTGGAAGAACTTTTTTTATTTGATCTTCCTCATCAGTCCATAAAGTTCTCCCCGCAGCTTAAAGCTGTCATGTTTAGGGGTCGGCACATACCCCAGGCCTTTATTTAAAACCCTATGCTCGTCTAGTGTTAGCGTATGAGATGATAGATTAACCACAATGTCATTCTCCTTCCTGGTTAAAGGGGTGTTCTGCCCCTGCTGCGAGTGATTCTGGGTGAGAAGCTCTGCCACGACGAGTTGTTGTTGTGGCATGCTCTGCCTCTGCCCCTCCCCCTGTAGCTGGTCCCTCTCTGGTCTGGGGGGCGCTGTTCTAAAAAATCCCTCAGCATTACTCCCAGATCTTCGTTGGTCCTGTCTAAGGTGTTAAATCTTACTCTTTGATTAGAGCTGGACGTAGAGGCAGAAGTCGAAGGTTGTGCATTGCAATCATCCTCTTCACTGCTAGTATTATCGAATGTCCAGGTATTGAACGTCCGTTTACCTTATCGACGTCCACCCCGTGCCCCTCGTGTGTAGTGTGGTGTTTCTGGGGGTTGCTGGTAATGGCTATCCTCTACATAAGGGAAGGCCCATTCATGGCTGAATCTATCTAGATTCCTTTTTAGCCCCTTCATTTTTTGATTCACCATATAGATTTGGTATTCACCAACATCACTTTGAATTGTGGACAGCTGTCCTTTAATATCTTTTATGGTGGTGTCTGCCTTAAGAGCAGTTTCCAGATCTAATATTTCTTTTAGCAGTTCCTCACTCAGTCTCTTCGCGGTGTTAATGATTAATACTAACCAGTCCCGGGTGCATTTGTTTGCTATATAGCTCCAATCCACCCGGAACCGCTTGTCCTCTAGAAAGATTTTAGGTTCTATACGGACCAGGAGGCTGGCTGGGGCTGCCCCTGCCCGCAGATATTCTGTCATAAGGGCACCATGAAGGGCTATTCTAACCTGCCGTTTTTTGGTATTGGATAGTTTTTCCCATTCTTTCCTAGCTGATGCAACACCATTAAGGGGTGCATTAGGGAGCAGTGATGGCCCTGACAAGATGGATGCAATATGTTCATCAGTAAAGGCCAGACAATACTGGTCCATTCTGTAAACGAGATGTACAGGCGCCGGATCAAGAACCCACGGGTGCTTGTATACGCAGTCAATCAAGTGTTTGTGTGTGTGAATGTATCTCCAGTGTAATATGGGGGCTATTCGAATAGTGTGTCTAGTGATATTCGCTGTATTTTCAATAAAAGCTATCACGGCTAAGCTGCCGTTCTCATAGTCATCAACAAAACTGGAGCCAAGGGGGTCTAATAGGCAGGCCCCCCCCACTCATAACCATCTACACAACAAGACCTGCCTTGAACAATGACTTTTATCTTACTGAGCTCAGTGAACACATCCTACTCAGCGACCCTGGTACTTATAAAGCCTATTACAATCTGTACCATCTATGCGGCACTGTTTGCCAGTCTCTAGGTGGGTCTAGTGTCACAAGCTCTTGGACCTCCTACGTGTCAACGTGTATTAATAACAAAGTTTCCCTGGTGCTCTATTTCCCCAATGGTATATAAGAGAAATGAGGGCTCAACAAATCCCTGCGATGTAGTGCCTTTTCAAATGCCGCCAGGAGAGAAGTGCAGAAAGGTGCAAAAAAGTGAGAAGGACGACAGTGCCTCACGGAAGTAACCCCGATGAGGAAATGCAGACAGGTACTCGCCTGCTACCTCACGTTCTCATCATAGGCAACTGCCGACCAGGTTAAAGAAAAAGAATAAATGAAAATTCTAATGTAAACCTTAACTGACTAGTGTTTTGTGGAACTAATAATCAAACTGTGTCTATGTTCCAATAAATAATAAAGTGAGTGTCGACCCCAAAAGGACACGGGAGACTGAGTCTGATCAGGACCCACGTCACTCCCAATTAAAACCGGGCAAGACCACACTAGCTATATGCAACTTTATTCTGTGCTGTGTGTCTGTCCAATAAAAACCAACATGTTTCATTGCCTATTTAAATTAGCGACAACTTCTTCAGGGCTAGGGTCGACTGGCCTCTCTGCTTTACTAGTCCTGACCAGTGTTATCTCTATCAGCACCTGAGGGAAACACAATTAAAAAACACACACATTCAATGTAGCATTCCCATTACTAATAGAGGTTATCCACACATTCATGAGAGCAATTTGTGACTGCGAGGACATCAGTGACTCATATTTACCGTGAGGGTTGCTCACTTACAGCATACCTCAACCCTCGGTATTGGTTGGTATGTGTTGCCTCGGATAGTTCAAAATTGCTTGTTCCTTAGCCGCGGATTCGCGTTTCTAAATACATGGAAACAAAACTTAAAATTACAAGCAGGAACGCGCATGCGTGGATGTAAGTTGAAGGTGGGGGCGGCCATCTTGTGTACACCGGCTCGGCTGCCTATTATTGATCGTATATGATATCAGTTATCCATTGAACTCGTACCGCTAGAGACTGCACCCTAGTCGGAACATTACACCGAGTACTGCCCACCTCATTAGTGCAGTTATGTTACAAGTATAAGGAACTGACAAATTATTTATTTATGCAAATATTGTCATTTGTTACACCCGTAAATATCATCAACAGCCACTTACTATTGACTCAACACCCTAACTGTTGCTGATCAATCGCTCTGATGATATAGAGAGATAAGAGGGGATTACCCAGCTACTATAAGAGTGTAATCATCTCTAAGTGGTGTTATATTGCAGTAGGTGTCATTGAGTTTACATTATTAATACACCACCTTGTTCCAATCAATGTAGTCATTTAAGCCCTCTTGGTCTGCTTTCTCCTGGAAAATCCAGCGCGCCTCCTTAGTTATTAATCTGGCTTCCATATTGTGAATGTCACCCTGCACTCGCTCCAGTATAACCCAGCGGAGGTCTTGGGGACTGTGTCTAGCTGTCACAAAATATTGGACCAATTTTGTAGTCAATTTCCCCACACGGATGGTACTCAGGTGTTCTTGGACTCTAATCTTCACTTTGCGTGTGGTAAGGCCAATGTAGTGAAGGCCACATGGGCACGTCAGTCTGTATATGACGTTATTCGTGTTGCAGTTGCTAAATGCATTTAGGTACCATGTTCTGCCACCTCCCAATGTGACACTTTTAGTAGGGGTGGTAAGTTCACACACAGTACATCCGCCACATTGACAATGACACCTACTGCAATATAACACCACTTAGAGATGATTACACTCTTATAGTAGCTGGGTAATCCCCTCTTATCTCTCTATATCATCAGAGCGATTGATCAGCGCGAGGTGCATTTAAACAGGAAGTAGGCTCGGAGTCCGTGATGGAGGTTGAATAGCATCCGGAACTCCGAGCCGATGAGGTGAGAGCGTGAGCAGGCCACTAGCTGTAGTGCAAATTATTCTCTGCAGGGGCGGACATAGTTTTAGCTGTCTTGAGTGAGGGTAAGAGGGAGCCATTGTAATACTGATAGTGAGATGACTTTGGCATTGCACTAAAAAGGCGTATGCAGGTTTGAGTTAATATCGTGCTGATAATGGCTATGTGAGTGAATTTGGGAGCGCGATGGGGTCTAGATGTGCATTGGACCATACAGACAAGCCACCAGGTTCATTGAGACAGTGGGCGCTAGGTCTCCAATATTTCAATATTCAAATACACGCGGGTGACTCATAGGCATAACAAAATGTCGGTAGTATCATTTGTAGCCGGTTATAATGAGATAACGAGCTCGAGTGTTTTTGAGTATAAGAACATGAATGCTGGTTGCCGCAAAATCTACAAAACTCGCGTTCCTGCTTGTAATTTTAAGTTTTGTTTCCATGTATTTAGAAACGCGAATCCGCGGCTAAGGATCAAGCAATTTTGAACTATCCGAGGCAACACATACCAACCAATACCGAGGGTTGAGGTATGCTGTAAGTGAGCAACCCTCACGGTAAATATGCGTCACTGATGTCCTCGCAGTCACAAATTGCTCTCATGAATGTGTGGATAACCTCTATTAGTAATGGGAATGCTACATTGAATGTGTGTGTTTTTTAATTGTGTTTCCCTCAGGTGCTGATAGAGATAACACTGGTCAGGACTAGTAAAGCAGAGAGGCCAGTCGACCCTAGCCCTGAAGAAGTTGTCGCTAATTTAAACAGGCAACGAAACGTTGGTTTTTTTTGGACAGACACACAGCACAGAATAAAGTTGCATATAGCTAGTGTGGTCTTGCCCGGTTTTAATTGGGAATGACGTGGGTCCTGATCAGACTCAGTCTCCCGTGTCCCTTTATGGGTTGACACTCACTTTATTATTTATTGGAACATAGACACAGTTTGATTATTAGTTCCACAAAACACTAGTCAGTTAAGGTTTACATTAGAATTTTCATTTATTCTTTTTCTTTAACCTTGTCGGCAGTTGCCTATGATGAGAACGTGAGGTAGCAGGCGAGTACCTGTCTGCATTTCCTCGTCGGGGTTACTTCCGTGAGGCACTGTCGTCCTTCTCACTTTTTTGCACCTTTCTGCACTTCTCTCCTGGCGGCATTTGAAAAGACACTACATCGCAGGGATTTGTTGAGCCCTCATTTCTCTTATATCATTGCGGAAATAGAGCACCAGGGAAACTTTGTTATTAATACACGTTGACACGTAGGAGGTCCAAGAGCTTGTGACACTAGACCCACCTAGAGACTGGCAAACAGTGCCGCATAGATGGTACAGTATGTAATAGGCTTTATAAGTACCAGGGTCGCTGAGTAGGATGTGTTCACTGAGCTAAGTAAGATAAAAGTCATTGTTCAAGGCAGGTCTTGTTGTGTAGATAGTTATGAGTGGGGGGCGACCTGCCTATTAGACCCCCTTGGCTCCAGTTTTGTTGATGACTATGAGAACGGCAGATTAGCCGTGAGAGCTTTTATTGAAAATACAGCGAATATCACTAGACACACTATTCGAATAGCCCCCATATTACACTGGAGATACATTCACACACACAAACATTTGATTGACTGCGTATACGAGCACCCGTGGGTTCTTGATCCGGCGCCTGTACATCTCGTTCACAGAATGGACCAGTATTGTCTGGCCTTTACTGATGAACATATTGCATCCATCTTGTCAGGGCCATCACTGCTCCCTAATGCACCCCTTAGTGGTGTTGCATCAGCTAGGGAAGAATGGGAAAAACTATCCAATACCAAAAAATGGCAGGTTAGAATAGCCCTTCATGGTGCCCTTATGACAGAATATCTGCGGGCAGGGGCAGCCCCAGCCAGCCTCTTGGTCCGTATAGAACCTAAAATCTTTCTAGAGGACAAGCGGTTCCGGGTGGATTTGAGCTATATAGCAAACAAATGCACCCGGGACTGGTCAGTATTAATCATTAACACCGCGAAGAGACTGAGTGAGGAACTGCTAAAAGAAATATTAGATCTGGAAACTGCTCTTAAGGCAGACACCACCATAAAAGATATTAAAGAACAGCTGTCCACAATTCAGAGTGATGTTGGTGAATACCAAATCTATATGGTGAATCAAAAAATGAAGGGGATAAAAAGGAATCTAGATAGATTCAGCCATGAATGGGCCTTCCCTTATGTAGAGGATAGCCATTACCAGCAACCCCCAGAAACACCACACTACACACGAGGGGCACGGGGTGGACGTCGACAAGATAAACGGACGTTCAATAACTGGACATTCGATAATACTAGCAGTGAAGAGGATGATTGCAATGCACAACCTTCGACTTCTGCCTCTACGTCCAGCTCTAATCAAAGAGTAAGATTTAACACCTTAGACAGGACCAACGAAGATCTGGGAGTAATGCTGAGGGATTTTTTAGAACAGCGCCCCCCAGACCAGAGAGGGACCAGCTACAGGGGGAGGGGCAGAGGCAGAACACGCCACAACAACAACTCGTCGTGGCAGAGCTTCTCACCCAGAATCCCTCGCAGCAGGGGCAGAACACCCCTTTAACCAGGAAGGAGAATGACATTGTGGTTAATCTATCATCTCATACGCTAACACCAGACAAGCATAGGGTTTTAAATAAAGGCCTGGGGTATGTGCCAACCCCTAAACATGACAGCTTTAAGCTGCGGGGAGAACTTTATGGACTGATGAGGAAGATCACATTAAAAAAGTTCTTCCACGAAAAGGAAACTGAGGAACCCTCTGTTTTTTCCACCAATTTGCGACGACCTTCCCAATTTTGCCCCCCAATCATTTGATTGGCCCCGAAGTGTTTGTCTTTGAACAGAAAATCATGCAAGACATTACGTCTTTGGAGGAACAACTGCAGGGCTACAGCCACAGCAACATGACACAGGCTGATTGGCTAGCAGTACATGCCCTCCAGCGTAATTCCAGTATCACCATCAAACCTGCCGATAAGGGGGGAGCGGTGGTGATACTGGATACCGCAGACTATGAGATGGAGGTGGCCAAATTACTTGATGTGCGCCACAATTACCAGCCTCTTGTGAGAGACCCCACCAAAAATTTACAAATGACCATTCATACCATGGTCGCTGAGGCGAAAGCAAAGAAATGGCTTACAGCAAAGGAAGCGGAATTTTTGATCAATGAAAAACCCAGGACCCCTGCTTTCTACATCATTCCAAAAATCCATAAGGTACAGAGGCCCCCCCCGGGACGCCCCATAGTATCGGGGATCCAATCTGTTTTGGAACCATTGTCACAGTATGCAGACTTTTTTCTGAGGGAATGTGTCATTACGCAACCCTCTTTTGTGCAGGATACCACCGCAGTCTTAAAAATCTTGGAAGATATCAAGTTTGATCCTCAACAACAATTTCTAGTCACGATTGACATAGAATCATTATATACCAGCATCCTCCAGGAAGCAACGCTGGTGGCAGCATCACGAGCCCTGGGGTCATGCGAATGGTTCTATGATGTCCCCCAAACGTTCGTGCTCCAATGTATTGAATTAGCACTCACAAAAAACTTTTTTGCCTACAAGGATCAGCTATACCTGCAAGTGTCCGGTACCTCGATGGGGGCTACATTTGCCCCCAGTCTAGCATGCATCTATGTGGGCCAATTCGAGTCGAACCATATCTCACATTGCACCAATCCCTTCCAGAGGAGCATTGCCCTCTGGAAGAGATATATTGACGATGGGCTGTGTATCTGGACGGGCACTGCATCAGACCTAGACAGATTTCTCCAGTGGCTTAACGGCCTCGATGAGTGCCTTAAATTTACTTGGTCCATTAGTAACACCACAGCCACCTATTTAGATCTAGACATTAGAGCAGCAAATCAGAAACTTGTCACTAATGTCCATCAGAAACCGACTGACAAGAATTCCCTCCTGCACTATAAATCCTACCATCCTAGGGCACTGAGGGATAACTTGCCTGTAGGCCAATTCTTGCGATATCACAGGAATTGCTCATCGACAGAAGACTTTGTAGAACAAGCAGGCCTCTTGTGTGATAAATTGGAGGCACGAGCATATCCCACCAAGGTGATCAAGCAGGCCAAAAAACGAGCCTTGAACACCCCCCGAGCTGTTCTCCTGGAGAAAAGACCTAAGACTACAGGGGAATGTATCCCCGTAGTCACTACCTTTGGCCCCCTGTTGACCAAAATCAGACAGGTGATTAGGAAACACTGGCCACTACTTAATACACCCACCATGATCATGCCCCAACCTCGCTTTGCTTTTAAGCGTTCAACCAATTTACGTGATCGCCTTGTACACTCACGACCCAAGTGTGAGATTAAGATCACAGGGATTCCGCCAGGACACTATCAATGTGGCGGATGTACTGTGTGTGAACTTACCACCCCTACTAAAAGTGTAACATTGGGAGGTGGCAGAACATGGTACCTAAATGCATTTAGCAACTGCAACCCGAATAACGTCATATACAGACTGACGTGCCCATGTGGCCTTCACTACATTGGCCTTACCACACGCAAAGTGAAGATTAGAGTCCAAGAACACCTGAGTACCATCCGTGTGGGGAAATTGACTACAAAATTGGTCCAACATTTTGTGACAGCTAGACACAGTCCCCAAGACCTCCGCTGGGTGATACTGGAGCGAGTGCAGGGTGACATTCACAATATGGAAGCCAGATTAATAACTAAGGAGGCTCGCTGGATTTTCCAGGAGAAAGCAGACCAAGAGGGCTTAAATGACTACATTCATTGGAACAAGGTGGTGTATTAATAATGTAAACTCAATGACACCTACTGCAATATAACACCACTTAGAGATGATTACACTCTTATAGTAGCTGGGTAATCCCCTCTTATCTCTCTATATCATCAGAGCGATTGATCAGCAACAGTTAGGGTGTTGAGTCAATAGTAAGTGGCAGTTGATGATATTTACGGGTGTAACAAATGACAATATTTGCATAAATAAATAATTTGTCAGTTCCTTACACTTGTAACATAACTGCACTAATGAGGCGGGCAGCACTCGGTGTAATGTTCCGACTAGGGTGCAGTCTCTAGCGGTACGAGTTCAATGGATAACTGATATCATATATGATCAATAATAGGCAGCCGAGCCGGTGTACACAAGATGGCCGCCCCCACCTTCAACTTACATCCACGCATGCGCGCAGTTTAGCGCGAGGTGCATTTAAACAGGAAGTAGGCTCGGAGTCCGTGATGGAGGTTGAATAGCATCCGGAACTCCGAGCCGATGAGGTGAGAGCGTGAGCAGGCCACTAGCTGTAGTGCAAATTAGAACCGTGGCATTTTATTCTCTGCAGGTGCGGACATAGTTTTAGCTGTCTTGAGTGAGGGTAAGAGGGAGCCATTGTAATACCGATAGTGAGATGACTTTGGCATTGCACTAAAAAGGCGTATGCAGATTTGAGTTAATATCGTGCTGATAATGGCTATGTGAGTGAATTTGGGAGCGCGATGGGGTCTAGATGTGCATTGGACCATACAGACAAGCCGCCAGGTTCATTGAGACAGTGAGCGCTAGGTCTCCAATATTTCAATATTCAAATACACGCGGGTGACTCATAGGCATAACAAAATGTCGGTAGTATCATTTGTAGCCGGTTATAATGAGATAATGAGCTCGAGTGTTTTTGAGTATAAGAACATGAATGCTGGTTGCCGCAAAATCTACAAAACTCGCGTTCCTGCTGGTAATTTTAAGTTTTGTTTCCATGTATTTAGAAACGCGAATCCGCGGCTAAGGAACAAGCAATTTTGAACTATCCGAGGCAACACATACCAACCAATACCGAGGGTTGAGGTATGCTGTAAGTGAGCAACCCTCACGGTAAATATGAGTCACTGATGTCCTCGCAGTCACAAATTGCTCTCATGAATGTGTGGATAACCTCTATTAGTAATGGGAATGCTACATTGAATGTGTGTGTTTTTTAATTGTGTTTCGCTCAGGTGCTGATAGAGATAACACTGGTCAGGACTAGTAAAGCAGAGAGGCCAGTCGACCCTAGCCCTGAAGAAGTTGTCGCTAATTTAAACAGGCAACAAAACATGTTGGTTTTTATTGGACAGACACACAGCACAGAATAAAGTTGCATATAGCTAGTGTGGTCTTGCCCGGTTTTAATTGGGAGTGACGTGGGTCCTGATCAGACTCAGTCTCCCGTGTCCTTTTGGGGTCGACACTCACTTTATTATTTATTGGAACATAGACACAGTTTGATTATTAGTTCCACAAAACACTAGTCAGTTAAGGTTTACATTAGAATTTTCATTTATTCTTTTTCTTTAACCTGGTCGGCAGTTGCCTATGATGAGAACGTGAGGTAGCAGGCGAGTACCTGTCTGCATTTCCTCGTCAAGGTTACTTCCGTGAGGCACTGTCATCCTTCTCACTTTTTTGCACCTTTCTGCGCTTCTCTCCTGGCGGCATTTGAAAAGGCACTACATCGCAGGGATTTGTTGAGCCCTCATTTCTCTTATATACCATTGGGGAAATAGAGCACCAGGGAAACTTTGTTATTAATACACGTTGACACGTAGGAGGTCCAAGAGCTTGTGACACTAGACCCACCTAGAGACTGGCAAACAGTGCCGCATAGATGGTACAGATTGTAATAGGCTTTATAAGTACCAGGGTCGCTGAGTAGGATGTGTTCACTGAGCTAAGTAAGATAAAAGTCATTGTTCAAGGCAGGTCTTGTTGTGTAGATGGTTATGAGTGGGGGGGCGACCTGCCTATTAGACCCCTTGGCTCCAGTTTTGTTGATGACCCCATCCCCCAGGGCCTGCACCCTAATTTTTTTGTTGAAATTTTTTTATTTTGGAAGGGGGCTGCGTGGCCCCCCTCCCAAGGCCTTAATCGGCCCTGGGGACCCCAACCCCCGGGTCATGGCCTTTTTTTAATATTCTTTAGGAGGGGGCTGCGTTGCCCCCCTCCTCAGGCCACTTATGGCCCCGGGGACCCCATCCCCGGGGCCGGCCTTTGTTTTTTATTATTTTTTAAAAATATATAATTATAGAAACACCTAGGACATGCTGGACAAACCGTATGTACCTATCACCATGACGATTTGTGTGATATTCATTAAAAGGCGACTATGCATACAATAAATCCACGTGGAATGTATTTACACCGCTAGTGAAGCTCTGACGTGTCTGACACCCTACCGTGCCTAATCCCGGCGCCCCCGCCGGTGGGTACTCTTCAAGTAGACACCCTTGTTGTTTATTTATACAAACATGGTTAGCTATTGACGGGCACATTTAATACACAGGCACACCAAGCCATTCAAAGGGGATTCGACAAAAATTCGACCAAACTATGCAAGAAACCCCCTTCACGGTTAATAAAACACACATCCACCGCCGGATGTGTAATACTTTTTATTTTACTCTCTGGAAAGCAGTCGAACCTCACTTGAGAGTCACAGCGTGCTCCAGGCTGAGCCCAATGCTGTGTTACACCCACCAGTGCCTGCCGAGTGCCACACACCTCTGTGTTGTATTCCACCAGCTAGTGCGTATGCTATGACACTCTCTAGCCCATGTGCACTGTAACACCACCCTGTGAATATATCATGCCACACTTGCCTTGGCACAGGTTATATTGCCCGATCTAACGTGACTTCCTCGATGCCTATGTTATAACGCACAGCGCTATGCCATACATATTACAATCTGGGATGCATATCTTTGTCACAGTGCATATGCAACGTTACACGCCCAGCACATATTTTATATTACAACTTTAGAGACTAGTTAGGTTACACAACACTGCCCTGTGCATATTACACTCCAAGGCGCATATCGCATAGCACGCTCTAGTGCCTGTGCTATCTCGCGCTCTCCAATGAATCTGTCATTGCGCACAATGTAATGCATCTTATATCACACTTTTTGGTGCATAGTTTATACCATATACTATATTTAGTTTTCATTTTCAATCGTGCTCTCAAGACTATGTTCTATATAACACTGCGTCCACCTACCCTTTTCACAGGCATTACATTTTGCGATGGGGGTGGAGGGTCAGGGGGTGTTTCGGCCAAGTGTGCCTGGAGTCACAGTCACAAACGTCCTCTTCTTCCTGAATAAAAGTGAGATTATGCTGCATACTTGTTCATATTTTAAGTAGTTCGCACAGACACACATTTTAAAAACAATAAAGTTCCTAATACCCACCTTCTCTGAACAGTTAGCTTGCTGCCCCATCCACCTCCTCCCTATCCTCTATTGTCTGAATCCATGGACTTGCCTCCTCCCTCCTGCCATGCATTGTCTGATGTGCTGCCACTGCCCTCCATTTAGCATGATGTACCAGTCTACTCCTCCTGCCCTCCATTGCCCAATTCTATGGCCCATCATTGACCTCTGGCTTAGCTCTGTGCTTAGCTTGCTGCCCCTATTCTCCTTCCCCCTGTCCTCCGATGTATTTGTGCATGCCCCTGCTCCATCCTTTTTGTCCATCATGTTCCATGGACCTGCCACTCCTATCTACTCTGAGTGTTCTGTTGAGCTGCCACTCCCCTCCCACCTGCCTAGCATTGTCAGATGACTGTAACCTGTCCCTGCCACTTCCACCCTGCCTGTCCACGTGCCATGCCCCTATCCCCTTCCTCCTGTCCTCCATGGTCCATTTTACTGCCACACCCTTCCGCCCTCCCTGGTGTGTTGTGCTGCAACTGCTCCTCCTGCCTGCCCCGCACAGTCTGTTGTGAGGCCCCTTCCCGTGAACTCTCTTGTCTGTGCCCAGGTGCTGACCCTCCCTTCTATCCTCCATGGTCTTTTGTGCATGCCCCTGCACCCTCCTTCTCGCCCATCATAGCCATTGTGCTGCCACTAAGCCTCCTGCTTGCCATGCATGGTCTTCTGTGCTGCCATGGCCCCTCCCACCTTCCCTGTGTGGTCAGCTAGCTGCCCCTGACCCCTCCCACCTTCCCTCCATGGTCTGTGTGTATGCCATCATAGTATCACTGTTGCTCTCCATGGTCTGTATTGTTTCTAGTGCCCATCCTGCCTGACCTCCATGGTCATCTTGCTGCTCCTGCCCTGCCCCCTTGCCCCCAGCCGCCTGTTTCCATGTGCAGACCCCTATTCCCTCCCTCCTGGCTTGTCTGTTCAATTGTAATGCCCCTGATCCATCCCTCCTGCCCTTTATGGTCTGTTATGCTGCAGCTTTCTCTCCTGTCTGTTAATTATGGTCAGCTAGCTACCATTGCCTCTTTCCCCTCTGTTCTCTGTTGTCCATGTGCATGGTCCTGTCCCCTCCCTATTGCTTTCTATGGATTGTTGTGCTGCACTCCCGTCCCGCACGCCCTGTGTGGTGTATTGTGCTGCTGCAAACCCTGATACCTGCCCTGTAGGGTCAGATTGGTGCACCTCTCCATGTCCCTCCTGTCCTCTGTTATCCGAGTCCATGTCCCTACCCCAATTCCTCCTGGCTACCATGATCCAATGTACCATACTTGCGAACATTTTGAACTTGGTAAGAGGGAGATTTTGAAAAAAAACTGGGGTATTGATTTTCCCCTTTGAGTTACATTGAAAAAGAGGAGATTGTAGACAGGAGACAGATCAAATAAAGCCCATTTGAGCTTAAAAACATTGGACGTTTCCTGGCTGAAACGGGTCTGTTGGCATGTATGGTTGTACTACCACTGCCTCTTCCTTCTGCCCACAATGGTCTATTATATTGCCACAGCCTCTCTTGCCAGTCCTGTATTGTTGGTTTGTTGCCCCTGCCCCCCTTTCCACTGCCCTCCATAGTCTGTTGTGGTGCCACTGCCCTTCCTGCCTGCCCAGTGTGGTCAAATTGTTGCCTCTGCACTCTCCTACCTGCCTTCAATTTTCAGAGTCCGTGCCCCTGGCCTCTGCCTCTCAACAGAATCCCAATGAACAACTAGATTGCTAACATTCAATATTTATTACAAAAGTGTGGAACGCCTGACGTCATGTTGATGTAATCAAAACTGTAATACCTAGAGCATTTCCTTTAGAAATTATATATATGAGAGGGTCTTATTTGCATCAAAATTATGGTTAGTGCTCTAAAAAACTAAAATGAGGACATATTTTCTGAGTTTTCAAATAGCGACAAAGAACTTTTAAATTATTTGTAATCTTTATGTTTTTTAATCCAGTTGACCACTTGATTAAATGTTGCACTTAGGGGAGAGGATGTGGTGTTACTTCCAGAGCTGCAGACTTTGCAACTGGGGAACCAGGTTGGAGTTTCTGCTTCAGCTCAACATTCTGTGATTCTGGTCAAATCACTTAATCTCCCCATGTCTACAACCAAAATGAATTTGATCATGTGTGATGTAACCAATGCTCATGTAAAGCACTCCAATACCTGACAAGTCTGCACTATATAAAAATGCAAATACACAAAAAATAAGTGTTTTGCACACTTCTGTCACTGGGCTACATGTGGGCTACATCTGGGTGATATATGTGCTGCATTTGGGTTCTTTTGTCTCTGGTGGCCATCTTGGGAGATTTATTTGTTATGAAGTTTTCTCATTTCCTCATTTACTGCAGTCTGCTCAGTAGGAAATACTTTCAGTTTTTTACTTTGGTTCCATCAAGAAGGCATTCAGATGTGTCACACATTTGCCATAAATTCTGAATGTTAGCACTGTAGTTGCTCATTAGATCACTGTAGTAAAGCTACTGCTCACCAGGGAAGTCTGCTGCTGGTATTCAAAGTGCATGTTTCAGTCTGCATGTCAGAATTTTTTTATGAAATAGAAGAGGATTTGAGAAGTCAAAATGTTCCCTAATTTTTCTTTCTGCAGCACTAATCATAATTTCTATGGCAAAATGAACCTCCTCATTTTGTTCCGTTGTAAATTAAATGTTTTAAGTGTTACCACTTTATTCCAATCAAGATGGCTTCAGGTGTGCCATACGTTTGTCATAAGTAAGACTGTTAGCGCTCTAGTTGTTCGTTAGAACATTCTGGGACATTCTGTCATTGGGCTATACTTGGGCTACATCTGGGTGATATTTGGGCTACATTTGGGCTCTTTTGTCTCTGGTGTCCATTTTGGGAGAATTATTTGTTATGAAGTTTCCTAATTTCCTCATTTACTACAGTCTCCTCAGTAGGAAATACTTTCAGTTTTTTACTTTGATTCCATCGAGAAGGCATTCAGATTTGTCTAGCTACTGCTTACCAGGGAAGTCTGCTACTGGTATTGAATAGTATTGGTATAATTGGTAGTGCATATTTCAGTCTGCATGTCAGAATTTTTTTATGAAATAGAAGAGGATTTGAGAAGTCACTCAAAATGTGCCCTAATTTTTCTTTCTGCAGCACTAATCATACTTTCTATGGCAAAATGAACCCCCTCATTCTGTTCCTTTTTCAATTAAATGTTTTAAGAGTTACCACTTTATTCCAATCAAAATGGCTTCAGGTGTGCAATACGTTTGTCATAAGTAGGACTGTTAGCGCTCTAGTTGTTCTTTAGAACACTCTGGGAAGCTGCAGTAGATAACAAAGGAATCAACTGACAGTCTCTGCCCTTGTTGGATGACTTCATTCTCACATGACTGAGAAAGATAATGTGAATTTACAGAAAATATGCTCTCAGTTTAGCTGATAGATCACCTTCCAAATCTCTGTGGGAAAAGCATGAGACAATTGTTTTCTCTCAAACATGATTCATGATATCACAGCAGAAGGCTTTTTCACATGGTAAAATCACCTTAGAACACACCACAATTGCTAAAATGAGTATGGTACCATCAACAAATTTATAATGTAACTAAAGTCTTAAAACCTTCTATTAACTGCAATGCTTTTTAATGAGGTGCTATCATGTATATTGGTCCAAAGATGGCTGCCAACACTTCTTGGATGAAGTACTGACAGCCAATCAGATCTCACAATGAGATGTGTGGTTAGGTTCCGCCCAGATATATCTATCTTTTTAACTCTCAGGAACTACTGAACGGATTTACACCATTTAAGCAAAAGGCACAAGTCTGAACTGAGGACTACCTCTTTGCCAAACTTGGTGTAATTCCGTTCAGCAGTTCGGGCTGTAGCTGCGTCAACAGGTCCTATGGAAAAATGCATGGGGAAAATGGGTTTTGCGACCCCCCTTTTTTCTCGGCCCCCGCTTGACGAATCACCGTGGAATTTTCAGGATAGGAGCGGACTGGAGCTGGCCAAAAGTTTGGATTCGTCAATCGGCGCCAACGTTATTCCAAACAGAATGTTGCAGATTTCTTATGGAAAATAGGTCCTAACTATAACTACCTACTGGCAACTGCCAGTAGGAAATATATATATATATATATATATATATATATATATATATATATATATATATATATATATATATTACCTACTGGCGGTCGCCAGTAGGTAGTTAAAGTTAGGACCACGTTTCCATAGGAAATCCGCAACATTCTATTTGGAATAACTTTGGCGCCGGTCGACGAATCCTCGCGAATTTTTCAAAATAGGTGGGGCGCCTACGCTCCGCTCCTACCCTGAAAGTCTCGGGGGGATTCGTCAAGCGGGGGCTGAGATAAAAGGGGGGTCCCAAAACGCGTTTTTCCCATGCATTTTTCCATAGGACCTTTAGACACAGCTACAGCCCGAACGGCTGAACAGAATTACTTGAAATTTGGCAGAGAGGTAGTCCTCAGGTCAAGGAAGTGCCTTTTGTAGGTTTGGTGTAAATCTGTTCAGTAGATTCAGAGAAAATAGCCTTTAAATCAATATATATATCTGAGCCAGCTTACGGTGCGCTTACGGTGCGCTTACCGTACGCGTACGGTGGCGTGCGCGAGCGCGATTCTGATTGGCTGTTAGATCTTAGTAAACATTCGAATCGGTCGAAACCAGGAAGCGGCGGCCGCCATTTCGTGTGTTTCATTTAGAAAAAAAAGGGTGATATCTTGAAAAGGGGGCAAGGGAGAGAGTTACAGACCCCCTAACATTTGTAAAGGGGTCAAAGAAGGACAGAAAAGTACAAAGAAAACTTTATTGATTTTAAAAAAAATCGCGGGGTACGCGTACGGTAAGCTCAACGTAGAAAAAAAAGAAATGAAATTCAGATTTAAGAGTTTAGATATTAGGGGGCTCTAAAAAGAGCCGTTGTGTTTATGAAGTGATTTGATTTTTTAGTGGTACCTACAAGTAAGTACCGATGCAGAGTCTAAGGTTCAAGAGGAAGACTCTGTTCCCTTCATCATTGAAGTGCACACCATCTCCTCTATAAATGTCTTGCATGTCGTAACGCAAGTTGTTGTGGTAAATGGAACCCATACCACAGTCTCTGAGGAAAGCAGAAACAGATTTGTTGACGTGCTTTCTTGCTTTGTCAATCTGCGGACAAAAATGATTGGACCAGTTCCATTTTTGCCTTTGGCATATGTTAGAAAAGACAAAGGCAGTTTTAGGGAAAAGTGAAAACAGTTGTGCAAAGGTGTCCTTCATAA
The DNA here is from genome assembly GCF_964204655.1 of Triturus cristatus. Classification (NCBI taxonomy): domain Eukaryota; kingdom Metazoa; phylum Chordata; class Amphibia; order Caudata; family Salamandridae; genus Triturus; species Triturus cristatus. The sequence goes on along the minus strand of NC_140591.1, from coordinate 554,003,178 downwards.
GCATTTCCAGACCTACCCCAGTCAAAGTGCCTAGGTCATTGCCACCACAGTGCACTATTATGAGGTCAGGGTGTTGGATTTGCATGAAGGATTTCACCAATGGCATCAATTGGTGCCACTTTAACCCTCTCTGACCAATCCATTTAATGTCTACCTTTGGCAAAGCAAGGTCTCTCACCATATCTGTTTTCTCTGCATACTTTTCACTCCAGAAGACATAGCTGTGCCCTACAATCCACACTGTGAACATCTTCAAAGGAGAAATGGATGCACTCAGGAGGTGAAATTCAGTAGAATGGTAAAAAGAAATGAAAGACAGTTTGGAAATGGAGGCATACATATTTTTTTTATAAAAAAAAGAACTGATTGGCTGTTTCATACCATTCTAGAATAAAAACTAGGCTGTATGTGTAAATTAATAGAAGCATGTTTTGTATTGGTACAGAAAAATGTGTTACCAAAGAACAGTACTATGGATTTGCTGTTAGGTTTGAAAAGTCAAGCACTCTTGCTCTGTGGAATTGAAACATTGTTTGGTGAACTTCTGACCTAACTCCACACAGCAGTGTTCCATGAGCTGTTGCTATGGTAGCAGGCAGAAGTCAAGTTGGGGGAAGGGTACTAGGCAGAAGTCAAGTTGGGGGAAGGGTACTTTTGGAAAAGGGTTGGGTTTTCAACCAATAGAAATGTGTGATTACATTTGAAAAAAAGGAGGAAGCACTGAGATTTGAAATTAACATGTATATGTGTGGAAAAAGAGAGGGAAAGTTTGCCATTATCTGGTTCTGCTGAGAGGAGAGAGGTGTAAAGAACAGAGATCCTGGCTCTGATAATCTGCTGTTTGAGTGCCACATTTCTTTCACAACTAACTAATTTTAAAGGTGAGTTTAGAGTTTGAGAGGGGATGTATATGGTAAATTAAGAAATGAATAATAGAAATGGAATTCCTTTTGTTGAAGTTGTGTTTATCATTTTCTGTTTTGGGAGAAATTTAAATGTGAGGAACTTGTAAAATAATATGGACTATGTTTTCACGATAAATTAAGGTGTACTGGTAAAAAAAAGGAATACTTTAAGGGTTTGAGGTTGCACTCAGTAATGCAAATACATACAGCATCAGTAAGGCTGGTTGCCCTTGCTGAAGTGTAGGCAGTCACCCAGGTTACAAATGGTGCTGGTTTGAAAAAGCAGTGTGGACATGTGCTGTTTTCAGAATCTGAAAAGTGGATTCAAGATGTGTCAGTATGTAAAAGTGTTTATCACTTGCCAAAAAAAAGAAAAGTAAGTGTGCTTTCAAATTGGCAAAGAAATTTCGTTTTGTGACTATTGTGAAAACATGACTCTGTGTGCAAATAGGAATTACAGGCAGAGATTTATTGCGTATTGCTCTGGAGATTTCACATTTGCATTAGATGGAAAGGGTGAGCCATTTTTTTTGTGTAGAAGCAGATTCTTAGCACACACCCAGCTGCTTATCCTCTGGAATCATGCACAGTATTCACAACCGAGTGGGGTTTGAGGTTTCAGTCAGTAATGCAAACACATTCAGCATCACTAAGGCTGGTTGCCCTTGCTGGAGTGTAGTCAGTCACCCAGGTTACACATGGTGCTGGTCTGAAAAAGCAGTTTGGACATGTGCTTTTTTAAGAATCTAAAAAGTGGATTCAAAATGTGTCAGTCTGTAAAAGTGTTTATCACTTGCCAAAAAAAAGAGTAGTGAGTGTGCTTTCAAATTGGCAAAGAAATTTCGTTTTGTGACTAATATGAAAACATCACTCTGTGTGCAAAGAGGAATTACAGGCAGAGATTTATTGCGTATTGCTCTGGTGATTTCACAGTTGCATTAGATGGAATGGGGGAGCCATTTTTTTTGTGTAGAAGCAGACTCTTAGCACAAACCCAGCTGCTTATCCTCTGGAATCATGCACAGTATTCACAACCGAGTGGGGTTTGAGGTTTCAGTCAGTAATGCAAATACATACAGCATCAGTAAGGCTGGTTGCCCTTGCTGGAGTGTAGGCAGTCACCCAGGTTACACATGGTGCTGGTCTGAAAAAGCAGTTTGGACATGTGCTGTTTTCAGAATCTGAAAAGTGGATTCAAGATGTGTCAGTCTGTAAAAGTGTTTATCACTTGCCAAAAAAAAGAGTAGTAAGTGTGCTTTCAAATTGGCAAAGAAATTTCGTTTTGTGACTAATATGAAAACATCACTCTGTGTGCAAAGAGGAATTACAGGCAGAGATTTATTGCGTATTGCTCTGGTGATTTCACAGTTGCATTAGATGGAAAGGGTGAGCCATTTTTTTTGTGTAGAAGCAGACTCTTAGCACACACCCAGCTGCTTATCCTCTGGTATCATGCACAGTATTCACAACCGAGTGGGGTTTGAGGTTTCAGTCAGTAATGCAAACACATTCAGCATCACTAAGGCTGGTTGCCCTTGCTGGAGTGTAGTCAGTCACCCAGGTTACACATGGTGCTGGTCTGAAAAAGCAGTTTGGACGTGTGCTTTTTTAAGAATCTAAAAAGTGGATTCAAAATGTGTCAGTCTGTAAAAGTGTTTATCACTTGCCAAAAAAAAGACTAGTAAGTGTGCTTTCAAATTGGCAAAGAAATTTCGTTTTGTGACTAATGTGAAAACATGACTCTGTGTGCAAAGAGGAATTACAGGCAGAGATTTATTGCGTATTGCTCTGGTGATTTCACAGTTGCATTAGATGGAAAGGGGGAGCCATTTTTTGTGCAGCAGCAGACTCTTAGCACACACCCAGCTGCTTATCCTGTGGAATCATGCACAGTATTCACAACCGAGTGGGGTTTGAGGTTTCAGTCAGTAATGCAAACACATTCAGCATCAGTAAGGCTGGTTGCCCTTGCTGGAGTGTAGTCAGTCACCCAGGTTACACATGGTGCTGGTCTGAAAAAGCAGTTTGGACATGTGCTTTTTTAAGAATCTAAAAAGTGGATTCAAAATGTGTCAGTCTGTAAAAGTGTTTATCACTTGCCAAAAAAAAGAGTAGTGAGTGTGCTTTCAAATTGGCAAAGAAATTTCGTTTTGTGACTAATATGAAAACATGACTCTGTGTGCAAAGAGGAATTACAGGCAGAGATTTATTGCGTATTGCTCTGGTGATTTCACAGTTGCATTAGATGGAATGGGGGAGCCATTTTTTCGGTGTAGAAGCAGACTCTTAGCACACACCCAGCTGCTTATCCTCTGGAATCATGCACAGTATTCACAACCGAGTGGGGTTTGAGGTTTCAGTCAGTAATGCAAATACATACAGCATCAGTAAGGCTGGTTGCCCTTGCTGGAGTGTAGGCAGTCACCCAGGTTACACATGGTGCTGGTCTGAAAAAGCAGTTTGGACATGTGCTGTTTTCAGAATCTGAAAAGTGGATTCAAGATGTGTCAGTCTGTAAAAGTGTTTATCACTTGCCAAAAAAAAGAAAAGTAAGTGTGCTTTCAAATTGGCAAAGAAATTTCGTTTTGTGACTAATATGAAAACATGACTCTGTGTGCAAAGAGGAATTACAGGCAGAGATTTATTGCGTATTGCTCTGGAGATTTCACATTTGCATTAGATGGAAAGGGTGAGCCATTTTTTTGTGTAGAAGCAGACTCTTAGCACACACCCAGCTGCTTATCCTCTGGAATCATGCATAGTATTCACAACCGAGTGGGGTTTGAGGTTTCATTCAGTAATGCAAATACATTCAGCATCACTAAGGCTGGTTGCCCTTGCTGGAGTGTAGTCAGTCACCCAGGTTACACATGGTGCTGGTCTGAAAAAGCAGTTTGGACATGTGCTTTTTTAAGAATCTGAAAAGTGGATTCAAAATGTGTCAGTCTGTAAAAGTACTTATCACTTGCCAAAAAAAAGAGTAGAAAGTATGCTTTGCAATTGGCAAAGAAATTTCGTTTTCTGTCTAATTTCAAAGCATGACTTTGTGTGCACACAGGAATTATTTTTAGATATTTAATTTGTGAAGGTGTTATTGTGATTTTCATTTATAGGAAAGGGGTTTATAGTATTTTAAGATTTCTAAAGAACATAAAAAATGTAGTAATATATTTAAATAAAATAAAGGAATTTTTTTTTAGTTTTTTTCAGGTATTGCTGAAGAGCAGTGAACAAAATTTAAGATGCCTACAAAATCCAGACTAAAGAAAGACCACAAAAAAAACCTATATTTGAAGACAACTGGAGGACCTAAGTTAGTTGGAGATGCTCATGTTGGGAAAAAGAAAAAATCTTCTGGTAAGCAGACAAAAGATTTTTTAAAGAACATATTCAAAAAAAGGAAAAATGTACAAAATGTCTGTACTGGAAAGAATGTTTTCAATAGAAAAGGACAGGAAAAAATTGAGAATTTAGTTAATGCAAATATACCTACGTAGAAAAATGTTTCAGAGAAGAGTTATGTCCAATTTGATAAAGGATGTGAAGAAATATAAGCAAAAGGCAAAATTTTACAAGAGAAAAAAAGAAATTGAAGCCATTGCAGCAAAGGCATTAGAATTAAAAAGGAAACTATTCATTTTAATTTTGAATAGGATGCGTACATTAGATAAAATGGTTAATGTACTGAAATCACAAAGCAAAAGGAAAAGAGTAGTGAACAGAACAAACTTTTGTAAAGTGTTTTTAGGAAAATGGATGCATAGTTCAAGTAGTGAACCTTTTTTTAATGAAGAGAGCTATTTTCAAAGTAATAGTTTGCTGCATGCAGTTGACACCAGAGGTCGTGCTTACGAAGTGAAAAATGGTTGCATAATGGAGAAGGAGATAATGGTTCCAAGAGATGAGGTACAAGTGATGGCGGATGAGGCTATGGGGAGACGTCCTAAAGCCCCAGTGTACACTTGGAATTGTAGTAGTATTTGCACTGTGCATCAGGAATCTATTGATAAATTTCGTGAGTTTCTAAGAGAATATAGTAAAAAAAGTGTAAAACAGAAGATTAAGGTGCTTCAAAGTCTAGATCCATGCAGAGTGAGAGAGAATACTGGTTTGCAGGGTCATGCTCTGGCTTGTCTATCTAGAAAAGTGTGTAATAGTGTTTTCCATCATTTTAGGATGCTGGCTGTTCATCATACTGAAATGAGAAAGTTTGTGAGACGGTTGTATTTTGCTAAAAGTCCAGCACTAAAGTTAGATGAATTGAATAGGGCTCTGTTCCGTGGGTCAGTATCAGATGTAGAGAAGGTTGTTGATGAAATTCAGTTTTGTTACTTTGGTCCTGAACAAAACAGTGCAGAAAAGGACACAGTAAATGAGGAAGAAGTGGAAGAGAATGTAGAACCATTTGTAAGTAAGACATTTAATGATCACATAACAAAATTTGAAAAAATCTCTAATGAAAGACCAAATATTACTTGTATTTGTTGCCGCAGAACTCATTATAGAAAACAAACCAGGTATGTTGATCTCTATAGAAAAAGTGAAAATGAAGATAATTATAAGTGGAAGGATTTTGCCACATATATATTTCTTGAAAATTGTTTTGAATTGGGTGAAGTTCAGCGTATTTGTAAATACTGTTACAACAAATGAGAAGAAAATAGAATTCCGACCAGAGCTGTACATAATAATTTAGAATTGGATGTTATTCCTGCCGAACTTTCTGAATTAAATACTTATGAGTCTATACTTATTCAATGTGTTCATCCGTTCCAGACCATAGTACGTATGGAGCCCAAAACTGGTAAATTACCTCCTTCAGATTTACTGAGAGGTTTAAAAGGTAGAGTGGTGTATTTGCCCTTGGATTTGAAAACAAATATGGAAACTATTGATGCAGATACTTTGGAAACTGAACCATTAGTTATTCTGGTTAATGGTGTACCTACAAAGAATAAGAAGATTTGGCAGGAGCTGGTAGATGTACGGAAAGTACAAAGAGCAAATTTGTGTTTGAAAAGGAATAACAAATGGTATGAATCAATTTATATAGAAGAAGAAGAAGAAGAAGATTTACAAGAAGACACAGAAACACCAACTGGACAAATTGAAAAAGTGGACAAGTCAAAGGAAGAAGAAATTTATGAACATTTTAGCATACATCCTCTTCATTCAAAAGAAGTTATGGGAGACAATATTGATCTGTTTCAGATGAAGAAAGCAAAAGGAACTCCCGTGAGTGTATGGGAGGAGAGCTTGGAAGCTCGATGTTTTCCCCAGCTGTTTCCTAAAGGAAAAGGAGGACGATACGATGAACGTCCAGAACAGATTCCAGCTTCTAACTATCGGACTACAAGACTATATGCTGAAGAACCCAGATTTCGACAAAGTATTCCTTATTTGTTCCATCTTTTATTTGAAAGCGACTTGTCTGCACTGTCTTATGCAGTAAATCACATTTTAAAAAGTGGAGTACATTTACAAAATGTGTCTGCTAAGGATTTTATGGAGAAAGTGCAGCACCGAGATGATCATTTGGAAACACAACTGATCAATCTGATGGCTTGTCAGCGTGGGACAAATGAATATTGGTACCGACGCCATGGTGAATTAAAATGCATGTTACGGAATTTAGGAACACCAACATGGTTCCGTACCCTAAGCTGTGCTGAGTACGCTTGGGATGATTTACTGGATTTTCTACGAGAGGCAAATTCAAACATTCAAAACATCGAATACAAGACAGCAGGAGAACTGTGCTCATTGGATCCGGTTAATGTTTGCAGATATTTCAATCATAGATTTGAGGCTATGATGTCCTTCATCTGCAATAAAAAAAATCCACCTCTAGGAGAAGTAGTGGATTTCTTTTGGAGAAAAGAGTACCAGGCAAGAGTTGCTCCTCATATTCATATGCTGTTGTGGATCAAGGATGCCCAAAAGTTTGGAACAGATGCTGATGAAGCAGTGTTATCTTACATTGAAGAATATGCAACATGTGCTATACCAAAAAGCACAGAAGAGAAAAAGTTAAAGGAGCAAGTTTTACGTTTCCAAAGTCATTGGTGTGGAAAATACGGTTGACGGAAATACAAGAGCAAAGATAAATACTACACTAAATGTCGATTTGGATTTCCTAGACCTGTTCTTTCAAATGGAATAGTAAACAGTTTTATGTCATCTGTGAGACATACTATCACAAGAAAATCACCTAAGAATACCTACAACCTTAAAAGAAAAGAAGAATCAAAAAATCTAAATGACTACAACCCAGTCATTTTATCCATTTGGAATGCTAACATGGATATACAGTATGTAGCTGACAATTCCATTGCTGTTGCTCGATATGTAACGTCTTACATTACTAAATCAGAAAAAACTGAATTGAAAGAAATGTGGGAAGAGATTTCTCACGAGAAGACTGTCAGTAAGAAGCTGTACAGTTTCAGTTTAAAGATGTTATCGCATCGAGAAATTGGATCCTACGAATGTTCAGATAGGTTATCTTCTTCAAGTCTCTACTCGAAATCAAGAAGAATAATTTGGGCAAGTTTAGGCCTTGCAGCAATGAGAAATCGGGTACTGAAATCTGGAGAAATTGAATTTTTGGCCGAGAGTGACCCAGAAAGTACAGATATTTTGAAATCAAACATGTTGGACACATATTATCCCAAGAGAAGTCATCATCTGGAGAACACGTGTCTCTATGAAGTGCTGCAGAACTACATTTATTTACGGAAAGCCGCAGAAGACATCAACAATGGAAAATATAAAGTCATTGGTGAGGAAGGATGTTTGGTGAAGCAAACAAAAGGAAGTTTGATAAATCACCGGAAGCTGAGTTGCGACACTACTGACAAAAAGGAATTTTACTACTTGGCTCTTTTACAGCTGTTTAAACCATGGCGTTCAGAGGATGAACTACTGGGAGAATTTCAAAGCTATGAAGATTCATTTAATGCTTGCAAAGACAGCATACAATGCAGTACATTCACAACTTATCTGCAAATGTTAAATGAAGAAATTGAACAGGAAACTACAATTGCAGCTGAAGTAGCTAGAGACAGTTCTCAAGACAGCCAAAGTTCAGGAACACTCAGTCAAGATCCCCTAGGACAACCAATCGTTGAAAATGAAGCATCAATAGCCATGAATGAAGTGGAAACGGCTATGAATCAAGCTCAAGAAGAATTTATAGACTTACAAAATTTGGAAAGACAACTGAATGAAGAGCAGCAACAAATTTATGAAGAGATCAGAAGCAAAATTGATCACGGATTTCAACATGAAAAAAAAGAGTGCTCATGCACATCATTTCATCCAATCAGGATGTATGTAAGTGGACAAGCTGGAACTGGAAAAAGTTTCTTAATAAAAGTCATCAGAAGCTACCTACAGCAAAAAACGGATTCTACTTTGTCTTGTGTGGTTACTGCTCCAACTGGGTTAGCAGCCTATAACATAAAAGGAATCACCTTACATCGTTTGCTAATGTTACCAGTGGAGCATGAGAACAAAATACAATACAACAAGCTAACTGGAGAAGCATGCTTGGAAGTTTCAAGAGTATTGAAGAAGATGCAAGTTCTCATTATTGATGAGGTGAGCATGGTATCAAACTTAATGCTTGCCTTTGTGCATTTAAGAATGCAGCAAATTCTAAGGACAGACTATGACGTGTTATTTGGTGGAAAACATGTCATAGTTTTTGGGGATCTTCAACAGCTTACTCCAGTTAAAGGACAACCAGTGTTTAATACTGTGACACATGAAGACACAAAGAAGTCATTGGGAAGCATTGGTAATGCAAATATTTGGTCCTTCTTTGAGTACAAGGAACTTACTACTAATATGAGGCAAGCAAACGATGAAGAATATGGAAGTATTCTGAAAGATATCAGGATTGGACTACTCACTGAAGCAGGCACAAAAGCATTACAGAGTCGGTTGCTACATAATTTATTTCCAAAGGAAGAAATAGTTGCAGAGAAGATATACAAGAACATTGCAGAAAAGAAAAGTGTCATCTGCTTAATGCCAACTCTACGTGAATGCTCAATATTCAATGAGGAGCTTTTGAAATTGGAAAAGGAAGATATCAGGAAATTGGAAGCAGTGGACAAAATTGAGGATGGAAGAATTACTATCACATTAACAGGCACACTGAAAAATAAATTGGATTCACTAGAGAAGAACATTTCCAAAACAGCTGGATTAGAAAAAAATCTATATGTTTGCATGAACTGTAGAGTATTTTTAAGGAGAAATTTGGATGTTGAAAAAGGTTTAGTTAATGGAGCTATGGGAAGAGTTGTGGGTTTTATTAATTATCAGAAAAAAGATGGAATTGAATGTTTAAAAAAAAAATTTGATCAGATAGAAGAAGTTAAAGACATTTGTCGTTGTTCAGTTCGTTTCATGCTTGTGAAAGACTTATATGTACGTAGGAAGCAGTTTCCGTTTTCTCTAGCATATGCTGTAACTATTCACAAGTCTCAAGGATTGACTGTAGATTGTGCTTTTGTGAACATTGGTTCAACTGTGTTCAAAGAAGGTATGGCATATGTTGCTTTGTCACGAGTGAAAACATTATCAGGCTTATTCATGATAGACTTTGATGACTCAAAAGTTAGTGCTGATACAAATTGTGTAAAGGAGTATAATAGATTAAGAAGAAGCTATGCTCCTCATTTAGGTCAGTATCCTGTGTTGGAGAAACGTGTAGTTTCTCGTAAAAGGAGAAATGAGAATATCTGTAATGAAGATGTAGAGAGGAGGAAAACAAAGAGGAGTGATGTAATTGCAAGCAAAAAGAAAAAGGAAAATGAAGAACAGGTTGTAGGATGTCATTTTGAAAATAGCTCTGGTGTCAACTGCTACGCTAATGTAGTGCTGAATGTTGCATTTTATTTGGTTGTTCCTGTGGGGCTAGAGCTACAACGAGAGAGCAAGGCCCGGTCGGAAGCCCAGAGAGTGGTGTTGAGCGGCGGCAGACTGAGACAACAAAAGCCGGCATCGATGTGAGGAAACACGACAGCAGCGGGAGAAGCATTGAACTGCCTGGGGCCTTGAGACAGAGAAAGGAGAGCGCTGCCTGGGCTGAGAACGACCAAGAGTGGGGACCGGTTGCGGCCTGCACACAGTGTGGGCAGGGGTTGATGAAGAGTTGATCTGCGGACGGCTTCCAGAGTGACCTGACCCCCTGGGCCTCGGGAAAGACCGGAGGTGCGGGCCTGTCCCCTGCTGCGCCGGAGGTGGGAGTTGACTTTGGCGGCCCGGGATATTTGGACCTGACTCACTGTGACGCAGCACCGGTCACTTGAAGCCTGAATATAGTGCGACCCTAAGTGGCAGTGACGGGTGAGAGACGCCCTGTGGCCCCGAACTGAGAACAGGCGGGGGTACGATCAAGTGAGCTTGTGGGTGGGAGACCAGATATACACCTCCGAGCTGGGCATTGCAAAGCGGACCCCTGGGGACGAGGGACATGGCGAAATAGCCCGGATCGAGACGCCCCAAGGCACTAAAGGTGAAAACTCATCAGAGGAAGACCCACCGGCATTCGAAGACCTGACTGAGTGGCGCAGGTGGGAAGCCTGAAACCCGGCACAGCCAGACCGGAGACCCAGCGATAAGCAGATACTGGCCCTTGTGGGATCCCTACCTCTCAGTTGCAGGAAAGGTGCGGAGCGGCACGGCTTCAGGACAAACATCCTTGGCAGAGGGACACAGAGGCTGTGGTGTTCGCTGATTCGCCTGGTGTGTTACTTGCTGCTGAGGAGGTGCTTTCCCTCGGTGTCATCCCAGAAGGGGCTGCCTGTTACCGCCACTGTCTTAAAGGAGCCGAGGAGGGCTGTAGCATGACGCGGGACTCTGTGTCCCAGGATCCCGTGCTTTCCATCACCTGTGCTCGCTCCCCGCCCACCCGATCTAGCCCTCCCACCCCTCATAAAGGAGGAGGTGCCATCTGCTACGCGGGACGCGCCGGACGAAGCCCGGACAAAGGGCGGGCCGTCTGTGGCCGTCAGGGGCTGAAGGAGGCTGGGCTGGGCCACGTCCTTTTCCTCTGCAAGAACTGTGAGTACATATCCCGGCTTTGTACCCTGAAAACCATGTCTACCCGTTCTGGCAAGTTGTTAAGGAATGAGGGCGAAAGGGGGCCAAATGCGGCAAGCCCCATCATTGGAACCATGGACCGCTTTATTACCAGGGTGGCGGCGGTGATTGAAAAGGAGATAGCCATGTCTGAGCGGCGTCTGTCTGAGGTTTACCTCCCCTCAAGACGTTCATCCCTGGGGGTCGACGCCCAATCATCGTCCATAATGGCCAGTACCCAGGCCCAGGCCGCTACTTTGCCTAGTGTGTCTAGTACTTTTATAGACCCACCCCAGCTGGTTGGCATTGAACAAAATATAGGCAGGTTAGAAAGTTTGGCTGCTCACTTTCCAGCAGTCATCGTGGAGGCCGACGACCTTGGTAAAATGACTACGCCATCATCCATTAATACCTCAAGTGAAGTCATTATTGATCTGGAGCCCTTAACATCGTCCACTTCGCCCTTGGCTCTACCAGAAGGGGAGATAGTTAGGTCCCCCAAAAACCCCCAAACTCCAATCATGAGACAGGAGATTAGGCCCTTAAGTAAAAAGGCTCGAAAACGTAAAAAGGGCTGCCCAGTTAGACAGGCCGCTCTTTACCAAAGCTTAAGAAAGCCTTTTGGAGTAGGAATGAGAACTACAAGGGGTAAAGCTACAGTGAATAAACCGGACATAGTTGGGGATGTTTTGAACCCTCCCGAGGAGTTATACCCTGGTGTAAATAGTGTGAAGCCTCTAAAGCTTCCTGACTTAGCAACGGCAGAAAATATTTTTGAGAAGGTTTATAGCCTCTTGAACCCATTGCTAATTCAAGTTAAAGGCCTTGGGGAAAGGATAGACAAACTCGAGCAATCAACCCTTGACGGCTTTCATTCACTTAAAGCAGTAGTTAAACAAATAAGTAGAGTGACCCAAGCTACGGACGTGGTTGCAAATGGGAACGTGCCTTTATCTCAGCGAGTCCCTAAGCACCCAATATGTTCTGATAAGGGAGTTTTCAATAGTCCATCAATTTCAGCTTCCACATCTCCCCCAAGTCCCAAAGCAGGACCCCAGCAAAAGGGTTCTCTAACCCACATAGAGCCCAATAAAAATAAGCTTAAGTCTTTCCAACAAAAGCAGCCACAGGAAGCTAGCGGCATAAAGGAAGTCCCCAAAAAACTAGGGGCATGCACCAATTTTAACAGGTTACCTCTCGAGAAAGCCTCTAGGCCCGTCCCCCATCCTACCATTACATCTACCCCCCCACTGGTCTCTAGTAAGCAAGTTCGACGGATCCCTCCAGTAAACCTTCCACCAGACTGTCAACCCTTTGTGGCAGTCATGGTTAATGTGCCCCCTTTAAAGGACGGCCAGTTGGAAAATCATCAATCACTTAAGAATAAGTGTATCCACTGGCTAAAGGCAAATAAGCCAATCCCGCTAGGTGTGGATGGAATTATACTAAGTGTCCGTAGAGTGGACTGGGTTGGTCAGGAGAAAAAAACGCAGGAGGGGGACTGTATAATTATAAATTTCCGAGATCCAAGAGTGGTACCATCAATTTGCACCCCTATTTCCAACATGGGGGCTCCGGGGGTTAAAGTGGTAGATCTTTCCTTCTTTTACCCCAGGCAAATCGTTGATTTTACCGGTGGAAGCTTAAGTCCCCCTGTCCTTGGCCTGAATTTGGATGAGGCTCCAGGGGATACTAGGGAGAAACATTTGTGGCCAGCAGGACCTATTTGACTGGAAGTTGGGCATAGAGCAGATTCAGCGGAACCATTATCATTCAGTAGAAGTTATCCTACAAGTGGGATAGATAACCCTATATTCACCTTGTATGACCCCCGCTCCCCTCATGTTTCCCCGAGGAGATCTACAGGTGGGGGCATTCCGGCGCCCTGCGACACTCCAGCTGTGGCGGACCCTGTCTTTAAGGTTTTCAGCTGGAATGTCGCAGGGATCGCAGGAAAACTGGCTCTGCCTGACTTTATTGCTCCGGTCGACGAGCACTCTCTGTGCCTTTTCCAAGAGACTTGGAGTTGTGTGCCGGTCCACAGGGTGGGTTTTTCGTCTTATTTTTCCCCTGCGCAGGTTTCGTCTTCAGGGAGGGGGCGCCCAGCGGGTGGCCTCCTTATTTGGGTTGCGGCATCTCTAGATTGCAGAATTATGGAATTCCCCACAGGTTCTCCTGACATCCAAAACATCACCCTAATAGACCAAAGGGGGAGAGTTGTTTTAAATGTTTATAATGTTTATGCCCGGGGAACTGTGGGCGGGAGAAAGTCTCCTGTAATATCTCTCCTCGAGACTTTGTTAAGTAATACCCCATATAAGTCTCGTATATTGGTTGCTGGTGATATGAACTGTACGTTCGAGCCCTTGGGCTCGGACGTTTCCCTCGACCAAGAAGAGGAGGATACCAGGTGGGGGATTCCGACTCTGGAAATCCCTCCGATTAGAAGGTGGTCAGAAGTGGCGCTTCAGTTATATTCCCTGAGCCTTGAATTCAATCTAAGGGCTGCTAATGGGAGGACACCCTCGGATAGGCTGGGCGCCCACACGTACAATAGGCCAGGACATACCTCTAGGTTAGATTATTTTTTAGTAGACGTATGTCTGTGGCCCTATGTAAAGGACATGCAGGTGGTCCCCTCGTCTGAAAGTGACCACAACCTGCTTTCTTTAAGTATGGCCCAGTGGTGGCGACATTCAAGTAAGGATACTATAAATCGGGTAGCAGCACCACCGGAGGTCACGGAAGTCTCCCCTTGTGGTAGGCGAATTAAATGGGCCAAATTGGTTTTATCGGAGGGGAAGCTAGAAGAAATACAATTTCACCTAAACCACACGGTACTAAACCTTGGAACATCCACGGAAGGTGTGGGTAGAGTGAGTGGGCTCTTTGTCTCCCTGACAGAAGCCTTAACTAATGTCTTTACTCTACATCATAACAAATTGGGTAACAAACACTCTAAAAAACCCGTCGATGGCTGGTATACCCAATCATGTAGGGTTTATAAGGTTAAGCTAGTTGAGGCGATTAAAGCTAAGTCCCGTCCTGTGATACAGGAAGCAAGGAAGGCCTACAATAAGTCCCTTAAACTAGCCAGGAGGGAGTGGGAAGACAAATATTGGGATGACCTGCTCCAGGCCAGTAAAATTAGGGACTCAAGGGCATTTTGGCATCTTATAAGTGCACGGAAAAACCCCGATGCACTTGTGAGACCCTGTAACATCCCGCCTCAAAGCTGGGTAAAGCATTTCGGGTCCCTATACCTCCCTCCAGATGGGGATTGTAATGTGGGGTTGGACCTCACTCGAATAACTGAACCTCATGCCTATGAACTCTTTACTCCGCTAGAGATTGAGGGGGTTATAGGGTGGGTAGCCCCACGTAAGGCTGCGGGCCCCGATGGCCTCCCGGGGGACCTTATGAGGGCATATCCAGCGGAATGGGCACGGGTCATATCAGCACTACTTAATGATATCATGATGGGAGGGGCAGTACCAGAATCCTGGAAAGGGGCGGTGGTGGTCCCGATATATAAAAAAGGGTGCAGGGAAACACCGGGGAACTACCGACCCATAAGCCTGATCGACTCCACCCAAAAGATAGCTGGTAAAGCTATCCTTGGAAGGATTCTCCATTGGGTGGAGGAGAACAAAATTCTCTCAGACTTTCAGGCAGGTTTTCGGGTTGGAATGGGGACAATAGAGCAGGTGTTTAGGTTGGTATTATTGGGGTGGAAGGTGGTGGAACTGGGCAAGGGCAGTCTCTATTTGGCCTTTATAGACCTGAAGACTGCCTTTGACCTAGTCCCCCGGGAAGACCTTTGGAGGGTACTCTATGAGCTGGGTTTACCCCCTTACATCTTGTCACTTCTCATCAGCCTTCACGCCCATACCTTTGCTCAGGTCCGTTGGGGTAAAAACGGTGAACTTACTGAGAAGATTCCAGTCTCTAGGGGCGTAAGACAGGGCTGTGTCTTGGCACCCACCCTATTTTCACTTTATGTGAATGGGGTGGTAAAACATCTTCAACAAGAGCCAGCCGACGCCCCTTGTCTCGGGGGAGTCCGTATCCCCACCCTGCTTTTTGCGGACGACACGCTCCTGATTTCGAAGACCCCTCAAGGCCTCCAGAAATTATTAACGCGATTTCAGGAGTTCTGTGGTGCAAGAGGATTAACAATAAATGTGGATAAAACAAAATATCTAGTCCTAAATCCTCCTAAGAAACTGGGCCGCCCACCGACACTAAACTTGATCCCCCTAGAGAAAGTAGCCGATTTCGATTACCTCGGTATTCGGATTACGGATAGGATGTCTTGGGCTAGTCATATTGATAAAATGGTCCTCAGCCACAAGAGAGTGGGAGGTGCTCTAATGAGGGAGTTCAGGGCCTCTCCAAGGAGATCACTCACCCCAGTAGTTGATATCTACAAGGCGAAAGTAGTGTCATCAGCCTTGTATGGGGCAGAATTGTGGGGCTACTGTTGTTTGAACGCCCTAGAGTCAGCGGAGAGCAAGCTATTGAAATCCCTTATCTCCGTGCCCCTGAGTACTCCATCCGTACCTGTCCGGTTGGATATGGGCTGTAAAAATATTAAAGACCAGGCCCAGTTTCGCCCCCTTTTATTATGGACACGAATCTGGAGGGGTGAAGAACTAAAATCTTACGCTGATGCCCTGGGGGAAATAATGAGCTTGGGGGGTTGGGCTAAGATAAAGTGGCTAAGAGATACTAAAAAGCTTTTGGAGAATATCGGTCTAGGAGGCTGTTGGTCATCACGCTCAGCCCCTCCAAAAGAAGTTGTCAAGGCGCTTTATTGGAACTGGTGTGCGGAGCGTTTAATTACTAACTCTAATCACTGCAAGTCGACTGTCGCCTTTTTGCAAATTAAAGACACTGTGGCTTTTGAACCCTACCTGGACTTGATAACTCTCCCTTTTGATCGAGCCCTTTACTTCAAATTTAGAGTTGGATGCCTCCCCCTAGGCGCAGTGGTATCAAGTTGGTCACCTCTGGCACGTATTTCTCCCAACTGTGCGTGTTGCCGAAGCAAGGCCGAGACCATTGTACATGTCTTGTTTGTTTGCCCGGATTATGCAAGGCCTAGGAGTGTTTGGTTGAAACCCCTTTGTCGCAATATGGGCACACGCAGCTACCTTGAAGCCCTTCGTATCCTAACTACGGACACTTCCCCCCCTTTAGTGTGTGGAATTGCAAAATTTTTAAAGTGGTCCTGGCTCATTCGTTGTAAGAGATTGTCAGTAGCTGTTTAATTCTCTTTTTAGTTAATTTATTAACGGGCAATCTATGTCCTTTTTATCTTTTTATAAATTTCCTACTGGCTTCTTGTAGCTTGTGTTTTTATGTATCTACTGTAATAATTGTATTTTTCTTATGTGCTTACAAGATATCTTGCATATCGAATAAAAGCTTATGACTGACTGACTGACTGCATTTTATCTGGAAAGTGTGCAAGAGCAGATAATAGTAAATCAGGGAAAAAGATTCTGTTCTGAGTTGAGTCTCCTTTTTCAAAAGCTGAGTAATGATAAAACTCAAATAGAAAGTGCTACTGAAATTAGAAAACTTTTAGATGTATGTTCAGGACGAACACAGTTTTCTCAAAATGTACAGCAAGACGCACAGGAATTCTTGATGTTTTTTCTTCAGGTACTGGAAGAAGAAGGGGTTCCCATTGAAAATTTATTTGGTCTCTCTTATAAATGGGAACATAGTTGTGAAAACTGTTACAATATATGTGGCTCTAATGTTGATTCTGAAAGGTTTATTTATTTAACATTGCCAGAAAGTAAAACAGTCACTTTTGCTAAATTAGTTAAAGATGCTAATCATAGCATGGAATGCAGTGAGTCTCAATCTGATATGTTTTCAACGTTAATTTTAAAGGAATACGGACAATATGTAATTTTAATGATGCAACGCTGTAAAGCTGATGGTTCAAAATTAGATACTTTAATAAAGAAGTTTACAGGACAGCAATTATCAATTTCAGGAAAAACTTTTGTAACAGTTGCAATAATTTTCCATGAAGGACCTACTGTAACTTCTGGACATTACACAGTTTATCTTAAATGTGAAAAAGGCTGGACACTGTGTAATGATTCCCAATTGATTTTTAAGCAACGTTTGCCTTTTGATTTAGCAAATTCCCATCTAATCTTCCTGAAACCTAAATTTTAGAGAGATTTGGCAACATCTGTACAAAACAATTTTACCATTTTATTGGATTACCATTGGAATTTAAAAAAAAAATGATTTTACAAATTATCATTTGGCCTAATGGAAAGGTAACCAATTGTAATGTGGACTTTTTCAATTTTTAATGAAACTTTGGAAAACCAAAAATTTAGACAAAATCGGTAACATCTGCACAATTTAAAAATTGGAATGTTATTGGATTGCCATTGGAAATTTATTCAAAAAAGATTTTTAAAATTACTATTTGGCCATGCGGAAAGGTAAACAATTCTATTGTGGACTTATTTAATTATTAATTAATCTTTCGGAAACCAAAATGTTACAGACAATCGGTGAGATCTGTACAATTTAAACTTTAGATTTTTATTGGATTACCATTGGAAATTTAATCAAAAAAGAATTTTAAAATTACTATTTGGCCTAAAGGAAATGGAACCAGATGTATTTGTATTGTGGAGTTATTTGAGATATATTTTTGTGATTATACTTCTGAAACAAAAATGTCAGACGGTATTTTAAAGAAATAAGTATTGATATTAGATGATATTTTTTAAGAATATTATGCATTTCTATAAAGTTATGTTTATGCAAAAAGAGATTGTGGGCTTTTTTAAAACAATCTTTGAGATTGTTAATTTTTTTTTTGCCCGCTGTTAAATGATGAATGCAATTACTTTCACAATTTATAGTGAAATGCAATATATTCTGAAAACAGCAAAAAAAAGGCAAAAATTTTTTTTGAAAAAAATGTAAATATGTGTACTGTATTATAAAATGTTTTATTAAATATTAATACTTTTTTCTTTTTTTTCAGATTGAGATAGAAAATTTTCGAAAACTAGAACCATTTTTAAAGCAATTAAAATTAAATTTAAATTAATAAATATTTTTTTGAGTGGGTATGGTAAGTCAAAAATTTCATGGTCCCTTTTTTCCACTTCTCCACAATCACATTTTCAGTTTTTCATTGTAGTCTCTCAAGGACCTTGTAATGTGATAATTGATTTTTAGTGTTTTTTTTTTTGTTTTTTTTAAATTACGCGTACCGTACGCGTACGGTAAAAAATAAAATCAAAAATACGTTTTAAAAACATATATAAAAAATAGTTGAAAGGTAAGGTTGGCTCTTACAAGAGCCGTTGTGTTCATGCAGGGACAGAGGAAAGAAAGAATGGGAATATTAGTCGGTACGACAAATGTGCTGATCTATTTTATTGTTCACTAGGGAAACACTGGTCTCCCTATGACAAATTAGATCATGACAAGTGGCGCACCGTATTTCAACCCTCAGAAACCGATGGTTTGTTTCCAGAGGAGAAGAAAAAGGAGATGCTCCCACCACAGATGAAGGGCTCACCTGACCTGCCTAAGATGGACTCGGCCCTGCAGATGATGGACCA
Source organism: Triturus cristatus (assembly GCF_964204655.1). Lineage (NCBI taxonomy): Eukaryota > Metazoa > Chordata > Amphibia > Caudata > Salamandridae > Triturus > Triturus cristatus. The sequence goes on along the minus strand of NC_140591.1, from coordinate 553,984,559 downwards.
GGCTGAGCTGCTGTGGATGTGCTTGGTTGACTTACTGAAGGGTTACCTTCAGTATGTCGAGCATGTGCCCTTCTGTGTACATCTTTAAGGTGTCTCAACATGGTGTGATTCCCGAAGGAATACTTCTTGTTGGGATTCCCTCTTGAAAGTACACGGCCACACAGCTTACAAGTCACTAAGGGTGCATTTACCTTTTTCTTGTCCTCTGGAAAAGTAAAATACTCCCATATGAAAGAGGTCTTTTCTTTCCTCCTTCTCTGCCTCATGGTAGTGCTGCTAGCCTCACTCTCAGAAGAGCTCTGCTGTTCTGCCATCGTATCACAAAGACAACCCAGCTCCTTCTCCTAAGGGATCACAAGCAGAAATGAGGGGAATGGGTGTGGTGTAGGAGAGTTCTAGAACTGAAAGTAGTTTCAACCAATCAAAAGTTGTGTTCTTGATCACATGACCCACCGTGCGCGTACGTTACGCTTACGGTGCGCTTACGGTGCGCTTACGGCAAAAGTACGCATGCGCGTAAAAAAGACACGCGCTCGCGCGCATGCGCATAACAGTCACTCCCCAACTCTTCCGCGTAACGTGCGCGTGTAGCGTACACGCCTACGCGCCCCACGCGCAGTACGCGCGGCTACGCAAATTGCGTAACTATACGCAAACAGAGTAGATAAATTACGGACATTGAGTAAACCGTACGCTTACCGTACGCTTACCGTACGCGCACTAAAAAAAAAAAGAAAAAAAATATTTTCAAAGGTATACTAATATATCTTACCTGTTTGGTAAAAAAAAAAAAGAGAAAACTTGAAATATTGCAGATTTTTTAGAAAAAAAACATAGTGTTTTAAGAGAATAAAAAGTTAAAAAAAAACTTGTTTTTTTTAAAAAAAAAAAACACATTTCATATAAGAATTTATAATAAAAAAATCATAAAAAATCTATAAAAAAAAATATGGGAATCACATATGTTATAGCTAAGAATTAGCATTTAAAAAACCATACAAATTTACTGAAAAAACCATGGGTTTCACACACGTTATAGTTAGAAATTAGCATTTAAAAAACCTTGCAAATTCACTGAAAAAACCATAGGTTTCACACATGTTATAGTTAGGAATTAGCATTTAAAAAACCTTGCAAATTCAGTGAAAAAACCATAGGTTTCACACACGTTATAGTTAGGAATTAGCATTTAAAAAACCTTGCAAATTCAGTGAAAAAACCATAGGTTTCACACACGTTATAGTTAGCTGGACATTTCACTCGTAAAAAACCAATGAAATTTCCCCGTTATAGTTAGTTAAGCTAACTATAACTCGCGCGCCCGCAATGCACTGCTGATGACGTCACATATTACATCACTCATGACATGGTCAGTGACATCACTCATGACATCACTGATGACATCTCAAATGACATCACTGATGACATCACTGATGACATCATCCATGTGATAGAGTGGCAGACCTCCTCTCACCCTAATATAACCTTTGATACACACATTCAAAAATAGAGACTGAAATTTTCAAAAAAATGGACATACCAATACCAATTACAACAACCTCTTCAATAATTCTAAGATCCACATAAACATCCACTTATTCACCAACAGTCCTGTACAGTCACTCATTCGTGTACTCACACATCATATGTACTCATACACCTATACATCCTGTAACACAATGCCACTCATCCATAGAGTTACTCACACACATAGTTACTCATGCTAATAAAGAATCAAACATACATTTATTTGCATATACAGTTATACACACACCACCACACTTACTTCTACGGAAACTTACACATACTTAGTCTTTTAAACAATCACTTATAGAAACACATACTTATTCATACAGGAACTCTTTCAATCTCTCACTCTCACATACACTCACTTATATACACCAATAGTCACATATACTAGTTTAAAACATATGTAGTTACTCATAGAGACACTATTGAGACAGCCATTCACTCACTAACACACCCATACACACACTCTTCCACCCATACAGTCCTGCACATATGCTGTCTTCAACACATACAAACAGTGAGTCACTCATTCATGCACTTATGCACTACGTAATACCCCTCACTGAACCATACAGACACTCAGACACTCATACTGATACTCAAAAAATCAACTAATAACCTATATAGACACTCATGTTGCTGCTCACCAACCCATGCAGCCACTTATACACAAAGTGAGAGACTGATACAGGTATTTACACATTTAAACATTACTCACTTAGCCATGTATTCAATAAGATACACTTAATCAGTCAGTAATACAATCAATTTTTCAAAAACAAATCATCCATTTAGACACTTATATACTCATTTATTCTTCCATCGACCTTGAGATATATAAAACATATTTAATTTTCAGAAAAACACACATTCACTGGATGATGTCATCAATGATGTCATCAGTGATGTCATTTGAGATGTCATCAATGATGTCATGAGTGATGTCACTGACCATGTCATGAGTGATGTAATATGTGACGTCATCAGCAGTGCATTGCGGGCGCGCGAGTTATAGTTAGCTTAACTAACTATAACGGGGAAATTTCATTGGTTTTTTACGAGTGAAATGTCCAGCTAACTATATAACGTGTGTGAAACCTATGGTTTTTTCACTGAATATATATATATATATATATATATATATATATATATATATATATATATATATATATATATATATATATATATATTTGTTTAGAAAATATGTTTAGTTAGTGCATGTTTAGGTTAAGTTGTCTTTCTCCCGTCTCTACATGTTGTTACAGGAACCCACTGTGGTAAGGAACTCGCAATGGGCAGCACGGCGGCCGTATCTACTCAAGATTTACACATGAATATGAACTCTCAATACCAGCATGCATTGTGCTGACACGCTCATGGGCGGGACTCATGTTACTGGATATTTAGAGTTACGGCATGTTGCCTGCCCCCATTTGCCATCACCTGTGAACAAGGGAGCGTGGACTCCCGAAACGTGTAAGGAATATGAAAAATGGCATGCAGAATCCTGTGCTAATGGATGTTATTTCTCAGGCTGCCTAACAGAATAAAGAAGTACTCACCGTACGTGGCTCTCCAAGTTGGGTTCTTTGTTTGTGGTATTAATTGCGGCCTACCCATGGTCGCATACGAGCCCTCCCGCGGATGTGCGGGTCCAGCACAGTTATTGTGACAGTGCAAAAAGGAACGCTGAGTCTTTTGTTCAGGACATTACCAGTCTGATTATGGCCTTTGTTGTTACAGGAACCCACTGTGGTAAGGAACTCGCAATGGGCAGCAGGGCGGCCATATTTACTCAAGATTTACACATGAATATGAACTCTCAATACCAGCATGCATTGTGCTGACACGCCCTTGGGCGGGACTCATGTTACTGGATATTTAGAGTTACGGCATGTTGCCTGCCCCCATTTGCCATCACCTGTGAACAAGGGAGCGTGGACTCCCGAAACGCGTAAGGAATATGAAAAATGGCATGCAGAATCCTGTGCTAATGAATGTTATTTCTCAGGCTGTCTAACAGAATAAAGAAGTACTCACCGTACGTGGCTCTCCAAGTTGGGGTCTTTGTTTGTGATATATATATATATATATATATATATATATCATCAAAAATTGGAGTCCCAAACGCGCTCTCGGAGACAAGAAATAACCAGGGAAACGGGAGGTCACTTGGACACAGGTAGGTTTATTTACGTCATAAACCTGCTGCAACGCGTTTCACCCGCGAACGGGCTTGTTCACACAAGCCCGTTCGCGGGTGAAACGCGTTGCAGCAGGTTTATGACGTAAATAAACCTACCTGTGTCCAAGTGACCTCCCGTTTCCCTGGTGATTTCTTGTCTCCGAGAGCGCGTTTGGGACTCCAATTTTTGATGATAGTATTGCCGGTTGTCTCCGCCGGTCCGCGCCACCCATCCAGAAGGGGCTTGAACTTCAGAAGGAGTAACTTCGTGGAATTATATATATATATATATATATATATATATATATATATATATATATATATATATATATATATATATATATATATATATATGTTCAGAAAATATGTTTATTTAGTGCATGTTTAGGTTAAGTTGTCTTTCTCCCGTCTCTACATGTGCCTTAAGAGGGAAGGGGGTTGATGTATCATATACGCTGTTATGTGTATAGGTAGGTGAAGCTGAGGTATTTAGGTTGGTGTTTAGTATAATTAGCATAAGTTAAAATAGTGTAGCTTAGGATAGTTTTTTAAATGTAGATTTACCTTAGGTACTTTTTTTTTTTTTAAAGGTATAGTGTTTATTAACTTGTGTTGTCAATGATGTTTAATATGTAAACTTTTGAGTTAGTATTGAGTTAGTATTTTGATACATCAGATTCATTCCCAAAAATATTTTTGGGATCAAAAATGTGATTAACGTCATCTTTTAGAGACAGGCTTCTATCATGGTGTGGATTGATTGGGATTAACAGACATACAATATATGTAGGCTACCAAAAGTATGTTCTGCCATTGCTTGAGTTGAAACCACAGTAGGTAATGGAGGCAGTGAGCTCCCATAGTGTTGTTCCCTGATGTAGGGATATTGGGTGGTAGTTAGTTGCCTGTATCTTGAACTATGTGAATCACTGCATTTGCTTCTTCCAACAAAGATAGGTTGATCAATGTTTGGCATTTTTTAACATTGTACTTTGGGTTGGACTGTTCTGTGTATATATTTTGATGAGGCATTGACAGTTCCTCAATGTAGTGAAGCACTATTTCTTCAAGTCAATGTATTTCAGCCATTTGTGCATATTTACAACTACAGTGGTGTAGGCCAGTGTTAGGGGCAAGAAGGCTAAAGCTACGCTCCCTTAGTATAGAAGTGCAGGGCTATGATGTAGTTCAGACATTACTGCGCTGCACTGCATTTCTCCATTGATCTGTGTAATATATCAATGCATAGTGCAAATGCAGGCATACTTGCATCATAATGAAAGGGTGTCTGCGTAGTGGAAATGTAGAACCAGGTGCTGTAAGGTGCCCCTTCCTACACATACACGGACAATCATGGTGTGTTGCTGTCTGGGTGTGTCCAGCAAAATGCTGCACAACTATGTATATAAACGAAAGTTTTATTTACACAGGATTTCTCCTCATTCTGCAACATTTGACCATCATCCTAGTGAATATTGTGAAGCATCTATCTTAAAATGTGCTTTGGCTAAACACCCATCACAACACCCATTGTCCACCAAATTGACAACAAGTATAGGGTCAAAGTGCGCCTCGTTGGCAAGGGAAGGCTAAGCCACTTCAAGTGGCTTTACACTGACTTGATTAGTGAACCAATGGCCTATCAAGACTTGAACATTGGGAAAAGTGACTTTCCAGTGGCAATTGTGTCATTGAAATTGTAACCAATGTGTCATTCACACATGTTCTGTCATCTCACTGCCTATCAGGGACATAGACTCAGTAGACCCCATTTTTGTGAATGCCCACTGTATTTATTGTACTGGCTACACTGCTTGGGCATTGTTGATACCTCTCCAGTTTTATGGTCACAGACAACACACATCAGACGAATGAAAGTGTATTTATTAACATGTGCAAAGTAGAATTGTCACACCGGACAAGTTCTTTTGACAACAACCCCCAAACTGTGTACATAGCAAGGGGATGGCCAGACAGAGTCCTTGTGGGGGGAACATATCAAGAGACATGTCAAGGAATCAGGAATCTTCAGTTAAGAGGACGATTGCAGTGTCATTTAGGATCAATGGCCACATTGGCAGTCCATAAAATTTCCAAAGTGAAGGTAGCATGGTCAATATGAGGACAGTGACTGGTGATGTCCTGAGGCATGATGGTAAGCAAAGGGCTAAGCAGAAACTGACCATTTAATACAGATGAATGCTACCACTGGGTTCTCCTTATGACAGATGTTTCATCCACATCACCCTCTTCTGATGTGTGTGGTGTCTCTCATGAGGGTGATGTTGGATCAGCGGCAACCCAGGGAGACACAGACACATCAGGGGCATACGATGTGGATGTGTAGGTGCAGCAGCATTCGTCTGTGCCAACAGATGAGTCATCACTTCAGCAATGATGAGCTGCAGGGCTTGCAGGACTCCAGTAATGTCAGAGTGGTTCTTTAGCCATGGCACCCGAATGGGAATCCTGCTTCCGCTCCATGTTCTTTAACATCTTCCTCATTGCCCCCAACTCTTTGGTCACATTGCTGTTGCCGCTTCGGCATGGGAGGACAGTTGTAGTTGCTTCTGCGTCATGACACCAGCGTTGTCAGCCAGGGGCTGCTTAAGGCCACGGAGTGGCCTGTAGGTGCCTCTGATGGGAGCTGAGTGGTTCCTATTTGGACTGAGGCACCCACAAATCCCCCTGGGTTTGGCAGCGAAGGTCTCCAACCCTACCTGCACCTAGTCTGCGATCTCATGCTGAACTCTTACAGCACTGCACTGGAATTGTGTCTGTGGGTCCTCGGAGTCTAGGTTTGTGGCTGTGGTAGCAGGTGGTTGGTGATGCCTGCTGGATGTTTGGCGGGGTATGTGGAGATGCTACAATGCTGCTGGATCTCACAGGGTCCGGAGATGGGCTGCCTATGAATTCGAGAAGCACTTGGAGGGTTTCATGGTTATGAGTTCTTCCTTCATATCGTCATTGTTGGTGAAGAGTGGGACAGGCTGCTGAGCAGAAGGGGAGGTTTCCTCCTCTGCAATGTAAAGTGCAGATACTGTTGTATGTGTCAGTTACATGTTACCATGTATTTTTGCTTTTGACAATCAGAGTGCATGACACTTTCCATTCTCCTGTGTTACATGGTACACCTGTGTCACGCAGCTTTGTGTATCAATGTACAAAGTCCATAAATGTTACATATAGTTTGTTAATTGATTTGAACAGTTGCCCTGTATGCCAAACGTGAGGGTCATATTAAGAAGTTCCTACTACCTCTGTTATGTCATCTATTCAGACCTTCCAGTGGTGCTGCTTGCTTTACCTTCTTTGATATGCAGCATTAAGCTACTTCACGTGGATTAACACCACATTGGGGATAAGGCACCATTCCATACTCCAGTTATTGAACAAGTGTTGGTCATTGATTTTTGAGGTGGATATTCCACTGAACCCCCCACTGATGTTGTCACTGCCACCTAATGACAAGTGTGGCATAAGGAGGAGGCCACTCATGCACTTGAGCCCAGGGACACAGTCATTTTCAAGTTGAAAAGACACAGATATATGTTCTGATTATCCAAATCTTAGATGTATCTATGTGTTTTAATATGTGCAGCACACATTAAACAGGTCAGTCCCATGAAGGGATGTTTGTGTGCAGGAAGTAACAACTTTTAATTTATTAACAATAATTTCCTCTGCCCAGACACCCTTGCACTTTGGTGCAAGGGTGCCTTTGTTGATGCAAGGTAGCTTTGATACCCACAAGTACAATTGCAAACAAAGGGGTGCAGCTTAAAGAGTTGAATCTACGCAACCCAGAGTTTTCTTTATAGTGAAGTATGATGTTAGTAATTTAACTTAAATGGCCTGCCCGGGGATCTTCTACTTCATGACCCCCAAATTTGGGCAGACTATATAGCAAATCTAATGAATCTCATCCAGCGAGGCCATCCCGTCCCGGAATCATGGAAAGGGGCGGAGGTGATCACGATTTATAAGAAAGGTGATAGAGAGGACCCTGCCAACTACAGATCAATTAGTTTAATTGACACCATTCAAAAGGTAGTTGGCAGGGTCATTTTAAATCGAGTTGAGACATGGCTAATGGATAATGATATTCTAACCCATTTCCAGGCTGGGTTTAGGCGGAATGTTGGTGCAATGGATCTAGTCTTCCGGTTTTGCGCGGTCTATTGGAAGTCAGTATCAATTATTAAGGGTTGTCTTTACTTGGCTTTCATAGACCTGAAAACCGCGTTTGATGTTATCCCATGTGCCAAGCTATGGGAGGTTTTATTAGCCATGGGGTTTCCTAGTTCCCTGCTGCAATTTGTTATCAAACTCCATGAGGATAACTACGCAAGGATACGTTGGGGGCGCCAGGGCCAATTGACAGGGAGGGTATCAGTCAACAGGGGGGTGCGGCAGCGATGTGTGATGGCTCCGACACTGTTCTCCCTCTTTATAAATGGGGTGGTGGACCATTTGAGGGAGGACCCTGCGGATGCCCCCTTCCTTGCCGGGGAGAAAACCCTCACACTTCTTTTTGCGGACGATACCCTCCTGATGTCCAAGACCCCCAAGGGTCTCCAAAAATTGCTTGACCGCTTCTCCCTCTTCTGTAACGACCGTGGGTTAACGGTCAACACTTCGAAGACAAAGTTAATGGTTTTATCTCCGAATAGAAAGGTTAGGAATGTTCGTCTTACTTTGTATGTGTCCCCTTTAGAGGTGGTGAATGAATTTGATTATCTAGGGGTTAGGTTGTCCAACAACATGAGCTGGGATTCCCATATATCAAAAATGGTACTAAACCTCAAAAGGGTCTCCGGTGCCATACTAAAGAATCAGCGCCTCTCTATTAGTAGACCGGTTGCCCCTGCCTTGGTAGTCTATGAAGGGAAGGCTTTAGCCTCGGCAGTCTATGGCTCCGAATTATGGGGTGCTGAAAACACTAAGGTCCTGTCAACTGCAGAAAATAAGTTTATCAGAGATCTAGTCTCACTTCCAGTTTCAACCCCTCTGTTACCATTATTTTTTGATATGGGTTAAAAATCAATCTCGGACAAAGTTCAACTAAGGCCGCTGTTATTTTGGGTGCGCCTTAGAAGAACCCAGGAATTAGCCGGATATGCTCGAGTGTTGGACGAGTTAATATCCCTAAATGTTTCTCACCAAATAAAGTGGCTCAACAACCTTCAGAAACTGGTAGTGTTAATAGGCCTGGGGGAGTCCTGGGCCACACAAGTCCCCCCTGCACAACAAATTGTAAAGAAATTATACTGGGACTGGGTTGAGGACAAGGTTAACAATAACTTAAACCTGGGAACTTTAACGATGAACTTTCTTGACCATAAACCATCTATGAAGTTGGAACCCTTTTTAGATTTTATCCAACTACCTAGAGATAGAACTTTGTTCTTGAAACTAAGATATGGCACTCTTCCCCTTAAAAATGTTTTGGAAAGGTGGAAGGCCAAGGGGGGGGCTTGATCTATATTGCCCAGGTCGCCAATGTCCAGAGGAATCCCTTGGCCATTTTTTATTTGCTTGTTCAGCCTACAAGTTCGTTAGGGCTAAATGGTTGAAACCTGTATGCAGGGAGCTGGGAGTAAGGGATCACAGATCAGCCCTGCGTATTATTTTAACCAATACTGTTTCTATGTATACCATCTGTGGGGTTGCTAAATACCTCGCGGGTGCCTGGTTAATCCGCTCTAGGCTGCTGGGTAATATATAAATTCTCATGAATGAAGAAAGCATTGTTTTAAATCCTGTTTTTATTTTTTGTCCCTTTTTTCGCTATTTGCTGTTCTGGATGTAATTGTAGTACTATGGATGGATTGTTTTTATGTACTTTGCATGTTTGTACTTTTATGATAAATATCTATCGAATAAAGTATTAAAGACAGAAGACAATTAAACTTAAACGCACAATTTGCCTTTCTGTGGTTAAGCTACTACAATGTGGCTACATCCTAATCTATGTTTCAAATTTTTATCACTGACATCCTTTCTATTGCATTGTTTTTAGTGAAGGTGTTCAGCAGGATGTGAGACAACGCAGGCAAGTCTTCTGAAAACAGGTATGTGTCCATTGATTTCGCTGTGTGTTTAAGACTGAGATCAGGACAATTAATTGACTGCCACACAGTTATGTGACCATGTTAACAAGTGTTTCATAATGTGGCTAATACTCTTGCATATTTGTAGCTTGCCACAACAGGAAGATCTGTTAGAAGGTGACTTGTACCATGCAGCACACCAGGGGATGGCTTTCTAGGGTTGATGGTGTGATTTCACAACCTATACCCCTTAGAAAATATTTTGAATAGACATGATGCTCCAACAACTTAAAGTTTTTATGCCAGCATGTGTCTACAGCAGACCTTTGTTGAACAGCACAGGGGTGAACATATGGATGATACATACTGTAGTGTACATGGTCCTTCGATGCATTTGTTACTGGAAGATTGTTTACCGACATCAGGAGCTATACATTTTATCCCAGCCATGTTTAACTTTACCTACGACCCATGTTCCACACATGTCTAAATGTGTCATTGACCACCAAACGCGGGCCATGAATACAATAACATACTGCCAACGGAACATCACATTAAGAAACTTTCAAGTGAATAAATGCATTTTGAGGAATAATAGCAAGGCAGCGTGTAGCTAAATAACGTGCATTATTGCAACATTGTGAATGAGGCCCCTTCTCACTCCTTCAATTACCATGATAGGGACGGGGAATGTGTGGTTCAATGAGCATTGCATACACAACAGGCATGTTGATATATAAGTGAACCTATTCATACAATGCTGGGGCAGTAAACAATACTTAAAAATGCAGAACACATGTGCAAACATTGAAAGTACCTTGCACCTCCAGGATGTGAAGAGGTGTGGCGCCGCTGCCAGGGAGACTGACTACGGAATCTGGGGATCACGGTTTGATCCCCGGCGGCAGATTAGCCCAGCACCATGTGACTCTGGGCAATAGCTTGCTTAATCTTACCGACTGCCCCCAGCGCCTAGAGACCCTTACGGGTGATTGTTCGCGCTTTACAACTGTGGATTATTATATTATTATTATTTATAATAATTGTGGAATGTGCCCATCAGCAACGCAAGATGCTTGCACGAGATGTGCAGCTTTTCATGTGAACAACAAGGGTGAGTCAAAGTTCTATCTGACATTTTTACATGTGTTTATGTGTGCTGAATTCACCTGCACAAATCAAACCAGCAGGCAGGTTAGCATTTACTATTGCTTATGGCATATTTTAAAGCCACTATCGCCACTGGACCATCACTCTTTGAAACGTTACTGTGTGAAACCGTGCTTCGCAATATTTATTAGGCAGTATTGGCCCACTGGATGTGGCTTGGCAATACCTTGAAAATGATGCACCCTTTCCCACTGTACTTGGGGGTCATATGTACAAGGCTGAAACAGAGCACAGCGTTAGCCTTCTTGGTTTAACACCGCACTCAGCAACTTCTGAAAAGCAGTTCTGAACCGTAACAGTACAGTATGGCATTACAACCTGCAGTGACGCAAAATGTAGCTGACTCTCGCCAATGCAGACACTCTTGCACCATTGCACAAGAGTGCCTGTGTTGGCACTAGACAGTTACATTTATTGTTGGAAAACGGCACAGCCCTGCATTTCAAAAGTGATGGAGCGCTACGTTAAGCTAAAGAAACTAAAGCTACACTCTGTCACTTTTTTGTAAATATGCCCCAGAGTTAGAAGACACATGAATGTATGCATGTGTGCTTGATTACTAGGCCCTTACACCACCGTTATGTGACTTTCAATGTAATTGTAAATGATACCAACAGCTCAAGGGCCATGTGACTGTACCCCAAAGTACCTATGTAGCTAGCATTTGATTGCACACAGTGTGGGTGGACAATGAGACGTAGGTCGATGGACGTAAACAACATTACTCACACACCCCACATCCTTGGTTGTTACTTACCCTGTTGCTGATGTAGTTGGTTATATTCAGCACCATCATGTCCGTCTACTCCAACCACCGACTCCTCACAGATAACTGCGGACACCTGTTCCTCCAAGGCATCAAGCTCCACCTGTGGCTCTGGACTCTCACCTGCGGTCTGCAGTGCTCTCTGTCAATTGCTGTTCAGTTTCTGCTTGGTTTTGCACATGGCATCATGCCAGTGCATTTTACAGTCAGTCACTGTCCTCTTGGAATTCACCAATGACACCTTGGGGCAGATGAAAAGCTAGTGTTGATTCTCCGCACATCAGCAATCAGAATCCCATTTTCCTCCTAACTGAAACTGGTTTCTCTTTCGCTCTTTCCCTGGGACTCTGGCTGGTTATCCCGGCTGTTGGGAGGGTTAGGGGGTTGTTGTCTGGTGCCGAACTGGGTTCAGGCTGCTCCATTTGGCATTCAGGGTTTGTTGGGATGTTTAAGGCGTTTTTTTGCATTTTTTTCCAGCTAGACGCAAAAAAACGTGACGTCCGGCTGCCTAACGTGAGCTTTCTTGGTGCTAATTTGCTGGTCGTCACTTTTTTCATACTAGCGCTAAGAGTTTTATCGCCATGATGGTCAGGTTAACGGCAACGTTTCCTGCTGCTAGCTGATCCGAACGCCATGTAGCAATGTATTGTAGATAAGTTACAAACATGGCGATGGAGTTCAACTATGGACAGCAGTACAAAAAATTCCTGCTAAGCAAAGTCAAAACTGCTTAGCGGCAATTTGTGTAGATATACCCCAGGTTATCAAATGCTATGCCACAAATCATAAAAATCCGAAAGATATACTCAGAGACTGTGCACTGATTTGTTCTGTATGCTGCTAATGTTGGATAATACATAATACTAACAGTTCATGTTGCTTTGTGAACAGTAAACTAGAGTAGACACCAATAATTGAGGGCACAGGCAAGGAACAGGTATGTAGTAAAATAACTAGAGACGTAGCAAAAAGAAGTAAGTGTTTCAGACTGTGTTATTGACTATACAGTGACTATCTAATGAATATTTTATTTTAATGTTTTATACCAAGCTAGTCTTTGCTTCAAATATACGCTTCACAGCTTTCTTGTTTTTTTCCTTTTTTTAATTGGTGTCATACCAAAGAAAAACAAACTGCTTAATTCAGCCTTGCATACACATCTCATGTAAAATTTAACAAATTCAGCAATTCTAAATCACTTTGCACTGCATGAAGAGGCTTATATTTGGGTATTAGTTTCTGTTATGAGCTTTCTATTTCAGAAGGTGGATCATTTGTGCAAGATTTAAAACTACTGACATTGTTTACATTTGTATCCAGTTTTCAGAGATGTAGAAACTTAGGCTATGGTACTTTAAAATGTCAAAACATCTACAATATGAATGATTGCAGTAATGCATATTTCAAAGCAAACAGAATCACAAAAAATTGAACTTCAGGAAAACAGACCAATGTGTACTTCAACTTTAATGTTCTGTGTGTGTTGGGAAGGGTTTAAATTACTATCCTTGAAGGGGATTAAGGAGTGAAAAATCACACTCTGTGGGCACATGATTGCAGTGTGGAACCTGAGTCCAAGCCCCCACATCACAATATCTTCTAAAACATAGAAAATGTCTTTAGAATCATGGGTGTTAATTTTTTCAACTTTTTCAACTTTGACCCTGTAGGGACCTGTTACGCTGTACATCAAGTGATCTAAACATACTCCAGTAGCATAATCCCTAGTTTAGAATCAAACAGCAGAGTCATTTAAAAGAATACCTAGTCTACCCATCCCTGGGTCATTTTAATCTATTCCCACAGTCTTTCACACACCTGTAAACTCACTTTCTATATTTTAAGAATATTTCAAATTACCATTTTTAAAATGTAGACTGTGTGGTTACAGGATGATACAGTAGATGCCCATTATAAGCACAACTACCATTAAGCACAATAAAAATCTGTGAATTTCTATATGACGAAGGACTGAATGAATTTTTCAATGCACCTACAGGCTTCAATGATTACAATATTGTAATAGAATTACTTACAATGCGAAATCTAAGGGTGTTACTTTTCCAGCTGATTATTAATTTAATTTTACTGTTAGACCTGAATTACCAAAAAAGTAAATAGAAGTGCTTCCATTTTAGGACAACAAAGGCCACACTTATCTTCTGTGAAACTAAGCCAGCCCAGGGATAGTTTGAAGCTCAAAATACAACCTTTACCTCACTATATATTGTGCCTGCATGTAATTGAAAGATGTAAACCATGTTAAAAATGTCCAGTCAGTGCCAGCAGAGCATTAGGTTGCGCACAGATACACGGATAGGATCTGTTATATAGTTTACAGCGGAGTCACTTGTTGGTATACCTCTCCGCGGCCAACAAATTGATGGCCCCAAGTGCTTGCACTCTAAATTATGTAGTAAGACCACATTTGTACTGCAGTATCTCTATGTATTCATGTGAATCAGTAACATACGGCTGTTTCCTTGCAGGACAATTTCAGTAAAACTGGTATAACTAAAAGTTTTACCTTTTTTCTATATATGGTCATCTAGCACTGTTTGGGGGATTTTGAGCAAACACGCCTGTAATAGCTTGAAGCAAATAAAGGACAAGCACAGACCTTCGGACTTCAGCCTTTAAGTGCAGCATCCTTACTCTGAAAATTGTAGTCATCACCTGCCCATATTCTCCTTATAGAGTGATTAAGTGGCCTATTGTTCATCTTGTTGCCTTTTTTTGTGTCCAGAAAAAGATATGTTGGTAGAACTGGGATGCCTTGTTGCCTGCATTGTGCACCCAAGCCAAGCAGGATCCACCACTGTAGTCAGGGTAAGCTAAGTTTCTTTTTCTCATTGGGAATTACCACTTAAATGTGTATAAGGTGATCCCAAATGCTAACCTTTGAGAGGAGTAGGCCTCATAGCAGTGAAAACCGAATATAGCTGTTTGTCACTGCCAGGACATGCAAAACATAAAAGTACATGTCCTACCTTTTACTTACAGAGCACCCTTTCATATGGGCTGCCTAGGGCCTACCTTAGGGGTGACTTGTATGTAACAAATGGGGTGATTAAGGCTTGGAAAGTAGTTGTAAATGCTGAGTCAAAGTGGCAATAAACAGCATACACAGGCACTGAAGTAGCAGGCCTGAGACATGTTTGAAAGGCTACCTCTGTGGATTGGAAAATCATTGTTGCAAACCGACGAGTAGCATTTAAATAACAGTTCCCAGGTATATGGTGTACCACTTTACAAGGGACGTATAGTTAGATTAAATATGCCAATCATGTATACGCCAAGTACACACATGTTTAGCAAATACACACATGCACTTCAGCACTGGACAGCAGTGGTAAAGTGGTCAGAGTCCGAAGGCCAGCAAAAAGAATTTCAGCAAAATGTGAAGGCAGAAAGCAAAACATTTTGGGGAAGACCATCCTACAGATAACAGGTCTAACAGATGCCCCCAGCTGAAAGTGGGGAGATCTATCCAATTTCTAGGGTACTCTCTTCACTTAGGCGTAAAAACCTGGATAGACCGTTAACACTGGAGTCAGCTATTCCTGGTCTGTGTTCCATCCTGAAGCCCATACCCTGTAGGGAAATAGACCACCTCAACAGTTTTGTATCCTCACCTCTTAATCCATGAGCCACCTTAGGGGCCTGTGGTTGGTCTGAATCAGAAAGTTAGTTCCAAACACATCTGGCTTCATCTTCTTCAGTGCCCAGACCACAGCAAAAGCTTTTCTTTCTATAGCACTCTATCTTTGTTCCCTGAGGAGTAACCTCCTGTAGAGGAAATCTACAAGTTGGTCTAGGCCCTCCTCATTAAGTTGAGATAGTACTTCACTTATGTCATGCTTGGAGGCACCTGAATGAACAATAAACTCATTGGAGAAGTCAGGGGCAGTGAGAACAGGAGTTGTGCACATGGCCTGCTTAAGGGAGGCAAATTCAGCTTGACATGCCTCTCTCCAAGTCCCATTTCTGGGGTGTTTCTCAAAAGTCAGCTCTGTCACAAGAGCAACAATGGCTACTTATCCCTTGACAAACTTCCTGTAGTATCCAGTGAGGCCCAAGAATGCTCTGACGTCACCTTCCCTCTGCCCAACAGATGTGCCTGGTCCACCATAGACCACTGCCCTATCTGGCACTTACTTGCCTTGATATTCAGGAGTGCCTGCTGCAGAGCCTGAATATATAGAAATAATGCCTCAGGACAAATAATATAACAAATACTAGGATGAAGAGATAGCTAAATTATCTCCTCCTTTGAGTTATATTCTTTCTCTGAAAAAACTTTTTATATTACGTTTTCACATAGAAATCGTTACAGAAAAACTAGTATAAGTGATTGGACTGTAAAGAACTACGGGAATTAAAGGTCCCATGATACAGAAAGGATGAATAACATAATATTGCTTGCCAGTAAGTAAATATATCCAACAAAGGTGTTTGGACCACTATATTCTTTGTATTCATAAAAATATTCTTAACATAATACTCACTTGTTTTTAGCGCTTTGAGATAGAGAAAAGAAAGAAAGAGAATATCCGTATACCTCGAGCAAAAATTGCAGAAAATAGGTATATTCTGATTTTCATATGGCATCGAATTAAGCAAGTTTTCAGAAGGAATACATTTGGGAACAGTGGTGTTGGTAAAAAGCTTTTTTCTAAATACACTTCACTTTCTTGGTAAGGAATAACACGGTTAAAGTGTTTGAAGTTCACATTTGGGTGTGTTTTTATTTTATTTCCTGTGGCCCGCCATTTCAGAGTTTGTAATACAATGAAGCTCTATGGTTGTATGATATGTTCCTGTGTGTATAAAGTGTATATAAACATAAGTATTGTTTTTTGTATATACGGATAAAAAGGAATGTTTAATTTGATCCTTTAGGTTGAACTTTGAAAAAATTGTATATTCGACTGCCCTAGTCCTGATGAGGCCTGAGATTGATTTGGCTGAAACGCGTCGACAACAATTTTGAAGACACTTGTGGGAATTTGGTTTTGTGATAACTAGTAAAGAGTACTTCAATAAGATAGAGGTTGTAATAATAGATCTCAAAGTGTCTCTTAAAGAGTGATCTTCTATTTAAAGGAATGCTTTAGCAAAATAAGTTCAGAAGCATCCTGATTGAATAATAGGGCATTTTTGGTAAGGTGCAAAACAAAAAAATTATGTGTTTAGTCTTCTCTATGTATGTAAATATTGTATATGTTTGTATATATATATATAAAAGATCTTTATGTAATTATGTGGAATATGTAAAGTATAAAATAAATATACCCACACATATTCAACCTAAAAGTGAAATTACTTTTTTGGTGGAACTTCCTTTGATTTCTATGTGAAAACGTAATATAAAAAGTTTTTTCAGAGAAAGAATATAACTCAATGGAGGAGATAATTTAGCTATCTCTTCATCCTAGTATTTGTTATATTATTTGTCCAGAGGCATTATTTATATATATTTGTGTTTGTATACCCAGGTGCCAGAGGGTTATTTGGGTTCCCCCCTTTGTTGAAGAGGTGCTGCAGAGCCTGAAGCACTTCCAGGAGGTGAAAAAGGTTGTCCTTCCAGCTGTGTCCGCCAGATAGGCAGCACAGAAGGCCACCATACCAGCAAGGACCTGGTTCACCAACCTCTGGAAGGTGGCAGGGGAATTCTTTAACACAAAGGTTATCACCCAGGACTGATAGAAGCTCTCTGGAGTGGAGAAGGCTGACCTCTCATTTTTTCCTTCTGTGAGGATGATCTGCCAGTACACTGATGTAAGATCAAAGGTACTGAGATACTGGGCAGCCCCATACCAGTTAATCTGCTCATCCGGCCGGGGTGAGCATCTGTTTTTGTCACTGAGGTTAGCCCTTTATAATCCACACAGACCTCAGTTCACGAGTGGTACCCAGTGCAGCAGCCACAGGACTAGACCAGGGGTTACTGGAGGGTTCTATCACCCACAACTCCAGAATTGGGATATTTACACCTTAATGCTGGACCGCACCTTATCTGGCAGCCAGTAAGATTTATTCTTAACATTGAAAATGTCCCCTGAGACCACATCATGGGTACACAGGTGGGTAGTCCAAATGATGAGTGAGAGCAGACAAGAAAACTACCCCAACACTTGGTGGCAGCCTCTCTGTTGTTCAGGAGTTAGAATGGGGGAAGGATTACTCCCTCCACAGACCCAACTTTCTCCTTGCAGGCTAAGAGGTCAGGGCGAGGTTCACTCTCTTCTTCCTCCTTCCCATCTGTCACCAGCATTATGTTGACTGCTGACTTTTCAAAGTGGGGTTTGAGGAGATTACCATGATGCCCCGGGTGGAGTTGCCTCGGGGTCTTGAGATCCACAAGGTAGATGGTCGGACCCTTTTTCCTTAACCACTTCATAGGGTTCAGTCCAGTAGTCCTGGAGGGTCCCGGCGCCACAGGCTCTGTCACCCCACTTTCTGATCAGGCTGCAAATTCAGTGGTAAAACTTTAGTCATACCACTGTTAGTACTGAAAAAGTTGATGTCAATATGAATAACGACACATTCATCTATAAAAATGAAATTGCATCTTTATTGACAAATTCACCCCTGGTGAACTCTATGTCAACCCCCACTCAGAAATGCATAGGCAGGCTCTGAGACCCAGGCCCAAGGTTGCTGATTGACTGGCCACAGCTGGGGTGGCACGTTGCCATCATAAAAATGCGCAAACTGGAAAACCCAGATCAATGACACAGATAGGCACAGTAACACCACAGTGATCCAGAGAGATTGGCCCCAATAAAGCACACATGGCCGGAGGGGTGCACATGTTCCCAAAACACCATAAAGTCAGATGCCACATGAAGTTAAAAACACATACCAATTTGGACAGAGCACACACAGTACATGTTGTTATAAAGTGCTCGCCATGCTTGACATCTGTACACACTACCCACTGGCCGCATTGTGTCCATATTACCTACTGGCGGTCGCCATTAGGTAGTTACAGTTAGGACCTAGTTACTATAGGAAAATGGCAACATTCTATTCGCAATAACTTTGGCGCCGATTGATGAATCTTCGTGAAAGTTTGTGGGTGATTTGACAAGGGGGAACCGAGAAAAATGGGAGTCCCAAAACGTGTTTTTTCAATGTTAATTTCTATAGGAAACTTTAGACAAGGCTACAGGTCGAATGGGTGAACGGAATTCCCTCAAATTTGGTAGGGAGAAGGATCTTGGTCTAGAAAGCACGCTTTTGTTTATTTGGTGTAAATCCGTTCAGTATTTGTTTCGAAATATCACAATTTACAGATATCAATATTTGGGAATTCTACCATCTGATTGGCTGAGGCGTTACAAGCAGCTTGCTGCTGATTGGCTGCAAGCATTTGCAACTAGGAAGTGTTGCCCGCCATTTTGTGATTCTGTTGAAGTGAGTAAGGGGGAAAAAGGGGGAAAAATGTGGGAAAGAGGAGGGTAGGAGCACTGCAACCTCTGTGGGGAGTTTAGAGTGTGGTATAGAGGGGGTGCGAAGCGAACTACTCATACCTACTGGTCTGAAAGTGCTGGGTACGGAAATTAAGTGAGGTATCGCATAGTCTGATGCTGCAAAGTTGAGCTGCTGGGGAGTCGGGGATGAAAGCGTGAGCCTAAACTGTGTGTCTCATGGTGTGAAGTCATGTGCCCTGGCTGCTGCAGCACACCTGTGGAAGTAGTTTCAGCATGTGTTTATACCTACTGGGACAAACTACTGACTCCTACTGGTTTGAAAGACCTGGGGTATGGAAAATATGTGAGGTATTGTCTAGAGTCTCATGGTGCTAAGCTGAGGTGCTGCCGGAGTCGGGGATGAAAGCGTGAGTCCAAACTGTGTGTCATATGCTGTGAAGTCATGTGCTCTGGCCGCTGTGCCACATCTGTCAAGTAGTGTCAGTATGTAGTTATACCTACTCGGAGGAAGTTTTGTTTTGAACATTGTAACTTGTGTATGGTGCTTAGGGGGTGTTTTACGAAGGTAAATTTGCGTGCATCAAATCAATACGATATTTGTAAAGCGCAAACTACTCGCCCCTCTGGGTGTGAAGACCCTCGAGGACGGCGTGGAAATTATGTGAGCAATTAAGTGAGCTATTGCCCAGAGTCACATGATGCTGAGCTGAGGTGTCCAAAGGTGTCCTTCATAAGCATTTCCAAACCTACCCCATTCAGTGTGCCTAGGCCATTTCCACCACAATGCACAATCACAAGGTCAGGGTGTGGAAGACGCCAAGAGGTTTTAACCAAAGGTAGCAATTGGTGCAACTTCAATCTTGTCTGTGTAAACCATTTAATGTCCACATTTTTTAAACCTAGGTCTAAGTCAATACATATGTGTTCTGCATACCTCTTGCACCTGAAAATATAGCTATGTCCTATGATCCACACTAGCATTTTGAAGGTATGGTTGGAAGGTATGGAAAGATGTCTGTAGCTCATGCAGTTCCTTGGTAGGATAAGAGATATGTTTAAAGATGGGGAAGTACTTTTTATTACCATACAAATGATACGTGATTGGGAGTTGAAAAGCATTCTTTTTTCAAAGTAGGGTGCACATTCGTTTTGTGGAAAAGCATCTTTATGATTGGTTAAGAAAAAGCTGTTTCAATGTGGAGTACAGATCATAGGATAAAATTTGCTCAACTGAAACACAGCTGCTACTTGCATTTGGAAGGCACTGTTCAAACTTAAAACAATTGTGAACTTTTAACCTGCACGTGCTGTTAAATGTTCGAGAAAATGTTGCAAAAAAATATTGTTAAGTTTAAAAACATTGATGAACTTTTAACCTGCACGTGTTGTAGAATGTTCTAGAAAGTGTGTTGATAGAATACATTGCACTTCTGACTTCTGTGTTATTGAATATTTAAAAAACGGTTTATATGGAAAACTCAGAAGAAACCAATAGAAAGAAGTTTTGAAACCTAAATGAATCAAGGAACTATTCTAATTTGTTCTTTACATGTGTTTATGTGTGGAGCAACAAAATTATAGCACCAGGAAGAGGAAGAAGCAGGGAGAGGGGGGGCGGGGGTTGATGGGCAGATAGGCACACATGCACAATGAGGTACAGCGCAAGTATTGACAAACAATGGCCAAAATGAAACACACCAACAAGGAGCACAAGTCCCACAACCCGCCAACATCACACCACTGAACGAGCATAGAAGTGAAAATCACGCTGCATTCATACAGGATGTGTAGAAAGGCCAGTCGTTGGTGTTGTGGGATGTCTGTGACCGTGGATATCATGGAAACGTAACTCCCGTCCCTTCTTTCCTACTGCTGGAAAGAAGGGACGGGAGTTACGTTTCGGCAACTATCCACTACACTACGAGGGCTTACCAGAGCCGGTTCTTTGACTTCACCTAACGTGATGGAGCCAACAAAAATATATTAAAAACCACTACTTAGA
This sequence comes from Triturus cristatus, assembly GCF_964204655.1. NCBI lineage: Eukaryota > Metazoa > Chordata > Amphibia > Caudata > Salamandridae > Triturus > Triturus cristatus. The sequence continues at coordinate 553,963,414 of NC_140591.1, read as the reverse complement.
GGAAAACGTGAAGACCGTCACATCGATTTAGTCTTATAAATAGGTCTCATAACACGGTCCACCAACTCTAAGTATTAGAAAATTTGGTGGAGACTCGTTCCTTTCCAAATAAAGCCGTAAGACATCAGGAACCTCCACTGTGATATGAATCACTTCCGCTAATCACTTCCGCTAATGGTTATAAGAACCAGAATTTTGGATATTTTACTCTTGGTCGATCTTTCCGAAAACAATAGAATTTATTGGTGGAGATCTGTTATTGCTTACACACAACTGGTACAGATATCAGGAACATTCCTTGCGACTGAATTTGTCTCTTTGGACCACCACAGGTGTGTTTCTGTCCATTGCTTATTTCCAATCTTCTGCTCTCTATTAGATACTCTTAACAGAATCATATCGTACGTCGGAGTTTGTCCTTCAAAATAACCTACAATCAATATTTCGCTTGGCAGAAGCATAATTGCATGTCTGATATATAAAGCGTTCTAAGACTCTTTTTCAAAGCCCTGAGGAAGTCACTATACGTGACGAAACACGTGTCGGCTGTCATCCTTTTGGATCAAGATTTAGAAAACACAAGTCTCCTTTTTACGAATCAACAACTAGAACTAAATGTACTAGGGAGTTCTGACTTTTGTTCATGAATATGATTTTCCTTTCTGCAAAACTTATGTATTAAATTACTCTTTGACATATATTCCTGTGGGGACCCAATCTGTTTCGCAGCCAGTTTTTCATTATTATTACTGTGTTCCTTGTTTCTTTGGCTAATAACCAATAAGAATATTACGTGACTTTAGAGTGCCGGGATTTCTTTATGTATAAAATCTGTTAATTATGGGGATTGCTTTGCGTGATCCGTATATTTCAGCACTCAGGTAGTAGGGTGCTTTCTTATCCCGAGCGGCACCACTTACTCAACTTGTTACCGATTTTACTGTTTTTCTGACAACTATTACTATACACCCAATTTGATGCCAATAATTGCCATGATGTGCACCCTCAGATGCATTACTACCCCATTCTTTTGTTGATGACATATCAGGGTGCGACTAACCTTCTGTGCAACTTTTCAAAGACTCTTTATGGTTGAGACACGTGGAGTGTCCGCCATCTAGTCAGCACCGGCAATAAAGGATGTGACGTTGTCGATCTATTATATTTGCGTGGTCACATGGCCTGTGATGGATGTGTCGGATGGGTGTGGTGTGTGTGCAAACCTGGCCTGAGGGAGTGGCCGTGAGATGCTGAAAACTAGACCACTGACCTGCACACCAACAGCGAGTACGCCTGCGACAGGTAGCTATGTGGGGCCAACGTCGTAACGTAATCTCAGTAGCATGGCGTGGCATACGACGGAACAGGGCAGCGATAGCTACAATAATGCGGACGGCTCGTAGTACTGCATCTGTGAGTCGAGCAGACGGGCCACAGCTGGCCCTCTGCGAGCCTGGGTGTGAACTGTTTATAACTCACACTACCTAAGCATTGAAAAACCATTTTGTGATTCAGTCCATCAGCTGGCCTTTGTCCGAGGCATTTGTGAAAACATATCGGAGTTCTTTCTGTGATAGATAGCCCTTTGACGCTGTCTCTTCCCACATTACCATCACCCCCAACAACCTTCTTGGGCCTGGAAGTGTCCTTGTGCGGTCGGACAAAGAAGAATCTTAGTCATGTATAGATTTACATATAAAAAAATGTATTAAAAGAAAAGAACAACAAATAAGACTGAAGGGAGTCTGGTGCTGTGGTCGCTGCCACGAAGTTGGGGTCACTGCCATTCAGGACTCAGGACACAGTTACACATGTGGGATCGGCTTGTGTTAAAGAGAGTTAGTGGAACTACGTGTCGCCGGCCTTGCATATCGAAATATGTCTCACTGATCGAAGGGAGTCTGTTGCTCTGGCCGCTGCCATGGACTTGGGGTCAATGCCATTCAGACCTCAGGACACAGTTACCAATGTGGGATCGGCTTTTGTTTGACAGTGTTAGTTGGCACCAATTGTGAGGTCTGTTGCCCACAGTGTAGACTGCTGAGTGTTCATTTGTACTTGAAAATGAATTTGGTCATTGCACTAAAGCTATAACTGAGATAAAAAAAGTTCAAGAAGAAAGGATACTAAAAGGATATTATGTCGATTTGAGGCCTGTAATAGTTACTTGCCTAGTGGACTCTGTAGTTAATGAATGAAGAAATAATTTTCATTGTGAGCCCTACTGAGTGCAGTGTAGGCATATGATGAAAAGATGAAATAAGTATAAAATAAATTGATGAAGTGTTGTATTTTCTGAGTACAATCTTGTTGTTAGAAATTATCATTTAAAATTGAAATTGCAAGCTGTACTGCCTGTAGTGTAGACTGCTATTCCATGTTAGTTTGCATTTGAAGATTAATTTGGTCATTGTAGTAAAGCTATAACTGATATAAATAAAAAATCTTGAAGCAAGGATACTAACAGGATAATATGTAGGGTGTAGGACTGTGATAGTTAGTTGCCTACTGGAGTCTGTAGTTGCATATGGAAATACCCCTCACTGATCAAAGGGAATGTGGTGCTGTGGTTGCTGCCACTGACTTGGTGTGACTGCTATTCAGGACTCAGGACACAGTTATACATGTGGGATCGGCTTGTGTTAAAGAGGGTTAGTGGGACTACGTGTTGCCGGCCTTGCATATCGAAATATGCCTCACTGATCAAAGGGAGTGTGGTGCTGTGGTCGCTGCCATGGCCTTTGGTTCACTGCCATTCAGGACTCAGGACACAGTTACACATGTGGGATCGGTTTGTGTTAAAGAGGGTTAGTGGCACGACGTGCTGTTGGCCTTGCATGTCGAAATATGCCTAAATAATCAGAGGGAGTATGCTGCTGTGGTCGCTGCCACGGACTTGGGGTGACTGCCATTCAGGACTCAGGACAAAGTTACACATGTGAGATTGGCTTATGTTGAACAGAGTTATTAGCACCACGTGTCGCTGCCGTTGCATATGGAAATATGCCTAACTAATCAGAGGGATATGCTGCTTTTGTCGCTGCCATGGACTTGGGGTCACTGCCATTCAGGACGCAGGACACAGTTCCACATGTGGGATTGTTCGGCTTGTGTTGAACAGAGTTATTGGCACCACGTGTCGCCGCCGTTGCATGTGGAAATATGCCTCACTGATCGAAGGGAGTCTGGTGCTGTTGTTGTCTCACGGAGATAGGGTCACTACCATTCAGGACTTAGGACACAGTTCCACATGTGGGATCGGCTTGTGTTGAAGAAGGTTTGTGGCACCATTTGTCGCCGGTCTTCCACAGTGTAGGCCAGAGGTAGCGGTGAGCAAGGGCCCACAGCCACGTGCATACGTTGGTGGCCCCACCGGCCTGCGTAGTGCAGATTCAGTGGCACCACGTGTCGCCGGCCTTCCATATGGAAATAACCCTCACTGATCGAAGGGAGTCTAGTGCTGTGGTCGCTGTAATTCAGGACACACTTACACATGTGGGATCGGCTTATGTTGAATAGGGTTAGTTGGCACCACTTGTCGTCGGTCTTCCACAGTGTAGGCCGGAGGGACCGGTCAGCAAAGGACCACAGTCAGGTGACGTTGACTTAAGCTGCACAGATTGGGAACATGTGGTCTTCTTAACCCATTACTGTGTCTTACACAATTTGTGTCCCTACTAATCTTGAATTGTGAACCGTGTAACCCCAGTGTAGGGCGGAGGCAGCGGTCTGGATGGGCGCACAGCTATGTGGCGATGATTTATGGTGCAGTGAGTTAGTAGCACCTGAAGCACACAGCGTGTGCGCACCGTGTGATGATGCGTGGCCTGGGCGACCCGCACTGGAAGCAAAGTGTCTTGTGAACTGGACTGCGACATCTGCAATCGCCACTGCATCTGAATTGTGAGCGCTGCTGTCTGCTGTGTAGATCGAAGGCAGTAGTCGGTACAGACATAAGTCTGCGGTGCTGTGCCGCTGGGTTCACAGGGGGCCTGCGTTGAGGAGGACCGCTGTGATGGCGGCAGATACATGCCAGGGTGAGGGCTCCCGCTGTGACAGACTCGTTGGTCTTCCCTCAAGTGAACCACGCCTAGGGCCTGGCCTATTTATTCATACAGCTATGCTGGAGTGGCGTACGTTGGAGCAGCCCACTCCAATTCCGCTTCCGGGGGGGGAAAACACAGCTACATGACTGAGATCTTCCCCACTGACTGAGGTAACATGGTTGCGTCCACTGTGCACTACACTACAAGTATTAACAGTATATCTCCACATGGAGAGGTTTGTGCTTTGCATAGTGAGGTCTTTGCAGAACATGAGTGTTACACTTGGCATTCTGTGCTTTATCTTTGAAGGGTGACTTGCCTCCTTATATATATTTGGTTGCCACATCTCCCAACATTCAGCTATTGTGTGACTGAGGGGCATGGTGTTTGGGAAGGTCCGTTGTCCTGTTTTGCGCTGTCTTGGTGGTAGTGGGGGTGCGGGTGGGGAGGTTCTGGTGGTGATGGCGGTGGTTGTTGTGGTCTTGTTGCGTGTCGGACCTGCATGATCAGTAGCTCTATCACATGTTGGTCTTTAGATGTGGCTGTGAGTTGGGTCTAAATCACAGAGTAGATAGTCAACCTCCTTACACCAAGGACTACCTAGGGACTACCTTAAGGGTTACTTATGTGTAATAAAAGGGAAGTTTAAGGTTTTTCAAGTGATTTTAAAAGCCAAAGCAAAGTGCCATTTAAATTAGGGGTGGGCGGAATTTGCAAAATTAACTCTCGCAAACTATCGCGAAAATTCTGAAAATCTCCGCAAACACACCGGAAATATCGCGAGGACGCGGAAGTTTTTTCCCGCTTGTTCGCGGTATTTTTTGCGTGATCGCGGGTCGCCAACTTACCCATGCGGTTGCTCACGGGCGCGGCCATCTTGTTTTCACTTGTCCCACCCTCTCGCGATGCTTACTTCCTGTTCCGGGTCGCGCAATGCATGTTCGCACCCGTTCGCAGTCGATATTTCCTGTTCGCGACCGCTTTTACTTGATCGCGTTGCTTTTTGCTTGCCATCTTGTTTTTCACTCTATTGCATGGTTCTGGGGCCTGATTTTGAATCCTCCCAAAATCCTTTCAATCCTTTTTTGGGATCTTTATTACTTATTATTTCTCTAACTATTTTCCTGCCTCTATATTTTTGGTTTTTGTCTACTTTTTTTAATGTTTTTTAGCTACTTTTTCTCTTTCTATTGCCTGCTATTTATTTCCTTTACTCCTTTATTTATTTTACCTTTTCTTTCCCGCCCCGTCCCCAGAACCATGTCCAAGGGTAGGGCTGTTCGCCGGCGCAGCCAGAGCCGCGACCGCCTTCCTTGCGGAAGGCGGCGCCCACAAGGGGTGCAGGCACGGGCCTTATTTGGGGAGGTGGAGTTGGCTGCACTAATTTTCTTTGTGCAGCGCCACCTCCCCTCAACCCTGGCAGCAGGTGGCAGGCCTGGGTCCGGGTACGGCCTCCGGGAGCGTCGGCAGCGGTGGGGGAAGGTGCGCCGGGCAGTGTCACGCTTCTCTGGTGTTCGGCGCACCCAGGCGCAGCTGACGCACCGGTGGTCCGACATCTTGGACCGTGAGCAGGACCTGCTGGACCTGCTGGGAGTGGAGGTCCCAGGGCTTGGTGAGTACCTATTTAATTATTACAACTTTGTGTCTGTTCTTCTGCTCTGTGTTATATATTGCGAATATCTTTTTTTTCTTCCAACCAGCTAGAATGTTGCTGCTTACATTCCAGGTTAATTACGTTTAAAAGTCTGTGATTTTTTTGACACAGGTGCTCTTCTGCGCTAATATTACTTGTTTGCAGCTTTGCGTTTGCGCTTGCTTAGCGTGATTATTTACGAGTTTATTTTAGAGAAATTAAGTTACGTAATGCTACAGTGACTCTAGTCCACTCCTTACTTTGTCCTGTCACTAATAGATAGGGGCGGATTGATACTTTGGTTTAGGTACTTTGTATGAGCTTCTAATTTGTTAGTGGTATGTGTGATGCCCCCTCACTCAGTTACGTGACGTGCTGGTAGTACGGCTGTCTTTATTAGAACCTTTTCTAGTTTGTTCAATGAGTGGTGGTAGGCATAGCAGTTACTTAGCACTAGCAGATCAGCATCAATCAATCAAACCCAAATTTGGTGTATACAAAACATGTAGTCATGTTCATGTGTCCTCCATGATTTGACCATATGCATTATTGAGGAATACAGTGGAAATGCATACTTAATGTACAATTGGCATGCCTGGAATAGGTGGGCTAGGTTGGGTGGTACGTTGTACTTAGGCTTAGTTGTAACTTGGTATTCTGGAATCAGAATGGAAGACTGGATTACTGTTGATAAATAGTAACTTAAGTAGTCGAACTGCGAATCCCCCGATATTACTTGTTGACCAGATGAGATCAGTCAATTTAGTTATTGCAATTGTTGTTTACATAAGTGTTTTTTGACCGTTGTTGAAAAATATTGTATTTGTTTGACATCATCCATCAATGTTTGTCTCTTTCTTATATCTTTCCTGTTCATCAGCACCCAGGGGCAGACCGACAGGGACTGGGCAGTCGGCGGGACACACAGAACACCACCAGGAGGACACCGCTGAGGGCTCCTCTGCTGGCCCCAGTAAGTCTTCTTGTTTTTAATAATATTTCTTATTCCATAACTTGTACTGCCCCATATTTTTCCCGAACTATTGTTTGTTTCCAAATGCTATTTTTTTACCACCAATTATCCTTCGATCTGTACCGTTTCAAAAATCTTATCCCTGCCTCCGCTATGATGAGTCTGAGTACTACTACATACTATCAGTCTGTCTGTACTGTAGTAGCTAGTCTTGCACAGTTGGCCAGTGCCACTCTTTGTGAAAGGTTGTAATATAAAACTCATATTCACCAGTAGCTCGAGCCATTGAGTCCAATCCGTTGGGTCGTTGTCTTGTACTACTTTTACTCTTATAGATCTGGAGGCTTTGAAAATTTACAGCAACAGCCCTACCAGATTTATTACTATTTTGATATGATACCCTATAGGACATACTACTGTTATAGGGATCTTGCACATACACAGACATTTGCACCAGAAAATAGGATGTTGGTGATGGTAGGTTGGACCTTCCGTGCACACCTCAATCAGAAATTCCGCACCCACCACAATTCCACTGCTTGACTATAGTACTGTCTTGTCATAACTATTAGGTCTCGGAACCCTCCCCCCAAGATACCCAACAAGTAGACAACCCAGAACATAACACACCCAACCTCTCAGTCGTGGAAGCAATTCACATGCACACCCTTACTTTAATTTGCTCACTCGTGTAAGTTAGTCCACACCAAATACCACCAAGTCTATGTAAGTTCAAAATGTTTATTTCAATTTGAGAAGGTCTGTACACTGTTTTCTTATAAATGCAGCACCAACCGGAAAATCAATAACATTAAAACAATATACATTGTTACACTTATACAGTTGGGAATTAAATCATGATAACTGAACAGTGGTGGAAGGCAGCACCACCATCCCATAGCAATTTAGTTTATATAAATTCATAAATGAAGATGTGAGTGAAGGGACCCCTCACCTTAGAAGAACCTAGTACTGGTAGTTGTTGCATCATTCAGAAGCTCTGGTTCGTAGAAGGGAATCTCGCGTCTGTAATGCGAAAAATGAAATGGTGTGCGTTAGTATATTGCAACCTGCAACCATTTCTCAGCCGTGCCAAAAAGTGTAGCATTTATGGATAAGCAATATGGACTAACAGTAACAGTAGTACACCAGTACTTCCTAAAAAAGTGGCTTGTTAATGTTTGTTGACCGCTTGTACGCAGCGCGTAGACTAGACAGTAGCAGTGTGAGGCAGGTCATATGGGTTCAAAGGTGTCTTAAGCTGCAAGGTAAAGGTAACGTCACATGTGCAAAAATAAAAGACACAAAGGTAAAATGGTAGCATGGCTAGGGCTAATTAAGCAAAGGCTACAATGATCATATATAACTATTAGTGTCTACTCTACTACTACCTAATTTGTACTAGTGATGTATGTTAGTATTAACTCATTTTTCAAACTTGCTACTGATCAATAGGGGGGAGGTGTATATGACGCCTAATAAATGTGTAATGTTTTCTAGGCGCACTACCGACCACCATTGCCGGGGCCAGCAAACAAGGCGACGCGGAGGGCGAGGATGCGGCAGTTGCTGCCGATACCGACGATGGAGTGGTAGGGGGAGTGGCAGCACTAGTGGCAGGCGGTGGTAAGTTAGATTCATAATCCTTAACTATTGTTGAACTTGACAGTACACTCACTGCAAGGGTGTACTGTATGAATATGTATACTGTACAGTTGTGACTTAGGGCCGCATTAGGATGGTGGGCGTATTGCTCCCGCCGGGCCGGCTGGAATTCACTGCTGACACCGCAGGGGCAAACCTCCCGCCATCCCTGTAGAAAATATTCAGACCCCCCACATGTCGACCAGGCGGAAAAGGGTTCAATATGGCGGTGGTGTCTCTCTGAACACACCGCCAGCCATATAATCTGCATTTTGGAATGCCTTTGTGTGGCGGCATTGCCGTCCGCCACGGAAAGGCATGCAGACATTGCAGAGTATGCTTGGGGGCCCCCATGGAGGGTACCTACCTATGCTATGGTACCCCCCCGCCTTTCAAAGCAAAACGTGACAGGCTCCGTGCGGGGCCCGTCATGTTGTGCTTGGAAAAGCAGCACAACATTTTAGCATTGCTTTCAGCAAAGCCAACCAGAATGTAAAAAAAAAAACAGGATGCGCCCGCCACTGTGCCGGGCGCATCATCCTAATTAATTGTCCCCACGGGACCCCCACCCTTTTTAGCATGAGGATGGCGGGCGGACAAAGTCCGCCCGCTATCCGATGTCGTAAGTAAGTATGAGTTGTTGGGGACGTTTAAAGAGTGAACTAGAAGACTAGAATTCCCTTTAATTGGCATAGGAGCCGGAGTATTGAGTAACCAGTGGCCTCATCTATCTGATTTGAACTCCGCTTTGAAAGTTTTATGGAGAAGAGCACCTGGTGCACCGTTCAACTAAAAAGTGAAAGACGGGTGGAAGGAAGAAGGACTGGCGACATTTAAAATGTTATGTACTACTGTGCTTTTTTGTGCTACTCTACCATGCCACTATGTGTCTAAATAATTAATTACCTTGTCCTACTGTTTTTCTAAGAGTATATTTTACAATGTTCTTGTTTTTTTCTTTTTGATACACAGCAACTCCGAAACAAAATCGGAAGGAGTTGGCTGCCAAGGCACGGCGCCGGAAGCTGGAGGCAATCCAGCGAGAATACCGGCGGCTGGTGGTTTTAGCCGAGGAGGAGGAGACTGCGGCTGCAATTGTTGAAGCCTCCTCCCGTGGCCCGGGCCCCAGCCACCGCCCTCCAGTGGTACGGTGCCACGGTCTGGCGGCTGCCCGCCGCCACCGTTCCATCTCCGGTGCCCCCCCCACTGTGGCTGCAACTGCCGCACCCTTAGACGCCGTGTCGCCCGTTTAGAGGGCGAGATGCGCCTCATGCGTGTCCTTCTGGAGTCCCACCCCACCACTTAGTCCCTGTCATCCTGTTCTGCCCCTTTTTTAATTCTTGTTTGGGTGGGTGGGTGGGAACTTGTTTGGGCGTTACGGACTTCTATTGACATTGGTTGGGGTTAGGGAGGGAGGTGGGTCAGCTTTTGTGGGTTTAGTTTATTTGTTAGGGTAAATTAAATATATTTTTCTATGTTACATGCAATGTTGTTAATGTTTTGTAGGTGGGGGTAACTGTTTTACATCACACTGTTTCCTTGCTGGTGCATGGCCGCCCATAGCCTCTGTTTGATTTCAATAATTGGCTGACTGTATAAGACACAGATAGATGCGACACACCTCACTCATTGACTGGTCCTTCTAGTACTTTCAGTCTGTCCTCTAGTCTATGCATTCTTTGTACTGGTGTGTGAAAATGAAATCATTGACAACATATCCATTATTAATTCTGCCTCCCCCAAACTTGTCTCTTACCGGTGCTTGATGTTTATGTCCAACTGTGGCACAGCACTGGCTGCATGGTGAAGATGGTTTCCTTTTTCATACATGCCATGATTGGGGTGGTGGTGGTGGTAGCAGCATAGTAGTAGTAGTAGACACTGGCAGGGCGGCAGCATTTGCAAAAAAAGAGAAGGAGACAGTCAATCGCCTTTGAGAGACTGTTAGGAGTAGTTGAATGAAGTACAGTCCAGAACTTACCGAGCAACAATAATATGCTCAAATATTTGACAAAAAAACAGAATGGTGGTTAGGAGGATAGCCTACTAGACAGAGTTACAAACTATAGTTGTGTCGAGTCACTTGACTAGGCCTACAGCCTAACAGTTAGTGCTGTATATGAGGAATGACAAGAAACAAATCCAATCAATGCCGGCAATTCATGCTGAGGTATATGTTCCTTTGTTAAAAAAAATAACCTCTGAAATATCCTACTCATGGGTGGCCAAGCAGAAGAAGATCATCGCTCTGCCTTGAAATTGAAGTAGTGTTGCGTTCACCACATCCGCCCCAGCAAGTGTGTGATTAAGTATTAGTGTACATTTAATTTAGTTACACCTCGACAATAAGTCACACAGCCCGGGGGAAGAGGGTTAGGGTTTGTTGAATGGATGGAAAGGGGGTTTTTGGGAAAGGTTTGACATAGAAAAACTGTATGCATACATAGACAAACAAACGACAATCATTGAAGACTACCATATCCATATGTTAAGGGAGAAAAAGGCAATGCATGCATGATGATTAGAGACCCGTATTACATACACTTCCAGTTCTTGTTCTGTTGTGCCGGCCTTAATACTTTAACAGATAGCAAATAGAAATTTTAAATATTGGTAGGGAAGAATCGTAAACGCAGAGCAAACCTAATGATGATTGATAATAACAACTCCAAGAACACACTGTTGTAAAGATTGTATACAATATATTAATCAAATTATTTAAAAGAAGATAAAAGTGGATACTGTTACTGTCTTATGCTGGTCAAAAATGTGGACTGGATTTTTGCATCTCGGCATTCCTCTTGCTCCTCTCGTCCATCAATCTTGGGTGTGTCGCCTCGCCACTCGCCACTGCCCGGGTGGAAAAAAAAAGGTGATTGATTGGTAAGGTAATTAATATGCATTGTAATGTTTTACAAAGTTTCGGGCAAGGCCTGGCCTGTAATTGTAGATTGAAAACCAAAGGGGATATTGAGAAAGAAAGTTAAAACAAATGCACAAGTGATGGTGTAGTGCAACAAGAACACTTTCCGAGGTGACATCTATGCATCATCTCTACTCTAGTCTGTTTCCAGCATTGACCTTCAACAGTAACAGGAAAGAGCAGGCCCACAGTGCTTAGCATTTAGCACATCCTACGTTAACACTTAAAATTCTTTTTTTTTCTCTCAAAGAGTTGGACAAACGCAAAGCACATTCTCCATTCCAAACATAGCATTTTACAGTTTAAGTTAGTAAAATCAATGCACTGCAGTCATCCCACCGCTACACTCTATTCAACTTCTACACAGACATTTGGGTCTGCTGTGGTTGTTGTTGTTGACGTGTTTACCTTTTGGCTTTTCCGTTTTATGCCACGCATGAAACGTCCTCCTGAGTCCTGACTTAATCATCATCATCTCTGATACTTTTACTGACTGACTGTGAAGATTGGCCTGCAGTATAAGTAAAAATTTTATGACACAACAAGAGTAGAAATATAAATATTACTGACTTGAGTCATTCTTTATTGTGTACAGAAAGATAGATTACTAGTACACTTTGACATCACTTTGTGCACAACAAACAAACAACACAAACACAAAGACCAATAGCTTAGAGTCAGGTGTCCAATGCATGCCATTAATTGTCATCATTACCTGTTCCTTCTCATCTTAAGTTAACGGGCCGTCTATTTCGCCGTCATCATGATGGACGGCGAATGTTGTGTCAATCATACTCATTGCGCAGATTGAGTGAGTCCCCTTCCTGTATTGAATTAAAAGCAATGGGTCACCAAGCTGCAGGAGAAGTACCAATTTCTTCTTTGAAAGAAGGGGGAAATTAGTGTGTTCTGTAGAAAGTTGATTAGTGGCAGTGCACAATTACATAAATTCATGCACAACAAACACAACAAAATCTAAATCATTCAGTCTGCGACTCTGCGTCCAATGCATGGCATCAATCATTACCTGTTCCGTCTTATTTTCAGTTAATGGCCAGTCTCTCTCGGCTCTGAAAGGAGGATAGCTATAGTAGTCATCTGATTCATGGTCCACTTCTTTTGGAAGGACTAGGAAAGTTTGAATTTGTTGTTACCATCATCCAATCATCATTCATGAGGGAAATGGAATTGAGCAGGAGATTCAGTATGATGGAGCGGAGGAGCTGGATTCGGGGGACTGTACTGTCAAATAGCAGACACCTGAAACTTGTATATTAAATTAGAAGAGTAGAAGACGGTGGTAATGGATTTGTTGTGATTCACAAGTTTATAACCGGAACAACAGACACATAAACAATGGGGGAAAAAAGGGAGGAAGACAGTAAGTGCGAGCCTAATTGTCAGGGAAGTATAGCTCGTCCTCAAACTCTGGGGGTTCACACAGTAGTAGGTAATCATCTGACACAATACTTCCGTCACCTGAGCCGCTGTCCTCATCTTCCTCCGTTGATTCATGTATTGTGTAATTCGGTGGTATGAAGTGCTGATTCATTTTGATCATTGTTAACCTCTCCACGTTTTTTGGAGATAGACTGGTCCTTCTCAATGTTACAATGGAACCGGCAGCACTGAAAACACGTTCCGGAGAGACACTTGCGACAGGGCAAGCCAGATAGCTTATCGCCAGCCTGCTGAGCTGTGGCCATTCAGACCTTTTCCTATACCAATACTGCAATGGGTTTTGATCAGTGTACACCTCTGTTGGGTCGTCCTGATAGGCCTGGACCATCCGCTCAATGTTCAGGGTTGCTGCTGGTAAGCTTTTGTGTTGTTTTTTCTGTGCATCAGCACTGTGCTTACAATAGCCCATCTTTACATACCAATCCTGTAATGATAATGATTGTACTCGGCCTAATGATCCAGTTATTGTTTCTGTAGTCGATAGTGATGGTGAGTGTTGTGATTGTGAGCCAACCGCACTGCCCTCAGCCGACGAAGTTGCACTTGATTCTGCATGGCCTGCTTCAGTATCAGTACTTGTTGTGGGTTGATCTTGCAGGCTTTTAATTAGCAGCCATTCGTTTTCCAACTAACTGGCTGCTTCAGCTATACAACTTTTGTAGCGGGCAACATCACTGTCGGAAAAAGCAAGGAATGTCTTCAGTAGTCCCAATTTTGCACGTGGATCTAGAATTGTGGCACAAATGTAATGTTCTTGTGACAAAATTTTATTTTGTAACCTTACATTTTCAGTTAAGCGCCGGGATAAGCTCTCCACCAAGTCATGGGCTTGCCTTCTGTCCTCTACACCTTTGTATGTTTCAGACACATTATTCAGCTCATACTCTAGCATTTGCAATAATGGGATAGCTTGGCCCATTGTACAGTCCTCCTTGCTGACTTCACGTGTGAAGTCCTCAAAAGGAGAAAGCATCTCAGTCAGGCATTTAATTAGGCTCCATTGCTCCATGTCAATGTTCATGCGTTTAACAGTAGCACTAGCATCCCCTCTTCTTTTCCAGACATATTCATGGAGTGACATGTGCTGTTCGTACAGACGATCAAGCATGTAATACGTTGAGTTCCAACGTGTTGCCACCTCCTGGATGAGTGCCTTGACTGGCATCCTAAGTTCACATTGGATGATCCTCAGCTGCTTCCGAGCTTTAAAAGAATGGCTGAAATGAGTGCATATTCTTCGGCAGATGGCCAGTAAATTGCTGACTATGGGTTCCTTTTTCAGAAATTCTTGAACTATAATGTTTATGCAGTGCGCCAAACACGGAACCCTGAAATAGGAACCAAGTTCCATGGCCTTAAGTACATTACTGCCATTGTCTGTGGCAACAAAACCAATACGAAGCCCTCTGGCCCGCAGCCATTCCAAAACCTTGGTGCAAAACTCGTATAAAATGTTTTGAGCCGTATGAGATTTCTCCATGGCGAACATGGCTACAGTTGCATGTTTCCGAGTACCTAAAAAAATCGCAGCTGTGTCAACAACACCTCGTGCAGATAGTTTATCTTTAACCCCCACAAAAGAGATCCAGTGTGCAGTGATGCACATGTAATCTGTGGCTTGGCAACTGCTCCACATGTCTGTTGTCAGGTGGATATTTTGCACAGCACTCTTCTGCAAAGCTTGTCCAACCAATTCCAGCACATCATGATGTAGTGCCGGAACAGCAATTCTTGCGAAATAGGACCGGCTGGGAACTTTCCATTTCGGGCAGATGGCAGACACAAATTCAAGGAAACCCACCCCTTCCACAAATGAAAAAGGAAGAAGGTCCAGCGCTAACATTTTAGCCAGCTTCGCATTGTACAATCGTGCCGTTGGGTGGTTGCATTGGAACTGCACCTCCAACCTAAACATGCTCTCAATGGTAGGCTGGCTTACTTTCCTTAGTGGTGCTGTTTTCATTAACCCACTTCGGCTCAACGACACAGATTGTCTCATTGAGGTACTCGCCGGTCGCCTTGGTGTCTCACCCAGACTCTGAGTATGGCTCTTACTGCGGTGCCACTCTGATGTTACTGAGGAGGATGTGGGCGTTACTGCACTACTGGGGACAGGGCTAGAAATGCCTCCCTCTTCTTCACCTGCCACCACAATAATATCGCTCTCTGATTCATCCCGACCAACTTCAATGGGTTGAGTTTTTCTATTTTCTTTTAACTTAAGTAGGTGATCCTCCCACACGATAGTGTGGTGTATTTTTAGATGACTTGCTTGTCCTCCGGAATCATAGTTTGTACCAAGCTTACCACGCCGAACACCTTGCCGTCAAATTGAGCATATAGCAACGTTCTCCTCCTTGGCGCTAACAGAAAAGAAGTCCCAAACTGGGGAGGAGAACTTTCTGGCACTGCTGGATGTGCCACTTTCAACACCAGATGAACTTGAGGGGGTGTTTGAAAATGTGTGCCCCTGTGCACCTACACTGTGACTTTTACTACCACTACCTACTGAGATGGTTGAACTGGATTTAGGTCCCTGCCGGGCCTTGGAAAATATGGCAGCTGGAGGTAGTGGTGGTGTAACCTGTGTTGGTGAGATCCGTGCTACATCCCGCTCAGTAGCAGCCTTTCTGGATAGGGTGAGAATGTTGGTCTCCAATCCCTTCGGGGCGGGAGTAATGTGCGTGATGACTGGCTCGTCTTCATCAACATCATCACCCCCTCTTCTACATCTACCTCCATAACTCTAAGTTTTTCTGGGACCTTCCTTTTCAGAAGCATTGTCTTGTGGCGTATATCACTCTCAGACCGAGCTGGTGGGACCCAAGTGTCATCACGATCATCAGAAGCGGGGCTTGAAGAAGAAGATGATGGACTAAGCCTCCTTTTCCTTGCTGGTGGTCTGGAAGACAATAGATCTTCTGAAACAGTGGTTTTACTTTGCTCCACTTTGTCTGCAGGAAGCTCGATTTCCTGAAATGCCCCTACGTCAGGAGCAACAACTACTATGGTAGGCTGTTGCGGCGGCTGCTGCTGTTCTTGTTGCGGCGGCTGCTGCTGTTCTTGTTGCGGCGGCTGCTGCTGTTCTTGTTGCGGCGGCTGCACACTGATCTGCTGAGTTTGCGCCTGCGTTGAACTTGATTGTGTACTACTTTGCGATAATGACATTTCTTCAACATCGCTGCTCGTTAGTAGACTGGCTACCACTGCGACACTAAAGCCCTTGGGCCTAGGTTGGTGGGGTTGGACCGCTGTGCTGCTCCCAGCTTGGTTCCCGGACAACGCTTTGGTGCCAAAAAAAACATTGGCCGGTACACCACCAGTCGTGGTTAATGGCACTTCCTTTTTCTGTTCCTTCTTTTCACCGGCAACTTTCTTGGTACTGGACCTGGTACCTTTCTTTGGGGCCATCTTCTTCAGATGTCAGGCAGGATGCAGATGCACAACAAGTTCTGGTCACACGTGGACATGATGCGCAGCAGGACTTCTGTCTGGCTGGCAGTACAACGGGTAGCCGGGTGATGCTGATGACACCTCCACCTCTTTTGTGCACCTAAAAGCAAATAAGACAGGAGAAGAACATCAGTGAAATGTTGCATTTGTTGTTGTGGTTCAGTTACTTAGTACTGTACTAGTGCAAACAAAAGATAGTCTAGCCATTTATGACTTTTTTTTTTTAACTAGAGCTATGTTATACTACTGTGTACAGCAACACACTACACTCTCAGGAAGGATAGGAAAGTTAATAATAACCACCAAAATAAAAATGTAATGAAAATGGGGTGGACCATTAAATTATTTGAGCATCTCAGCATCCATGGAGCTGCTGCTGGCAAAGGGGGTGGATGGATGGAAGCAGTACGCCAAATAGCCAATAGGAAAACCATGCAGGCCTAGGGCAAAAGCAGGACACTAATAACTCACAGTCCAAACACCAAAAAAGGCCACCACCCACATGGACACTCACAAATCACAAACAAGCCGGGGACCTGGGAAACACCAGGAGCTGACAAAAGGCCTATAAAAGCCAGGTAAAGGATGCATGCTAAAGCACACTGCTCTGCCTTTTTAATGCAACAAAATGGAAATACGAACATTCACAGGCCCCAAAAAGGTCTGAAGGGTGCATGCATTGCACACCAACACACCAGACACATACAACACAAGCATGTCTTTAAGACAACCAACATCAGAAAGGCCACCCCAAAAAACAGACTTCCCCAACTCAATCCAATGCCATCCATGCCCTAAATGATGTCTAAATTCAACAGATCACTCAGAAAACACTTGATTAATAAAGCTGTGGCTACCTGCTCTGATCCTAGTGGATGAAAAAGCAGGCCTGTTGGCAGACAAGGCCAGGCAAGCTTGCAGGCCTAGGCTTCAAAATGGCCACCAGCCACATGGCCAGGCCCAACAACATCACAAAGGCCACCCCCAAAAAACACACTTCTCCAACTCAATCCAATGCCATCCATGCCCTAAATGATGTCTAAATTCAACAGACCACACAGAAAACACTTGATTAATAAAGCTGCGGCTACCTGCTCTGATCCTAGTGGATGAAAAAGCAGGCCTGTTGGCAGACAAGGCCAGGCAAGCTTGCAGGCCTAGGCTTCAAAATGGCCACCATCCATATGGCCAGGCCCAACAACATTACAAAGGCCACCCCAAAAAACACACTTCCCCAACTCAATCCAATGCCATCCATGCCCTAAATGATGTCTAAATTCAACAGATCACACAGAAAACACTTGATTAATAAAGCTGTGGCTACCTGCTCTGATCCTAGTGGATGAAAAAGCAGGCCTGTTGGCAGACAAGGCCAGGCAAGCTTGCAGGCCTAGGCTTCAAAATGGCCACCAGCCACATGGCCAGGCCTAACACCATCACAAAGGCCACCCCCAAAAAACACACTTCCCCAACTCAATCCAATGCCATCCATGCCCTAAATGATGTCTAAATTCAACAGACCACACAGAAAACACAAGATTAATAAAGCTGTGGCTACCTGCTCTGATCCTAGTGGATGAAAAAGCAGGCCTGTTGGCAGACAAGGCCAGGCTAGCTTGCAGGCCTAGGCTTCAAAATGGCCACCAGCCACATGGCCAGGCCCAACAACATCAAAAAGGCCACCCCAAAAACCACACTTCCCCAACTCAATCCAATGCCATCCAAGCCCTAAATGATGTCTAAATTCAACAGATCACACAGAAAACACTTGATTAATAAACTTGTGGCTACCTGCTCTGATCCTAGTGGATGCAAAAGCAGGCCTGTTGGCAGACAAGGCCAGGCAAGCTTGCAGGCCTAGGCTTCAAAATGGCCACCAGCCACATGGCCAGGCCCAACAACATCACAAAGGCCACCCCAAAAAACACACTTCCCCAACTCAATCCAATGCCATCCATGCCCTAAATGATGTCTAAATTCAACAGATCACACAGAAAACACTTGATTAATAAAGTTGTGGCTACCTGCTCTGATCCTAGTGGATGAAAAAGCAGGCCTGTTGGCAGACAAGCCCAGGCAAGCTTGCAGGCCTAGGCTTCAAAATGGCCACCAGCCTCATGGCCAGGCCCAACAACATCACAAAGGCCACCCCCAAAAAACACACTTCCCCAACTCAATCCAATGCTATCCATGCCCTAAATGATGTCTAAATTCAACAGACCACACAGAAAACACTTGATTAATAAAGCTGTGGCTACCTGCTCTGATCCTAGTGGATGAAAAAGCAGGCCTGTTGGCAGACAAGGCCAGGCAAGCTTGCGGGCCTAGGCTTCAAAATGGCCTCCGGCCACATGGCCAGGCCCAACAACATCACAAAGGCCACCCCCAAAAAACACACTTCCCCAACTCAATCCAATGCCATCCATGCCCTAAATGATGTCTAAATTCAACAGACCACACAGAAAGCACAAGATTAATAAAGCTGTGGCTACCTGCTCTGATCCTAGTGGATGCAAAAGCAGGCCTGTTGGCAGACAAGGCCAGGCAAGCTTGCAGGTCTAGGCTTCAAAATGGCCACCAGCCACATGGCAAGGCCCAACAACATCACAAAGGCCACCCCAAATAACACTCTTCCCCAACTCAATCCAATGCCATCCATGCCCTAAATGATGTCTAAATTCAACAGATCACATAGAAAACACTTGATTAATAAAGCTGTGGCTACCTGCTCTGATCCTAGTGGATGAAAAAGCAGGCCTGTTGGCAGACAAGGCCAGGCAAGCTTGCAGGCCTAGGCTTCAAAATGGCTACCAGCCACATGGCCAGGCCCAACAACATCACAAAGGCCACCCCCAAAAAACACACTTCCCCAAATCAATCCAATGCCATCCATGCCCTAAATGATGTCTAAATTCAACAGACCACACAGAAAACACTTGATTAATAAAGCTGTGGCTACCTGCTCTGATCCTAGTGGATGAAAAAGCAGGCCTGTTGGCAGACAAGGCCAGGCAAGCTTGCAGGCCTAGTCTTCAAAATGGCCACCAGCCACATGGCCAGGCCCAACAACATCACAAAGGCCATCCCCAAAAAACACTTCCCCAAATCAATCCAATGCCATCCATGCCCTAAATGATGTCTAAATTCAACAGATCACACAGTAAACACTTGAATAATAAAGCTGTGGCTACCTGCTCTGATCCTAGTGGATGAAAAAGCAGGCCTGTTGGCAGACAAGGCCAGGCAAGCTTGCAGGCCTAGGCTTCAAAATGGCCACCAGCCACATGGCCAGGCCCAACAACATCACAAAGGCCACCCCAAAAAACACACTTCCCCAACTCAATCCAATGCCATCCATGCCCTAAATGATGTCTAAATTCAACAGACCACACAGAAAACACAAGATTAATAAAACTGTGGCTACCTGCTCTGATCCTAGTGGATGAAAAAGCAGGCCTGTTGGCAGACAAGGCCAGGCTAGCTTGCAGGCCTAGGCTTCAAAATGGCCACCAGCCACATGGCCAGGCCCAACAACATCAAAAAGGCCACCCCAAAAAACACACTTCCCCAACTCAATCCAATGCCATCCATGCCCTAAATGATGTCTAAATTCAACAGATCACACAGAAAACACTTGATTAATAAAGCTGTGGCTACCTGCTCTGATCCTAGTGGATGCAAAAGCAGGCCTGTTGGCAGACAAGGCCAGGCAAGCTTGCAGGCCTAGGCTTCAAAATGGCCACCAGCCACATGGCCAGGCCCAACAACATCACAAAGGCCACCCCAAAAAACACACTTCCCCAACTCAATCCAATGCCATCCATGCCCTAAATGATGTCTAAATTCAACAGATCACACAGAAAACACTTGATTAATAAAGCTGTGGCTACCTGCTCTGATCCTAGTGGATGAAAAAGCAAGCCTGTTGGCAGAGAAGCCCAGGCAAGCTTGCAGGCCTAGGCTTCAAAATGGCCACCAGCCACATGGCCAGGCCCAACAACATCACAAAGGCCACCCCCAAAAAACACACTTCCCCAACTCAATCCAATGCCATCCATTCCCTAAATGATGTCTAAATTCAACAGACCACACAGAAAACACTTGATTAATAAAGCTGTGGCTACCTGCTCTGATCCTAGTGGATGAAAAAGCAGGCCTGTTGGCAGACAAGGCCAGGCAAGCTTGCAGGCCTAGGCTTCAAAATGGCCACCAGCCACATGGCCAGGCCCAACAACATCACAAAGGCCACCCCAAAAAACACACTTCCACAACTCAATCTAATGCCATCCATGCCCTAAATGATGTCTAAATTCAACAGATCACACAGAAAACACTTGATTAATAAAGCTGTGGCTACCTACTCTGATCCTAGTGGATGAAAAAGCAGGCCTGTTGGCAGACAAGGCCAGGCAAGCTTGCAGGCCTAGGCTTCAAAATGGCCACCAGCCACATGGCCAGGCCCAACAACATCACAAAGGCCACCCCCAAAAAACACACTTCCCCAACTCAATCCAATACCATCCATGCCCTAAATGTGCTTGAAAATGAAATACATTCAAAAAACAACAAAAGGAACAGTTGCTTCATCATGCACACACACATGAGGCCATGCCCATGGCTAGCTCGGGCCTACTACTACTACCCACAAAATAAAAAAAATAAAAAAGGAATGATGATAATTAATTATCAAAAATAAATTGTAGTTACAACAACTGCAATGCCCACAATCAAACAGACACAACAACCACTTACTTGTAAAATATCCTATTCCAAAAATCCTCAAATCCAATTGCAATGATGCAGCAGACAAAAAGAGTGATCTTTCGAGCTCCAAATTCAAAGGCAGAATGAGCAGGAGATGGACAAAGCACTGGGAGGAGCCTGCTGGACAGGAACAGGAAGTTGGAGATTCTGTGTCACTTCCTCCCTCTCTCCACCTTCTAAAAAAAGGACTCCTTGCACAAAAAAGGACAGCCAAATGTCAATGTAAGGAGTTGTTTTCATCCAAAATCAGCATTTGCAGAAGGTTTCATGCTGCTAGAGCTGATATTCCTCTCCAAATTGAAAATTTTACATGTCGCGTTCTCGAGCTTCACATTACTTCCGCCGGCGTGTCGAAAATGACATGATCGCGTTCTCTTTGTCCCTGTCGCGTTGGATATGACGTGTTCGGGGTCTCTTTCTCCTGTTCGCGTTCGATTAGACGTGCCCGCGTCCTCACCCTCTAGCTCGCGATGTAGAATGACGTGTTCGAGATCTCAATCTTCTCATAATTGCGCGGTGCATGATCGCGAGAAGAAAGACGTGATCGTGCGACAAATGACGTGATCGCGCGACAAATGACGGTAATGTGGCCGTGAACTGTCGCAAGACAGCGCAAAATGGCTACCAACAATCCAACATCTCGTGGAAAACTTGTCGGCGAACGCGGGGATTCAGGTAAGGCGATCGCGAGAATGTATTTTTTTACAGCGCGAGCAAGAAACAAATTATCGCTAAGCTGCAGAATGCGGAAATTTTGACATTTTCGCACTTTCCGCGGAACGCGAAAATGCCAAAATGTCGCAATTTCCGCAAACGGAACGGAATTTTGGCCCAGGCCTACAAAATATCGCAATTTCCGCGAACGGAACGGAATTTTGGCCCAGGCCTAATTTAAATGCACACACAGGCCTTTCATTGGCAGGCATGAGAAAGGTTTGAAAGGCTACTTGTATGGGTAGTACAACTAGTGCTTCAAGCCCATTGGTAGCATTTAGATTACAGGCCCGGGAATATGGCAAAACAACAAAGAGAAGGAGAGGGAGAGGATCACTCTTGTTCCCCCTAATACACTTGTATAAACAACGAAAGAGTGATTAACATTAGACTGATAGAGCTAATATAATAGAACAGCGTGGGAAAAACAAAAAGATTTTTTGTAAAAGAACCCTCACTCACCAACCAGGTTGGTGACATGCTTCATCATCGGGTTCCCACCAAGGAGGCCGAATGCCTCCCTGGTGTGCTACGACGCCTGAGTTACAGCGTAGCTGGTTTCTTGAGGGAATAGTGGTGGAAAATGTGAATTAAAAGGTGGATGGTTTTAACCGATAACAATTTTTTATTCTAGGAAAACCAGCGACCATTAAAAATTAAGTGGGATGGACAAAGACTGGCTGGTTAGGATAACCAAGGTTGTCCGGTTTTAAAATCAGTGAAAAGATATGGTCAACATGTTTCTGCTTGTTTTGCAAGTTAGCTAAGCATTCTTCAGGTCCAGTTGAAATTCCACGGCGGTATGCGCACGCTAAGGCGCACCCTAACCTGTGGAACAGTGCTAGTGGTGAAACTTACGGTTCTACCGATTGGCCTTCTGGTATTTCCTGGGCTACTAAATTTCATAAACAGTGAACGTTATACGTCATGGGTCCGAGAGGGGGGTAGTGAGCTATAGTATTTCCATGCACGCACACTCCCGCGGTGGACCTGCCGTTGTCCTGCTCGGCCCGGATGTTCAACTTCATAAGGGAGTTATAAGTAAACTAAATATGCCAATCATGTATATACCAATGTCATCATGTTTAGGGGAGAAGCACATGTACTTTTGCACTGGGTAGCAGTGGTAAAGTACAACAAAACAAGAGTAGAAAGAGAGTAGGTAAGCAGGCAAAATGTTTGAGGAAAGACAACCCTGAAGAGGACAGGTTTAACACCTTGCATTACTATTGCAAGAGAAGTTCGAATTGAATTGCTAACTTTCAAAAACAATTACAGAATTTCACTGGTCAAGTTTATCAGGTTCTTCTTGACCAATGTATGGTTAAAAAAATGGCCCTTGATCTGTGGAAACATGGGGGAAAGTGGAGTGCTCTCTAAGCATTTCAGATTGATCCCTTAAAAAAAGAATTAGTTTCAAGCATCATTTTCTTCATCCCCTGTTGTGAGGTGGTGATTGGATCTATCATCTAACCATCTCAGGTGTTGAATTTTCCTGCCCAAACATGTGCATGCAGTTTATATTTATTATTCACCACTGGCAATGTATCCCCAATCACCAATAAAATAGCAGTTAGCTAGATACTCTGGTCCTTTGTCATAAATGTAGAAGTTCTCTAATATTAACCTGAATATCAGTACTTCAAATTTGTCGGAGTTGAGTTGAAGGCAGTTGTCTCTCATCCATTTGGCTACGTTGGTCATGACATTGCGGAAGCTGGTTTTGGTGTTGGAAGGGTCCTCGTGAGTAAGAGGATCAGTTGAGTGTCCTCTACATCGATGATTATGCTGAGTCCATGGGTTCTGACGACATCTGTGATGGGGGTCACGTAGATGTTAAACATGATGGGGCTGACAGATGATCCTTCTGTTCTGCCGCATATGAAGTCCTTGGTTGCAGAGGTGAAAAGAGGCAGTCAGATACTCTGAGGCAGATTTAAAAGCCTCTTGTGACATTTTTGCGCCTCCATTGAGTCACTTTCTTTGACGCAACAGTGGCACAAACAATGCGGTCAATTTACAACGTGACACATCTAGGGAGATGCATCATGTTGTAAAGCCCTACATCACATTATATGTGCACCAGGTATAATTTATGCAGGATAGGCGTTCCCACGCAAAAAGCTATGTAGAACTGACACGGACATTTACAACATTTCACTGCGTCACTCTACGCCTTCACTGCGTCAAAATCCCTATGCCTGCTGAGACCAAGCGTAAGGAATGACATATAGCTTTTTGGATGGGACTCACCTATCTGTTGTGGTACATTGCTGGAATTGTGTTACTTTCATGAGCAATTCCAGCAATGCATCACTTTTGTGGCAACAGATGCGTCAGTATTTCTGACTCATCTGTTAATCCTTGCACCAAGGAGCACTGTATTGTAAATACAGCGTATTCATGGTGGCGCAAGGACATTTGGCACTGGAGCAAGGAAACTGATGCATCTATGCAGATGCGTCATTTCCTTGTAAATCTGCCCCTCTGTGTGCATCCTGTAAGGAAGGAGGGGATCCACTTGAGTGCGTCTTACTGTATGCCTATGTTGTGAGGCCTGTTGGGGAGGGTGTTGTTGGAGACTGTGTAGAACGCTGCAGAGAGGTTGAGGCAGATCATAGCCACAGTTTCTCCATAGTCTAGGAGTGTTCTGATGTCAACTGTGGCACAGAATCCTAATTGAGAGGCTTCCAGCAGGAGGGTTTGTTCCAAGAATTCAGTGAGCTGCTAGTTGATGGGTTTCTCAAGAACTTTGGCCAAAGGGGGGAGGGAGATCAGAGGATAATCTTTAGAAGGGGTATGACATCTGCATGCTTCCATCTGTCCGGGAAGGTTGATGTGGAAATGGTGGTGTAGATGATGCTGGTAGGTTGAGTGCTGATCGGGTTCATTGCGAGGTTGTAGAGGTGGTGGGTATGGTTGTGAGACTGGATGTATAACTTGACATATGGGTCTGTGAGGACACATGCAACTCAAAGTAAATTCAAATAATTTGTTTTATTTTTTAAGCTGATAGCTTCCTGCCCTATGGTTTACATACATCATATCACAGTAGTGACTTATATGTAGTTGAAGAGAAGTTTAAGGCTTAGCAACGTGTTTTGAATGTCAACTCGACATAGCAGGAACACTTCATAAACACACTCTACTGTAGCAGGCCCAAGACATGTTCTTGGACTTCTTGTCTGGATGGGTAACTTGTTAGTGTCTGTTCTTCGGTACATACCTAAATGAATGTTCCAGTGCCTATGTGGGTATGTCATTGGATATGTAAGTAAGTATGTTGCTATATGTCTGGGTCGCTTAGTTACTCTATGGTCAATGGATTGCTTGCTAGCTGTATTAGTGAGTATTTGGGGTATGTAACTGTATGTACAACTGCCTCCATTACTCATGCATACATAAGAGCTGTATATGTGTGACAGAATGTTTAAGTGCCTCTGTTACTCTCTGATTGGCTGTAGTAGTGGTTCTATCCTTTTATACATAGGCATGAGAGTTCTAGTATGTGTGAGAGACAGGATGTGCAACTTACATATGAGTCTATAAGTATGCTTGTAACTAAATGAACTTCAAAGAATATGTCTTATCGTTTAAGCTCATAGCTCTGTGCCCTAACTCCTACATACAGCCTATCTTAGGGGTGACTTATATATAGTACAAGAGGAGTTTAATGCTTGGCAGCATGTTTTGAATGTCATCTCGACCCAGCAGAAAATCTTCATATACACACTCTACAGTAGCAGGCCCGAGACATGTTTAAATGCCTACTTGTCTGGATATATGACTTGCTTGTGTCACTTCTTCAGTACATATCTGAATAAATGTCTCAGTTCCAATGTGGATGTGCCCTTGTATATGTAAGCAAGTATGTTGGAATATGTCTGACTCTCTTAGTACTATATGGGTATCTCAGAGTGCATGTAAGGAGCTGCATGGATTGCTTGCTGGCTGTTTTAGTGAGTTGTGGGGTATTTACCTGCGTGTGCAACTTCCTTCATTACTGCTGGATACATAAGATCTGTATATGTGTGCCTCTGTCACTGTGTGACTGGGTGTATCAGTGGCTCTATCCTTTATACATAGGTATGTGAGTTCCAGTATGGGTAGGAGACTGTTTCTATAACTGTTACATAACAAAAGGATTCACCTCTGGGGGGGAAAGAGGGGGTGGGGGCGAAGGAGAACCTGGGTTCAGATATCATGGGTGGTGGAAGGTGTGTATCCTACTGTGGTTGGACACACACTGTGTTTGTTTAAATACCCCTCACACACCAAAATGGCTCTGGCCTCGTTAGATGTAGAAACTTTAATAGGTCAAGGGAGGCTGGTGCTGTTAAAAAGGTGGTGCGGAGATGTCCTGTGTAATGTGCGGATACTCCTAATAGGTCAACATGTTTCGATGCAGCAAGGCATCTTCATCAGGACAAGAAAAAGATCCCTCCTGTATAAATTACGTGTACTTTCATTAGAGACTGTTAATGTAAGTGAAAATGCAATCAATAAAGCATTTGTATACAATACCTAATGGTATGCTTTTATCAGTGTCTGAAAAAAAGACAAAGGAAAATGATAGCTGAGTGTCCCAGGAAACATAATACACAGTACCTGCAAAAATAAGCAGTGCGCCACATAGTGACATTAAGTGATGTCTAACCATAAGTCTTAAATGCAAAAAGAGGTGTGGTGACCTGTAGGGAAAAAAGAAACAATACAAGACAATACACACATAAAACAGAAAACACACACTCTATCGATTGGTGAGCAGCTCTATGATGAAATAAGAAAAAGGTTGCATAAGTCTGATACATACTTATGTATATGAGAAAGCAATGCCTCATGAACCTCAAGAACGGGTGGATATGGCGCGGTAACTCAGTGCTAGCAGGGGAAAAGGGAGAAAGAGAGTCTTTTACCTTCTACCTTCTGGTCATGATGGAAACGAAGAGTCTGCTCCCCGAGACGGCTGTGCCGTACTTACGTGCCCCTTGAAAAACCCTGGCTCAATGTGAGTCCATCCCGCGGTTCCGCTGTACTGCGGGGAAGTGCTGAAGGCACTCTATTTATGCGGACAGTGATTAGTGAGAACCGGAGAATCGGTATCACCTCGATCATCAACCAAGGTATGACGTAGTGATACTTCCGGGTGTGTGCCACCACAGAAACTAGAGCGCTGACCTCGTTTGGTTGCGGGTTAGCGGAAGTGAGTATTGGAAAAGCATGTGGTGGTGGCATAAATTATGTTTCTAAAGTAACATCGTAAGCTGCTAGAAGGGGGGCCAATGAGCACGGTAAAAAAAAAAATTGATTTAAGACAATGGCGAGTATAGGTATTTGCGAAAGATAACAGATAATGGTGTGCTGAAAGCGTGAAAAGGGGCGGGGCATGCATGGTACATATTTACTGTTCCAACAAGCGTTCGATGCATATAGCGACACAATGCTGTCCCAGTGACATTACCGCTGGCCAGTTGGTGCTTCTTTTGATGATAATAAGCTTGGTTTGGAGCAGGAGCTATGTGGCAAAATAAAATCAAAAACCCATTGAATAAATGAATCGGTCCGCTGGACCCTGGTTTTTCCTTACATAAAAAACTATAAAATGAATATAGGAGTAGGACTAGTAACCGGGGATCACAGTTCATAGAGGGTCAGAAAAGAATGTATTGAAAAGTTATGGATGCAGGACGAAGGAGCCTGAACAAATGTCATCATTGGTGAATAATAATGGCACTAACTAAGCTGTGACCAAGGTATTTCATCGTTGAGGCCCGTTAAATGGGTACCTAAACGGAACACCGATCGTTGCTCTTTTTCAAAAAGACCATACTCGGAGTTTAGTTGTTCTATGACTGTCCATTTAAGGTCATCCACACTGTGATTCGTAGTTAAAAAGTGGTTTGCCATTTGTTGTGCTCCTTTTACAGCGAATATTGCTCCTATGTTCGCCAATGCGTATCTAAACCTGTCTCGTGGTCATTCTGACGTATTCCATTCTGCATGGACACGTGATCAGATATATCACGTTCCTGCTGTTACAATTGGTAAACTTCCTTTGCTCCCAAGTCGTACTGTTGAGGAAGGTGATGTGAGTGCTTTTCTTAGTTTGATTGCACGTACTACAAAGGCCACATGGATGGTGCCCTTGGATAGGTGGTAGAGTACTGGTGGGATTTCTTGCTGGTAGTGTGCGCGGTCTAGTGTGGACCAGAATGTCCCTCAGGTTTTACCCCCTTTTATGGGAGAGCATAGGTTTAGGGAAATTGAGGCCCCCGCAGTTGAGGATCTTCCAGTTCTTATTTATGATCTTTGACACTTGGTTGGAGTGAGTGCTGAAAGTGGTCACACAGATGGGCCTGGTCTCTTGCTCATGTGGCGTATGATCTTCTAAAAGAGAGTCTCTGTTATTGTTTCTAGCCCGTTTTAATCCTCTCTTTACAATGGGTTCTGGGTAGTTGCTTTCTAGTAGTTTTTTTTCCAGATCTTTGGCTTGTATTTTGAAGTCTGTTAGTTCAGAGCAATTCCTTCTTAGGTGAAGGAATTGACCATACGGGAGGTTGTCCCGAAGGTGTCTGGGGTGGAAGCTATCATATAGTAATAAACAATTCTTTGCCGTAGGTTTAAAATGCCTGCTTGTTTTTAATCTACCTTCATCTGGGTAGATGTTCAGGTCAAGAAATACCAGGTTTCTGTTGGATGACGTGTGAGTGAACTTCAGGCAGGTGTTCTGTTCATTCAGCCAAGTCATAAATGTCGTGACTGATTCAAAGTCACCCTTCCAAATGACTAGAACATCATCAATGTAACGCTTCCATAAAATTATGTTGTTATAGAATGGATTGTGCTGATGGAGTATCTTTTGTGATTCAAGGTGGTGTACGCAGAGACCCGCTAGGCTCGGCGCAAAGGTGCTCCCCATGCTGGTACCGTGTTTCTGTAAATAATGCACACCTTGGTACATGAAGAAGTTTTTCTTGAGGGCCAGTGTGATGCACTCCATGACCATATTCCTAGGCGTGTGATAGTTCCAGGTGGTGGAAAAAAGAACCTCTTCTATGATATCAAGGGTCTCATCATGTGGCAAGCTAGTATAAAGGCTTTCAACATCTAATCCAAGTAGGAGATGTTGTTCAGGATCAAACGTGAGGTTTTCAAGGAGTTGCAGGACTGCCTTGGTATCTTTAAGATAGGTGTCGGTATTCTGGACATATGGGTCTGCAAGTGAGCATGTATATCAATCAAACTTGAAACAAAATGTCTTATCGTTTAAGCTCATAGCACCCTGCCCATTGCCTACCTACAGCCTATTACAGGAGCGACTTATATGTAGTAGAAGAGGAGTTTAAGGCTTAGCAACGGGTTTTGAATGTCAACTCCGCCTAGCAGGAAACACCATATACTCAAGCTCTAAAGTAGTAGACTCAAGACATGTGTAAAGGCCTACCTGTCTGGATGGGTGAATTGTTGGTGTCAGTTTTTCAGTTCATATTTGAATGAGTATCTCAGTCCTATGTGGCTGTTTCATTGGACATTCAAGCAAATATGTTGGTATATGTCTGGCCCTCTTGGTTAATCTATGGGTTTCTAAAGGTGTATGTGAAGGGCAGAATGGGTTACTTACGGGCTGTGTAATACGTTTTGGGGGTATTTAATTGTGTGTGGAACTTCTTCATTACTATCAGATACATAAGAGCTGTAAGTCTATGAGAGTGAGTGTTTAAGTGTCTCTGATACTGTCTTTCTGGGTATATTAGTGGCTCAGTAGTTTTCTAAATAGGTATCTCAATGATTGCATAGATAGATGAGTGGATGTATAACTGGGTATATTAGTCTGAAATATGTCTGTAACCCACTAAATTTGAAACAACATGTTTTGCCTTTTAAAGGCACACTTTCCCCTATTAGATACCTACAATACCTACAACTGGCCTCGGGGTGATTTATATTTAATTAATGGAAAGCTTTGAACAGCCTTCTAAATGTCAGCTAAACATAGCAGTGTAAAATGAAGTCACTGGTTCTGGAGTAGCATGCCAGACACATATTTGAATTCCTTATCTTCTGTGTTGCACAATCGGATGTAGGATATGTCTACTATTATATATTTTCCAATCCTACCACAGCTACAGCACTGAAATACAGCCTTAAAAATAAATGAAATATACCAATTGTGGATAAGGTAACAAAACTATATATAGGACAGAAAAATATTTACTCGACCAGTAACAACGTTTTCCGTCACCTAATTCCAACTACATGACTAAGGGCATAACTCAGGGCATAACTAAATTTGTTATTGGCTGTTTGATTATCCAAACACCAATATGTCATTCTGTTTACATGTATATGTCAATTACTGTTCTAATGACTGCCTAGTTCTGTGAGAAAGAACCAGTAATGCCAATTTTCCCTCTCTTTTTCCAGTGTTACTGATGTAGCTAACAAATCAAAACATTCCTTCATTTTTTTCTATTCTTATTCCAGTTTTCATCGGTCAGCTGTTTTTAACCCTTTATAAGCCTGCCGATAAGAAGCCCAATGTGGTAGTGTCTGTGGGTGGTTTCGTGACATCATCACCATGCCCAGCATGGCCCCCGTGTAATTTAACGAGTCAAAAATCCATACAGGAATCCATTAAAGTATTTAAAATATTTGTACTGTAATTTTTCATTTACATTTGAGATCCTATGATAGTGCTGAATTAGAAAATGTGTATTTCACAGTGTATACTAACACTAAAATATTCAGCTTTTTGGTTTCAGATTACAGTGTATTTGGAACTGTTCCCCCACACTGCATTACCTCAGTTAACATGACCATTTCCTTTGAAACACTCTGCTGCACTAGTAAGTCAAACGTTCATAACCACTTTCTAACAGGAGCAAACCAGCTTTAAGTTCAACTGTAGCAGGTGCGGTTTCGGTTTGCTGCTTGAAAATGTAGGCATAAAAATCACTACTTAGTTTTAGCTATCAAATTATTTATACCATCCAATCAAATAGATCCTTTTGTAAAATCAGTTTCTGACCACCATTTTAGCAACAGCACGTTCTCCCAACTGTCACATCCAGCTTCAGCCTGTAACATTCAGCTCCCACGTGTTACTACTTCTTTCAAAATGGTTAGAGTGTGGATTGTGGGTCACAGCAATGTTCTATGGACCAGCGAGTATGCTAGAAAGAGTGGCATTGACAGAAACTTGGGTTTGCCTAATGTGGGGATTACTTGGGTTGACCAGAGAGGGTTAAATTGGCACCAATTGTTTCCTTTGGTTGAGAGAATTGCAGATTTTCAACATCTAGACCTCTTTAATTGGGCATTGTGGTGGCAAATACATAGACACCCTTACTGATGTTGGATTGGAAATCGCAATGAAGGATACCTTTGGCCACTTAATGGCACTTGCCCCTCACATTGCCTTGTGCCTAACATTTGCCAAAGGCAGAAAGGGAAATGGTCAGATTAATTCTGCCCACAGATAGACAATGCCAGGAAGCATGTTAATAAAACAGTTTCTGCATTCCCTAGAGACAACAATATTGACCTCATCTATAATAACAATTTACACTTTGACATGGGGCATATATATAGAAGTGATGGAGTATATTTCTCAGAGAACGGCAAAAGAATATTTCTTAACCACTTGAAAGACTGCATCCTGTTTAACTGTAGTCCTCTACACACAATAAACCCAAAGACTCTTCTAACAGTCACCCTATTACCAAGCACTAAATAATTATCCTTTTAACTTTTTTTAACGTTTTGTTGTGAGTTACAACTCTGTTATGGATTCACAATACAAAGGCACAAATTCATTGTAAAGAGTAAATTTACAAATGTATAACTCTCAGTTTATCTCATTACATGTCACAATGGATCTGTGAGTGTCTAAGTGTGTGTAAATGGGTGTTTAAGTGTCTGAGTGGGTCTGTGAGTGGGCGTGTGAGTGTCTGAACGAGGCTGTGACTAGGTGTGTGAGTGTCTGATGGGTCTGTCAGTGGATGTGTGAGCCTCTATGTGGGTCTCTGAGTGGGTGCGTGACTCTGTGAGTGGGTCTGTGACAGGGGGTGTAAGTGTCTAACAGGGTCTGTCAGTGGCTGCATGAGCCTCTCAGTGGGTGAGTGAATGGGTGCATGAGTGTCTGAGTGGGACTGTGAGTGGCTGCATGAGTGTTTGAGTGGGCCTGTGAGTGGGTGTGTTGGAGTCAGAGTAGTTCTGTGAGAGGATGCATGAGAATATGAGTCGGTCTGTGAGTGGGTACATGAGCCTCTGAGTAGGTCTGTGAGTGGGTTTATGACTCTCTGAGTGGCTCTATGAGTGGGTGCATAAGTGTCTGAGTGGGTCTGTGAGTAGATGCATGAGTCTCTGAGAGGATGCATGGGTCTATCAGTGAATCTGTGAGTGGGTGTATGAGGGTCTGAATAGGCTGTGGATGGGCATGTGAGTATCTGAGTGGGTCATTCAAATGGGTACATGAGTATCGGTGAGTGGGCACATGAGTCTCTGAGTGGGTCAGTGACTGGGAGCATGAGTGTCTGAGTAGGTCTGTGAGTGGGTACATGAGATTATGTGTGGGTCTGTGAGTGGGTACTTGACTGTATGAGTAGGTCTGTGAGTGGATACATGAGTCTCTGAGTGGGTCTGTGAATAGCTGCTTCAGCCTCTCACTGGGTTAGTGAGTAGGTGTGTGGGTCTGTGAGAGGGTTCTAGAGTCTCTGATTGGGTCTGTGAGTAGATGCATGAGTCTCTGGGTAGGTCTGAGACTGGGTGTATGAGTGTATGAGTGGAGTTGTGAGTGGGTGCATGCCCCTCTGAGTAGGTAAGTGAGTAAGTGCATAAGTGTCTGAGTAGGACTGTGAGTGGCTGTATGACTGTGAGTGGCTCTGTGAGTGGGTATGCAAGAGTCTGAGTGGGTCTTTCAGTGGGTGTGTGAGTAAATGAGTGGGTATGTGAGTAGGTACATAAGAGTCTGACTAGGTCTGTGAGTGGGTGCATGAGTTTCCGAGTATGCCAGTGAGTGGGTACAGAAGTTTCAGAATGGGTCTATGAGTGGGTGTGTGAGTGTATGAGTGGGTCTGTGAGTATGTCAATGTGTGTATAAGTGAGTGGGTGAGTATGTGAGCATATGGATTAGTGTTTCTAAGGGTCTGTTACTATATACATAAATGAGTCCGAGGTGTATTTTACTCTCTCTTTGTATATATTTTACAATAATTCATATAGAATTGATTATCAAAATATGTCCAAAAATGGAATCATTTGATCTGTTATAAAAGAAAGAAAACAGAAATACATGTTATTATGGCATAGTTTAAAGCTTCAAAGTAAAATTCAAATTTTTGAAAAATAAATATTTATGTTTCTATACAAGCAGTACACAACGTTAACACTGTAAAACATATTTCTGTAAACTTCATTTTCTATTTTTTACTTTTCTCAGCTTTTGTACTTCTACATCGTACACAATGTACTGTATCTATAATCATTGTAAAACTTAGGGGAAAAAAATAACATAGATTGTAGAAAAAAACAGAACTGCACAGCATTTTACTGCAAATAAGTCATACCATGCATCACCCTCACTACAAACACGTAATAAGTTATTCTAGCTAAAGGTTTTAAATTAATATAAGTGAATATATAAATGTATAAAAATGAGTGTACACTTATATATATATGATGCCAGCGTGTGAGGAATAAATAATTTGCACCGATTTAGGGCCCGTTCTTGGGAAATCCCTGCTACGCAACGGAAGAAACCTGTGATATATATATATATACATATATATATATATATATATAAAATTCACTGAAAAAACCATGGGTTTCACACACGTTATAGTTAGGAATTAGCATTTAAAAAACCTTAGAAATTCAATGAAAAAACCAAAGGTTTCACACATGTTATAGTTAGCTGGACATTTCACTCGTAAAAAACCAATGAAATTCCCCCGTTATAGTTAGTTCAGCTAACTATAACTCGCGCGCCCGCAATGCACTGCTGATGACGTCACATATTACATCACTCATGACATGGTCAGTGACATCACTCATGACATCACTGATGACATCTCAAATGACATCACTGATGACATCACTGATGACATCATCCAGTGAATGTGTGTGTTTCTGAAAATTAAATATGTTTTATATATGTATATCTCAAGGTCGATGGAAGAATAAATGGGTATATAAGTGTCTAAATGGATGATTTGTTTTTGAAAAATTGATTGTGTAACTGACTGATTAAGTGTATCATAGTGAATACATGGCTTAGTGAGTAATGTTTAAATATGTAAATATCTGAATCAGTCTCTCACTTTGTGTATAAGTGGCTGCATGGGTTGGTGAGTAGCTACATGGGTGTCTATATAGGTTATTAGTTGGTTTTATGAGTATCAGTCTGAGTGTCTGCATGGTTCGGTGGGGGTATTACGTAGTGCATAGGTGCATGAATGAATGACTCACTCTTTGTATGTGTTGAAGACAGCATGTGTGCAGGACTCTATGGGTGGATGAGTGAGTGTATGGGTGTGTTAGTGAGTGAATGACTGTCTCAATAGTGTCTTTATGAGTAACTACATATGTTTTAAACTAGTATATGTGACTATTGGTGTATATAAGCGAGTATATGTGAGAGTGAGAGATTGAAAGAGTTCCTGTATGAATAAGTATGTGTTTCTATAAGTGATTGTTTAAAAGACTAAGTATGTGTAAGTTTCCGTAGAAGTAAGTGTGGTGGTGTGTGTATAACTGTATATGCAAGTAAATGTATGTTTGATTCTTTTTTAGCATGAGTGACTATGTGTGTGAGTACCTCTATGGATGAGTGGCATTGTGTAACAGGATGTATAGGTGTATGAGTGCATATGATGAGTGAGTACATGTATGAGTGACTGTATAGGACTGTTGGTGAATGAGTGGATGTGTATGTGGATCTTAGAATTACTGTATAGGTTGTTGTAACTGGTGTTGGTATGTCCATTGTTTTTAAAATTTTAATTTCTATTTTTGAATGTGTGTATCAAAGGTTATATTAGGGGAAGAGGAGGTCTGCCACTCTATCACAAGGATGATGTCATCAGTGATGTCATCAGTGATGTCATTTGAGATGTCATGAGTGATGTCATGAGTGATGTCACTGACCATGTCATGAGTGATGTAATATGTGACGTCATCAGCAGTGCATTGCGGGCGCGCAAGTTATAGTTAGCTGAACTAACTATAACGGGGGAATTTCATTGGTTTTTTACGAGTGAAATGTCCAGCTAACTATAACATGTGTGAAACCTTTGGTTTTTTCATTGAATTTCTAAGGTTTTTTAAATGCTAATTCCTAACTATAACGTGTGTGAAACCCATGGTTTTTTCAGTGAATTTCCAAGGTTTTTTAAAAGCTAATTCCTAACTATAACGTGTGTGAAACCCATGGTTTTTTCAGTGAATTTGCAAGGTTTTTTAAATGCTAATTTTTTTTTTTTCTTCTATTTTTTTAAACATATTTTTATTTTAATTTTCTACCCTTTTTTAAAGACTATGGTTAAATTTTTAAAATTCTATAATATGTTTTTTTTAATATATTTTATAAAATAAACATGTAAAATTTATTTGCAATACATTTTTTCCTTTTTTTTTTTTTTTTTTTAGTACGCGTACCGTAAGCTTACGGTAAGCGTACGGTTTACGCAACGTCCGTAATTTATCTACGCTGTTTGCGTATATTTACGCAATTTGCGTAGCCGCGCGTACTCTGCGTGGGACGTGTACGCGTGTACGCTACACGCGCACGTTACGCGGAAGTGTCGGGGAGTGACTGTTAAGCGCATGCGCGCAAGCGCGTGTCTTTTTTACGCGCATGCGTACTTTTTCCGTAAGCGTACCGTAAGCGTACCGTAAGCGGACGGTAGGTCATGTGATCATGAAACACAACTTTTGATTGGTTGAAACTACTTTCAGTTCTAGAACTCTCCTACACCACACCCATTCCCCTCATTTCTGCTTGTGATCCCTTAGGAGAAGGAGCTGGGTTGTCTTTGTGATACGATGGCAGAACAGCAGAGCCCTTCTGAGAGTGAGGCTAGCACTAGCAGCACTACCTTGAGGCAGAGAGCGAGGAAACAAAAGACCTCTTATGTATGGGATTATTTTACTTTTCCTGAAGGCCAGCAAAAGGTAAATGCACCCTTAGTAACTTGTAAGCTGTGTAAGCGTGTACTTTCAAGAGGTAATCCTGACAGGAAGTATTCCTTTGGGAATCATACCATGATGAGACACCTCAAGGATGTACACAGAAGGACACATGCTCGACTTACTGGAGGTAACCCTTCAGTAAGTCAACCAAGCACATCCACAGCAGCTCAGCCTGGACCATCATCTGCAGGGCCGAGTCCTTCTTCTGCAGGTCAGGTGAGCCCTTCATCTGTGGGGGGAGCATCTCCTTTTGCTGGCCCTCTGGAAATTAACCCTCGATTTCTGAGGGTTGATATTCGATGCGCCTCTTGTCATGATCTAATTTGTCATAGGGAGACCAGTGTTTCCCTAGTGAACAACAAAATAGATCAGCACACTTGTCGCAGAGACTAATTTTCCCAATCTTTCTTTCCTCTGTCCCTGCATGAACACAACGGCTCTTTTAAGAGCCAACCTTATCTTTCATCTTTTTTTTATATATGTTTTTAAAAACTTTTTTTATTTTTTTTTTTACCGTACGCGTACGGTGCGCGTAATTTTTTTTTTTTTTTTTTTTTAAAACACTAAAAATCAATCATCACATTACAAGGTCCTTGAGAGACTACAATTAAAAACTGAAAATGTGATTGTAGAGAAGTAGAAAAAAAGGAACCATGATACTATTGACTTACCATACCCGCTCAAAAAAAATTTATTCATTTGTTTTTTTTAAAAATTGCTTTAAAAATGGTTCTAGGTTTTGAAAATTTTCTATATCAATCTGAAAAAAAAGAAAAAAGTATTAATATTTTTTTAAAACATTTTATAATACAGTACACATATTTACATATTTATCAAAAAATAATTTTTGCCTTATTTTTGCTGTTTTCAGAATATATTGCATTTCACTATAAATTGTGAAAGCAATTGCATTCATCATTTAACAGCGGGCAAAAAAAAAATAACAATCTCAAAGATTGTATTAAAAAAGCCCAGAATCTCTTTTTACTTAAACTTAACAATATAGAAATGCATAATATTCTAAAAAATATCATCTAATATCAATACTTATTTCTTTAAAATACCGTCTGATATTTTTGTTTCAGAAGTATAATCACAATATTATATCTCAAATAACTCCACAATACATCTGGTTCCATTTTCTTTAGGCCAAATAGTAATTTTAAAATTCTTTTTTGATTAAATTTCCAATGGTAATCCAATAAAATTCTAAAGTTTAATTTGTACAGATCTCACCGATTCTCTGTAACATATTGGTTCCCCGAAAGATTTATTAATAATTTATTAAGTCCACAATAGAATTGGTTACCTTTCCGCATGGCCAAATAGTAATTTAAAAAATCTTTTTTGAAAAAATTTCCAATGGCACTCCAATAACATTCCAAAATTTAAATTGTGCAGATGTTACCGATTTTCTCTAAATTTTTGGTTTTCGAAAGTTTCATTAAAAATTAAAAAAATCCACATTACAATTGGTTATCTTTCCATTAGGCCAAATGATAATTTAAAAAATCTTTATTTTTGAAAATTCCAATGGTAATCCAATAAAATGGTAAAATTGTTTTGTCCAGATCTTGCCAAGTCTCTCTAAAATGTAGGTTTCAGGAAGATTAGATAGGAATTTGCTAAATCAAAAGGCAAACGTTGCTTAAAAACCAATCGGGAATCATTACACAGTGTCCAGTCTTTTTCACATTTAAGATAAACTGTGTAATGTCCAGAAGTAACAGTAGGTCCTTCATGGAAAATTATTGCAACAGTTACAAAAGTTTTTTCCTGAAATTGATAATTGCTGTCCTGTAAACTTCTTTATTAAAGTATCCAATTTTGAACCATCAGCTCTACATCGTTGCATCATTAAAATTACATACTGTCCGTATTCCTTTAAAATTAACGTTGAAAACATGTCAGATTGACACTCACCGCATTGCATGCTATGATTAGCATCTTTAACTAATTTAGCAAAAGTGACTGTTTTACTCTCTGGCAATGTCAAATAAATAAACCTTTCATTATCAACATTAGAGCCACATATATTATAACAGTTTTCACAACTATGTTCCCATTTATAAGAGAGACCAAATAAATTATCAATTGCAACTTCTTCTTCTTCCAGTACCTGAAGAAAAAACATCAAAAATTCGTGTGCGTCTTGCTGTTCATTTTGAGAAAACTGTGTTCGTCCTGAACATACATCTAAAAGTTTTCAAATTTCAGTAGCACTTTCTATTTTAGTTTTATCAATACTCAGCTTTTCAAAAAGGAGACTCAGCTCAGAACAGAATCTTTTTCCCTGATTTACTATTATCTGCTCTTGCAAACTTTCCAGATAAAATGCAGCATTCAGCACTACATTAGCGTAGCAGTTGACACCAGAGCTATTTTCAAAATGACATCCTACAACCTGTTCTTCTTTTTCCTTACTCTTTTTGCTTGCAATTACATCACTCCTCTTTTTTTTCCTCCTCTCTACATCTTCATTACAGATATTCTCATTTCTCCTTTTACGAGAAACTACACGTTTCTCCAACACAGGATACTGACCTAAATGAGGAGCATAGCTTCTTCTTAATCTATTATACTCCTTTACACAATTTGTATCAGCACTAACTTTTGAGTCATCAAAGTCTATCATGAATAAACCTGATAATGTTTTCACTCATGACAAAGCAACATATGCCATACCTTCTTTGAACACAGTTGAACCAATGTTCACAAATGCACAATCTACAGTCAATCCTTGAGACTTTTGAATAGTTACAGCATATGCTAGCGAAAACGGAAACTGCTTCCTACGTACATATAAGTCTTTCACAAGCATGAAACGAACTGTACAACGACAAATGTCTTTAACTTCTTCTATCTGATCAAATTTTATTTTTAAACATTCAATTCCATCTTTTTCCTGATAATTAATAAAACCCACAACTCTTCCCATAGCTCCATTAACTAAACCTTTTTCAACATCCAAATTTCTCCTTAAAAATACTCTACAGTTCATGCAAACATATAGATTTTTTTCTAATCCAGCTGTTTTGGAAATGTTCTTCTCTAGTGAATCCAATTTATTTTTCAGTGTGCCTGTTAATGTGACAGTAATTCTTCCATCCTCAATTTTGTCCACTGCTTCCAATTTCCTGATCTCTTCCTTTTCCAATTTCAAAAGCTCCTCATTGAATATTGAGCATTCACGTAGAGTTGGCATTAAGCAGATGACACTTTTGTTTTCTGCAATGTTCTTGTATATTTTCTCTGCAACTATTTCTTCCTTTGGAAATAAATTATGTAGCAGCCGACTCTGTAATGCTTTTTTGCCAACTTCAGTGAGTAGTCCAATTCTGATATCTTTCAGAATACTTCCATATTCTTCATCGCTTGCTTGCCTCATATTAGTAGTAAGTTCCTTGTACTCAAAGAAGGACCAAATATTTGTATTTCCGATGCTTCCCAATGACTTCTTCGTGTCTTCATGTGTGACAGTATTAAACACTGGTTGTCCTTTAACTGGAGTAAGTTGCAAAAGATCTCCAAAAACTATGACGTGTTTTCCACCAAATAACATGTCATAGTCTGTCTTCAGAATTTGCTGCATTCTTAAATGCACAAAGGCAAGCATTAAGTTTGAAACCATGCTCACCTCATCAATAATGAGAACTTGCATCTTCTTCAATACTCTTGAAACTTCCAAGGATGCTTCTCCAGTTAGCTTGTTGTATTGTATTTTGTTCTCATGCTCCACTGGTAACATTAGCAAACGATGTAAAGTGATTCCTTTTATGTTATATGCTGCTAACCCAGTTGGAGCAGTAACCACACAAGACAAAGTAGAATCCGTTTTTTGCTGTAGGTTGCTTCTGATGACTTTAATTAGGAAACTTTTTCCAGTTCCAGCTTGTCCGCTTACATACATCCTGATTGGATGAAATTATGTGCATGAGCACTCTTTTTTTTCATGTAGAAATCCGTGATCAATTTTGTTTCTGATCTCTTCATAAATTTGTTGCTGCTCTTCATTCAGTTGTCTTTCCAAATTTTGTAAGTCTATAAATTCTTCTTGAGCTTGATTCATAGCCGTTTCCACTTCATTCATGGCTATTGATGCTTCATTTTCAACGATTGGTTGTCCTAGGGGATCTTGACTGAGTGTTCCTGAACTTTGGCTGTCCTGAGAACTGTCTCTAGCTATTTCTGCTGCAATTGTAGTTTCCTGTTCAATTTCTTCATTTAACATTTGCAGAATGTACTGCATTGTATGCTGTCCTTGCAAGCATTAAAAGAATCTTCATAGCTTTGAAATTCTCCCAGTAGTTCATCCTCTGTACGCCATGGTTTAAACAACTGTAAAAGAGCCAAGTAGTAAAATTCCTTCTTATCAGTAGTGTCGCAACTCAGCTTCCTGTGATTTATCAAACTTCCTTTTGTTTGCTTCACCAAACATCCTTCCTCACCAATGACTTTATATTTTCCATTGTTGATGTCTTCTGCGGCTTTCCGTGAATAAATGTAGTTCTGCAGCACTTCATAGAGACACATGTTCTCCAGATGTTGACTTCTCTTGGGATAATATGTGTCCAACATGTTTGATTTCAAAATATCTGTACTTTCTGGGTCATTCTCGGCCAAATATTCAATTTCTCCAACAGATGTCAGTACCCGATTTCTCATTGCTGCAAGGCCTAAACTTGCCCAAATTATTCTTCTTGATTTCGAGTAGAGACTTGCAGAAGATAACCTATCTGAACATTCGTAGGATCCAATTTCTCGATGCGATAACATCTTCAAACTGAAACTGTACAGCTTCTTACTGACAGTCTTCTCGTGATAAATCTCTTCCCACATTTCCTTAAATTCTGTTTTTTCTGATTTCGTAATGTAAGACGTTACATATCGAGCAACAGCAATGGAATTGTCAGCTACATACTGTATATCCATGTTAGCGTTCCACATGGATAAAATGACTGGGTTGCAGTCATTTATATTTTTTGATTCTTCTTTTCTTTTTAGGTTGTAGGTATTCTTAGGTGATTTTCTTGTGATAGTATGTCTCACAGCTGACATAAAACTGTTGACTCTTCCTTTTGAAAGAACAGGTCTAGGAAATCCAAATCGACATTTAGTGTAGTATTTATCTTTGCTCTTGTATTTCCGTCGACAGTATTTTCCACACCGATGACTTTGGAAACGTAAAACTTGCTCCTTTAACTTTTTCTCTTCTGTGCTTTTTGGTATAGCACATGTTGCATATTCTTCAATGTAAGATAACACTGCTTCATCAGTATCTGTTCCAAACTTTGGGGCATCCTTGATCCACAACAGCATATGAATATGAGGAGCACCTCTTGCCTGGTACTCTTTTCTCCAAAAGAAATCTACTACTTCTCCACGAGGTGGATTTTTTTTATTGCAGATGAAGGACATCATAGCCTCAAATCTATGATTGAAATATCTGCAAACATTAACCGGATCCAATGAGCACAGTTCTCCTGCTGTCTTGTATTCGATGTTTTTAATGTTTGAATTTGCCTCTCGTAGAAAATCCAGTAAATCATCCCAAGCGTACTCAGCACAGCTTAGGGTAACGAACCATGTTGGTGTTCCTAAATTCCGTAACATGCATTTTAATTCACCATGGCGTCGGTACCAATATTCATTTGTCCCACGCTGACAAGCCATCAGATTGATCAGTTGTGTTTCCAAATGATCATCTCGGTGCTGCACTTTCTCCATAAAATCCTTAGCAGACACATTTTGTAAATGTACTCCACTTTTTAAAATGTGATTTACTGCATAAGACAGTGCAGACAAATCACTTTCAAATAAAAGATGGAACAAATAAGGAATACTTTGTCGAAATCTGGGATCTTCACCATATAGTCTTGTAGTCCGATACTCAGAAGCTGGAATCTGTTCCGGACGTTCATCGTATCGTCCTCCTTTTCCTTTAGGAAACAGCTGGGGAAAACATCGAGCTTCCAAGCTCTCCTCCCATACACTCACGGGAGTTCCTTTTGCTTTCTTCATCTGAAAGAGATCAATATTGTCTCCCATAACTTCTTTTGAATGAAGAGGATGTATGCTAAAATGTTCATAAATTTCTTCTTCCTTTGACTTGTCCACTTTTTCAATTTGTCCAGTTGGTGTTTCTGTGTCTTCTTGTAAATCTTCTTCTTCTTCTTCTTCTATATAAATTGATTCATACCATTTGTTATTCCTTTTCAAATACAAATTTGCTCTTTTTACTTTCCGCACATCTACCAGCTCCTGCCAAATCTTCTTATTCTTTGTAGGTACACCATTAACCAGAATAATTAATGGTTCAGTTTCCAAAGTATCCGCATCAATAGTTTCCATATTTTTTTTCAAATCCAAGGGCAAATACACCACTCTACCTTTTAAACCTCTCAGTAAATCTGAAGGAGGTAATTTACCA
Source organism: Triturus cristatus (assembly GCF_964204655.1). Taxonomy (NCBI): domain Eukaryota; kingdom Metazoa; phylum Chordata; class Amphibia; order Caudata; family Salamandridae; genus Triturus; species Triturus cristatus. Next base: position 553,921,183 of record NC_140591.1, on the reverse strand, counting down.
GTTTTGGGCTCCATACGTACTATGGTCTGGAACGGATGAACACATTGAATGAGTATAGACTCATATGTATTTAATTCAGAAAGTTCAGCAGGAATAGCATCCAATTCTAAATTATTATGTACAGCTCTGGTCGGCATTCTATTTTCCTCTAACTTGTTGTAACAGTATTTACAAATACGCTGATCTTCACCCAAATCAAAACAATTTTCAAGAAATATATATGTGGCAAAATCCTTCCACTTATAATTATCTTCATTTTCACTCTTTCTGTAGAGATCAACATTCCTAGTTTGTTTTCTATAATGAGTTCTGCGGCAACAAATACAAGTAAAATTTGGTCTTTCATTAGAGATTATTGCAAATTTTGTTATGTGATCATTAAATGTGTTACTTACAGAGGGTTCTACATTCTCTTCCACTTCTTCCTCATTTACTGTGTCCTTCTCTGCACTGTTTTGTTCAGGACCAAAGTAACAAAACTGAATTTCATCAACAACCTTCTCTACATCTGATACCGTTCCTCGGAACAGAGCCCTATTCAATTCATTTAACTTTATTGCTGGACTTTTAGCAAAATACAACCGTCTCACAAACTTTCTCATTTCAGTATGATGAACAGCCAGCATCCTAAAATGATGAAAAACACTATTACACACTTTTCTAGATAGACAAGCCAGAGAATGACCCTGCAAACCAGTATTCTCTCTCACTCTGCATGGATCCAGACTTTGAAGCACCTTAATCTTCTGTTTTATACTTTTTTTTACCATATTCTCTTAGAAACTCACGAAATTTGTCAATAGATTCCTGACGCACAGTGCAAATACTACTACAATTCCAAGTGTACACTGGGGCTTTAGGACGTCTCCCCATAGCCTCATCCGCCATCACTTGTACCTCATCTCTTGGAACCATTATCTCCTTCTCCATTATGCAACCATTTTTCACTTCGTAAGCACGACCTCTGGTGTCAACTGCATGCAGCAAACTATTACTTTGAAATAGCTCTCTTCATTAAAAAAAGGTTCACTACTTGAACTATGCATCCACTTTCCTAAAAACACTACTCTTTTCCTTTTGCTATGTGATTTCAGTACATTAACCATTTTATCTAATGTACGCATCCTATTCAAAATTAAAATGAATAGTTTCCTTTTTAATTCTAATGCCTTTGCTGCAATGGCTTCAATTTCTTTTTTTCTTTTATAAAACTTAGCCTTTTGCTTATATTTCTTCACATCCTTTATCAAATTGGACATAACTCTTCTCTGAAACATTTTTCTACGTATCTCTTTAGACGCTGTTTTTCTGTTTATGTAAATCTTTTCAGTTGCAGAAGGTATATTTGCATTAACTAAATTCTCAATTTTTTCCTGTCCTTTTCTTTTCAAAACATTCTTTCCAGTACAGACATTTTGTACATTTTTCCTTTTTTTGAATATGTTTTTTAGAAATTGTTTTGTCTGCTTACCGGAAGATTTTTTCTTTTTCCCAACATGAGCATCTTCTACTAACTTTGGTCCTCCAGTTGTCTTCAAATATAGGTTTTTTTTGTGGGTTTTTTTAACTCTGGATTTTGTAGGCATCTTAAATTTTGTTCACTGCTCTTCAGCAATACCTGAAAAAAACTAAAAAAAAAATCCTTTATTTTATTTAAATATACTACATTTCTTTTCACAATAGTCACAAAACGAAATTTCTTTGCCAATTTGAAAGCACACTTACTGCTCTTTTTTTTTGGCAAGTGATAATCACTTTTACAGACTGACACATTATAAATCCACTTTTCAGATTTTTTAAAAAGCCCATGTCCAGACTGCTTTTTCAGACCACCACCATGTGTAACCTGGGTGACTGCCTACACTCCAGCAAGGGCAACCAGCCTTAGTGATGCTGAATGTATTTGCATTACAGACTGAAACCTCAAACCCCACTCGCTTGTAAATACTGTGCACGATTCTACATGGAAAGCAGCTGGGTGTGTGCTAAGAGTCTGCTTCTGCACCAAAAAATCGCTCCCCCTATTTCCTACTAATGCAACTGTGAAATCACCAGAGCAAAACGCAATAAATCTCTGCCTGTAATTCCTATTTGCACACAGAGTCATGTTTTCACATTAGTCACAAAACGAAATTTCTTTGCCAATTTGAAAGCACACTTACTGCTCTTTTTTTTTGGCAAGTGATAATCACTTTTACAGACTGACACATTATGAATCCACTTTTCAGATTTTTTAAAAAGCCCATGTCCAGACTGCTTTTTCAGACCACCACCATGTGTATCCTGGGTGACTGCCTACACTCCAGCAAGGGCAACCAGCCTTAGTGATGCTGAATGTATTTGCATTACAGACTGAAACCTCAAACCCCACTCGCTTGTAAATCCTGTGCATGATTCTACATGGAAAGCAGCTGGGTGTGTGCTAAGAGTCTGCTTCTGCACCAAAAAATCGCTCCCCCTTTTTCCTACTAATGCAACTGTAAAATCACCAGAGCAAAACGCAATAAATCTCTGCCTGTAATTCCTATTTGCACACAGAGTCATGTTTTCACATTAGTCACAAAACGAAATTTCTTTGCCAATTTGAAAGCACACTTACTGCTCTTTTTTTTTGGCAAGTGATAATCACTTTTACAGACTGACACATTATGAATCCACTTTTCAGATTTTTTAAAAAGCCCATGTCCAGACTGCTTTTTCAGACCACCACCATGTGTATCCTGGGTGACTGCCTACACTCCAGCAAGGGCAACCAGCCTTAGTGATGCTGAATGTATTTGCATTACAGACTGAAACCTCAAACCCCACTCGCTTGTAAATACTGTGCATGATTCTACATGGAAAGCAGCTGGGTGTGTGCTAAGAGTCTGCTTCTGCACCAAAAAATCGCTCCCCCTTTTTCCTACTAATGCAACTGTGAAATCACCAGAGCAAAACGCAATAAATCTCTGCCTGTAATTCCTATTTGCACACAGAGTCATGTTTTCACATTAGTCACAAAACGAAATTTCTTTGCCAATTTGAAAGCACACTTACTGCTCTTTTTTTTTGGCAAGTGATAATCACTTTTACAGACTGACACATTATGAATCCACTTTTCAGATTTTTTAAAAAGCCCATGTCCAGACTGCTTTTTCAGACCACCACCATGTGTATCCTGGGTGACTGCCTACATACCAGCAAGGGCAACCAGCCTTAGTGATGCTGAATGTATTTGCATTACAGACTGAAACCTCAAACCCCACTCGCTTGTAAATACTGTGCATGATTATACATGGAAAGCAGCTGGGTGTGTGCTAAGAGTCTGCTTCTGCACCAAAAAATCGCTCCCCCTTTTTCCTACTAATGCAAATATAAAATTACCAGAGTTGTACACAATAAATCTCTGCCTATATTTCCCAACATGTGTAACCTGGGTGACTGCCTACATTCCAGCAAGGGCAACCAGCCTTAGTGATGCTGAATGTATTTGCATTACTGAGTCCAACCTCAAACCCTTAAACTATTCTTTTTTTATACCAATACACCTTAATTTATCGTGAAAACATAGTCCATATTATTTTACATGTTCCTCACATTTAAATTTCTCCCAAAACAGAAAATAATAAACACAACTTCAACAAAAAGAATTACATTTCTATTATTCATTTCTTAATTTACCATATACATCTCCTCTCAAACTCTAAACTCACCTTTAAAATTAGTTAGTTGTGAAAGAAATGTGGCACTCAAACAGCAGATTATCAGAGCCAGGATCTCTGTTCTCTACACCTCTCTCCTCTCAGCAGAACCAGATAATGGCAAAGTTTCCCTCTATTTTTCCACACATATACATGTAAGTTTCAAATCTCAGTGCTTCCCCCTTTTTTTCAAATGTAATCACACATTTCTATTGGTTGAAAACCAACCCTTTTCCAAAAGTACCCTTCCCCCAACTTGACTTCTGCCTAGTACCCTTCCCCCAACTTGACTTCTGCCTGCTACCATAGCAACAGCTCATGGAACACTGCTGTGTGGAGTTGGGTCAGAAGTTCGCCAAACAATGTTTCAATTCCACAGAGCAAGAGTGCTTGACTTTTCAAACCTTACAGCAAATCCATAGTACTGTTCTTTGGTAACACATTTTTCTCTACCAATACAAAACATGCTTCTATAAATTTACACATACAGCCTAGTTTTTAGTGTAGAATGGTATGAAACAGCCAATCAGTTCTTTTTTTTAATAAAAAAATATGTATGCCTCCATTTCCAAACTGTCTTTCATTTCTTTTTACCATTCCACTGAATTACACCTCCTGAGTGCATCCAGATCTCCTTTGAAGATGTTCACAGTGTGGATTGTAGGACACAGCTATGTCTTCTGGAGTGAAAAGTTTGCAGAGAAAACAGGTATTGTGAGAGACCTTGCTTTGCCAAATGTAGACATTAAATGGATTGGTCAGAGAGGGTTAAAGTGGCACCAATTGATGCCATTGGTGAAATCCTTCATGCAAATCCAACACCCTGACCTCATAATAGTGCACTGTGGTGGCAATGACCTAGGCACTTTGACTGGGGTAGGTCTGGAGATGCTTATGAAGGACACCTTTGCACAACTGTTTTCACTTTTCCTTAAAACTGCCTTTGTGTTTTCCAACATAAGCCAAAGGCAAAAATGGAACTGGTCCAATCATTTCTGTCCGCAGATTGACAAAGCAAGAAAGCACGTCAACAAATCTGTTTCTGCTTTCCTCCGTGACTATGGTATGGGTTCCATTTACCACAACAGCTTGCGTTACGACATGCAAGACATTTATAGAGGAGATGGTGTGCACTTCAATGATGAAGGGAACAGAGTCTTCCTCTTGAACCTTAGACTCTGCATCGGTACTTACTTGTAGGTACCACTAAAAAATAACTTAAATCTGCATTTCATTTCTTTTATTATTTTTTTTTGTTACCGTACGCTTACCGTACGCGTACCCCGTGATTTTTTTTAAAATCAATAAATGTTTTCTTTGTACTTTTCTGTCCTTCTTTGACCCCCTCACAAATGTAAGGGGGTCTGTAACTCTCCTCCTTGCCCCCTTTTCTTGTTATCACTCTTTTTTTTCTGAGTGAAACACACGAAATGGCGGCCGCCGCTTCCTGGTTTCGGCCGATTCGAATGTTTACTAAGATCTAAGAGCCAATCAGAATCGCGCTCGCGCACGCCACCGTACGCGTACGGTAAGCGTACCGTAAGCGTACCGTAAGCTGGCTCAGATATATATATTGATTTAAAGGCTATTTTCTCAGAATCTACTGAACAGATTTACACCAAACCTACAAAAGGCACTTCCTTGACCTGAGGACTACCTCTCTGCCAAACTTCTAGTAATTCTGTTCAGCCGTTCGGGCTGTAGCCCTGTCTAAAGGTCCTATGGAAAAATGCATGGGAAAAACGCGTTTTGGGACCCCCCTTTTATCTCAGCCCCCGCTTGACGAATCCCCCCGAGACTTTCAGGGTAGGAGCGGAGCGTAGCGCCCCACCTATTTTGAGAAATTCGCGAGGATTCGTCGACCGGCGCCAAAGTTATTCAAAATAGAATGTTGCGGATTTCTTATGGAAACGTGGTCCTAACTATATATATATTACCTACTGGCGGTCGAAACCAGGAAGCGGCGGCCGCCATTTTCTCTCTCGCACTCTGACAGGGGGTTGAAAAACCAAGTGCAAAAACATGTAAAGGGGCTGTTTACACAGCTCCCAAGCACCTAGCCATGTCGAGGGAGTCCCCAACGATCCCCCAAGTGAAAAAAGGCAATTTTAATTTTTTCGAAAATTTCACCGATTACGCTTACCGTACGCGTACGGTAAGAAATAATAAAAAATAAAAAAAAATATCCACATTCTCCCCACCCCGTGTGCAAAAGGTGCCCGAAGGTCACCTTTTGTGCATGGCTTAATAGAGGTAAACAAAACATATATTTTACCTGTCACAACGATGCTCATCATATGTCCTCCATGTGCGCACGTTGCGCGAAGCGCATCGTGCGTTCATGGCCCATCTAGCGTAACGTGGGCACGCGGTGCGCGAAGCACGGAACAAACTGCGTTAAGTGGGCGCGCACGCCACAAATGGCGTAAAGTAACTTAGCATTTAAAAAACCGTACAAATTCACTGAAAAAACCATAGGTTTCACACACGTTATAGTTAGGAATTAGCATTTAAAAAACCTTGCAAATTCACTGAAAAAACCATAGGTTTCACACATGTTATAGTTAGCTGGACATTTTACTGATAAAAAACCAATGAAATTCCCCCGTTATAGTTACTGTAGGCAACTATAACTCACGCGACCGTAATCCTCTGCTGATGACATATGTGTCTTTATGAAAAAAACATATTTGTAATATATGTATAGCTAAAATTTAATGGAAGAAGACATGGGCAAATAAGTGTCTAAATACAGTATTAGCATCAGCAGAGGATTACGGTCGCGTGAGTTATAGTTGCCTACAGTAACTATAACGGGGGAATTTCATTGGTTTTTTATCAGTAAAATGTCCAGCTAACTATAACATGTGTGAAACCTATGGTTTTTTCAGTGAATATATATATATATATATATATATTACCTGCTGGCAGTCGCCAGTAGGTAGTTATAGTTAGGACCTATTTTCCATAGGAAATCCGCAACATTCTATTTGGAATACCGTTGGCGTCGATTGATGAATCTTCGCAAAATTTTCCAAACTTTTGGCCAGCTCCGGTCCGCTCCTATCCTGAAAATTTCACGGTGATTCGTCAAGCGGGGGTTGAGAAAAAATGGGGGTCCCAAAACACGTTTTCCCCATGCATTTTCCCATAGGACCTGTTGACGCAGCTACAGCCCGAAGTGCTGAACGGAATTACACCAAATTTGGCAAAGAGGTAGTCCTCAGTTCAGACTCGTGCCTTTTTCTTAAATGGTGTAAATCCGTTTAGTAGTTCCTGAGAGAATCAAATGTAAAATCACATATATATCTGGGCGGAGCCTAACCACACATCTCATCGTGAGATCTGATTGGCTGTCAGCACTTCATCCAAGAAGTGTTGGCAGCCATCTTGGGGCCAATATACATGAAAGCACCTCATTAAAAAGCATTGCAGTTAATAGAAGGTTTTAAGCCTTTAGTTACATTATAAATCATGTGTTGATGGTACCATACTCATTTTAGGAATTGTGGTGTGTTCTAAGGTGATTTTACCATGTGAAAAAGCCTTCTGCTGTGATATCATGAATCATGTTTGAGAGAAAACAATTGTCTCATGCTTTTCCCACAGAGGTTTGGAAGGTGATCTATCAGCTAAACTGAGAGTATATTTTCTGTAAATTCACATTATCTTTCTCAGTCATGTAAGATTGAAGTCTGACATTCTCAGTAAAACATGTACATCCAACAAGGGCAGAGACTGTCAGTTGATTCCTTTGTTATCTACTGCAGCTTCCCAGAGTGTTCTAAAGAACAACTAGAGCGCTAACAGTCCTACTTATGACAAACGTATGGCACACCTGAAGCCATCCTGGTTGGAATAATGTGGTAACTCTTAAAACATTTAATTTAAAAAGGAACAAAATGAGGGGGTTCATTTTGCCATAGAAAGTATGATTAGTGCTGCAGAAAGAAAAATTAGGGCACATTTTGAGTGACATGCAGACTGGAACATGCACTTTCAATACCAGCAGCAGACTTCCCTGGTGAGCAGTAGATTTACTACAGTGATCTAATAAGCAACTAGAGTGCTAACATTCTGATTTTATGGCAAATGTGTGACACATCTGAATGCCTTCTTGATGGAATCAAAGTAAAAAACTGAAAGTATTTCCTACTGAGGAGATGCTTGTGCGGAGGTGGGTTTCACATGAAGTCATATACAAGCTGGGGTGAGCTGGGTGCGCGACTCCTGAAAAAAAAATGTATGTTCCAAAATTATATGTATGTCTTTAATATACATATTAGGGCAAGAGATTGTCTAAGATAGCCATAAAAATAATATATTTGTACTTATAATAAACTTATATTATTTTTAAATATATTTTCGCGAAGTCGGGTGCGTGCATCGTGAGTGCAGAGAACCAGGTCAGCAGAGCTGCTGTAGAGCCAGAGAAACCAGGTCAGCAGAGCCGTTGTTGAGCCAGAGAACCAGGCCAGCAGAGCTGCTCTGGAGCCTAAGAAGCAGGTCAGCAGAGCTGCTCTAGAACCAAAGACCCAGGTAAGCAGAGCTGTTCTAGAGCCAGAGACCCAGGTCAGCAGAGCTGCTCTTGAGGTGAGAACCAGGTCAGCAGAGCTGCTGTAGAGCCAGAGAAACCAGGTCAGCAGAGCTGCTTTAGAGGGATATAACCAAGTCAGCAGAACTGCTTTAGAGCCAGAGAACCAGGTCAGCAGAGCTGCTCTAGAGCCAGAGAACCAGGTCAGCAGAGCTGCTTTAGAGCCATAGAATCAGGTCAGCAGAGCTGCTGTAGAGGCAGAGAACCAGGTCAGCAGAACTGCTTTAGAGCCAGAGAACCAGGTCAGCAGAGCTGCTTTAGAGCCATAGAACCAGGTCAGCAGAGCTGTTTTAGAGCCAGAGAACCAGGTCAGCAGAGCTGCTCTAGAGGCAGAGAACCAAGTCAGCAGAGCTGCTCTAGAGACAGAGAACCAGGTCAGCAGAGCTGCTTTAGAGAGAGAGAACCAGGTCAGTAGAGCTGCTTTAGAGTCAGAGAATCAGGTCAGCAGAGCTGCTTTAGAGGAAGAGAACAAGGTCAGCAGAGCTGCTTTAGAGCCAGAGAACCAGGTCAGCAGAGCTGCTCTAGAGCCAGAGAACCAGGTCAGCAGAGCTGCTTTAGAGACATTGAACCAGGTCATCAGAGCTGCTCTAGAGGCAGAGATCCAAGTCAGCAGAGCTGATTTAGAGGGAGAGAACCAGGTCAGCAGAGCTGCTTTAGAGCCAGAGAACCAGGTCAGCAGAGCTGCTCTAGAGCCTAAGAACCAGGTTAGCAGAGTTGCTCTAGAGCCAGAGAAACCAGGTCAGTAGAGATGCTTTAGAGCCATAGAAAAAGGTCAGCAGAACTGCTCTAGAGGAAGAGAACCAGGTCAGCAAAGCTACTTTAGAGCCAGAGAACCAGGTCAGCAGAGTTGTTCTAGAGCCTAAGAACCAGGTCAGCAGAGCTGCTCTAGAGCCAGAGAACCAGGTCAGCAGAGCTGCTGTAGAGCCCGAGAAACCAGGTCAGTAGAGCTGCTTTAGAGCAAGAGAACCAGATCAGCAGAGCTGCTTTAGAGGGAGAGAACCAGGTCAGCAGAGCTGCTTTAGAGCCAAGGGACCACGTCAGCAGAGCTGCTTTAGAGCCATAGAACCGGGTCAGCAGAGCTGCTGTAGAGCCAGAGAAACCAGGTCAGCAGAGCTGCTTTAGAGGGAGAGACCCAGGTCAGCAGAGCTGCTTTAGAGCCAGAGAACCAGGCCAGCAGAGCCGCTTTAGAGCCAGAGAACCAGGTCAGCAGAGCTACTTTAGAGCCAGAGAACCAGGTCAGCAGAGCTGGTCTAGAGCCAGAGAACCAAGTAAGCAGAGCTGCTATAGAGCCATAGAACCAGGTCAGCAGAGCAGCTTTAGAGCCAGAGAACCAGGTCAGCAGAGTTGCTCTAGAGCCTAAGAACCAGGTCAGCAGAGCTGCTCTAGAGCCAGAGAACCAGTTCAGCAGAGCTGCTGTAGAGCCAGAGAAACCAGGTCAGTAGAGCTGCATTAGAGGGAGAGAACCAGGTCAGCAGAGCTGCTCTAGAGCCATAGAACCATGTCAGCAGAACTGCTTTAGAGAAAGAGAACTGGGTCAGCAGAGCCTCTTTAGAGTTAGAGAACCAGGTCAGCAGAGCTGTTGTAGAGCCAGAGAACCAGATCAGCAGAGCAGCTCTGTAGCCTAAGAACTAGGTCAGCAGAACAGCTCTAGAGCCAGAGAACCAGGTCAGCAGACCTGCTGTAGAGCCAGAGAAACCAGGTCAGCAGAGCTGCTTTAGAGGGAGAGAACCAGGTCAGCAGAGCTGCTTTAGAGCTAGAGAACCAGGTCAGCAGAGCTGCTTTAGAGCCAGAGAACCAGGTCAACAGAGCTGCTCTAGCTGACACTGACTGACTGACACTGACTGATTGACACTGACTGACACTGATTGACTGACACTGACACTGACTGACACTGACTGATACTGATTGACTGACACTGATTGACTGAAACTGACTGACTGACACTGACTGACACTGATTGACTGACGCTGACTGACTGACACTGACTGACTGACACTGATTGACTAACACTGACTGACACTGATTGACTAACACTGACTGACACTGATTGACTGACACTGAATGACGGACTGACACTGACTGACTGACACTGACACTGACTGACTGACACTGACTGACTGACACTGACTGACACTGACACAGACTGACACTGACTGACTACTTTCTACTACTCTACTACTCTACTACTCACTCTCTACTACTCTCTACTACTCAGTCTCTACTACTCACTCTCTACTACTCTCTACTACTCACTCTCTATTACTCACTACCACTCTCTACTACTCACCCTCTACTACTCTCTACTACTCTCTCTCTACTACTCACTCTCTACTACTCACTTGCTACTACTCTCTAGTACTCACTCTCTACTACTCTCTACTACACTCTACTACAAATCTCTACTACTGACTCTCTACTACTCACTCTCTACTACTCTCTACTACTCACGCTACTACTCTCTACCACTCTCTGCCACTCACTCTTTACTATTCTCTACTACTCACTCTACTACTCTTTACTACTCACTCTCTACTTCTCTCTCTATACTACTCACTCTCTACTATTCACTCTCTACTATTCACTCTCTACTATTCACTCGCTACTACTCGCTCTCTACTACTCTCTACTACTCACTCTCCACTACACGCTCTCTACTACTCTCTACTACTCACTCTCTACTGCTCGCTCTCTACTACCCTTCTTCTCTCTACTATTCTCTACTATTCTCTCTAATACTCACTCTATACTACTCACTCTCTACTACTCTTCTGCTCTCTCTACTACTCACTCTCTGCTACTCTCTACTAGTCACTCTACTACTCTCTACATCTCTCTATCACCCACTCTCTACTACTCTACTACTCACTCTCTACTACTCACTCTACTACTCTCTACTACTCACTCTCTCCTACTCTTGCTACTACTAACTCTTTACTACTCACTTTCTACTACTCACTCTCTAATTCTCACTCTCAACTACTCTCTACCTCAATTCTCAAAAAAAAAGGTAGCAGGTCTAAAGATCAGACATGCCGAGAATACTGAGAACCCAACTCAGGAACGGAGAATGGGCCCAGACCATGCTGGACAGTGCAGCAGAAGTTACAACAGCTCGCCAGAACCTGAAGGGACTTCTGCAGACAGTGGACTTGAATGAAGACATACAAGTTGAGACTGTAGACACCAGGGTTAGTTCTCCACATGGGTTATATGAAATAACACTCCGGATGGAGGGAGACATTCCAAGAAAAGTGAAAGGACTCTTTTGGGAGCATCTTTCAAAGGGTTATGATATACTTCTAGCAGAACAGGACTGGCCACCAGAGTTTGTCAGGGCGTGCCCACTTGGTGAGGCCATCATTATGCCTGCCTTCTCCAACCATATTCCAGTTCATTTAAAATATACATTAGCCAGGAAATGGGCAGTACCCTAAGCCCCAGCACTGTATAAAAATCATGTAGGATGGGATGAGGACTCACCTCATCATAAAATCCAGTTAAAAAATCAATCGACTGCAAAAAGGCAGTACCCAGTTAAGCCAGAAGCTAAAAAAAAGGTCAGGGAGATTTTAGATCAACTTGAATATCAGGGGGTGATTGAAACATGCACCTCATCAATGAACAATACTGTGTTTCCTGTCTCCAAACCAGACAAAACATATTGTCTAGTTTTGGATTACAGACACTTAAATTCTTGTTGCAAAACATTTGCAGTGCAAAATGCACACAGTACAGCATTAATAAATAACACTGTGCGTAAAAAATATAAAACCACATTAGACATTTCAAATAGTTTCTTTTGTCAAAATATTGCACCAGAAAGCAGATATTTGACCGCTTTCTCAATAATGGGGATCCAGGGTCAATTTTGTTGATTGCCCCAGGGATTCAAAAACAGCCCAGGGTTATTCTCAGCAAGGGTAACAGAGTTACTACAAACTTATGATGATGAGGCATTATCGTATGTCGATGATATATATCTGACAGATGATGACCTGGATAGGCACTTTAACAGGGTGAGCACCATAATATTGGGCTTCGCCTCAGAGAGTTACAAATTCAACTTTAAGAAGTCAAGAATTGCCCACCTCAGCGTCCTGTTCCTAGGATATGAACTATCAAGTGAAGGCAAAAGCCTGGCAGCCAACTTTTTAGAAAAGTGTGCGCTGCTCCAACCTCCAAAACGCTGAAAAAATTTCAGTCGATTCTAGGTTTCCTGAATTTTGGAAGAACTTACAATTTAATTATGCAGAAAGGGTTAAACCTCTCTACAAATTAATCAAACCTGATTTTAAAATCACACATTGGACACAAAAACACACAAAAACTTTGCGTTCACTACAAACAGACATGTTAGCAATGAAACACTTGCAAACACGCGTAAACGTACGCAACTTAGTGATCCGAATAATTCCGGGTCAATACGGATTCACCTACTTAACTTTTAACAAAGGTGAAAAAGTACCAATTGCATACAAGTCCCACTTGTATACACAAGCAGAAATGAAATTCACTTCTACAGAAAAAATTCTGACAGCAGTTCAAACCGCTGTAGCAAAAGAAAGAGCCCTAGCATAGGGGAAACACGTTATGGTTGTGACTCCTGTACCAGCCCTAGAGGCAGTTACAAAGGCTAGCATTCCAAACGCAAAAGCTTTACATCCGAGATGGATACAATGGGTTAATTCTCTTGCTGCAACTGATGTTTTATAAGTTTTTGATCCATATTTAAAAACACAAGCATTTCTGAAATATGAACACGAATGTCCTCTGCCTACTGAAATTCTCCCTCTTGACCAGTACGAATTTATAATTCATACTGACGGATCTGCACAGCCCGCTACGGAGAGTAAACAAGCTTACAGTGCAGCTTGTGCTATCATTAAAGGTCGCATGCGAGATTTAAAATTCAGGCCAATGGTCACAAAAACCCAATCTCTAGGAGATTGTACAGCTCAGCGAGCTGAACTACAAGCATTTAAGATGGCACTTGAAAACACGGATCGCAAATTCCCAACACTCTTAGTGTGCGATTCTTTTTTACTGTGTTGAACCTTACAATTAATATTTACAGAATTGGATTCAAAATGGTTTCAAAGATGCAAAAGGTGGCACAATCAAGCACAAAGTGCTTTGGGAACAAGTAGTTCAGTTGCGAAACGGACTACAGAACACTCACGTGATACACACGCTGAGTCACCAGCGTGATGGCGTTCACATTGAAGGGAATTCATTGGCTGATGAAGCCGTGAAAGGGGCTGTGTAAACGGCTTCCGTAGCTGCAATCACTCGTTCAAAAACGGAATTAGACAGCAAAATAATGCTCGCTGTCAATGCATCAAGCAAAGGCAGCGGTGCGGCATTAACTAAAAAGTTTCCACTCAAATACTCATATATAATTGATGGGAACAATGTTCTGTTTGCTCGAATCCCTGGAGTGGGGAATAGAGTAATTCCAAACACGTAACATAGACTAGTGCTAATCCTAGCAGCACATGAAGGGCTTGCCTCTGCCCATGCAGGTGTTTCAGCCACAGTAGCATTAATAAAACAAAGGTACTGGTGGCCGGCATTAGGAAACAGACTAGAAATTATGTTTGTGACTGCCAAAAGATGAAAGTCTCTACTGTGAAATGTCCTACGTAGACGCCCCTCTTAATTTCAGATAAACCATTAGCTTGTGTTTACCTGGACCACTGCGGTCCCTTACAAAGGGATGGGAACTATAAATATATCATGGTCGCAGTGGATTCGTGCTCTAGGTTCCTATGGATCTGGCCTCAGCACTCGGCTGACGCTCGAACTGTTATAAAAGATTTGCGAGTCTTTATCGGCACATACGCAATAGGCACACTACATTCTGACCAGGGTACTCCGTTTAGCTCTAGGCCTTACAAAGAAGCCATGGCCAGTCTGGGCGTAGCATTGTGGTATTCTTCTCCATTCCATCCTGAGGGAAAAAAAACGGGACATAAATCAGTCTATAACAGCTAGGTTAGGTTCGGGTGATGGGTGGGTCAAACATTTATATGGGGTCCAGAGTGCCCTTAACAACTTGCCAAGAAGTTCTCTAGGGGGTGTCACTCCATATGAGGTCCTGTTTGGGACTAGAATGTGGGTTTCGGACTTAGATATGAAAGGCACAGTGGTGGAAAACAAACAATTTGATATCAAAGATCGTTTGGCTGTTTTATAGGACTTAAATGAACTTAGAAAGCAAGAAAGCAATGTGGTCCTGAAGCCAACCACCACTGATAAAAATCCGTCTGTCCCAGCAAGGCCTGTCTGGACTTCAAAGCTTGGTGATCTAGTCAGAGAAAAGATCGCGGACAAGAAGGAATTTGGGACTTCTTACAAACTACCAGTACCTGTCTTAGCAATCCACGGAACAAGAACAGTACTTTTACTGCCCCTTGCTGGTAAAAAGGAGAAAAGATTTGTGTCCATCGACCTGATCAAACCACACTAAGTGGCCGATACTGAACAGCAGGCCAAGTGGACTCCGCCAATGTAACAGACGCACTCCTCTAGCTACAATCCAAGAGGTACAAACTGAGAGGCTCATCACCTTTGAAGATTCGACAGTACGAAATAGAGGACTAAGCAACAATGCTATGGACGTTGTACCTCTTGAGACCCAAATAACAGTTCATCCAGATACACCTATTTACAACGAAGTAACAAGTGATCAACTGGTTCCAGCAATTTCATCAAATACGGATGCAATTCCAACCATTGACAGAACTGCTTCTGGCTATTTCATGAACTTTGATACGTTTTCTGAGGATCCCAGCGAGCCTGAAACTAAGCCAGTACAAGGAACTTTCAAAGAACAAGCAACAGACTTTTTTCATCTACTAACAAAGACTTATCTGGTTTCACCATGGATTGAACTATGGATTGTTTTGGGAATATTCTTCTTTCTACTTTGGTGAGCTCTCGTAATAACTCTGGGTATGCTGATTAATGGAAGATATATTCAAATGGACACAGCAAGTATAAGAGTGAACTTACTTCTCCAGCCACACAAATCATCCCATCGTGAAGCAAGAGACCTGTCAGCAGTGAACATCACAGCAATTCCTATACCTGATGGTATAGTTTGGGACAAAACCAAATATGACATTTTGGTCCATTGAAGCTTTTGAAAATTCCACATTTGTTTAAAATTTCATTAAGTGACTTTATTACCTCCAGTACCTTTTCTGATGATTGGGACTTCAAGACTGTTAATAATATGATGTCTGATCTAGAGATGTCAACTGCATTTACTAAAAATGAATATTTACAAGGTTCATCAGACTATGAACAATTGTATTGTTATAACCACTATGGTCATCATTTCTTGCATAAATCTGCAACAACTAGAAATGTATTTATGTATAACCAATGGGAACATTGTCCTACGCCACCAAAGGGTAGCTCGAAAACATTTGCAATTACATTTCTATATTTTTCAGGATTTAATATCTCGAATGCAGAGACATTTTACTTTATGAATGTCAATAAGACAGGAATGAAAAGTATGTTAATCAATACCAAACAGATTTATTCTATAGCCTTTATTGCCCAACTGTCTAGACAGGGTTATGACTTTTGGATAGACAACATTGAGACAAAAACTGTCTAAATGTACTAAAGATTGGCAAGTACAGGGAATAGAAGCTTTGTTCATAGCCTGTATAATCCCTGAGCAAATTATGTTTTTGAACAACACTGTCCAACAAACATCATGCCTTGGAATAGCCAAGATAAAAGACATGAACACTCCATATGTACCTGCACCTACAAGTGAAAGCACTACGAAGGGGAAGGTCGACGTACATACTATTTTGAAAAATTACAGATCAGATCCTGAATTGGAAAAATGGTTGCTCTGGACCTTAGACACAAACAACTGTCAAGATAGATTCCTGAACAAGACACAAGGTTTTACCTTTCATAGGCCAGACCTACGTTATATCCAAAGACAGCATCCGGGGTAGTAACAATTTACAGTGCATGGAAATTTTGCCTTGATTGGCTACAGAAAGCTACACTAGAGGATGTAAAACAACACTTAACTTTACGTCAAGAAGGCGCAGACCTTAGGGAATTCTTGCTAGGTCCAAGAAAACCGCATCAAAAACGTTTCATATATGCCGGTATCTACGCTGCTTATAATGAAGCATGGAAGGTCACCCAAGCAAAGACTGCAGAACGAATACAAGAAATTGAGCGTATTAATTTAGAGAAATCTCTCTCTGTAGTAGACAATGGTTTAACGACTCTGTCGTCCAGGATATATTCTTTGGACAGCATTGTATCCTCTGTCATAGACATCATGGAACAAGAGTTGGTCATGTTGCAACATGGTCAGTCACAGCTACGTTCTATCATGCTATTAGGCTGGACGCTTCAAAACCTGCATTTTGGCTATGTGCCTTGGCGTTTAATCAATACCACGTCACTGTTTGCAGAATTCAATCTCACTTATAAACAGATCAAAATGGCACAAAGGGGAGCAGACTATACGGTGATGAGCATTGAAAAACTGGAAAAATTACCATTCACAGTGGCAGAAAAAACAGCTACTGAGTGGATCATACATGGTAAGATTACTCTGCCTGTTACGACTTTCCATTTTCAGTATTGCCTAAAAGAGATATACCAGGAGGCAAATATGAAAGGTTGGGTAAAGAATACATCAAGACATCCTGGGATTTACCTTACACACATAGATGTTGGAGTGGGGGACGTGAAGTGTTTCTTAGCGGTGAAAACTGTGAACACACACTAAGCAGTTCTCTCCTTTGTCAGGGTATTAACTTACATGGGGCCTCTGATGGTTCCACTATAAACTTATCCTGCAAC
Organism: Triturus cristatus; assembly: GCF_964204655.1. Classification (NCBI taxonomy): domain Eukaryota; kingdom Metazoa; phylum Chordata; class Amphibia; order Caudata; family Salamandridae; genus Triturus; species Triturus cristatus. The sequence continues at coordinate 553,904,056 of NC_140591.1, read as the reverse complement.
CTGCACGGTTCACCGGCAGCAGTGATTAATCCAATCTTTGGTCAACTTTCAAATGGGAGTTACATTATGTTGAATAATCACAGCTGCTGTGGCATGCTGCCAGGTATCCCATATCTAGTAACGGGTCACTTGCTGTATGCAAGTCTTGTTTCCTCAAAGAGACATAGTCAGGGAGTCGCCTTTATGGCCTTCACTGAATATCTCTTCTATACGAATTGATACTCTAAGCAGAATGAAAGCCATTCTTTTTGCAAAAAACTGTGCCTTTGACCTCTGCCAAAGAAGCCTATGATCTCCAAGTTGCAAGGACTTCTGAGGAGATACATACCATTTTGTATACAAAGTGCCCTGTGCATTTCTCAGAAATGTTAGGTCGTATCTTAAACATGTCTGATACGCGCGGTATTGTACATGTATTTAAGAACGTGTGTGCAGGACTGTTAGCACCTTTTCAAGCAGTCCTCGGAATTTTTCCAAACTTCGTGCACTATGTGTTTGGCAGACTGCCGCTCCTTTTAGCACTCGTTGCAGGGATACTATTTTTGCTCCTACTGCTACGATATGGCAAGCCAAATCACCAGCGACACCCAGTTCGCCATGGAAAGAACTCTAATGGAGACGAAGTGTCATGAGCGCATCGTCCACATTCTGGGTTTACCTCGTCTACGAGAATTAAACACCACTTGGTTCCTGTCATTCAGACCAATTTGGCAAGATTGCATCTTACCTGTTCTCCGCTGCCTGCTATGTGGTGAAGAATGCGTGCTGGACATTTGTCTGACACTCCCATCAGTAATGCCTACGGATATTGATACTCTGCTGGACTCAATAACGGCCCATGCTATGTGTTATCCCCAGTGGCTACCAATCCTGATGGCGGTATTCATTGAGATCTCACAGACGCAACATGCTACTGCTGAGGTACGAGAGGAGACACCAGGCGCGCAGGTAACATCCAATCCGGACATTGCTGATGCTTCCCATGCTGAAGGCAATAGTTCGCATCTATGTGCTGTTGATCTTCTACACAAGGTATTCCAACTCTCACCTACAACAGTAGAGGACTTGTTGTCTACACGATTAGAAAATGTTATGTTTTCTCCATCCCCACACAATGACTTTTGATTCAAGCACACAGTGTTCCGGAGAGACTCTGAATTTGGCCTTCATTCTTTTTCAAATGTAATACTGACTTTGGAACTTTTTCTATACTTATATATTTTTTCCCCTGTCCCAAAATTGTATTTTTCATTTTTAGGCACAGTAATCTCCTTATAGTAGAACTATTCATAGAGAACATAATTCTTTGATAACACTTCCAGGGACAGTATGCCACCTTGTCATGAATAACAATTTGACTTGTGTAACCTGATATGAAATGGTTTCGGCCCTTTTTCTTCTGTATTTATGAGTCATTTCATCACATGTATATATTTTGGTTCATTCATTTAGCATTCCAATGTGATCCTATGTTTAGAATGGAACATTGCCATTGTACAGCACTTTATGCATAGCAATGGTTTTGTAATGTATTTTTAGAACATATGTTTTAGATATGTTTTTAGCTTGTTTTAGCAAACCCATGCGATACTCTGTTTTAAGATATGTTTAGAACGTTTAGGATTTAGTAACGTCATTCATATGAAACTGGAGCGGGTGTTGTGTGCAGATTTAGATTCCGTATATAGGTTTCCCGATGTATGCCCTTATATAGGTACAATTCACATTGCCCTTATTTGGACATAGAAATCCGGCTCTTATTTAGAAATTGTCCATACAAACCAAATACAGGCATGGCAATCTACATCCGTCCATCCACGTCACAACAAATTCTTGGAAAACCAGACCCTTAAGCCTTTAGGAATTTCCCTCAGCTTGAATATTGATTTCTCCAAGAACTCATTAAGTATGCATGAACATCTATTCCTTAGGGGGTTCATTCATGACGTTCCTCTGCCTGACTTTTACGTCAATACTGGCATTCCTAGACACCTTCAAGGTATAAATATACCCGGAGGATTTGATCCAACCCAGACTACGCGGTTCGCCACAGCAAGTTTGGAAGGAGATCGAGTTCCAGCCTGATGCACTGACCTGACGCTGCCATCCTCCTCACAGAGAATCCAGCTCCAGTGCTCTCTGACTTCCCTTGCGGGGGGTTAGACTATCGAGTCCAGAAAAGAGATTGCAACCTCTCTCATTCTCAGGTATGGAGCTGACTAGAACTTAGAGAAACTTTTGGCAACTCTGGGCTAAACTAAAATATAGCTAGCTATACTTTAGAAAAAGCACCTACTTCTCACCTCGTACTGCACTTAGGTTAGGTACACTGGGGTAGAACAATTTAGAAGCATCAGATGAGTATCACATTTTAGCATTATGTTATTTATGTATGTATTTTGATTAATATATGTCATAGCTGCAAACCATGCTATTGCAGTATTATTTTATCTTACTGCTAACCTCATACATATTGTACTTTGCAGTCTGTCTTACGATTGCAGCAATTCATATCTCTTGCATGAGAAATAAGACTGTTCAATAAACCCTTTTATTGAAACGCCCGTCTCTCTATTTCTGTCCTACTCTGTAGAAACGAAGCATGCACGATTGACTGAGTGAAACTGTTATCTATTGTTTCCACGATTCTGAGATTGCTCCGACTCTAAGGGAACCAAAATCGTCATGTTTATGCGGTTGTCAGAGACTAATCCCTTCTTGTATATTCAAGACGTTTCTAGTGACCTCTGAGTTAGCTGGCACACACAAGTAATTAAGTTTAATATATTCTATAGAGACATACTTAACTTAGTCCTATGTCAAATCTATAATATATTTTCTTCCAATGCACAGAGCCTATCAGGGATATAGGAACTAGGGGTGGGCGAAATTTGCGAAAGTGACTTTCGCAAATTATCGCGAAAATGTTACAAATCTCCACAAACACCTGGAAATATCGCGAAGATGTGGAAGTTTTTTTCCCGCCCGTTCGCGGTATTTTCTGCATGGTCGCGGCTCGCCATCTTGTTTTCACTCTTCTCGCGGTGCATGATCGCAAGAAGAAAGACGTGATCGCGCGACCTATGACATTACTGCGGGCGCGAACTGTCGCTAGACAGCGCAAATGGCTACCAACAATCCAACATCTCGTGGAGAACGCGACCGGATCGGGAAAACTTGTCGGCGAACACGGGATTCAGGTAAGGCGATCGCGCGCGCGCGAGAATGTATTATTTTACAGCGCGAGCAAGAAACAAATTATCGCTAAGCTGCGGAATGCAGAAATTTTGACATTTTCGCGCTCTCCGCGGAATGCGAAAATGTCAAATTATCGCAATTTCCGCGAGCGGAACGGAAATTTAGCCCAGGCCTAATAGGAACTACAATACACTATGTATACAGAGGTACAAGTTTCTCAGAGCAATACTGATAGTTTTCTTTATTTATCATAATGCCATTTCAGTCTTTTTGTACCAATTGGTCATACACTGTATTTAAGTGGTGATTCGTTAGTGGCATGTCATGTGATCAAGATCGCCTTGGAGCGATCGAAACGCATCATGGCGGACATTTGTCTGTTTTCCCTTTGAGGTGATATCATGAATAAATTAATTCCTGCGAAAAAGCATTAATCGAGTGGAGGCATTTTGTGGTCCGTACTTGGAAGGAACACCCTCACCGAAGAAGGTGGGCCAGGATTGCTCAAATTTGGATATATAAATAAAAACACATAGGTTTCAGGGATGTTATAGTTAGAAAGTAGCATTTAAAAAACCTTTGAAATCCATTGCAAAAACCATAGGTTTCAGGGTCGTTATAGTTAGAAATTAGCATTTAAAAACCTTAGCAATTCACTGAAAAAAACACGTTTCAGGGACGTTATAGTTAGTTGGACATTTCACTCATACAAAACCAGAGAAATTCGGCCGTTATAGTTAGTTAAGCTAACTATAATTCGTGCCCCCACAATGCACTGCTGATGACATCACATATTACATCATTCATGACATGGTCAGTGTCATCACTGATGACATCACTAATGACATCTCAAATGACATCACTGATGACATGCAGCTCCCCTTGCAATACTGTTTCCAAGACGCAAAGCAGTGTATGCAATGACAGGTCGGGCGCTGCACGGCTTCTGCCTTGTCATTGAAAATGGCAATGTCCTGAGGGTAGGCAGCCCGGGTCATTGCAGGAGCTGGCCCTTGGGAGTGTGGCGGTCCCCAGGGCCATCTAGGCCCCACTCCCTTTGAGTGCAAAGCCCAGGTGAGGTGGTGGTCCTCAGGGCTTTGGGGGGCCACGAGGCCCCACTGATTAATGAAAGAAGCCCCAGGGAGATGGTGGTCCACAGGGCTTGGGGCGCCCACGAGGCTCCCCGCTTCAATTATGATAAAGACCTGGGAGATGGTGGTCCCTGGGGTTGCAGGGGGCCATGTACCCCCGCATACAATTAACTAAGCCCCAGGGAGGTGGCAGTCCCCAAGGCTGTGGGTTCCCTGCGGACCCCTGCTAATTAATTAGGTATTGCCCCCAGGACTTGGCCCACCCGGGGGCTTATAGAAAATTAAGTGTGGGAGGCAGCTCTTTGTTTTAAACAAAAAATTCATCTGGATTCGTGCAACCAGCAAAAATGTGGCATTAAAAAAACAAAAATGCTTTTTTGGGGCCTGGGGGTCCTTGTGGGACCCCCGAAGCAGGCTTAGGGGGTCAGGGTGTTTCCCCTTTTCTTGTTTTTTTTACTTAGTTTTACCTTTTTCTTGTGACTTGGTTACCGAGTCACAAGATGGCTGACAACACTTCCTGGTTTGGAGTGTTGCCAGCCAATCAGAGTGAACCTCATGCCTGGGAGGGTTTACGGATCCTCCTCGATGCTCAGATATCGATATTTTTATTTTTTGTATTTCTCAGGAACTACTGAATGGATTTACACCATTTGAAAAAAGGGCGCTTTCTGAACCAAGAGCTACCTGTTTGCCAAATTTTGTGTAATTCCGTTCAGCAGTTCGGGCTGTAGCTGAGTCCTATGGGAATTAATATGGGGAAAACGTGTTTTGGGACCCCCTCTTTTCTTGGCCCCCGCTTGACGAATCACACTGAAACTTTCAAGACAGGAGCTGACCATAGCGCTCCATTAGTTTTAAAATTTTAGCGAAGATTTGTCAACCGGCGCCAAAGTTATTGGCAAATCAAAAAATGCTTTTCCTATGGAAATAGGTCCGAACTATAACTACCTACTGGCGAACTGCTGACAGCTCACATAAAAGTCTTTATCCAGCAAAACATGTACAATGCATTGACATATCTGAGTGATGCCCTTAATCTGATCGAATATTTGTATCCAAGTATTCAACCTCATTCCAAAAAAAACTGATAAAATCAAAAACTTTGCCCACTGTACCATTTACTAATCCTTCCTCAGCATTTAAATTACACCACAAATGACTGTACATTTTTTACATGTACACAGTTCTCTAGTCCAGCAGTCATAGATACAGATTTCTGTAATTAATACAGGTTTTCCAGGAAGTTTTTCGTTTAGCACTATTGTTACTCTCTGGGGTTATATTTTATCAATAGCTGTAACTTCCAAAATGTCTTTCTACTCCAGTTTCAGCAATTCTTCATTAAAACTGGTGCACTCTTGAAGTGTAGGCATGAAACAAACCACCGATTTATCTTCTTCAATCAAATTGAACATTAGCTGTGCTGCTGTTCTCTTTCTTACACGTAAACCATTTTTTGATAATTTGAGCTTCTAAAGTGCTCTTACCTTCCTTTGTCAGAAGTCCAGCTCTATTATCCTTCAGAATGTTACCATATATCATCATAAATACTTCCTTTAGACTATAAGTCATAAAGGTTTGCTTACAGTACAATGATCCTAATAAGTTTGTACTATAAAGTGCAGATCTTGTACTAGGCCTATTTAAAATGAGCAAATGTGCTACAGTGGTGGTAAGGATTCTGCCATTGAATGAATGTCTCTATGGCAAACATACAATCCATAAAGTTATGTGCATCAACCTTAAAACAACACAGATGGTAAGCAAAATACTAGGTTGATGTCATTACATAAAATACACAATCATGAAATAAAATATATATAAGTAAATACAATCAATATTATAAATAAAGGGCTTCACTTATCAACATCTATTCCTTAATTCCAGTAGCGCTCAATGGTAGACTGTTTAAGGACAGCCCTAATAAATATATTAAGAACAGCACAACTGTAATAAAAGTGTATCAAATTTAAATTGATCAGATACAGTAAGACTGTGAAGGATCTGTAGTATTAACATCAAAATACCAATGTGCAGGGTACTGCCTTACCAACCCTTAAAGTCTACAAAAAAGTATTAGAACTATTATGGCCTAAAAGGTTTAGTTAAAATATCACGTACTAGCCAACCTTTGAGCCCTGCCTCTAATGTCCCACATTTGACCCAAGAATGTTGCCACCCCACAAGCAAATAGTGGCCTAGCATCTGTCTTCAAACTCCTCAATGCAATCCTATAATTATTTGTTCCTAGTATCTTGCAGATTGGGGTAAGCTAATTTTTCCTTTGTATTGTATAAAGTAGGCTGGCAAACATTACGTGGAGTAGAGTTTTGTGGTGATTATTGCAACCTGGGCAACTAAGGATGGCTTCGTTCCTGCGAACCCAATTGCTAGTAAAAGCATTCAGGGGCAATGTACCAAGCCTAAATTGGGTATATAATTTCCTATCCCCCGGGTATTCTATGAAGTCAATGTATCCTTCCAGGGAACGAGCTAATTTATGAGCCACAAAATCTAGCCTGAGTTTCTCCTGTGCCCTGCTCAATTCCTACTGGAACACCCACCCCCAATGGGCATTCTTCAAGTCACATTTACGAACGAGCAAGGTGAGGTCATTAACTTCCCATACCTCACCCATCCCGATTGCTCTAAGCAATTTTTTAATCCCTCTCAGCCAGCTGAGTTTACTGGATGTATCCCTACATTTTACATCCTCCAAAGCATGAGCGTACAGCAATAATTCTGGATCTGACTTAATTTTGATCCAAAATACCAATGGAAGTAATCTCAGTTTGGAGCTAAGGGAGTGTCTGCCCAAATCTAGCAAGAGGGGAAGAAAGGGGCTGCTCTGGAGTAGCGTAGCATTCCTAGGCCTCTTAAGTATCTAGAATCTAATGCACTAAGCTCTTCTACACATTTCAGGCCCCATACTTCTGCACCATACCTCACAAAGCTTACCACTTTGGCGTCATATACCTGGAATGCAGGGCTAATCGGTATGCTATGAGACAACCAGTATTCTCTCCCTAAGACCCCGGACAGCTGTTTATGCTTCAAAACTATCTTCCTAATATGTGGCTTCCAAGAGAGGTTTTCTGCTATCTTTAATCCTAAATAATCAAAGGCATTGACTCTTTCAAGCTGAATACCTCTGAGTTTCGGACAACCCCGAAAAGATTTTTGTGGGTTAAAGCTCATGAATTTGGTTTTTGTTTTATTAATTATTAAGCCTTTGGTATCGCAGAATTCTTGGAACACATCAAGCAAATGTTGAAGCCCTCCAGGTGTTTTAGGTACCAGCAGGGTAAAAAGAAGAGAAACTACCTTTTACTCACCTAACATAGGAGCATATGTTGGTTTCACACTAAGAGACTGTACCACGCTGGTAATGAACAGTGAAAAAAGTGTTGGGGCCAAAACGCATCCTTGCGAACACCCTTGGAGACAGAAATTGGGTCTGTAAGATGACCTTGCGAACCCCATCGCATTCTGGCAGAATTTCCATCGTGCAGGTGAATAAGCAAAGCTACGATTTCCTTGGACAAACCTAGCTTATTAAGGGTTTGCCACAATATAGTATATGTAGTCTATAAATGCGACAAACAGGCTGCCTTTCCCAATTAGCACTTTTTTTCCAGAAGAGGATGAGAAAACGGAATACTTGGTCGACAGTCCCCGTTTTATTTCTAAATCCAGCTTGATATGGGGATAAAATTTCATTATCAGTAGCTCATTGCTGGATTTGATTCAAAAGCACCCTGCTGAAAACCTTCTGCATTGCATCAAAAAGACTGATTGGTATGTACCTACTGGTAAATGACCTGTCTCCTTTTTAAAATATTGGTACAATTTTCCAAGAATCTGGAATTGGGGCCCCTTCAGCAATTGCGTTGATACTTGACACATATTCTTCAGAAGTTCCTTATATCACAAATTCGGCCACATCTTTACATTTCCAATACTCCCTAATTAATTACAAGTTTATTCATGCAGAAGTGTCTTGAAAGCAGGCTCTCCTTGCACAGGGGTTAAATGCATTAGGTCACCGAACACAATTAAGGGGCATATGGTCAAGGACTTATCGCCGATTTCTCAGCACTTTAGCGCTGCAAAAGTGGCGATAGATTTCTCACCCTATTCCCAAGGTGGTGCAAACTGCCGATATTGCCAATTTTCCAGCGATAGCTACCGTAAAAAACATCGCCACGGATGAGAGCGACAACTAATGCTAATGATATGCAGAGTAGGCATTCCCGTGCAAAAACACACGAAAACACCACTTCGCGATGTTCTCAACGATCAGCCAGATCGGCGATGCGATCCAAAGACAGGCGATAAGGCACGTTAGCAACAGGAATTTAACACCTGCCTTCTACTGGTGTTAAGCAGGACAACAACTTGCAGTATAAAAGGGAGCCCAGCCGAGAGCCACATCTGAAGACCAACACTTGTCATGGAGCTACTGATCATGCAGCTCGGAGACCCAAGAGGGCCACAACACCCACCGCCACCACCCTGAAGCCCCCCCCGGACCACCCCCCGGACTACTCAGCGACAGCACAGAACAAGACAGCAGACCTTCCGAAAACGCACCAGCCTCACAGACTTAATGCCAGAGGATGTCATTGCCCACTACAGGCTCAAAATGACAACCATCCTCCGCATCCTGAACCTCATCGCCCATAGGCTGATGGTACCAACACAGCAGACAGCAAACATCCCTCTGCAGACAAAGCTGCTGGCTGTACTGCACCTGTTGACCTTTGGTACCTTCCAACCAACAACTGCCAGAGTCGGAGGAGTCCTCACAGCCAGCCCTATCAACGTTCCTCACACGTGTCTTGGATGCCATCATCAGCTTGGTACCCCAGCACCTTCACTTTTCCCACACTGCACAGGAACAGCTGGTTACCAAGCAAGGCTTCTATGACGTAGCTGGCTTCCTGCGCGTGTTGGGGGCAATTGACTGCACACATGTCCTACTTGTGCCCTCTGCCGACACTGCACACAATTACCGCAACAGAAAGCACACGCATTCCATCAATGTGCAGGCAATAGTTGACCACCGGGGACTCATCACCAACTTTGGCGTCAACTACCCAGGCAGTGTGCATGATTCCTACATCTTCCGACAGTCTATCCTCAACCAGCGCTTCGAGGATGGCACCTATGGAAATGCACTGCTCGTTGGTAAGTACCAAATGAACACACCTCAACTCCACAATCATGCAACTCACAGCTGTGGGAATGCCCATGTTACAAAATAACATACAACATGCCAAACCAACATGCCCACCTACCAGACGCGACAGCACAAGTAACTGTGGTAACCGTGACCAGCCATGTAGACAAACCATCCACATCATGGCCCCTCTGCCACACAATTGCAGAATGTGGTGAGAGGTGGGAACCAAGTCTGTACAAAGCAGGCAAGTGACCCATGATTAAGAATGTACACAATGCCATGTGTGGCAGTGATGTGCTGGACAGACTTCAGTTTGCAGAGCACAGACATGTCCATTTGCACATATACTGCTGGTGTTTGTAGTGTTGTGGACAGTGGACGCAACCATATTACCTCAGGCAGGGAGGAAGACCTACAACATGTAGCTATGTCATCGTCCCCTGTAAGCGTAAGCGGAGTGGGCTGGGCCAGCATACGCCAGTCCAGAGTAACCCGGGGCTCTGGGCGTGGTTCACATACGGGATGGCCACCAAAGTAACTACTGCGTGTGTGTCTGTGTCCACCATATCCTGGCAATAGGGCTACACACACGTTGTCGACCAACGTCAATGGCCAATATCACAGTGTCGGTGTCAGGCTTATGGACATGAGCAGACAGTCATGGTGTGTCTTAGGAGTGCAAGTGATGCAACTGCGCAGCACACACAAGTAAATAGGCTAGGGGGAGTGAGGAGCCGCTGTGAGACAACGTAATACACATTGATGGCGCTCATTTGCCACAAGCAATACATGTCAAACATGAATCCCAAAGTCGCACACATCACACACCACTAAACTAATAAGCCTGCCAACACAAAAAGCAGAACCACCGATTGACACATATCTCTCACCCCCGTCACAGGTGATCAAGGATATGCACTCTGCCCGTGGATGATAACTCCCCTCCAAGACACAAACACCCAGGCCCAGAGGCAGTACAATGCGACCCACAAATGCACCATGTCATTATGGAGTGCTACTTTTGCATGTTAAAGTCACGTTTCAGGTGCCTGGACATCACAGGTGGAAAACTCCTGTACAGCCCAGAAATAGTGTGCAAGATGATCATTGCATGTTGTGTGTTGCACAACATATGTGTCAACCAATGCATCGTGTATCCAAATGCCAGATGCACCGGATGATGATGATGATGAAGATGAGGCAGGTGGACCACACCCCAGTGCAGCTGCAGCAGGAATAGCCCGAAGGAACACAATCATTAACAATTTCTTCACATGAACATGTCACATTATGACTGTCCTTAGCAAACATGGGACAGGACAAAATAACCACAGGCACAGCATGTGCAAATAAATTCATTCCAACACACATCCCCTGTGTACATGCCACTCCTCTGCATAAGCACATCACTCTGACAAGTGTAAGTGCAACATTTAGTGCTCTGTACAGAGAAGCTGTTTAGGGTGTCACGTATTCAAAATGCCATTTCAGGGTGTCAAAGATAGTATGTAATCCCACTCAGCAGCGTATCACATGTGTCCAAAACCATGACATAAAAGCTGTCATTTGTGACCAAGAACATACACCAGGGTGACTTTTGGGGTCAAATATGCACCAACATGATGCAGAGAGTTGCACCCTGTGACTCAAGTCCCACAACATTAGCAAATGGACGTGAGGGGGAATCACTGCCCCTAAATTCATCCATACCTTCATACTTGATTGATCATAGACATGACCCATCTGTGTGAGTTAGAATGCTTTATTCACACTCGGTGGAGTGTTAAACCTGGAGCAAGACAGGGCCATTCAAACCCCTCTTTACATTGTTGCCCTGTGGAGGGCCAGCCAGAGTCCTTTAGGGATTGACAAGTTCATTGGTAGAGGAAGAGTTCAGTCCGCAGTCTCATTGCTGTGTCATTAGTAACCAAACAGAATATAGCAGTCCAAGTCGGTTCCAAGGTGAGTGTCGCAGAGTGTATCGGGGACAGTGGCCGATGATGATGCAGAGGGCAGAACCAAGCAGAAACAGGCCATATGGCGGAGATGAATGCTATCGCTTCCTTCTCACCACTAAGGCAGAATCATCCGCATCTTCGTCCTCTTATGTCTCATGTGCCTCACATGTGGGTGGTGGGGGTTTTGTCGGCAGCCTTGTGAGGCACTGACACTTCAGCGGGCAGAGATGTTGTTGGAGTAGTAGCAGCAGCATTCATCTGTGCCAGGCCTTGTGGCAGCAATGCCCTTTTGAGGGTCTGCAGGGCATGGAAGATCCCAGCTACATCTCGCTGGAGTGCAGTTGTGGCAGCCATTCTTTCCGCCTGCATCCGCTCCATGTTCTCCATGATCCTCCGCATGTGTCCCAATGCCCGGCTGACACCGCTGGAGCCACTCTGACTAGACAGTTGGTCTTGTCTCAGAATCAGGACTACAGCCATGGATAGTTGGAGAGCATGGAGTGGACTGTGGGTGTCGGTAAGGGACTGTAAGTGGTCCCTAATGGGACTTAGACACCCACGTATGGCATCTAGTTTGGCGGCCATAAGGTCGGACCCCACCCGCACCTGATCCGCCATCTTCTCCTGACACCCTAACACATGGCGTTAGAATGTCATTTGTTGTTCGTGGGGGTCCTGGGAGAAAGCCATGGTGGTGGATCCTTCCTGCTGTGTGGTCTGTGCAGGGGGTGGGGTCTCCTCGATGCAGCTGGGCTGCCTTGCTCCTGGGTGTGGTTTGATGAGGGTGTCCATGAGCTGTTGGAGGGCATCGGGGTCGATAGTGGGGAGGTCCTCTTCATCATCAGTAAGGAGGAGTTAGGTCTGCTCTGCAGGAAGTGTTGATTCTCCCTCTGCAATCTGAAGAGGAGATGCAGTTTAACGTGTTCAAATATTTGTTGACGCAACGTACAGGTTTACATACAGACTGCATGACAATTTGCATTGTGAATGTTTGGGAGGAGCTGCCTATTTGATGCGGAACAGTGGACATTTCGACAAAATCAAGGATGTGTTTGTACTTGTACGTTTTCATCTCACATTTGCCTGCTACGACAAATGTGATTGGACAGTTTCTACACACAAGCGGCAGCAGTTGTGTCCTCTGTTCTGTTGTGAACATGTTGCAGTTTGTACCACATTGTTGTCAATGTTGATGTGCTCGGAATGTTTTGTGTGTGTGCTGCATTTTGGGAGAGTCGCCCCTGCAGGTCTGATTTTGCTGCCCCTTACCCCTTTTAGGCGGTGTGCCTTTGACTTCTGTGCTTAAAAAGTGCTGAGATGTTGCATACTTGGGTAAATGGGGCTCTTGGTCGGAGTTGGGACTGTGGGGCATGGTTTGTCCACAGATGTGTTATTGATGTCATGGGGTGTTTGTGCACGTGGATGTGTCAGAGTGTGACCTGCTCCTTTATGAATGTGGTCCACAATCAGCCACCTCAGTGTTGTGGCGTACAACATGTCATGATATATTGACTGCAGCCATGCTATTCGTCATGCAGTGTCACTTGCATTGTAAGAGTGACTCACAGACACTCCGCTTTGCTGGGTTTGGAACATGTGCATGGGTTGGTTGTGAGATTGCTGATGTGTGGGGCGGGCCCCCTCTGGGCACATAGTCGACAGGGGCCTACATGCTGTTTCTAGGTGTGCTTCAGTGTGCCAAGGGGATCAGGGACATGATCCAGAGTTATTGTGGGTGTGCACTGTGCTATACGTAATTGTGCATGTATGCCATTGTGCCCATCTCCCCCCGTCCCCCTAGTCCCTGGTCGTTACTCACCCTGTTGCTGATGTGTCATGTCATGTTGAGCAGTGTCCGGTCCACCAACTCCTGCCACCGTCTCCACACTGATGATTGTTTGGCACCATTTCCTCCATCACATCCAGCTCCTCCTGTGGTGCTGGACTCCCACCTCCAGTCTGCATTGCTGCCTTCTGGTTAGGCAGAGTTTCTGCTTGGTTTTGCGCTTCACATCAATCCAGCGCCTTTTGACCTCTCCCATTGTCCTCCTCAGCACTCCGACTGCATTCACCTTGTCCACGATTGACTGCCATATTCAATTTTATTTTGGCGATGACACAGTGGAGGTGACAAACAGTTGTTGATGGTGGCCTATCACCTCCGTTATCAGGATTCTGTTTTCCTGCGGACTGAACTACATCTTCCTCTTCTTCTTCTCCTTTCCCTTCCCTGACCACAAGGTCCCAGGCTGGTCCTCCGTGGGGCTTGTGTGGTTCTGGTTGTGCTATGTACTTGCTCTGGCTACCTCCATTGTGCTTCATAGTTATTTTGGTTTTGTTTGTGGGTTTTTTTCTGCTTTTATAGTGATTTTTCCCACCTGACGTGTGTGAATTGCAGGCTTGGCACAGCTTATCGCTGTTTTTTTTATTGCGGTTGTGCCTATCGCAACTTTTTTCACATTAGGCTTGAGATTTTTATCACTGTCCCGGTTCTTTTGTCGCGGACGCATTGTCGGGAAACTATTGCATGCCGTGTTGAGAATACAACATTAACAAGGAGTTATTTTCCCGAGATAGACGGCGATCTGAAGAATTGCGTCAACCTATTTTGGCGATGATGATCGCACGTTCTTGAGAATATGCCCCTAAAAGTTTTCTTCTGAAGAGAACATCGTACTCTGTTCTTAAAATTTGTTGCAATCTTAAGTTAACAAAGGAAAGCAATACATTTGTAACCATACTTACCTCATCAATGATTAAAAGCTTAATGTTCCTCAAAGCTTATGCTACCTCATGACATGCTTCACGAGATAACTTCTGGTATTCCAGTTTATTATCATGTTCTACTGGTAGCATTAATAGTCGCTGTAGAGTAATTCCATTAATATTGTGTGCAGCTAATCCAGTTGGAGCTGTTACTACACACAACACATTTGATTGTGTTGCCTCTGTAGGCAAGCAGTGAGAGTTTTAATTGAAAATCTTTACCCCATATCAGCTTGACTATCGATATATATAATAGAAATGATTTAAAGTATGAACAATTGCATTCTTTCTTCTCATGGATATTCATTTTTCTCTTTTACTTCTATATAAATGTCATTTTGTTGTGCAACTAACTGCTCCAGATGTTTACAGGCACATGCATCAAAAATGAAAATTGCGAGTTCTTATTAGCGATTTTTAAGGAATCGCAAATAAAGACTCGCAAACCGCGATGTACCACAAAAATTGCGAGAAAATAAAGAATCGCTATTTGCGAAATCGCAGTTACCTAAGTCGCATTTTGATGCATCCTGATGACATCACAACCAGGAAGTGAGCAGCTCCAGCCTCATTTCCAGTGCACAGTCTCAGGGAGAGGAGGGAGCTGGCTCTGGGATCTGAACAGGAGTGGGACAGAGACATTTGAAAAACTTCCTCAACCAAATGGAAGCCTCACAAACAGCAGAGGAGAGCCAAACAGGCAGGAAGCGCAAATAAAGTTTGCAGAAAAAGAAATTGACACCCTCATTGAGGGAGTAGTCCACAGCCATGATAAACTGTTTGGAAAGGCATCATTAAAAGTGGCAGAGCAGGAGAAAAGGAAAATCTGGCTCCGGATTCAAAACAGGGTCAATGCCATTGGGGTGACACACCGCACTATTGAAGAACTGAAAAAACGATGGTACGACTTGCGCAGTCGGGCTAAGGTGTGCATAGCTGACCGGCTCAAGGAGGCAAAAAAGACAGGAGGGGGAACACCAACAGACACTGGGAACACTCCCATGGAGGACTTGGTCGAATCCACCATCCAGCCAGAAGCTGTTGTAGGGGTGACCCAGCTTGACACGTCCGGAGCAGCAAACACATCTGAAGGTAAGATGAATGCATGTTACCATTATCCCAAAAAGTAAAGGTAGATCATGACCACAGTACAGCCCAAGTGCACACTTTGACCATCCAGCACACAATGTATACATTAGGGGTGGTGCATTATGGGAGATGTAGTCAGGTCAAGCAGTTACAATGACAAATCTCAGAGAAACAACCCAAAATAGATTAATAGATTATGAATTCATTAACAAAGTCAAAAATGTATTACTGTGACATTTTGAGCACAGACATTAAATAATGCAGTTTTGCACTGTTTCAACTCACAGATGCTCAACGTTTAGAAGCCGTGGATAGCGATTCCCCTGACATGCAGGACACCAGCGCAGGTGAACATATGGACACACCCGTGGTGCAAATAAATCCGTCACGTGCCACACACTCACGCAGGCCAACTGTCCCATCCCTAGTCACCATGGAGTGTGATGTTGAGGCTGATGCAACACCAGGTGGCAGCCATGGACAGCCCACTTCCATCCAACAACCACAACCACAGGTCCCCAGAACCAATCTCAGAGTCCGGCGTAGAAGAGGAAGAGCACTCAGGACACAGCAGGAGGAGCAACCAATTGATGTCTGGGGTGGTCTGGAGGGACAGATGCTCCGTATGCAGCGCCTGCAGACAAAGAACACACGTGCAGTGCAATTCCAAATAGGCAAGATGGCAAGCAACATAGCAGTACTATCAGAAAGTGTGCAGCAACTGAGCAAGGTGATGCAGGAGGGAAATGTATCCCAAAAGAGACAGCATCGTGAACTAATGCAGCACCTCAAAATGTTTGCAAAATCAAACAATAGGCTGGCCACCACAACTGTACTGCTGGCACGTAGGTCTGTGACCATGCAAACTGAAATGTGCCATTGGAGCGGGGATGTGGCTAAAGCACTGGACCAGGTCACCAATGCAGTAGAATTGCTTAATGCTTCCACAATTGGGGCCAACAATTCCACGCCCGAAGAGGGTAGTGAGGGTGCCTCAAGCCTAAGCAGTTTGGCAATTCCAGTCCCCACTGCAGGAAGACGCAACACACGCAGCAGTACCCCCTCCGCTTCCAACATTAGGGATGACCATGCTGGCTCTGACAGGCGTCTGGGTGTTCGTGGTAGAAAGCGCTAGACAAGTACATTCTACTATGGTGACTTAACCATTGTTGTGATCTGACTTTTTACTGCCTTACAAGTCCATTTTCATTTGCAAACCACTTATATACATTAGACAGGTCAGATTAAAAGTGTGCTTCAACACTCATGACATATTTATTTAATTAAAGATTACTTTGATTGCAATATAACGTGTCTGTGTCATCATTACTCACCTCAGAAATAATTTTGTGTGATGTCCAATCTTCTCCTACGCCCTTCTGCTGCGTTTGCCCCTTGTGCTGCATGGTGGTGTGGCACTTGCTGGTTCCCATCCTCCGAATCGCTGTCAGAAACCTCGATTTCCATTCCTCCCTTTGTCGCAATATTGTGCAGCATGGCACATGCTGCTACTATCTTGCAGCATTGTTCAGGGTTGTACTGCAGTGTACTACCGGTCTTATGTAGACATCTGAATCGGCTCTTCAGCAGCCCAAATGTGCGCTCTATGATGTTCCTTGGAGAGATATGTGCTGCATTGTACCTCTGTTGATTGGCAGTTGTGGGATTGAGGTAAGGCGTCATGAGGTAATTACGCAAGGAGTATGCGCTGTCACCTACATGTAAGCAAGGAAAGGGTCAGTGGCAGTTTGACATTGACATGCGTACAATGACAGTGAGAAACAATTACACATATTTACCAAGCAGATGTCCCTCTCCAAATTCTCCCCTGACAAGACGGGTGTGTATGCCACTTTGCCTGAAAATATAAGAATCATGTGCACTCTCGGGAAATTGCGCAACTATGTCAGTGATGATGTTTTTGGCATTACATACAACCTAAATATTGAGGGAATGATAACATTTCCTATTTCTATATAAATATTCCTGTGCTGCAGGGGGACATATTGCCACGTGGGTGCAATCAATACAACCCAACACATGTGGGAAGCATGCTATCTGGTAGAACACCTATTTGGTTTTTGCAAGGTCAAGCGCGGTGGTAGGGAACTTGATGTGAGACCCGATCAAGGCCATCATGGCATCAAGGAATGCTTTGAATATTCTTGAAAGTGCGCTTTGTGACACACCTCCTGTTACAGCAATGACCACCTGGAAACTGCCTGAAGCCAGTAGGTGTAGGCAACATAGGACCTGCACATGCGTTGGGATAGCATTGGTCCTACGTGTCTGTCGTTGCAGTATGGGGTCCAATTCATTGATTAGATCATGGATCATTGCTGAATTGAGCCTATACTTATCATATATCTCATCCTCTTGCTGTCCTAGAAAAGTTATGCGGACTCTGTAAATGCGCTCATTTATTCGCCTCCGTCTCTGTCCGGCAGCCTGCAGCCTCATCCTCCTCGCCATGAGGTAAATCCCTGCCATTGTGAAAGGTGCTAGCTCATTCTGGATGTGTTTAAATGGGTTTTAGTTGATTTTCAGCTGTCTCTGATTTGCACTCATGATTACCACCTGGTTGGGATCCTTCTTATTTAGCTATCGCAAAATTGCGATTTTCACGGAAATCGCAATTTGCGATTTTTCATGCATAAATTTTGCGAATCTTTGTTTGCGATTCACTATTTGGGAGACGCTACTTCTGAATCGCAATTTTAATCGCAGATTTTTTTGCGATTCCTTATTTTTGCGAAAAGTTGGGTTTTCGCAAATATACAGTTGATGCATTTCTACATGGTATTTTGCGATCGCAAACGGCCAATTTTTGCGATTCGCACCGTTTGCGATTGCAAAAAGGTTTGATGCATGTGCCTGTAACTGTCCAGCCTGTTCCATTGCACTTTCCACCTCATTCATAGCTAATGCAGCTTCGTTTTCAATAATAGTTGGTCCAAGGCGATCTTGACTGAGTGGTGCAGAACTTCGACTGCCTTGTGAACTGTTCTTAGCTACCTCTGCAGCAATTCTTTCTTCTTGCTAAATCTCAACAGTAGGCCTGGGCGAAAATTTCATTCCGTTCGCGGAAATTGCGATAATTTGACTTTTCGCGTTCCGCGGAGAGTGCGAAAATGTCAAAAATTCCGGTTTCCGCAGCTTGGTGATAATTTGTTTCTTGCTCACGCTGTAAAATAATACATTCTTGCGCGCGCGCGATCGCCTTACCTGAATCCCTGCGTTCGCCGACAAGTTTTCTTGATCCGGTCGCGTTCTCCATGAAATGTTGTATTGTTTTTAGCCATTTGCGCTGTCTCGCGACAGTTCGCGCCCGCAGTGACGTCATGCGTCGCGCGATCACGTCTTTCTTCTCGCGATCATGCACCGCGAGACAACTCAAAACAAGATGGCCGCGCCCGCAAGCAACCACATGGGTAAGTTGGCGACCCGCAACCATGCAGAAAATCTCGCGAACATGCCGGAAAAAAAACTTCCGCATCTTCGCGATATTTCTGCTTGTTTGCGATAATTTTCAACATTTTCGCGATAATTTGCGAAAGTTAATTTTGCTAATTCCGCCCAATCCTACTCAACAGTTAACATTTGCATATAATTTTTGAAAGCTACTCACTCAATACTGTTTTTCACAGCATTAATTGAATCTTCATAGCAGTAATAGCCTCCAAGGAACTCCGATTCAGCACGCGAAGGCATGAACATTTTAGGAAGTGGCAAATAGAAACATTCTCTTTTCTCTGAAGTTTGGCAACTACGTTTTCTGTAGTCCATTACTTTCCTTTTGCGTGTCTCACTAAACAACCATCATATCCAAGTACAGCAAATTTGCCTTCTTCTATGTTTTTCCTAGCATTGCTTTTGCACTTGTATTGTTGGAAAACTTCATATGACCGTATATTTTCTAGATGTACGCCTTATGGGTAGTATGTATCCAACATGTTCTTTCCGGGCCAAACTCTGCTACATACTGAATTTCTGGAAAGACTTTAACACTCTATTTCACGTGCTTGCTAGGCCTAGACATACCTAAACAATTCCCCTAGACTTTGAGAATAAAAAGGCCGAGCTCAACCTGTCACAACATTCATATGAACCCATTTCTATATGGGATAGCATTTTTAAACTAAAGCTGTACAATTTTTTCGTTAACCTCTTCTTATGCACGAATCTCCTACCACATCTTTTTCATTTCAGTCTTCTATGATTTTATAATGTGTGAAGTCACATAACTAACAACAGTAATTCTGTTGTCTGCAACAAACTGAATGTCCATATTTGCATTCCACAATTGAGTAATTACGGCATTATAATTATTAATGACATTGGAAGCCTCTGTTCTTTTTAGGTTCCATGTATTTTTGGGTGATTTCCGTGGATGTGTGAATCTCACTGCAGACAAAAAACTGGTTGTGGAAAGCCGAAGCGATATCTTGTGTAAAATCGTCCTTTGCTTCTCTATTTTTACAAAACAGTACTTTCCACTTCTATGTTTTTGGAAATGCAGAACTTTTTCTCTCAATCCTTTGTAATTGGTATCTTCTGGGATGGCTCATGCCACATTCTGTTCTATCAAAGACAGCACACAGTCATTACTGTCTGTTCCAAATTTGGAGCATATTTTATCCCTAATAGCATGTGACTATGAGGAGCACCACTTGCTTGGTACTCTTTACGCCAAAGGAAATCAGTTAGGTCACCAAGAGGAGTTGTAGATTAAAGACATGATGGCTTGGAATCTGTGGTTAAAATATCTGCAAACATTAGCAGTATCCACAAAGCAAAGTCCTCCTGCTGTCTTTATGTTGATGTCCTCAATGTTTGAGTTTGCTTCTCTTAAAATTTCAAGCAGGTCATCCCACCATGCATTTGCAGCACACCTAAATGTAATAAACCAAGTTGACACACCCAGGTTTCCCAGCATGCATTTGACTTCTCCATTTCAGCAATACCAATACTTCATGCCACATTGGCCGGCCATGAAATTAATCAAATTGTATTCTAGTTTTCATCTTTTTCTTGAACTTAATAGACAAATTCTCTCACGAGAGATTTTGAAGGTTAACACCTGTCTTCAGTATATGATTCACAGCATATGAAAGTTCAGACAAATCACTTTCAAATGGAACATGGAATATGTAGGGAATGCATTCATGAAATCTTGAATACTCGCAATATAGTTGTGTTGAACGGTATTCAGCTGCTGGTATCTGTTCAGAAGAATGATCAAATCTATCCCGCACGGTCATCATCGCGACCTCCTGCTCCGGTGGGAAACAGTTTGGGAAAACAGCAAGCCTCTAAAGGTTTTTCACATTCACTCAAGGGAGCTCCTTTTGCTTGTTTCATTTAAAACAGCTCAATAGCATCACCAATTATTTCTTAAGAAGTCACTGACTGTATTACTGTGTACATGGGTGCTCAGTGTATTTATTAATCCATCCCAGGGTCTTTGCATATTTATAAAACTAAGTGTATGCCTCATCCACTGAGTGTATTAGTATGTTAATGAGTGTGTAACTGTATGCATCAATGTCTCCTAGGGTGTCTACTGTATGCATAAGTGAGTGTGTTAGTGTGTTAGTGAATGCATCACTGTGTCCGTAGCTTTCCTATATTTCTACTCTACAGTTTGTAAGTAGTAGTGCAACAAATACTGTCCTTTTCTGCTTTCCTCTGCTTTGTTCAGTACACACATATAACTGTCTTTCCATCTACCTCTCTTATACATAGGTATTTCATATACAGTGAATGTATTGTTCTAGGTATTCACCTGTATACAGTTGTATAACTACATACATTACTGTTTTATTTAGCCTATTATTGCTTGTCTCACTGTTAATCTGATCCTGAAAATGCCACTATTAATTTTTTGCTGGGTATGTTTTTTTAAATTGTAATATCTACTTTATAGCAGTTGTCCCTGTATTACAGTGTCTGCTTAGGATCTCTCAATACTTATCTGTATGCCATACTTGCATTACAACTCCATTAATGTATGCCTCTGTCTATAAGTGTGGTACATTATATATATTTGTATACTTTAATTTCTCATTATATCTTCCATTATCTGTACATGTCCTGCTATATACTTCAATTTCTATCTGGGTACCTCAGCTTGCATTTTACAATATAGCTAGTTATCTAAGTGTATACATCAATATCTCTCTGACTGACTTAGTGCACACATTGGCTTTCATCTGTCTCTTACTGTATGCATAGCTATTTCATTATTTGTGAGAAGTAAATATATTTAACTATACCGTGCTGTATCAGTGTGAACCAGCTCATCTTAATATGTATAAATATATGTGTCTACATGTCATTGAATAACTGTATAAATATTAGGATGCCTTAATATCTCATTGGATACATTAGCATTTCTTTTTTTTTTTTTATTTGCAACTGTTTAGGAAAAAAAAACAGATAACTTTCCATTGTTAATTGCAGAGATAGAAATTCAATTTGAACATTTAACTTATAAGACAAAATAAATGCATAAGAATTACATTTGCGTTAATAAAAATCAAAGAGATATTCCATGCGCGTAATAAATTCATACATTTGTATTATTATTTTTCCATGTTTCTATTGGTTCCCAGATCATATTGCCTAGGGCTCGCGCCTTTTTTCCTTTACATGCAAAGATAGCTTTCTCCTGGTTATATATAGCCAGCAGCCTAGCTAGCCAGACCTGGAAATTGGGAGGATCTGTGTCTTTCCAACGAGCTGTTAAAATGATCCTATAAATCGCTGTCCCTAAAAACAGACAGATTTCCTCTCTATTTGTATGGCCGAGTGTATTGTCGTAACCCAACATATATACGGTGGAGGATTCGGGTATTGCGTGTCCAAACACAGCCTGCCAGAATCCGGCTATCATATTTCTTAGGGGAACGAGCTTGCTGCACTCATATAACATATGGAGTAGATGTGCCCCGCTTTTCCCACATCTCGGGCATTCTGAATTCACCCTTTTCCCCCAAGAGCAGAGCTTAGATGGTGTGAAATACAAATCATATATGGTCTTATATAACTGAGCTTTCAAATTAGATGAGACAAATAATTTAATTGAAAGGTATAGTGACATATCAATATCTACATTAGGATTATTTAAATTGCGTGACCATCTCCTTTCCGTATTTTCCAGGTCATCCTGCTGATTTTCAATTAGAATTGTATAAAGAGTACCAATCTTAGTTGTAGATTTGGCCATACATTCAAATATGGGAATATTACACAAAGAGACATCAAAACTCCTTGATTTTAAGATTGTGTTAATCTGAATGAATTTAAATATGTTATTGTACGGGATAGAGAATTTATTTTGTAGGAGTTGAAATCTGTTAGTATTGCCTGGTAACAGAAAGTCCCCTAGCGTTAGAACTCCCAGATGTTCCCATCTTCTAGCCATGCCGTCATATATATGTTGTGGCAAGGCTGTAGAGTGCCACAAAGAGATGTGCCTATTATATTTAGGTATGTTAAGATGACGTGTTATTTTCTTCCAGGTGCCCCAGGCACTAGTTATGATCTTAAATTTAGTTTTCTTGTAATAAGAGGGTTCTAATTGTTTTACAAGAAGACCATTGGCCTTATCTCCTATAAGAAGCTCATAGATTGATGGTATGCACTTATCATCTATTTCGTCTTCTGGTGTTTTAATAAAGAGTAACATGGTCATCTGATGAAGCATGGTGGCCCATAGATTAAATCTCAAATTCGGGACAGAAAGACCGCCTCTTATAGTTGGAAGGGAGAGAAAGCGGATTGATCTCCTTATTTTCCCGTACCCCCAAATGAATCTAACCATATGAGATTCCAGGGCCTTAATAAACTTATCATCAATTAGTAATGGAATTGCACGAAATAAATATAAGACCTTAGGTAGTATATTCATTTTAAGAAAGTTCCCTCTTCCAATAATTGACAAGTGCAGACCATCTATCCTTTTTAGATCATCCTTAATTTTTTGGAGGAGGGGATCATAATTAATTTCAGTTATTTCCTCTATTTTTGAGGATATCCGAATTCCAAGATACATTGCGCTATCAACTCTACTTGAATCAATGAATTGGGTGTTATGAGTGCAGATAACCATTGTTTTATCTCTATTTAAAGAGTATCCAGAGAGGCGACCATAACCCTGCGTAATCTGTTTCAATTGAAGATAAAGCCTCAGCGGGATGAGTTGTTATTATGGCCACATCGTCCGCATACGCGAGGACTTTGGTGTCGTATGGCCCTATTGTAACAGGTTTAATAGACTGTGTTGTTAACAATTTCAAAATTAGAGGGTTTATATAAAGGGCGAAAAGAATCGGAGAACATGGGCAACCCTGATGAGTACCTCGAAATATGTCAAGGTACCCAGACTCAAGAACCATTGCCACAACCTTTGCCTTTGGCGTAATATACATAGCCTTTATGGATTTCATGAGACAGGGCCCAATTTTATTTTGCTCGAGTATCGCCCAGAGAAATGCCCATGAAACCCTATCAAAGGCTTTCTCTGCATCCAGAAGGATCATCGACATCCGGCCGCCCGAGACACCCACGGCCTCGATCAGGGCAATGGCCCGACGGATATGATCCGTGGTGCCCCTGCCCGGAACGAAGCCATGCTGCCACGGGGAGACTAGACGCTCGACGATCCCTCCGAGGCGATTAGCTAGAATCTTAGAGTAGAGCTTCGAGTCTGAATTTATCAGAGAGATTGGGCGGTAGGATGTGGTCAGATTGGGTGGTTTGTCTTTTTTAGGAAAAATAACTATATTCGTTTCCCGCCAAGAATTAGGGGAGCTGGCGCGTAACTGAGTACTTATAAATAAGTCTAGAAGGAGCGGTGTTGTGATATTATCGAGAATTTTATATAGCTCTAAGGGTATTTTATCTGGGCCGGCAGCCTTGCCTGGAGCAAGCTCGGCAAGGGCCGTTTGTAGCTCTAGTAAAGTTATGTCTTTTTCTAAATCTTGTATAGTAGCTTCCTCTAGTCCTGGGTTGTCTGCTTGCTCGATTGCCCACCTAATAAGTTCATCCTTAATTATTTGAGGGTCAAGCATATCCTCGTTTTGGTAGAGTTTCTGATAGTATTTTTTGAACGCTTCTAAGATAGCATCGGATGTTGTATGATCTTGACCGTCTACCTTAATACTAGCAATTAAATTTCGGGATTGTTTTTGTCTAGTACGAAGAGCGAGCTGCCTGCCAACCATCTCACCTGCCTCGTATAGCTCGTTGCGGTGGGATTGATAAATCTCTGCTGCTCTCTTAGTTAGTCTACTATTGATTTCCATTTTAAGAATTATCATTTCGTTTAAAATCTGTCCTCCATCTCCACCTTGCATTATTATAGCCATATGTTCCTCCTCCTTGCCAGCTAGTTCTAGAAGAAGTGATTCATTAGTTTTAGCCAGCTCTTTCTTTTTTCTGGCTACATAACTTATTGTTTCACCACGAATTGAAGCTTTTAAGCAATCCCAGACCACATCCCGTGGGGCACTAAAACGATTAGCGTCTATAAATCCCTGTGCCCATATCTTAATGTATTCTACATAATCATTATCAACTAATAATTTTCTATCAAAGGACCAAGTTGATCGTGGTCTTAGAATATTATTAGTCTTTAGTGTGAGCATTAGGGGATTGTGGTCCGAAATGATTTTTGGAAGTTTATTTATTTGCACCTGATTGAGCTGGCTACTTGTCATCCAGATATAATCGATGCAGACATATTTTTTATGTGGATGTGAAAAATAAGTATATCCCGGATCTTGATGTTGTATCTTGTCCCACACATCGACTAAGCCTAGACTCTCCTTTAATTGTAGTATGGCTCTATATACTTTCGGTTTGTATCCCACATATTTGAATTGCTCATGAGTACATACCAGATCCCGGTGGGTCAACGAAATATTGAAATCTCCACAAAAAATTAATGTGGAGGGCCATGATGCTAATTCCAATTCTAAACTGAAAAAAAAGAAGGATCATCGTGGTTGGGCGCATAGATAGAACATATAGTGATACCTACTTTGAGCTCGACAATCACCCACCGGCCAGACGGGTCAACTGTCTTACGTAGAGGCGGTCCTAAAAAAGATTTTGCCAATATCGCTACTCCCCTTGTTCTAGTAGTATGGGTAGTGCTTGCCATTAGGTCGAACCCAGGAATCCTCAATGTGTTTCTTTCTGCCCAAGGAATGTGAGTCTCTTGGAGACAAACTATATCAAACAGATTATGGGAAATCATACCCCACATTCGATCTCTTTTTCCCTTATCATTAAGGCCCGCTACATTCCAAGAACAAAGTTTTAAGCTAGCCATAGTTTACGTCCACTGACCAATCCAGCTCTACCATATGACCAAATTTGATAAGAATAATTACATAAAGTCCATTTCTAGCTCTGCTTTTATTTCTATAACTACAGTTGCATTTTTTGTATATTTTCGCCCCCCTGAGTCCCAACCTACCCCCCAACCCTCTCCCCTCCCTCCCTCCACCCAGCCCCCCCACCCCCCTTTCGGCAGGGCAATTAGACTCCATGAGAGTCTGTAATGATGGACGTGCAGTGAAAAGGCCAGTGCTCACCAATAAATCTATACCCAACTTTTAATTTAAATAGAAGTTCATTTAAACATCAATTAACCGTAAACGCTAAGAAGCTAAATCTCAGCCCTTAAAAAGTGTTGAGATATTCCTTGGCTTTTATCTCAGAGGTAAAAAACTTAGTCTGATTGCCATTGATAATTTTCAGGGTAGCCGGATTAATCAAGAATGCCTGAAGTTTTTTATCTTGAAATGGTCTAATGAGTTGGCGAAGACGCCACCTCCGCTCAACCGTTACATGACAAAAATCAGGGCGTACAAAATAAGTTATGTTGCCCCTATTTTTTTTTGCCTCAGGCCTAGCTTTTTCCCATATCGCTTGTCTCAGCAAAAAATTGCCGAAGTAGACCAATATTGCTCTTGGATATGCCCCTGGTTTAGGCGTGCCTCTCATATTCAAAGGTACGCGATGAGCGCGTTGTATCTCAGTGTCCCAGTTCCAGTTTGACAACTCTGGGAGAGAGTCTTGAAGCAGTTTGACCATGAAAGAGCGGGTATCTCCCCCTTCAATTCCCTCTGGTATTCCCAGAACTCGTAAATTACTTCGCCGTTGGCGATTTTCCATGTCCTCCAGTTTCCACATCAAGTCTGAGAGTCCCTTATCATGCGCCTCAATCTTCTCATGATTTAGCACGGTTTCTGTTTCGTTAATTACTAGTCTTGACTCCATCTCGTTCATCCGATCATTGAGAGAATCAATTTTTTTAGAAAGCTTACGAACTGCACCCTGCACCTTGCGTAGCTCTGCTTGAGCCTTGCGACTGTCATGAGAAGTCTCTTCCCTATGTGAAGCAATGGCTGACAGAATCGTTTCTAGCGTTGGTGCAATCGTATCTTGAGTGGTACCATGTTCTTGATGCTCTTGGTGTTGATTAGAATCAGAAACAGGCGCTTGTGATTGTAATTGTGTCGGAACAGCCCCTAGGGGGGGAGGATCACTAATAGGGGTATAATCCCATGCCAGGTCTATTGAATCACGGCGACTTTTTCTGTGTTTAGGTCTCAGTCTCTGAGCAGTTCTAACTTTGCTGGTATTAGTTTCTTCATCACTTGACTCAGACAAGTTAGATGTAGTATCGGTTGACCACCCCAACTCATCAGAGAAGGAATAAAAATCACTGGGTTCTTTATCCCTCTCTTTATCTTTATCTGTATCGGCCTCACTCTGATCTCCACTTGGTATTCCGGATCCGAGTAGCGTAGTCTGCCGATTTCTTAATACAACATGTTTTGTTTGTCGACCTTCCGGGTTATTTATTTGGGTAGGATGAGGTATTAGAGAGGTATTATTTCCAGGTTTAAGAGTTCCAGGTTTAGGAGTTGTAATTAAATGAGGACTGTCATTAATTTTCCCATTCAATACACTGTTTGTGGGTGCTTGTGCTTGTGTCTCGTCATTGCCCCCCGCACAGGGCCCCTGGAATCTTCACCCCTTCTCACTAAAGGTTTTTCACATTCACTCAATGGAGCGCCTTTTGCTTGTTTCATTTAAAACAGCTCAATAGCGTCACCAATTATTTCTTAAGAAGTCACTGACTGTATTACTGTGTACATGGGTGCTCAGTGTATTTATTAATCCATCCCAGGGTCTTTGCATATTTATAAAACTAAGTGTATGCCTCATCCACTGAGTGTATGAGTGTGTTAATGAGTGTGTAACTGTATGCATCAATGTCTCCTAGGGTGTCTACTGTATGCATAAGTGAGTGTGTTAGTGTGTTAGTGAATGCATCACTGTGTCCGTAGCTTTCCTATATTTCTACTCTACAGTTTGTAAGTAGTAGTGCAACAAATACTGTCCTTTTCTGCTTTCCTCTGCTTTGTTCAGTACACACATATAACTGTCTTTCCATCTACCTCTCTTATACATAGGTATTTCATATACAGTGAATGTATTGTTCTAGGTATTCACCTGTATACAGTTGTATAACTACATACATTACTGTTTTATTTAGCCTATTATTGCTTGTCTCACTGTTAATCTGATCCTGAAAATGCCACTATTAATTTTTTGCTGGGTATGTTTTTTTAAATTGTAATATCTACTTTATAGCAGTTGTCCCTGTATTACAGTGTCTACTTAGGATCTCTCAATACTTATCTGTATGCCATACTTGCATTACAACTCCATTAATGTATGCCTCTGTCTATAAGTGTGGTACATTATATATATTTGTATACTTTAATTTCTCATTATATCTTCCATTATCTGTACATGTCCTGCTATATACTTCAATTTCTATCTGGGTACCTCAGCTTGCATTTTACAATATAGCTAGTTATCTAAGTGTATACATCAATATCTCTCTGACTGACTTAGTGCACACATTGGCTTTCATCTGTCTCTTACTGTATGCATAGCTATTTCATTATTTGTGAGAAGTAAATATATTTAACTATACCGTGCTGTATCAGTGTGAACCAGCTCATCTTAATATGTATAAATATATGTGTCTACATGTCATTGAATAACTGTATAAATATTAGGATGCCTTAATATCTCATTGGATACATTAGCATTTCACTCCTTTTGTCATTCCCTTCATTGGTGTATTCCTGTGCTTTGCTATTCTTCCTCACTTTTTGTTCATAGTTCCTGATCAGTACACTTTGTTTTCATCTTCTACTCTCTTTCAACATTTCTTTTAGTTTTCTCAAACATCCTGCTAATTTTTATCCACGTTAGTAACCTGCAACCCTTCTGCATCAACATTATTTCTTATTCTACAGCTTAGTTTACATACCTGTTAAAAGTGATTATTGATGAACATCTTTTATTCTCAGTAGCAGATTGTCAAACTTGTCTCAAGAAACCACACAAAAATCAAGCAGAAGAATGGTAGACCACTCTCATACAAGGCAACCCTATTCAACGTAGCTTTCAAAGTTACAAAAGGCTGCAAATAAATAGAAACACTGCTTTCATTTTCTTTCTAAGCATACAGCTCCTCTAAATGGTCAAATGTTTGACCCTTTGAATGACTCCTCTAAAGAGAGGCCAATTCAGTACCGGTTTTGGGTGAGATTTGTGGATTCACGAAGGGATCTGCAGTACTCAGCGTGTCCCACCCACACAACTTCATGGTGGAGCCGCTGCACTCAGTGCACCCCGCCGTAACCTCCCAGTGGATCTGCAGATCCACACAACAAACAGAAATCTTTTTTTAATACTATTCCTTCATACTACCACGTACTAACCACTTCCTACAGATCCCTAAGTTTATACGCGAACAATCTTTATTCATTATTTCTTTTATGAACAAGGTCTCCTCACATTGACATTATAGACTTTTCTTATTCCTTTCCCCATACTCCTGTTGCTCTGTTTCCATGGTGACCAAAACTGTTACATGCTCTGCTAGCAGTAGGCCACATGTTTACAACAGTCTCTATAGCAGCATGATAACTCTTTAACCCAAGACAGCAGGTGTGGTTGACTGTATCCAATTTATAGGGATATCCCACATAGCCAATCACACATGTACTTAACTTAAATGTGTACCACAACCTAGTATTAAACAGTTTCATAATTACAGCATCCAATTAATGTGATCCTTAACATTTTACTTGCTGGGGTCTCTTTTATCTGACTTCATTTTTAAAAGTGTCACATTCAGCTGTGGCATTATTCAGCTTTTTCCTGTCTACTTCTGCTCCATCCTTCAAAATGATTAGAATGTGGATTGTAGGTTATAGCTTTGTGTTCTGTGCTAGAAGTTTTTCTAGAAATAGTGGGATTGGCAGGGACCTGGATTTGCCTAATGTGGATATTAGAGGGTTTGGCCACAGATGGCTAAAGTGGCAGGAATTGCCTCCATTGGTTGATAGCTGTATGGATTCCCAAAATCCAGACCTCATAATTGTGCACTGTGGTGGCAATGACTGGGCACACTAACTAGGGTAGGACTGTAAATCCTAATGAAGAATACCTTTGAACAATTAATTCAACTTCCCCCCACATAGAGCCACATAGGGCAGAGGCAGAAATGGAAGGGGTCTTCTGAAGTTTGTCCACTGATATAGAAAGCCGGGGAACATTTTAATACAACTGTTTCAGTATTCCTTATAGATCATAACATGGGCTCTCTCTAGAATAATAAGCTGCACTTTAACATGCATGAAATATACAGGAGAGATCGTGCTCACATCACGGATGCAGGCAATTGAGTATTTCTGAGTAGCTTGAAACTCTATATCGACTCGTATGTGTAGTCATATTACACATACTATGAACACAACAACTCTTCTAAGAGCCAGCCTATGTCTCAAACAGTTCTTATTTTTACTGTAAATCCTTTTTCAAAACGTTTTTATCAAATCTGTGGATCCATCATGGATCCACAAACCAAAAGCACACATTCACAGCAAAAGAGCACATTTAATATTTCTAGTAAAGGGTTCTGAAAGGATATTATAATGTGTAAAACAGAGTCTAAATTGGTATTACTTTGGTGCATAAGTGTCTCAATGCATATCTTAGTGGCTGCAATAGTGTCTCAATGAGTATATCAGTAGGTGTGAGACTCTCTATATCATTATCTGAGTGGCTGTGCAAGTGTCAATATAGGTGTATGTGTGAGTGTCTCTGTATGGGTTTGTGAATGGATGTAACAGTGTATCTAGAATATTTGAATGGGTGTGACTGTGTCTGTATGGGTATTTGAGTGGGTGTAAAACTGTCTATTTAGGTGTAAGTGTGGGTGTGGAAGTCTGCTTGGGCTTGTGAATGGGACTGAACGTGTCTGTATGGGTGTAAGAGTGGATGTGAGATGGTCTGTATGGGCATTTGAGAGGGTGTGAAAGTCTGTGTATGGATGAAAGTGTGGGTGTTTGAGTCTCTGAATGGGTTTGTGAATGGATGTAACAGTGTCTGCATAGGTATAACAGTGGGTGTGAGGGGGTCTGTATGGGTATGTGAGTGGGTGTGAAAGTCTGTATGGATGTAAGTGGGTTCGTCAATGGGTGTAACAATGTTTGTAGGATATGTGAATAGGTGTGAGTGTCTGTAAGGGTATGGGAGTGGGCATACAACTCTCTATATAGGTGTAATTGTGGGAGTAATAGTCTCTGTATGGTTTTGTGAATGAGTGTAACAGTGTCTCCATAGGTATAAGTGTGAGTGTGAGAGGGTCTTTATAGATATATGAATGGGTGTGAACGTCTCTGGATGGATGTAAATATAGGTGTGAGATTCTCTCCATGGGTTTGTGAATAGGTGTAAGAATGTAGGATATCTGAATGGGTGTGACAGTGTCTATAAGTGTATGTGAGTGGGTGTAAAAGTATCTATATAGGTGGGTGTAAGTGTGGCTGTAAGAGTCTCTGTATGGGTTTGTGAATGGGTGTAAGAGTCTGTGCATGGGTTTGTGAATGGGTGTGACAGTGGCTGTATAGGTGTAAGAGTGGATGTGAGTGTCTGTATGGATATATGAGTGGGTGTGGCAGTGTCTGTATGGGTATGTGGGTAGCTGTGAGAGTAAGAGAGAGTATAAAAATATATTTATATATGGGTTGTTTTCAGTCCTGCTAAATCCGCGGATCCCACAGGGACGTACGTGGGGGCTAGCTCTAAGCCCCATGCCGGATCCATGGAATTTGCAAATGGTTAAGTAGTTTTAACATTTCTGACCTCAGGACACATGCTCATCCTTCTTTTATAACATGGACAAGGAGTCAGGAAACATCTTACCTGATACCTTCATTCAATTTGCAAACAAATTTTCTGCATCGGGTACCATTTCCACGGCAAACAAAATGGTGGCTGTGAATTTTCTGTGAAGCTACGGCCAGCCAATTAGAAATTTGCTGTGGTCGCGTATATCCATGGATACCTCCCCCGGGGGGGGGGGGGGGGGGTGTTGTCAGAGGCTCTGTATCCCTATATATACAAATGTGTATTCTGGTTAATATCTCCAAAACTAATGAATGGATTTACAACAAATCACACAAAGCAAGATCCTAAAAATGAAATTTAACTTTCTGGTCAATTTGGTGTAATTCCGTCCGGACATATGAGCTGTGGGCATGTTTAAAGGTGCTATGGGAATTAACATAGGAAAAATCCATTTTGGGGCCTCCTTTTTCTCAGCCCACGCTAGACTTTCCAGACATAAGCTAAAGTGAATGTTGAATTTGTTTGGAAAGGTTTGTGAAGATTTGTCAACCTGCGCCAAAGATGAAGGGAACTGAAAAAAGTTTTTTAATAGTAATCAAGTCCTAACTGTAAATAAAAAAAGGCAGAAAGTGCAACAATCTCGCAAGACTTGTGGGACAAAAAAGGAAATTGGCATCTGGGTCGCATTTATTTATTCATAATAATTAGGGCTCCCAGTTTTATGGTTTTTATTTTTGTAACATTTCCATCTGCATTTATTTTTGGATCATTTTATCTGTACTTATCCATATTTATTTAGTGGTTTGCAAATAAATGAAGTTGTAAAACTGCACATTTCCAAATTTTTTAACTGATAGAAATGCAGTCATACTTTAATGTTTGTCGTGTTTTAGCCATTTAAGCTGCCAAATATTACTAACAATCCATCCACTGGTAAATATTAACATTATACCACAAATGTATGTTAACATATACCATTATTTGAAGAAATTTCATTCTCGATCAATCAATCAATCATGGATTTTTAAAGAGTGCTACTCGCCCATGAGGGTCTCAAGGTGCTGGGGGGTCGAGAAGCTCTGTGGTCATCCGAAGAGCCAGGTCTTGAGATCCTTTCGGAATAGATTTAGTGTAGGTAAATTCTGTTACTTAACTTCCCATGCTGTCCATCTGCTCAACTGTTGGGCTATAATTCATGAAGTACAGCATGGAGAGTCACTCAAAAGAAGTCCAGTTTTCTCTATTTATCCACTTTCTAAAATAAATGCAGACAGCAAACATCTTGCTTTCTGTCTGTATTTATCTGTAAAAATCTGAAAATACAGAAAACTGGGAGACTTAATTATAAGCTACAAGGGTCATACCCCGAGGCTAAAAACAATTTTTATGGGGCTAGAGGACTCACAAACTCCCTTCATTAGCCATTAGAGGTCCCAGAGAGCACACTCTCGGCCTGATATTCATTTTTATGGAAGAGGGCCTTCAGTCTCCCCTCCCCGAGTTTCTAAAGGTTGGGGGAGCCCACCCTTGGGATGGAAAATGCTGACAATGGAAAGGGGGCAGTACCTAAAAAGACCTTGTGAAGCCTACCCACAGGGCTATTTCTTTAAGTGAACCTGGACCCCTCACTTAGCCATTAATGGACCTGGGGAGCTTACCCCTCAGCCGCAATGTCCAGGAGTAACTAAGCCCGGGACATAGCGTTTTCCATGCCTGCAGCAGCACGGGTTAGCAACATTGCATTTGCCCCCTGCTTGGCGGGAGCATTTTTAAATCTCAGAGCAAACACCAAGTCCACTCCCAGCTGACGGGAGCATCAAAAATGCTTGGCTGCACAGTTATATTATCTATTATGTCAAAGAAGATGTTATGAGTTATGTAAAATGTAATACGTAGCAGGGCATAGTAAGGATGTATGTTATAGATACCTTAAAGCGCATGTAATAGTTACCTTAGAGCACGAGTTATAGTTACTTGGGATAACTATAACTATAACTAGTGAATTTCAGTGTTATTTAGAGTTTAAAACATACTCTTTTCATGTAACTATAATGTTACTTTAACCTTTGTTTCTTTCAGTAAATTTCTAGGATTTTTGGTTGGCCACACAGCACACAGCTTTTGATCAGGCCCGGTGACCAACCCACAAATGTTGCCTTCAGGCGTGTGCGCTGGGGGTTTAGCCAAAAAGACTCACCCTGCGGACACCAGGGCCTTATTTTCAAGAGGAGGAGACCACGATGACCCCTCCCATTATGGTCCTGGTGACCTTATCCTCCAGTGCCACTACTAAATCTACAGGGGAGGGGGTTCATGTGCCCCCCTCCCGGGTCTTGTTAGGCCCTGGGGACCCAATTCACCAGGGCCAATATTAAAATGAAAGGAGAAAAGGGCAATGTGGTAACACTCACCGAGCCTTGTAAGTCCCTGGGGACCTCATCCCCAGGGCCCTTTTAAAAAATAAAGCACAATATTCCGTAGAGAAAAGAGAGTTACTGTTAATCCCTGCTCACACGGTGCAGGGATGTACAGGGGGGCCCTATAGGTGCC
The DNA here is from genome assembly GCF_964204655.1 of Triturus cristatus. Lineage (NCBI taxonomy): Eukaryota > Metazoa > Chordata > Amphibia > Caudata > Salamandridae > Triturus > Triturus cristatus. The sequence continues at coordinate 553,869,983 of NC_140591.1, read as the reverse complement.
CCTTGGCCCACACAGATATGCCACAGAGAGTAGGAATGAACATGAGTCCCACACAATTCAGGTTTCGACTCAACAGCTGTAGCACAGAGAAGGAATTGACATTGTAGCTAACAGCGCCGGTCCATTTAAACCTCCATCCACTTCCATGCCTACCATGTCATGTTGCCGTGTGTTGCCAGGACACACACCAGTTATCATAGCAAAATAGTTGAATTAACATACTTAAAGATTTTGGTCTTAGACAGGGAGGAGTCAATATCACTTGTGTGTGGAGGGGGGTCAAGACAAAAAAGACTACCAGGTCAAGTGCAGTTGTAATTGATCAACATGAAATGCAGGAAAATGTCTATTGAAGTTTGGTGTACCCCTGTAGGTCAATCAGGAGGTCAGGAGCATTGGGCTCACCTCTGGAGTCCTGGGAACAAGAAGAGCAAGTCTACTTTGCTTTTCACATGAAAGGACAATCCTACATATGTATTTTCCACGGGTCCTGCACTGATTTAAGGATGCTTTTTTGGTATATAACATTCATGGCCACTGCCAGCTTGTGAGTGTAGACGAACCCTTACTACTTCACTAATGAGCTATACATTCTCATGGATGATAGTATGACCCTTTTTTTTAATGCATTGTCCAGTGTCATGCAAGTCACAGTAAGGAAATCTTTAGGATTGTCCAGAGTTTTCTGAAGCCCTATGCGGAACGTAAGGCTGCTCCTGCCTCTAATTCCTGGTGCGAGCAGCTATCTGGTTTCTTTATAGATAAAATACAATCAATTCAGGATATCTTTGGGCCGGCATGCCCTGGGCTGCTGGAACACTCGTTCCAGACAGTCTTGGAGCCTGATCCTGCCCACACTCCTCTGACAGTGTTCACACCCGTTCCTTTGCCTGATACTTTGGCCATTCTCAAATTGCTTAAATCAGGGTCCCCAGCCGACCCCTGTCTTGCCAGGCAGCTGGCAGCTGTGGTGGAGGTAGTCAACCCTGAAGTAAATAATATCATTAATCTGTTGCTGCAATCCGCCATGGTTCCAACAGAATGGAAACAGGCAAAACTACTCCCTCTGCTAAAAAAACCTTCATCTAACCCCGACATTTTGGCTAGCTACCGACCGGTTGTGGCGAAGGTATGTGAGAAGGCAGTTTACAAACAGCTGTCTGCGTTTGTCGAAACGTCTGGCGCTCCAGTCTCCACCCGGCCCAGTCCGGCTTCAGGGCCTCTTACAGTACAGAGACGACATTGGTCGAGATGACATAGGCTATTAGGGAATGCCTTGATTCAGGTGGCAGAGCGACCCTGGTTTTATTGGACCTCTCTGCCGCATTCGACACAGTACCACATCGTCAGTTGCTAGCCCGTCTGTCCAATATTGGAATCTCGGGCGTGTGTGGGATTGGATACAATCCTTTTTGGCTAATAGAACACAGCAAGTGTGGCTGATGTCTTTTTCGTCCACACCAAGAAGCATTACAACGGGCGTCCCTCAGGGCTCAACATTGAGCCCATTACTTTTCAATGACTATGTGACGCCACTAATTTATCTGGCGGAAGGGCTGGGCGCTAAAATCATAGCTTACGCTGACGATACCTAGCTGCTTTTCACATGGTAAAAAGATGATGTATCCTCAGACTCAGCTAAAACCTGCCTGACGGAAGTTTTTAAGTTGCTAGCTCAGGCCCAACTTAATGCAACAAGGATAAGTCTGAGGTTCTCCTCTACGGGTCCTTCCAGCAGAATTGTAGGGATGACCTGTGGCCTGAGGGTTACCCCATGCCAAAAACCATGGGTAGCCCAGTAAAAAACCTGAGGGTCTGGTTTAGTGAGGACCTCAGATTTCTATCACAGATCAATAAACTGGCAGGGGTGTGTTTCAGCACATTGAAACTCCTTAAGACATTTCTGCCGCTAATGCCTAAAGCGGCAAAAGAAATGGTGACCAGCGCTCTCATTTTTTCGCGGCTGGACTATGCCAATGCTACATCGGCCTTCCTCGCTATCAGCTAAAAAAGTTACAGATCATCCAGAATGCGGCTGCTAGAACGCTACTGGGTATTCCGGGTAGTTCCAGTATTAAACATCTTCTTCGTGGTCTGCACTGGCTTCCGGTTGACCAGCGTGTTCTGTAACTGTTTAAGGCACTGATCATTGCCCATGGTGCCCTCTATAAATCAGGACCTCTGTATCTCAGGAGGCGCTTTGATTTCTACGTGCTATCTAGACATCTCCACTCCATGGGACAATGTCTTGCTGTTATTCCATGCCACCGCCTCGCCAGAATGGGAGGTAGCTCCCTCTCTGTCAGGGCGGCTATGGCCTGGAACAGCTTGCCCTTCGAGCTTATGAACAACCATGACCTTAGGCTGTTTAAAAAGCAGTTAAAAACCCTGCTTTTTAGTTAGTCTTCTTGCCGCAGCATTCACCTCTGCTCCCCTCTGAATAGGCTTTCGCGCCGGGACACTTCCAAGTATCCGTGAGCGTTACAAATGGCAGATAGCATAACATAACATAACCCACATGTTTAAGTGACATTTAGAACTTTACAAAAATTGCATTACATGCTCTTACATCACTTTGCCCACACAGAGTAATGCAATGCAGGGCCTTGCACTTCCTTTCATTAACCTATATGGAATAGTCATTACATGGCTAATGCATGGATGTTCCTGTGTATCAGCACATGCAGTTTGACTTCAATCAGTAAATCTGGATTTGCATCAAAATGGTGCACATTCTCAATGTGGCCAACCAAGCTGTATATTTTTATGTGTGCTGTACCCTTAAAGAATTGTTTTGGGCAGAGACGTGACCCTTCCTGATCAAAACTGATCCTGACCACAACGCTGGCACCCTTGCTTATTTGGAGTAAGTATGCATGGGCCCGATTCACAGAACAAACTTAAGACAAAATCCTAAACGTACTACCATTTCGGTATTCACAGAATGCACTTACTACTTCTGGTATTCACAGAATGTACTTACTACTTCTGGCATTCACAGAATGCACTTACTACTTCTGACATTCACAGAATGAACTTACTACTTTTGCTATTCACAGAATGGATTTACGACTACTAACTTTACGTCCGCTCTCGGGACGGAATTTCCGCCTCTGAAGCGGAAGTTCCGCACCCAAAGCGGAAATTCTGCTTACGGGCCGGAAGTTCCGGTTTCGGGCAGGAAAGTCCGCTCCCGGGCCGGAAAGTACGCTCCCGGGCCGGAAGCTCATATTTGGGGCCAGACTACATTAAATGTGGCCATTGATCATTTGAGCCAAGGGTAAACACCTGTCCAAGTCCCTACCATCCCCCACCATGCATCAGCTGACACATTCCAGACAATCCTAGCTCTGCAGCATGTATAACTGCAGAGCAGACACACATAAACCCTTTCAACATGTCACTGAATGTGTTTGTTGCACTGCCCCTTGACATGCGGCAAAACTACTTGAGGAGGAGGAGGAGGAGAGCAGAGAGGATCTTCAGACAGAGGCTCAACCTATTTGGAATTTCCAGCCAAGATGTAAGGGCCAGGTACCGTTTCCCTCCAGAAGTCATCTTGGATATGGTATGTGAGTGGGAACAGGAACTTGACTCTGTGACCTGCTGCTCACATGCAATCCCAGCATATCTCAAGATCCTTTCTGCGCTCCATTTCTTTGCCACTGGGTCTTTCCAAAGGGTCTCCAGTGACTTTGTGGGCATATCCCAGGCGAGCCAGTCGCGGTGCCTGCATCAGGTACTGAGATGCATCACTGCAAGAGCCCACAACCACATACAAATGCCACGTACACTGGCCCTGAGACAAAGGGCAGCACGAGATTTCTATCTCATTGCACAATTCCCACGTGTGCTGGGTGCAATTGATTGTACCCATGTGGCCCTTCAGCCACCCCGCCACATTGCACACATCTTCTGCCACAGACACCAATGGCATTCCATCAACGTGCAAGCTGTCTGTGATGCCAGTGGGAGGTTCATTAATGTGCATTCGGTGTTCCCAGGCAGTACCCAGGACAGCTTCATATTCCGCATGTCACCTCTTGCCCGGCGGATGGCTGCGGGAGAATTTGGCAACATGTGGCTACTGGGTAAGTACCATGCGTTAGAAATTAGGTAAATGTGTTGTTGAAATGTCTGAATGCCCCCCAACATTAACCATTGTACAATAAGAATCATAAAGCTACATACATGGCCCAACAGATACTACATGTAATACAGTATAGATCATGTCCTATGCAATTTAAAGAGGGAAATGTAACCAACTGCCCTTTCTTCACTCCTCAGGTGACGCTGGGTATGCACTCACCCTACATCTCCTCACCCCTTACAGGCGTGCAAACACTCTACCACAGTGTAGGTACAATAGGGCACACATACAGACTCGAGCCATCATAGAGCGCACTTTTGTTCTGTTGAAGTCAAGATTCAGATGTCTCGACCATACAGGGGGTGTGCTGCTGTTCTCCCCAGAAGTCGTGTGCAAGATCATATTAGCCTGTTGTGTCTTGCACAACATTGCCTTAACGCATGGCTTACACATACCGCTGGAACCTCGGCTAGCTCTGAATCTGGGAAACTGGGCCATTGCACATAACCAAGGTGAGGGCATGCAAGTCCGTGAGCAGCTCGTTGCCACGTTTTTCACATGAGCAACCTGTAGTGGAATGGACTAAATGTGGATTGATGTCTGTTGCCAATGCTGAAACTTGGATATACACGACTGTGTCAATAAATTCCTTCCTGAGACAACTTTGCAAGCCACACTAACTGCATGTAAATCACAGCTGTTGACAGTAGTCGAAAGGTTGATCGTGCTTCAGCTCATATGCCCATGTCAGCAATCAGTGTAGTGGATGTCCCTAAAGAATCTATTGACGCAGATGGAAAATGATACATGTACTGAGAGACCTAGCCGGACCTCATGAGGATGGGTCACTTAATCAGAAAAGGCCATAATCATAGCATTGTCGGGCCTGTGCCCTCAACAGATGTGACTCCCCCACAAATGATGTGCCCACAACGTGAGTGATGTCATGGGTGAATCAGACACCATGTGTCTGTAATATATCCACACTGCTCCACCCCAATGTTACGTAACACATCACACAACTCTGGTAATGAGCACCCAATATGGACTACATGTACCATAATGCAAAGTAGGAGAAACTGAAACAGTGGTTTAATGTTGTGTCAGCCCCCCCACCCCATCCGTGCAGAAATGTCATTAAATGGTCTCTTCCCCCTGTTGTTACATTCTCACATGCACTGTCATTTCATTTTTATCCACAACAGAACAGCAGGATGGCAGTAGATTTGATTCCTGATAGTGGATGGATCTGGATGAATACAAAATGGCTGCCAACTATTTCCTGTGATGTATTTCCAGCCTCCCACTCCCTGAAAAACATATCCTGTATGAAATAATGTGTTCCGGGTAATTTTCTGAGTTTACGGCCCGAAAGCGGAAGTCCTGATCACGGAGCGTAATGCGCGTGTGCGGACCCTCCGCTCCGGAACCGGAAACTGCTCTTACGGGCCGTAAACTCCGAAAATGACCCGGAACAGCAACAGAGCAAAGGTACACATCCACACCAGCGGGCTGAACTGGCACTCCCACCACCAACCCCTGTACAGGCACTCCTGCCACCTGCACAACCACCACCAACCCCTGTACAGGCACTGCCACCACCTGCACAACCACCACCAACCCCTGTACAGGCACTGCCACACCTGCACGACCACCAATAACCCCTGTACAGGCAATACCACCACCTGCACAACCAACGCCAACCCCTGTACAGGCACTCCCACCACGTGCACAACCAGCCCTTGTCCAGGCACAAACATCCAATGTGCATACACCATCTGCCCCAGCACATGTAGATGACCCTGGACCGTCCCAAGGACAATACCCACCTCCACGTAGGCGACGAGCAAGACCTGACCCCTCCGAGCGGTCATCACCCCCCAAATTGCTATGTCGCAAGCACGATCGCCAATGACAGGAACCCTAAGACAATTTAACCACCTGAATGTGTGTTGAACAAATAAAGACCTACAAAAAAAATATTCTGTTGTGTATCATGTCCTGTGTACCGATGTAGGTGGCCTAGAGATGTGTGAAGGTATGTGTGTGTGTGACACAGTTACAAGTGTAACCCATCATTGCAACAAGCCATTATATGCATAGCAGATGACTCACCAAATATGTGTCCATATTCTGAACCAGACATTCAAAATGAAGTCAAACAAGTTGAAGTAATTAGAATTCCTCATTTAAATTTATGAAGGTACAGAAGAACAACAGTCCATTTGGAAGGGAGAAAGGAAAACAAATGATGATATTGATGCAGAGGGAGAAGGGAACCTGGATTGGGGTGGGGCAAAAAAAATATAACATGTCAGGGAGCGTCAGGGAAAACAGTCTATTTACAAGGGTAAATGGAAATAATAGTTCACGACAACGTGTCCGTCAAAAGTCAAGTGTCCTTCTGGTCATCCTCTAGGACCACAATGTCCGGCTCCTGTGAGTCCGATGCAGGCACACGGCTGGCGGGTGCAGGAACAGGCAACACTAGAAAATAAAGCAGTTGTGAAACTACCTATCAGCGGAGTGCGGCCTCGTATCTGAGCACCTTTTGATGAAATGTTATCACGGCGGCTCCGGCCGTGGGGGCGACGCACCACCTGGAAAATGCTCAGGACCGTAAGAGGGGCAGGGTCCCTCTTGAAATCGGCGCAGAAGGTGATGAAAATTAACATGCATAATTTCATCCTGGGCCCACTGAAGGGCTGTTAAACTGTATCCCGAATTGAGCATGCAGGAAACAAACCCACTGGAGGGTGAAAAAGGATGCATAATTTACTACATGACCCCGCATGCATTGTGAGAAACATCGAGACTTTTAAGGGCACACCGGAAACCAACAAACAAACTTAAAAGCATGCAGTGGGGGCGTGTAGGTAATGAACAATTGCTTCCTGATGCTGGCCTCTGAAGAGAAGCACGAAGGCTTCGAAACGCGTATGGTCGTTTGGATTAACTTGCGGGATGGAAAGCTGCATGTTACAAATAAAGCAGTTGTGAAACTACCTATCAGCGGAGTGTGGCCTCGTATCTGAGCACCTTTTGATGAAATGTTATCACGGCGGCCGTGGGGGTGACGCACCACCTGGAAAATGCTCAGGACCGTAAGAGGGGCAGGGTCCCTCTTGAAATCGGCGCAGAATGTGATGAAAATTAACATGCATAATTTCATCCTGGGCCCACTGAAGGGCTGTTAAACTGTATCCCGAATTGAGCATGCAGGAAACAAACCCGCTGGAGGGTGAAAAAGGATGCATAATTTACTACATGACCCAGCATGCATTGTGAGAAATATCGAGACTTTTAAGGGCACACCGGAAACCAACAAACAAACTTAAAAGCATGCAGTGGGGGCGTGTAGGTAATGAACAATTGCTTCCTGATGCTAGCCTCTGAAGAGAAGCACGAAGGCTTTGAAACGCGTAAGGTCGTGGGATTAACTAGCGGGATGGAAAGCTGCATGTTACAAATAATCGCAATGGACCGCACTCCGCTAGCTCCTCCTCCGGGTCGCCCCAAGGGAAGCTGGTACATGAAGTTCTTGAGTGGTTCACCCCAGTGGGTGCAAGTAAGTACTTGTTGAACTGATGATCTCTGATGGAGTTCTTGAGTGGTTCACCCCAGTGGGTGCAAGTAAGTACTTGTTGAACTGATGATCTCTAGACCCGATACATGTCCCGGGTTTTAAAATATCGCCCGTGACATTGCTCGGGTTTCGGGATAACTTCCCTCCTCAGTAGAGAAAATAGTTAGGGGTGGAAGAGAGGGCCGCTGGTGTGACGAGCAGTGTGCGACCAACCTTTGCTTAATATGTTACAAATAATGCAGTTGTGAAACTACCTATCAGCGGAGTGCGGCCTCATATCTGAGCACCTTTTGATGAAATATATGTAAATGCATATGCATATATATATATATGTGCATATGTGTGTGTGTGGAGAGAGGTAGAGAGAGATAGAGAGGTAGAGGTGTAGAGATAGAGGTGTAGAGGTAGAGAGGTAGAGAGGTAGAGGTAGAGAGGTAGAGAGGTAGAGAGTAGTAGAGAGAGAGGTAGAGAGGTAGCGAGTAGAGAGTGAGAAATAGAGAGTAGAAAGTGAGTAGTAGAGAGTAGTAGAGTGAGTATTAGAGAGTGAGTAGTAGAGAGTAGTAGAGAGTAGTAGAGAGTGAGTAGTAGAGTGAGTAGTAGAGCGTATTAGAGAGTGAGTAGTAGAGAGTAGTAGAGAGTGAGTTGTAGAGAGTGAGAAGTAGAAAATGAGAAGCAGAGAGAGTACTAGAGAGAGAGTAGTAGAGAGTGAGTAGTAGAGAGTAGTAGAAAGTGAGTTGTAGAGAGTGAGTAGTAGAGTGAGTAGTAGAGTGAGTAGTAGAGAGTGAGTAGTATAGAGTAGTAGAGAGAGAGTAATAGAGAGAGAGTAATAGAGAGAGAGAGTAGTAGAGAGAGAGTAGTAGAGAGTGAGTAGTAGAGAGTAGTAGAGAGTGAGTAGTAGAGAGTGAGTAGTGGAGAAAGAGTAGTAGAGAGTGAGTAGTAGTGAGTAGTAGAGAACAGTAGAGAGTGTGTAGTAGAAAGTGAGTAGTAGATTGAGTATTAGAGAATAGTTGAGAGCGAGTAGTAGATAGTGAGTATTGGAGAGTGAGCAGTAGAGAGTAGTAGAGAGCGAGTAGTAGAGAGTGAGTACTAGAGAGATAGTAGTAGAGAGAGTACTAGAGAGTGAGTAGTAGAGTGTAGTAGAGTGAGTAGTAGAGAGTGAGTAGTAGAGAGAGAGTAGTAGAGAGAGAGTAGTAGAGAGTGAGTAGTAGAGAGTGAGTGGTAGAGAGTAGTAGAGAGTAGTAGAGTGAGTAATAGAGAATAGTAGAGAGTGAGTAGTAGAGAGTGAGTAGTAGAGAGTAGTAGAGAGTGAGTAGTAGAGAGAGAGTAATAGAGAGAGAGTAGTAGAGTGAGTAGTAGAGAATAGTAGAGAGTGAGTAGTAGAGAGAGTAGTAGAGAGTAGTAGAGTAGTAGAGAGTGAGTAGAAGATAGTGAGTAGTAGAGAGAGTAGTAGAGAGTGAGTTGCAGAGAGTAGTAGAGAGCGAGGAGTAGAGAGTGAGTAGTAGAGAGTGAGTAGTAGAGAGTGAATAGTAGAGTGAGTAGTAGAGAGAGAGTAGTAGAGAGTGAGTAGTAGAGTAGTAGAGAGTGAGTGTTAGAGAGTAGTAGAGAGTAGTAGAGTGAGTAGTAGAGAGTGAGTAGTAGAGAGTGAATAGTAGAGAGTAGTAGTAGAGAGTAGTAGAGAGAGAGTAGCAGAGAGAGTAGTAGAGAGTAGTAGAGAGTGAGTAGTAGAGAGTGAGTAGTAGAGAGTAGTAGCGAGTGAGTAGTAGAGAGTGAATAGTAGAGAGTAGTAGAGAGTGAGTAGTAGAGTGTGAGTAGTAGAGAGAGAGTAGTAGAGAGAGAGAGTAGTAGAGAGTGAGTAGTATAGTAGCAGAGAGTGAGTGCTAGAGAGTAGTATAGAGTAGTAGAGAGTAGTAGAGAGTGAGTAGTAGAGAGTGAGTAGTAGAGAGTAGTAGAGAGTGAGTAATAGAGAGTGGGTAGTAGAGAGTAGTAGAGTAGTAGAGAGTGAGCTGTAGAGAGTAGTAGACAGTGAGTAGTAGAGAGTGAGTAGTAGAGAGTGAGTAGTAGAGAGAGAGGAGTAGAGAGTAGTAGAGAGTGAGTAGTAGAGTAGTAGAGAGTAGTCAGTCAGTGTCAGTCAGTGTCAGTCAGTCAGTGTCAGTCAGTCAGTCAGTGTCAGTCAATCAGTGTCAGTCAATCAGTGTCAGTCAGTGTCAGTCAATCAATGTCAGTCAGTCACACAGCTTTATTCGATCTCTTTAAAATGGATCATAAAAGCACAATTTATCTAAAAATTCCAACACAATATATACACATATATACACATTTAAAATAAGAATTTATCCGTTGCAGTGACCCGGGTAAATTCATATTAAAAACGTTTATGAAAAAAGCTGTTCAGAATTTAAAATTGATTAATTAGTTGTTGCTTCTAAAATGTCGTCCCACCTTTTTCCTCTTCCTAAGACAAGCCCACAAAAATGAGGCAACAGAACAGCATACAAATGGATCCGGTAGAGTTTTTAAAAAGTACATTGCCACCCGGCACTGCCTAAAATTGTGGTACCTCAGGATTGGGAGTATGAATATTTTCCTTTCCTCTGTTTAGGTCTTGCAAAATAATACAATATGTAGATCTGACTGTACTGCGTAGATTTTACAGGGACAGGGTAAGAGGTCTGCTAATTTATATTTATTTTGGGGGTATCCCAGGAGTATTGGGATCATGTTCATGCAGAAACACAAAAGGATAAATCTGTGTTGCGCATTATTTATGCGTGATAAATACTGAAAACCTTCCCCCGATCTTGGTGTTACCACATCATAAAGAATGGAGGAATGATGAATACGTTTCTTTTCTCTTCGGGCATACTTTGATCTCTTAATGAATAAATCAGTTATTCTTTCCTTTGAAACCCTTTTGCAGGATCAGGGTCCTGAAATTATTCTCCCATCCCTAATGCTTTTAGATGGACCTCTACGTAATTTAACCATCCAATTCTTTTATAATAATCTAATTTGCAACAGTCCTTGATAATGGTTTGTGTCAAATCCACTGTAGATCTCCGCCATACTGATAGCCACAACAAGACTGGAGCCAGTCTTATGTTGTCGCTTAAATAAGGAAGCCCCAATTCACAGTGTAAAATATGATTTGGGGCTGATTGCGGTAAGGACACACGGTTTTAAAAAAAGGAGTCTTCTATTTGTTGTAGCGGTGCAACATTAGCCATACCCCACACTCCGGCCCCATATAGTGCAGCGGACTTTGTTTTAGCTGAATATATATTCTTAATTGCATCCAGTGGGCTGCCTCCCAACTTCGTAGCAACTCTTTTGACAGCGTTAACACTCCTTTGCATGCCCTGGGCTCTTGCTGCCACTAAATTAGACCATGAGTGGTCTTTATCAAAAAGCACTCAAAGGTATGAAAAGGAGATGACGGTCTCGATTTTCTTGCCTGCCAACTGGAAATGAAGATGTTTCTCACCTCTTGCGGCTCCAGATACGATTATAAATGATTTAGATTCATTGACCTTTAGGTCAAGAGAGGCCATAAAGGCGGAGTAGGCTGTGATTAGCGTTTGTAGGGCTAAGCCCGATCTGGCCATCAATACCGCGTCATCAGCATACGCCAAAATTGGAAGGGGGATACGATCAAATTTAGGCACATCCACCGGTAGAGCAGACAGGGTGGACTCTACCCCGTGAGTATCAATCAGTGTCAGTCAGTGTCAGTCAATCAATGTCAGTCAGTATCAGTCAGTCAGTCAGTGTCAGTCAGTCAGTGTCAATCAATCAGTGTCAGTCATTGTCAGTCATTCAGTTTCAGTCAATCAGTGTCAGGCAGTGTCAGTGTCAGTCAATCAGTGTCAGTCAGTGTCAATCAGTCAGTGTCAGTCAGTCAGTGTCAGCTAGAGCAGCTCTGCTGACCTGGTTCTCTGTCTCTAATGCAGCTCCGCTGACCTGGTTCTCTCCCTCTAAAGCAACTCTGCTGACCTGGTTTTTCTGGATCTACCGCAGGTCTGCTGACCTGGTTCTCTGGCTCTAGAGCAGCTCTACTGACCTAGTTCTTATGCTACAGAGCAGCACTGCTGATCTGGTTCTCTGGCTGTACAACAGCTCCACTGACCTGGTTCTCTGGCTCTAAAGCAGCTCTGCTGACCCAGTTCTATGGCTCTAAATCAGTTCTGCTGACATGGTTGTCTGTCTCTAGAGCAGCTCTGCTGACCTGGTTCTCTCCCTGAGGGAGCTGCTCTGCAGACCTGGTTCTCTCCCTCTAAAGCAGCTCTACTGACCTGGCTTCTCTGGCTCTACAGCAGCTCTGCCGACCTGGTTCTCTGGCTCTAGAGCAGCTCTGCTGACCTGGTTCTCTGGCTCTAAAGCAGCTCTGCTGACCTGGTTCTATCCCTCTAAAGCAGCTCTGCTGAGTTGGTTCTCTGGCTCTAGAGCAGCTCTGCTGACCTGGTTCTCTGTCTCTAAAGCAGCTCTGCTGGCCTGGTTCTCTGGCTCTAGAGCAGCTCTGCTGACCTGGTTCTCTGGCTCTAGAGCAGCTCTGCTGAGCTGGTTCTTAGGCTCTAGAGCAGCTCTGCTGACCTGGTTCTCTGGCTCTAGAGCAGCTCTGCTGACCTGGTTCTCTGACTCTAAAGCAGCTCTGCTGACCTCGTTCTCTACCGCTAAATAAGCTCTACTGACCTGGTTCTTTGCCTCTAGATCAGCTCTGCTGACCTGGTTCTATGGCTCTAGAGCAGCTCTGCTGACCTGGTTCTCTGGCTCTAAAGCAGCTCTGCTGGCCTGGTTCTCTGGCTCTAAAGCAGCTCTGCTGAACTGGTTCTCTCCCTCTAAAGCAGCTCTGCTGACCTGGTTTCTTGGCTCTAGAGCAGCTCTGCTGACCTGGTTCTCTGACTCTAAAGCAGCTCTGCTGACCTGGTTCTCTCCCTCTAAAGCAGCTCTGCTGACCTGGTTCTCTGCCTCTAGAGCAGCTCTGCTGACCTGGTTTCTTGGCTCTAGAGCAGCTCTGCTGACCTGGTTCTCTGACTCTAAAGCAGCTCTGCTGAACTGGTTCTCTCCCTCTAAAGCAGCTCTGCTGACCTGGTTTCTTGGCTCTAGAGCAGCTCTGCTGACCTGGTTCTCTGACTCTAAAGCAGCTCTGCTGGCCTGGTTCTCTCCCTCTAAAGCAGCTTTGCTGACCTGGTTCTCTGCCTCTAGAGCAGCTCTGCTGACCTGGTTCTATGGCTCTAGAGCAGCTCTGCTGACCTGGTTCTCTCCCTCTAAAGAGCTCTGCTGACCTGGTTCTCTGCCTCTAGAGCAGCTCTGCTGACCTGGTTCTCTGCCTCTAGAGCAGCTCTGCTGACCTGGTTCTATGGCTCTAAAGCAGCTCTGCTGGCCTGGTTCTCTGGCTCTAAAGCAGCTCTGCTGAACTGGTTCTCTCCCTCTAAAGCAGCTCTGCTGACCTGGTTTCTTGGCTCTAGAGCAGCTCTGCTGACCTGGTTCTCTGACTCTAAAGCAGCTCTGCTGACCTGGTTCTCTCCCTCTAAAGCAGCTCTGCTGGCCTGGTCCTCTGGCTCTAAAGCAGCTCTGCTGACCTGGTTCTCTCCCTCTAAAGAGCTCTGCTGACCTCGTTCTCTGGATCTAAAGCAGTTCTGCTGACCTGGTTCTCTGCCTCTAGAGCAGCTCTACTGACCAGATTCTCTGGCTCTAAAGCAGCTCTGCTGACCTGGTTCTCTGGCTCTAGAGCAGCTCTGCTGACCTGGTTCTCTGGCTCTAAAGCAGTTCTGCTGACCTGGTTCTCTCCCTCTAAAGCAGCTCTGCTGACCTGGTTTCTCTGGCTCTACAGCAGCTCCGCTGATCTGGTTCTCTGCACTCACGATGCACGCACCCGACTTTGTGAAAATATATTTAAAAATAATATAAGTCTATTATAAGTACAGATATCTCATTTCTATGAATATCTTAGAGAATCTCTGGCCCTAATATGTATATTAAAGACACATACATATCATTTTGGATCATAATTTTTTTTGCGGGAGTCGCACACCCAGCGTGCCCCAGCACGTATATGACATCATGCGGGACCCGCAACCGTGCAAACATCTCGTACCGTAATGCGCATGTGTCGCAAATGCGCGGGAGCAGGAGTCGCGGACTGGCCGCATACCAATCGCGCACATCACGTAATATTAACTGTATATGATGTAACTGAAAAACACGCAGCCATCGCACACCGTACACGGATCCTTCAAGACTTTTCTAAAATGGCGGCTAGAATTGGCGCACCCACCATGATGTGTACGCTTTGAGTGCGCGACTCCGAAAAAAATAGATTTTTTTTTTAAAGAAAATATTATAAACATATTAAAATAAAAAATGAAAACAAGAACATTAATCAATATTTCAGTTTGAATTTATTTTGATTTTTTTTTTGCAATTTTCAGAAAAATATATAATGTTATTTAATGAATGAAATATTTATAAATAAACAATTAAAAAACTGTAGTAAATCAGTACAAAAAATAGGTATAACTACTATCACACTTAAAAATTAACATTTAAAAAACCTTTGAAATTCACTGAAAAAACATAGGTTTCAGAGACGTTATAGTTAGAAATTAGCATTTAAAAAACCTTAGAAATTCACAGAAAAAAACATAGGTTTCAGGGGTGTTATAGATTGCTGGTCATTTCACTCGTACAAAACCATAGAAATTCCTCTGTTATAGTTAGTTCTGTGAACTATAACTGACGCGCCCGCAATTCACTGCTGATGATGTCACATATTGCATCACTCATGACATGGTCAGTGACATCACTGATGACATCACTGATGACATCTTAAATAACATCACTAATGACGTCACCCACGTGACAATCTTATACACCTCATCATACACTAGTATAACCTTTCATCACTCACAGTAAAATACAGAGTATCATATTTGAAACCATTGGCACACCAATACCAGTTACTACATACCCACTCACTGATTCCTAAGTCTACACACGCAACTACCCATTCAACAACAGAATCATTTATACATGCAGTCACTAATTAATAGAACACTATCAAATGCACTTATACACATATATAGACATTGACACATCAGTAGTCATCTTAGTCGGTTATGCAGTCATCCTACTCACTCATGAAAAAAATGAATCACACTTACATTTACTCACTTACACAATAATCCAGCACCTCATTTATTCAAACACATAGTAACTCATAGTTAATATGTTAAAAAATCACCATTACATTTATACACTCATTCATATAGTTACTCTCAAAACTACTGACTCTTATACATACTTATTTATATACACCAATTCTCACATACAATACCTTTTATTTTTTTACTTTGTTGAAGATGTACAACTAAAACATATATTCGCTCACCAACACACAAATAAATACACTCAGTCACCCAAACAACTGTTTCCACATGCACTCTTAAATGTATACACCTAGTCAATCAACCATTCACACATCTATGCATAGAGTTACACACACCCCATCCAACCACACACAAACTCAGTGTCCCATACAAATACTCACCCAACTAATCAATAACTAATGTACACACTCATGTAGTTAGTGACCAACTGATGCAGCATGTTATAAAACAACAGAGACAGTGCTGCACACATTCACATAGTTTAGTTACTAATCCATGTATTAAGTAATACACTTTTAATTACTCACTTGAACAGACAGTCAGACAGATACTAAATCCTCCATCCAGACAGTTATATATCCACTCAATCTTCAATACAGATTGGTATATATACAATACATATTTAAATTTCAAACTAAACCACATTCACTGGATGATGTCATCAGTGATGTCATTTGAGATGTCATCAGTGATGTCATCAGTGATGTCACTGACCATGTCATGAATGATGCAATATGTGCCATCATCAGCAATGCATTGCGGGCGCGCGAGTTATAGTTAGCAGAACTAACTATAACGGAGGAATTTCTATGGTTTTGTACGAGTGAAATGGCCAGCTAACTAAAACACCCCTGAAACCTATGTTTTTTTCTGTGAATATATATATGTATATATATATATATACACATATATACAGAGAACTTAGCTCTTACATAAAGGACACTGGCGATTTCTTGAGAATCATTGAGGGTGTCACCTGGGAGGAAGACATGCTTCTCATTACATTAGACATCACCAGCCTTTACACATGTATTATATATTCAGGCTCCCTTGAGCTGGTGGGGCTGACGAGCTCATGGTTACGCACCTGCGTTGCACGAGTGGTACCGGACCTGAGAACATTTTTTTGGCAGCCTACACAGCAACCCGACACACATGCCTATTCCCTGCTGATGAGAGGTAACGTCCTCGAAACACGTGTCCAGGGATGGCCAACGTGACATTGATTTTTGCTTAAGACTCTGGCAGAGGCGCACTCGCTGATGCTTACTTCATGGACCACTATGCTTTGGGGTAACACGTTGGTAGGACGAGCAGTGTGCGACCAATTGGATTTTTGTTTATATTCAGGCTCCCTTGAGCCGGTGGGGCTGACGAGCTCATGGTTACGCACCTGCGTTGCACAAGTGGTACCGGACCTGAGAACATTTTTTTGGCAGCCTACGCAGCAACCCGACACACATGCCTGTTCCCTGCTGATGAGAGGTAACAACCTCGAAACACGTGTCCAGGGATGGCCAACGCGACATTGATTTTTGCTTAAGACTCTGGCAGAGGCGCACTCGCTGATGCTTACTTCATGGACCACTATGCTTTGGGGTAACACGAGCAGTGTGCGACCAATTGGATTTTTGTATTAACCACAAGGATGGTGTGGAGGCTGTAAAATGGTTCCTTAATCAGCGACCCCTTAAATATACTAAGCATAATGAGATGCTCTTGGCAATGCTTACCTTTTGAGTTGAAAATAACATCATCATCTCAGGCCAACTCTATAAACAGCAGCGCAGGTCGGTGATGGGCACGTGCTTCGCCCCCAGCTATGCAAACCTTTTAGTTGGCTGGTGGGAGAAGCACGTGGCCTGGAGGGATGTACCCGAGCGATGGATGGATCACATCGTATTATGGGCCCGCTACATTGATGACCTGTTCATTGTGTGGAAGGGTACCCGTCTCGCTGCTAAGGAATATGTGGCCTTCCTCACCTGTAACAGTCTTAACTTAAAATTTAGTGGCCAAATCAGCAACACTAGTGTCTGCTATTTAGATGTAGAGGTCTATACAGAGAATTCCAAAATCCTGACTCACCTATATAGAAAACCCACAGCGGGAAATGCCTGAATTGTAAGGCCTCTAAAAATAGTCAGAAAGTACTAGATTATGTAACTCTGAAAAGTGGTAGTATGACAAGAAAAACAAGAAACATTAATCTGCTTTTGAATTACAACTCTGAATTCACTGTATATGTTTTAGAATGTCCCTGTCCAAAAAGATACGTGGTTAGTACCATCCATCCAGCAAAGAAACGTATTCTGGAGCATATGCGAGCCATACCTATTCGATGGCTCGCCATTTCAAACAAATGCACAACAGTGACTGTAAGTTATTAAAGATCTTTTTTATTGATCAGGTTCCCAAGAACGAAAGAGGGGGAAACAGGACTAGGGCTTTGAGGGTCCTAGAATACAAACATATAATTGATCTCCAAACTAGAACCCCCCTAGGCCTCAACATTGATGAAGAATTGTGGGATTGTCTGCCCAGTTTCTCACCCTACTGTCCTTTTTATAGTGAGATGATTATTTATTGAGTAGTCCCAACCGCTGTAACAACCCTGTGAATGAGTTATTTTCAGGTTCTATTTCACTTCACTTATTCCGTTATACTGGTTTGCCCATTCAGGGTGCAATTTTGTTAATCTGCCAGTACTGCTAGTGGTCTATAAAGTGGCAACCAATTTATGGAAGAATGTGGATAAGAGGTTTTAACCTCTGTTACAAGTCGCTAGCCATAATATCTACCTCTTTCATAGAACGACACAAAAAAATATGTATTTCTTAGGAGCATATATAACCTTGGGACACTAAAATATGAAATTTATTTTTAACCACTTTTAACAGTTGTATATAGTTACATATAACATTGGATTACTGATTTGGCATTAACTTGTTTAACTCTGGAACAGGCTCAAAGATGGCCGCCATGTATTCCGCATGCAGTAGTAACTATACAAAGCCATCATTTATTTCCATGTTTTTTAATCCATGTAATGCACGTTTTGCACTTTAAAATGGTGTCTCGCACTTGGTTACACTGACATCAAGTAAGGCAGATTGCCGAAACGCGTCTGACAGTGCGGAAGGGGCTTTTGCACGAATAAAGAAACTTGAAGCAAGTACCTGTGTGTGCTCTCATGTTTACACTGCTAGAATCACTGGCCGTGTGGAGAAATACATATATACATATATGCACACACATATATATATAAAGTATCACCGTCCCGTCTGTTCTCGGATTTCCAGAAAAAACAGGTAAAACAGGTATATATATTAGGGGTGGGCGGAATTTGCGGAATTAACCTTCGCAAATTATCGCGAGAATGTTTAAAATTATCGCAAACAAGCAGAAATATCGCGAAGATGCGGAAGTTTTTTTCCGGCATGTTCGCGAGATTTTCTGCATGGTTGCGGGTCGCCAACTTACCCATGTGGTTGCTTGTGGGCGCGGCCATCTTGTTTTGAGTTGTTCTCGCGGTGCATGATCGCGAGAAGAAAGACGTGATCGCGCGACGCATGACGTCACTGCGGGCGCGAACTGTCGCGAGACAGCGCAAATGGCTAAAAACAATACAACATCTCATGGAGAACGCGACCGGATCAAGAAAACTTGTCGGCGAACGCAGGGATTCAGGTAAGGCGATCGCGCGCGCGCGAGAATGTATCATTTTACAGCGCGAGCAAGAAACAAATTATCGCCAAGCTGCGGAAACCGGAATTTTTGACATTTTCGCGCTCTCCGCGGAACGCAAAAATGTCAAATTATCGCAATTTCCGCGAACGGAACGAAATTTTTGCCCAGGCCTAATATATATATATATATGCCACAATGCCGTTCCTTCGCACTTCCCTTCCTCTGGGAAAAGCGGACTGCGAGGCCTCAATTTCTTGCTTGAATTTGTTTTATTTAGCCACCATTTTCGCCATATATATATATTACCTACTGGAGGTTACCAGTAGGTAGTTATAGTTAAGACCTAGTTTCCACAGAAAAAGCATTTTTTGATTTGCCAATATCTTTGGCGCTTTTTGACTAATCTTCACAAACTTTTCCGAACTAATGGGGCACCATGGTCAGCACCTGTTTTGTAAGTTTCGTGGTCATTCTTCAAGCCGGGGCTGAGAAAAAAGGGGGCTCCCAAAACACATTTTCACCACGTTAATTTTCATAGGAAACTTTAGACAAGGCTACAGCCCGAACTGCTAAACGGAATTACACCAAATTTGGCAAAAAGGTAGCTCTTGGTTCAGAAAGTGACCTATTTTTTTAAATGGTATAAGTCTGTTCAGTAGTTCCTGAGTAATTCATTTATTTACAAATATTAGCATCTGTTGACCGCGGTGGATCTGGAAACCCTCACGATCTCGAGCTTGACTCTGATTGGCTGCCAAACAAGATGTCTTGGCAGCCATCTTGTGACTCGGTTGAGCCAAGGGTAAAAAACAAGGAACGGGGTCAGGCTAGAAACACCCTGAACCCTAGGTCTGCTCAGGGGGTCCCACAGGGACCCTGAGGGCCCAAAAAAGCTATTTTTCTAAAAACATTCAGCAGGATTCGCATAGGGTCCACAAATCCCACCCAAAAAAACCAAACAAAGCGCGGTCTCTTGTTTAATTAAGCCTCCGGGTGGGCCAGGTCCTGGGGGCAATGCCAAAATATGATGTGGGGTCCTGTAGGCCCCCCACAGCCCTGGGAATCCTCACCTCCCTGGGGCAATTTTAATGATATGCAGAGGGAACATGCCCCCCCGCAGCCCTAGGGACTGCCACCTTCCCCAGGGTTTTTTATTAAAAAAAGGTGTGGCTGGGCTCATGCCCACCATCATGCTGCCCCATGGACCGCTACCTCCCGGGGCTTTAATCTTTAAATCTGGGGGGCCATGCCCCCTGCAGACCCCGAGACCACCACCTCCCTGGGGCTTTTTTTTAGCAAAAGGTGTGGGGGTGCTCCTGCCCCCCACACTGCCCCAGGGACCACCACATCCCCAGGGCATACATTGTGTAAACACGGGGATCCATTATGGACTCTTGGCCTTGGGGACCACCACCTTCCCGGGGCATTAATTTTGCTGGAGAAGGGCTGTGCGGTCCCCCTGGTGGAGCCTCTATGGCCCTGGGAACTGGCACCCTGAGCTGCCTCAGCAATGTCCTGGGGTGCCCACCACCGGGACATTGCAGTTTGTTATGGCAGGGCGGGAGCACTGCTCCTGTGCTGCCATAGCAAACCTCTGCCTCACTTTATGGAAGCGAGTGCAGGTAAACTGCTCTTGCTTCCATGAAGCGAAGCAGATTTGCATTTGGGCAAAGAGATTTGCATTTTGCAGCTCCCTTTAAAATGCAGCTCTCTTTGTCTGAAAACAATGCCAGCTCCTGCAGGAGGTGGGGAGGCGGCAGGGAGCGCGGGGGCATTGGGACTCCCTGTGGTCCCCAATGTGAGGCCAAGCCCTGTGGGATGGGGTCCCAAGGGCAAAAACAGGTCCGGGAGGGGGGCCACTCTGCCCTCCCTCCCTTTCTTTAAAAAAAATGGTATGGCCGAGTCCCTAGGGATGGGGTCCCTGGGTTCAAATTCAGCCTGGAAAGCGGGGCCATGGGCCACCCTCCTTTAGAACAAAAATGAATTTCAAAAATGGCCAAACCCCAGGGGATGGGATCCCCAGGACTTTAATTGGCCTCAAGAGGAGGGCCTCGCACCCCATTTCCCTTTCAATTTTTGCTTCTAAATAAAATGGCTCAGGGCCCGGGGAATGGGGTCCCCGTGGCCAAAAAGGGTCAATGAAAGGGGAACCACACAGCCCACCTTGCTAAAATGAATTTAAGAAAAGAAACCGGCAACTCGCCGGAGGACAAGCCCCCTCCCTGCACCACTCTGCAAATGCACCTCCTGGCATGCTCTGGGTCAAGGGAAGAAGTCCTCATTGCTACTGAGGGTCCCTGGGGCTCGATCAGCCCACCAGGAACCTCCAGTAAGCCCCACGCAGTGGAATTGCTGAGAGGTGGTCAGGGGTCACACCCCTTTTTACAACACTCTGCAAACACGACTCTTGGTGCACTGGTGGTGGGGCGATGAGGTCCCCTTGTGACCTGAGGACCTCAGGACTGTAGTGGACTTCATCCCCTAAGCAGTAGTACACCAGGAGGCATGTTTGCAGAGTGGTGTAAAAAGGGGGCCTCTGAACTCTCTCAGCAATCCAGCTGTGTGGGGCTTACTAGAGGTAATAGGAGGTCTATTTGGCCCCAGGGACCCTCAGGAGGCAAGGGGACTTCATCCCCTAACCAAGTGCACGTCACAAAGTGCGTTTGCAGAGTAATGGAGAAAGGGGGTATGGCCTGTGTCTACCTCTCAGCAATCCTACTGTGTGGGGCTTATTGGAGGTAACAGGTAGATTGTTGGTCACTAAGGACCCCAGCAGTGAAAGGGACTTCAATCCCCATCCAGGAGCTCACCAGGGAGCGCATTTGCAGAGTGGTGGAAAAAGAGGGCATGGGCTACTATGAGAACTTAGCAATCCTGTTGTGCGGGACTTACTGTAGATAATAGGAGGGGTAGTTGGCCCCCAAGGATGTCCTTGGGGGCCAACTACCCCTCCTGTTACCTCCAGTAAGTCCTACACAGTGGGATTGCTAAGAGGTCTTTCTGAGGCAACGGCCCTTTTCTCCATCACTCTGCAACCGTGCCAACTGGCACACTACTGGTTGGGGATGAAGTCCACTTCACTCCTGAGGGACTTTGGAGGCCACAATGCCCTCCTCGTACCTCCTGTAAGTCCTACGTAGCAGAATTCCTTAGCGGTGTTTTGAGGCCCAGCCCCCTTTCTCCACCACTCTGCAAACGTACCTACTAGTTAAAGAAGCATTTGCAATGTAATAGGTCTTGCATTTGCGAGAGTTAGTGCTATTGGTGTTGTAAATGTAATAGTTTTTTACTAATAATTTTTGGAGTGGAATGGATGTATGTTGTGTGTAGTGGAATTATGTGGTATATTGTGCAGTGAAATTATGTGGATAGAAATATGTGGTATTTAGTGTATAGGAATTATGTAGAGTGGGATTATGTGTAATGGAGAGTTATTATGTGGTATGGTAGTCTTTGTTATGGAGAGGTAACCCCACGTTTAGTCTTCCTCATTTCCATAGAAGCTAAACTATAAACTTAATGAGACAAAACAAAAGAACCACTGAGTAGCACTTATGGACCTAGTCAGAGGTATGAGCAGGGCCTCTGGAACTATGCGACTGTTCAGCTGCACCGATTTTTGCATAATTATACATTTTCCGCATTTGACACATAATCCATTATCTGCTGCATAATCTGCAGATTTGAAGAAAAAAACCTTGTTTCTAGCTCAAACGGCTCAAACGTTACCAAAAATGTAGCGACAAGTGTTACAGCATGGTGGAAAGCCCTTTGCAAAGCTGGAACGGTCACCTGTTATGTATTGCTAAATGTGGGCGTTAAATTGGTACTAATGGTGCACAAACCAACATCATCCTGCAGTTCACCATGACCCCCTAGTGAAGCCACATACGTCACACCATCCCAGGACCTCTGCAACAAGATCGGCTCCTACTTCCTCCTGACAATCAAGGCCCTCTATGACAACTTCAGCAAACAGATTTCAGACACCACCTCCATCCCCAACAAGGACAGCCTTCCCACCATCACCACCTGCACTCTGGTCACCACTGAAGATACCACCACTACCACCCACTCAGGAGCCCCCATGAACCCCTTCCCACATATCTACCACAGAGCCGCCACCACCATAGCAACCGAACTATGCCGCACCATCAATGCCTCCATTGAATCCGGCATTTTCCCTGACGACTGGAAGCAGCAAAGGTCAAGCTCCTTCTCAAGAAAACCTCGGCTGACCCGACAGACCTGAAAAACTCTCAGCCTATCTCTCTCCTTCCCTCTGCAGCCAAAGTCACTGAGAGATTTGTCAACGACCTGCTGACTGCCTTCATCGAAGAGAACTCCATCCTCAACTCCCCCTGGTCTGGATTCTGCAGGAATCACAGCACTGAGACTGCCCTCCTCATCGCCACCCACAAGGGCCATACCATGGCCCTCATCCCGCTTGACCTCTCCCCAGCTTCGACACTGTCTCCCACTGCACTCTTGCAGCCAGACTCAATGACGCCAGCTTATGTGATACCGCCCTTGACTCGACATGTTCCTTTCTCTCCTGCAGAACCCTACGGATCAGACTCCCACCTTCCTCTCCGAAACTACATAGATCAACTGCAGAGTTCCCCAAGTATCATCGGTCAGCCCCACGCTCTTCAAAATCTACATGGCCCCCTCACCGCCATCGTCAGCCAACATGGGCTCAGTATAGTATCCTATGCCGACGACACCCAGCTCATCCTCTCCCTCACAAAGAACCCTGAAGACACTAGACTCAGCTTCCAGGAAGAAATGAAGGACTTCACAGCTTGGATGAACAACAGCTGCCTGAAGCTCAGCTCGGAGAAGACAGAAGCCCTCATCCTTGGACCCTTCCCCTCTGCTTGGAACAACACCTGGTGGCCCTCCACCCTCATAAACCCACCCACCCCAATGGACCACACCCAGAAGCACAGCATCATTCTAGACTCCACCCTCACCATGACTTGCCAGATCAATGCCGTTGTCTCCACCTGCTTCAACTCCATCCACATCCTCTACAAGATTCTCAAGTGGATCCCCTCTGAAGCCAGAAAGATTGTCACCCACACACTCATAACCAGCAGACTGTACTATGGTAACGCCTTCTATGCCAGAATCAACAAATCCCTCCTTCACAAACTCCAGACCATCCATAACACCGCGGCCCGACTCATCCTCGGATCTCCACTATTTGAGCACATGACCCTATACCTGCAAGACCTCCACTGGCTCCCTGTTGAGAAGAGAGTAACCTTCAAGCTACTCACCCATGCCTAAAACTCCCTCCACAACATCGGACCCAAATACCTCAATGAAAGAATATCTTTTCACATATCCAAAAGAAACCTCTGCTCCGCTGACCTCGCCCTAGCAGAAACCCCATGCATCCACAGAACCAGAGCAGGGTTGAGCCTTTGCCCACATTGCCGCAAATGCCTGGAGTGAGCTCCCAGTCAAAATCAGATGCTCACCTACCCTGCACAACTTCAGGAAGAGCCTCAAGACCAGGCTCTACGGCTGATCCGGAGCTGAAACACCCCCCTCCAGCCCTTTGAGACCATCATGGGTGAGTAGCTCACTATAAAAAACCCTGATTGATTGAAACCACTCTTGCTTCTTTCTGTGCCTCTTTTACCACTTTCTGCATTTCTCTTGCTCCTTGCTGCACCTTTCTTCTTTTTTCTGCACTTCTCTTGCCTCTTTCTGTACATCTTTTCCGCTTTCTGCACCTCTCTTGCTTCTTTCTTCACATCTCTTGTTTCTTTCTTCTGCACCTCTTGTGCCTCTTTCTGCACCCCGTTGCTTCTTTCTGTACTTCTTGTGCTTCTTTCTGCACCCTCTTCCCTCTTTCTGCAACTCTCTTGCCTCATTGTGCACCTCGTTTGCCTCTTTCTGCACTTCTCTTGACTCTTTGTGCACCTCACTTGCTTCTTGCTGAACTTCTCTTGCTTCTTTCTGTTCCTCTCTTGCTTCTTTCTGTATCCCTTTTGCCTCTTTCTGCACCTTTGTTGCTTCTTTCTGCACTTCTCTTGCTTCTTTCTGCACCTCCCCTGCTTCTTTCTGCACCTCTCTTCCCTGTTTCTGTACCCCGCTTCCCTCTTTTGGCACCTCTCTTGCCTCTTTGTGCACCCCTCTTCCCTGTTTCTGCACTTCTCTTGCCTTTTTCTTCACCTCTCTTGCCTTCTTCTGCATCCCTCTTTCCTCTTTCTGGACATCTCTTGTCTGTTTCTGCAACTCTCTTGCCTGTTTCTGCAGTTCTCTTTACTCCTTTTGCACCTTTGTTGCTTCTTTATGTACTTCTTTTGCCCCTTCCTGCACCCCATTTGCCTGTTTCTGCATTTCACTTGCTTCTTTCTTCTGTACCTCTTGTGCCTCTTTCCGCAACCCGTTGCTTCTTTTTGTACTTCTCTTGCCTCTTTGTGCACCTCGCTTGCCTCTTTGTGCACTTCTCTTGCCTCTTTGTGCGCCTCGCTTGCTTCTTTCTGTACTTCACTTGCTTCTTTCTGTTCCTCTCTTGCTTCTTCCTGTATCCCTTTTGCCTCTTTTAGCACCTCTTTTGCTTCTTTCTGCTCTTCTCTTGCTTCTTTCTGCACCTGTCCAACTTCTTTATGCACCCCTCTTCCCCCTTTCTGCAACCTGCTTCCCTCTTTTGGCACCTCTGTTGCCTCTTTCTGCACCTCTCTTGCCTATGTCTGCACTTCTCTTGCCTTTCATCAATTCTCTTGCCTCTTTCTGCATTTCTTTTGCTTCTTTCTACACTTCTCTTGCCTCTTTCTACACCCATTTGCCTCTTTCTGCATCTCTGTTGCTTCTTTCTGCACTTATTTTGCTTCTTTTTGTACCTCTATTGCTTCTTTCTATATCCGTCTTGCATCTTTATGTACCCCTCTTGCCTCTTTCTGCACCCCTTTCCCTCTTTCTGCCCCTCTCTTGCCTCTTTCCGCACCTCTCTTGTCTGTTTCTGCAACACTCTTGCCTGTTTCTGCAGTTCTCTTGACTCCTTCTGCACCTCTGTTGCTTCTTTCTGTACTTTTTTAGCCTCTTTTTGCACCCCTTTTAGCTGTTTCTGTACCTCACTTGCCTCTTTCTGCACCTCTCTTGCCTCTTTCTTCACCTCACTTGCCTCTTTCTGCACTTCTCTTTTATCTGCACCTTTCTTGTTTCTTTCTGCAACTCTCTTGTCTCTTTCATTACTTCTGTTGCCACTTTCCCTACCTCGTTTGCCTCTTTATGCACCTCTCTTGCCTCTTTCTGCACCCCTGTTCCTTCTTTCTTCACAGCTTGTGCCTCTTTCTGCACCCCCATTCCCTCTTTCTGCACCTCTGTTACTTCTTTCAACAATTCTTTTGCCTCTTTCTGCACACCTGTTCCTTCTTTCTGCACCTCTCTTTCCTCTTTCTGCACTCACTTGCCTCTTTCTGCACTTCTTTTGCTTTTTTATGAACCTTTCTTGTTTCTTTCTGCAACTCTCTTGTCTGTTTCATTACTACTGTTTCCACTTTCTGTACCTCTCTTGCCTCTTTATGCACCTCTCTTGCCTGTTTCTGCATCTCTGATGCTTCTTTCTGCACTTCTCTTGCCTCTTGCCTCTTTCTACATATCTGTTCCTCCTTTCTGCACTTCTCTTGCCTCTTTTTGCACTTCCATTACTTCTTTCAGCAACACTCTCGCCTCTTTCTGTACCCCTGTTTCTTCTTTCTGCACTTCTTTTGCTTTTTTCTGCACCTCTCTAGTTTCTTTCTACAATTTATTGTCTCTTTCATCACTTCTCTTGTACCTCTGTTGAGTCTTTCAGCACTTCGCTTGCCTCTTTCTATAATTCTCTCACCTCTTTCTGCACCCCTCTTCCCTTATTCTGCACCTCTCTTGCCTCTTTCAAAATCTCTATTCCTTCATTCTGCACTTCTATTGCTTCTTTCTGCACCTTTCCGGCTTCTTTCTGCACCCATCTTGCCTTTTTCTGCAGCCCTCTTCCCTCTTTATTCACCTCTATTGCCTCTTTCTGTACCTCTCTTGCCTCTTTCTGCACCCCTCTTCCCTTTTTCTGCACCTCTCTTTCCTCTATCTGCAGTTCTCTTAGCTCTTACTGCATATCGTTTGCTTCTTTCTTCACCCCTTTTGCCTCTTTCTGCACCCCTCTTCCCTCTTTCTGTACTTCTCTTACCTCTTTCTGCACTTCTCTTGCCTCTTTCTGCATATTTGTTACTCTCGCTGCATCTCTCTTGTTATTTTCTCTACTGCTTTTGCTTTTTTCTGTGCTTCTCTCACCTCTTTCTGTACTCAAATGGGAAGTGCAAACTATCAAGTTTAAAGGTCTGCGTGCTCTCCTGACTGAGGTATATGTCTACTTGTACATGTATTCTCACATGTGTTATGCATCTGAAGATGGTAACTTAAAAAGAGGGTAGCTTCTCCTGTAGGTGGTCAAACCTTCTCAGTTCTGCTCTGTCATTCGGTTGCACAGGCAGACATTTATGGTTAGGCTGACATTTCACTCATACAAAACTAAACAAATTCAGCTGTTATAGTTAGCTGAGCTAACTATAACTTGCACCGCCACAATGCACTGCTTAGGACATCACATACTATATCACTTTTGACATGGTCAGTGACATCACTGAGGACATCGCTGATGACATCTCAAATGAAATCACTGATTACATCTTCCATTTAATAATACCAATTTGATGCCAACGTGCAAACTTGATTGAAGAAAGACTTAAATTAACTGAATTATACGTTTTTGATTGTGTGCTTCAAACACCATGGCGCCTGTCCATTGGCATCTCTAGGGTAACATCCATACAAAAGTGCATGAAGAATGATTCCTTCTGCTGGCGTGAGCACTGTTGCATAAGCAAATAAATTGCTATCTTCAAATTAATCTTATAAACCTCTATAAATCACTCTTAAGGCGAATGTTCAATAACTTCAGAAATTTTATTCCCAATTAGGGTGCATTAAACTTTGTGCGAAATTCATTCTTGGCTATCCAATTATAGCATCAATATTTGCCAGTCAGTCAGTCAAAAGGTCTTTATTTCGATTTACATCATAAAAGACATGCTATACATATAAAACACAATCCATAATAAATTGTCCTAGTATAGTTCATAAAATCCATAAATAAATACATACTAAAAACAAGATAAAAAGTTGTTAAATACAATACAAAGACTCACGACTGATGCAATCAATAGCCGCAAAAAAAAAATACGAACAAATTTTATAATATAATGAACAATAATAATGAAAAATATGCTAAACCACCTACAACATTATGTGTACTACTAAATTATAGACTCAAATTCCGGGTCCGAATTGACCAAGCCCAACTAACAAATTTAGATACCCCTATGACAATATACTTAGTGGTGTCAGATTTTAGGATTCGACTGGCAACCTGTGCTGATCTTGTTCCCAGTGAACAGCATACAGGCTTTAGCCATACACATCTAGGTTGAGTGTACATTGGACAACAAAAAAGGAAGTGATCAGCAGTTTCTACCTCCTCCACACAAAAGGGACATTTATCACTGCCACATAGATTCCATGAACTCGTTAACCCACGAAGAGGGAGGGAGCCAACTCTTAACTGATGATACAATTTGCGATCAGATGGCTTTGTTATGATGTCCCAATATTCATCATAAGTGGGGACATCCTTGATGACAAGGAATAATACTGTCATGGGGCCACTCAGAGCAGCTGCTAATCTCTTTTCCTTAATCCTACTCCAATAGATTTCTTTAGAAAGCTTCTTTGAGGGGAAAACAGCAGTAACGGGAACAACCCATAAGGACCCCAGCCCCATATCAATCAGGGAAGCTTTTATTGCTGATAACCAAGGAATCCCCGACGACCCTGTAGCCCTTTTACTTCCAGGAGGGCCTCGGCATACATAGACAGTTCCGGTGTGGTCCACAGGCGCCGCCAAAACACAAGTGGTCTATACCGTACCATGTCCTCCACCAGGTTACAGCCTAGGTCATACAATAGGGGAATATGAGGAGTTGATTGCGGTAACCCTATTGCTGACCTAAGGAATTTGTTCTGTGCAACCTTAAGTTTGGAGATATCACTAAAGCCCCACAACTCCGCCCCAGACATAATGGCTGGAAGAATTTTGGAACCATAGATTTTAATCAGTGGAGCCAATGGTTTTGTTAGCGAGTTTCTATGTTCCTTCAACAGAGCTCCGCCAAGTTGGGCGTGCTTAAGGGTAAGGACATCTATCTGGGGGTTCCAACTCAAATTTTCACTAAATGTGACTCCCAAATAAGTAAAAACAGCTGTCTGGTCAAGAATAACCCCACCCATTTTAACCCTTGATTTAACTGATCTTGAACCACGAAATACCATGAATTTGGTCTTCCCTACGTTAACTTCCAGCTCATGATCGCGGCAGAAAAGCTCAAAGCGAGACAGAGCAAGCTGTAACCCCTGTCTCGTCTTAGAAATTAAGAGTGTATCGTCCGCGAACATTAGCAAGGGGCCTTTCTTGCCAGCAATTAAGAGCGTATCGTCCGCGAACATTAGCAAGGGGACTTTCTTGCCAGCATAATATTTGCAAACCCAATGCATTTCGGGTCGAATGAAGACCCTTCATCAGGGGTCTTATATGACAATGCTGTAATATAAAAATAACAAAATGCATTTCATCTTGCAGTCCTTGCTATAGCTACTAACTAACTGTTGTAATGAAACGTGAAACAATTAATGGGTGCTCAGGTTCAAGAAAACGAGAAACAAAGACGTTTTGTCTAAAATAAAAAGAGAAATGCATGTTCATGGCCAGTGAATACGTTGATAGATCATGCTGTGTGTGAGTGAACTAGCAGAGAACGCGCAACTCAATTTAAACAAAGAGACAAATCAATTTTGTGATTAAGTGAATGCTCACGGTTGAATTGAGAGAAAGTTACAGCCAAACACCACTTGCGTTATGCCTTGGTGAATTAGGTGATGATAAAACCAATTGAGTGAATGAAATGAAATGAAATGAAAGAAATCTTATAATGTGCAACTAAGCCCAAAGGCATCAAGGCGCCTAACCAAAAAACATCAAACGGACCAGGAACCAAATTTACGGATATGCCTTGGCAAAGAGCCATGTCTTTAATGCCTTCCTAAACATCAGGACGGAATGTTGAGTTTTAATTTCAGTGGGAAGGGTGTTCCACAGTTTAGGGGCTAAGGTCGAAAAAGCCCTTCCACCCCATTTAACTCTTCGAAAACAGGGCACTGACAACAGGCTCTTTCTCACAGAGCGAAGGTTTCTACATGGGGCATAAGGAACCAGCAAGTCCTTCATCCCCCCAGCCCCATGGCCGGATAGCGCCCCATAGATCAGGCACAGGGTCTTAAAAGCAATCCTGGCCTGGATCGGGAGCCAATGCAGACTCTTCCTAGCAGCTGTAGCTGAAAAAAGCCTGGGGGCATCGAGCACAAATTTAGCTGCCGCATTCTGGGCAGTTTGCAGGCATTGCAAATGGCCCTTATTTATGCCGGCATAGAGAGCGTTGCAATAATCAAGCCGTGAAGCAACCAATGCAACAACAATCTGTTTGCGAGCCTGCGGGGCTAGGTAGTGCTTGATTTTCCTGAGAATCTTAATGATACCCCAGCAGGTAGCAACCGTCCTGTTTACCTGCTCAGCCATGGAAAGAGCGGGGTTGATCAAAACTCCCAAGTTGCGAGCCGAGACCGTGGGTATAGAACACACTCCCAGGGAGGGGGGGCCACCATTCAGCCGACCAAATGTCCCTATTTCCACCAAAGACCAGTACCTCGGTTTTTTCCGCGTTCAGCTTCAGTGAATTGTAAATCATCCACTGAGAGACTGCCTCCATGCAGTTCCTGAAGCTGAGAGCGGAGGCACTGCCCGGGTGGGAGAGGGACACCATAATCTGGGTGTCATCAGCGTATGATACCACCTCCATCCCATAAGATCTTATAAGCCTGGCAAGTGGGGCCATATAGATATTAAAGAGGGTCGGACTTAGAGCCGACCCCTGTGGAACCCCGCACTGCACAGGTGAGGGTGGAGATAGATGCTCACCCAGTTTGACCCTCCGTTCCCTCTGGTCTAGGAAAGAAGCTAGAAGGCTCAGTGCCGAGCCTTCTACCCCTATCTCCCTAAAACGAGATATTAGAACCGAGGGAGATAGGGTATCAAAGGCGGCAGTCAGGTCTAACAAAACCAGGAGAGTCTGAGTTTTTTAATCGAAAACGCTTGCTGATAAACGGTGAGAACACCGATGCTGGTGCGGGTTTACTCGGCATAATTCAGAAACAAACGAAAACCATACGTGTTTAGTTCAAAGTGAAAAAGTGTATAACAGAACGAATAAGGTGATTCAAATAAACCGCAGTGCAAAGAAAGGCTACCCAATTGTTCATAGAGAAACATTAGTGAATTGTGAAAGTTATTTCAGCCGAAGGTAACGGACATTGCGAGCTTACCAAGTTAGGTTGTTGTGCATGGCTTTCTCAGCCAAGGTTACGTCGGTGACGCATAAGACGTTTAAACGACCTGGGATATTTTAAAGAGATAGAGACTAGCGGTGCTCAAAAGCGAAGATGGTGAGCAAGGAGAAAAAAAAGTGAGCAATAAACATAGAAAGATTTACGGGAAGCAAATTAGACGCATTAAGCTGAAAATGAAAACAGAATAAAAACGGACAATCAGCTAGAGTGGCTCTATTCTAAACGATAACAAGTACTAATCTATTCACTGATTACAAAATCGAAAATGCCACAGAACATATAAACATCAGCAACGTATTGAGATTAAATAAACATTGTAATAAGATGTGAAAAAACAAATGTAAATAGGAATCTGCAATCCTATTAAGACAGCTCACTCTCAGACCATACAAGAACGACATCTGGCTATTTACTTTATAAAAAACAGCTAAATTCTATTTGGTTGTTCATCCCGAGGGGTTGTAGAGATTGTAGTTTCTTGGTCCAAAAAAATTCTGATCGAGCTAATGATTTTGAAGGGTCAATGTCTTTGGCAGGCTTTTGTGCCTCAAAATTGTAAAACGTAATTGTGATATATTGTACCTCGCTTCCTTCCAATGTAATGCTACTGTTGATCTTTCATTGTTGGTATGAATATTACTTTTATGTTCTCCTATGGGAGTTTTCACTTTTCTTTCTGTCCTGCCCACATAGATTTTGTCACAAGGACATTTCAATGCATAGATCACATTGGAGGTATCACAAGTGCTGGAGTGTCGCAATTTAATTTTGTTGCCTTTAGTTGGGTGGGTGAAATAATTTAGTACCATCACATTATTACAATGTACACAGTTCATGCAACTTTGCATTCCTTTAAAAGTTTTGCTGGGGTCTCTGGATCCTTTTGTCAACAGTTCTTTGATATTCTTTGATCGTTGCATCGTAAAGATTGGACGTTGCGGAAATAAAGAATTGAGATTTAGTTCAGTTTGTATGATATCCCAGTGTTTCATCAGAATAGATTTAATCATGGAAGCTTGCGTGGAATGCTTCAATACACACACTAATGGATTGGATTGCTGTTTATTTGTGTGACTTAATAGACTGGTGCGATCAACAAGTGCAAGCCTTTGCTTCGTCTCCGGATAACCTCTCTTTTGGAATCTGTCCATGAATTTGTGAATGATGTCAACAGTATTTTGTAGATTCACGACCGAGCCAGTACGATGCACGCGTCGGACAGTCTGTGCTAGCCGGAATGTCCGGCTCGCAAAAGCTCCCAGAGTCGGACTTTGGGGGTCCACGTCAGACCCCCCGACACCCGCAGCTGTACAATTCGCACACAGGGGGATACCTATGGGTCTCCCCAACACAGGCATGTATGGTGAGGATGGCAGCAACGCGTACCCACTGTAGGGGGTGCACTTGTTCGAGACGTACCCATTCAGTCAATGGGAGCGCATGTACACGTGGTACAACTGGCTCCCATTGACTTGCCTCGTGACCAAGCCCTGGATCCTCCACGGGTGGGTGTTGCTCCTCATCAGGATCAAGGATGAGTGGCACTGCCTTCTCAATGGCCATGTTGTGCAGCATGCAGCACACAATGAAGATTTTGCACACCTTCTCCGGTGCATATGGGAGGGACCCGCCTGTCTTGTCAAGACACCGGAATTGGCTCTTCAGGAGGCCAAACGTCCTCTCAATCACTCACCTGGTCTGCCGGTGTGCATTGTTGTACCTGTGATCTGCAGCTGTTCTTGGGTTGCGGAGAGGTGTCATTAGCCATGGCATGTTGGGATATCCAGAGTCCCCTACATGGAAACATCATGTAAATAAGTGGGTCAGGAGATGCCGTAAGAGCCAAAGATACCGCAACACACAGGACCAGGCATTGTGTGCTGATCCTGGAAAACATGCACAGACATGGGAAATCAGCATGTTAGCAAGACACACCACAAGGGTATTTATTGAGTGGTAATGTTTACGGTTGCGATAGGCTTGCTCCTGTGCCTGTGGTGGTACCAAAGCCACATGTGTCCCATCAATGGACCCAATGACATGGGGCATCCCTCCCAGGGCAGAGAAATCACCCTTGACATCTTTCAACTCCTCAGGAGTAGGAAATTTGATGAATTCATCAAGGTGCTCCAACATGGCTGCCAAAACATCACGCAGGACACGGCTGAACATTGTCTGTGACATCCCACCAACATCAGCTATGGTCAATTGAAACGTACCTATGGCAAAAAAATGTAGGGCTGCCATCACCTTCATCTTTGGGTTCAGCGCAGTAGGATACCTGTGTCATGGTTGGAGGTGTGGTGCCAGCCTGTCGGTCAAGTCCTCAATCAACTGTTGAGTGATTCTGTAACGTCGGATGCAGGCATGTTCCCTCATGGCAGCCAAGTCTGGAATTGTTCTTGGGACAGGCGATGCCCTGCAAGACATTGTTAGGAATCATGAAGATTGAAAGTCTGCCAACATCAATGTCAATGAACATAGCACATGCTAAACTGCTACTACACATCAGGTAACTATGGAGTCTGGTGTGTGCAATACATCCAGGACACATATGCCACCTTGCTGGCACTCCTACGAAAAGCCAAATACACCTGTTGATTGTCAATTCTACATGACAGGCCCTGAAATGAGCTGGGGGCAAGTCTGAGTGAACAGCCAGAGATATCACCGGAGTGACACACATCCACATAGCTGCATTGGAAGGAAGTCATCTCATCCAGACAGTTGACTGCAAGGCACACGCACAGGTCACATGGAATGTCAAATGTACATTGCGATGAATGGGTACACGTGACAACAATTAAACACAGCCATTGAGATGGCGCAGACATGTATGCCTGGGAAAATATGATGTCCGATGCACACAGACCCTACAGCCATGAGCATCCACATGTGACATGGTGTGAGTAGATGTGTGCCATGCCCATCTCCACACAGACCCATGTTGGATGCACCAACTGCAGATGCAGTTGATGGAACACTAACAGAAAGCTCATGGGAACACATGAGAGAGTGTCCCTGTCCCTGGCATCAGGAGACATGTGCGGGTGGTGATGACTGTGCCATCCCACTGCTGCTGTGCATGACACAGTAGAACTACAGACACAAATGTGGCAAGTGTCAAGGTGATGTGTACCACATAGTGCCCCATCACACATGACATGTGTCCACAGGTCATCACATATCAATTGTGCAACTAGATGAGATGACATGTGCAATATCACTGGCTGACACATAGGGCCTGTAAATGAAAGTATGCAATGACAAGTACTTGATGGACATCCTTGTGCGACTCGTAGCCCCCCATTCCTGGCATGTGTACGCCTGTATTACCATTGTAAGCGTGTGAAACGCACCGTACACCTGCAATCATCACGTGTGTATGCTTCGTTTCACCATTGTACTTGTGCCGTAGGGGTACGTGTGAAATGCACCGCACACCCGCAATCATCGCGTGTGTATGCTTCGTTTCACCATTGTACTTGTGCCGTAGGGGTACGTGTGAAACGCACCGTACACCCGCAATCATCGCTTGTGTACGCTTCGTTTCACCATTGTACTTGTGCCATAGGGGTACATGTGAAATGCACCGTACACCCGCAATTATCGCGTGTGTATGCTTCGTTTCACTATTGTACTTGTGCCGTAGGGATATGTGTGAAATGCACAGTACACCCACAAACATCGCGTGTGTACGCTTCGTTTCACCATTGTACTCGTGCCGTAGCGGTATGTGTGAAACGCACCGTACACCCGCAATCATCGTGTGTGTACGCTTCGTTTCACCATTGTACTTGTGCCGTAGGGGTATGTGTGAAACGCACCGTACACTCGCAATCATCGTGTGTGTACGCTTCGTTTCACCATTGTACTTGTGCCGTAGGGGTACGTGTGAAATGCACCGTACACCCGCAATCATCGCGTGTGTATGCTTTGTTTCACTATTGTACTTGTGCCGTAGGGGTACGTGTGAAACACACCGTACACTGTCAAGGATCAATACATAACCGTCTAAGAGCTTGCACAGGAACAGAGACGCTGATTCCCAACTCCCGCTCAAACATGAACCGGAGATCAATGAATTGTACCTTGACTCCAATATTACCTTCAAGGGGGAAGGGGGAGTGGATAAAAAAAACAAATCAAGAAGAGACTGGTCTTGAAAACGCTGGTTCACCCTTGCTTGTCTACTTCGTCTTCCTTTCTGCAGACTTCTTCTAAGAGAACCTTCAACACATAACACATCAATATTAATGCCTACTCTACTCTAATTCTATTCTTTCTATTTTTTCTATTGTCTTACCTACCCAAGTTTTCAAGTGCTGCGCCTCTCCTCTGTAAGTATTTCTATCTAACACAATTCTTTTTCTTTCTTATTGCCGCCTCTCAGTGTCTTCACCTATAAAATAAGTTTTTTGTCCCTAATTACTGTCGAGTTAACCTTTTAACTGCATATATAGTGTTTACCTTCCGCTTCTTCACTTACTTTAGAGGTAGCTTCTGTCTTCTGTAAAACTTCACTCGAGTTTCTTCCAATTCTCTATATTCCTTAACTAGTGTTTTTGTATATGCCTTTACTTAGATTTATTAGCTTGAGAGTTCTGGTTATCTTCCTACCTAGGTACGAATTTACTACTCTCTGATATGCATTGGTCAATCTCTCTCCAACTGCTCTCTGGTAAGTATTATTCTTTCTCTGATGTTATTTTGATGTCTACTAAGTTTCCCTAGAAAATAACCTCGTACTTTGTATCTTCCTTATAGGTTCTGTCTCATCTCCTGCACTGGTAAGTTGTACTTATTACCATCTATTTCCGCTCTTAAATTTTCATTTGTTTTATTCATGAATTTTCTATAAATAATTATACTTAGCTTCGGTCTTCTGTTCTTCGATCCTTAGGTGGCGCTGAAGTATCTCTAACTTCGGACGAAGCTGCTGACTGGTTTCTGAAACTGGTATAGGTGAGCAATGATGAGAAAATTGTCTTCTTCAGATTTTACGATATTTCCTCTACTAAACTATAACCAGGTATTAAACCCTACTCTGTACTACTTCTGACGGGAAGCGAAACAATTACCGGACGAAAACCCGACGTGATGCTCTGAAACTCTAATTCTAGCTGCGCACTCGAAAATTACTTGAGTGAAGTGCGCGCACTACTCGGAGCGCGTGCTTCACCTGGATTCTGGACACCTGTAGATAGAAAAACTAGACCGCCTTCGCTTCTTCTGCAGCGGTGGACATCTTGGAATTTCGTTGCCGAATTAACTCGGTCGAAAGATTCTTTTTCACCAGTCTTTTCGTTTTTGGACTACACGCCTTAGTTAGTGTTGCCCCCACAGTTGCTACTTCATACTCCAGAGGCCTGACATACACCCGCAATCATCGCGTGTGTACGCTTCGTTTCACCATTGTACTTGGGCCGTAGGGGTACGTGTGAAACGCACCGTACACCCGCAATCATCGCGTGTGTACGCTTCGTTTCACTATTGTACTTGTGCCGTAGGGGTACTTGTGAAACGCACCGTACACCCGCAATCATCACGTGTGTACGCTTCGTTTCACTATTGTACTCGTGCCGTAGGGGTTCGTGTGAAATGCACCATACACCCGCAATCATCGCGTGTGTACGCTTCATTTCACTATTGTACTTGTGCCGCAGGGGTACGTGTGAAACAAAACGTACACCCGCAATCATCGCATGTGTACGCTTTGTTTCACTATTGTACTTGTGCCGTAGGGGTACGTGTGAAATGCACCGTACCTGTGTGTGTTTCAAAATTACATAGGGGACACATAAGGGACAAGTATTAGGCTCTAAATGCATGCTGGTTGTCATGGATACTGAGTTTTCAGTTGAAATGTGTCCATCAGGTGTCCTGGAACAGTCAGTTGGCCACAAAATACAATGTTGCAAAGTGGTTGTTGACTTGACATGATGCTCAAAATGTAAACGATGCGAATGCGTGTCATAGTTGTATGTTTAAAGGGATTGGAGTAAATGTACGATGCAACGATGCAAATGTGTCTGACCAATCACTATGTACTCCTCAAAATGAATGCCCCTCAGCATGACAGAAATAAGGCAGCAAGAACCCATGAGAGGGCACTTGCCTGCACAACTTTCCAGTCGACCACACTGCTGCTGTCTCTGCTTCCTCTGGACGATGTCACGTACTGTGGAGAGGGCCCAGCCATTCACCCTGGAGGAGAATGGGGCGTTGCTGGACGTCCTTCTCCCACAGTACCCCAAGCTGTATGGGAGACCAGGGGAGCAGGTGAGTGCTGACTCCATTACCTTTCCCTATGCACCTGTTGTGTGACTGTCACTTCTGGCATTGTGTCCAGGTGTGACAGACATGCAATGTTGTTTAGACTGGATCCCAGGGGGGGACATGCTTTTGTCACTCATGAAGAGCATGAGGTAGTTCCAGTGTGCACTCCTCACTTGCATTGTGCTTACTGTGACATTCACTGCATAGTGCATGACACATTCAGCCTGGGAAATCCTTGGTGGCTTTTTTCCTATTGTCCTGAGATGATTCAGTGGTCTCCCGGTGTGACAGGTGACTGTACCCACAGATGTGTATGAGTTGAGTGGACCTGTGGTGAGAGTGACCAAATGATGTGTACGACCTCATGGACATTGATGTGTGTGAATGTTCCTTGTCATGTGGGTGAGTGTCTATGTGAAGTGTTGCACCACAGCTGCATGGAGGAGGCAACAGATCTACCCATCTGATGTGACAAGTAAGCCGTGCTGTGTGTCTGACTTGCAGAGCTGGCACGACACCTGTGACACCCCACTGGCAAGTGGCACATGTGCAGAGTGAGGGTTGTATCTGCTGTTGTGACTGACAGGCGAGCAATCTGTGCCTGGGTGTGTCTGTCTAGTCTGCTGAGGGTGTGTCAGTGGAGTGGGACATGTGACTGCTTGACACGTGCTGGCCATCAGCCTTCTGTTGCATGTGCTGCACAGTGTGTGCCATGATCAGTGAGTGTGTCGCACCCCTCATGCCACCTGTTGACTTTCAATGCCATGTAGTGCATTGGGGCTTGCACACAGGCCAATTTCATATTGTGAATAATGCAATTCCTGTCAGCATGCTATGCCCTGTTCAACATTTTAAAGATGTTCAAATGTGTGTCTCTGGGACATGGATCAGGTGTATTGATGTTGTGTCACTTTGTCATCCTGACAGGTAACTGCCTATGAGAAGGGGGAGATCTGAAGGGACATCGTCAGGGCCGTGAGATCTGCGGGGGAGCGTAGTCGGAGCCTGCCCCAGGTCTGCAAAAGGTGGCAGGATATCCGGTGCTGGACCCGGCGGATTGCCCGGGTCCAGCTGGGGATCGACTCTCCTCGCCCCCATGGCGGGTGCCGACGCCTGACCCCCCACATGAGCCGTGTCCTGGTGGTGGTATTCCCTGACCTCCATAGGCAGTTACAGGAGAGACTGCAGCAACGAGGGGGTAGGTACATGGCTGTTTGTTGTGTTATGTGTCAGCAGCTTTTGGAAGTGCTATGTAGCCTGGATACACTCCCAGAGTTTATATGTGCAGGTCATTTTCTGTTCCCCAATGTCACCTGGTGCTCTTTTTCATCCCTTCCCCTCCTTGACATTTGTCCCCTGGTCTGTGTGTAATCACATTTGCACATGGTCATCTAAGGTTCCAGTAAATCTAAGTGCACATTGCTTTCTGCATCATGTGGGAGGGTGGTCTGTGACTTGTGTTGGTACCTTGCCTGTGCCATGACCTGTTCACTATGTTGGGGGTCCATATTTGCTGGCACTGATGATGATTCTCAACATAGGAGTGTGAGGTTTCAAATGAATACCCTTGCAGCATGCATGACCAATGTTGTGGCCTCAGACATGATGTGCATGAGTGTCAGATATGCATAGTGCCATGACGGTTGCTCATGGTACAGTCAGCTCATTCCAGGAACACGGAGCAGTGTGACCACTACAGTCCCCCGAGACACCCTGGCCTCCTAATCATGTGTGTCATCCAACACTGTACACATTCTCTGTGGGTTCATCATAGGTCTGCCTCTGTGGCATTGGTCCCTGGCCTAGTTTGTATTTTTCTAATGTGTGCTACATGTGTCCACTGGACAGGGATTCACCATTTTGCCTGTGCATACTCACCCTGGGCAGTGCCTGTGTGGCTATTCACAAAAATCTGTTGCTGGTTGTTTGTCACAAATATGTGTTGCCAGCCCCAGGAGGTGATGTTGTGTAAATCTAGCAATTTTTGCTGCACAGTTTTTGTTACCCTGAATAAGAGGTGTCACTTCTTGATCTGTATCAATCACATTGACTCAGGTATGGGTGGTTGTGCGGGAGGGCCTACATGGGCACCCCTGATTTTTCCTTGCCAGGTCTGACCTGTGTGTGAGAATTGGCTGTACACATAATCATCGTGCAGTGCCCCTGTGATGCTGGCCAGTGCTAAATGTTCGTGTTTTGCAGCCTGTGTCATTTTTTCTAAAACATGATTCTTGCTCATACATTTTTGGCACCTGTGTGTGGTTCAGATGCAACGCAGTGCTGACATCTGTGTGGACATTCAGGCTTGCCATGAGGGTGTCTCCACAGTACAGCTATGCTTTTTAACAACCCAATTGCAGGCTCAGTAGCTTATGCATTGTCCTGGGTGTGGACATTGGTGCCACTCCAGATGACAGGCAGTAGGTCATATGTGTAGCCAACTGTGTAATCAGGTGACGGATGGCCATGTGACAACTGACATAATTCAAGTTGTTACTCTAAAAAAATTGTACCTTGGCACTAACAGCACTTGTCAACTGTTCTTCATGTTTTAAATGTGGTAAGTTGATGATTTGTGTTGAGAACACTGATGTGCCTGCATGAAAGATGTCTCCCAAGGAAGTGCACACCAAACGACATTTCCACTTTAATGGAACACGCTGGCACCTTTGCAAAGAAGCCACTGTTAGAATTAAATGGTGTTGCAGATTCTCCATATACATGTTCCCACAGTGGTCTGGATTTTGTGAGACTCCTTTGTTGTTGGTGATACAAACTAACAAGTCTCAAGACATCCAGACCTCCGTGGGCCCATGTATATGTACTTTCTGCAACACCATTCATTTCTAACAGTGGCTTCTTGGAAAAGGTGCCAGCTTCTTCGATGACAGTGTAAATGTAGTTTTGTGTGCACTTCCTTGTGAGACATATTTCATGCAGGCACATGAGTGTTCTTTTTGCAAAATGGCAAATTGGCACATTCCAAACATGTCGATTGTGTAAATTATTGTGAGTCCCAAGGCATCAACATTGTTTTGTTTTGTGTTCCAAAGTACTTACAGGTCTCTGAGTGTGGTGACACCTTGAGTATTGAGGTGTGTCAGTTTACGTTGGGTGCACCACTACTGTTTCTTTCAGGTATGACTTCATTGTATTGCTGTGCTCACCGGTTCACAGACACTAGCTTCTCAGTATTTCTCATTCACGTAGTGGCCTGGTGTGTTATTTTTTTCCTTGTGTCCAAGTGGCATAGTGGGTCTACCAACTGGGCAGTACCGGGCTTACATTTGTGCGGAGTAATCTAACTGTTACTCATGATACATTGCCTGATATGCACTGTGACCAATTGTTTTTGTGCTCATGTGTCAGATGTATACAGGTGACTGTTTCAGTTTCTTCTCCTTGCCCACAGCATCATCATCCGCAACAGAGGGAGACACCTGCACGGACCTGGAGGAGGGACCCAGCGAGAGTGCCACCAGTGCTGTAGAGTCAGGAGGAGCCAGTGACACGGAGGGCGAGGGGAGTCAGTCAGAGGACCTGTCTGGACACGATACCAGCTACGACGCCGACGGGTCCGACACTGACCTCCTGGGGGAGGCTGCAACACCACCTGGCAGCATCCCCACATCTGTCCCCGCCTCCTCCGTTACCATCTCCGCCCTCCCAGTTGCTCCCATCCCTTCTGTCCGTGCAGAGGCCCACCATGTCTCCTTCGGCCCAGGCACCACATCCCCTGCCCCTGTCACCCCTTCTGCCCTCAGTGAAGAGTCTGTAGACATACTGCGGCAATTGCAGATTGGGAAGGCATTGGTGCTGAATGTCCTCCATGGACACACTAAACTGCTCACACAGATGGTGTCGTTCATGGAGGGCATGTCAGCAACGATGTCTGACCAACGCAGGATTCTGCGGTCCATGGACTCTTCCCTGACGGCAGCAGTAGGTCTCCTGCAGCGCTCCGTCTCCCCCTACCCCAGACCCATCCACACTTCACTCTCCCATGCCTGTCCAATGCACACACAGACAGTCACGGGCACGCACCCCACCAGACACAGCCAGCACACCCCCAAGTAAGGCAAAGCGCACACCTCCTGGCATGCACACTCAGGGGGATGTAGTCACACCCACAGGGTCTGGGGACAGACGACATACACGCAGCCCCAGTCGCAGTCCGCAGTCCTCACAACCCTGTTCCTCCAAAACCACTCCCCTTGGATCCCCTGACAAACTCTCACCCAAGGAGATCTTTATGGGTGAGCTGGACCTCGCCCCCACTGAGCGACCACCCCACAAGCGGGTGAGGAAGTCCCCGGGCATGGGAGTTGAGTCCCCCACCAGGTCGACCCCCTCCCCAAGAGCACTGCACCCCATCCCTCACCCACCACACCCTCTGTTGACCCTGGGGAATCCTCAGGTGCAGGGGTTCGGATGGAGGCACTGGCAGCGGTGTGCAGCGCCGAGCTCGCCTCCACCTTCGGTGCTGCCCCACCCCCTGTGGTGGACACATCCCCCCCTGCACCCGCAACACCTACCCTTCCCCCTCCTGTCCCTGCGGTGCCTGGTACTGCCACAGATGATGCCCCCCCGGTCGACAAACCTTGAGGTTCCTT
The DNA here is from genome assembly GCF_964204655.1 of Triturus cristatus. Classification (NCBI taxonomy): domain Eukaryota; kingdom Metazoa; phylum Chordata; class Amphibia; order Caudata; family Salamandridae; genus Triturus; species Triturus cristatus. The sequence continues at coordinate 553,828,055 of NC_140591.1, read as the reverse complement.
TGTGCAGGCAAGCTAGGGGTAGACGCGGTCTCCTACGTCCCCCCTTGGACTTGAAATATGGACTGGCCATTGGCCTCTGTACATAGTCTATTTTTCGTTGTTTTTTTTTTAGTGCTGAATATAGCCTTTATTTTTACTTTCAACACTATTGCATTTCAGGTACTTGATGTTGGTGCTGAGGCTCCTGGAGTTGGTGTTCTGGTAATGTGTTAGGGTTCAGAGAAATGTTTTTGTATGATGGTCATGAGGTGGACCATGGTATGTGTGTGCCATCACAATGTCTCTGCAAAGAATCATTGTTAGTGTGTTAATTTTGTTTAGAGACATTGTCCCAAGGAGTGTTCCTTCCTCTGTGGAACCTGACATCTTCCCTGCAAACAGTTGCACAATTGTTGTGCTGACCTGTGTCAACATTTCCTTTGTTTGGAAATTTGTGGATCCACGCAGATTCCGGAACTTCCCACCACAGAAATGTGGGGAAAATGTGTTTTTTTGGACAATGTTTTAGGTTTGCAAGGGATCCTGGGTAACAGACCCTAGTGGGAGGCAGTCAAGTCACCCCATCCTGGATTCCACTGGGTGTCTAGTTTTCAAAAATGTATAGGTTTGCTAGGTTTCCCAAGGTGCCTGCAGAGCTAGGGTTAAAAAACTAGAGCTAGGCACTTTGCCAAAAAAGGGTTAATTTTCAATGCGATATTGAGTTGTGACCACGTTGCGTTTTGCGCCGTTTCCTGTCGCGGGCACTCTGCCTTCCCACACAAGTGAGGTACCATTTTTATCGGGAGACTTAGGGTAATTCAGATTTGTAAAGGAACTGTTATTATCTATTGACTTTCGATGCATTTTTGCCTTCCAAATGAAAGACATTGTGTAAAAAATAAGTCATTCTAAAAAATGACTGATAATTCTCATGCTAGTATGAGTATTCCCAATTTCAGAAATGTGCAAATATCTACTGTTTCTAAACTCTATATTTTGTTACCATTTCAGAAATACATAGGTGTCTTTCATACCGATTTTTCCATGTACACATGTTTACAGAATAATTACTATATGCTGCTGCTCAGTTTTTGGCTCTGGGCTCGTCAGGTTCTTGGTGAACCTACAAGTCCTATATATCCCCACAACCAGTAATGTCCAGCGGATGCAACGGTATATTGCTTTCAAAGAGCTGTCATAATTAGAAGAAGTTACAGGTGAAAACGTTGACACAAAAGGCTGTTTTGTTCAACTAATTTTCCAATTTATCCTATATTTAACTGTTTGTTTCTATAAAAAAACCTTGATGGATCTACACAAATGACCCCTTGCTGAATTCAGAATTTTGTCTTCTTCTCGAAAATGTATAGCTCCATTATTGCTTTTGTACCCATTTCTGCCATTAACTGGAAGGAGGTCAAAAGCACAAAAAATAGCAAAATAGGCTATGTCCCAGAAAAATGCCAAAACTGTGTAAAATATGTTGGTTTTCTGACAAAAGTCTGGTATCCCCGAAAAGCTGGGAAAATGGTGATGTCAAGCCCACAAACCTTTTTTTGATAACATTTGCAGGGAAAAACCCAGATGATTTCATTTGCAGCCCGTTTTTCCAATTTTTCCGAAAAAAAACAACATTTTGCTGTATTTTGGCTCATTTCTGTGACCCCTCCAGGGGAATCCACAAACCCTGAGTACCTTTACAATCCCCATGATGTTGGAAGAAAAGGACGCAAATTTGGTATGGATACCTAATGTGGTCAAAAAGTTACAGGGGCCTAAGCGCGCACTACCCCAATATAAAGGCTTGGCACAGGAGGGGGAAAAGGCCTGGCAGCGAAGGGGTTAAGGCATTCTGGTGTACTTGGTGAATCCCAGATTGGGGCTTTGTAACTAAAAAGAGGAATATCTAAAGTAGATCTTACACAATACCACTACTTAGCGGCAGACTTCAAAACCTTCAGAATTATCTTTCTGAAGTTTTTCGGGTGACCGAACTTATATAAAAAGTGGCTTGTGTTATTTGTAATTTTCTGTAGAAATATTGGGTAATGTGCATATGGGCCTAACAAAGTCCTGCAAAATTTAATGTGAAAGGCTCGGCAATACTCCAAGAGGTCAGGACTGGCAAGACCCCCTTGTTCTTTCCTTCTCCTAATTTTATTCCAGGCGATTCTCGATCTTTTTGAGGACCAGATAAAACTCGACAGCTCTCCTTGGATTTTCTTTATAGTTTCCCTTTTAAACTCCAACGGGATAGCACGAAAAATAAAAGTAAACTTCGGCAGGACTGACATTTTAACAATGTTTGATTTACCCAGGATCGTTAAAGGGAGACCACTTCATACCTTCAGCAGCTTTCTCACCACGACCTCTATTCTATGGATGTTAATGTGGGATATATTGTCCAGGTTTTTAACTAAATCGATACCCAAGTATCTAATTTTATCCTTACAGTAAGGACTTGAAAAGGGCTCGTTCCAGATCATGATTTCAGTTTTGGCCTGATTTATCTGATATCCCGAGATTTTTCCAAAATTGAGTAGGGTCTCTTCTAATGCACCTAGGGCTTCTTTTAAATCAGACGTCAAAATCATAAGGTCGTCAGCATAAAGAGCCACTTTTTTATACCAACTTTGATAACAAAACAGAGGGATTAAAGGATGCATCCTGAGACTTTCTGCCACCGGTTTAATATAGAAGTCAAAGAGCAGCGGAGAGAGGGGGCACCCCTGACGAGTGCCTCTCTTTATATGGATATTCTCAGTAAGTTTACCGTTTATTAATATTTTTGCTTTTGGAGAATCATAAATATTAGTTACCATATTCAGAATATTGGGGCCGATTCACAGAACTAACTTAAGACAAAATCCTAAACTTACTACTTTTGGTATTCACAGAAGTTAGGATTTTGTCTTAAGTTTGTCTTAAGACAAACTTTAGACAGACTTAAGACAGACTTAAGACAAACTTAAGATAGACTTAAGACAGACTTAAGACAGATTTAAGACAAACTTAAGACAAATTTAAGACAGACTTAAGACAGACTTAAGACAAACTTAAGACAAAATCCTAACTTAAGTCTGTTTTAAGTCTGTCTTAAGTCTGTCTTAAGTTTTTCTTAAGTCTGTCTTAAGTCTGTCTTAAGTCTGTCTTAAGTTTTTCTTAAGACAAACTTAAGACAAAATCCCAACTTTTGTGAATACCAAAAGTAGCAAGTTTAGGATTTTGTCTTAAGTTAGTTCTGTGAATCGGGCCCATTGTCTCCTAGATTAAACTTCTTAATACTTCATTTAAGTATGTCCAGTTCACTCTATCAAACGCTTTAGCTGCGTTGATGGTGATTATTGATAGAGGTAACCTTTCACTAATGGCAATATCTATCGTTCCGATTAGGGGTGGGCGGAATTTGCGAAATCCACTTTCGCAAATTATCGCGAAAATGTTTAAAATTATCCCAAACAAGCCGAAATATCGCGAAGATGCAGATTTTTTTTCCCCGCATGTTCGTGAGATTTCCTGCATGGTTGCGGGTCGCCAACTTACCCATGTGGTTGCTCGCGGGCGCGGCCGTCTTGTTTTGAGTTGTCTCGCGGTGCATGATCACGAGAAGAAAGACGTGATCGCGCGACGCATGACGTCACTGCGGGCACGAACTGTCGCGAGACAGCGCAAATGGCTAAAAACAATCCATCTCATGGAGAACCGACCAGATCAAGAAAACTTGTCGGCGAACGCAGGGATTCAGGTAAGGCGATTGCGCGCGCGCGAGAATGTATTATATTACAGCGCGAGCAAGAAACAAATTATCGCCAAGCTGCTGAAAGCGGAAATTTTGACATTTTCACGCTCTCCGCGGAACGCGAAAATGTCAAATTATCGCAATTTCCGTGAACGGAACGAAATTTTCGCCCAGGCCTAGTTCCGATCAGCTAATGCGTCAAATCCTGTAAATGTCTTCCTGCGAAGAAGCCCTTTTGATTAGAGTTTATCAGCATCCCTGCGATTCTCCCAAGTCTTTTTGCCATAATTTGAGTGAAGATCTTATAATCACAGTTCAAAATAGATATTGGGCGGTAAGACTCACACTTTTTAGGGTTTTTTCCTGGTTTTAACAGGATGGAAATCATTGCATCTTTCCATGACTCTGGAATTTTACCCTTATACAGAAAGATTTTATTAAAGAGTGCCGTTAGGGGGGGGACCAAAATATTTTTTAATTTTATATAGAACTCATTTGGGAGGGCGTCCGGACCTGCCGCCTTGCTTCTTTTTAGATTTTTTATAACACCTTCTACCTCATGCATTGATATTTCTGCATTTAGCTTTTCCTTCTCTTCCAACGAGAGACTAGGGGTGTTTTGATCATCTAAATTTTTTTATTTCCCTGATGGTAGGGTTACAATCTTCCATATAGAGGTCTGTGAAAAAGGCGGTGAATTCCTGTTTTATTACAGCCTCCTCTGATCCATTCTGGGATGTATTACGTGGGTCTATACTATCAATTTTATTTCTTACTCGATCCGTTTTGGTTTTCCAGGCTAGCATTTTTCCACAGCCTTCCCCATATTCATAATGGGCCAATTTGCTACACTCCCATTTCTCTCTGATTCGATCTTCCAGTAGGTCAGCTAACATTTCTTTTTGCTTTGATCTTTCAAGCTCTAAATCCTGAGACGTGGGAGATCGTCTATCTGCAAATATCTGCTGGTCAAGTGCTTTAATGTTACCCTCCAGCTTCTGAATCTCATTCTTAAGCCCCCTGGATTTAAATATAGCTAGGCCAAAGACCTTCCCCCTAATCACCGCCTTATATGCATCCCATATAATTTGGGGAGAGGCGCCCTCACTGTTATTCTCAAAATATATATCTGTCTCTTGATGAAGTTGGTCAATAATTTGGGGGTCTAATAAGATTGTGCGGTCCATCGTCCATCTTGGAGCTACCATATCATCTTTCAGATTTAGGGTGACCTGAACTGCCGAATGATCCGAGAGATGGGCTGGAAGATGGACCACTATTTGGACTTTTTCTAATAGCCCTGCATCTAATAGGAAGTGATCAATTCTCGATTGCATTCCTAATTTCTTATTCCTAAAGGTATACTTAAGCTGCTTATCTCCCTTGTCCTTCCAGATGTCAATTAAACTCAGATCCCTTTTATAGATTCCTAACCATTCTCACATCTTAGGGAGATTAGTCAGCCCCCCCCTGGGATACCGATCCACTTTCGGGTCTAGAATAATATTAAAATCCCTGCCTATGATCACTGGACTTGTAGCCGTGATCAATTGAGAATATAGCGATTTGAGTGGGGTGGGGTCGTCCAAGTTTGGGCCATAATAGCCTATCACCGTGAAAAATTCGCTAAGTATACTAATTTTGGCTATTGCCCACCTTCCCTTTGGGTCAGTCTCTGAAGTTACTATTTTTGCTTTCAAACATTTTTTAAATAAGATGGCCACCCCCTCAATAACGCAGTCTTGATTTGTGCATATGTAAGAATCAACCCAGTAGAGTGTTTTCATGATTTCCTCCCACTCTTTTCTTAATAGATGGGTTTCCTGTAAAATTATTATTTCGCTGTTGATTGATTTCAGATATTCAAAAATCCTCCTTCGCCTGCTCTTTGTACGTAAACCATTAATGTTCCAGGAAGTTATTTTTACATACTTTAAATTCTTTTTCATCTCTTCCTACCTTTTTGGGTACCTCCCCAGCCCCTTCGCATCACCCCAATTTCCCCTTTCCTTTTATAACCTACATTATACTGAGGACCATTTTGTAATTTTTTTTCCCTAACTTGTTCCCAACCCGCGTGCATTCCCTTTTTTTCTTTTTTCCATTCCTTCTTCAAATGAATAATTTTAAAAAAAGGAGAAAGACTGTTGCCCCACACCCCCCCCCCCCCCGTGGAGAAGCCTCCCTTTCTTCTTTACTACTAGCCCACTTTGAGCTCGGTGCTAAAGCAAATAAAAAAAAAAATTCTCCACATGATCCTCAGGGAGGCAGGAAATTTCATCTGGACAGTTGCTCCAAGGGACTTCAATTCTGGCATCATCTGTCCTAGCTCCCACTGCCTATCTTGCGTTACCTTTGCAATGTCCGAGCGGATTTTAAAGGACCAGTCATCTTTATTATATGTACCCTTTTTCAAAGCCTCACTTAGAAATCTCTCTTTAATGGTATAGGTCCTGAAATGTATTAGGATCTTCCTTGGGTTTTTCCTCTCCTTGATTTTCCCAAAAGGGTCCCTATGCACCCGTTGGATGTCGTCTTCCAGTCCAAGAGATTTACTCCAAGGAAACTGCTTCTCTAGGAGTGAGATTGTGAATTTCTTTATTTCTGAACCTTCTCGCCCTTCAGGGACATTGAGAAGTCTGAGATTGCATCTTCTAGACTGGTTCTCCAACGCTTCCAGTTTTTCGTCAATGCTTTTATCCTTTGCCTTTAGAGCACTGATTTCCTTTTGTGTTGTTTCTACTTTTTTACTTAAACCTTCAACTTCTGCTTCCACTGCGGAGACTCTCTCACTCAATGTTTTTAGCTTAGTGTCGAGCAGCTCACATTTTTCCTGAATCTTATTTTGATTCACCTCAGATATTTCAAACCTTCATTTAATTTCGTCCAACACTCTTCCCAGCAGGATGTCAGTGCTACTTTGAGCTTTGTCTTGGGATATGTTTGAGTTTTCTAATGGACATATATCTGGACTAATAGGTGTAATTGTGACCAGGCTCTGTATTGGACTAAGGGCCGGACTTTGAGACTGAGTTAGATTTGAGGTCGGAGAATGATTTGGAGCCAGGGTCTGAACAGAGTGATCAACTACCTCCCCTGCTAAACCTTCTATCAAGCCTTCTGGCTCAACCGTGATTGTGGGATTTTCCATTCTTATATTGAGATTGACCTGGTTTCTCAGGGCTTTATTTATTTCCCGATTTTGCCCACGATCTTGAACCCTGAAGTATGACCTTAAAGAGGGAGTAATCTTTACTTTGGGAGTTTTACCCCCCTCCCCTAATTCCACACTATCCCCTAGGTGCCCTCTTTTGTGACTTAATTGATTTGCCTGTGAATTCGGGGCTTTCCGAGAGACTCTCTTAGTGATGCGTGGAATAACGGGCTGATTTACCACTGAGGGGATGCTTGTATTAATAAACTGCCTGTTTCTTAAACAGTAAGAGGATACCCCTTTCGCCTCACTGCTTGTGCCTGCCCATCTTTCTGGCTGGGGGGGCTCTCCTATACCCTCATCTACTGATTGGGCCCATCCCCCTTCTTTCCGGGAGTGAAGCAAGTCAGAGTGTAACACTTTATTAGGGTTAACCAGACCCTCAACTACAGGGGGAAGGGTAGTATTCTTAGAAATATTCTCTGCTTTATTTGTATTCGTTTTTACCCCCTCCTCCTTTGCCACAAAGAGCCTGCTTACCCGAATCATGTGTTGGTTGCTCCTGAAGTAGGATCTCTCTGATACCTTAGCTCTTAAGGTATTTAACTCCGACTCCTTCAGTGAGTCTGCTTCTAGCTCTTGGGTTCGACATATACCTTGAAAAATCTGGGGGGTAATTTATTTGTATGCCTCTCAAAACTAGACGAAAATACAGAGCAGCCCCTCGAAGAAACTCTTCCTCCTTTCCCCCGAGTAAACACTGAGATCCGGCTCACAGCTCTCCTGCAGTTTCTCTGAGCCAGAGAAGCCGCCTCCCACCAAACGGAGCTAGCCTGGAACGCGGAGCCACGGATGGACGAGCACTGCACAGCCGATCGCAATTCGGCCCCAACCTGATCCACCTAAAAAAACACACAGGCACAGACGGAGTCTTCAAGATCGGCCACCATGCCTCAGCTAGCCCGCACTCCCGTCGCTAACCCGCCGCTAACCCCAAGTAAGTAATAGAGAGGGGAAAACGAATTGCGGGCGCAGCAGTGTGTCAAATGCTTCACAGCAATCGGGAAAACACCGTTAAGAAATAAGTAGAGGGAGAACAAGATACTTCATCACGGTCCCCCTTTTACAGCGGTAGCGTTCCTCGGATAGAGAGCAGCACTTTTCCCAGCTTACTTCAGCCGCATGGCTGGATTCAGTTACCGCGGCACGGAGCTCCCGACCGGACTCATCGACCGGCCGCCATCTTCCCCTGCCATCCGTGATAGGCCTGGTTGGTCCTAGGTGGAATTCTTCAGTGAATAATGACCATTAATTATTAATTGTTAAATAATTTGTATTAATTGGTAATTAATTTGTATTAATTGTTTAATTGATAATTATGTTAATTGTATTAATTTAATATTTGTAGCAGGTTGTGGGTTTATAGGGTAATATGGTGGGAAGTAATTTAATTGTAAATAATTAATTATAGAAATATTTTTTGTATATTGATAATTAAATTATTTTTAATTAATTATTAATTAGTATTAATTGTATTTAATATTTTTTGTATTGAAAATGAATTGGTTGTTAATTAATTATTAATAGGTAATTAATAAAAAAAATATTTGTATTTATAATTAATTAATATTGTGTAATTGGTAATTACACTCACTGGAGTGGGAATAATAATTTTTACCCCTACGCTATCCAACGCGTTCCCTACTGTTGCACTCTTTGGAGTGGGAATAGTAATTTTTACCCCTACGCTATCCAACGCTTTCCCTACTGTTTCACTCACTGGAGTGGGAATAGTAAATTTTACCCTCCCGCTATCCAACGCTTTCCCTACTGTTGCACTCTCGGGAGTGGGAATAGTAATTTTTACCCCTACACTATCCAATGCTTTCCCTAATATTGCACTCTCTGGAGTGGGAATAGTAATTTTTACCCTCACGCTATCCAACGCTTTTCCTACTGTTGCACTCTCTGGAGTGCTAATAGTAATTTTTATCCTCCCGCTATCCAACGCTTTCCCTACTATTGCACTTACTGGAGTGGTAATAGTAAATTTTATCCGCCCGCTATCCTACGAAAAAAATATTGAATATTTTTAATTAATATTACGTTAATATATGTATTATTTTTTTTTAACTTACATTAATTATTTATTAATGTTAAAGTTATTTAAGTTTTTTTAAGTATGTTTCAGTTAATTATATGTATTATTTCATTAATTTTACATTACTTTTAAGACATTTAAAAAATTCGATATTTTGACTATATTTTTTATAACGATATTTTGTATTCAATATTTTTGTACTTACTTGTTTGGAGATAGGCATTCGATATTTTGGCATTCTATATTTTTCCTTCTATATTTTGGTAGTTCGATATTCTCCTTCTCGATATTTTGTCAGTGATCCAGCCACATTGCATAGCAAGGAAAGAGCAGGTGGGAGCATTTTGCTGCCTAGCTTCACATACACACCTTTGCACCATAGTGCAAAGGTGTTTGTGTGTGTCCAGCATAGGTTTTCTACTGGAAGTGTGCCCTTCCAATGAAAAAAATCCTATGCTGAGACTGAATTTAAAACTTTTCCTACTTGCAATGTGTGCTGTACAGTGCAGCACACATGCAAAGTCAGAAAAATACATATTTTTTCCCTTCTAATGCCTGTTTCAATTGTTGCTGCTTTTTGGTGCAATACCCTGTCTACTTTTGTTAGTAGGCATGGTTTGGGGTTGAAAGCCTCCCATCGTGCACCCCCTTGATGTAGAATAAGGTAAAGCAGGGCTTTGGTTTGTAAATCCCAAAAATGATTTTGTGTCGGATCTACGTTGAAAAAGTAATCCAAACCTTATCTTGGCCTATATCTGTAATTACAACCTTGTTGCACTATGTTAATGAAACATCTACTTTTTTGTGGATGCACAGAAATGGGGATACATTTTAAGGCTCTAACTATGTCCACTGATTTTATTGTTAAAAAGACAACCAAAAAGTGACACTTTTACAGGCAACCATTGATCATCCATTATTTAACTTATAATTGATGAACTAGCCTTTTGAAGACTGAGAGGAGTGCCTCAAACATTCTCTTCCAACTGAATTGAGAACATTCCATTTGGGTGAAGGTAAATTATGTTTAATGGATCTGATATCCACATGGGTTTGGTGAAAAATTCGCTTTTAATTGTTTTTATAATCTCTCTCATGTGAGCATGACCCATTTCTACTCCTCTGCCCGCTTTACAGGGGTGTGGAGGAGAAATTAATGTAATCAATTGTTTGTCGCTCATGTTCTATTAAATTTAGGAAGGCTTTGGCACTGTCGTCGTGACCCTTATAAAAAATATGTGCAGTTTGCTAAAGGGCAATAAATGGGTGTCAATGGAAGGCAAGAAGAATATGTGCTCAAGTAACAGACAGCATCTATGACTATACCTTTATTTTCAAGTATTATACATTTTGTAATTCAGGTCTGTTTCTAATCCAAGATTGGAGCATGACCCAGGATGATTTGCCTTGAGAATATGATGGACTGGAATGCATTCTGTTTAAGTATTATTGATTGAAATGTATTCAAGCCTTCCATCCATTACTTTTTGTTTCCTCAGTATGATGCCCCTATAAAGACAGGTATGCATATATATGGGCCTTGTGCTCAATTTGCAATGCGACTTAAGCAGCACCCTATTGGAGATGACAAACTAGGGTAAAACTGGTCGCGGGTTGTTTGTGTTCCGGTTTCCAGGGAACCTGGCATGGTGCTGTGTGCTGGACTGTTGTTATTGGAGCAGGAACACAACTGATTTTCTAATGGCTCCTTGTAAGCGGTGGCATGGGGGACATAAAATCAATGGACTGGATTGTGGTGCAGAGTAATTACCATTGGCTGAGGTTAATTTAAATATTCCTCCCATCACTTTTTTCTTTTTCCTCAGTATCAGATGTTTTGGGCATCGTGGCCAGCATCAACCCTAGATATTTAAAGAGAATGGCTCATTTTTGGAAATTTAATCCCACAATGGCAGCCCACTAAACTTGAACAGAGATCTTAAAAAGTGAAAGACACAAGTCCGTGGTGAACTGAGGGGCTTATTTACAAGCCCTTTGTGCTGCCGGTGCACCACTTTCCCCCATATTAAGAGTGATGCACCAGCTGTGCAAGGGGATTGTAAATACGCCCCTGATAGACCGAATTTTGACTTTCTCACATGGACCTCTTTCCCACTAGGGAGAAAATGGATTTTTAGTCCTGAGAAGAGATAATAGTGATAACTAAGATTAATATGCCCAAGTTTATTCACTACTAGAAAGTCACTCTCTTTCTTTGATCACTTCCCATTTGGGTCACACCACTTTTGTTCTCCTTGAAAATATTGCTATCTAGAGTATTAAATTGATACTTCCTGCTATCCCACCAGGTAACCAAATTGATTTCTCAAATTAAGAAAGCCTTTAACATACTGTATTCAAAAAGTGTTTGGAAAGTGTACGTTAGATTCATGCATCTTAACTGGTAGCTAGATGGATTGTGTGAAACGAAGTGGTTAGTGCAAACTTTATGATCGGTCCGAAACGCTCCTGCACATGCAGTTTGATTCATCATTACGTACTGCCCTTATTTGGAGCGTCATTAGCACTACATTCCTACGTGCAAAGTGTTTTTGTTTCTCCAGTGATCTGGACATGTGTGTTTTAATAATTAAGCATTGATGTGTACACTCAATACATTTTTTTATAATATATATATATGTATATATATTACCTACTGGCGGTCGCCAGTAGGTAGTTATAGTTAGGACCTATTATCCATAGGAAATCCGCAACATTCTATTTGGAATAACTTTGGCGCCGGTTGACGAATCTTCGTGAAATTTTCATAACTGGTGGGGCACTCCGGTCCGCTCCTATCCTGAAAGTCTTGGGGTGATTCGTCAAGCGGGGGCCGAGAAAAAAGGGGGGTCCCAAAACGTGTTTTCCCCATACAATTTACAGCAGCAGCTACAACCCGAACTGCTGAACAGAATTACACCAAATTTGGCAAAGAGGTAGCCCTCCGTTCACACTCATGCCTTTTGGTTAAATGGTGTAAATCTATTCAGTAGTTGCTGAGAAAATCAAAAGTAAAATCACATATATATTTATGGCCTCGGAGGATCCGTGCACCCTATGCGCACCCAGCGCGCACCCTCCCGATCATGAGCTGCATGCTAATTGGCTGTCAACTGGCTGTCAACACTCCAAACCAGGAAGTGTTGGCAGCCATTTTGTGCCTCGGTTAAAACAGCAAAATGCGCGCAGGGTGCGTGGATCCTGCTGTAAAAAAATTAATAAAACAAAGCGCGGGCTCCCGTGCCTCTTTAATAATTAGCCCCCGGGGGCCAAATCCTGGGACAAAAATATTCAGCCCCGGGGATCGCCACCCCCGGGGCTACAAAATAAATGGGTGGCGGGCTCAAAGGCCCCCCCAGCCCCGTGGACCGCTACCCCAGGGCTTTTAAAAAAATGGGTGGGGGGCTCAAAGGCCTCCAAGCCCCATGAACCACCACCCCCGGGGCTTTTTATATTGCCGGAGGGGGGCCGTGTGGCCACCCTCCTGGAGCCGTTGATGGCCCTGGGGACCGCCAGCCCCCAGGGCTGGCTCCTGCAGTGTCTCGGGGTGCCCACCCCCAAGACACTGCTGTTTGCTATGGCAGGGCGGGAGCCGAGGCTCCCGCCCTGTCATAGCAAACTTTGTTTGGATTTTGAAAGAGAGAGCAGGGAAATCTGCTCTCTCTTTCAAAATTGCAAACCATATTGCTTTTCCACACGGGGAGCTGCATGTTAGCAGCTCCCCGTGTGGAAAAGCAATGCCGTTCCCGAAGGATGCAGGGAGCCCGCTGGGACCATGGGGGCATTGGGGCTCTATCCATGGTCCCCAACGTTGTATATAGACCCCAGGTTATAGGGTCCCCGGGGAGAACAGAAATTAGTGATAGGTGCTAATTTTTTTTTTACGGCAAATTAGGAGTCGAGCACCCAGCGAGGCGCTCAGCGCAGCCCCCTGGTGTACATGAGCTGGGTGCGCGACTCCTAACGCGTTGACATGTATATGACGTCACGTACAGTAATACGTATGTGTAGTGTAAGCGCCTGGAGTCGCATAGCGATTGCGCACGAAAATACGCACCCATCGCACATCCTACGCGGATCCTGCACAACAATCATAAAATGGCAGCTAGGTTCCACGCAGCAATCGAGAAAGGTACACTTTGGGTGCGCGACCCCCCCAAAAAAGTTTTACAAAAAAAACAATAAAGAATATAATATACATAATATAAATGTATTACAAAAATATATAAAACAAAAAAAACAGAGTTTCAATATTAAAAAAATAAAAATGATTCCATTTATATTAAAAATATATAATGTCATTTAAAAAATAAAACATCTAAAAATAAATAGTTAAACAAATGTGAAAAATCAGTCAAAAAAAATGAATATGACTATTATTACATTTAAAAATTGTCTTTTAAGAAATATTTGAAATTCACTGAAAAAACCCTAGCTTTCAGACATGTTATAGTTAGAAATTAGCATTTAAAAAACCTTTCAAATTCACTGAAAAAACCATAGGTTTCAGACATGTTATAGTTAGGAATTTTATAATAAACAACAGGAGCATAAACCCTTAAACCTCGTTGAGACTGGGGTAATTACCCACGTCCAGATTCTCATCTACCCGTACTCTCTAGCGACCCTCTGTATTCTAGAGTTATGCATGTTTACAGCACTTTTTGAATATGACAGCCCAGTCCTGAGGATGATCCCAAATTGCTCGGATCGAAACGCCGTCGACTCCTCAGCTTAAACTGATGGCCCTATGGTTCCTTATTTTGTATATTCAAGTAACTCTACTGTAAAGAAATTGAATTCAGAACCTTTGTATATATTTTCTAAAATTCACCATCACTTCACTTTGCGCCGTCCTCAGCTGACTTCACCTTGTCACTTGCGTCGCCGTCTTCGTGTCACGTACACTTCTAAGCACCAAGTACAAGTTCGGGTTGTTCTTATACGTCATTCATTTTACGTACAGTGCTGATACAACTGTTCCATTATTTTGTTTATTTACATTATTGTATGTCATTTTTGTAAAACCTTTTTTGATCTAATACATCATAACCTTTTTCTACCTAATTCTTTCAGAGTCTTCCTTATTCCTATTGTAATGTCTTGTACATACGACTTATCTGTCTTGTTTAAATGATACCTGTTGAGAATCATTGTTGTTTCTTATAGTTAGGAATTAGCATTTAAAAAACCTTCAAAATTAACTGAAAAAAACCATAGGTTTCAGGGGTGTTAAAGTTAGGAATTAGCATTTAAAAAACCTTAGAAATCCACTGAAAAAACTAGACCTGGGCGGTAAATTCCGTTCCGTTCGCGGAATTTGCGGAATTTGGGTAATTTCGCGTTCCGCGGAGAACGCGAAATTGCCCAAAAATCTGCGTTCCGCAACTTCGCGAAATTTTTTGCTTGTTCGCGTTCTCAATATGCGTGTTCGCGAGATATTTCACCCCGAGCACGCAAGCAGCGATCCCGAACAGGAAAAAAGTATCGCGAACAAGCAATTCCGCGTGTTCGCGGAATTTCTGCATGTTCGCGGAGATTTTTTACCGTTTCACGGAGATTTGCGTAACGCGGTTCCGCAAATTCCGCCCATCCCTAGAAAAAACCATAGGTTTCAGGGGTCTTATAGTTGGCTGGACATTTCACTCATACAAAACCATTGAAATTCCTCTGTTACAGTTAGTTCTACTAACTATAACTTGCGCACCCGCAATCCACTGCTGATGATGTCACATATTACATCATTCATGACATGGTCAGTGACATCACTGATGACATCACTGATAACACCTCAAATGACATCACTGATGACATCATCCACGTGACAATCTGATTCACCTCATCATACAATAGTATAACCTTTCATCACTCAGTATAAAATATGGAGTACCATATTTGAAACCAAAGACACACCAATATAAGTTTCTAAAATCCCACGTGATTCCTATATCTACACACATCTAAACACTTACCTATAGATTCACTCATACATGCTGACAAAGATCAATAGAACACTTTCAAATATACTTATACACCTACATCAACATTACAGCAACACACCAGCATACATTCTATTCACGTATGCAGTCGTCCTACTCACTTATGCTAACAATTGATCATACTTACATTTACTCAGCTACACACTTATACAAACACCACTTCGTTTATTCATATAGATAGTAACTCATACTTAGGTGCCGATTCCGATCCTGTAAAACCCGGGTACGAATGGTCATACGGAGCAAATTCTCTGTCCCACTCGTACCCAGGAAAACCACCATACAAACCCGCAAGTACGATCCGTACAGAAATACCATTTCCGTACGAGTCGTACAAAACACCGACCGGCTAAAAAATACCCACAATTCCGATCCGGGACATCGCGTACGTGACGTCCGGACAGAGTCAGGCAGCGTTCTATGGACCAGTAAGTGCGATTCGTGCCTACGTCACTCCGTACGGATCATTTTTTTATGGCAGCTAAACACTCCCGGGAAAGTGAGGACGAAGCGATGAAGGAGCTGCAGGATGCGATGGACAGCCATGGACCCCATCCTACGTGTCATCCCGGCCCTCCTAGCCTACGACCTGGTGCACAGAAACCGACGCAGGTGCCGCAGAAGGTCAGCACAACACCCAGAGGCAAAGGGGGGGCGAGGGGCAGGAAACATAACCTCCACCAAATTTTTTAAATATCATATACTAGCCTAACATTACCTCCAGGGTCTGGTCACTTCGGGGGGCGTGTCCACCAATCCCCGCGTACGCATACCCGTCACCACTACAATGGTGGTACGGCCCGTAACCACGCCCTCAGAGCGTGGGTACGACCCGTACCACCATTGGAGTGGCGATGTAGGGGTATGCGTGGTACGTGCCGTACCCACGCCCTCAGAGCGTGGGTATGGCCCGTACCACCATTGGAGTGGTGAAGTAGGTGTACGCGTGGTACGGGCCATACCCACGCCCTCAGATCGTGGGTACGGCCTGTACCACCATTGGAGTGGTGATGTAGAGGTACGCGCTGTAACCACACCCTCAGAGCGTGGGTACGGCCCGTACCAAGCGTACACCTACTTCACCACTCCAATGGTGGTACGGGCCGTACCCACACTCTGAGGGCGTGGGTACGGCGCGTACCACGCGTAAACCTACATCGCCACTCCAATGGTGGTACGGGCCGTACCCACGCTCTGAGGGCGTGGGTACGGCGTGTACCACCATTGGAGTGGCAATGTAGGGGTATGCGCCGTACCCACGCCCTCAGAGCATGGGTCCGGCCCGTACCACCATTGGAGTGGTGATGTAGGGGTATGCGTGGTACGTGCGTACCCACGCCCTCAGAGCATGGGTACAGCCCGTACCACCATTGGAGTGGTGATGTAGGGGTATGCGCCGTACCCACGCCCTCATAGCGTGGGTACAGCCCGTACCACGCGTACACCTACTTCACCACTCCAATGGTGCTACGGGCCGTACCCACGCTCTGAGGGCATGGGTACGGCGCGTACCCCTACACCACCACTCCAATGGGGGTACGGGCCGTACCCATGCTCTGAGGGCGTGGGTACGGACCACATCACCCATACCTCTAGGGCACCAGTACATTAGTGATACAAGGCTTACACACACCACGAATGTTGGCTTAGGGCCTGGTGCAGCATATAACCAGTATATTGGGGTGTGTACATGGCCAGGGCAGCAGTGTACAGCACCAAGGGTGGGTGGGTGGGTGTCTGCCAAGGAGTCCCAGCAGTGGACATAGACATGTGAGGGGTGGGTGCATATCACTCCCAGCAGTGGACAGAGACATGAGGGGTGGGTGCAGAGGACTCCCAGCAGTGGACAGAGACATGTGAGGGGTGGGTGCAGAGGACTCCCAGCAGTGGACAGAGACATGAGGGGTGGGTGCAGAGGACTCACAGCAGTGGACAGAGACATGAGGGGTGGGTGCATATCACTCCCAGCAGTGGACAGAGACATATGAGGGGTGGGTGCAGAGGACTCCCAGCAGTGGACAGGGACATGATGGGTGGGTGCAGAGGACTCCCAGCAGTGGACAGAGACATGTGAGGGGTGGGTGCAGAGGACTCCCCGCAGTGGACAGACATATGAGGGGTGGGTGCATATCACT
This sequence comes from Triturus cristatus, assembly GCF_964204655.1. NCBI lineage: Eukaryota > Metazoa > Chordata > Amphibia > Caudata > Salamandridae > Triturus > Triturus cristatus. The sequence continues at coordinate 553,810,948 of NC_140591.1, read as the reverse complement.
CCCAGCAGTGGACAGAGACATGAGGGGTGGGTGCAGAGGACTCCCAACAGTGGACAGAGACATGTGAGGGGTGGGTGCAGAGGACTCCCAGCAGTGGACAGAGTCATGGGTGTGTGCACATCATGATCAGATGAGCACAACTCCATGGGTGTATGTACGCATCCCTAATGTTCAACTATGTTGATAGTTTCATAAAAACACATCACTGACAGCAGTGTCCCACTACCATGAGGATGGATGTCCTTCCCCCACTGCATGACACCACACATGTGGGTGTGAGGACAAATGACACATGCATACCCACCCCTGGCGGATGCAGCACAATACACACACAGAGATCATGCCACAAGACTGTATACTCATGTCAATGCCCACTACACAAAGAGAGCCAAAGGGAACACACACTGTCACGCACATCCCAGGACTGATAGGAATGTACAGGTGCCGGGACAGCCACCAAGATGTTGCATCTCATGGAAGGAATAGGGTGGACTTTCCACAGATACAATGCCCACAATTGTCAGTCAGGTGCTCAAATACCCTGCAGAACAAGTACCAAATGTGTGCTAGGCTGGGATAACACACATGCATAGTGTGGAAAATGCTGATTGTCGCCATTAAGGCATGACAACATACTCAATACACAAGTACAGTGACTAGCAAGGATGGCACAGAGGATGCAGCCGGAGACATTGCTGAGCAGGCATGGCCATAGTTGAAGGGATCCGTCACCAACAAAGGAAATTTAGACACAGGTCAGCACTACAAAAGTGCTACTCCCTGCAGGGTAGATGTCAGGTGCCACAGAGGAAGGAACAGTCCTTGGGACAATGTCTCCAAACACAAATAGCACACACGACCAAATATACCTTGCAGAGACATTGTGATGGCAGGCAGATACCATGGTCCACCCCATTAGCATCAGACGACAACTTTCTCCTGACACATAACACATTACCACCACCCCAACTCCGGGACCATCAGCCCCCACATCAATACCTGAAATGCAAATGTGTTCAAACGGAGAACCAAATGCTTTATTCAGCATTTAAATAAAAAGTAGCTAACGACACTATTAACAAAGGCACATGGCCAGTCCAGATATGAAGTCCTTGGGGGGGACACATGGCCACGTGTCTCCCCTACCTTGCCTGCACATTAGAACCTACAGGTTCCTCGACTGGGGGGGGCATCATGTGGGGAAGGACCAGGCACCGCAGGGACAGGAGGTGGAAGGGTAGGTGTGGTGGGTGCAGGGACGGATGCCTCCACCACAGGGGGTGGGGCAGCACCAAAGGTGGAGGTCAGCTCGGCGCTGCACACTGCTGCCAGGTCATCAAGCATCTCCCCTTCACCCGAAGACAACACAGGCTCAAAGGAGGGGGTGGTCGGAGTGATGGGGTGCAGCGCTACTGGGGGAGGGAGGGGACAGGGGGGGCTCAACTCCCCTGCCCGTGGAGTGCCGTTCCCGTTTGCGGGCTGGAGAGACAGAGGGGCTGAGGCCCAGCACAGCCAAGTAGGCCTCTTTCTCTGTAGGTGTGGTAGGGGAGCCCAGGGGCGTGCCTTTGGAGGGACTGGTTAGTGCGCCATGCGGCCTCGGACTGTGACTGTGCGTATGCCTGTGTGCCCCAGACCCAGTGGGTATGCCCTCATCCCCCTGAGTGTGCGTGCCAGGAGGAGTGCGCTTGCCCTTACGTGGTGGTGTGCTGGCTGTGTCTGGTGGGGTGCATGCTTGTGAATGTGTGTGTGTTCTTGGGACAGGTATGGGAGTGGGATGTGTGGATGGTGCAGGGGTAGGGGGGGACGAAGCGCTGCAGGAGACTCACTGCTGCGTCAGTGAAGAGTCCATGGACCTCAGCAACATCCGTTGGTCAGACATCGCTGATGACATGCCCTCCATGTACGACACCATCTGCGTCATCATTCGGCTCTGGCCATGGAGGACATTTAGCAGCGATGTCTGTCCAACCTTCAACTGTCGCAGAATGTCCACAGACTCTGCAGTGAAGGCAGCAGGGGGGACAGGGGCAGGGGGTGCGGTACCTGGCATGAAGGAGACACGGTGTTGCCTAGCACGGACAGAAGGGACCAGAGAAACTGGGAGGGCGGTGATGGAAATGGAGGGGGCGGTGACAGATGTAGTGCTGCTGCCAGGTGTCGTAGCAGCCTCCGCCCCCTCGAGGAGTTCAGCATCGGACCCGTCTGCGTCGTAGTCAATGTAGTCACTAGACAGGTCCTCCACCTCACTCCCCTCGCCCTCCGTGCCACTTGCTCCCGCAGACTCCGCAGCAGTGGTGGCAGCGGTGCTGGATCCCTCCTCCACATCCGTGCAGGTGTCTCCCTCGGTATCCTCCGATGATGCTGTGGGCAAGGTGAAGAGACAGAAAATAATCAGTCACCTGTATACAACAGACACATGAGTCACAATTAAAATGTCACAGTGCATATCAGGAAATGCATCATGAGTAACATCTAGAATAGTCCGCACATATGTAACCCTGCACTCCCCAGTTGGTTGACCCACCCTGACACTTGGAAACAATGGAGATCATGACACAACAGCAAATAACTTGATATCGAATTATACTGAGAAGCTAGTGTCTGGGGACAGTTGAGCACAGCAAGAATATTAATCCATGCCACCTCTTGTTCACTGTGAACGAAACAGTATTGGTGCACCCAAGGCCAAATAACACACCTCAATACTGAAGGTGTCCCCACACTCTGAGACCTGCGAGTACTTAGGAAACCATAGCCAAAAACATTGCAAACCCTTGGGACTCACAACACTTTACACAATGTACATGTTTAGAACGTGTGAATGTGCCACTTTGTGAACAGAAGACACATCTGCCTGCATGACAGAAGTCACACAATGATGTGCACACAAAATTACTTTTACACAGTCATTGTATGAGCTGGCTGCCGATTTCTAAAAAGCCACTGTAAATAATAAATGGTTTGAAGTAAGTAAATATACACGGCACCACGGTGGTCTGGATGACTTGACACTTGTAAGTTCGTATCAGCAACAACCAAGGACTTACAAACATGCAAACACACTGTGTGAACATGGATATGTATATTCAGAAGACAAGTGGTAATCAAACTGTGCCTTCCAGTGAAATGTGCCTGCGTGTCCACGGAAAGTGTAAAAGTACTTTCTTTTGCACTTCCCTGGGAGACATCTGTCATGCAGGCACAATATTGTCCTTCACAACCAACTAGCAAAAAGAAGCATAGGAAAAATGCAGACATGTTGACAAGTGTAGTCAGTGCCAAGGTACAATACTTATTGACTGAAAACTTGAATCATGCCACCTGTCACATGGCCATCCGTACTATGATGACACAGTTGGCAACACATCTGACCCACTGCCTGTCATGTGGAGTGGCACACATGTCCAAACACAGGACAATGTATTAGCTAATGGACCTGCAATGTGTCGGGATAAGGAGCACCTGCACTGAGGAGACACCCTCATGGCAAGCAAGAATGTTCACACAGATGTCAGCACACACAGACCAAACTACATAGCATCTCGACCACACACTGGTGGCAAAAATGGATGAGCATGAGCCATGTATTTCCATTTTTGACACATGCTGCAAATCATAAACATTAAACCCAGCACAACCTGACTGGGCCACTGCATGTTGAGTGTCTGTCCAGACAATTATCACACACAGGTCAGACACGGCAAGGAGACATAAGGTTTGGACATGTGTGCCTTGCCCGCACAAACCCCCCATACCTGAGACAATGTGATTGAGACAGATCAAGAAGTGATACCTCTTAATCTGGGTTTACTCCAATGTACATCACAAATTCCTAAATGTACTCCACATCACCTCGTGTGGCTGCCAACACATATTTGTGACCAACAACCATCAACAGATAGTTGTACATAGACACACAGGCACTGCCCAGTGTGAGGATGCACAAGCTAAATGGGGTCAGCATGTACAATGGGCACATGTAGCGCACTTCAGAGAAATACAAATGAGGGCAGGGAACTATGCCACAGAGGCCAAACTATGCTGAACACACAGAGAATGGGCACAGTGTTGGATGACACACATGATTCAGAGGCAAGGGTGTCTTAGGGGACTGTAGTGGGAACACAGCTCACAGCTCCATTGTCCTGGAATTATCTGACTGTAACCTGAGCTACCGTCCCTGCACTATGCATATCTCCCACTCATGCACATCATGTCTGAGGCCACAACATTGTTAATGCATGCTGCAAGTCTGTTCATTTGAAAACTCACACTCCTATGTTGAGACTCAGCATCAGTGCCAACTAACATGGACACCCAAATGACTGTACAGGACAGGGCACAGGCAAGGTAACAACACATGTCTCAGACCCCCTCCCACATGATGCAGAAAGCAATGTGCACTTGGATTAACTGGCAGCCTAGATGACCATGTGCAATAGTGATTACACACAGACCAGGGAACACATGTCATTTAGGGGAAGGGAGGAGGAACAGCCCCGTTTGACTTTGGGGGTTCATGATATGCACTGCACAAATTAACCATCGCTGTGTATCCAGGCAACTGAGCACTTCCAAAAGCTGGTGACACACAACAAACACACATGTACCTACCCCCTTCCTGCTGCAGCAACTCCTGTAACTGCCTATCCAACTCATAGAAGACCACCGCCAGGACACGCTTCATCTGTTGGGTGAGTCATCGGCCCCCGCCGTGCTTGTGTGGAGGTGAGTCCTTGAGCTGCCACCGGGCGATCCTCCGGGTCCAGCACTGGATTTCCTGCCAGCGTTTCCTCACCTGGGCGAGGTGCCGACTGCGACCCTCCACAGATCTCACGGCCCTGACGGCCTGCTTCCATATCTCCCCCTTGGCGTAGGCGGTTACCTGTGAGGATGACAAAGTGAGACAACATCACTACACCTGCTCCATGTCACAGAGACACACATTTGAACATCTTTGATCTTTAGAACAGGGCATATTATGCTGGCAACCAATTGCACCTTTCTCATAGGGATATTAGTCTATGTGGAAGCCCCAAAGCAGGACATGGCATTGAAAGTACACAGGTGGCATGAGGGGTGCAACACACTCCATGATCATGGCACACGCTGTGCATCACATGCAACACCAGGCTGATGGACAGCACCTCCAAGCAGTCACATGCCGCAGGCCACTGACGCAACCTCAGCAGAGTACACAGACACACACAGGCACAGATCAATCACCTGCCATTGGCAACAGCGGATACAAACCTCACTCTGCACATGTGCCACTTCCCTGTGGGGTGTCACAGGTGTGGTGCTAGCTCAGCAAGTCAGACACTCTGCACGGCATACTTCAACCCCTCAGATGGGTGGAGCTGTTGCATCCTCCATGCAGCTGGGGTGCAACACTCCACATAGACACTCACCCACATGACAAGGAACATTCACACTCATCAATGTCCAGGGGGCATACACATCATTTGGACACTCAGCACAGCTCCACTCAACTCACAGACATCTGTGGGTACAGTCACCTGTCACACCGGGGGGGGCCAGGGAATCAGCTCAGGACAATAGGACAAAATTCGGCATAAGGATTGGGTAGGCTGAATGTGCCATGCACTATGCAGTGAATGTCACAGTAAGCACAATGCAAGTGAGGAGTGCACACAGGAACTACATCATCCTCTGCATGGGAGACATAAGACATTCCCCCCCTGGGACCCACGCAAAAAACCATTGCATGTCTGTCACACCTGGACACAATGCAGGAAGTGACAGTCACAAAAAAGGGGCACTGTCAAAGCTAGTGGAGTCAGCACTCACCTGCTCCCCTGGTCTCCCATACAGGCTGGTGTACTGTGGGAGGATGACATCCAGCAATGCCTCATTCTCCTCATGGCTGAAAGGCTGGGCCCTCTCCACAGTCCCTGACATGTTCCCAGAAGAATCACAAGCAGCAGCAGTGGTGTCGAGTGTAAGTTAGTGCAGGCAAGTGCCCTCTCATGGGTTCTGGCTGACTTATGTCTGCCTTGCTGGGCTGTTTCATTTACAGGAGTACAGAGTGATTGGTCAGTCTCATTTGCATCCTACATTTCCTCCAATCCCTTTAAACATACCCCAGTGAGGGCCTTTGCATGGTTCAAAATTTGAGCATGATGTGAAGTCAACAACCACTTTGCAACATTGTATTTAGTTGCCAACTGCCTATTCCAGGCCACATGATCGAAAATGTGAACTTGAAAATCGGTATCCATGACAACCAGCATGCATTTAGGCCCCAATACTTGTCCCTCATGTGTCCCTTCGTAATTTAGCTATCCACACACAGGTACGGTGCGTTTCACATGTACTCCTACCGCACCAGTTGCACATTGCGTTAGCCACATATGTGTAGGACCAGTGTGTACTCGTATGTGTACGCCCTGGTTGTCCACGTATGTGTACACACTGGTAGTCCACGTACGTGTACACACTGGTAGTCCACGTATGTGTACACACTGGTCGTACACGTACGTGTATGCCCTGGTAGTCCACGCACGTGCACACACTGGTCGTCCACGTACGTGAACGACCAGTGTGTACACGTACGTGGACTACCGGTGTGTACACGTAGGTGGACAACCAGTGTGTGTACGTACGTATACGCCCTGGGAGTCCACGTACGTGTACACACTGGTAGTCCATGTACGTGTACACACCGGTAGTCCACGTATGTGTACACACTGGTCGTACACGTACGTGGACTACCAGTGTGTACACGTACATGGACTACCAGGGCATACACGTATGTGTACGCCCTGGGAGTCCACGTACGTGTACACACTGGTAGTCCACGTACGTGTACACACCGGTAGTCCACGTACGTGTACACACTGGTCGTACACGTACGTGGACTACCAGTGTGTGCATGTACGTGGACTACCAGGGCAACCACGTATGTGTACACACTGGTAGTCCACGTACGTGTACACAACGGTAGTCCACGTACGTGTACACACCGGTAGTCCATGTACGTGTGCACACTGGTAGTCCACGTACGTGTACACACCGGTAGTCCACGTACGTGTACACACTGGTCGTGCACGTACGTGGACTACCAGTGTATACACATATGTGGACTACCAGGGCGTACACGTACGTGTACGCCCTGGGAGTCCACGTACGTGTACACACTGGTAGTCCACGTACGTGTACACACCGGTAGTCCACGTACGTGTACACACTGGTCGTTCACGTACGTGGACGACCAGTGTGTGCACGTACGTGGACTACCAGGGCATCCATGTACGTGTACACACTGGTAGTCCACGTACGTGTACACACCAGTAGTCCACGTACGTGTACACACTGGTCGTACACGTACGTGGACTACCAGGGCATAAACGTACCTGTGCACACTGGTCGTACACGTACGTGTGTACGGTCCGTACACACACCCGTACTCCGGCGGGAACAACAGTGTGATGACACGGACCGTTCACACACCCTCAGAGCCTGTGTACAGTGTGCTTCACAGCTTACACAGGTGATAGGAGGCGCATACAAATGGAATGGAGGTGTCAGACTTGTGTACGGCTGTACATCAAGTCATAGTCATTCCAGTCCTACATGTGCAGGGCCTAGGTGTGTCAGGCAGTGATGTGGCACATGTCTCCTCATGTTTTAGCACAATAGATGTGTGATGACCTGTGTACACATGTCATGTGTGATGGGGCAGTATGTGGCACACTTCCCCTTCCCACAATGCACATGTGTACATGTAGTACAAACGTGTCATGCACTGCATCACTTGTATGGCACAGTCACCAACACCCGCAAATGTCCCCTGATGCCAGGGACAGGGACACTAACACCTGACATCTAAGTAACAGTGTGCCCCGATGTGAACATGTCGTGTGTGTGTCATGTGTTCCCATGAGCTTGCTGGTGTTGTTCCGTCAAATGCATCTGCTGTTGCTGCATCCAACATGTGTCTGTGTGTAGATGGGCATGGCACACATATACGCACCCCATGCTACATGTGGATTCACATGTTACGTGTGTCTGGATGCTTCAAAGATGATTTTATGACATGAGGACATATCTGCGCCGTATCCATGTCTGTGTTTTCGTGTTTCACGTGTACCCCTTCATTGCTATATGTGTGATCTGTACATTTCCAATGACATGTGACCTGTGCATCTAGCTTGCCGCCAGCAGTCTGTATGAGATGACATCCTTCCAATGCAGATTTGTGGATGTATGTCACTCCTGTGATGTCTCTGGCTGTTCACTTACACTGGCCCACAGCTAGTTCCGGCCCATGTCATGTAGAATGTGACTATCAACGGGTGTAGCTGGCTTGTCGTAGGAGTATCACATGGCTGCCATACGTGTCCTGGATGTGTAGCACAGACCTGACTCTGTATTTCGCTGATGTGTATTAGCAGTTGAGAATGTGCTCAGTTCATTGACATTGATGTTGTTAGGTACTCACTCTTCGTTCTTCCTTCCAATAATCTGCAGGGCACCGCCTCTCCCCCGACCAATGCCAGACTTGGCTGCCATGAGGGAACGTGACTGCCTAAGACGTTAACACTTTTCGCAACAGTTGATTGAGGACTTGACCGCAAAGCTTGAACAACACCTCCAACCGCGACACAGGTATCCTACTGCGCTGACCCCCAAGATGAAGGAGATGGCAGCCCTACATTTTTTTGCCACCGGTACCTTTCAATTCACCATAGCTGATGTGGGTGGCATGTCCCAGACCATGTTCAGCCGTGTCCTGCATGATGTTTTAGAAGCCATGTTGGAGCACCTGGATGATTTTATCCATTTTCCAACTCCTGAGCAGTTGACAGGTATCAAGGATGAGTTCTATGCCCTGGGAGGGATGCCCCATTGATGGGACAAATGTGGCTTTGGTACAACCACAGGCACAGGAGGTAGCCTATCGAAACCGAAAACATTATCACTCCATCAATGCCCTTGTGGTGTGTCTTGCTAACATGCTGATTTCCCATGTCTGTGCACGTTTTCCAGGGTCAGCACATGATGCCTACATCATGAGGCGTAGCAGGGTGCCAGAAATGATGCTGCGGCTGCACAACAAACGAGCATGTCTTGTTGGTGGGTATACTCTGTTTGTCCTGTATTTAGCAGTATCTTTGTATGTTACGGCATCTCCTGACCCACTTCTTTACATGATGTTTCCATGTAGGGGACTCTGGCTATCCCAATATTCCATGGCTGGTGACGCCTCTCCACAACTCCAGAACAGCTGCAGATCACCGTTACAACAACGCCCATGGGCAGACCAGGCGAGTGATTGAGCGGACGTTTTGCCTCCTGAAGAGCCGATTCCAGTGGCTCCACAAGACAGGCGGGTCCCTCCCATTTGCACCGGTGAAGGTCTGCAAAATCTTCCTCGTGTGCTGCATGCTGCACAACATGGCAGTGGAGAAAGCTGTGCCACTCATCCTGGATCCCGATGAGCAGGAACATCCACCCGTGGAGGATGAAGGCCTTGGTCACGAGGTAAGTGAGGAGGAGGAGGAGGAGGAGGAGGACATCCGGAGTCAGCTCATACGCAACTTCTTCTCATAATGGTGAGTCCCTGGGTCTGAGTGTGCACGCTTGGAGCCCTGTGTGTGTAATGTGTTGCAATGTGTGTGTCCAGCTGACTGTATGCTAAGTGACTTAGAGGTGTGTTCTGATGTGTCACTTGAGTGATGATGTCATTCCACACATTTTAGCTGACACACTCAGTTTACAACTAGCATGGTGTCAACCTTATTCATGTAGAGTACTTGACCATGCATGCAGATGACTATCTTTTTCCTGACTTCTTGCGTGTCTGTCATCCCCAGGTAGTTGCGCATGCTGTCTGCTCGTGGCATCGTTGTGCTCCTGCTATTCCTCATGAGTATTGCAACGTGTGGTGAATCAGCGTTACATGCACGGACATGGTGAGATGTCTCCTTTGGGTCAGGATTGCAGCAAGCCATTTTGGGTGTGGTAGTTGTTTGTAATGTGTGGGCACTGCTCCTGTGCAGGTTGTGTCACTATGCATAAATGTCGACTCACCATGGGGCACATGACATGTAGCATGACTCACATGAATTGATAGTCACACTTCGTGACAGTCATCTGTAATGGGATTGTGGATTGTGATGAAGGCATCAATGTGTGTAAAACTTCCCTCTGAAACATACGGGATGCTACGGGTGGACATAGTGTGGGACATCCCCATAAGAGGCTCAATGGGGAATTGCAGCCTCTCCGTGTGCAGCAGGGGATGTTTGGCTCACCCCCTTCACATGTGTGCCAGTCCAATGGATTTACAGCATCTGTGGTGTGAAGGGGGTGTCCAGTGTAGGTCCCACATGTTCATCCAAAAGACCTATGTGTCTGTTCATATTGATGTATTTCCATAGGTGTGAGGCTGAGCAATAAAGGTGTTCCTCACCCTCCAAGGTGCCTCGTCTCTGTCAATGCAGGTCTCTTGCCACTGTGCATGCGGCATCTCTGGCATAGTTGTCATAGATTGTGCATATGAGTCTATGTGTAGATTAGCAACCTGCATGCTGTTCTTCATGTATTTGATTCTCTATTGTGCATGGAGTCCATGGCTGTGTATGTGTTTTGGCATGTTGGTCCCCACAACGGGCCGTCAACACCTGCTGAGGGTGTGTTTCCTGTGCGCAGCTCGCCCTTCAGTTTCATGATCCGGTGTCCGTCATCTTTGGCGATTGTGCATCCTTTGTCTCTGGATGTGCCATGGAAAACCGGACACTCCTTCCTTTACATACACCTGTTGCAGTGGTCCTTTCTGACATTCTAGTCTTTGGGTGGAACTTGTGGCATAGTTTCGAGGACATGCCGCCTGCTGTTGCTGCCCCTGCAGCAAGGGCACACGAAGTTTCCGGATTTGGCAACACACACACATCAAAGATGCTCCTCCCTTCCTCCCTCAACCCATTCTTTTGGCTGTCATCAGCTTGTCTGTACCACAGTTGCGGCCACGCAGAGCCAAAGGCTGGACCGTCTGCACATGCAACGTGCACATTGCACGACCCTCAGGTCCTTGCATGACCCACATCACACTACAGTGTGATGTTGCAGACACCCTCCAAGCAATGTCCATCCACAAATCTCCCGCCTGCTCTCAGGCATACACTAAGCGCACACACAACACCTTTGCATGATGAGTGTGCAACTCCGACTGCCTTCCAGGCCCTGTCACACCAACCAGGTCATGTCCCTCCTACTCCCCACCGGCTCTGTACCCCAGCAAGGCCATGGGAGTGGGACTCCGGCTCCCTATCGTACACTTTTCCCGACGCTATTCGGACGTAAAAATTTCCGGCTCCTTCTCGCACCCTTTTTCCGATGCAATTCGTATGTATTTTTCACGTACGATTCGTACTTCGCAGTTTGTACGGTACTTGTACGATTCGTACGTGAAAATCTACGGATACGAGTCGTACACAAATTTTTTTTGCCGGAACGGAATCGGCGCCCAAGTGTGTTATAAAATCACTATTACAAGTATACAGTTATCCAAACTGTCACTCATAGAATCACTGAGTCGTATGTATACTTATTTATATAGAACAACTGTCACATACACTGCCTTTTATATTTCTACTTTGTTGGACATGTATCATTGAGAAATATATTTACTCATCACTACACCCATAAAGATATTCACTCACCCAAACAACTGTTTCCACATGCTTTCTTAACCTCATACACCTACTAAATCAACTATTTACACATCTTTGGACAGTCACACACCTCCCACCAAACCACACACACATTCACTCTCCCATAGAAATACTCACTTAACTAATCAATAACTAATATAGACTTTCACATAGCTAGTAACCAACTTATGCAGTAGTTTACACAACAAGAGACAGAGTGATACAGATATTCACACAGTTTAATCACTATCCCATATATTTAGTGAGACACTTTAAATTAGTCACTTAAACAGTTAATCACACTGCTAGTAAATCCTCCATCCAGACACTTATACTTCCACTCATTCTTCAATGCAGATTGCTATATATATAATACATATTTAAATATCGAACCAAACCACATTCACTGGATGATGTCATCAGTGATGTCAATTGAGATGTCATCAGTGATATCATCAGTGATGTCACTGACCATGTCATGAATTATGTAATATGTGACATCATCAGCAGTAGATTGCAGGCGCGCGAGTTATAGTTAGTAGAACTAACTATAACGGAGGAATTTCAATGGTTTTTAATGACTGAAATGTCCAGCTCACTAGACTCAATGAAAGAGGTGGGAACAGAGTGCAAGATCTTAGACGCCTTGAGTCGAAACTGATTATACAGTATAAGACCCTAGTTCCCAATGGGCATAATTGTGATGAGGAAATGGAAGTTTATTTGGGATAGGAGAGTACACTGTTCTGGATGTGTTGAATACTGCACTTATTATAAATTTTTTCTTAGTACAGCTTGGAATTATAGAGAAAAGGCCATTGTCTCCTCATTCTGTTTTTCTATGAATTCATTATCCTTAAGGTGTCTATTTTTGTGGTACAGCGTATGTTGTATTGATAATGACAATGTAATTGTATGGTAATTATATATTTTTTTTTTGTTTCCATAGAGATCTGGTCTAACATGAATGAAATGCAATTAAGCCAAAGTATCTGTGGATTGTTCCACTAAAGAAGATAATGAGTAACACTTATGGTATAACTGTTCCATATTAACAAGTGTAATGTTAAAATACCGCCTTGACGCACTCGGGTTTAATAGCAAACAATATTCTGTGTCCCGTGATTCCAGTTGGCAAATATGACACTATTACATGCTGTTTAAGATATCACCGGAAATTGGGATCAATACCGTCTTGACCCACTTGTGTTTAAAAGCAAGCACTATTTTGTATTTAAGACATCATGAGAGACTGAGATCTTATTTTGAGTAGCAATTCAGCGGAGTACTAACACTGAATGAAATGATTTACTTCGTTGTTTATGTAAATATAGTCGCATTTAAACAGTGGGATGTTTTGAACAGTCTGTTTTTACCATGAAACTCGAACCATTCAAAGATGGCAGATTTGCTATGTTAAATTCACATTGGAGTGAAGTAACTCCCAAACGTTGAGTCCGTTTTCTATGTGGATGTAATTTTTGTAATCATATGTTTCTTTATTTAAACAACACTTTATTTTGTATCACCACACTCGTGAACAAGGGAGTTAATCCCGAAACGCGTAGAGTGGGCCATCCGTTGCAAAATAAATAAGCGCATTTAAATCTAAAGAGTCCGTGGTTGCTGTCCTTGTCTTTCGTTCCACGAAGAATTCAGCTTGAATGCATATATATATATATATATATATATATATATATATATATATATATATATATATATATATATATATATATATATATATTCACTTAAAAAACCATAGGTTTCACATAGGTTATAGTTAGGTGGACATTTCACTCGTAAAAAACCAATGAAATTCCCCCGTTATAGTTAGTTCAGATAACTATATCTCTGCCCCCTTTCCACGTTTTCCACCTTTTTTCCCCCTTTCCTTTTCAGTGCGAGAGACAAAATGGCGGCCGACATTTCCTGATTTCGACCGATTCAAGTGTTGACTGACATCTAACAACCAATCAGAATTTCGCGCACGTGCGCGCACCGTGCGTGCACGGTGCGCGCGTATAGATATTTATATGCTTTTAAATGCTATTTTCTCAGGAAATACTGAACAGATTGACACCAGACCTACAAAAGGCACTTCCCTGACCTGAGGACTACCTCTCTGCCAAATTTCAAGTAATTCTGTTCAGCCGTTCGGGCTGTACCTTCGACTAAAGGTCCTATGGAAAAATGCGTTTTGGGACCCCCCTTTTTTCTCGGTCCCCGCTTGACGAATCCCCCCGAGACTTTCAGGGTAGGAGCTGAGCGGAGCGCCCCATTAGTTTTGAAAATTTCGCGAAGATTCGTCAACCGGCGCCACAGTTATTCAAAATAGAATTTTGAGATTTCCTATGGAAACACGGTCCTAACTATAACTATCTACTGGCGACCGCCAGTAGATAATATCTATATATATATATCTATATATATATATATATATATCTATATCTATATATCTATATATATATATATATATATATATATATATATTCACTGAAAAAACCATAGGTTTCACACATGTTATAGTTAGCGGAAATTTTACTGATAAAAAACCAATGAAATTGCCCCGTTATAGTTAGTGCTGGCAACTATAACTCACGCGACCGCAATCCTCTGCTGATGCTAATACTGTATTTAGACACTTATTTGCCCATGTCTTCTTCCATACATTTTTAGCTATACATATATTACAAATATTTTTTTTTATAAAGACACATATGTCATCAGCAGAAGATTGCGGTCGCGTGAGTTATAGTTGCCAGCACTAACTATAACGGGGCAATTTCATTGGTTTTTTATCAGTAAAATTTCCGCTAACTATAACATGTGTGAAACCTATGGTTTTTTCAGTGAATTTGCAAGGTTTTTTAAATGCTAATTCCTAACTATAACGTGTGTGAAACCTATGGTTTTTTCAGTGAATTTGTACGGTTTTTTAAATGCTAAGTTACTTTACGCCATTCGAGGCGTGCGCGCCCACTTAACGCAGTGCGTTCCGTGCATGGTTTTTATCAACTTTAATAAGTCCTAACTTTGGGACTCCTAAATGCCTTCTGTGAATACCGAAAGTCTTAAAGTTATAATTTTTCTCAGTTTTGGAGTAGTAAAGTTAGGAGTCCTAACTTTACTACTCCTGAACTCAGAAAAATCCTAACTTTAAGATTTCGGCATTCACAGAAGGCATTTAGGAGTCCCAAAGTTAGGAGTCCTAACTTTACTACTCCTAAACTGAGAAAAATCCTAACTTTAAGACTTTCGGCATTCACAGAAGGCATTTAGGAGTCCTAACTGTACTACCCCTAAACTGAGAAAAATCCTAACTTTAAGACTTTCGGTATTCACAGAAGGCATTTAGGAGTCCTAAAGTTAGGAGTCCTAACTTTACTACTCCTAAACTGAGAAGAATCCTAACTTTAAGGCTTTTGGTATCCACAAAAGGCATTTAGGAGTCCTAAAGTTAGGACTCCTAACTTCTGTGAATACCGAAATGAGTAAGTACCTTCTGTGAATACCAAAATGGTAGTAAGTTTAGGATTTTGTTTTAAGTTAGTTCTGTGAATCAGGCCCTAAGTATCTGGGTGGAGGATTTAATAGGTGTGTGACTGACTGTATAAGTGTCTTACTGAATACATGGGTTAATGACTAAACTGAGTGAATGTCTGTATCAGTCTGTCTGTTGTTGTGTAAGCTGCTGCATGGGTTGGTGAGTAGCTACATGAGTGTGTTTATGGGTTATTTATTGGTTGCATGAATATCTGTATGGGTGCCTCACTGTTTGTGTGGGTGGGTGGGGGTAGGTGACTTTTGCATAGATGTGTGAGTGGGTGATTCACTAGGTGTTTTGGTTCAAGAGTGCATCTGTGAATGGCTTTATAGGTGGGTGGGTGTGTGTATGGGTGTGTTTGTGAGTGTTTCAGTTTTTTAGTGGTACATGTGTGAGTAAGTACATGAAAGGCAGTATATGTTAGTGTTGGAGTATATAAATGACTATATGGGAGTGAGTGATTGTGAGAGTGCCTGTATGGATGAGTGTGTGCTTGTGTCAGTGGTTGTATAAGAGAGTAAGTATGTGTTAGTATCTGTATAAATGAGTGAGGTGGTGTGAGTATAACTGCATAGGTGAGTAAATGGCAGTGTTATTGATTCTTTACATGACTAGCTAGGTGTGTCAATAACTCTATGGATGAGTGGCAGTGTGTGAGTGTCTGTATAGGTGTATGAGTGCATATGATAGTGTGGTATTGATGAGTGATTGCATGTATGACTGATTGTATGGGTGAATTAATGGATATGTGTATACCTAGGAAAAAGTCAGTGGGTATGTAGTAACTGCTATTGGTTTGTCTATGGTTTCAAAAATGGTAGTCTATATTTTAGAGTGGGTGTATCAAAGGTTATATTAGCATGTGAGGAGGTGCATAAAATGATTACATGGATGATGTCATCAGTGATGTCATTTGAGATGTCATCAGTGAGGTCACTGCCCATGTCATGAGTTATGTTATGTTATGTTAAATTTATTTCTATAGCGCGCGTACACCCAAAGGTTTCATGGCGCTGAAGCAGTGAAGTACTAGAAGAGAGGGTTACTGGTAGGCTTGTGTGAAAAGAAAAGTTTTAAGAAGGGATCTGAAACGCGGCAGGGATAATTCAAGTCTGAGATCCAGCGGGAGGGAGTTCCACATCTGAGGTGCCAGAAAAGAGAAGGTGAGTCCGCCATGTTTTTTATGATTGAAACGAGGAGAAGTAAGAAGGTTAGATTGAGACGAACGGAGTGTGCGAGTGGGAGAATAACGAGAGATTAAGGACGAAATGAATGCAGGTGCCTTGCAGGTGAGGGCTTTAAAAATAATACAGCCCAGTTTGAATAAACAGCGTTTGGCAACTGGGAGCCAATGGAGGAACTTAAGCAGAGGGCGAATGTGTTGGGAACGTGGTTGGTGGGAGATGAGGCGGGCGGCCTGATTCTGTACCAGCTGGAGACGATGAAGTTGATAGTGGGGAATGCCAACATAGAGGGAGTTGGCATAATCTATTCGTGAGATGACCAAGGCCATGAGAACCACAGTGAGGGCCTCGGAGGTGAGAAATCTAGCGATCTTCCGGATTCTGCGTAGGTGGAAGAAGCATGAAGATGTAACTGCCCCAATCTGGGGTGTCATGGACAGGTCACTGCTGATGATCACTCCAAGGCTTTTAACCGATTTGGAAGGTGAAGGAGGATTACCCAACGAGGGGGGCCAAAAATTGTTGTCCCAGGGGTTGGAGGGGCCGGTCAACACCAGCTCGGTCTTATCTGGGTTGAGCTTAAGCTGACTGATATTCATCCAGTCCCTGATGAAACAAAGGGTGGCCTGAAAACTGGCGATAGACGCGGCAGAGGGTTTGATGTCAAAGACAAGTTGAAGATCGTCCGCATAGTTGAAGCAGACTACTTCAAACTTGCGGAGCGAGTGAATGAGAGGGACCATGTAAAGGTTGAAGAGCAAGGGTGAGAGAGACGATCCCTGGGGGACGCCGCAAGTAAGAGGAGTCTTTTTTGCAAGAAAGGCGGATAGGCGTACGGCCTGGGAACGGTCGCCCAAAAAGGAGGAAATCCATTTTAGGGCCATGCCCTGAATGCCGGCAGCTCTGACACGGTCGATCAACAGATTATGATTGACCGTGTCAAAAGCGGCTGAGAGGTCTAAAAGAACAAGGGCTTGGGAGAGATTGTGATCCGCCCCCCTGCGGAGCTCGTTCATCACGGCAAGTATGACCTGCTCGGTGGAGTGAGCAGGTCTAAAACCGGCCTGATGGGAATCTAGGAAGGAGGAGCATTCAATAAAGGAACTAAGGCATTGTGTAACATGAGCCTCCAGGATCTTGCTCAAATAGGGAAGGAGGGAAATAGGTCGATAATTGGTGAGATTAGTAGGATCAGCCTGAGTTTTCTTCAAGATGGGGAGAACCTCAGCTGCTTTAAAGGAGGCGGGGACGACTCCTGTTTTTAAGGAGTTGTTAAGGAACGCAAGCGGGAGGTCAGGACAGGTAAGGAAAGCTTCAGAAAGGAATTGTGCGGGGGCAAGGATCCGAGGGAGAGCCCGAGTTGACCTTTTTTAGGAGTAGAAGGAAGTTTTCCTTGGAAATCGGAGGAATTTGATCGAGGGACATGGTGTTTGTAGGAGGAGACCCCAGGACTAACGGGGGGGGGAGCCGAAGGAATACTTTGTTTGATGGTGGAAATTTTCTCAATAAAAAAATGATTGAGGGCGTCGCAAAGATCCTGAGTGGGTGCAGGTTTGAGGGTCACCCTGTCAGGTAAAGATAATTCATTGACAATATGGAAAATATCTTTAGTTTTGGTTGATGAGTTCGTAATTTTGTGTGAGAAGTAGACGGATTTAGCTGCGAAAATAGCTTTTTTATAATCAGTTAGCAGCTTGAGGAAGGTAACTTTGGTGCTAGGAGAGTAATTGCGTCGCCACCTGCGTTCTGCCTGTCTAACAGAGAGTTTCTGCATTTTGAGGTCTTCTGTGAACCACCGCTGTGCGTCATGAGGTCGCCTGACTATGGAGAACTTATGGGGGGCGACGATATTGCTGGCTGTACAAAGCCAGTTGTGGATGGCAGTTTCTTGGTCGTTGAGACAGTCAGTGACCGTGGGCAGGGAAGTGGAGAGTAAAGAGCAGAACTTATCTTTGTTAACCCGACTCCAATTCCTAGTTAGGATTTTTCCCGGGATAGGAGGCTTGGCTAGGCAAGGCAGATCTAGAGAGAATTGAATGGAGTAGTGATCCGACCAGGGACAGGGAGAAATAGATAAAGAGGAGATGGATAAGTTGGCTGTCCATAACTGGTCGAGAAAGTGTCCTTTAATGTGGGTAGCAGTATAAACATGCTGAGTGCAGTTTAGGCCCCTGAGAAGGTCAGTGAATTCGCGGGAGTGCGAGGTTTCGTTGGGATCAGAGGGCCAGTAATTAAAATCACCTATTATCATTAGATTGGGACTGTTTATTAAAAGGTGCGAGATGAGGTCGCCGATTAACTGGGGAAAGGAGGGCATGATATGGGGAGGTCGGTAGAACAGGGCACAAACCAGGGAAGCTAGAGGGGAGTCAAGTTTGATGATGAGACTCTCTGTAGAGGGAATAGCAGTGACAGTGAGGGCAGTGAACTGTAGCTGGTGGTGAATGATGGCAGCCACACCACCTCCATGAAGCCCGTCAGGTCTATTAGTCTGTAGAATGTAATAGCCAGTAGGAATAGCTGCCAGAATGTCAGGGAAGGAGTCGTCTGTGAGCCAGGTTTCGGAAAGAAGGAGAACGTCAGGTTTTAGAGTGTCAAGGAGGTAAAATAATTCTGATTGATGTTTGGGGAGGGATCGGGTATTTAGATAATAAAAGTTCAACTTATGTTTGATGGAGTGAGGGGAGTTAAGGATGTTAGGCGGGGGAAGAGAGGGACATATGGTGGACTGAGGAAGAGGTATAGGAGGACCGGAAAACAAAATTCCACAAGAGGAAAGCAGTTGATTTAAAAATGGCTTGATGGGCCAGGAGTGGCGGAGAGAGCATAAGTCACTGAAAGAGTATTTTAGAAAATGAGTGGCGAGACCTGGCCCTAGGCCCGGTCGGACGCGGACGGGCGCAGACGGGCTTGCCTTTAGCGCGCCTTCGTCCGCTGCGCGCTTGCGCAGGCATCAGGAATTTATGCTCCACTGGCTCTCAGCGACTAGTGCGCGAGTTGTACCCCACACTCAAGATGGCGGCCCGCTGGTAAGTGTCGTGTCCTACCGCCGTGAAAACACAACGGGGTCGGACAAGGCAAAACGATGTATGCGGGGCGGGCACTGGAACCAGGTGAGGGTAGTGACTAAGATCGGCGCATAATTAAAAGCATAGAGCAAAACAGAGTTCAAGTGGAGTAACACGCACAAATAATACACAAGTTTAAAAAGTAGAACGCTTCCAGGCTTCCGCCTCAGGAAGTACTGCAAGTACAAAGTATTACCGATAAGGTATCACAAAGAGCGCTTCCCGGCTTCCGCCTCAGGAAGTACAACAAATGCAGCGCGCTTGCGCAGGCATCAGGAATTTATGCTCCACTGGCTCTCAGCGACTAGTGCGCGAGTTGTACCCCACACTCAAGATGGCGGCCCCGCTGGTAAATGTCGTGTCCTGCCGCCGTGAAAAGTGAAAAGTGAAAAGTGAAAAGTAATATGTGATGTCATCAGCAGTGTATTGTCGGGGCGTGAGTTATAGTTAGCTCTACTAACTATAACAGCCGAATTGCTCTGGTGTTGTACGAGTGAAATGTCCAACTATCAATAACGTCAATGAAATCTATGTTTTTTTCAGTGATTTTCTAAGGTGTTTTAAATGCTAATTTCGAACTATAACGTCCCTGAAACCTATGATTTTTTAAGTGAATTTCTAAGGTTTTTTAAATGCTAATTTCTAATTATAATGTTCATTAAACCTATGGTTTTTTCAGTGATTTTAAATTATCGTCCCATTCTCAACCTGGTGAAAACTTCCAGTTTTCCAGCGATAGCTTCTGCAAACAAAATCGCCACAAATGAGGGCAACAACTAACTCTAATGATATGCAGAGTAGGCATTTCCTTGCAAAAATAACATGAAAACACCACTTCCCGATATTGTCAACGACCAGCGAAATCTGTGATGCGATCCAAAAACAGGCTATAAGCCACGTTAGCAGTAGGAATTTAACATCTGCCTTTTACTGGTGTAAAGCAGGATGACTACCTACAGTGTGAAAGGGAGCCCAGCCCAGAACCGCCTCTGAAGACCAACACATGTCATAGAGCTACTGATCATGCAGCTCCCACACCCAAGAATGCCACAACACCCACCGCCACCACTCCCAGGACGTCCCCCTTGGACCACCCACCTCTACTACCACCAAGGCAGCCCAGAACAGAACAGCGGACCTTCCCAAAATGCCACACAATAGCTGAATGTTGGTAGACGTGGGAACGAAGTATGTGTGAAATATGCAAGTCACCCATCAATAACAATGCACACAATGCCAAGTGTACTGGTAATGTGCTGGACAGATCTCACTATGCAGAGCACAGACCTCTCCATGTGTACATATACTGCTGGTGCTTGTACTGTTGTGAACAGTGGACGCAACCATAATACCTCAGGCAGTGGGGAAGATCTTAGGCATGTAGGTGTGTCGTCCCTCCCTGTAAGCGGAATCAGAACCAGAGTGGGCTGCTCCAATGTATGCCACTCTAGCATAGAAGTGTGAATAAATAGGCTGGGACTCTGGGTGTGGTTCACTTTTGGGGAGGCCAATACGTCTGCCAGAGCGGCAGCCCTCACCCTGCCATGAGGCCTCCGCCATGACCGCTGGCCTCTTCAACACAGGCACCCTTGTGAACCCAGTGGCACAGCATCACAGAGCTATGTCTGTTCAGACTACTGCCTTTGATGTACATTGCAGACAGCAGGGCTCCCAATTCAGATCGATTCCAGATTGCAGATGATGTAGTCCAGTAGGCAAGAGACATTGATCCGAGTGCTGTCTTCCCGAACCACGCATCAACGCAGGCTGCGCACACACTGAATGCTTCTGATGCCCCTATCTCAGTGCACCACAACTTATGGACCCTTTATGATAGAATATATTGTGTATAATTTCAGATCTGCTGCCCCTACCTCAGTGCACCACAAGTCATGGACCCTTTACAATAGAATCTTTTATGTATTATTTCACATCTGGTGCCCCTACCTTAGTGCAGCACTAGTCATAGACCCTTTATGATTGAATCTCTGTGTGTGGTCTGATAATTACTGCTGTACTTGTTGCCAGCACTAATCATTCCCTGAGGGTTGGCTTACACTCACCCTACTTGCATCCAGCACAGACGTCACTCAACATGTGACCCTGGTAATAAAAAGGAGCCGAGTGCACGTGCCGTACCCATTTCCACTATCAATCTAACTGTGTCAGTGTGTTTATTATGTATGCATGATGCTGACCCTGAGCTCTACCACATTACATTTTTCTGTGGGCAGCGCATGCAACCATGTGACCTCTTGCAGTGGAGAAAACTTCGGTTATCTAACTTTGTCTCGGTCATTGTATAAGTACATGTGTATAGACTGGATCATTAGAGTACTGCAAGGAGAGTATATAGTGAATTTATAAGTGCTTGGGGATTGACAGAGTGATTGGATAAGTACATATGTTGGCGGAGCCTAACCCCCGAGAACAAGCTTGGCTAATTGGCTGTCCTCCATGTGCCAAAAACTGAATTTTGGGCTTTGCATGGCACTGTATTGCTACAGTTGCAAAACTCCACTGAATGTGCAATAAACATTCATATCCACATAGATATGTCATGTGCACAATCTTTCATGTGTGGAAGTATGGCTGAATGTAGGGTCAGTGATTACCCCTACCTTCCATGTAGGCCATGTTGTAGGACTTGGGTCACAAGCTGACACGTTGGTGCTTGCGGCCTGGGTGACGGCAGCACTACAGGAACACCCGCATCAGTTGTTTCCTCATACAGCCCAGGAGGGAACCACACCCATAGCTCCGGAGTCATTCTTCACAGCCTCATGCAGTACTGGCATACGCCAGACCAGCCCACTCTGCTTACACTTACAGGGAGGGACGACAGAGCTACAGGGCCCAGGTTTTCATTGTAGTAATCTGCTGGTCACAGGTCTAGTTCTCAGTATGCCACAGCCAGTCCCTCATGTATACCTACACCACACCCATCAAGCACAGGCATCACTAGACATGTGTCCCTGCCAAAAAAAAGGGCCGGGCGCACGTGCTGGAGGCCATTTCCATTCTCTCCCATGACTTGAAGTACACAGAGTTGGTGGCAGCCGAGGCACTTTGCCCGAAATGGGCCTCCCGCCACATGGCAATAACTTGAGTTCCACTGAGTTTTTGCCACCAGAGCTGAGCGGGTGTTCTGCCTGTGTTGATGCGTGGCCTGGATACACCATCCTGGCAATCAAGACCCGATTTGAATTGTGAGCTCGGCTGGACCGCGTGTATGCCAAAGGCAGCTAGCTGTACAGACATGACTCCTCGGCGAGGTGCAGCAGCATCCGCTGGGGGCCTGTGCCGCGGAATCCAGTGACAGCTGAGGAGGTTGCTTTGGCACATGGTGGGCCCTCTTACACACCCGCCAGTGGAGGAAGGTGAGCAGAGAGGCTTGTATGCGCAGGGGCGGGCAGTTACCTCTGGGCGGTGGGAGTGGATGGCGTGCAGCAGCCTGCATGCGCAGGGGCAGTCAGACACCTCTGGGCTGTGGAAGTGGATGGTGTACAGTAGCCTAGGTACGCAGGGGCGGGCAGAAACCTCAGGACGGCTGGAGTGGATGGGGTGCAGCAGCCTGGGTGCCCAGGGGCTGGACAGGGATGAAGGCATGTGCAGTTGTATGTACTCTACCATAACTGATTCTATACTATGTTTCAGATGAGTGAGCTTGAGGGCTACAGAATGTCCCGGCACGTGGTTGTAGACACACTGGTGGCGGAAAGGTGAGCTGTGAGGGTTTTGTCCGGAGTGTTGGCACTCACTCTCACTCTCCCTCTCCATCTCTTCCTTTCTCTCTCTCATACTCTTTCTCTCTTTCTTCCTTTCTCTCTCACTCTTTCTCTCTCTCCTCCTCTCTCTCCCACTCCTTCTCTCTTTTTCTCTCTCTTCCTCTCTCTCTCTCACTCTTTCTCTCTGTCTTCCACTCACTCTTTCTATCTTTCTCTCTCTTGTTTGATGGGTGGATGACGCACAATCTTATCTTGCTTTTTGTCTTGCAGGCTGTGATTCACAGATTGTCAAACCCCCTCCCCCCCGACACAGGCCTCCTGCCATGTGGCGATGACTTGATTTCCACTGAGTTAGTACCACCAGAGCTGAGTGGGTGTGCAGCCTGCGATGATGCGTGGCCTCGAAACACCATCCTGGCAATCAATTTGAATTGTGAGCTCAGCTGGACTACGTGTACGCCACACACTGCTCGGCGCGGTGCTTTGATAAGTTCTCGGCCATTGAGATATCAAGACCCAGAATCAAATGTGCAACCTTCACGTCATGGGCCCTCTTGGACACACGCCCGAGGCGGAAGGTGAGCAGAGACGCTTGTTTGCACAGTGGCAGGCAGTCACCTCTGGGCAGTGGGAGTGGATGATGTGCAGTAGCCTGGTTGCACAGGGGTGGGCAGACGCCTCTGGGCAGTGGGAGTGCATGGTGTGCAGCAGCCTGGGTGTGCAGGGGCAAGCAGACACCTCTGGGCGGCGGGAGTGGATGAGATACAGCAACCTGGGTGCGCAGGGGCGGCACAGCGATGAAGAGGTGCAGTTGTATGTATTCTGTCATTACTGATTCTATACTATGTTTCAGATGAGTGAGCTTGAGGGCTAGAGTATGTCCTGGCACGTGGTTAGAGATACACCGGTGGCGGGAAGGTGAGCTGTGAGGATTTTGTTTGCAGTGTCGGCACTCACTTTCCCTACCCTTCTCATACTTCCTCTCTCTCACACTCTTTCTCTTTTTTTCTCTCTCTTCCTCTCTCTCTCACTCTTTCTCTCTCTCTTCCTCTCTAACACTTTCTCTCTTTCTCTCTCTCTTCCTGTCTCTCTATCTCTCTCTCTCTCTCTCTCTCCTTTGATGGGTGCATGACACACAATCTTACTTTCTTTTTGTCATGCAGGCTGTGATATACAGGTTATCGAGGGATGACACGCCATGGCTGGAGCTACTTTTATTTTGTTGTTTTTGTTTAAATCAAATGTTTTATATGTAAATCCATAGATGACTGATTCTTATTTGTCCAACCTCACATGCATCCAGTGCGGCCTGCCCAGAGCACGCATCATCGCAGGCTGCGCACACGCTCACGTCTTCACGTGCCAATAACTCAGTGCACTACAAGTCATCACCACAGAGCCTTATTAAGGGAGAATTCCTTAGACAAAAGACATTGCTACCAGTGTGGCCCGCATGGACCACGCATCATCGCAGGCTGCGCACACGCTGAGTACTTCAGGTAACACTAACTGTGCAGTTCAAGTCAACGACACATGGCTGTGGGCCCTTCCGGACTGCTGCCTCCGGCCTACAATTTCACAGTCCTGTAGGTAACTAACTATAACGTTATCCATGTACAAAAGAGAAGGTGCACCAAAATATAAGTCAATGTCCTCCAAGTGTATCCAAACAATATCCTTTTAGTATCCTTGCTTAAATCAGTTATAGCTTTAGTACAATGACCAAATTCATCTTGCAAGTCCAAAGGAACACTGAATGGCAGTCTACACTGCGAACACCAGAGCTCACAGTTCGAATTCAGTTTTGATTTATTAATTGCAGAGTGAACTGTACTCTATGTCCTCGGATTTTGTCAAGAGCAAGTGACAAAAAGCATTCCTCGATGTCTCCGCTGACTACTGCCTTCCATCTACACTGCGGATAGCAGGGCTCACAATTCAGATCGAGTCGCAAATGCAGATGACGCAGTCCAGTTGGAAAGACACATTGCTCCCAGTGTGGCCCACCTGCACCACGCATCATCGCTGCCTGTACTCACACTGAATGCTTCTGATGCTCTACCTCAGTGCATCACAACTCATAGACCCTTTATGATAGAATCTTTTGTGTATGACTTCACATCTGCTGCCCCTATCTCAGTGCACTACAAGTCAAGGATCCTTTACGATAGAATCTTTTGGGTATTGAATCACATCTGGTGCCCCTACCTTAGTACAGCACAAGTCATGGACCCTTTATGATAGAATCTCTGTGTGTGATTCAATGATTACTGTTGTACTTGCTGCCAGCACCAACCATTCCATGAGGGCTGGCTTACACTCAGCCCACACGCATCCAGCACAGGCATCACTGGACATGTGACCCTGATAATAAAAAGGGGCCGAGCGGGCTCGTACCCAGTTCCACTATCTAGCTAACTGTGTCCGTGTGTTCATTATGTAGGCATGATGCCCGTGGGCCCTACCACATTCCATTGTGCTGTGGACAGCACACACAACCATGTTACCTCTGGCAGTGGGGAAAACTTCGGTTTTGTAACTATGTCTCGGTCATTGTATAAGTACATGTGTATAGACTGGATCATTAGAGTACTGCAAGGTGAGTATATAGTGAATTTATAAGTGAGTGGGGATTTGTGGAGTGATTGGATAAGTACATATGTTGGTGCAGCCTTACCCCCGAGCATGAGCTTGACTCTAATTGGCTACCCTCCATGTGCCAAAAACTGAAATTTGGACTTTGCATGGCCCTGTATTGCTACAGCTGCATCACTCCACTGAATATGCAATAAACATGTATATCCACACAGATGTGTCAGGTCCACGATCTTTCATGCGTGGAAGTATGGATGAATGTAGGGTCAGTGATTCCCCCTACCTTCCATGTAGGCCATGTAGTGGGACTTGGGTCACAAGGTGACACATTGGCGTTTGCGGCCCGGGTGGCGGCAGTACTACAACAGAGACACCCGCATCAGTTGATTCCTCATACAGCCCAGGACAGAACCACACCCATAGCTCCAGAGTCATTCTTCACAGCCTCACGCAGGACTGGCATACGCCAGGCCAGCCCACTCCCCATATGCTTACAGGGAGTGACGACAATGCTACATGGCACAGGTTTTCATTGCAGTGATCTGCTGGTCACAGGTCTAGTTGTCAGTATGCCACAGCCACTCCCTCACGGCTGGTTTACACCCACACCACACCCATCAAGCACAGGCTTTACAGGACATGTGACCCTGCCAATAAAAAAGACCGGGCACACGTTGTCTACGCCATTTCCATTTCAGACTTGCTGTCACCGGATGCACTGCGGCCGGCACAGGCACACCGCCATGGGACTGTGACTTTCAGTACACTGAGGTAGGGGCACTGTAAGTGCTGAGCGGGTGTGCAACCTGCGATGAGGCCCCATCCCGGCGGTACGGACAGGTCAGATTTTGTGTGCCCTGCTGGACCGCAGTGTGGGCCTGAGCCATCAAACAGCGGTGGCGTACCACCACATGGCGTGGCCTCGCTGGCTTCAGAGTTAGTGACACCCCAAGAGCTGAGAAGGTGTGCAACCTGCGATGATGACAGTGCACTGGTATGTCCTCTGCCATGGTAAAATCAAAACGCAGCACCAAATGTGAGACCTGGTGGCCTGTGGGGCGGGGATGCATGATGTGGAGGGTGCCCTGTCTGCGGAACCCGGGCTTGGGGCTTGCAGTGGCACGTGGGGGGCCCTCTTTTCTACACGCAGGTGGCAAAAGGTGAGCAGTGAGGCCTGGGTGAGCAGGGACGGGCAGACACCTCTGAGCCGTGGGAGTGGATAGTGTGCAGCAGCCTGGGTGCGCAGGGGCAGGACAGTGATGAAGGCTTGTGCAGTTGTATGTACTCTGCCATTACTGATTCTATACTATGTTTCAGATGAGTGAGCTTGAGGGCTACATTATGTCCCAGCATGTGATTGCAGACACACCGGTAGCGGAAAGGTAAGCAGAGAGGTCTGGGTGCGCAGGGGAGGGCAGACACCTCTCGGTGGTGGGAATGGATAGTGTGCAGCAGCCTGGGTATACAGGGGCAGGCAGACATCTCTCGGCTGCGGGAGTGGATAGTGTGCAGCAGCCTGGGTGCGCAGGGGTGGGACAGCAATGAAGGCGTATGTAGTCATATGTACTCTGCCATTACTGATTCTATAGTATGTTTCAAGTGGAGTGAGATTGAGGGCTGCAGTATGTCCTGGCACGTGGTTGGAGACACACCGGTTGCGGAAAGGTGAGCTGTGAGGGTTTTGTCCGGAGTGTCGGCACTCACTCGCCCTCTCCATCTCTTCCTTTCTCTCTCTCATACTCTTTCTCTCTTTCTCTCTCTCTTCCTCTCTCGTTCATACTTTCTCTCTTTCTCTGTTTCTCTCTCTCCCACACTTTCTCTGTTTCTCTCTCTCTTCCTCTCTCTGACTCTTTCTCTCTTTTGGTCTCTCTTTCTCTCTCTCACTCTTTGTCTCTTTCTCGCTCTCTTCTTCTCTCACTCAATCTTTCTCTCTTTCTCTCTCTCTTTTGATGGGTGCATAACACACAATCTTATCTTACGTTTTATCTAGCAGGCTGTGATTCACAGATTTTCTAGAGATGACACGCCATGGCTGTACCTACTTTCATTTTGTTGTTTTGTATAAATAAAATGTTTTATATGTAAATCCGGAGATGATTATGATTCTCATTTGTCAACCTCACATGCATCTTGGTTTTTATAACTGTGCGACATCAGCCGATTTGTTACATTCCAGATTTTGGAAGGTTGCTATCACATTTGTGTGTGGGGGTGGACGGGGGGTCGCGTCTCCAAACTTTTTTCTTTTTAAACATTAATTTTCATTAATTTTATTTAAAGGGGGCTGCATGGCCCCTCCTCCCAGGCCACTTCTAGCCCCGGGGAGCCCATCCCCCAGGGCCTGGCCTCTCTGTTGGAGACCGTAAGGGAAGCCCTAATGTCCCCACAGTCCAGCCAGCTCCCCGACTCCTGCGGAAGCCGGCATTGCTTTTGGGCAACGTGAGCTGCTAACATGCAGCTTTTCTTGCCTAAAAGGAATTCTCCTTCCTTTATTGAAGCAAGATGAGGTTTTTCTCCTCTCGCTTTCACGAAGCAAACCACGGTTTGCTATCAGAAGGTGGAAGCCATGCTCCCGCCCTGTCATAGCAAAGGACAATGGCCCGGGTGCCCACCCCGGGACATTGCAGAAGCTGGCCCTCGGGGGTGGCGGTCCCCAGGGCCATCAAGCGCTCCAGGAGGGGGACCGCATGGCCCCCCTCCCTCTATTTTCAAAGCCCCGGGGAGGAGGAGGTCCCCGGGGCTTCGGGGGGCCCGTGAGGCCCACCCTGCTTATTTAATAAAAACCCCAGAGGGTGGTGTTCCCCGGGACTTGGGGTGGCCTCGGAGGCCCCCAAACAATTACAAAACAAGCCCTGGGAAGGTGGCACTCCCTGGGGCTGTGGGAGGGCTGTGTGTGCCTCCCACACCTAATTTACATGGGAGGTGGTGGTCCCAGGGCTGCGGAAGCCCCACAGGGCCCCTCAATATAATTATAGGATTTCCCCCAGAACCTAGCCCATCCGGGGGCTCATTTAAATGAAGTGGGTCCGGATTTGCGCACCCAGCGTGCATTCTGATGTTTTTTCATAAAATGTTTAGGCCTGGGGGGGCCTTGTCGAACCCCCGTGAGCAGGACTAGGTGGTCAGGGTGTTTCTACCCTGCCTCCTTTTCTTCTCTTTTAATCTTTTTTCAACTGTTTTCTTGTAACTTCTTCTACCGAGTCACAAGATGGCTGCCAACACTTCCTGGTGTGGAGCGTTCACAGCCAATCACAGTGAAGCTCATGGTCGTGGCACCCAATCACAGTGAAGCGCACGGTTGGGAGGATGTGCAAACCCACTGCTGCCTCAGATATCAAAACTTTTATTCTTTGAATTTCTCAGCAACTACTATACAGATTTACACCATTTGAAATAAAATCACTTTCTGAACCATGCCCTACCTTTTTGCCAAATTTGGTGTAATTCCGTTAGACAGTTCGGGCTGTAGCCTTTAATCAAATTTCCTATGGAAATTAACATGGAGAAAACACTTTTTGGAACACCCCTTTTTTCTCAGCCCCCACTTGACGAATCACCCCCAACCCTTCAGGATAGGAGCTGACCTTTTTTCTGGGTGAATTTTGGGAACATTCGTCAAACAACGCCAAAGTTATTAGCAAATCAAAAAATGCTTTTCCAATGGAAACCAGGTTCTAACTATAACTACCTACTGGCGACCGCCAGTAAGTAACATATATATATATATATATATATATTATTTAAAAAGTCTCACATAACTACTCACCAAATAGAAAAGAAAAGGTAAAAACAGTGTAGTAACAATGGAAAACCATAAACACACACACAAACTCATCCCAGTTTCTTCATTGAGCCCTGAGGTTGGCATAATACTTTTAACAAGAAATTCCATCTTCTCACAGAAACATCTCTTCCCTTAAATAAACCATGCTATTATCATTATTATTGCTCTAATAGATGTTACAATTATGTTTTATATATGGAAAAAATACTATTCCTTGCAGATTTTAGGGATAACGCAATTCATAAAGCAGGTTCATGGTCATGGATAGGCAAGATGCTGAAGCCAAATGCTTTGTGACGGTCTTAGAACGTCTAGGTGACGCAATATGTCTAATAGTATTTAGAAAAGGGGTATTTTTTTCCTAGTAATAAATAGGCCTTTGGGCTTTTAAAAGAGACCTTTTGCAATAAATGCTCTAAATTCCCCAACAAATGCTTTTTGTGGAAGGGAATGGTTGCTTAATCCTCCTGCTGTTTTCTCCCTATCCTTTTTAGATCTATTTTTTGTTACTTTATTCTGTCTATGTGCTGCTAAGTACTTGCAGTGCTGAGCTCAAAGCTTTCACCTGTTTTTCGTTCCGTCTTCCACTTCCCTCTATAGTGAAATCTGTGCTGACCTTTATGGAGTACTGTCGCTCCATGGAGACAGCACATGGATCTGGATGTTAAAGTTACTAAGCACAATCTTCCCCCCTGCTACAGTGATGGCAGCCGTTGTGTACTATGTGTGCATAGTGATGTCACTAATTACACATAATAAAATGTGACACACAAGTAGACGTGTTACTTTCTTATTACAAACATGTTCTGGCATTAAAAAGTGTCTGCAATAAGAAAATAAAGCACAAAGCATTATTAGGAGACTACAGAGTCCCAAACAGCATCATGTATTATTATTATTATTACACACAGGTTGACAAATTGTAGCTTACAATATGACCATATGTTGAGGTGGGATACATTTTCTTAATAGAACCCACTACCTCGATAGTCACTCATCCACTAAGTGTAGTTTCTTCACAGTAGGTCATACTGCCTTTTTTATCTGCTGACAGCATCTTTAAAAAATACATGACTATTATGTATGGTGTAGGAGGTTGTGGACAAAACTCACAAGAATCTGTGATGTAACTGCATTAAGGTGTTCTTAATTCAATGTTATAGATGCCACATAATGTATCGTAGGCCAGCAGCATTAAGCCCATTTACACTTTATTTGAAAAGATAATGCCAGGCATAGAAGTACAAGGTTCAATAATATATTACTTCACTTTCCTCATTTTGTGACTAATGTAGGTAAGTTGGTAGTTGGTGCAGCTACCTTGGCTCCGTCAAGTAATCATATAAAATATTAGACTGTATGGGCTGTATTTCTTTCTCTTGGATACCATTTTACTCTAAGATTGCCAGTAATTCTGAGTAAGTTGTGACCTTCTCTAATATGATACACTGCAGCCTCGTGTGGATAAAATGTATTTGAAGCTCGAGATTCCTCATGCTGGTCTGCTAAACACTTGCACATTAGAAATAATAATTTTAAGGTAATTCATCTAGTGCCCTATATAAAAATGTGTTCACAATTTAACTTTTGCTCTTCAATGCAATCTAGAATAATATCCGACTGTGACTTAGGAATGTCCAAGGTTTTCAGTTGAGTCTGGTAAATGATCAACTACGTTATCGCAATTTCCTTTTTTTTTGCATTTTTTTTGGTACATGCTCTAAAGCATGTAATATTGCAATGTACTAAAAATGGTGCTTATTTTACAGTCGGTTATATCAATGCATTTTATTAAAGGCTAAATATGAGGTCAAAAGTATTCATCATTTCTAGGTAAAAACACTCAAGGACATTGTTTTTTTAAACGTACATAAATATCAAGACACAAAACTGTGAAGTATGTGGTGTTGTGAGCAAATAATACATAGACCAAGGGGTATATTCACAAGAACGTGTGCTAAACATCTCCAAAAAATGTTAACGCAACTTTACTCAGCACAGCCAATCACGGGAATATAACCCCGTGTCAATGTGGAATTCACAACACGGCGGTACCATGCGATAGTCTGCCGAAAACACAGCCAATGTCCGCGGTACAACCACCTCGACGGAGATAAAAGCACAAACCTCAACACGAAAAAACATGCGTTGGGCCAAAGCGCTATGAGGAAATTAGCGATAAGCAGCGTCAGGCCTGCAATACACACATGGCAGGTGGGAAAAATCACTATAAAAGTAGAAAAAAACACTCAAACACAAACAGACCAGCACCCACGCACCATGGAGGCAGAGGACGAGCGCAACCGCACAAGCACCCCAGACGACCAGCATGGGACCTCGGGGACAGGGAAGGGCAAGGACAAGAAGAAGAGGAAGATGAAGTTCAGTATGCAGGAAAACAGGATCCTAGTCACGGAGGTGATGGAACACCATCAACAACTGTTCGTAACCTCCAACGTTTCATTAGGCACCAAAAATGGAATATGGCGGGACATGGTGGACAAGGTGAATGCCGTCAGAGATCACAAGAGGTCAATGGACGAGGTCAAGAGGCGATGGACTGACATCAAGCCCAAGACCAAGGATAAACTCGCAGCCAACCAGAAGGCAGCAATGCAGACTGGATTTGGGAGCCCGGAGCCACAGCTTGTGCTGGATGACATGGAGGAGCTGGTGTCGACAGTCATCAGTGTGGAGACTGTGGCCGGAGTCATGGCACCGGACACTGCTCGACAGAACACAACACAACCGCAACAGGGTGAGTGACCACCAGGTACTGGGGGGATGGGTGGAGATGGCCACAATGGCACAAATGCACAATCAAGCAGAGCACAGTACACACCCACAATGACCCTGGGTCATGGCCCTGATCTACAGACTGTCACAATGTACAATGCCATGCTGCATGTCAGCATGTACCATGCGGCTACATACATGTGGACACATTGTAATACACCATCTTTCCCTCACATTGCAGGGGCATGGTCAATACCTCCTGCAGAGCAGTTTCAGCCACTCTTCACTGATGACAAGGAGGACACCCCCAGCATTGACACCCAAGCCCTCCAAGACATCA
Organism: Triturus cristatus; assembly: GCF_964204655.1. Taxonomy (NCBI): domain Eukaryota; kingdom Metazoa; phylum Chordata; class Amphibia; order Caudata; family Salamandridae; genus Triturus; species Triturus cristatus. Next base: position 553,778,291 of record NC_140591.1, on the reverse strand, counting down.
TGGACATCATCCACAACTCACCTCCAGGATCAGGTCAGCCCAGCTGCATCGATGAGACCCCACCCACTACCCAAAGCACCCAGCAGGAGGCACCCACAGCCCCGGCAGTCTCCCAAGACCCCCAGGAACAACACAGCCTTCCAACGCCATGTGCTGGAGGACCAGAGGGAGATGGATGAGCATCATGGCTACCAAACTGGATGCCATCCATGGGTGTATAGGCCCGCTCCATGGTCTCCAACAAGCCCTGAATGACCACCACACCATCCACATCTCCGCCCCCTGGTATGTCAGTGCCTCACAGTGCGGCAGGCGTATCCACTATGGCACCTGTTTCACTGCCACACAGTGCGGCCAACAATCCTCCTCTGGCCCCTGATGTGTCAGTGGCACACAGTGCCACAGCCGGTACTGCAACACTCACAGGTGGGGCAGAGCACACACCTGAGGACGAGGACGTGGATGGGTTTGAGTTCAGAAGGAGGCACTAGCATTCATTTACACCACCTGGCCTGTTTCTGCTTGGTGCTGCACATGGCCCCATGAACTTCCACTGATCCCCGATACACTCCGCTGCACTCACCTTGGACCGTGACATGGACTGCCATTTCCTGTTCGATGACCAATGACACGGTAACCAGACTGCGGACTGTACCCTTCCTCTTCTGCAGTACTTGTCATCCCCGGATGGACTCTGGCTGGCCCTCCACGGGCCCATATTGTTTGGTCTGCTTGGCATGGTGTCATCATGCGCTTTTTGTGGCTCTTGTGTCGTGCATGGTATGAGTATGTCTGGGGGAGGGGTGGAAGGGGGGCTGGGGGTGGTGGCAGTGGGTGTTGTGACCCTCATGGGTATCGGAGCTGCATGATCCTTGTCTCCATGGCATCTGTGGGTCTTCAGGTGTGGCTCTTGGCTGGGCTCCCTTTCATGCTGCGGTTAGACGTCCTGCATAGCACCAGCAAAAGGCAGGTGTTAAATCCCTGGTGCTACCGCAGCTTATCGCCTGTTTTTGGTTCACTTCGCAGATCTGGCAGTTCGTTGTGAAAGTGGTGTTATGTTTTTTTCGTGTGTTTTTGCACTGGAATGCCTACTCTGCATCTCGCTAGGGTTAGTTGGTGGTGTCCACCGTGGAGTTACATTTTGGGGCAGTTATCGTGGGATTACTGGCATTGACTACAGTTTGCACTAGCTTGTGAATGGGGTGTTAAATCTATCTCCACTTTTGATGCCTTAAGGTGGAGATAAATCAGAGATATGTCCTTGTGAATATGCCCCCAAATGTTAATTATCGATAATAGGCGTGAGCCTAAACAAAATTTGCCTGGGCCTAATTTTGCATCTTGCATAATCTCCAGCATTTTATGTTTTGCAATTGATGTGCAATATCCGAGGTTAATCCATTACGACAGAATACATAAATGAGAGGTCCACTGGGATAAAAAATAAATATTGTGGGAGCACAGAAACAACACAATTGACCCAAATGCGAGTGCCAGTTCTTTTATGTGGCCATCAATCAAATTAAACTTGAAATGATTCTTTTACCATAGCGGACTGTTCGGGTAAATTTCTAGCAACAAATGAATTTTTGTTTTCCCAGCGTTAGTAAAATTGAGTAATGCTACTCTACATCCATAATCAACAATACTCTTCCTGTCCTCAAAATGTCTCGCTGTGCTTTGTTAAGCCTCTTCTTATTTTAGATTTGTAGTTTGAAGAGAAAGCATCACTCTTCATTTTTCTGCAATCTCTAATGCATCATTCAACCTTGGAATCATCACTTTTTTTAAAAAAATCAAGTAATTTTAATGCAGTACTTTGCAAAATATAATGGTGGAAGCCTGAGGTTATATATATATTGTTTCCCTTTTTCTTGAATTTATTTGAATTTGTGTCCAGATCTCTCATCGTAAGGTGTATATTTTTTACATTATTTTTAACTCTATAATAGAGGTATATTTTTTTAATTTTAAGAGTTTGTGGGAGGCTTTGTATAAATGCTAAATCCAATTTGTTTTATGTGAATGGGCCTGATGCAGAAAGTGTCAGGCTGGCTCTATGTGTCCAGGCCCAAATATTTAGACATTTTTCATTGTTATCAGCTACCTTCTTCACTATGGGCTTATCCACCAATTTGAGTGTGTGTGTTTGTGTATTTGCCTGATGATTTGAATAATGTGCTTTTCTTCAAATATCCCAAAATATTATACAGGGATTATTGTTTTATATGCCTTTTTATGTTTGGAATAGTATATGTTAATCTTTTCTAAATTTTTCATGTTACTGTGCTATTATTACATTTTATCTGCGTTCTTTTTTTACATTTATGATTCTGTCCTCCTTGTAGTCTTTACAGGCCCACAGTTAGCTTCAGAGTCATTATGGGTATATATTTTGGCAATGTTTTCCCTGCAAAGTTGCAAGCTCGGGAAGAAGGAGCTCCAGGTAAGGTAGGGCAACCATTTTAACATTATTCTCCAAGCCTCCTTCTTTGCTTGGCATCTAGGCATCCAATGTTTTGTGGAGTTTGTGTATGTGTGGCATATCATCTGAGTATTCTTTGTTCTTCATGCGTCCTCCATTCTTGCCATGTGATCACCCACTATTTCGTGGAGCTAGCGTATATGTCTGATTATTCATTGTTTTATGCCACTTTTAAAAGCTTTGGACTAGGAGAATCACTGGCTAAAGGCCACATGTTAGGCCCATGGAAGCCTTTTAAAAACTATTTAGGGGAGTTCCACTGATGTGGTTATCTAGGCAGGTTCCAAACCTCTTCATGATAGGGGACAGTAAGTAAATCCTTTAGTGTGGCTCTCTTCATTTAGACTGGGGTTAGACTTTAGCACAAACCATATCAGGTAGAGTCCAGTGGAGACGAAGAAGGGCAAGTGGAGTATCACACAAAGACAAACAAATACAGTAAAGGAACATTAGATACAGGGAGAGGGTATGATTGCTGATCAGAGCACCCCATTCATATCTAGGAGGGTGGCTGGCTTCTTCATCTGGGAGATGAAGTAAATTACTCTGTCACCGGATGGAGGTGCCACCCGCTTATTTTAGAAATGTACTGCCAAGCTGGCAGTCATTTCCAAAGCATTGACAGGAACCACCATTAGGAAGGTTCACATCAATGCTGTTTACAGTTAGGTGCAGGGTATTGTCAAAATGAACCCAAAGTGGGATTTCTTTTTTTTAAATAAAAAATGAAAATAATCCCTTTGCCATGGGAATCCTCTTCCATGACGAGTTAAGGATCCAGCAGTTTTCATTGCCCCTTGCCGCCATGGTTTTCCTGCTGGCGATGGGCAGTAAAACTGACTGTCATAAATGCTCTGTCCCTGCTGCAATCTGTAGCAGGGGCAGAGCTATGCCAGCATAAATTCCTCGGTTTGGACGGGAGGAGGGCTTTGCGGTCCAGCTCTGGCGAGCATTTACTTCATGTCCTAGGTCACGTTAAAACTTCCGGTTCGCGGCATTGTCCGTCTTCCTGACGCCTGACTCCTTGCTTCGAGCACTCATCCTTGTCATTCTCCTCGGCATTGCATTCTTGGTGGAGGCCTCTCCTACAAAAGAAGAAAAAAACAAAGAAACATTTCAAAGGCGGTAACACAGTTGTTTTAATGAAAGGACTCTAAGATTGGTTTATGCAAAGCATATACTTATCTGAAGGGATCTCTGTGGCGTACATGGGCATCTGCATTGCTTTTGTGGCATATTTTCGGGTTGTAGGAATCCGGAGCAGTCAGCCTTATGAACTCCTAAATGCAAATGCACATTGCTAAGTATGCTTTTCATAACCGTAAAACAGACATGGAAATGTCTCTGTAGAGACTTTCTTCAATGTCAGATCACAGATCTACTAACATGTCACACAAAGAAACATAGTAAGGCATCTTTCTGTTCTGCATTGCATGAAAAGGAGACTTCAGAAATGTGCCATATTTTATAAAGGCATTTCTGCTTCATCCTTTCGCTGTTGCACTGTGTGCTGCCTAGTGGCAACCGAGGCTCCCTTGCACCATGATTCATTACAGGCAGAATTGTTTTTGTTCAAGACAGGGACACCTTCCTGCACAAAAACAATCCTTAAATACATTTTCCGGGGGGCTGCAAAATGGAAACACTTCAAGAGGCCTCTGACGGCCAAGGCTACTATCCGTAAGAAATCCTGCAGACTTTATCATCACACTCACCTGATTCTATGCCATCCTGATCCACCTTGCTCTGGGGCACCGCCTGCTTCATCTCCAGGCCTCTCACACCACTGTTGGGCCGGGATCTGCCGCCGGGCCTAAGCCCGGAGTCCAGGCACGTTGGCTGGCGCGGCCTGGCCCATTGGATCCTCTTGAAACGCGGCCTCCTGCCTGGCCCAGGCCTTCCCTTTGTGTGGGTGCCGTTTCCTTGTTACAGGCGCTCTCAATGGCAGCTCACCTCCACCTCACCCTTTGTGACTCCGCGCTGCCTGCTGCCCCCCTCCTGCACGGCCTCCTGGCTTCCCATGGCTTTCTGCTGTATCCAGCGGGGGCGTCCCAGCCCTCTCTGCGACCCGGCCTCCCAGCTGCCTTACTGCTGCCTCCTCATCACAGCAAGGCCCCCTCTGCCGCTTCCCGGCCTGGCACCCGGCCCTCGGCCCCTTTGTTGCATTGTCACCTTCTCCGCCTGCCTGTGATGGAGGGCCATGCCTGGCGTCCCTGCAGCCCTCCTGTTGACTCCGGTGCTGGCTGGGGCCGACCTGGTGGGCCTCCCAGTCCACGGCCAGCTGTCCGTGTCTTCGGCGCCCATTGGGGATCCATACCTCGCTTTCTATGATTGCTCCTCTGAAGGCTCACCTCATGCGCCTCTCCTGTCGCCCCAGATGTGTTCTTCAGCTGTGGGGGCTGCGTGGTGGAGTTGGGTTTGTGCTTGCCACACCACGGGCCTACTCTCCAGCACGATCACTGGATCACCGCATCTGTGCCACACCCGCTGGTCCCGCTGCTTTGGCCCCATGCCGCAGGCCCACATCCCCCGCGCTTCCCCGCTGCCACTACCCCTGTGGCTACACCACTCCCTGCAGCGAATACTTCTGGGCGGCCTCCGCTGATAGAACTACTCACCTGACTGTATCTTGGTTCAGGGCTCTCTGCGCCTCCTCAACAGCCCAGAGTTGCTACTCTGCTGCCTCCCCTATCACCCATATGCCAGAGACGGCGGGCCTGCTGGGACATCCGCGGCAGCCTGTCATTTTGCGGAGCACTGCCCACGGCTTCCTCGCAGCTCCCCACATCTGGCTTGGCTGTGGCCTGCCTACTGTCGGCCTGCACCACCGCCTCTTTGTCTCATTGGCTGGATCCTCATGGCTCTCACTAGGTCATTCTCCCTGCCCCTGAGGGCTCTGCCTGACTGTCTTTACTTCCTTGGCCCCTCCTTCTGGGTGGCAGACTCTCTCACCTGCCCCCTGCCCAGCCATGGGGAAGACCGACCCCAAACAGCCGAAGATCGCCTTCAACCAGCGCCGACAAATGCTTCAGGATGGTGCAGTCGCAGAGGGGGGTGACCCGGCTGCTCCCTCGGAGATGGCCTTGTCGCGGGAGGATGACATCAAGTCCATCATGCTGGAAGTCAAGTCCGCTGTCACCGGTATTGCGGTCCAGCTTGAACAATTGTCATCCCGTCTGGACACAGTCAAGGCCCATGTTGATTCTCATGATGCTCGCCTGCTGCACGTAGAAACAAGGGTCTCTGATGCTGAGGATGCCGCCACTCAGGATCGTAAAAAGCTCCTTCAGGTGGTCAAGATTCTGGAACTGATTCGGACAAAAACGAGGATTTGGAGGTGAGTTCCCGTAGGAGCAACCTTCGCATCACGGGCGTGCCTGAATCCACCAACATCTCATATATGGAGGACTTTGTCGAACAACTCATCCGCAAGCTTTTTGGAGACGTCCTTTCCCCTGTATTTATTGTTGAACGTGCCCATCGCTCCCTCAGCCTCGCCCCAGCCCGGGCCTGCCTTCTCGCCCAATCATTGCCAAAATCCATAATTTAAGGGACCGTGATGCTGTTATCCTACTGGCCAGGGAGAAGGGCGAGATCTGACATCAGGGTAACTCCATGTCCTTCTACCCTGATTATACCCTGGAGGTGCAGGCTGCTCGCCGTGAGTTCCTCCTGGCAAAACGGATTCTCCAAAAGCATGAAGCCTCCTATTCCCTGGCATATCCCGCTAAGCTACGTGTAAGGCAAGGCGCAAAGATGCTCATCTTACCGGATCCCAAGGATGCTTTGGCCTTTGCAAAGAAATTGGACAAATCGCATCGATCCTCTCCTGCGAATTCACAAACTATTGCAGAATGTAACCTAAGCGACAATGACTGACACAAAGTGCACCATTAATCTACCAGCTACCTCTCTCTCAGGTTGCTCGTACACCTGATTGCTATTGGCCTACGTAGCATTTCCCTTCCACACAGGGCTCCTGTTCCGCACAGGTATGCCTCAGGTTGGGTGCCCTTGTTCCTCTGGCACCCTTTGACTATTGTCAAGCTCTGATGTTATGCTATGTGTACTGTTTGTCACTCAGGTTTGTAATTTGTATTGAGATCCCTGGGTTCACGTTGCCTCCTACATCATCTGTGTTCATTTCTTCACCTTTGGCATGGTGATCTTTACTTCTTGATGCCCTTTTTTTGTTGTCTGCTGTCACAAAAGGCTTAGCCACCCTGCTTTTCTGGCAGGGGTATATGCTGGACGTCACCATGCCCCCATGGGATAATTCCCTTCACAGATATGGACTTTTTCTTCCTAGTTGTGGGTCCCTGGTGTGGGAATGGGTGGTACCTCAGCCTGATTGGGGGGTTGGTGTGGGTGTGGTGTGGTGGGACATCCTGGATTTTTTTGTTTTGGGGGTGGGCTCGGGAGGTTGGGTGTTGGGGGTTTGGGGTTTGTGGCCTCCTTATGAGGCCCTGTTGTTCTCTTTGGCACAGGCTCATGTATCGGGCCCTTCCATGATCAGGTTCCTTTCCCCTACTATCTAGATTCCTACTGAGAGGATTGAACTGATTGACTTGTTGCCTTCTCTTGGGGACCTCGTTGTATGTCTGATTGTGCCATGTCAATGTGCCTCCACGATTATTCCACTGCCTTCCTTCCTCATTATCCATTGCACCGCTCACTACAGTCGCACACAGCTCCTGCCCCTTTTTTCACTCATTCTGGACACTCCTTCCCCTATCACAGCACCATGACCGACACCAAACTTTGGACCTGGAATGTCCGTGGGCTCAATGACCACCGCAAGTCACGTATGGTCCATGCTCACCTCTCCTGGCACAAGGTGGACATCTGTTTTTTACAAGAGACCCATCTTCTACTGGCTACCGCCTCCAGACTCCTTTCCCGACATTGGGGTGAAATAGACTCTTCCTTCTACTCCAACTACTCACGCGGGGTGTCCATATTGCTGTGTAAAGAGCTCCCATGTCAGACCTCTCAAGTGCTCACTGACCCTGGGGGGCATTTCGCAATCCTTCACGGCACCCTACAGGCCCAGCCTCTGATGCTTGCAGCGCTGTATGTCCCCAACTGCGACGACCCGGACTGTTCTTTGCACAAGTCTGGCATAACATCTCTTCCTTTGGCCCTGCTGCTCTCCTCTGGGGGGGTGATTTTAATGTTACACTGTGTGCCACTTTGGACCGGTCTGGCTCTCATGTCTCCCACCCGCGCGTGGCTTCACTCCTTAGCTCTACTCTCCCGACCAATTCCCTGTACGACGCGTGGCGTCATGCTCACCCCACTGTGTGCGAGGGCACATGTGTCACTGGTTCCGCAGCTGCTGGTCATGACTGGACTTATGGATCACCACTTCAGACACTTTGGTCTGGCTAACCTCAGTTGGTCATATGGTGCGCACTCTCTCAGGCCATGCTCCCATTCGCCTATCCCTCCGTCTTCCACACTCTCCCTGCCGAACCTTCTCCTGGCGGCTTCCCCCTAATGCACTTTGCGACTCGGCCTTCTGCGTCGAGATACAGATCGCAATTATTTTGAGCTCAACGAGGCTTCGGTGGACTCCCCATCCACGCTTTGGGAGGGGTTTAAAACCGTCATCCGCGGGAATGTATCTCCAAGCAGTCCGGTGTTCTACGCTCCCTCTGCGGCACTCTGGACAGACTTGAAAGGGAGATTAAGGTGCTCTACACTTCCCACACCCAGAACCCGCACCCTGATACGCTTGCTCAGATGTGCGGGAAACTGACTGACTTTGCCGACGAGGCTAACAGAGAAATGGCGTTTCTCGGCAGAGAGACGCGGGCGCACCGCTTTGGTGAGGGCAATCGCCCTGGAAAAAGCCTTGCCAATCTCCTTCGCCAGCCTCGAGTGGCATCGTATATCACTGCCCTCCAGGACTGGAGACCTGCCCGCACTACCTCCCCTGAAGAAATGAAGGCGCGCATCACTACGTTTTATATACGGCCAGATCGGTACAAGGTTCTCGACCAATATTTTGATACTCTTCAACTCCTCTGGCTTGACAATCCACATTGGGAATTCCTGGATGAGCCCTTCTCTAAAGAAGAGATTCTAGCAGCATGCCCGGTGACAAGGCCCCTGGTTCTGCTGGCCTCCTTCAAAAAGGCCTTCGCCACGCTTTTGATCCCTCATTTAGCTGCCATGTATAACGAATCCTTCAAAATGGGGCAGTTCCCCCCATCGCTGCGTAACTCTACTTCTCAACCCGGACAAGTCACCCGAGCAGCGTGACTCCTACTGTCCCCTATCCCTCATTAACACAGACAATAAAATGTTTGCTAAGTTGCTTGCTTCTTGTCTCCTTCCTCTGATGCCGCTCATTGCTCGATCAGACCAGTCCGGTTTTATCCCCGGTTCTGCAACCTCCCACCACCTCCGGACCATCTTCTCCGTCCTCCATCAAATTAACCTGTCGCATCCGGCAGTGGCGGCTCTGCTCGATACCACCAAGGCCTTTGATACCTTGGAGTGGCCCTTCTTGTTTTATCTTCTTCCCCGCTTGGGCTTCAGTCAGATCTTTATATGTATGTATGTATGTATGTATAGATATACTTATATGGCGCATTGACTGTCACCCAACGGGCATCCTGGCGCTTAGACTTTTGATGGAAAACCTGCACGATGTTATCAGACCAACTGCACATTTTACGCCACTCTTGGGAAAAGGTGTGTTTTCAAAGCATTTTTAAAAGTAGGAAGATCTCCCGCCCTCCTCAAGGCCAGCGGTAAAGAGTTCCACAAAGTTGCTGCTGAAAACCTAAAAGACCGGCCTCCCAACCGAGTCCTCAGGATTGTAGGGACTACCACCAGACAGGCTGTAGCAGAGCGGAGAGATCTAGGCGGAGTGTACCACAAAAACATATTCTGCAGAAGAATGGGACCTTGTTCATGAAGGGCCCTAAAAACTAAGCAGAGAGCTTTAAATTCGATCCGCTGAGGGACTGGCAGCCAGTGAAGATCCCTGAGCGCACTGATAGAAGAATCAACACGCCAGCGTGACAGGGCCAGTTTAGCAGCAAAATTCTGCACACGCTGTAGTTTTCTCACAAGAGTCGCCGGAGCTCCCAGAAGTAGTGCGTTACAGTAGTCAAGCCTACTCAAGATGGTACTCCGCACTACCTCTGGTCTGGCCTGTACTGGGAGTAGTGGTAAGATCTTCCTAAGTGTGCGGAGCAGAGCCATACACGTTACTACTGTTTTATTAACGGATACATCCAATTGAAGATTGGAGCCAAAAAATACTCCCAAATTCTGCACACAGTCTGACGATGCACTAGTACCCTGAAAGAAGGGGGGCCAAAAGTCCAATGGAAGGGGCCTGGGGGTACGGTCTGATGAGCAATGTAAAACCTCCGGTGCAAGGTGCTACTCCTGTACACTCTTCCTATCGCCCGTCTCCGCATCAATGGACAGATCTCTGTGCCCATTCGTATCGGGCGTGGCACTAGGAAGGGCTACCCGCTATCCCCTATGCTTTTCACTGTCGCAATGGAACCTCTCACAGCTCGTCTTCGACAACATCATACCCAGAGACTCATTGGTTTCGCGGCTCGTGCTCTGCTAGTCTCCATGTACGCGGACAACATCACTCTTTACGTCCATCATCTCCAGGAGAATCTCAGTCCACTGGTCCGTGAGGTGATACATTTTGGTGGCTACTCCGGCATTCAGGTCAATTGGAATAAGTCTGTACTGTTTCCCATTACGGACGCAACAACTCCCTTTGATCCCGATTATACCTTTGTGTGGGCTTTAGAGCCCACTGGATATTTGGCCACTGGGCTGAGCAGGGACTTGGATGAACTTCGGAAAGTTAACTTTGGCCGTGCTGCAGACTGGTTTGAGTCCAAGGACCCTCTTTGGAACCAGCTGCCTCTCTTTTTAGCCGGGCGCATAGCCATCGCCAAAATGGTGGTGCTTCCGAAGTTCTTATATCTATTCGTTAATATCCCCATCTGTTGGACCCGGCCTCGCAGAACGGCCCTCCGTGCACCCGCACCACCGAAACCTGGTACCTGCAGCCCCAACCACCCGGCCCAGCCGGTCCCTCCTACCAGAACACCCGCACCCGGCCCGGACATCCCCGTCCATGGCCTCCCTCCTTTCGGCCACCCCGGGCCCGCATGCCCACTTCATGCGTCAAGATGGCCGCCCGGCCCCAGCGCGACCCTGGCCTAGAGGCGCCACTCCGGCTGGAGGACATCACACTTCCAGGGGGATGAGAGAGGGAGGAGCAGTTTCTATCGCACCTCTGGACTCCCCTGGGACGATGGGTTTCGATCGGCCCTCCGGCCTCCCTGAGAGCTGGCTCCACGCCTGCTGGGTGTCTGGGACTCCTCCCGGCCCGGCCCTGAACGAGATCAAAAGACAATAGCAGGAAACCCCGACAAGCGACCCCCAGGTGACAAGACCCCTGCCTCCACCGACCCCGGACATCAAAGAGGGGTCGACCTATAACAAGGGGTGCTCCGGGCCGGTCCGGCAGATTCGACGCTGGAACAACGTAAGCCTGCTGAGTGACTCGCGGCTCCTGAAAGATCGTAACATCTCTGAACTTGCGCCTAGCCTGCTGAGTGACTCGCGGCTCCTGAAAGATCGTAACATCTCTGAACTTGCGCCTAAGCCTGCTGAGTGACTCGCGGCTCCTGAAAGATCGTAACATCTCTGAACTTGCGCCTAGCCTGCTGAGTGACTCGCGGCTCCTGAAAGATCGTAACATCTCTGAACTTGCGCCTAGCCTGCTGAGTGACTCGCGGCTCCTGAAAGATTGTAACATCTCTGAACTTGCGCCTAAGCCTGCTGAGTGACTCGCGGCTCCTGGAAGATCGTAACATCTCCGAACTTGTGCCTAAGCCTGCTGAGAGACTCGCGGCTCCTTGAAGATCGTACACCTCCGAACCTGTACCTGAGCCCGCTGAGTGACTCGCGGCTCCCCCAGATTCCCACGGCCCCGCCGGACCCCGACTACGACCCCGTATCCCCCGGCTCGAGGATTGTGAGCTGTGCGCCGGATACGTCCCTGCTTGAACTTTTGCCAAAGACTGTCCCGCTACCCCCCTACCTTTCCGAGACTCTTGAACCCGTGCCCCCCGTGTACATATTTGCCGTGATAACCTACTTGATAAAGATTGTTTCTGAGAATAACCGGTGTGATTACTCTGTGTCGTGTGGCGCCAGAAGTACGATCCTAGCTGCGAGATTCCTCCCCCTGGGGGGTCTCCCGCCAGTGCCCGGCTACGATACTTTGAGGGTGGGTCTCAGGGTAGTCAGGACCCCCTTTCCGGGCTCCTCTGAGGTCGCCGTCTAACATTGGTGGCAAGCGACGGGATTCGGGCCCATCACCTAGAGATCGTACCGTGAACAACGGACGCACCACCGACAAGGATGGCAGAAGGAAGCGCCATGAGCCCCGCAGAAACCAACGCCAACAGGGTGTTCCAGGTGGAGCATCTAGAAGAATATACACACAAGGAGCTGAAGCAGTTTTGCAAAGAACTTAAAATCGCTACCACTGGTCTCAACACGAAGGAAGATTTGCAGAAAGCACTGAAAACTTGGGTGGAGACCGGGGCCTCCCGCCCGGAAGGCACGGGGGAGCGCCCCGACGAAACCGAACCTCCCCAAAGTGAAAGCAGCAGCAATCAGGTGCGAGGAGGCGTACCAGACGGGGGCTTCTCCCCAGAAGAACTCGCGGACAGAGAGAGAAGCCGCAATCATGAACTAGAGCTGGCCAAACTCAAAATTGAGGGCGAGTTGAAGTTAGCGGAAAAAAAGCTAGCGGTAGAACAAATGCGTGTACAAGGCGAACTGGAGGAGAAAAAGCTCCAACGGGAGCACGAAGGAAGGAAGCTCCAGCTGGAGCACGAACGCAGCTTAAAGGAACTCGAGCTCAAGGCCCGAAACGAGGAAGGGAGGCCCCCAAGTAACCGAGAGACGGTCTCCCCAGCGGAACAGAAGGTCCACATCCCGAAGGATGTGGTCAAGGAATATTATAAAAACGATGACATTCAGCAATGGTTTCGGGCCTACGAGGTCGCCATGACCTCCCATCGGATCCCGGAGAAGGACTGGGGGGCGGGGTTGTGGGGGCGGTTTCTGAGCGAAGGAAGGGACACCCTGCTCGACCTACCCCTCTCCCTGCAGACCTCCTACAGCCACATGAAAGAGGCTCTACTCACAAGATACGGCCTCACCCCAGAAATGTACCGTCAGCGGTTCCGGGACTGCAGGAAAATCCCGGGCACCACATGGGTGGAATATGTAAACTTTTTCAGTCGGGCCTTCGATGGGTGGACCAAGGGCAGCAAGGTCACCACCCTGGCCGAACTCACTGATCTCATGTTGTGGGAACATCTAGCTGCGAACTGCTTCGTAGAACTACGTCAGCACCTGCTGGACAGTAAGCTCACAGATCCCTGGAAGCTGGCTGTGGAGGCCGACCGCTGGACCAACACCCGGGTCTCCCGGGGCATGGTAGGAGAGTACCCCCGAACCAGTCAGGGACCACCCCGCCAGAGAGGAGGAGGGAACCAGGGAGGGCCGAGAGAGTCCCAGCCTAGCCCCCCGAAGACACCACCTCCACCTTTCCCGGCGCCCCCTCCACCAGTAACCGGGCCCCCTGGGAAACGGGGACACCGGGTGACCGTCACATGTTTTCGCTGCCAGAAACCCGGGCACTACGCCAATGACCCAGAGTGCCCCATGGCCCCCCAAGTCCCCCCGACGAGACAGATAGCCAGCTTAGCCCTGGGGGAGGGGGTAGAGGAAGCCGAAGAGTGGGAACCCGCAGCAATGGCCCTAGTATCCCTGGGAGATAGGGAGATGATCCCTGGTAGCCTCCTCCCCTCCAACACCCAGAAGTATGGGCAGCTTGTCAAAATCAATGGCCACCAAGTAGAGGCCCTGCGAGACACCGGGGCCAGTATCACCGGTGTCCTCAGGCACCTAGTCCCCGAAGAGCAGATCCTCCCCAACGTCTTTTGCCCTGTGATCTCCGCAGACAATAGAGAGAGCATGTGCCAGGTAGCCCTGGTGCCATTTGAGTGGGGAGGGGTGATAGGCAAACTCAAGGTGGCCGTAAGAACCTCCCAGCCGGTCGACTGCCTTTTAGGGAACGACCTAGAGAGTTCCCCATGGAAGCACGTAGAGCGTAAGGCCCACCTGGGAATGATGGGACTCCCCGAGTGGGTGTGCGCCACCACCCGATCTATGTCCGCCCGACTCACTCCCCAGAGGGAGGTCGAGAGCACCCCGATCGAAGAGATCAGAACAGTCCCCGCCGAGGGTCCTTCCGTCCCCCCATCAGAAGGGTCCGTCGCTAGCGATGAACCCTCACCATCCGACCCGGACCCAGTCCCTGAGTTAGGCGATCTACCCGAGTTGGCCCAATGGCGCCACGAGGGCGGACCCACTCGGGAGGAGTTTTGCAGGGAGCAAGCCACTTGTCCGTCCCTGGTCGGGCTGCGGCACCAAGCCGAGGGCCAAGCCGCAGGTGACCAGACCAGGACGCACCGAATCTATTGGGAGAATAGCATCCTGTACAGTGAGCAGAAGTCGGTGGAGCTGGGATCGGGACGGGTACTGGTGGTACCCCTCCGCTTCCGAGGTTTCCTCCTGGGTTTAGCCCACGACGTCCCCCTCGCCGGTCACCTGGGACAGGACAAGACGTACAACCGTCTTGTGACCCATTTTTACTGGCCTAAGATGAGAGCAGCGGTAGAGGCCCATTGCAAGTCCTGCCCCACGTGCCAGGCTAGTGGAAAGAGTGGAGGGAAACTCAAGGCTCCCCTCCAACCCTTCCCGGTCGTCAGTACCCCCTTCGAACGAGTCGGGATCGACATCGGGGGACCACTGGACCCCCCCACCTCCCAAGGCCACCGTTTTATCTTGGTCCTAGTGGACCACGCCACCCGCTACCCAGAGGCTATCCCCCTGCGCACCATTACAGCCCCTGTGGTGGGCCGGGCCCTGATGGGGATCTTTTCCAGGGTGGGGTTTCCCCGCGAGGTCGTGAGCGATCGCGGCACTAATTTTATCTCAAAGTATATGACGTCCCTGTGGCAACAATGTGGGGTGTCCTATAAGTTCACCACCCCGTACCATCCCCAAGGAAACGGCCTAGTAGAAAGATTTAATAGGACCTTGAAAGGGATGATCGCTGGCCTAGACGAACCCCTCCGGCGGAAGTGGGACGTCCTGCTCCCTTGCCTATTGTTCGCGTATAGAGAGGTCCCCCAGAAGTCCCTAGGATTCAGCCCGTTTGAGTTACTCTATGGGCACCCCGTCCGAGGTCCCCTCAGTTTGGTAAAGGAAGAGTGGGAGGCGGCACCCCAGACCACCCCCCGAGATGTGTTCCAATACGTCTTGGCCCTCCGGAACCAGACCAGGAAGTTCCGAGAACTGGCCGAGGCCAACCTGGAGGCGAGTCAAGAAGAGATGAAACGCTGGTACGACCAGAATGCCACTCTGGTTGAGTTCCAGCCGGGCCAGCAGGTGTGGGTCATGGCCCCCGTGAAGCCTGGCGCCCTCCAGGACCGATGGACTGGGCCGTACAAGGTGGTGGAGCGAAAGAGTCCAGTTACGTACTTGGTGGACGTCCAGTCGCCCCGGGACCCCCTCCGGGTCCTGCATGTGAACCGACTCAAGCCTCACTTCGTGCGGACAGAACTGAGCCTCCTGCTGGCCACCGATGACGGGGCCGAAGATGAGTCGGACCCCCTCCCGGACCTCCTGTGCGTCAAGGAGCAGGATGGCTCCGTGGAGGGAGTGAACCTTTCCCCAGCCCTCACGGCCCAACAACAAGCGGACTGCCGCCAGCTCCTAAGACAATTTGCCGACCTCTTCTCTCTGACCCCCCGGGTCACCAACTGGTGTGTTCATGACGTGGACACCGGGGACAGCCCGCCGGTGAGACACCGAGCCTACCGGGTTCCTGACCGGGTCCGGGCCTGCATTCAAGATGAGGTCTCGAAGATGCTGACCCTGGGGGTGATTGAGCCCTCTGACAGTCCCTGGGCCAGCCCCGTGGTCCTGGTCCCGAAGGCAGCGGCCCCCGGTGTCGCCCCCGAGCTCCGATTCTGCGTGGATTACCGGGGGCTCAATGACGTTACCCGAGCCGATGCCCACCCCATTCCACGAGCCGACGAACTCATTGACCGACTAGGGGCAGCTCGGTTCCTCCGCACATTCGACCTCACCTGCGCATACTGGCAGATTGCGCTCACCGAAGGGGCCAAGGAGCGGTCCGCTTTCTCCACCCCCGACGGGCACTACCGCTTCCGCGTGATGCCCTTCGGGATGAAAAATGCCCCGGCCACTTTCCAGCGACTGGTGAATAGGGTCCTGGCCGGGTTGGAACAGTTCAGCGCGGCATATCTAGACGATATCGCCGTCTTCAGTTCGGAGTGGAGTGAGCATCTCCAGCACCTCCGGAGGGTGCTAACCGCCCTGCGCCAGGCAGGCCTCACAGTAAAAGCTAGCAAGTGCCAGATCGGGCAAGGCTCCGTAGTCTACCTGGGGCACCGGGTCGGGAGCGGCCAGGTAGCCCCTCTACAACCCAAGATCGACGCCATCCTGGCCTGGGAACCACCCATCACCCAGACGGAGGTCCGAGCCTTCCTGGGACTCACAGGATACTACCGACGCTTCATTCGGGGATATGGCAGCCTGGTCGGCCCTCTCACCGAACTCACATCTAAAAAACAGCCAAAGAAGGTGCAGTGGACGGCTGCCTGCCAAGAGGCTTTCGATGCTCTAAAAAAGGCCATGTGCACTGCTCCCGTCCTCCAGGCTCCCGACTATGCCAAGGAGTTCCTAGTCCAGACCGATGCCTCCGAACATGGCATTGGGGCCGTCCTGTCCCAAGTGAATGACCAAGGCCTAGACCAGCCCGTCGCCTTCCTCAGTCGGCGGCTGTTGCCCCGAGAGCAGAGGTGGAGCACCATAGAGCGCGAAGCCTTTGCCGTGGTCTGGGCACTCAAGAAGCTACGACCCTACCTGTTCGGCACGCATTTCAGAGTCCAAACTGACCATCGGCCCTTGCGGTGGCTCATGCAGATGCGAGGAGAAAACCCCAAGCTACTGCGGTGGTCAATCTCCCTCCAGGGGATGGATTTCACCGTAGAACACCGCCCTGGTACGGACCACGCCAACGCTGACGGCCTCTCCCGGTTCTTCCGCCTCAGCGAAGAGAACCCCCCAAGATGATGGGCAGTTCTCTCCGGCTTTCAGCTGGGGGGGACGCGTGTTGGACCCGGCCTCGCAGAACGGCCCTCCGTGCACCCGCACCACCGAAACCTGGTACCTGCAGCCCCAACCACCCGGCCCAGCCGGTCCCTCCTACCAGAACACCCGCACCCGGCCCGGACATCCCCGTCCATGGCCTCCCTCCTTTCGGCCACCCCGGGCCCGCATGCCCACTTCATGCGTCAAGATGGCCGCCCGGCCCCAGCGCGACCCTGGCCTAGAGGCGCCACTCCGGCTGGAGGACATCACACTTCCAGGGGGATGAGAGAGGGAGGAGCAGTTTCTATCGCACCTCTGGACTCCCCTGGGACGATGGGTTTCGATCGGCCCTCCGGCCTCCCTGAGAGCTGGCTCCACGCCTGCTGGGTGTCTGGGACTCCTCCCGGCCCGGCCCTGAACGAGATCAAAAGACAATAGCAGGAAACCCCGACAAGCGACCCCCAGGTGACAAGACCCCTGCCTCCACCGACCCCGGACATCAAAGAGGGGTCGACCTATAACAAGGGGTGCTCCGGGCCGGTCCGGCAGATTCGACGCTGGAACAACGTAAGCCTGCTGAGTGACTCGCGGCTCCTGAAAGATCGTAACATCTCTGAACTTGCGCCTAGCCTGCTGAGTGACTCGCGGCTCCTGAAAGATCGTAACATCTCTGAACTTGCGCCTAAGCCTGCTGAGTGACTCGCGGCTCCTGAAAGATCGTAACATCTCTGAACTTGCGCCTAGCCTGCTGAGTGACTCGCGGCTCCTGAAAGATCGTAACATCTCTGAACTTGCGCCTAGCCTGCTGAGTGACTCGCGGCTCCTGAAAGATCGTAACATCTCTGAACTTGCGCCTAAGCCTGCTGAGTGACTCGCGGCTCCTGGAAGATCGTAACATCTCCGAACTTGTGCCTAAGCCTGCTGAGAGACTCGCGGCTCCTTGAAGATCGTACACCTCCGAACCTGTACCTGAGCCCGCTGAGTGACTCGCGGCTCCCCCAGATTCCCACGGCCCCGCCGGACCCCGACTACGACCCCGTATCCCCCGGCTCGAGGATTGTGAGCTGTGCGCCGGATACGTCCCTGCTTGAACTTTTGCCAAAGACTGTCCCGCTACCCCCCTACCTTTCCGAGACTCTTGAACCCGTGCCCCCCGTGTACATATTTGCCGTGATAACCTACTTGATAAAGATTGTTTCTGAGAATAACCGGTGTGATTACTCTGTGTCGTGTGGCGCCAGAAGTACGATCCTAGCTGCGAGATTCCTCCCCCTGGGGGGTCTCCCGCCAGTGCCCGGCTACGATACTTTGAGGGTGGGTCTCAGGGTAGTCAGGACCCCCTTTCCGGGCTCCTCTGAGGTCGCCGTCTAACACCATCCATCACACCAATCATTTTTTTCTTAAGGTTCACTCTCTGCTCATCACCCTGATTTGGGCCGGATGGCAACCCAGGATTGCATATAACATCCTTACTCTCCCGATGTCACGTGGCGGGCTTGGCGCCCCGGACTTCAAGGTCTATGCTCTCAGTGCTCAGACCAGTTTTCTTCATTTCTGGTGCCTCCCCACTCTGTTCCAACCTCATGTTGCAGTGAAGGCCGACCTCGCCGCCCCGTGGCAGCTCATGACTGCTTCATTCTCCCCAGTGAAACTCCTACACTCTGAAATCGACACGGTCGAAACCTTGTGCTGGGCTTGGGACGGGCTTCGCAAAATTTCTGGCTCTGATATGCTCTCCACGAACACAATGCCAATCGCTCACCACCCCGCCTTTCCTCCCCTCCAGTCCTCTGGGATGGTTAAACATGCTGCTCGTCTGGGCCTCTCCACTGTATCGGACCTGTACCCAGGGGACACTTTCTTCCAGCTTGCCACCGATTCTGGCCCCATGGATACCCTGTTATATTATCAACTTCGGGTTGTTTGCAGGAAACTTCACTCCACCTTTCCCTAGCCCCCTCCTTCGATGGCCACTCTAGATCTTCTCTATGCCTCCTCATCTCCTAAGAAATTGGTTACTAAAATCTATGCTTACATGCTAGCGGCATCTTTCACCTCAACTGACCGGGCACGCGTTGCATGGGGTGAAGACCTGGGAGTCGAGATTTCTCAAGCAGATTGGCTGTATTGTTGTCCTCAGATCAAACAGTTCTCCCCAAACTATTGTTTGCACCTCATACATTTCAAGTACATACACAGGCTGTATCAACCCCTGCCCAACTTCGTAAGTTAAGTCTTATAGCAAGTGACAGATGCCTGCATTGCACTGCGCCCACGGCTGATTTCTTTCATCTCGCTTGGCTGTGCCCCCGGGTCTTGGCATGCTGGTGTGAGGTTTGCGCTATTATCTCAGAAATCACTTAATCACCACTGACCCTGTGCTCTGCCTCTTAGGCTTTGTTACATTTTGCCCGGATGCCTCCCATCGTTTGACTGACATGCTGCTGGTCCTTGCGCAGCGTAGGGTCTCCATGTGCTGGGGCCGCAGGCCTGCGCCTACGGTTGCCCTCTGGCTCGAAGATGCGTCCCACTGCCAATCCCTTCTGTCTGAGTTCTGGGACCTTCTACCAGCCAAATCCCACCCAATTGACATATGGGGCCGACTTGTTACCTTCCTTTCAAGCCATGATTCCCAGCATCCGGTGACTTCTCCTGCGCTCCCTGCCCGCACCCCGTCCGTGGCAGCTGCCGGTGTATGTCCGTGAACTGCTTCCCCTCTGCTCACGCTCCCCTCCACCCCCCCTGCCTATCTCCTTTACTCATGGTGCCTCTCTCTGTCGTATGTTCTCACCCCTCTAGTGGTTATATGACAACTCTCCCTGACATTGTCTCCAAGTGTCACAAGTTTGCGATTGCCTATGCTGCGCTGCATTGCATTGCTGTGTTTAATCCCTTGCTACTGTGGAACTCTGTACCTGTGCTGAGCAATTTTTCCCAATAAAGGTTGTTGAAAAATCAACAAAAAAATACATTTTCCTTTTTCTACATGTGATGTAGAATATATCACACATAGAAAAAGGAAGTAACAAGGAGAAATACAGATATTTCTCCTTGTAACAACTGGGTCTGTGAGGCATACTATTTTAATGCACTCCTAAGGTCACAACTCTTTGTAAATCTGGTAATGTGCAAAATCCATGGGAGGATGTGTGGAAATGCCCATACTCCACCCATGGAATGCCTCCAAGATACAACATAATGCAAGGCAGTGATATGCTCAGCCTTGTGTTACTTTGGATCCATTAAACCATGCAGACCCGTATATGGTGGCTTTAGGTGGCTTGATACATTTTACTATAGGACTTGGATTTCCTTGCGATGAGTAGCATCATGCAAGGGCAACACAAGACCATAGAAAATCTGGGCCAAATTGTCTGTACAGTTTAATTTTCCAAATTTGTAGTTTATCGAGTACACTTCTAAATACAGATAACCTTGCATACTTTCCACATTGTAAGCAATAAATGCAATTCTAAGTTTGGAATCCCTTTCATACTTTCACAAATTTCAGCAATAAAAACATTTCATAATATTAATTTTCACAGGTGCAGCGTTCCTACCTCACCTGCCGCCCTGTTATGTTATGTTATAAGAGATTTATAAAGTGCTCGTTCACCAACGGCTTCTTGGCGCTAAGGGAGACGTGATGCAGCACTAGAGAAAAAGGAGCTAGTAATCATATGCCTGAGAGAACAGCAACAGCCATGTCTTCAGCTGTTTCCTGAATAGAGCATAAGAGGTGGCTGTCCTCAACTCCAACGGGAGCGAGTTCCAGAACTGAGGAGCTAAGACTCCAAATCGAGAACCTCAGAGTTTGTTGCGTTTGAAGGTGGGGGTGACTAGCAGATTCAAGTGAATAGATCGTAAGTTACGAGTGGGAACGTAACGTAGAATCTTAGATGAATTAAAGAATGGGCTATTTCCATAAAGAGCCTTAAAAATCATGCATCCCATCTTTAAAAGTCCGCGCATAGCCACTGGTAGCCAATGGAGGCCTTTCATCAGGGGCCGAATAGGCTGATGGAAAATCAATCTGGCGGCCTGGTTCTGAACCAGCTGGAGGTGTCTAAGTTGGTATGCCGGGATGCCTACATAGAGGGAGTTGGAGTAGTCAAGTCGGGAGATGACCAACGCCAAAATCACTAAAGTCAGAGCTTCCTGAGACAAAAATCTGCTAATTTTCTTAATTCTGCGTAGTTGAAAAAACCCAGCAGAGACCACCGAACTGACCTGAGCTTTCATTGACAGATCATTGCTGACCACTATACCCAGACTTTTGGCAGAACTAGCCGGGGGGGGGGAGGGTTGCCCAGGGAAGATGGCCAAAAGTTGGAGTTCCATGGGTTAGCAAATCCTCCAGTGAGGATCAGTTCCGTTTTGTCGGGGTTGAGCTTCAGTTGATTTTCATTCATCCACTCACTTATGAAAATCATAGTGTCTTGAAAATGAGACACAGAGGATGGGTGGAGATTAATATCGAAGACCAATTGAAGGTCATCCACATAATTATATGTCACGACTTTCCTGTCCCGGAGAGAGGAAATTTAAGGGGGAAGATAAAGATTAAAGAGAAGCGGGGAGAGGGAGGAACCCTGAGGTACTCCACAAGAATAGCGAGGTGTACTGATTGAGACCGGTTACTAAGAAAAGAGGAGAGCCACTTTAGGGCCAGGCCCTGGATCCCGTCATTGCTGACACGGTCCAGTAGGATGTTATGATCGACCGTGTCAAAAGCTGCTGACAAATCCAGGAGAACCAGGGCCTATGTGAGCCCTCTATCAGCGCCCCCTCTAAGGTCATCCACGACCGTCAAGATGACTGATTCTGTGGAGTGAGAGGGTCGAAAGCCGTCCTGGTGGGGGTCCAGAATATGATGCTGTTCAACAAAGGTACTTAATTGAATTGAGACATATGCTTCTAGAACCTTACCGAGGTAAGGTAGTAATGAAATTGGGCGGTAGTTGCCAAGAGCAGAAGGGTCAGCACCTGGCTTCTTCAAGATGGGAATAATTTCCACAATTTTAAAGAGGTCAGGAACTATGCCCACTTCAAGTGATTTATTAAGAAGAGAAAGAGGAGGGTCAGGACATTTGGAGAAGACCTCCTGGAGGACGTGGGGGGGCAACAGTCTGTTGGGGACCCAGAGCCAACTCTTTAAAGTAATCCCAAAAACGTTTCTAAAGAAATATGGGGAAACAGGGTCAGCAAAGACAACAAACCACAGGTATTAAAAGTATTTACTGGAGTAGCAGAGGTCGGAATGCTAGCCTTAATGGCAGTGATTTTCTGTATAAAGTATGAATTGAGAGAGTCACAAAGAAGTCGTGAAGGGATTAACTTAGGTACAATTCTGTCAGGTTTGAAAATCTCGCTGACTATTGAAAAGATTTCTTTAGGTTTAATAGCTGAATTTAAGACTTTTTTAGAAAAATAATCAGTTTTGGTTTGAAGAATAGAGTTTTTATATTCTTTCAACAGGTTGGTATAGATATTTTTATCAGCTATATAGTAGTGAAGTCTCCATCTGGGTTCTGCTTGTCTCACCACACCTTCATGTCCCCCATGGCTAACCCTCCTAGTGGACAGAGGATGCTTTGTGTAATGTCCTGGAATGTTAATGGACTACTGGATAGGGTCAAGCGCACGGCGGTCCTGAAATACGCACAGTGCCATGCAGTCGACATACTGATTATGTAGGAAACACAACTTGCAGGTAACAACTGCCCCTTCCTGGCGAGATACGGTTATGGCGAGGTCTTTCATTCTGGCTTTAGCCAAGGGTCAAGGGGTGTAGCCATCCTAGTGCGCCACGCCCTTCCATTTGTATTACGTAGGTTCACTATTGACTCGTCAGATAGCTTTGTGGCCTTGGAGGGGACTATAGGAGACCGGATTTTGAACTTGCTGTCCCTGTACTCTCCGCCAACAGTGATGACCTCCACCCTTCAGCGTGTCGCGGCCCTGGTTGCTGCCTTGCCCCAGGGACTAACCGTCATTGGGGGGGACTTCAATGCAGCCCTGATCTTGACACTGCCAGGAACCCCTCAGCCACTAGAATCACTCACGCCCATACTTTGGCGAATTGGGCGGCCGCTTCAGGGCTGTGCGAAGCGTGGAGAATCTGGCATCCAATGACCCGAATGTACACACACACTTCGGCATCTCACCATACGCACGCACCTTTAGACTATCTTTTCCTCCTGGCCACGGACTGTCATGCAGTTCAAGCTCTCAGCATCCTCCCCAGAGGTATTTCTGACCATTCACCCTTACTGATGGAGACCGGTGGCCTCCCGGAGTACTTGCGCCCGATTTGGAGGCTAAATACCTGGTTTCTCCAGGACAAAGACTTTAAGAAATCCGTGGGTGATGAGCTCCAACATTACTTTGCTACCAACCATGGCTCGGTCTCCTCACCCGATACCTTGTGGGAAGCAGGCAAAGCCACCATCCGTGGATTCGCCAAGGGCCAGCTCAAACTCCAGTGTACTGCGCAAGATTCCTGGTTTACGCTCCTGGAGGCCCAAGCCACCCTCATCGAGAACAAGCTGCCTGAGAGCAGATCTGACGGCCAAACTAGGCGACTTGCATTTCTCAGAGACGAGATCCGCCAGACTTCTTTAGATGCAGCCAAGCTGTTGTGGCAGTCCTTGGTGGCAAGGCTCTATGGATGGGGTGACATAAACGGGTAGCTCCTCCATCGCCTGGCTACATACCCATTGGCCAACCGCATTATACCTGAGGTGATGGCACCAGATGGGTCGTTTCACTGCTCCCCCGGGAAGGTAGCCCAGTGCTTTGCTGATTACTACGACATCCTTTATTCCACTCAGCCCCCCACTCTCTCGCTCTTGGAGTTGCTCCTCTGAGAACAGATCTCTCTCCCACGGCACGGCAAGCCCATGATGTAGGCACTGGACCTCCCGATCACTCCAGAAGAGATCAATGAGGCCATATCTCACATGGCCTCTGGTAAGACCCTGGGGTTGGATGGACTCCAGCAGGAGTTCTACGCCGCTTATCATGATACGCTGGTGCCCCACCTTTTAGAAGTGTACACTGAGGCAGCAGACAAGGGTTTGTTCCACTTCAAAACCAACATCACCACCATTGTAGTGATCCCCAAGTCTCAGCCTCCCTCGAGGAACTGTTCTGAGTACCGCCCCATTTATCTTATCAACTCAGAACTCAAAGTGTTTGCCTCCGTCTTGGCCAACCGCATGCGACGGCATCTGACTGTGCTGGTCCACCCCGACCAGTGCAGTCTCATGCCCTCTCGGGGCACCAAACACAGTCTCCGACATCTCCAGTCACAGATTGACTCAGTATCCGTTGCTCCTTCTCGTTGATTTAGAGAAAGCCTTTGACTGGTTGCTCAATGTAACCCCACTGGTGAAAAAGGCCCGAGCTGACCTCCTCAGATGGCAGGCACTGCTGCTGAACCCCATGGGCAGAATAGCCTTATTTAAAATGATGATCCTGTCCAGATTCCTGTACGTACTTCAGAAAATACCCCAGCTCTTCTCACAGTCATGGTTCAGGGAGAACGACGGTCTAGCTATCAAGTTCCACTGGAAGGGTCACTTTAGCAGGGCACTTGGCTCAAGGAGGTAGCTAGTCTTTCAGGTTTTAAAACATGGGGTCTCATCGGGATATCCCAGATGGGAGATGTTCGAGGAAGGGACAGTTTGCGCTTTTCAGGACCTGCAGCGTCGGTACTCCCTACACTCTTCACAGTTTTTCCGCTACTTGCAGTTGCGCCACACCCTCCATTCCCACATCTCAAATGGCACCTCACTGCCTGAATACAGCCCACCCGAAGCCCAAATTATGACCGGTGACCTTGGGAGAGGGGGCGTTTCCCGGATCTATTGCTCCCTTACAAACCAAACTCCCAACAAACTACACCACCTCAGAGACCTCAGGGAGGGATGGCTTGGGACCTTAGAAGAAGATGATTGGAGAGATGCGCTAATGTCCCCTAAAACAATCACAACTTCGGCGAGGCTCTCCTTAGTCCAAATCTACTTCTTCCACGCTGCCTATCTCACACCGCTGCACCTCCACCGTGCAGGGCTCAGGCCAGACACGGCTTGCCCCTGCTGCAGTCACTCGCTAGTGGATTTTTATCACATGGTCTGGCTCTGCCCTGCAGTCACTCGTTGCTGGGAATTAGTGGTTGGAGAACACACTGAGGTCCTGGGCTGGGAGGTCCCGCTTGCCCTGTTAAATGTGTTCCTGGGAGTGACTGAGGGAGTGGATGGTTCTCGGACCGACAAACTCTCTCAATACAGCCCTGATGGTGGCCAAGAGGGACATTGCGGCGAGCTGGTTGAGCCCAACGGCGCCCACCCAGACACGTTGGCGCAGTGGGGTGGACTGGTGTGCGGTGCAAGACAAATCCCTGTATGCAGCGAGGGGATGCCCTAAGAAATACCGTAAAATGTGGGGCAAATGGGTGGGAATGATAGCCGACTGAGACTCCCCGGGGTGGTCAGAGACATGACAGGTGTTTTCTGTTCCCCTATACGCCTGTGAACATTCAAGATGTACCTTTTGTCCTATTGTTCTCATGTTCCTTATGTGCAATGTAGCTCCTATTTGCTGCTGGTCTTATGCTTATGTTTTTCTTCTTGTTTTTCTTTATGTTCGCCTTACATCAAAATCAATAAAATTGGTTATCAAACAAAGTATACATTTTCTTGAAGACGTTCCAAATTCTAGGCAAAAATGGACTTCCAGATATATATCCTCTAGCAAATTTTCATAATTCTAAGAAGTAAACACACTTTATGATATAGCTATTCCTACATGCTTCCCAAATTCTAAGCAACAGACACATTTCTAGACATAGATACCCTTGCAGTTTAAAAGCGATAAATACACTTGTAAGCATCTATTCCTGTTATATTCCATATATGTACCCCAATATAGGCTCAGTTAACATCTCACCTTTCACCTATATTTTCCCCTACATTACATACATAACGGTTTTTGGGAATTTACCTTTTACCTAAATACAACACTACACCGAGAGTTCGGGATTTCCCTAGTAGCAGCCTCATACATTATGCATGAGGATTCTTGGAAACTCAGCAGGGCCCATCTCCCGCATAATAACTATGTATAAAGTTAATTCCCGACGTCATCCTAAATCTGACACAGGCACAGCAAGGTAAACCCCCTGGGGGAGACCTTTGGGTATAAAAACATCACATCTTGCTAAACAAGGACATCAGTACGTCCATGCCGACACACTGATGCGAGATGCTGAAGCACTCTGCATGCAGATTCTCCAGCTCACAGTGGTCTGACATCCCTTGCGGGGTGTCCAACCCGAGACCAGGATGGGGTCCCACAGTTGCTCACTTCAGGTAATGGGCGATTTTTGGCTTAACACCCACATACATGCTAGATACACTTAGGTACATCTCGTTAGGGTAGCATCATAGGTGTACACATTTTTATTGTCATTTTATTGTCATGTATTTAAATACTTGTCTGTATTCATGATTATATCAGGATGGTAGAAATCTACCACTACTTTCTTCATGGTTGTAGTCATTTATATCTGCTACTGTCTAATGACCATTACAGCACATCTATTCTACACCAGAATAATGGCCGGTCAATGAATACTTATTGAAAACGTCCTTATCGTTTATTCTGTGTATTTCTCTGACACTAAGTAAGCACAAGTGACTGAGCGAAAAGTAGTACGCTGTTTCTACAGTCCTGAGGGATCAGGGTTATCATGTTCGATAGTTGCCAAAAACTATTCTCTCCTTGGCAAGACGAGTTTTAGTGGCACTGTGAGCTAGCTGGTATAAAGGCCAACTTACCCGGTGGGGGTGTCTGGAATCAGTCTGGACACCAAGCCCGCAGTGTATGTTGTCCAAATGCGCAGATCCTGTATAGGTTATATAGGAACTACACGACACCTGTATGCATCTATTATGTTGCATACTCCTGGGTTCCAAGCAATAAGTACACTCTTAGACAAAGATTCTCTTACATCCTTCCCAGTTCCACGCATTAAATGCACTTTTAGATATAGATGCCTTTGCTTATGCTCCCAATTTTAAGTAATGAATACACTTCATGATATAGATTCTCTTGCATACAATCTTACATCTAAATGTAGAGGAAACATTACTTACACTAATCAAAAGAGATTTCTTTATGATTTTGTTCTGGAGACAGACAACAGGATTTGCCAGTACCTTATTTGGATTGTTATCAACTCAGGCAACCCACCTTTTGCACATGTATAATATTGAATGATCTAGGGCCTTCTCTTTGCCATTGTCCAACTCTTACCTTTACATTTCAAGCAGCACCTGCAGAATGCCTTTTAGGCTGTGATCATTGATGATGGGAGGGAGGTTGCTGTGGGCAAAGTCCTTTTTTATGTATTAGATGTTGCATTCAAGTTACATCTATGTTGCATTTTCTGTGCTTTGATTGTTGTTTTCTTGAATAGTGTTATCAGATGCATCGCTTCAGGGGTGTCTGTGAGGTAGACAACCTCAAACAAATGCATTCTTGGCAGGGAAGCTTAGTTGTGGAACCTGAATCAGTTCTGCTATCTCTGGGCCTGTTTTAGATACTGAGAAAGTGAGAGATAGCCATCTGGTGGTTGCATTTCAAAATTTAAAACCAGATAACCTGTGATTCTAGGCAAATATTTTATTCCACAGAGACTCCTTTTTCTTCATGATTATATATGGGCATACTTTTAAATACCAGAGTTCATGATGCGCACTGTACAAACACCTTGTATGTTTGATTTAATAGGCTCCATCTGACTTGCCTCTTAGTTCACTAATGGCACTGCCACTAGGGGGCTAGTTGTGAATACGTTTAATAAATATCACTTTAAAAAAAAAATCTATTTATTCAGTAATATAATCTGTTATACAAAGATGAAGTGCTTTTGCATGTTAAAGAAATACACTTCTTTGAATGTTCAAGGGATTGTATCATATTTTTATATTATATTTTCTGCATGATAAACAAGCCAAACATTTTCATGGTTCGGCTCATGCGTGGACTCTTAGAGACAAGCCAGACCCATGCACACCCTCCTATATTTGTGAGTGCATCGTAGTACCAGGGAGCATCAGTCACTTGATAAAATAAATTGTAAAAGGCGAGGTCGAGCCACATGAAGCCCTGCCCTTATGCACTGATTTGATAACTCTACCATCAAAAGGCTTTTTGTAGCAGAGATGAAGGAGAGTGCATGGAGTTAAAATACATTTAAATAAGTGATATCTGGGCAGGGACCCATTATGTTGCATGTGATCATAGTCATTAATCCCTTGGGTAAACTACCAGCCCTCTGTGGGATGGTTAGGTTTATAGGCTCTAAGGGTTTTTGCATTAAGCATTTCGGCCTTGACCAACTCAAACGTCGCTTGACAATTGTCATCCCAATCAAAATTGACCTTGGATCTCACCATATTAGAAAGAGCTTTCATTTTTGAAGCATAATCAGGTATAAACCGTGAATAAAATTCACACAGACCCAAAAATGAACGCAACTCATCCTTGTTCTTTGGACTCGGACACTCTACAACCGCCTTCACCAACCCGGGTCTAGGGCTCACCCCATCACCCGAAAACCAAATGTCCAAGAAATTCAATCTCCCTCTTCCAGAATTCACACTTACTTTTTTTTACCACAATACCTTTACTCTCAAAGATACCTAAGACAGATCTTAAAATCTTATCATGTTCCTCCAAATACTTACTGAATATCAAAACATCATCTTGGAAGATGACCACACCTTTAACACCTCGGAGTACAACCTGCATCACTCTTTGGAAAACCGAAGCTGCCGACGCTAACCCAAAGGGCATACGACAGAATTGGAAAGTCCCGAAAGGAGAATTGAAAGCAGTGTAGTGTCGTGAATCCACATCCAATAGTATTTGATGATATGCAGACGCTAGATCTATTTTTGAGAACCACTGAGCGTCCCTCAATTCTTCAAGTAAATCACCAATTTTTGGTAGAGGATGTGCATCCACCCATATCTCTTTATTGAGGCTCCTCAAATCAACACACAGACGAATCTCACCATTCCGTTTTCGCGCGACAACTAATGGACTAAGCCACAAACTGGACTCCACAGGCTCAATCACACCAGCACTCTCCAATCTGACCAATTCATTCTTAAGATCAGCTCTAAGACTAAACGGCACTGACCTTACTTTATGTTTCACAGGTACCGCACTGTCTTTTATCTTAATCATATGCTTGAAACCTTCAACCTTACCTAGCTTGTCAGAAAACACACTCGGAAACTCTTTTTCTAGACCACTTGGATCCGGTAAATCCTGTACCACTAGTACCTGTTCACTAGTTCCCGGTCTCAGAATCATGCCAAACAGGCCTTGGTGATACCACCCAAGAATATTTAATCCACGCACAGCAACATAGATTTTTCCATGAATCCTACGATCTTTATATTGCAGAACATCTTCAATGTATCCCTCCAGCTCTATTTTCCATCCCTCATATGAAACTGGTTCTCTATCTGGTGGAAAAAGTGTTCTTTCATCCCATGACTTTTTAAAAAGTTCATATGTGATCATAGTGATTCTAGCTCCTGAATCTACTAATAACCTCAAAACCACTGTACCCACAGTAATTTCAGCATAAGGATCAACACAATCCGAAGGATTTCCATAAACAACACTCTCGTCCGTAACCGTGACAATCATATCTTGAAAATTTTGCACCATGTCACCTTCACTCAGTTGCTCATCTCTTACGCAATTAACCTTTTCACTCTTGTTCCCACCAGTCTGACATACTTTGGCCAAATGCCCAAATCTACCACACTTGTGACACTTTGCATTTTTCCCTGGACAAAACTTGTAATCTTTTCCATGAGGAGGGTACCCACACCTATAACAAATATTCTTCTTGTTGAACACCCCTTTGTCACTCGATTTCGCCTTGTTAGTAGAGCTGCTATTAACACTAGGAGTAGCAACTACATTTACTAATTCTTTGGACGTGCTGCTCGCACTCAATTCTTTGATTGAATTCTGTGCCAATTCAACGCTTTTTGCTACTTTAATAATCTCTTCTAGACTGGGGTTACCCATAGTGAGTAGTTTTTGTTGTATTTGTTTGTCAGTACAATGAGCAATGAACTGGTCCCTGACTAACTGATCTCTGTATTCCCCAAACTGGCATTCCGCACAAAGTTTACGCAAAGCGCTAAGAAATGTGTCTACGTCTTCACATTGTAACTGCACCCTCTTAAAAAATGTGTGCCTCAAGACAACTAGACTTGGCTGAACATCACATTTTATAATGAGTTTTTTTACCGCTTCCTGATACTCGTCCAACACCTCTCCTTCTGCCAAAACGATATCAGGAAGATGCTTAAAAACTTCCCTACCTTCAAAACCCAATGAATTTAACAGTAGAAATTTATTTCGTTCAGCCCTGTAACATGAGGCACCTATTGCACCAACATACGTTTCAAACGCATCAAACCACTGTCTCCATTGGATCTGAGGCGTACCCGGATTTTCTAAAAAAGGAGGAGGAGGATTCACTGATTGCATGCCTGCCTAAGACCCTTGTAACTTCTGCCTAACTTCACTATGTCGTTGACTCAATTTGACAAACTCTACTTAAAAACTGGAATGATTTTCCTTAATTAGCACACAGCATAAATAACTCTCTAATCACATTTGCCATGTTGCGTTTTTGCCAAATACAGTTAATACCAGACTCCCGTATCAGTTGAAAGCATCTCAGTTTGTTTCAAAGAGTCTTGTAAAGGCGAACACTTTTTTTTCCTTCTTCCGCTTACCAGAGTCAAAGTAATCCCTTACATCCAATTCTAAACACAAATAAACGTTCACCCAGATGCTCGATGTTCTTCACCGTGAAATAGCAGACACACGAAGCTCTTCTCCGTGGTAACGCGCTCAATGTTGTCCTCCACAGACACTCAACGCTCGTCACCGTGGCAACTCGTGTAAACACAGTTACCCATTGGATGAAGAGAGAACCGTGCTGACCAATCAGTACACTGCGTTCAAGTGTTGACGAAAGAACTGAAATCACCGAATCACGCTGCAGTGTTCCATTGCGTCATCATTCCTGAAGGACCATCAACGAATACGGAACTCCCGCTCAACTGATCTCTGCAACCAGCCACCACCAATTGCTGTGTATCGTTCACGCCACACCACGCCAATCGTCACTTCCACCACCACCGCTCTCCTCTTACTTCACATACAGACTGCCGCCGGAGAAGAACACAAGCTTCTCGTCACTGAAACTGCCGCTGGAGGAGGTAAGATGCCGACGAACACAGTTTGACTGCGCAAGCTTGTAGCTTCGTCCCGCGTTTGTCGTGGTTCGTTGTTGTGGTTCGTGGCGCTGGACGTGGTAGAAAAGTGATGCGGTTACTCTCGTTTCTCTGCTTTCAACGTCAAGTTCCGCATAAGTGCGATTATCGTTCGTAGTGTTCACTGCTCAACAGCTCCGGTGGCTCGCCCCGTCGTCGCCAAAATTTATGTGGTATCCTTGGTAGATACAAGTACAACTCCAAACACGATGGTCAAGTTGGTAGTCTTTATTAGTAGGTCCGACGAGCCACCGCTCCACACACTCCCACAGACCAGCTCCAACTGTCACCAACCCGAACCATACGCAGCATCATTGATGACACGCATTTAGAATAGAATGAACACGCTTAACAAGCATAGTTAAGCACAACAGTTAGGTTTATAGCTTCAGCAGGGGTATCTGTGGGGATGACACCTCTTAAATGCACTCTTAGTTTAGCAGTTGGGTCTGGGGGTCCTTAGTCGGGTCTGCTATGACTCTATCTGTTTTTCTTGTCCTCATTTCACTAGGAAGTTTTAACTTGTTCATTTTTTGGTCGAGGATGTTAACTTTATAGTGACCTTTTACCACAAAAAGAGTAAATCTGCACCCGTAGAAGTTTTCCTTGAATGGGTAGTTGTAAATCACAAACATTGTGATAATAATAATATCCACATTTGTAAAGTGCAAACTCTAGGCGCTGGGGGACGTTGGGAAGATTAAGCAAGCTAATGCCCAGAGTCACATGGTGCTGGGCTAATCTGCCGCCAGCAATCGGACCGTGATCCCCAGATTCCCTAGTCAGTCACCCTGGCCACGGCACCACACCTCTTGTCAATAGTAGACGTGGTAAGCTGGGCCACCTTCAGGTTTCCAAGCATACCACTGGCCATCAAAAATCCAAAAGGTAATGGGATGAATTCTTACGAATAGTCGAACCACTATTAATTGCTCAGGCTAGCCTTTCAACTCACAGTTTTTGCCCCCTGCGCCACTCTATGAAATGGCCCATGAAATGCAAATTAGAACTGACCCTGTTCCTCATGGAAACAGACCATCCCGAGCTCTGGTCATCTCACCCCTCCACCCTGCAGCCCACTGTTTTCTAGTCGTGAAATTTGAGCTTCACACCTTCTCCCCGAATCTTACTATTCTTCACCCCTGAATGTTATTTATTCAACTAATCTCAGGGATTGGTCTGCTATTTTAAATGCAGTAAAAGGTCTTTTTTTATAAGCCAATATTCGCTCTCTCTATTGAAAGATAAAACCTGATTTTGGTGGTATCTCCGATTAACCCCTATCTACAATCATACCTCTTCTACCTCTGACTAGGAGCTGAAAAATAACATCATGCCTTTCAATTGAGACGTGTGGTCTGAATTGTCACTTTAAGTCATTCAGTCGAATACACATTACGAATCAACTGGCTGACACATTAGTTATTTAAGTGCAGCATGGGCCGTCACGATGTGTTCCAAACAAGTACATCAATATTTATTAATTTTATATTTAATGATTAAAGATGCGAAAAATGTTTCTGAATGATCTCTGACAAAGGAGTGTTGTCTTTCATGCTTTCTTCAATTAATATAACTCAGTCGAAAGCTTTTGCATAAAAGATTGTTTTGCATGCTCGCATTATTAATGCATCTCTCAAGATTACTCATTACAAGAAAAACATGACCCTTTGGATGTTTTATTTTCCTCGAGGAATATGGAGTGGAGATGTGTCAGAGAGCGCTTGTCAAGTAGATTAATAAAGAAAACGTTTGGGTTCGCACACAACGTGTGTTCTTCTGTGATTAAAGAAAGGGATATGGGCTAAAAAAATAAGCAGTTCTTTTTATTTAGAAGAGGGAATATCATTGCGATGTATCTAGAGAGGCATGTAAGAAGAGTCAGGCAGTATACACTAAATCCACTGTTTGCAATACATGAGTCTTTGAAGTCAAAAATGACAACAAAATCCAATGATGACCTCCTAAGGCTTTGACGAAGGAATTAAAGTTGTCTCATATATCTACAGGCGACTGATCTATAAAAGAAGTGAATCGGTGTTCTAAATTATTGTTATTCTATGATCTGGCGGCTGTAACTGCTGATTCACTGAGGTATTTATCAGTGTCTGCCCTATAGTGCGAAATCGGCCATGGACTAGTCAGAATACTTTGCAATATGGTATAGATATGACATACACTAACGGACACAAAATAACGATGTAGCAGCGTGCCTTACACACAACATGATAACACAGTCTGTGCTGCAGTCAACAGGTGACAACTTTCCATGCAAGAGGTGAAATGTCCATACTATGTACCCATGGCATCATTGGAACGGTTTAAGCCAATTTTGACATGTTTACAGAGGGAGTACAGGTACTCCTGTTTAGAATGAGTAAAGTCCACAGTGATCTACGCCCACAACAATAGGGTCAAAAAAGAGAACAAATCTTGGGTGACCATGCAGAATTTGTGGATTTCCTACATCTCCCATTAATGACATTTGGACTCCTTAAAGGGGGTGGGGTGGCACTTGCAAAGTGGAACTTTCCCACAAGAGGCAGCTGTCAGTTTATGATTGTGGGCTCATGCACTTATGCACTGGGTAGAGCAGAGCACTGACTATGCAGAATGCTCGTTCTCAGTACCCTCTGCATCTTGTCAGTTAAAAATAATTTAAGTCCATGTGCTATTAAGGAGTCAGGGTCTGAAAAAAGAAAAACTGTAAAATGCAAACCATAGTTTATGGACTGTAGCAAATGACCTCCACACATTTATTTCTCCTTGATTTTTTGCATTTGACTACCCATTGTTTGGACCTAAACATTGAGCCACACCAACTGAGCCTCACTTGTGGTACATTCTGTGGAAAGTGACTGTGATTGGAACCTGCCAATGCTTCATTTAAAGATAAGGTCACTTCTACACAGCTAGGTTAAGAGGCTCTCTGCTGGTAAAACATGAACATGTGTGCACAGGAGTGTGTCTATGTGTGAGGGCTCCATGTGAGACTACCACCTTGAGCATCCCATTATCTGCACAAAGGTAGCCTGATGCAGAAGGGACTCTTCAAGGATGGGTAATGCCTTTGGTAAGGCCTTATAATGTGAGTGGGCATTCATAGTGTTGGACTGACATGCTTACTGAAACCATGTGACACTTAACTGCATTACACATTATTGGTGAAATCTGCACCAAAGTTAAGGTCTGCCCCACTACGGGCTACAAGGTCCTGTGAGATATCAATCTTAGGATAAATAAAATCACAAGTGTAGATCCACAGTCACATTCATCATATCTACACTATTATGGGACTTTAAAAATATTCACATTTCCCTATCTCAGCAAATATTCAGTCTCCAGGTTTTTGTGCATCCCATTGGGCCAAGTTGTTTACTGCCCTGGCCAGCAGGAGGATCAAAGCCCTCCACACAAAATATTAGCAGTGCTTGACTCAGTTCGTGGGAAAGGAAGAGGTGGGGAGAAAATGTGTATCTGCTAATGATCTCATCAGGCTGCACTTGGATTGTAAGTAAGTAAGTAAGTAAGTAAGTAAGTACATTTTATTTGCCCAGTTAATAAAAACCATTGCAATTCCACATTATAAGAATAAAAAGAAGATAAAACAAATACATTCTCTACGTTTCCCAGCACATACTTAAATTCAGTCTAAAATGATCAAATCTTCCAGGTTAAGACTTTCAGTATATCATTTCCGTCACTTTGATAAGTTTTACAATAAAAACAATATAATTGTGTACAGTTCATACTATCAAGTGACTCCAGGATAAGTTAAAAAACAGGTTCCTGCATCCTTATCTCCACCTCTTTCATAAATTTCACCAAGTTGCAGTTTAGCCGCAAATCGTCGGGGGAGAAACAGGCAAGCACGGCATTCCTTCGGGTGCGTATTCCTCGTTGGTTAAACAAACATTTAAGCAAAAGTTTCCTTACTTCTAACAGTTTTTCACAGGAGCATAAGAGGTGTAGCACTTGGATTGGGAATGTTCAAGTCCACAAAAATATCAAGGAAGAACAACAACCAGTTGATTATGTTTTGTGTTGGGATTGCTGTTCATAGTTGATATTGAGACGATTTTTTTTATGTCTTTGCTGGCAAGAGTCTGAGGTTGTCCCAGTTAGAACACTTGATCTCACTAGCTCATTGAATTCCAGAGGAACGGTGTGAGTTTCTTCAATGAGCTCCATTTGCAAGATTGTTTAAAGTGCATATATTTCCTTTTATTCAATATGTATCTATCTATTTATTTTTTACCAGATAAAACGATCCACTAATTGATTGCAGAAGCTTTGATATTGCTGTGCAGAATAGATTGCACAATTTAGGCAGAATCTCGTTAAATTCCTTTAATGGATATTTGTCTAGGGTAATCCACTTTGATAAGTAGGCTTCCTTGCTTTTTGATCTATGGTTTGTAAGTTCTTTTGTGTGTTTGTAGATGTGCTTTGCCCAGAACACTTTTATATTTGTACCATGATAGTTGAAGGATATGCATTTGTCGAGTCAAGTCATGCTTATTTGTTTGCCACTGAAGTCATTTCGAATATATGAAATAAAACAAAGTCTAAACATAATCTAACAACACATTTACCCACTTTTTGGGGAAAATATAATTGCATAGGAAATCACCTTATGTCATCATGCCTGCATGCTCACTGTGTCATTGGAACCAAGCTGTACCCGGCTGATCAGCCCATAACTAGTGGGTTGCTTGTGTTCTGGTTCAGAAAGGATCTGTCTTGGGAGTTTGGGGAGGGTCAAGACTGATTTGCATATGGCTGAGTCCAAACTTACGTGGCATGGTGAGCAAAAGAACGATGGGTGGGAGTGCTACCCTGAGCAATTGCCAGTAGTTGGACTTAATGCAAGCAGCCTCTGATTACTTTTTTGTGTGTTTTTATGTACTGCTCAAGTGGCATGGGTAGGCCCAGATGTGGGTCCCATGCTCATTGTCTCACTAGAACCAAGCCGTACCTTGCTTATGTACCCATTACTTGGGTGAAACAGGTCCTGGGTTGCTTGTGTTCTAGTTCAGAGAGTAACTGGCTTGGCAGTTCAGGCTTGACTGTTCCCATGAGGAGTAAGGTAAAGTCTTATTTGCACATGGCTGGGTCCAACCTAATGTGCATAGTGAACAAAAGAGCAATGAGTTAGAATTTTTGGAAGCCTCTTCTCATCACATTTTGCGTGTATCAAGCTATCAAAGACTTTTTTACACTCCCCAGTTGGAAATACTCACATTTTATTATGTTACATATTAGTTCACTTAATTTACACATGTTCAATTCTTGAAACAATGGTAACAGCAAACACCTATAATTATTGTTCTGTGAATCACAGAATAATAGGCTGGCTCATTGTCTGGTTATCAGGTTGAAATGGGGGACAGACTAGATTCAGGGTTGCCTTTTTCTTCCAACCCATTCTCACTTCCAAAGTTAGTACATGACCTATCCTCAACTTCAACAGCTATCTTTCAGTTTCCTGCTTTTTCTGTGCTTCCCCCAGGCCTTTTAGCATATACTTGGCAAGAACTTGCAAAAAGTATCCATCATGTCACTCATCCTGTAACTCTTGGAAGCCTATGAATAATGATATTTAGTAAATTGGTTTTCATATGCTCACTTTCCATGAATTGGGAATACTGCTTTTATTCACAACAGCCTCAATATGTAGTTTGAAAAGAGAAGTGCACAGTTAATTTTTCAGTATCTCAAGATCTATTTTTTCCCACCTGGGTCTTAAGCCCTAGAAGTCGTAACTGATCTTATTATTTCCTGAAGAGAGAGGGATGTTATCATGTACACACCCAGCATCTGTTCTCTTTAAGAATGCAACCTGCCTAACATTTGAGTTGTCTGGTGTGTATTACTATTAGGTTTTCAGTAACATTTCCCAAAGGGCCTTGATATCTGTGGATGGCATTGGGTCCAAGGGAACTGAATCAATATAAATGTAGTTTGTTAGTGCTTAGATGGGAAGCCTGTATGACAATTCTAAGCCTTATTTAAGATTTTTTTTAAACATATATCTCTGCTCCCACCATTGTAATTCCGTACTTGCCATGTTTTTCTATTAGAAGTGTTCCCATAACCCTTGATTTTGTATGTAAATCACGGCTCTAATGAGACACTTCCTATGGTACTAAGGATGCGGTTCGATTACTCACTGATTTTGCTGCACATTTGGGGCTTAGCTTTTTCTCCATGTTTTGTCATTTCTCTGCACTGATGACGTTTTTGACAATTGATTTAATGTAAGCCAGCAGTTTCTGTATGTAATTACCTGTATTGTACCTATTAAATATTTGTAATAATTCATGCTATTTGTTTTATGTCTGCCCTAGAACTCACTTATTAAGTCAGTCTTTTCTTATTTGACTGTATTGTTGTTATGCTGAATGTGTACCTTGCCTTAGGACACATTGCCTCATGAAACTGAGATTAACACTATTAACAACATTACCAATCCACCCAACCTGTAGGCATGATTTTAAGTTGTGAGATTTTAGGGATGTGGCACGCCCACACCTATTTCTTGTTTATTGAGGCCGGTCTTGTCACTTACTGTTCTTCTTGTGACTAAAAAATTAATACTCAATTCTCAAAAATGTGTTTTGGGGCCAGCATCAGATCTGTCTAAAATGTTTTATTTTCCTACATATTCAGCTTGTTGAGCTCTTTACTATATTACTATTTATTCTGTATGTATTTCTTGCCTTTTTAGCTAATTTGACGGTCTCTTGAATATGTTCAATCAATAGTGATTTGGATTTGGATTTAGAATTTGTTTCACCCTTCATCCTCCCTCTCTTTTCACTTAAACCCAACCTCCAGAAGGATTTTCTAAAATTGTTTTCAAAAGGTAAGAGATGGTTACAGAGATCTATGAACATATCTGGTTTGCATTACTCAGCTATTTTGAAAGGTCTCCCAGTTCAATTATATCTGTCAGCTGCACATTCATTTTCCAATATATATGTTCTTTATTTTAATACCAGGCCTTAGTTACTGAATTCCTTGAACATTGCAGCCATTTAGAGTAAGATATTTAACCATCAATGGTCAATAGCTCCAAAGTCAGTCACCTACTCTCGGATCCATTATTATATTGAAATATCTTGAATATATTATTGCAAAGTCTATAAAGGATCTTTAAGAAACATCGCAAAATGCAGTGTGTGTTGGTTGGTTACTTGGACATCTACCATTTATTACTATTAAATTATATCCTCAAAGAAATGTGCCTGGGGCTTTCACTCTTTTACCAGGCTTTATTATGTTGAGAATCTATACTTTGATGCACTTCGCATACATGTTCAACCAGTGGGCAGTGACATTTGCATGTGATATCTGTACATTAAGGTCACCTATTAACATGATTGGATAATTATGATAAACATTCTCAATTTCGTCACTAAGAACATTAAAGGGAATATCAACGGGGATTCATTGAGTATATAAACATTTACAACCAACAACCTATACCCTTATTCAGGTACATGTCGTTACTGATATCCTATCTATGCCAGTCACATATAACCACACTGAGGACCATGGTATAGTTGGGACAAATTATTTCTGCTGAAATAGATAACAAAATGATCAACCCTTCAGATGGCTAACCTTTTTTTCTGTTAATTTTCCGTTTTTCAAATGATCTATTATAATGTAACTTTATTTACACTGTTTCCCATGTTTCTGAATGAGCAAATATTGCCATTCTCGTTGGTATCCACACCTGCTTAAATTGCTACATTGCCAATGTATTCCAGCAATGATACATGCAATTCTATTCAATGTCCCTTCATTACTGTCCATACAGTCTTTGTACTGTTATATCATGGGTTATTGTTGCTGCTATCCAATCCTAGTCATAATAAGGTTTTTTTTCCTTCCAGTTTGCGAGACTCAATTATTCTCCCATTGCTAGCTTTTTGCAATGGTAATTTTGTGCACTAGGTTTATTCCTATAGCTACATTGCCCCTTCCACTGAGTTTTACTCCGGTTCCCTTAGAAGGTTTCTTAATACTGTACATTCAAATTTCTGCTAAATATTTGGCCCTTATGTACCTTACTCATATTGAATTTCCTCACCTCGCTAACTGATATTATAATTTCATCATTTCTATAATCGAAAAAGTCCTGCTGTCTCATTTCATTTTTCTGTCCTCTAACTTCTTTTTATAAACTTACTAATGCAATATCCTTTGATATAAAACTCTTTAGAATGTATACTTAGGGCCTAAATATGACATCGGTAGTCCGTCTCTCTGACCACCGATGCTGCGGTCAGGAGAACACCGCAAGGCCCGTATAAGAATGGTGCAAACACAGCTTCATAGAATAAAGTAAGGTTTATTCAAGGATAGGGATTTCATCCACAGCAAGATTGTTGCACATTAGAAAGCCAAGCTCCAACTGCTGCCAGGTGTATATTGACATCATTACATTCTCAAGCACCTGGCAACAAGTACAGAATCTTAGGATGCCACACACTGCTGTGTCCTGAACGCTGTGTAATCCTTAGTAAAGTGAATGCTGGTGTGCCTATGGCCTAATAGATTTATGGCATGCACAGGATGCAGGGACAGTCTATGTAAAAAATGGATAATCCTTAACAATTAAATACTGGTATGTGCCTATGTCCCAAGAGACCTATGGCAGGCAGGGGTGCAAGTAGCCAGGTGAAATACTGAACACTCCTTAAAAAGGTGACGCTGGTTTGCTCCTATGGTCCAGGAGACCTATGGCTGGCAGTGGGTGTAGGGGCAGACCAGGGAAAAAAATGAATAATCATTAAAAATGTGAATTCAAGTGTGTGTCTATGGCCTAAGAGACCTGTGGCAGGCAGGGGTGCAGGCCAGGGGGAAAATAAGAAAATATCCTCGAAGAAAGTGAATTCTGGGGTGCACCTATGGCCCAAGAGACCTATGGCAAGCAGGGGGGGGAGGTAGGGGCAGACCAGGGATAAAAGGGAATAAACCTTAAAACGGTGAATGCTGGTGTGTGCCTATGGTCTAAGAGATCAATGGTATGCACATGGACAGCACAGGGTAAAAAATTTAATAATCTTAAAAAGGTGACAGGTGGTGTGCACCTTTCGCCTAAGAGGCATAGGGCAGGCAGAGGGGCTGGCAGCCAATGAAAAACATGAATAATCCTTATGAAGGGGAATTATGGTTTTCATCTATGACCTAAGAGAGCATTGAAATAATACAATAAAAATTAAGTGCCGATGTCTCACTAGGGACTATGAGAAAACCTTTGGGAGGCATGGTGGTGCATAGCAACATTTCAAGAATGCATATATAAACACTGTACATACATAATACAATAATTCTTAAGCATATTAAACTGATTTAAGGGAAACAATTAACAAAATAACAAAAAGGTATAGCCTCAAACAATGTCCCTGGGAAATGGTTTTGACAAATGGGAAAAATGGATTTATTAAATACACTGGCCATATTTTCATCAACACGCAAATGCTAGAAGGCATGGATAACAGAGAACCCATCAGGCCTATAGCAAAAGCACACTGGCTAGCTGCACAAAATGGCCACCTACACAAAATGGTCACCAGCCATATGGCATAGAGAAAAAAGACAAAGTGATGGCCTATCGCAAATATGACACTCACTTCACAAAATGGTCACTGACCACATGACATGTAGAATAAAGACAAAGTGATGGCCTATGACAAACAAACACATGCACTGTCCAGACAAAGGAGGCATGTTAAACAAAGACAAAAACAGTTAATTGAGCAATGCGTAAAAAAGGAAAATTAGGTGAGCTAGACAAATTTTACAACAATCCACCAAATATAACTCCACAAAAATACAGCTTTTGCTTAAAAATGTTGAAATACAAAACATCCACATTTTAATTTAATCTAATGCCATCCCTGGCCTAAATAACGTTTTGAAACAACATATATGACAGAATCACTTGTTTTGTGTACCCAATGACTAGTACTGGCTGGATGGCTCATGGGCAGACTAGGCCACATGATCAAATTAATGAATAATGCAAATTTAACAAACATGGAGAAAATGTACTGAACTATCCAACAATTTTTCCTTACAAAAGATAAATAATTATGAGCAAAAATATACTAGGGCCCTACTGCAGCTCCAGGACACCCACCACAACCACAATCACATTAAAACATTGAATAAAAGTACAAATAAATACTGGTGCATGCAATTAGGTTTTGAACTTACTTTACTTTTTGTTGGAAGAAAACATAAAATAAAAAAATACCTTTTGCAGTAAAAAAAACCTGAGCAGTTTGTCCAAGTTGAAGATGCACTTGAAAAGGTATTTTTGAGTTGATTTAGCTGCTTCTCGAGTAGAGAATCTGATTGAGAAGCAGCTGCTCTCGCTCATCAGCGTCACAAAAATGGTGCTGGAGGTTTTGTGGCGACCAGCAAATCTCACTCGCGGTCCCCATCATCCAGTAAGTCTTGCTCGCCCATGCAATCACACATTAATAAAGCCATTCACATGACAATATGATTATAATTCCACCATGCACCAGATGGCTGAATTTAACTGGAACGTCGTAGCGTGGAGTTATCCGAATCCGCCAACTCTACAAGCAGAAATATAATTCCACCTGGGCCTTGTATAAAGGGGAATAAGAAAGTATTAATAATCGATTCTTTAGGTTCATTAAAAAATATGGGAATAGTAAATCTAACCTTTCCAAAGCCCAACAGTTTCCATTATTCTGCATACATCCGAATGGGAATAGTAAATATAATCAATCTAAAAGTCCAACACTCTGCTACTGTTGCTTAGATCTGATGCTGCACCATGCCTTAATTCCATTGCCAACCTGCATTTGTCCTTATCAGGAGGGGGGCTGTGAGGGGGCTGTGACTTTGGTGCTATTAAAGCAAGTTTCAAAACCTGCAATGAGGGATGCTGCACCGCACCTGGACTCCATTGACAATATTGACTCTATTGCCCAGCCTGCCATTACCCCTACCAGGAGGAGGGGCTATACCTTTTTATGATGCTATAAAAAGCAAATTTCAAATTCCATGGCATGGGATGTGCCACAACACCTAGACTCCATTGCCCAACATTAACCTGCCCTTAACAGAAGGAGGGTCTGCGAGGGAGCTGCGACTGTGTTTGGCACAATTAAATTGCACTTCAACATTCATGGTGCTGGGTGCTGTACAACACCTGTACTAGATTGCCCAGCCTGCACTTACTCTTACCAAGAGGAGAAGCTGAGAGGGGTTGTGACTTTGATTGGCCCTATTAAATGGCATTTCAACACCAAAGGCATGGTACACTGTACCACAGGGAACTGTGACTTTGTATTAAAGCATGTTTCAACAACAGCATCATGGTACATGCGCGTGGTGTGCCTGGGCCAATACTGGGCCTAGATCAGGCCCTTCTGCATTCATTTGAACATGGAGGAGGCTGGGCTGGGCCATCCATCTTGGGCCTATGTTTTTTTTGGAGCCCTGTCGGTGACATTTGCCAGCAGAATACAGTGATGGAAAAATAGAAACTTAAGGGCACAAAAGGTAAAGTATCCTTTTATGCAAACAGCATAGCCAGTTTTATGAGAAATGCAATAGGGGCTATTGACAATAAAATTTCAGCTGTGGAAGGCTGACTAGAAACCATAAGACATGCTGTAACTGACTTACATAAGCCCTTCAATGCATTACTGTGTCGGGATACAGTGCAGAAAGGAAATGAGGGCCATAATAAGAGTGGGCGAGAATACATGTGTTTCTTTAAAACCTTTGGTAATCTCAGAAAGTTCATCTTTGAGTCCAACTTCTCACAGAGAAAACTGCCCACCACCCAGTAAGAAAATAAGGCAACGCAGGAAAGTACATGTTCTGTTCTTGTTCACTCTATGCTAGAAAAATCAAATTTGAACTCTAAAGGTACTGTAACCTGTGTGGTTATTATGTTGCATGACAATGCTACAGCCTTCAATATTGGCTTATGAGGGCTTGTAAAGGTTTCCATCCAAATCCTTTTAAACAGGCTCACTGAGGTTGAAGTAATAGTAGATGACTGTTTACCATCTGTCAGTGAATTTAAACCTCCCACCCACTCCAAAAAGTGGATGCTAACTTGACAAAACAGCATACCCTTCATATCATTATACCTAAACACGCCGACTATTCAGCGAGCGTTCTTACCTGGAGACTTTCTCGGTTTTACTATCAGAAATTCGTATTTCCGTTCTACTTAACTGCACCAGCAATGACCAGGGTCTTAACACACACCTCAATGAGCTTTACAGCATGTTTAAACAGCTGCTGTTTTCCACCCACTGCTCATACGCTGACTATTTAGCGAGCGTTCTTCACTGTCAGCGTGTATGTTGCTTGACCAGAAAGTTGATTGGTGGACTAGTTGTTTCAATTATTGCCGTTTCCCAATGCGAAGGGTCCTTTCTATCAACCAAAGTAAAGTCCTGAGGATGGTCTAACAGACAAAGACAACATTAGACCGAAACGTCGACTTTTACACCTATTCACTATTTTACTGTACTAAAGGTGTCCACAATTATAACTAAGAAGATTATCTAACCCTATGTATTGT
The DNA here is from genome assembly GCF_964204655.1 of Triturus cristatus. Taxonomy (NCBI): domain Eukaryota; kingdom Metazoa; phylum Chordata; class Amphibia; order Caudata; family Salamandridae; genus Triturus; species Triturus cristatus. The sequence goes on along the minus strand of NC_140591.1, from coordinate 553,734,565 downwards.
TTTACTTCTGGTTATCTTGTGTTGATTTTTGATTTCTGTACACTCTACAATCAATGATCTTTCAGTAATATAAAATTAGGTTTCAAAATACCTACACCCGTGCTGTTCTTATCTTTTTTCTACGACAATGTTTGATTCATTTACAAATTAACCGAATTGTTGTTTGAGTAAACTAACTGTAAGCGACTTGATCAGAGCTTACTCAATTGTCATTTCCCAACAGTATAGCAAGTCGGCTTCATTAATGAAACCCCTGGTCCATCTGTTCTTGAATGAGGTCAGACTTTTGAAGCTTATTCACATACGCTCAACTTGCCAATCATTCAGCATCTTACGGCTATTCAGTTGCTTCCTTAGAGCGGATCTTCTGTGCATCAACTTGTGGCACCCTTACCCATTATGAATGTTAGTTTCCTGGGAACATCAGTGTATTTGGTTGAATTTCCCCAAATCCCCATGTTCTACCGGACAAGATAGAGATACTGAGTTCTTCCATTCTGCAGTGAAGTATTCACATGCCACATGCTGTATCAATACTATGTAAATCTCAGATAAGCTTTCCATCCTGGAACATTGCTGGTATGAAAAGCAAACTCCATAATCCAAAGTGGCTAAGTGTAATTGACAAATATTCATTAATTTATTTTCAGGAAACCTGTGCAACAGAGCTTGTACATATAAATGGCCTTCAAGAATTGTTCACCCCTCCATGTAACCCTTTGAAGTGAGGGAACACAAGGACCCCCCCTGTGCCTCACCTGTCTGTGGATGCACACAGCGGGGTATAACCTGCTCCACTGTGTGCATGCACACAGGTTCTTGCACTGCAAAAACTTTCGAGCCCATGCCATGAAGAAACCTTGTAGTGCGGTCACTGCTCAGCCAAAAAGTCATAATCAGGCCCTTAGTGCAACAAAAGATTTTACTCTCCCTGGAGGTTTGTATTTATGATTCTAATCAATCACAATGTACTCAAGAAACATATGGTGAGAAGATACATTTGGTCTTTTTGAAGAATGACTTTGTGTTTGCAAATGAAATCTGTCCCATTCCCCTGGAGTTCGAATATAACTTACATGTAGAGGTACAGAAACAGTTATAGACTTTTTTTTGGTAACAAACTTTTTTGATCAATTTTAAAACAAATACGACATGTATTCGTTGCCATAATCCCTTCAGTCTAGCTTTTACTGTTGATCACAAGGGAAACGGTTTCATATCCACAGAATACGTAAAGGATATTGAAGTACTTGGATCAAATGGCGTGCCCATCAAGTGGTGTAGGGTCAATCCAGAGAGATTCCTGACCAGCTTCATTCAGGAGAAAAACTGAAGTGTTGAGATATGTTTAGATGATTAAGCAACTGGCCACAGTATCATCACTGAATTTAATAATATCTCAAAACTTATTAAGGATAATTTGACGAGATCCAGGAAAATGGGAAAATCTCCTTCTCAGGGATTGTTTGATAGCAATAGTTATGGGGCGCATAGAGCATTGAAGAAGACCCTAGGTAATCCCCATAGATATAAAAGTGAGATTTCCCTACTGAGACGGGAATAAAAAACTGTCCTACAAGAAAGAAGGATGGTTAATAAACAGCAACTCTGGAAAGCATTTGTGAAGTTGAGCCCCTTGAATAATAGTGCAGCCATCTGGGAAGTTATCAATAGACCCTTATTTAAGGATGTGGGTGCTCCTTGTGTAGATATCACAATTTATCCTGAAGATTGAGTATGCCTCTTCAGTAATATTTACAGCTGCAGTATCACAGGCCTCAGCTTTTTTGTTGGTGATCCTGATAAAACTGCTAATGTAATATCTAGGGCCCAATTTTTAATTTTTCAATTTTCCATATAAGAGGTGATCACAGCAATTAATATGAGGCACGGGGCCCGGCCCCAAATGTAGTCCCGTTTAACCTTTCCAGTACAATTTCGATTTATCTGGCCTACTCCTTACAAATGTCCTTAGAGCGATCTGTAGTTATTGAAAGCTGGATACCTGGTTGAAGTCATTCCCATACATAAAAAAGGTGATTGTGGGCATTGTGTTATCGTCCAATTTCATTGTTAGAATTGTTCATTAAGATAACTGAGAGAACCATCTTGGTCAGATTATAATCATAGCGGTACAAAAGGGGGTGGTGATGGACGGAACATCAGAACCAATCAAACACTCACACCCAGTCAAGAGATCTGGGTTTGATCCATCACCGTTCTTTAGCCCATTCTGCCACCCCAGTTCAGACATGGCCATCTGCAAATCAGTCTGACCCTGTGCCTCATGGGAACAGTCCAGCCCGAACTGCCAAGCCATGCCTTCCCTGGACCAGAAACAAGCTTCCTAGGACCGGTTTCTGGCATTTCAGCCGTCTTCAGCCAGGCTTGCTTGAATCCAGTGGCAAAGAGAGCAAGGGACTCACGTCTGAGCATACCCTGCCAACTTATGGCAAACAAAGCGGTACAAAAGGGGGTGGTGATGGGTCATTGTAGTCCTTCATTTATTTCCACATGTATTATATATGAGGTTGTTTGTGTCAGAAATCCCTGTGTGACGGAATTTGATGAAACTCACTGCATTGTGACTCTCCTGAGAGTGTGTTTTCTTTTTCACTTAATTTGACTATATACATACATACATACATACATACATAGATACATACCTATATCACCAGTAGGTAGTGATTGTTAGGACCTAGTTTAAATAGTAAGAGCTTATTTGTTTTGCCAAAAACATTGGCGCTGCTTGATGAATCTTCACGTAAATGTATACTTTAGTGGGTCCAGCTGCTGTGTTAAAAGCAATGGGGTGATCCGTCAAGAGGGGGCTTAGAAAAAACCTCCGAACACGACTACAGCCCAAACCGCTAGACGGAATTACACGGAATTTGGCAGAAACGTAGATTTGGTTATGCAGATCACGCTTTTTGTGATTTGGTGTAAATCCGTTCAGCAGTTTTAGAGTTATTAAAGAGGAAAAAATATAGATATCTAGGGCAGCAGATTCTTCGAGAGAATTTGCAGATCCAGGCTGAAATCTGATTGGCTACCAACACTTCAACCACAAAGTGTTGGTAGTCATCTTGTGACATGGCTTGAAGCCGAGACCCACCAAAAAAAGATTAAAAATAGAAAAGGAGCGAAGGTAGGGACACCTTGAGCAACTGGCTGTGATGCAGGAGTCTCCCACAGACCCTGCCACTGCTAAAAAGAATTTTAAAAATAATGTCTGATATATCTGCGGCTGGATATGTGAATCTTTCAGAGATTAAAAAAAAGTGGTCTCCCGCTCTTTGACTTCATTTGGCCCCTATGTTGGACAGGTCTCAGGGACATTGGGGACTGGAAAAGAAGAGAGGCATGTGGGCAACTCTCCTAGGGCTTATAACTGCCAATGGGGACCGCCAACTCCCCGGGGCCTTAATTGAAATAAGTGTGGGGGCTGTGTGGACCCCCAACAGCCCCGGGGACCGGGACCTCCCCAGGGCTTACGTATAATACCCATGGAAGGGGGCAGTGTGGACCCTCCTGCATCCCTGGGGAATTCCACCTCCCCAGGGCTTTAAGTGAATACAGTGCGGGGGCCCCACGTGGACCCCCCATAGCCCTGAAGACTGACAGCTGCTTGGGGCTAATATTTTAAAGAAATGCGGGTGGCTCCCCACAGCCCAGGTGACCACCACCTCACACGGGCAAATATAACAAAATAATGAAGGGGGTCCGTTGCGGACCTCTCGCCCCAGGGACCCCCACCTCCCTGCAGCTAAAGTGATCATTAAAGGGGGCTGCGCTGCCCCCTCCTTGATCCAGGATGCCCAGGCTGGCTCCAGCAATGTCCCAGGGTACCCACCCCAGGATATTACACTTTGCTGTGGCTTGGCAGGAACTTCCCGCCAAGCCACAGCAAATGCTCCTCTTTGAGCAAGAAAGAGCTCACAAATGATCTTGCTTGCTTAAAGCGGAGAATTTTTCTGTTTCCCTGCCCACTGCCAAGCTTTGAGGCTGTTTTTGCGGTCCCCAATGGAGAGGCCATGCAGCCCCCTTTACCTAATAATAAAAAAATAAAAAACAGCTTATCAATGGAGGCCCTCTCCCCTTTCTGCACCACTCTGTAATTCCACTACTGGTTGGGGGAAAGACTCCTTGGATGCTGACAGTCCTTGGGGACCAGGAACCCTTCTGTTAGCTCCAGTAAGACCCAGACAGTGGGATTGCTGATAGGTTTATGGATGCCACTCCCCCATTCTCCACCACTATGCTAACACTCCTCCTGGCACACTACTGGTTGGGGAATGAAGTCCACTTCACTTCTGAGGATCCTTGAGGACAACTACCCCTCATGTTACCTCCAGTAAGTCCCACACAGCAGGATTGCTAAGAGGTCTTCAGAGGCCATGCCCCCTTTCTCTGCCACTCTGCAAATGCACCTACTGGTGTGCTGCTGGTTGGGGTATGAAGTCATCTTGGATGCTGAGGAACACTGTGGTCCAAGAAGCCCTCCCGGTACCTCTAGTAAGTCCTACTCAGATGGATTACTGAGAGGTGGTCATAGGCCCGCCCCCTTTTTCACCATTGTGCAAACGTGAGTACTACCTGAAAAACCCTAGAAATTCTCTGGAAAAAAAACGTAGGTTACAGGGACATTATAGTTAGGAAATAAAATTTCAAAAACCTTTGAAATTCACAAAAAAAAACAAAGGTTAGAGGAACGTTATGCTTAGGAAACGGAATTAGAAAAAAAACTTTGAAATTCACTGATAAAGAAACAAAGGTGCCAATCACGATCCGGTAAAAAATGTCCCCGTACGACTCGTATCGGGTCTTTTTACCGTACGAATCGTACAAGTGCCGTACGAACTGGCAATCACGATTTGCATGGTAAAAAGTCCATACGAACCGCACTGGGAATATTTCCCCACACGTCCTCGGGTCGGAAAATGTGTCCGACACGTCCTCGTACGATTCACCGTACAAACGTGAAAGGTGAACTCCGACCGGGGAATCACGATCCATCCCGGGCGTCCGAATGTACAACCGTATGGTGAAAAGACCGTCCGCACCGAACTCCCATAACAACCATGGAGACGTCCAAACAGGTGCCCGGTACGCGCCGACCCCCCCCAGCCCCCGTAGGTACGCGCCGACCCCCCCCAGCCCCCGTAGGTACGCGCCGACCCCCCCCAGCCCCCGTAGGTACGTGCCAACCCCCCCTGTGTGTACACCCGTGTATGGTGCGTACCCCCCCGTGTACGCTCGAGTCGGACCCCCCGTGTATGCTCGAGTCGTACCCCCACCCGTGTATGTACGGTGCGTACCCCCCCGTGTACGCTCGAGTCGAACCCCCCCGTGTACGCTCGAGTCGTACCCCCAACCGTGTATGTACGGTGCGTACCCCCCGTGTACGCTCGAGTCGGACCCCCCCGTGTACGCTCGAGTCGAACCCCCCCGTGTACGCTCGAGTCGTACCCCCACCCGTGTATGTACGGTGCGTACCCCCCCGTGTACGCTCGAGTCGAACCCCCCCGTGTACGCTCGAGTCGTACCCCCACCCGTGTATGTACGGTGCGTACCCCCCGTGTACGCTCGAGTCGGACCCCCCCGTGTACGCTCGAGTCGTACCCCCACCCGTGTATGTACGGTGCGTACCCCCCCGTGTACGCTCGAGTCGAACCCCCCCGTGTACGCTCGAGTCGTACCCCCACCCGTGTATGTACGGTGCGTACCCCCCCGTGTACGCTCGAGTCGTACCCCCACCCGTGTATGTACGGTGCGTACCCCCCCGTGTACGCTCGAGTCGGACCCCCCCGTGTACGCTCGAGTCGAACCCCCCCGTGTACGCTCGAGTCGTACCCCCACCCGTGTATGTACGGTGCGTACCCCCCCGTGTACGCTCGAGTCGGACCCCCCCGTGTACGCTCGAGTCGTACCCCCACCCGTGTATGTACGGTGCGTACCCCCCCGTGTACGCTCGAGTCGAACCCCCCCGTGTACGCTCGAGTCGTACCCCCACCCGTGTATGTACGGTGCGTACCCCCCCGTGTACGCTCGAGTCGGACCCCCCCTGTACGCTCGAGTCGAACCCCCCCGTGTACGCTCGAGTCGTAGCGCTGGGGGTACGCACCGTACATACACGGGTGGGGGTACGACTCGAACGTACACGGGGGGGTCCGGGGGGGTCCGACTCGAGCGGACACGGGGGGGTTCGACTCGAGCGTACACGGGGAGGTCCGACTCGAGCGTACACGGGGGGGTCCGACTCGAGCGTACACGGGGGGGTCCGACTCGAGCATACACGGGTGGGGGTACGACTCGAACGTACACGGGGGGTCCGACTCGAGCGGACACGGGGGGGTTCGACTCGAGCGTACACGGGGGGGTACGACTCGAGCGTACACGGGGGGTCCGACTCGAGCGTACACGGGGGGGTCCGACTCGAGCATACACGGGGGGGTCCGACTCGAGCGTACACGGGGGGGTTCGACTCGAGCGAACACGGGGGGGTCCGACTCGAGCGTACACGGGGGGGTCCGACTCGAGCGTACACGGGGGGTCCGACTCGAGCGTACACGGGGGGGTCCGACTCGAGCGTACACGGGGGGGTTCGACTCGAGCGTACACGGGGGGGTCCGACTCGAGCGTACACGGGGGGGTTCAACTCGAGCGTACACGGGGGGGGTCCGACTCGAGCGTACACGGGGAGGTACGCACCGTACACGGGTGTACACACAGGGGGGGTTGGCACGTACCTACGGGGGCTGGGGGGGGTCGGCACGTACCTACGGGGGCTGGGGGGGGGGTCGGCGCGTACCTACAGGGGCTGGGGGGGGGTCGGCGCGTACCTACGGGGGCTGGGGGGGGGGTTGGCGCGTACCTACGGGGGCTGGGGGGGGGTCGGCGCGTACCTACGGGGGCTGGGGGGGGGTCGGCGCGTACCTATGGGGGCTGGGGGGGGTCGGCGCGTACCTACGGGGGCTGGGGGGGGGGTTGGCGCGTACCTATGGGGGCTGGGGGGGGGGTCGGCGCGTACCTATGGGGGCTGGGGGGGGGTCGGCGCGTACCTACGGGGGCTGGGGGGGGGGTCGGCGCGTACCTACGGGGGCTGGGGGGGGGGGTCGGCGCGTACTGGGCCACCTACTCTGGTCGATTCGCGCCGTACTTCGCTTTTGCGGCACTTTTTGGGTGCCGTGAAAATATTGCCGTCCGGACTGCTGTCGGTTCGAATCGTAATTCCTGGTTCGTGAAAATATGCCTGTAAGCGTCCCGACGTCACGTCGCACCATTCCCGGATCACATTCGTATGTATCTTTTCGTCGGTCGGTGTTTTTTACGATTCGTACGGAAATGGTGTTTCCGTGCGAATCGTAATTCCATGTTTGTACAGTTTTACAACCGGGTACGAGTCGGGCGGGGAATTCGCTCCGACCGACGGTTCGTACGCGGTTTTTAACGGATCGTAATCGGCACCAAATTATAGTTAGGCTTAGGTTTTACTTTTATACTTAGCTGAGGTAACTATAACTCGTGCCCCCAAAATGCACTGCTAATGACCTCACAAATTACATCACTCATGGCATGGTCAGTGACATCATTGATGTGCGGATATTCCTCAAAGGGCTGCAAAGGTATTATGGGTATAAAAGGTTTAAAAATCAATCTGTTGAAAATAGTTTTCAAAACAAAAGCATTAACGTATTATTACTTCATGAAAGTGGTAATAGGTTGTTAGCGATAATAAAACTTAATATTTGACTATATATATCACCCTCACCTACAAGTTAGCCAAACGTTGACTGTACAATAATGCTAATTTGTCATAAAAATGACCTGGTTGATTCCTACCATTTGTAAACACAACTATCAAACAATCACATCACCAGTTCTAAGCCCCTTGTACTGCGGTATGCCGTAGCACACTATATAACTGCGTTTCATACAACGTATATGTTTACACTTACTCACACTATATATACAACCAGAAAATTAACATTTAAATACAGCAATTCATAATTTTCAGATATAATATTCACATGTTTTGACATCATTTAATGATTTTAATTATACAATCCACTTTACACCACTCCATTTTTAAAGAGATGACTTTATGCCACTATGCTCTATGCTATTTACAGTATGCCACTCCAATTCACAACACTTGAAGATATTCTATTAAATTCTAGGCAGAGGAAAGGAAGATGGCAGACTGAAGCGGCGCGCGCGAGGACGCTCTCTGTGCTTCCTCTGAAGTTCAGGTGATCCACTACCAATGACCCGACAGTCTCCCGCGTCCCGCCCTTTGGTAATGCACTGCTCCCATTAGGTCAAGGGCTGGGCTGCAGTAAGGGACCCGCTTGGCCATGCTCTGTTTAAAAATATAAATCAACTAATGTGCTGTATCTTTACAGCAAGGGGAGAAGTCTACGTGAGCCACGCCACCCACCGCTAAAGGTCAGCACAATGAAATTTCAACTTCTGCAAGCGCACCAAGCCAAACTGTGGGCAGTGCAGAGAAGGTTAAGGATAAGGATAAGGCTGCCAGAAGCAACATTACTGTTCTGCCAATAGGAGAGCCAAGTCTATCTGCACATACTGCTATGACTATTGGTGATAATATTAGAGGGTATAGAGCAGAGGATGGGTCTGGGTCCGGATCACAGCTCGGGAAATCCATTCTGAAGTTGCTGCAATCTGGGAGGTAAACTGAACTACTTCGGACATGCGGATCAGAGAATTCCATTCCAGGTTTTGAAATGGCCGAAGTGCTAAATTCTGCAGTACAGGGGGCAGGAGGGGTGAGGCTGGCTTACTTATCTTGGATAACACTAATAACGTATCTTCTGCAACTGTCAGGACTGCTGCTGATGTTGCGACTGCTGCCGACAATTCCCAAGGAGTTGGTATGACAGCCAAACCAATAGTGAATAGCCTGGTTAATGATACTATACTGGAAAATTCTGCTGAGAAAGATGGATTTGTAAATATTACAATTATTACAGCTACAGCTGCCGATCTTATTGGTCTTACTGGATCAACCTCGGAAGACCTTATTAATTGCTTAGAGACTGCCGTGGAGCAACCAGGCGAGAGCCCTGGGAAAGGGGAGGAAGCCACTAGTAATGGTGCTGTTAGTAAAAGAAGGGAACTCTAAGACCAAACAACTTTAAATCCTGCTAACTATGCCGCCAACATCGTGGGGGTTACAGCTCGAACCCCAACGGCTTCAGACACGGAGTGGCACAACCCGGCATATGGCCCGGAGAGTAATCAATGGAACAACTCTGGTGGGGTGAAGGGTGTAAAGAATAAAAATTCTAACGCTATTAAGATGTCTAAAGGCGGCAAAGGGCATGGTCAGGGAGTAAAGCAACAAGTAACTGATGCAATGGGTTGATTAAAGGAGGCTTCTGTTACTACTACTAAGGCTGGGGCAGGGGTTAGTACGCTGCGCAAATGGGTGTCATCTAAAGGGGAAGTGAAAAACATAATTTTAAGGTTATCAAATATTAGCAGTACAGCAAATACTCCTATCGAAATATTAGAGGAAGAGGGAGAAGGAGCTGGAGTGGATAATGAGCAGCAAGTTTCAATGGTCACTCCAGAGAAGTTTGCATCCACTCCCTTCAGTGCATCGTCAACATCTTCAGTCTTTTCCCCAGCCTCTAGCCCTGTAGTGCCATCATCAAGCTTGTCGGAACCAGGTATTAAGAATTTCGAACTAATGGGAGTGGAGCCCTCATTGTCTAGGATTCTGCAAGCATTGAGCACTCAGAGAGCAAAAGCCCAGGAATACTATCAACAGGCCAAAGCTGATAGCTACAAAATTAAGCAAGCCTTGGTGGAAATCACATCTAAGGTTGGCCTGCTTTCCTCAGAAGTCATCGATTTACAACAACGAGTGGCGGCTGTGAAAGAATCCAATACGTTCACAGTCAATCTTGTAAAAACGCAGGATTCTCAACTGAAGCTAATGCAATCCAAGATTGAGGATTTGGAAAATCGCCAGAGACGCCAGAATTTGTGGGTTTTTGGTGTTCAAGAGGGCAGGGAAGGCAATGATCCATGGGTGTTGGAATGTGGCAGGACTTAACCAGGCTGGAGAGCGACGGCTAGTAACGGAAGAGCTGCATGTATTTAAGCCTCATATATTAGGACTTGTGGAAACGCACATTGCATATAATGATAGAGCCCTATTAAAGCATTTGGGATATGATATCATTGTGTGTACGTCACATACAATATCTATTCGTGGGGTGGCCTTGCTAAAATCTAGGTAGTGTCGGGCTGTTATCCTTCAATCACTTGCTGACCCTAAAGGGAGATGGGCAATCTCCCAAATGATGATATTATGGGCGGAAGGTCACAATTTGTATGGTATACAGTCCAAATATTGACTGTCCAGATGTTATATATCATTTGAGTTCTAAGTTGCTGGAGTGGCCTGGTAAAATGATTGTCATAGGTGATTTTAATTGTATTCTCGACAGAAAGATTGATACCACAAATACTACCAACCGTGCTAGAATGTGTAAGACCAGAGCTGCTATCTTAGAACTTCTTCACTTGCATCAGCTGGAAAGAGTATATTCCAAACTGTGCCAGGTTATACTTTTTACTCATCACCACATAAACATTATTCAAGGATCGACATGATATTTGCTAATAATACTATTTTGGAAAATGTATTTGTGTTAGTATGCCCAAAGATTACGTCTGACCATAACCCAGTCATGTTAACAATGCAGCTGCAGTCAATTGCCCAACAACCAATCAGGGATTTCACTTTTTCTAGACACCTCCTCAGTAATTTGGAATACGTGGAGCTTATGCGAACGGCACTTGAGGAGTATATAGAAAATAATTTGGGCTTAGTGGCAACTGCAATAGTGTGGGACTGTCTAAAAGCCTATGTTAGAGGGGTCAAGTTGCAATATATTATTAAGCAAAATCAGCAGGGCCTCCGTCAGTCGGAGCAGAAACAAAATCTTTGTCTTGATTTGGAGCGACAGCACGACACAGCTATCGCCATAAAGGACGTAGATGAGCAGTTGATATATCAACAGGCTGTTGAAGTAAGGGCTAAATTAAAAAGACGGTTGAGGGATAAAGTTGCAAATAATTATCACAAGTATAGTACTGAACAATCGAATATGGAGAAAGAGTAGGCCGATTATTGGCTAATCAAATAGGGGATCAAAGGGCTAAAACTCATGTTAAAATGATTAAAGGGGTGGACGGTTTGACTTATACAAGGCCTATAGACATAGTCGAACAATTTAGGCTTTTCTACGCTAATCTATATGGCAATTTGGCTTGCTTTGACCAACATACTGCCTCAGATTACATTCAGGATTGTGATATGCCTGTTTTAAGTTCATTGCTTTCTGAGCCTATGGAAAAAGATGTTGATGTGAGGGAAGTAGACAAAGCAATCAATGCTTTACCAGCTGGCAAAGCAGTTGATAAGGATAAGATCCCGTTGGAATTTTTTAAAACCTGTAAAAGTGTATTGACCCCCATCTTTCTTGAGCTATGTAATTCAATCATGCAAGGAGAAGAAGTTCCCTCCTCTTGGAACGCGACTAATTTTGTTTTTCCCAAAAAAGGGGAAGCCGATAGATGATATGAGTTTGTACCTGCCTATATCATTGATTAATGCCGACGCTAAGCTTTTTTCCAAAATTCTAGCCTCGCAATTGGCCTTGGTTATAAATCTATTAGTCTCAGAGCAGCAACGCGGTTTTGTCCCCGGAAGAGATACGGCTGCACATATCAACACGGCAATCGGTGCATTTGATGTGCAGGTCAAATGGGCCAGCAGATGGGGATGTTGATGCTAGATGCTGAGGAGGCCTTTGACCGAGTAACTTGGAGAGCGTTATGGGCATCTATGTCCTTTATAGTTCTCGGTCAAAGGTTTATCTCGGCAGTACAGAAGCTATATAGGCGTCTAACAGCTGCAATTAAACTTACTGGCCTTTCTTCATCCTTTTTTGCAGTTCAAAGGGGTACGCGGCAGGGCTGTCCGCTATCCCCTTTATTGTTTGCCATATATATTGAGTCTTTTATTGAGCACTTATTGCTAAATGGTGATATCTCTCCAGTTACTTTAAATGGGACGGATTTCAAATTAACCGCATATGTGGACGACATCGCTATCTTTTCGACTAACCCAGGTAATGCCCTGGCTGTGTTAACCTATGAAGCACAGCGATTCAGCTCTTTCTCCGGTTATACATTAAATTAAAATAAAACGCAGACAATATTGAATTTTCAACTTGAAATCCCTTCAGTAGCTCTCGGGGTCACAAGGATGGCTACTTATCTGGGAGTTTTTCTCAGTAGCCAAGCTAAGGATATTATTGTGTTAAATTATGAACCACTGTGGGCGAAAGTAGTGGCAAAGCTGCAATGCTGGCACCGGCTACCCCTTAGTATATATGGGAGATGTAAAGTGGTCAAAATGAACGTTCTCCCGAAGTTTCTGTATTTTTTTCGAACAATCCCATTAAAAGTACCATCAACCTTTTTTAAACGTCTTGATAGTGGCATTGGCAGTTTTATTTGGAGATACCGACGGGCCAGAAGAGCTATCCGATACTTAAAACTTTCATATAAGCAGGGCGGATTTAAACTTCCAGATTTTAAATTGTATTTTTGGGCAGCATTCACTGGGCAAATACAGAGCTTACTTAGAGGAACTGATACTAATACTAGTTGGCTTTCATATCAGCTGGCTTGTGGACCTAGTCCTGGGTTCTTACTGTACAAAACATAGTACGTAGTTAGGGATATTACTAATATATGGCATGAAATCTGTAAGGCATATATATTCCCGACCTACATATTTATACTGTACTATGGGGGAACCCCTTATTGCCTAATATATTCCATGACCAGGTCGGGAAGGAACGGCAATCTAAGGGTGTGATGCGGGTGGGTCACCTATATGATGACCAGGGATTCTGAACTTTTTCATCTCTGAAAGAAGAATTTGATTAGTCACAAACTCATTTTTTTTAAATACCTACAAGTTAAGAATTACTTAATTCGAGGTCGGGGATTGTCAGAATTGGTTAGCTCTCCCGAGATCTTGTCTACATTGTTTGGTACTTATGGACGAGGAACTATAGGCAAAACTTACCAGAAACTTATTGAGGTGGTTAGCGATGATGGCATACAAATTGCGGCTAAACTAGGTTGGATCTTTAACTGTAACCTAACTAAAGAGGAAATACAGGAATCTCTTGAAACTATAAATTCAACAGTAACATCTGTTAATCTGAAACTTCAGCAATATAGAACCATTTTTATGCTTTACTATACACCAGAGCCAATTTCCAAATGGGTAAATAATCCAACTGTTACTAAATCATATTGCCTGAAATATCAAGAATATGCCATAGATTTAAACCATATGTTTATTACATGTCCAATGTTGAAGGAATTTTGGTCCAACATAACTCTCTCTCTTGCAACCTGGGTTGGCTATGAGAACCCGGTTTCTGGGAAAAAGTTGGTACTGGGAATTTTCTCAGAGCTTGGTGGCCTTTCGAAATCTTTCGCTTCTATTATCTGGGCCTGTGCTTGTCTATGTATCGCCCGCTCTTGGATACAAAGTAAAAGTCCAAGCACTAACAAATATTGGTCTTTGCTAAGGGAGATTTATGAAATGGGGATTGCATTAGCAAAAGTTAGAGGCCCTTGGTTAAAATTTCGAAGGATATGGTCTTGTCTTCAGTGGGATTAAGGATCTAATGTATTCTTTGTATTATTCTTTCTTTATAATTAACCGCTGTTTTCTATTTTTTTATATGGGTGACTGTAATTTGATATACTTATAATGTGGTCATTCTTCTTATTTTCCATTTTTTCCCCCTTCCTTCTTCTAATGCTCCTCTGTGCTCTGCAAATGATTATTGATATGTTATTACTGAACTCTTTTTTTGATGATATATTCATATTTGTGGCAATAAAATAAAATCAAAAAAATCAACAACAAAAAGAGTATACGCTATTAAATTCTATGCTAATCCACTGTACGCTACTCCACTCTACTTCACTGTACACCATTCCAGTCTACAACAATATAGTCTACGCTATTATCATGTTTACCACTGTATTCTATTACACATTTGTGTATGCCAGTTTACTGGTTGACTCTACATTACAATGCTCACAACTGTATGCTATTTCACTGGATGAAACTCCACTTTACCCTATTCCACTATATGCTATCTCACTATACCCCACATTATGGTACACTAATAGAGTGTACGCTATTCCAGTGTATGCTACTCCACTCTCTGACTCTCATTTATATTAAGAGGCAGTATCCACCATTGCAGTGAACCCCGATGTAGTTTATGCTATTTCACTTTACAAAACGACATTCTGAGTCATTCCACTAAATGACACTTCAGTGTACAATACTAGATTCTACGGTTCTATGATTAACCCTATTTAATTGTACAACACTTTATTGTCCATTACTGTACTATATACTACTCCAATGTACATCCCAGGTCTGAATGCCATCAAACTCCACATTATTACATCAACCAATACTTAATTGCACGCTGCTCCACTGTATGCCACCGCACTCTAGGCCTGTGTGTGCAAATGTATTGTACCCTATTACACTGTACACCACTGTAGTATACGCGTTTCCACTTTGTACCACTGCAATGTATAGCAATGTATAGCACTGCAATATATCCACTCCACTTTTCTTCGCAATTGTACTTTACAACACTACACTGTACAACACTCAACGTTATGTAAGCCCACTGTACACCACTAAACTGTACGCCAATCCACTGTATGACAATCCATTGTACCCCACTGCAATGTATGCTATTCCAGTTTAAGCCACTCCACTGTACCACACTCCACTCTATTCCTCCAGACTGGATGCTATTTTAGTATATTATATTTCCATATATGCCTCCATACTACTATACAACACTTACCTCAATAGCACTTCACTGTACGCCACTACAGTCTACATGAATACACTCTACAAAGTTTACAGGACACTTTTCCACACTCCACTCTATGCTATCCCACTGTATACCACTACACAATACTCCACTACACTCTATGCCACTTCAGTATACTATATGCTACTCTATCCGATTTCTGTGTATGCCACTCCACTGTATAATACTCCACTCTACACCACTCCACTGTATGTCACCACTCCAATATACCCAATTCTTCTTTATTCCACTCCAGTATAGCAAAATATACTGTACCACAGTTCACTTTTCAATAATATCCTCCACTATATACAGGCACACTCAACTTGATAACACTCCATCACTCTACACCACTAAACTGTACTAATATTTTACATTTGTGATTAACATTAGAAAAACCACTGTTTAGTTATATCTTTATTTATCATTTAAGCATCACTTACAAATGTAAATGAGCCATACTTACAAATTACAATTCTACTTATGCTGCACATTAAAATTCAAATAACTCATGCACCTCCTTAAACAGTCTTCTCACCTCAGTCCATTAACTTTAACTTGCCCCTTCTCTAAGCATTATCTATACCTTTGCATATTACAGAAGTTAAAACATGTGAAATCACTGCATTAACAATAACACTCATGACGTCTCAAATTTCATGATTTGTCTGAACACACTGCATGGCAAGTGGTGAGTTATATTCATGCCGGATTGAGAAATTAGTATAAAAATTAATTGATTAATGACAATAAAGGGACATTTTTGAGAAATTATTTTTTAAGGTTACCAATTGTGGTACCGAGAATAGACAAGGATCCAGTTAAATCACAAGGGAGACCCATCATATCAGCACAGGGTAGTCTGCTTGAAAATACTTCAAATTATATAGATTTTCACCTTTGTAAAAGGCCTACCATCACACTTAAAAGATTCCACGGAATTCCTAGGAAGATTTTTTTGTGAGAGCAAGACCTATGAGATTTTGTAAGCACAATGTGATGTTACTAAGAATGATTGTGTACTATTTGACAAAAAATATATGTTTTGTTTAATGGGGAGATTTTTTATCAGCAACAGGGGACAGTGATGGGTACCTGCTTTGCCCCCAGCTATGCAGATTTGCATATGGCCTGATGGAAGGAGCCGGTGGTCAAAGAGAAATGTTGTGGTTGAGATTTACAGATGACTTTTTTATTTCCTGGAAAGGTGATCTTGAAGGTACACAACAATTTTTGGATGCAATAAATGAGAACAACTTACATTTGTCATTCACGAGAAACATTGTAGCTACAGAAAGTGAACTTTGGTTGTCAGGAATGATAAACTTATATCTACTCTTATCAAAGCTGTCAAAGGCAGGCAAAAGTATACAGCATGCGAGTAGGTGTCATCCCAAAAATGTAAAAAGGAGCATACTGTATAGTAAATTTATAAGACCGAAAAAGGCACATGTGGAGACAACAAAGAATTTAACTAGGATGTTTAAGCAAATGGGGTGCAGTGAAGGCATATTGACAATAGTGCAGAATAGAAACCGAAAATCACCCATGTAGCTGTAATATTTAGTGAAGAAGAAATCAAGTGATAATCAGAATGTGGTGCGATTCATTAGTACATATCACAGTAGCCATCAAGCGGTTAGGAAAATCATGAGCAAACATTGGCATCTACTGAAAAGTGATCCCTTGTTGGATAAAAAAATCACTAATACAGCTGTGATCACATACAGGAAAGCAAGATCGTTTAGAAATAGATTAGTAAAGAGTGCTAACAGAAGCAGTTCTGGTTCTTGGCTAAAACCCAGAAATGCATTCACAAAGTGTAATATGTGTAAAGCATGTAGACATGGAGAAAATGCCGCCTCCGTTAAAAAAACATTTGGCAAGGAGATTAAAATTAAGAAAAACTTGACATGCAGGAGTGAATTTGTCATCTATGTTTTGGAATGTCCTAGTGACAAAGTGTAAGCGGGCAGCACACTATTACAAGTGCATAAAATAATAACCCTTCTTCAGCCAGGATAGCTTGATTCCAGTGGCACAGTGAGCCCTGGACCCACGACTGGGCATGCCTGGCGCACTTAGGGCAAGAAAGCAAAAGACACAATTGATGGACGGAATGCAGAACAAATCAAAACATTCACCCCCAGTCAAGAGATCTGGGTTAAAACCATCATTCTTTTGCTCACCATGCCACCCCAGTTTAGACATGGCCATATGCAAATCAGTCTTGACCCTGTGCCTCATGGGAACAGTCCAGCCCGAACTGACAAGCCAGGTCCTCCCTGGCCCGGAAACAAGCATCCTAGGACCGGTTTCGGGGTTTCACCCCTCTTCAGCCAGGATAGCTTGATTCCAGTGGCACAGTGAGCCCAGGACCAATGTCTGGGCATACCTGCTGCACTTAGGGCAAGAAAGCAAAAGAAACAATTGATGGACGGTATGCAGAACAAATCAAAACATTCACCCACAGTCGAGAGATCTGGGTTAAATCCATCATTCTTTTGCTCACCATGCCACCCCAGTTTAGACCTGGCCATATGCAAATCAGTCTTGACCATGTGCCTCATGGGAACAGTCCAGCCCGAACTGCCAAGCCGGGTCCTCCCTGGACCGGAAACAAGCATAATAGGACCGGTTTCGGGGTTTCACTCCTCTTCAGTCAGGATAGCTTGATTCCAGTGGCACAGTGAGCCCAGGACCCACGTCTGGGCATACCTGGCGCACTTAGGGCAAGAAAGCAAAAGACACAATTGATGGACGGAATGCAGAACAAATCAAAACATTCACCCCCAGTCAAGAGATCTGGGTTAAATCCATCATTCTTTTGCTCACCATACCACCCCAGTTTAGACCTGGCCATATGCAAATCAGTCTTGACCCTGTGCCTCATGGGAACAGTCCAGCCCGAACTGCCAAGCCAGTTCCTCCCTGGACCGGAAACAAGCATTCTAGGACCGGTGTCGGGGTTTCACCCCTCTTCAGCCAGGATAGCTTGATTCCAGTGGCACAGTGAGCCCAGGACCCACGTCTGGGCATACCTGGCGCACTTAGGGCAAGAAAGCAAAAGACACAATTGATGGACGGAATGCAGAACAAATCAAAACATTCACCCCGAGTCAAGAGATCTGGGTTAAATCCATCCTTCTTTTGCTCACCATGCCACCCCAGTTTAGACCTGGCCATATGCAAATCAGTCTTGACCCTGTGCCTCATGGGAACAGTCGAGTCCGAAAAGCCAGGTCCTTCCTGGACCGGAAAAAGCATCCCAGGACCGGTTTCGGGGTTTTACCCCTCTTCAGCCAGAATAACTTGATTTCAGTGGCACAGTGAGCCCAGAACCCACCTCTGGGCATACCTGGCGCACTTAGGACAAGAAAGCAAAAGACATAATTGATGGACGGAATGCAGAACAAATCAAAACATTCCCTCCCAGTCAAGAGATCTGGGTTAAATCCATCATTCTTTTGCTCACCATGCCACCCCAGTTTAGACCTGGCCATCTGCAAATCAGTCTTGACCCTGTGCCTCATGGAAACAGTCCAGCCCAAACTGCCAAGCCAGGTCCTCCCTGGACCAGAAACAAGCATCCTAGGACCGGTTTCGGGGTTTCACCCCTCTTCAGCCAGGATAGCTTGATTCCAGTGGCACAGTGAGCCCAGGACCAGGAGGTTTTAGGTAAGTTTAATAAAGTGTTTTGAGTTTTTTGTAATTTGTAGTTTCTAATACATATATATTGTTTTTGTTTGTGAGATTTCATGATGATATATTGTATTTTTTTATAATATGTGCATTGTATATCTTTATTGGTATGTTACTTTTAGGTTTGAATATACTGTTTTTGTGGATGGGTATTATCTCATTTTTTGGAGATTTACACATTTGAAAGTGTCATATGAACATTTGGATTTGCTGTTTCCTTTTAAAAGTAAATCATTTTTGTTTCTAGCACAAATATATTTTAATAAATTGTGATTTCCTTTGATTTTTTTTAGCTTTTTATATTTTAATATATTTTTAGATTGTTTCAATGGATTATTTTGTGGACCAGTATTATTTTTACATTTTTTGTGGGGTTTCTTAAAATTTCTTTTTCCTTTTTGGAGGATTATATTTTTTACTACAACATTATGAAGGGAGATCTGCAGCTATTAAAGTGTAAATTAACATTGCTATTTATTGTTGGTTTGGAAAATATATGCTTATTTATGAATTTGTATTTGATGTGATTGTTGTGTATGATATTCTAATTAATGCATTTTATTTAATTGGTTTTATTTATATTATACATTTTGGTAGCTGGTGACTTTTTCATTTTTTGATTTAATAATATGCATATTTATATTTTATTTAAACTAAGTGTAACATTAATTTTTTTAAATAATTAGTGCCCCTTTATGATGGCAGTCAGACCGTCACTGACAGGCCGTCAGTCATGGTCTGACTGCCAACAGCCCTTGGGTCCAACTGCCGGACTAAAATGCTGGTTGTCATACCCACAGAGGTCAGCGATAAGACTGCTGCCTCTGCCAGGATAAGAGATCTTGACAGGACAGCAGTAGGAGTTGTATACCTGAATGGCAGTGGTGCCAAGACAGGCACCACTGTTGGGATTATGATATCTCTTTTCATGGTGGGATGACCGTCATGAAAAAGCTGTTCAAAAGGGATGTGCGGGGGCCTCAAACAGGGCCCCCATCCATCAGGGGTCACTGCAAAGGAGCCCTGGGGGTACATGTAGTGTCCCCACTCACCTCTATGCACAGTGTGCCATGCACAACTTGATGCCTGGCACACGGTCCATGGACGTGAAGGAGGAGCTCTTTACCACGGCAGCTTGTGCTGTGGCCCTTTTCCTTGGCCGCTGCAGAAGCCACTGTGATACGGAGCACTTTCCAACCACCAGCACAGTGGTCATATCGTGGTCTCCTGAGAGCTGCAATCGCAGGCAGTGGTCTGACTGACCGCTATCAAAATCTGCCCCTTAGCTACAAAACATAATTCATTGTGGCTGTTTTTGTTTTATTAGGTTTTTTGTGGGGAATTTTATTTTTTACAATAGAGATTTGGCTATTGATTCTAAGTTGTCTACTCCTTAGTTTAAGACGGTTGGTAAAAAAAAAGACGTTTGCCAACTAATCGCTTGTAAATAGTTTCATGGAACATCCCAGGGGGTTGTTCTTTTTGGGTACATTCATGGAGATGCAAAAAGGTAGTTCCCAAAGCTTTGATGGCAGGGGGAGTCACAAGTGTTAAAATGTAATAGAACTTTAACAAACAAAGTTTAAGACTGTTGGTAAAAGGAAACAGGGTTGTCAACTAATCGCTTATAAATAGACTTTGAAAGCACATTGCAATCTATCTGGAACAATTAAGACAGTTCTGAAACAAGTCAGAAGTTTCAGCAACAAACCAGAAGATTCTGGAACAAGCCAGTAAATAGACATTGGCAGCACATGATATTGGCAGCACATGACAATCCATCTGGAATAAGCCAGGATATTCTGGAACAAGCTGGAATGTTCTGAAAACAGCCATGTGATGATGATAGCCATCTTTGTTTTCAGAAGGGTATAAATACCACTGGCTTGGGCCACACCTTGCAAGATATAAGCGACATTGGTGCATGCAAGTCACAAATTTGAATTAAAGGAATCATGATTGAGCATCAGTAAAATAACTTGGTGGAAAACAATGCAAGATACTAACCAGAGAGAGAGATATAAGAAACCATGCAGCGTGTGTCAAATCCAGAGACGAGTTGAATTCTGGTTAAGAAACACCTAGAAGAGAAAGAACTCATGTTTTAAAGCATTCTCATCTGAATAAACAGGTATATTGATTGTGTCTAGAATGAGAGAGATGATTGATGCTGTATATCAATAGCTGTAAGGGGTTTATTTTTTCAAAATAAAGAAACTTGCACTTGCACACTGAGAGACAGATGACAGACAAGCCTGAAGGGTGATACAAGAAAAATATCATACTTTAAGAGGTTGGGTATTTTCTTATTTTGTCCAATTCCCATTGGTGATCCTTCAGAATGAGTGTTGTGTACAACTAGCTTGGTTTAGCATCAAGGGGTGTGAAAGAACAAGCATTGTGCATCGCTTGTGCTGGGCCAGTTATCAAACGTTAGTCACTCTCTGTTCAGTAGTTGTGGTATCTGACAGTTATTTATATATAGCGATATATTTGTTTTAATTTGAATGTAGGATTTATTTATGTATCTAAGATGTTTTTTGTTTGTTGCTTTAAATTCAATCATTCTTATAAAAAAATTGGTATTAATATTTTGATAATTTGATTTGTTTTTCTTTTTTGGAATCATTATGTTTATTTTAACAATATACAATTGTTATGAAGGTGGTAGAATACTCATCAAAATGTTCTATGGCTAATTTAACTTTGTTTCTTATGTAAGATATTATAGTTTGTATGTTTCTGCTTGAATACTATTGAGTTTTATAAAAATGTATATAGTTGATACCTTTTTTTGTACCTGTGTGCATTTATATGTTTAAAAGTCACAATATTTTAGTGTCTGATAATGTTGTTATTGATATAGGTGAAAATAGTTATTTATGACAGCGATCCTTCAGTAATCGATATTTATGTGTTTGTTAGTTAAGTATAGGAAGACAATATTTTTCTAAACAATAATTATTTTCCAATATTTTAGGGAATCAGTATTGTTTGCAAAAATATTGTGTCAGTGATCTAGACAGAGGATCAACACTTACTTTCAAAAGTCCAATATAGTGTGTTGACATGGGTTGGCACTATTGAGCAATGTTCTAACTTGTAGTTATTAATTGGAAAGTGCACCAAGGCAAAATAGGCCACCTTTCATGGACTTCTCAAGGGCATTAAATCTTGTTAACAGTTCTGTGTATGGGATTTGATTGGGGAAATGGGGTTTGATAAAGCTATTGTTACCCTTCTTCAAGAAATGTATAAGGGTACCACAGCCAAAGTTATATACAGCAGGGGTGGAGCTTGTTCTGCTGACTTCAGCATTAACACGAAGGTCAAGAAGGGGGTGAGTCTTTGCACTATTCTTGTTCACCCTGTATTTTATTAACCTTGAAGGGCCCTGATTGAACATTGCAGGGACATGCCACAGATTGATCACCAACCAGTTTCAGCCCTTCTCTATGCTGATGATGCTGTTCTTATGATACGCACACCAAACAGCCTCCAGTCACCCATAGTTGCATTTGTGGCATTCATGCTGCAACTGGACCTACAGGTAAATCAGGCAAAGACATTTAATATGATGTTTGGATCCAGGTCCCCAAAGCACAGATCAAGTCAAGAAAGCTTTATTCGACGATTGTCATAAAAGCATATATGTACCATACATTTACAAGATAAAACATTTTAAGATATTTTAAAGCACAGATCATTTAAGCTGGGATGGGACTGCCTAGTGGAAACAAGCTCTTTCTCGTATTTAGGTTTCTTACTTGATCATGGAAACAACTACTCATAGCTAAGAGCCACAAATATGAGAAATGTCCCTTGTTTGATTTTCCTTAAAGTTAGGAATGAAGCCCCTTAGACAAATGAGTGCCATTTATTCCTCGCTGGCAACATAAGGAGCAGGGGTCTGGAGACATTAGCACTGATTAGCTGTGGTAAAGTGCACAGAGTGCTAAAGTGAACAAAAACAAATTCAGAAAAACAGTAGGAGTGAAGGGAAAATGGTTTGAGGGTGACCCTACAGAGAAGTTAAAGTCCAATAACTCATACTAGTACATGTAGAGATTTCTGCCTGAATATACTTTTCCTCTTGTTTCAATTCACAAACATTCACATTAGTATACATTGAAAGTAATGCACAGGGAGCAGGTTTCGAGGCACACTACTTGGAATGTCATATGCTATATCCCATGTGCCTTTGTTCTCCATTTGTGGAAATCTACATATCATTGATTTAAGTACGGGGGAATACAGTCTGCTATGCAAACATTGTTTTTCTTTTTTCCCATGTAGAAAACCCTTCTAAAACTAGCCTCTCCAACTCAAATTAGGGGGTAATCTGTTTCCCTTCCCATCCTGGATGAGGAGTTACTCCAACCCCTTTCTTCAGACAATTTGAAAAATGTTCAGGGTGAGAGAGGGTTGGATTGGAATTGGTAATGCCTAAAAACAAACAAGTTTGTCGGTATTCCCAAACTTCCAATTTTAGCCACCTACTTCTAATGCCCACTTCCTACCCCTTGTGTGTGATTTAGACCTGCGCATATCTCAACACTTGTGGTGGATAGATCTGAATTGGTAAATTCCTTTTAAACCTGGCTCGTATGTCCTTTTTCTGTTTTGGAGTTTGTGTTTGTACTGGATAGGGGTCTGATAACATTGAGCCATAATACACATTTACAAACAGAATTATGCAATTATTTTTTCCTAAATCCCCATGGCTACAACAAAATCCGGAGTTAAATATTGCCATTACATATTTTTGCAAACACAGAAGTATAACTATTCCCTTACAGGATTTAGAAAGAGAGAGAGAGAGAGAGAGAGAGAGAGAGAGAGAGAGAGAGAGAGAGCGAACGATTTAAGGACAGAACAAGGGAAAAGAGACCATCTTCTTAAACGGTCAAAGCAGTTAAGTCTTGTTTTTCTGAAGTCAAAATTAAGGACCTAACTTATATCTAAGCAGGTGGCCCATTTCTCAGTCGTTTGCCTAATTTAGAAATCAACTCAAAGCTGCCATCACAGCGGTTCCTGTCAATGCTGGTTACAGTTTAGTGCATGATGGAGTCCTGCACCAAACTGTTATATTTTTGATTTTCAAAAAGAAAATCCTGAAGCAAGATTTTATTTATGAAAATAAAAAAGAAAATGCTCCCTTCACCATGACCATGAGAGCATTTTGCAGTTTTCACTGCCCTGTATCACTAGAGTTTTCCTGGTAGTGAAAGGCAGTGAAAACTGACCTCTTAATTCCACCCATCTACATTAGGTAGGTGGAGTTAGAGACCTGCCTCTGACAATCCTTTCTCCAAAGGGCCATTGGAGGAGTTTAGTTATGCAGAGAAAGAATAGTCTCCACTGTGATTAAACTTATGGTCCACCCACTTTTAAATTTAGTTAGCAGACACTTATCATGGTGGTATGTATGCTTATTGTCTTTGCAATGCAGTATACATACCGCCAATATATAATTCAAGCCCTAAGTTCCTTCATTGGTTGTTACTGGTGATTTTGCTGCATAGAGGCTAGTTTGATGGATCACAGGCATCCTATACATAGTATTAATTTTTCATAAGACATGCAGAAACATATTTGTGAAATTGCTTTTCAAAATGCACTGAAGTACAATCCACTGTTCTCACAATGCTAATAAAAGTGTTTGTCCCATTTCGTAAGTGTCCCTTGTAAGTAGCAATTTTTTTAAAAACCTTAATTCCTTCATGAGGAGTATTAGGGTCAGCACCCACACTTTAAATATTATTCCATCACCTCTGTAGATCCTATTAACCAGTGCCTAGCTATGGATGTACACCTATTATGCATGTGGTTCAGCAACAAAATTTCTGAGGGCGATGACGTAAAGGCATTTTCGACAGAACAGTAATTCAGACACCTGGCATATTTCACAGTCCCTGAGGCATTACAAGCTCAAGCAATAAGTTGCCTTCCCATAGGTAATTCAACTGATGTTAGTTTTTGTAAATCATTTAAAATGTTTCCAAATATGCAGGCAAACGTTCATTGTGTTGTGATGATTTGAAAAGATTTTCGGTAAAACAAAATTATGCCTATTGTTGATTGGAATCCTAGGAACAACATAAGCTCCATTCCTAACCTATAACAGAGCTGTTGGGCCTTTGTCTATTAACCCAACCTTTCTATATCTATGATGGAACCTAATGGACACAGAAGAAATACAACAAAATTGGAAAAACCCTAGATTAAGTAATGAGTATATGCTTTGTGAACATAGGGCTGAATCGCTGATAGTAATCTGTTGTTCAGCATTTTTAACTCACTGCGCAAATGTAATCCATGTTTTTTGTTAAATATCATGGAGATGCAAATGAAAAAAAAATGTAATGTCATACACTATATATGCAGGACTCAAAAAGTCGTTAAAATACTACCAATACTGCAAATTTATTTACTTCAATTAACTTCTTGCCCTAACAGTGATTTGACCTACAAACTTGCCTCACACAAATATTCTTCAACCCATTAGCAGATCCAACAATCCAAGAAACATTGGTCCACCATTTACTAGTAAACAGCAGAGGTGAATTTGTCACCACATTGGCACCCTGAGAAATTAACCTTGTGCATCACAGATTGTGGAGGTTTAAGAGGATCCCAACATGTTAAATATGCCAGAAAAAAACCTTGAGGCGTCACTGAAAATAACATCTCTGAGAAACAGATCAGGAACTTACTTACTTGTTAAGGAAGATGTTGATCCCCTAAAAAAATTCATCAAGGGGGGGGCGGAGCGGTTCTCTACATGCAATAGGGAAACAGGCTTATAATTAGGCCTGGGCGGCAAATTCCGTTCCGCTCGCGGAATTTGCGGAATTTGCGTAATTTCGCGTTCCGCGGAGAACGCGAAATTGCTCAAAAGTCTGCTTTCCGCGATTTCGCGAAATTTTTGCTTGTTCGCGTTCTCAACATGCATGTTCGCGAGATATTTCTCCTCGAGCACGCAAACAGCAATTGCGAACAGGAAAAAAGCATCGCGAACAAGCAATTCCGCGTGTTCGCGGAATTTCTGCGTGTTCGCGGAGATTTTTTACCGTTTCGCGGAGATTTGCGTAACGCAATTCCGCAAATTCCGCCCACCCCTACTTATAATACTCCGCAGTCCCAGATATCTGTAGTGTACCTTCCTAGTGCTGAGCGCTCACTGGACTGCAAAAGAAAAGTTGGGCTCTGCCTGACCTTGCAAAGTGTCAGGTTCCAATCATGCTCAGCTATGTGCCACAATGCCAGCTGAAGTCTTAAAGAGTACATGTTAGACTTGCCACACATCACTCATATCCCACCTTTCTGTGCCCCTGACCTGCAGGCGACCGCCCCCCATTTCAGCCAACCTCGGTGTCAGGATTCACTTGAAATGGAGTGAGTCAGCCAAAGGCTACAACTCACAAGTGCACTTCCAGACCATGGCATTGGCAGTCCACATCATAACATGTTGATAAAGCCAAGAAAAACACAATAGAAGCAGTGGCTTGACAAGGTGAAAGGGATCATGGTGCAAACAAGGAAAATGACCGACATCCACTGGACGGGTGGTAAAATGCGGCCATAATTATGGGTTGGTGAACCCCTAATGCCACTAGTATTGGTACCACTGCATGTGCTGCACTTTGAATAGGTATGCCCCTGAGTAGTAGTGGGAAGGATTTGCAAGGCAGCAATGTTGGCATTGATGAGGGACCCAATGATATATTAAACACATTGTATTGTTTATTACAGCGCTTGCTGCCAGTCTTGCAGCTTAGTAACATTGTAACCTTCACGTTTTATGACAAAGGGCAGAAAACCACACAATACACATGAACTCTTAATTGGTGATGGATGAACACAGCTGGTTAGTGATCTTGGGAAAAAGTCCAAACTGGCCAGTCAGAAATGGTGTAGTCAACATATGATAAAACTGTATAGTTTGTTTACAAAAGACAGTGTTTCGAATTGATGTAGATTCAATGGTAAACCTTAGTTTATCTAAAAATCTGATATGTAGATATGTCACTAGACTCTTGAAACTACACAGTATATTAATTTCATGTGTTTTAAAAACAGTAGAAAATCTGTTGTTTTTCTAAATGCCTTAGGTAGTCCAAAATCTAAACATCCTTATTCTGCAAGATTCAATTTGAATCCATTTGCACATGGATAACTGGAATATTGAGTAGGCCTGGGCCAAAATTCTGTTCCGTTCGCGGAAATTGCGATATTTTGGCATTTTCGTGTTCCGCGGAAAGCGCGAAAATGTCAAAATTTCCGCATTCCGCAGCTTAGCGATAATTTGTTTCTTGCTCGCGCTGTAAAAAAATACATTCTCACGTTCGCACGATCGCCTTACCTGAAACCCCACGTTCGCCGACAAGTTTTCTTGACCTGGTTGCGTTCTCCACGAGATGTTGGATTTTGGTAGCCATTTTGCGCTGTCTCGCGACAGTTCGCGGCCGCATTAACGTCATTTGTCACGCGATCACGTCATTTGTCGCGCGATCACGTCTTTCTTCTCGTGATCATGCACCGCGCGAGTATGAGAAGATTGAGATCTCGAACATGTCATTCTACATCGCGAGCCAGAGGATGAGTACGCGGGCACGTCTAATCGAACGCGAACAGGAGAAAGAGACCCCGAACACGTCATATCCAACGCGACAGGGACAAAGAAGAGAACGCGATCATGTCATTTTCGACACGCCGGCGGAAGTAATGTGAAGCTCGAGAACTCAACAACGTAAAATTTTCAATTTGGAGAGGAATATCGGCTCTAGCAGCATGAAACCATCTGCAAATGCTGATTTTGATGAAAAGAACTCCTTACATTGACATTTGGCTTTCCTTTTTTGTGCAAGGAGTCATTTTTTTAAAAGGTGGAGAGAGGGAGAAAGTGACACAGAATCTCCAACTTCCTGTTCCTGTCCAGCAGGCTCCTCCCAGTGCTTTGTCCATCTCCTGCTCATTCTGCCTTTGGATTTGGAGCTGGAAAGATCACTCTTTTTGTCTACTGCATCATTGCAATTGGATTTCTGGATTTTTGGAATAGGATATTTTACAAGTAAGTGGTTGTTGTGTTTGTTTGATTGTGGGCATTGCAGTTGTTGTAACCACAATTTATTTTTGATAATTAATTATCATCATTCCTTTTTTTATTTTTTTTATTTTGTGGGTAGTAGTAGTAGGCCCGAGCTAGCCATGGGCATGGCCTCATGGGTGTGTGTGTGAATGATGAAGCAACTGTTGCTTTTGTTTTTTGAATGTATTTCATTTTCAAGCACATTTAGGGCATGGATGGCATTGGATTGAGTTGGGGAAGTGTGTTTTTTGGGGGTGGCATTTGTGATGTTGTTGGGCCTGGCCATGTGGCTGGTGGCCATTTTGAAGCCTAGGCCTGCAAGCTTGCCTGGCCTTGTCTGCCAACAGGCCTGCTTTTTCATCCACTAGGATCAGAGCAGGTAGCCACAGCTTATTAATCAAGTGTTTTCTGTGTGATCTGCTCAATTTAGACATCATTTAGGGCATGGATGGCATTGGATTGAGTTGGGGAAGTGTGTTTTTTGGGGGTGGCCTTTGTGATGTTGTTGGGCCTGGCCATGTGGCTGGTGGCCATTTTGAGGCCTAGGGCTGCAAGCTTGCCTGGCCTTGTCTGCCAACAGGCCTGCTTTTTCATCCACTAGGATCAGAGCAGGTAGCCACAGCTTTATTAATAAAGTGTTTTCTGTGTGATCTGTTGAATTTAGACATCATTTAGGGCATGGATGGCATTGGATTGAGTTGGGGAAGTGTGTTTTTTGGGGGTGGCCTTTGTGATGTTGTTGGGCCTGGCCATGTGGCTGGTGGCCATTTTGAGGCCTAGGCCTGCAAGCTTGCTTGGCCTTGTCTGCCAACAGGCCTGCTTTTTCATCCACTAGGATCAGAGCAGGTAGCCACCGCTTTATTAATCAAGTGTTTTCTGTGTGATCTGTTGAATTTAGACATCATTTAGGGCATGGATGGCATTGGATTGAGTTGGGGAAGTGTGTTTTTTGGGAGTGGCCGTTGTGATGTTGTTGGGCCTGGCCATGTGGCTGGTGGCCATTTTGAGGCCTAGGCCTGCAAGCTTGCCTGGCCTTGTCTGCCAACAGGCCTGCTTTTTCATCCACGAGGATCAGAGCAGGTAGCCACAGCTTTATTAATCAAGTGTTTTCTGTGTGATCTGTTGAATTTAGACATCATTTAGGGCATGGATGGCATTGGATTGAGATGGGGAAGTGTGTTTTTTGGGGTGGCCTTTAGGATGTTGTTGGGCCTGGCCATGTGGCTGGTGGCCATTTGGAGGCCTAGGCCTGCAAGCTTGCCTGGCCTTGTCTGCCAACAGGCCTGCTTTTTCATCCACTAGGATCAGAGCAGGTAGCCACAGCTTTATTGATCAAGTGTTTTCTATGTGATCTGTTGAATTTAGACATCATTTAGGGCATGGATGGCATTGGATTGAGTTGGGGAAGTATGTTTTTTGGGGGTGGCCTTAGTGATGTTGTTGGGCCTGGCCATGTGGCTGGTGGCCATTTTGAGGCCTAGGCCTGCAAGCTTGCCTGGCCTTGTCTGCCAACAGGCCTGCTTTTTCATCCACTAGGATCAGAGCAGGTAGCCACAGCTTTATTAATCAAGTGTTTTCTGTGTGATCTGTTGAATTTAGACATCATTTAGGGCATGGATGGCATTGGATTGAGTTGGGGAAGTGTGTTTTTTGGGGGTGGCCTTTGTGATGTTGTTGGGCCTGGCCATGTGGCTGGTGGCCATTTTGAGGCCTAGGCCTGCAAGCTTGCCTGGCCTTGTCTGCCAACAGGCCTGCTTTTTCATCCACTAGGATCAAAGCAGGTAGTGAAGGACTGGGTTATTCTAAGACCCAGCGGTGCCAGGGGACAACACCTGAAACCTTCGTGGGTTACCTGTTTTGGCGTACAAAACACAGAGACACGGGACACTTCCAGCGACGTCAGAGATCAACGTTTATTTACTGCAGGGATACAGAAATCACAAGAAGTACACAACGTGTAGGTTCTCGGAGACTGCTTCAAATTGCAAAAGTGGATCGCTCCTTTTATACATGTTTTTGCCATTGCACAGCATGGCAAACAAAGGTTACAACTCAGTTCCCACAATAAACTTCAAAAAGAGTCGTGTTCATGTTTTAGGAGGCTGGAACATAATTACAACAGCATTGCCGGTTCCCAACTGTAAAAACATATCTTCCCCGCAATAAAACACATTCCATTCTGACCGTAAACACATTAAGAGAAGGGACAAAAACAGATGCAAAGAAAGAACAAGGATGCACAACAGATTAGAAAAGTGTGTTGGGAGTAATAACGGAAACTTGATAACAGGATCAAAGACCTCGTGTCCAATGCATGCATGACTGAAACAATAGACTAGCACGGCAAGATGTGCCTCGAGCGGGGCCATCTGCCTTCGCGGTGTCATTTCCCCCATCATAAAAGTCACCCTCAAAGAAACACGTGTCCCTCGTGTAAGCTTGAGAGAACCAGGGTCACAGAGCGGACAAAGTCCGTTCGCTGGCTACTTGAGGGCAAGAAACAAAATGGATGACGCATCTAAAATGGAACCCGAGGGTTCGGATGGATAAACCCAGAAATGAGACGAACCATACGTGGTTGCGTAGCGAAACTGCGTACACCCACTATACTCGTCATTTGCGGTTCGTAGACACCAAACTTATCCATATTCGACACCACTCAAAAAGTGTCGTTCCGTCTCACACGGAACCTCAGACGCTCCTTTTGCCCTCATGTAGGCAAGCACTAGTCAAGCACTAGTCAAGATCGGAATCGATTTCAATATTCATCAGATCGTTCAGTTGCTGCTGGAACATCATTCTATTCATCAACGTCTCCTTGGTAACAGATGGCCGTCTTATACACGTTGTAGCACAAAGGCCACATAAGGCAGGACCACACTGTACACAAAGACAACACGTGAATAGAAATGTCACAACAACCCCTACAATCATCAGAATCTTCCAACCCCAAGTTGACATCAAACCCCAAAACCATCCTAGAAGTGTCCAATTACATTCGTCCACGTGTATGGACTCGGAAATCTTGTGCAACTTTGAGATGGCTTGGTAGACAGTCGGAGCATTGTCAGGAATAAAAATGCAACAACTCGAATGGATAACTTTACACACACCACCTCTATCTGCGAGAACAACATCTAGAACCATCCGGTTCTGCAACGTCATGAGTCTATCCGCCTGAAGTTCAGCTGTTAAATTACCAAGGGCACTCGCAGTAATATTAGCAGTCGACTCAACTACACGGGTCAACTGTCTTAGGTTCCTACTATTAACCATAGGTCCCCAAAACGGCAAGAAACCCTTAAAGAAATCTCCTGCTTCTTGACCGGCAGTATCCTCTTTGCTAATAACGCCTCTCACTACTCTAGTCTTGTGATAGTCTGAGGCAACGGTGAAAGTCGGTGGTAAAAGATTCGCAATATAACAGGTACCCGAAAAATCACGGGGTAACCATGTATATGCGCGTTCATAACATACGAAATAAGTGCCCTTAGCAGTCAGAAAAACAGGGGAAGAGAGCATCGGTAGGACATACGTATCAGTACAAGCACTGTTCCCAAGTTGTGCTCTCGGATTTCGACCCAAACCTTTCAAGCAGAAATTACCGAGGTGTGGTACAATCCATATTGGGGACGAGCTCTTAAGCTGTCTAACACCCACTGACGTACTATACTCAGCCTCACTCAGATCCTTATAGGCTTGCACCTCTTCATCTGGGATAAGCGATGCATCAAAAACATCTCTATCTAAATCCGCTATCGCTATCGCCAAAGGCTTGTGGTACGGACCAGGACCAAAATTGACAGAGCGTGGCTCTCGACTGGGGTAGGAATCTAGTGCACTACGAAACATAGTTTGGAATGCTCGAGCTGAACCCTGGGAGCTGTAAGGAAGGACCAAATACGGAATACCCCTATCCATGGTATGTGGCATTAACCCACACACCCAACAGTTGGTAGTATTCATCACCAACTGATGCTGATGTAGGAGTTGAACACAGGAGTTATTCATAAATTCCGCACGTCTAACCTGTTCGTGTTGAGGCAAGGGATGAAAAGAATGTGGGGAAACAGTGGTGATGGAGCTTAGTTTAGGAGAAAGAGTAGGTGAAACAGAAGGTAATAACAACTGTATTCCAAAATACACTCCGCCCACCAATAGCATAGACACAGTCAGAAACAGTAGGAATACCTGGAACAGAAAACATTTTGTTCGTACAACCTTATGCAATTCTGATCTCTGCGCCGACATCCTTTCTACTTCCAACAGCTTAGAGAATGTCATCCTCTACAAACCGTCCGTGACGTACTTGACGCACTTCGTTCTGAATAGCGATTATCAAGTCCCAGGAGTTCCCAGGAATCGACAAAAGTAACCGACCTAGCGTCAGAAACCTGCTAAACAGAAAGGAGTACCCGCACGGCCCTACGGTAACCCGGATGGTAGGTTTCCTCAAAACGTTCAGTTTTAATACAAATCTCTTAACAGTGGAAGCACATAAAAACTCAAAAAGAAAGGATGTAATTGTCCATAATGTTCATAGCACCAAAAAAGGAAAAACAAATATAAGACTAATTTTTATTAGCCTTTGAGCGAAGAAAGTATCGACTTCTTCCAGGTCGAGTCTGTTCTACAAACAATTGTTCAGCTGGCGCAACAGTGTTCGATGAAGTGGGCGACGATTCGGACCTTGGGTTCTCTGCTACTGATGATTGGCAGCGACAAATCATCTCCTACAGGTTGAGCATCACTAAACGGCACAAAGGTTAAAGGGGTCTCAGTTTCCGTTGCCGCAATCCCAGTTCTCACCCAACCGTCTGTTGGTGAGGGGATCGGTACCTTTTTCGTGTGGCCGGCGTGAACCCAGTTCTTCCTGCCTTCCAATCGAACCGCAGTCCTCGTTGTCAACAAGACTTGAAAGGGTCCTACGAATCTTGGCTCCAAGTTACGTTTTCGACCAAAATTCCGGGTAACGACCCAATCGCCTGGCCGGAGCTGATGTCCAGGACCCTCTGTCTGCGCCGGTAGAGCTTCAAAGACCTGTTGGTGGATTAACCGTAGTTTAGTGGTCAAATCATGGAGGTAATCAATTAGCATTGGATACTCAAGACTATCAAAGGCCTTAGGTCTCGGGACTCCCCAAATGTTCGCAGGGCGGCCGGACACAATCTCATATGGGCTAAGCCCTACTCGAGAGTGTACAGTCGCCCTGGTTGATAGGAGAGCCAGAGGCAAGGCATCAGGCCATGATAGACCAGTCGTAGCTTGTATCTTCGCAAGTTTCAGTTTCAGGGTACCATTGTACCCTTCAACTAAACCCGCTGCCTGAGGATGATTAGCGCTATGGAATTTCTGACGAATTCCAAGGCCCTTACACACGCTCTGCATCACACTTCCCACAAACTCACTTCCATTATCCGACCACACAATCCGTGGCATTCCATACCGAGGAAAGTATTCCTTCAACAGAATTTTCGCTGTGGACAGGGCAGTGTTATCCTTAAGAGGATAAGCCTCAATCCATCTGGAGAACGCACAAACCACAACCAAAACATACTTCAGGTTATTGCATCTCTCCATATGGATAAAGTCCAGTTGGATAACCTCGAAGGGACAAACAGGGGGAGCAAAATGACCAGGTGGAGTGGGGGTGCCCTTGCCAGGATTGTGCATCAAACACACCATGCAATTCTTAACCACTCTCTCAGCACACTTAGTAATACCCTCATTCTTCCATACAGGGGACAAGAACTTGCATATCCCTTTTGCACTAATATGTGACAACCCATGAGCCATCGTCACGACAGCTAATACGTACGCATCTGGTAACATCCACCTCTGACGTTCCGTCAAGTCAACCCAACATCCATGCATATCCAACTTTCCCGTACTTTCTTTCCACTTGGTCTTTTCAGCTTCTGTGGCCTCGTTCTGAATTGCTTTCACACTCTCAACAGTGTCTTCACACATACCAGTTTCCGTCGGCCATCTCGCTGAACTTGTCACGTACATTCGGGTTATAAGATTCTTAGCCGTTTCCTTAGCAATCTCATCCGCAAATGCATTACCACGACCAACATCATCCCTCACTTTCCGATGTGCACTACATTTAACAATCGCCACCTGTTTAGGCAATGTAAGTGCATCCAAAAGACCATTCACGAGCTGCCCGTGTTGGATCTTCGTACCATGCGATGTCATAAATCCTCTTTCTCTCCACAGTCTTCCAAAACTGTGCGCAACGCCGAATGCGTACTGACTGTCGGTAAACACATTCACTCGCTTTCCCTTAGACAAAACACATGCCCTTGTCAATGCAATCAACTCTGCCGCTTGTGCTGAATTCTGATTCAATCTCGCAGTTTCCACAACTGTGTTCAACGTCACTACAGCATACGCAGTCGTCACATCGCCATTCGGCAACTTGAAACAAGAACCATCAACATACAACGTACCATCGGGATCTGTCAATGGAGTGTTTTTCAGGTCCACACGACCCTTTGTTTCTTCCTCAGTTCGTAAATAACAATCATGTGGTGGTACATCATCTGATTCCATATTAATCGGCAACAATGTCGCCGGATTCAGTACGTTACAACGCTTGATCTGTATATGACTTGCCAAAAGGGTCAGCTCATACCCAGACAACCTTGCACTCGTCAGATGTTGAGTTTTTGTCCGATTCAAGAGAGTATCAACTGCATGCGGAACCATCACTATGAGCATATTATCCATGACCAGACCTGCGGATTGCCGAATAGACGCCGCAGCTGCCGCCGTCGCCCTCAAGCAACTCGGCAACGCTCTAGCTACTGGGTCTAAAGTCGAGGAAAAATAGGCACACGGACGCTGCTTACCACCAAATTGTTGCGTCAAAACACTCAACGCACAACCTTCCCTCTCGTGGACGTATAGTGTAAATGGCTTGCTGTAATCAGGAGTACCTAACACAGCAGCCGAACACAACGCATCACGAAGTTCAGAAAAACTTTTCTGACATTCCTCCGTCCATGGCAAAGGAGTCGAAACATCCTTGCACGTGAGAGCTATCAATGGCTTCGCTAACAGTGAAAAATTTGGAATCCACTGTCTGCAGTATGACATGATACCTAAAAAGGCACGCACATCTCTCTGAGTCTTTGGCACAGTCATTCGAGCAATTGCTGCGATTCTTTCAGGGGTCAACCTTCTTCCCGCCTTTGACAATAAGTGACCTAAGTAGGTAACTTCTTGACAACAATATTGCAATTTAGAAGGTGACACCTTGTGATGTAAGTCACATAGATGCTGTAACAGTGACACAGTAGCAGTCTTGCAAATTTGTTCAGTGTCTGCAGCTACCAACAGATCGTCAACGTACTGAATCAAGGCCGCACCAGTTGGCAGCACAAAAGCATCAAGTTGGCTCTTAAGAGCTTGGCTGTAGATCGATGGGCTCTCACAGTAGCCCTGAGGTGCACGTTTGAAGCGGAAGCTACGACCACCTAATGAGAAACCGAACAAATCTCGACTTTCCTCAGCAATCGGAATGCTAAAGAACGCATTCTTCAGATCGATTACCGAGAACCATGATGCAGAGGCTGGAATCAGAGTCAGTAAAGCCGTAATGTCGGGCACCACAGGAAACTGCGGAACAACAATTTTATTTACCTCCCGTAAGTCAATAACTAGACGGTACACAGGAGGCTTGGAGGGATCAGTTCGCTTCAAAATAGGCAACACAGGACTATTACACACGTTACCTCGTGTCTCCTCAATAACATCTTTATCGATCAAATCGTAAATGATCGCTAATAGTGCCCGTTCACCATCAAGGGAGATACGATACTGGGGTATGCGCGGTAATCGCGCATCGAATTTCAATTGAACAACATAAGGTGGTATATCCAGCAGGCCCACATCATTGGGACCTGTCACCCACAAAGAAGCCGGAAGAGAACTCAATTCCGGTGGGAGCTTATCGATCGACAGATACATAGGGGAAATCACTCTCTGACCCAATGTAAACTCCACTCCTGTAGGAGAGCAGTACAAGGTCGCATGTAACCGTTTCAACAAGTCCAAGCCCAAAAGATTCTCACCACAACCAGTAGTCAAAATCAAAGGAGCTTCTAACTCATGAGACCCCATCGTAAGGGGCTAGGGGCTAGAAACTGGATTGCTAATGGGGGCGCCAGAGAATCCAACGGAAACATTCGTTAAGCCAGACAAAGGCGCGCCAGGGAGTTTCGAATGCATGATGGAACTTTTCGCTGCACCAGTGTCCAACAGAAAAGGCTCAACGACACCCAATGTGGCAACTGCGACATAAGGCCCTCTCTGATCAACCGGAACTGATACTTCTCCCTTCCTCTGTCTATGGCTGTCCTAGTAGATACCGTCCGTATCAACATCATGCTCAACATAATAGTCATCCACATGATACTGTGCAGATCTACCAGACGAGAGATCGCGTCGATCGAAACAATTCTGCGAGTCTGAGGAAGTGGCAAGACGCTCGGCCTGATTCTGAGTAACACCGCGACCCCTACCACGTGAAGCTTGTTGAGGACCACTACGACCTCCTCGAGCCGACACACCATTGTTCCTGTCACGTAGAACTGGACAATTAAACTTCAAATGGCCCTCCCCTCGACAATATGCACATTGATTATACCCCAACACAAAGCGAGGTGCGGGAGAGTCATTGCGCACCTGCGATCTGGAAAACTGCGATTGGGATCGATTTGGCTGTTGCGAGTCATTGTAATTCGAGCGCGGAGGATACGCTTGCTGCAATGAGACCTTAGTTTTAAGATCCTTCGTTTTCTTATCTGCACGTTCGCTTTCTTCCTTTTCTCTGTTTTCGTAGTATTGGGCCGTAGCCAATATTTGAGCAGTGGTAGAAACAGCCCACAAACTCTCAGAATTCTTCAACTTATTGCTGAGTTCGGGCAACAAGTTAGATATAAATTTATCAACAAACAACCGCTGACCACCCTCCGAACTCATGTCCTGACCACTATGATCAACAAACGCCTCCTCAAATCTTGTAAAGAAGTCGGAGACACTCTCATCCCTCTTTTGCTTGCACGCGGACAATTTGTCCCAATTGACGCGCATTGCTGGCATAAGTGTTTTCATAAGAGTAATTATCCTCTGGGGCAAATCCACAATAAGCTGTTCGGGTTTAGCCCCACCAACTTGCTGGGCGTCTGCCGCCGTAAGGGCAGCCCAGTCACTGCCTAACTCAGCCGCATGATTCTCGTGATGAATTTTCGCCCAAATCGGCTGAGGCACTACATTGCCAAACAACATGTCAATATCAGCAAGATTCATAACAGTAGCATCCACTAGTTGGGACAACTCCTTATAATAACCTGCAGGATTTTTACGGGGATCGGGCAAAGTTTGCTTCACCTGCAAAACTTCCGATCGCTTCCAAGGGAGGTGTATCCAAACTCTCTGAAAACGTCCTGGGACAGCAGGATTAGCATTAGGATCACCTGGCATCCACACTGGGGGAACTTCCCGCATAGGATACTGACCAGGTTTTGCCATCCACTCTTCAGTTTCGTCTTTAAACAATGCTCGAGGTTGCACTGTACATCGAAAGGATAACAGGCGTTCTAGAGCACCTCGAACCTTATCACCTACAATCACACCAGTTGTAAATTGATGCTGGAGCCCAGAAACCTCGGACGGTACATTATCGACCACATCATGATCCCACTCTTCCCTCAATGATTTACACATTTCCTCAAACACGAATTGTTGCGTGGGCGCATTAAACTGGGAAAATGTGTCAAACACTATACGCGAAGTGTACTTAACAGGATTACGAATCCATTTACGTGCCATTTTTACCAACGACACACGTTCCCTACCATCAGGAAGCTGACTGCGCCTCTGGGCAACATCTGAAAGAGTCGATCCAAGTATTGGCCCAAAAAGCGGAGAATAAAGAGTAGCAACAGCATTCAGAAGACGACTACGAACAGAAGGAGAAGAAGAAGGAGGTACAGGAGCAGCAACAGTAGGAGTGGAGACAGTAGAAGTGGACGCGGCACCAGGAGTAGCGGAAACGACAGGCTGAGGAGGGATTGGGAAAGGCGCAGTAGGAAGAAAAGCCGGTAAAGAAGGATGAACAATTTGTGGCACAAGAGGATTCGGGAGAGCGGGAGGAACGACGGGCTGACCAGCAGCCGCCAAAACAGCAGGTTGAGGAATAGAAAGAATCATAGGACCCACAGTATCTGGAGCATAGGGAGGTGGTGATTTCAACAAATAAGACAATAGCGAATCTTCTATCACTTCTTCTCCCGTCTTATCGGCATTAGACGGTAACACCGGATAACACTTATCCACCGCCATATGATGAAGTCGAGCACTAACTTCCTGCTCTTTCTCATCTTTGTCTCGCTGATACTGTTCTGCATTTCGCATCACCGTAATGACACCTTCTCTCTTATTTTTCTTACTCTGTTTGATTTCTTTCTGCTTGGCCTCTTTACGCCATAACCGGAAGGAATCAAACATGGCTGGCCTAGCCTTCTTTTTAAACAGTTTAGCTTCAAGATTATCTAAAACAGCAGTTTCGAAACTACCATGTGATGGCCAACTAAGAACACCATCATTTTTAGTGTAACTAACCCAATATTCGTTATATACGATAGGACCCACGCCATGGCGACTATAGAGCTCGTAAATTGGAGTTCCAACCGGAGGTATCGGACATGAATCCTCCAGCCGGGAATCCGTTCTGCAACATTTAAGAAAACCAAACAAAGTACTACGGCCAGGCATCGTGCACACTAACCAAGTTTACAAACTTCAAGGGCTATCGAATTATGATGTCCTCGCACAAAAAATGCAAGACCCTCGGTTTTTGGCAATTGCAATCGTCAAATAAAACCCAACAACTAAGAACCACAAATGCAATGGAACCATGCAAACAACAAAGGAACACTGGGAGCGACCCACAAATACTTAACTGAAAGAGCAATGGCGTCACCAGGAAGGCCCGTCTATCGTCTCGCCGTACAAAGGACTACGCCAGGCGCAAAAACAGGTCGACAGTCAGGGCATCAGTCCGTCGCAGCCGTCAGGAGGCGGGGATCTTCGCGGGCAAAGACGTCGGGCCACTTATTTCGACAACTGGATCGATGAAGCAGGGTGCACCTTCCCTCGGACATTTCACACGAAGTTCCTGACGATCGTCGGGCTTTGGACCGGTACCGCTGATGTCGCACCACGTTGGGCGCCAACTAAAGGACTGGGTTATTCTAAGACCCAGCGGTGCCAGGGGACAACACCTGAAACCTTCGTGGGTTACCTGTTTTGGCGTACAAAACACAGAGACACGGGACACTTCCAGCGACGTCAGAGATCAACGTTTATTTACTGCAGGGATACAGAAATCACAAGAAGTACACAACGTGTAGGTTCTCGGAGACTGCTTCAAATTGCAAAAGTGGATCGCTCCTTTTATACATGTTTGTGCCATTGCACAGCATGGCAAACAAAGGTTACAACTCAGTTCCCACAATAAACTTCAAAAAGAGTCGTGTTCATGTTTCAGGAGGCCGGAACATAATTACAACAGCATTGCCGGTTCCCAACTGTAAAAACATATCTTCCCCGCAATAAAACACATTCCATTCTGACTGTAAACACATTAAGAGAAGGGACAAAAACAGATGCAAAGAAAGAACAAGGATGCACAACAGATTAGAAAAGAGTGTTGGGAGTAATAACGGAAACTTGATAACAGGATCAAAGACCTCGTGTCCAATGCATGCATGACTGAAACAATAGACTAGCACGGCAAGATGAGCCTCGAGCGGGGCCATCTGCCTTCGCGGTGTCATTTCCCCCATCGTAAAAGTCACCCTCAAAGAAACACGTGTCCCTCGTGTAAGCTTGAGAGAACCAGGGTCACAGAGCGGACAAAGTCCGTTCGCTGGCTACTTGAGGACAAGAAACAAAATGGATGCCGCATCTAAAATGGAACCCGA
Source organism: Triturus cristatus (assembly GCF_964204655.1). NCBI lineage: Eukaryota > Metazoa > Chordata > Amphibia > Caudata > Salamandridae > Triturus > Triturus cristatus. Next base: position 553,694,798 of record NC_140591.1, on the reverse strand, counting down.
GGGTTCGGATGGATAAACCCAGAAATGAGACGAACCATACGTGGTTGCGTAGCGAAACTGCGTACACCCACTATACTCGTCATTTGCGGTTCGTAGACACCAAACTCATCCATATTCGACACCACTCAAAAAGTGTCGTTCCATCTCACACGGAACCTCAGTAGCCACAGCTTTATTAATCAAGTGTTTTCTGTGTGATCTGTTGAATTTAGACATCATTTAGGGCATGGATGGCATTGGATTGAGTTGGGGAAGTGCGTTTTTTGGGGTGGCCTTTGTGATGTTGTTGGGCCTAACCATGTGGCTGGTGGCCATTTTGAGGCCTAGGCCTGCAAGCTTGCCTGGCCTTGTCTGCCAACAGGCCTGCTTTTTCATCCACTAGGATCAGAGCAGGTAGCCACAGCTTTATTGATCAAGTGTTTTCTATGTGATCTGTTGAATTTAGACATCATTTAGGGCATGGATGGCATTGGATTGAGTTGGGGAAGTGTGTTTTTTGGGGGTGGCCTTTGTGATGTTGTTGGGCCTGGTCATGTGGCTGGTGGCCATTTTGAGGCCTAGGCCTGCAAGCTTGCCTGGCCTTGTCTGCCAACAGGCCTGCTTTCTCATCCACTAGGATCAGAGCAGGTAGCCACAGCTTTATTGATCAAGTGTTTTCTATGTGATCTGTTGAATTTAGACATCATTTAGGGCATGGATGGCATTGGATTGAGTTGGGGAAGTGTGTTTTTTGGGGGTGGCCTTTGTGATGTTGTTGGGCCTGGCCATGTGGCTGGTGGCCATTTTGAGGCCTAGGCCTGCAAGCTTGCCTGGCCTTGTCTGCCAACAGGCCTGCTTTTTAATCCACTAGGATCAGAGCAGGTAGCCACAGCTTTATTAATCAAGTGTTTTCTGTGTGATCTGCTGAATTTAGACATCATTTAGGGCATGGATGGCATTGGATTGAGTTGGGGAAGTGTGTTTTTTGGGGGTGGCCTTTGTGATGTTGTTGGGCCTGGCCATGTGGCTGGTGGGCATTTTGAGGCCTAGGCCTGCAAGCTTGCCTGGCCTTGTCTGCCAACAGGCCTGCTTTTTCATCCACTAGGATCAGAGCAGGTAGCCACAGCTTTATTAATCAAGTGTTTTCTGTGTGATCTGCTGAATTTAGACATCATTTAGGGCATGGATGGCATTGGATTGAGTTGGGGAAGTGTGTTTTTTGGGGTGGCCTTTGTGATGTTGTTGGGCCTGGCCATGTGGCTGGTGGCCATTTTGAGGCCTAGGCCTGTAACCTTGCCTGGCCTTGTCTGCCAACAGGCCTGCTTTTTCATCCACTAGGATCAGAGCAGGTAGCCACAGCTTTATTAATCGAATGTTTTCTGTGTGATCTGTTGAATTTAGACATCATTTAGGGCATGGATGGCATTGGATTGAGTTGGGGAAGTGGTTTTTTTGGGGTGGCCTTTCTGATGTTGGTTGTCTTAAAGACATGATTTTGTTGTATGTGTCTGGTGTGTTGGTGTGCAATGCATGCACCCTGCAGAGCTTTTTGGGGCCTGTGAATGTTCCTATTTACATTTTGTTGCATTAAAAAGGCAGAGCAGTGTGCTTTAGCAGGCCTCCTTTACCTGGCTTTTATAAGACTTTTGTCAGCTCCTGGTGTTTCCCAGGCCCCCGGCTTGTTTGTGATTTGTGTGTGTCCATGTGGGTGGTGGCCTTTTTTGGTGTTTGGACTGTGAGTTATTAGTGTCTTGCTTTTGCCATAGGCCTGCATGGTTTTCCTATTGGCTCTTTGGCTCACTGCTTCCATCCATCCACCCACTTTGCCAGCAGCAGCTCCATGGATGCTGAGATGCTCAAATAATGCAATGGTCCACCCCACTTCCATTAACTTTTTATTTTGTTGTTTATTATTAACTTTCCTATCCTTCCTGAGAGTGTAGTGTGTGGCTGTACACAGTACTAGTAGTATAACATAGCTCTAGTTAAAAAAAAAGTCATAAATGGCTAGACTATCATTTGTTTGCACTAGTACAGTACTAAGTAACTGAACCACAACAACAAATGCAACATTTCACTGATGTTCTTCTCCTGTCTTATTTGCTTTTAGGTTCACAAAAGACAGAGTAGGAGGTGTCATCAGCATCACCCGGCTACCCGTTGTACTGCCAGCCAGGCAGAAGTCCTGCTGCGCATCACGTCCACGTGAGACCAGAACTTGTTGTGCATCTGCATCCTGCCTGACATCTGAAGAAGATGGCCCCAAAGAAAGGTACCAGGTCCAGTACCAAGAAAGTTGCCGGTGAGAAAAAGGAACAGAAAAAGCAAGTGCCATTAACCACGACTGGTGGTGTGCCGGCCAATGTTTTTTTTGGCACCAAAGCGTTGTCCGGGAACCAAGCTGGGAGCAGCACAGCGGTCCTACCCCACCAACCTAGGCCCAAGGGATTTAGTGTCGCAGAGGTAGCCAGTCTACTAACGAGCAGCGATGTTGAAGAAATGTCATTACCGCAAAGTAGTACACAATCAAGTTCAACGCAGGCGCAAACTCAGCAGATCAGTGTGCAGCCGCCGCAACAAGAACAGCAGCAGCCGCCGCAACAAGAACAGCAGCAGCAGCCGCTGCCGCAACAAGAACAGCAGCAGCAGCCGCCGCAACAAGAACAGCAGCAGCAGCCGCCGCAACAAGAACAGCAGCAGCAGCCGCTGCAACAAGAACAGCAGCAGCAGCCGCCGCAACAGCCCACCATAGTAGTTGTTGCTCCTGACGTAGGGGCATTTCAGGAAATCGAGCTTCCTGCAGACAAAGTGGAGCAAAGTCAAACCACTGTTTCAGAAGATCTATTGTCTTCCAGACCACCAGCAAGGAAAAGGAGGCTTAGTCCATCATCTTCTTCTTCAAACCCCGCTTCTGGTGATCATGATGACACTTGGGTCCCACCAGCTCGGTCTGAGAGTGATATACGCCACAAGACAATGCTTCTGAAAAGGAAGGTCCTAGAAAAACTTAGGGTTATGGAGGTAGATGTAGAAGAGGGGGTGATGATGTTGATGAAGACGAGCCAGTCATCACGCACATTACTCCCGCCCCAAAGGGATTGGAGACCGACATTCTCACCCTATCCAGAAAGGCTGCTACTGAGCGTGATGTAGCACGGATCTCACCAACGCAGGTTACACCACAACTACCTCCTGCTGCCATATTTTCCAAGGCCCGGCAGGGACCTACATCCAGCTCAACCATCTCAGTAGGCAGTGGTAGTAAAAGTCACAGTGGAGGTGCACAGGGTCACATATTTTCAAGCACCCCCTCAAGTTCATCTGGTGTTGAAAGTGGCACATCCAGCAGTGCCAGAAAGTTCTCCTCCCAGTTTGGGACTTCTTTTCTGTTAGCGCCAAGGAGGAGAACGTTGCTATATGCTCAATTTGTCGGCAAGGTGTTCGGCGTGGTAAGCTTGGTACAAACTATGGTACCGGAGGACAAGCAAGTCATCTCAGAATACACCACACTATCGTGTGGGAGGATCACCTACTTAAGTTAAAAGAAAGTAGACAAACTAAACCCATTGAAGTTGCTCAGGATTCAGAATCAGGGAGCGATATTATTGTGGTGGCAGGTGAAGAACAGGGAGGCATTTCTAGCCCTGTCTCCAGTAGTGCAGTCACTGCAGTGGTAACGCCCACATCCTCCTCAGTAACATCAGAGTGGCACCGCAGTAAGAGCCATACTCAGAGTGTGGGTGAGACACCAAGGCGACCGGCGAGTACCTCAATGAGACAATCTGTGTCGTTGAGCCTTAGTGGGTTAATGAAAACAGCACCACTAAGGAAAGTAAGCCAGCCTACCATTGAGAGCATGTTTAGGTTGGAGGGGCAGTTCCAACGCAACAACCCAACGGCACGATTGTACAATGCGAAGCTGGCTAAAATGTTAGCACTGGACCTTCTTCCTTTTTCATTTGTGGAAGGGGTGGGTTTCCTTAAATTTGTGTCTGCCATCTGCCCGAAATGGAAAGTTCCCAGACGGTCCTATTTCGCAAGATTTGCAGTTCCGGCACTACATCATGATGTGCTGGAATTGGTTGGTCATGGTTTGCAGCAGAGTGCTGTGCACAATATCCACCTGACAACAGACATGTGGAGCAGTTGCCAAGCCACAGATTACATGTGCATCACTGCACACTGGATTTCTTTTGTGGGGGTTAGAGATAAACTATCTGCACAAGGTGTTTTTGACACAGCTTCGATTTTTGAAGGTACTCGGAAACATGCAACTGTAGCCATGTTCGCCATGGAGAAATCTCATACGGCTGAAAACATTTTAGAAGAGTTTCGCACCAAGGTTTTGGAATGGCTGCAGCCCAGAGGGCTTGGTATTGGTTTTGTTGCCACAGACAATGGCAGTAATGTACTTAATGCCATGGAACTTGGTTCCTATTTCAGGGTTCCGTGTTTGGCACACTGCATAAACATTATAGTGCAAGACTTTCTGAAAAAAGAACCCATAGTCAGCAATTTACTGGCCATCTGCCGAAGAATATGCACTCATTTCAGCCATTCTTTTAAAGCTCGGAAGCAGCTGAGGATCATCCAACGTGAACATAGGATGCCAGTCAAGGCACTCATCCAGGAGGTGGCAACACATTGGAACTCAACGTATTACATGCTTGATCGTCTGTATGAGCAGTACAGGTCACTCCATGAATATTTCTGGAACAGAAGAGGGGATGCTACTGGTAAAGGCATGAACCTTGACATGGAGCAATGGAGCCTAACTAAATGCCTGACTGAGATGCTGTCTCCTTTTGAGGTCTTCACACGTGAAGTCAGCAAATGAGGACTGTACAATGGGCCAAGCTATCCCATTATTGCAAATGCTAGAGCATGAGCTGAATAATGTGTCTGAATCATACAAAGGTGTAGAGGACAGAAGCCAAGCCCATGACTTGGTGGAGAGCTTATCCCGGCGCTTAGCTGAAAATGTAAGGATACAAAATAAAATTTTGTCACAAGAACATTACATTTGTGCCACAATTCTGGATCCACGTGCAAAATTAGGACTACTGAAGACATTCCTTGCTTTTTCCGACATTGATGTTGCCCACTACAAAAGTTGTATAGCTGAAGCAGCCAGTAAGTTGGAAAACGAAGGGCTGCTACTTAAAAGCACTCAAGATCAACCCACTGTAGCAGGTCATGCAGAATCAAGTGCAACTTCGTCGGCTGAGGGCAGTGCGTTTGGCTCACAATCACAACACTCACCATCACTATCGACTACAGAAACAATAACTGGATCATTAGGCCGTGTACAATCATTCTCATTACAGGATTGGTATGTAAAGATGGGCTTTTGTAAGCACAGTGCTGATGCACAGAAAAAACAGCACAAAAGCTTACCAGCAGCAACCCTGAACATTGAGCGGATGGTCCAGGCCTATCTGGACGACCCAACAGAGTTGTACGTTGATCAAATCCCATTGCAGTATTGGTATAGGAAAAGGTCTGAATGGCCACAGCTCAGCAGGCTGGTGATAAGCTATCTGGCTTGCCCTGTCGCAAGTGTCTCTTCCGAACGTGTTTTCAGTGCTGCTGGTTCCATTGTAACATTGAGAAGGACCAGTCTATCTCCAAATAACGTGGAGAGGTTAACAATGATCAAAATGAATCAGCACTTCATATCACCGAATTACACAATGCATGAATCAACAGAGGAAGATGAGGACAGCGGCTCAGGTGACGGAAGTATTGTGTCAGATGATTACCTACTACTGGAAGAACCCCCAGAGTTTGAGGACGAGCTATACTTCCCTGACAATTAGGCTCGCAGTTACTGTCTTCCTCCCTTTTTTCCCCCTTTGTTTATGTGTCTGTCATTCCGGTTATAAACTTGTGAATCGCAACAAATCCATTATCACCGTCTTCTACTCTTCTAATTTAATATACAAGTTTCAGGTATCTGCCATTTGACAGTACAGTCCTCCGAATCCAGCTCCTCCGCTCGATCTTACTGAATCTCCTATTCAATTCCATTTCCCTCATGAATGATGATTGGATGATGGTAACAACAAATTCAAACTTTCCTTGTCCTTCCAAAACAAGTGGACCATGAATCAGATGACTACTATAGCTATCCTCCTTTCAGGGCCGAAAGAGACTGGCCATTAACTGAAAATAAAATGGAACAGGTAATGATTGATGCCATGCATTGGCCGCAGAATCGCAGACTGAATGATGTAGATTTTGTTGTGTTTGTTGCGCATGAATTTATGTAATTGTGCACTGCCACTAATCAACTTTCTACAGAACACACTAATTTTCCCCTTCTTGCAAATACGAAATGTGTACTTCTCCTGCATCTTGGTGATACATTGCTTTTAATTCAATACAGGAAGGGGACTCACTCAATCTGCGCAATGCAAATGACTGTGACACAACAGCACCGTCCATGATGATGATGGCGAAATAGACGGCCTGGTGTTAACAAGATGAGATGGAACAGGTAATGATTGATGCCATGCATTGGCCGCAGAATCGCAGACTGAATGATGTAGATTTTGTTGTGTTTGTTGCGCATGAATTTATGTAATTGTGCACTGCCACTAATCAACTTTCTACAGAACACACTAATTTTCCCCTTCTTGCAAATAAGAAATGTGTACTTCTCCTGCATCTTGGTGATACATTGCTTTTAATTCAATACAGGAAGGGGACTCACTCAATCTGCGCAATGCAAATGACTGTGACACAACAGCACCGTCCATGATGATGATGGCGAAACAGACGGCCCGTTAACTTAAGATCAGAAGGAACAGGTAATGATTGATGCCATGCATTGGCCGCAGAATCGCAGGCTGAATGATGTAGATTTTGTTGTGTTTGTTGCGCATGAATTTATGTAATTGTGCACTGCCACTAATCAACTTTCTACAGAACACACTAATTTTCCCCTTCTTGCAAATAAGAAATGTGTACTTCTCCTGCATCTTGGTGATACATTGCTTTTAATTCAATACAGGAAGGGGACTCACTCAATCTGCGCAATGCAAATGACTGTGACACAACAGCACCGTCCATCATGATGATGGCGAAAGAGATGGCCCGTTAACTTAAGATGAGAAGGAACAGGTAATGAATGATGACAATTAATGGCATGCATTGGACACCTGACTCTGAGCTATTGGTCTTTGTGTTTGCGTTGTTTGTTTGTTGTGCACAAAGTGATGTCAAAGTGTACTAGTAGTAATCTATCTTTCTGTACACAATAAAGAATGACTCAAGTCAGTAATATTTATATTTCTACTCTTGTTGTGTCATAAAAATTATACTTATACTGCAGGCCGATCTTCAGTCAGTCAGTAAAAGTATCAGAGATGATGATGAAGTCAGGAGGATGTTTCAGGAGTGGCATAAAACGGAAAAGCCTAAAGGTAAACACGTCAACAACAACCACAGCAGACCCAAATGTCTGTGTAGAAGTTGAATAGAGTGTAGCGGTGGGATGACTGCAGTGCATTGATTTTACTAACTTAAACTGTAAAATGCTATGTTTGGAATGGATAATGTGCTTTGCGGTTGTCCAACTCTTTGAGAGAAAAAAAAGGACTCTAAAGTGTTAACGTAGGATGTGCTAATGCTAAGCACTGTGGGCCTGCTCTCTCCTGTTACTGTTGAAGGTCAATGCTGGAAACAGACTAGAGTAGAGATGATGCATATGCATACATGCCACCTCGGAACGTGTTCTTGTTGCACTACACCATCACTTGTGCATTTGTTTTCACTTTCTTTCTCAATATCCCCTTTGGTTTTCCATCTAAAATTACAGGCCGGGCCTTGCCCAAAACTTTGTAAAACATTACATTGCATATTAATTACCTTACCAATCAATCACCTTTTTTTCCAGCCGGGCAGTGGCGAGTGGCGAGGCGACACACCCAAGATTGATGGACGAGAGGAGCAAGAGGAATGCCGAGATGCAAAAATCCAGTCCACATTTTTTACCAGGATAAGACAGTAACAGTATCCACTTTTAACTTCTTTTAAATAATTTGATTAATATCTTGTATACAATCTTTACAAGAGTGTGTTCTTGGAGTTGTTATTATCAATCATCATTAGGTTTGCTCTGTGTTTACGATTCTTCCCTACCAATATTTAAAATTTCTATTTGCTATCTGTTAAAGTATTAAGGCCGGAACAACAGAACAAGAAATAGAAGTGTATGTAATCCGGGTCTCTCATCATCATGCATGCATTGCCTTTTTCTCCCTTAACATATGGATATGGTAGTCTTCAATGATTGTCGTTTGTTTGTCTATGTATGCATACTGTTTTTCTATGTCAAACCTTTCCCAAAAACCCCCTTCCCATCCATTCAACAAACCCTAACCCTCTTCCCCCGGGCTGTGTGACTTATTGTCGAGGTGTAACTAAATTAAATGTACACCAATACTTAATCACACACTTGCTGGGGCGGATGTGGTGAAAGCAACACTACTTCAATTTCAAGGCAGAGCGATGATCTTCTTCTGCTTGGCCACCCATGAGTAGGATATTTCAGAGGTTATTTTATTTAACAAAGGAACATATACCTCAGCATGAATTGCTGGCATTGATTGGATTTGTTTTTTGTCATTCCTCATATACAGCACTAACTGTTAGACTGTAGGCATAGTAAAGTGACTCGACACAACTATAGTTTGTAACTCTGTCTAGTAGGCTATCCTCCTAACCACCATTCAGTTTTTTTGTCAAATATTTGAGCATATTATTGTTGCTCGGTAAGTTCTGTACTGTACTTCATTCAACTACTCCTCTAACAGTCTCTCAAAGGCGATTGACTGTCTCCTTTTCTTTTTTTGGGAATGCTGCCGCCCTGCCAGTGTCTACTACTACTACTATACTACCACCACCACCACCCCAATCATGGCATGTATGAAAAAGGAAACCATCTTCACCATGCAGCCAGTGCTGTGCCACAGTTGGACATAAACATCAAGCACCGGTAAGAGAGAAGTTTGGGGGAGGCAGAATTAATAATGGACATGTTGTCAATGATTTCATTTTCACACACCACTCCAAAGAATGCATAGACTAGAGGACAGACTGAAAGTACTAGAAGGACCAGTCAATGAGTGAGGTGTGTCGCATCTATCTGTTTGTGTCTTATACAGTCAGCAAAATATTGAAATCAAACACAGGCTATGGGTGGCCATGCACCAGCAAGGAAACAGTGTGATGTAAAACAGTTACCCCACCTACAAAACATTAACAACATTGCATGTAACATAGAAAAATATATTTAATTTACCTTAACAAAAATAAACTAAACCCACAAAAGCTGACCCACCCCCCTCCCTAACCCCAACCACTGTCTATAGTAGAAAAAAGTCTGTAACGCCCAAACGAGTTAAGAACAAGAATTAAAAAAGGGGCAGTGACAGGGACTAACTGGTGGGGCGGGACTGGAGGAGGACACGCATCTGGCGCATCTCGTCCTCTAAACGGGCGACGCGCGTCTAAGGCCACGGCAGTTGCAGCCACAGTGGGGGGGCACCGGAGATGGCACGGTGGCGGCGGGCAGCCGCCAGACAGTGGCGCCGTACCGCTGGAGGGCGGTGGCTGGGGCCCGGGGCACTGGAGGAGGCTTGAATTGCTGCTGCAGTCTCCTCCTCCTCCTCGGCTAGGACCACCAGCCGCCGGTATTCCCGCTGGATTGCCTCCAGCTTCCGGCGCCGTGCCTTGGCGGCCAACTCCTTCCGGTTGAGTTTCGGAGTAGCTGTGTATCAAAAAGAAAAAAACAAGACAATTGTAAAATATAGTCTTAATAAAACAGTAGGACAAGGTATTTATTTATACACATAGTGGCATGGTAGAGTAGCACTATAAAATAAAGCACAGTAGTACATAACATTTTAAATGTCGCCTGTCCTTCTTCCTTTCACCTGTCTTACACTTTTTAGTTGAACAGTGCACCAGGTGCTCTTCTCCATAAAACTTTCAAAGCGGAGTTGAAATCAGATAGATGAGGCCATTGGTTACTCAATACTCCGGCTACTAGTCCTATACCAATTAAAGGGAATTCTAGTCTTCTAGTTCACTCTTCAAACGTCCCCAACAACTCATACTTACTTACGACATCGGATAGCGGGCGGACTTTGTCCGCCCGTCATCCGACTGCTAAAAAGGGTGGGGGTCCCGTGGGGACAATTAATTAGGATGATGCGCCCAGCACAGTGGCGGGCACAACCTGTTTTTTTTTTTACATTCTGGTTGGCTTTGCTGAAAGCAATGCTAAAATGTTGTGCTGCTTTTCCAAGGACAACATGACGGGCCCCGCACGGAGCCTGTCACGCTTTGCTTTGAAAGGCGGGGGGGTACCATAGCAAAGGTAGGAATCCTCCATGGGGGCCCCCAAGCATACTCTGCAATGTCTGCATGCCTTTCCGTGGCGGACGGCAATGCCGCCACGCAAAGGCATTCCAAAATGCAGATTATATGGCTGGCGGTGTGGTGAGAGAGACACCACCGCCATATTGAACCCTTTTCCGCCTGGTCGACATGTCTGAATATTTTCTACAGGGATGGCAGGAGGTTTGCCCCTGCGGTGTCGGCAGTGAATTCCAGCCGGCCCGGCGGGGGCAATACACCCACCATCCTAATGGGGCCATAAGTCACAACTGTACAGTATACATATACATACAGTACACCCTTGCAGTGAGTGTGCTGTCAAGTTCAACAATAGTTAAGGATTATGAATCTAACTTACCACCACCTGCCACTGGTGCTGCCACTCACCCTACCGCTCCATCGTCGGTATCGGCAGCAACTGCCACATCCTCTCCCTCCGCGTCGCCTTGTTCACTGGCCCCGGCACTGGTGGTCGGTAGTGCGCCTAGAAAACATTATACATTTTTTAGGCGTCATATACACCTCCCCCCTATTGATCAGTTGCAAGGTTGAAAAATGAGTTAATACTAACATACATCACTAGTACAAATCAGGTAGTAGTAGAGTAGACACTAATAGTTATATATGATCATTGTAGCCTTTGCTTAATTAGCCCTAGCCATGCTACCATTTTACCTTTGTGGCTTTTATTTTTGCACATGTGACATTACCTTTACCTTCTTAAGACACTTTTGAGCCCACATGACCTGCCTCAAACTGCTACTGTCTAGTCTACGCGCTGCGTACAAGCGATCCACAAACATTAACAAGCCACATTTTTAGGAAGTACTGGTGTACTACTGTTACTGTTAGTCCATATTGCTTATCCATAGATGCTACACTTTTTGGCACGGCTGAGAAATGCTTGCAAGTTGCAATATACTAACGCACACCATTTATTTTTTCGCATTACAGACGAAAGATTCCCTTCTACGAACCAGAGCTTCTGAATGATGCAACAACTACCAGTACTAGGTTCTTCTAAGGTGAGGGGTCCCTTCACTCACATCTTCTTTTATAAATTTATATATTGCTATGGGATGGTGGTGCTGCCTTCCACCACTGTTCAGTTATCATGATTTAATTCCCAACTGTATAAGTGTAACAACAATGTATATTGTTTTAATGTTATTGATTTTCCGGTTGATGCTGCTAAGAAAACAGTGTACAGACCTTCTCAAATTGAAATAAACATTTTGAACTTACATAGACTTAGTGGTATTTTGGTGTGGACTAACTTACACGAGTGAGCAAATTAAAGTAAGGGTGTGCATGTGAATTGCTTCCACGACTGAGAGGTTGGGTGTGTTATGTTCTGGGTTGTCTACTTGTTGGGTATCTTGGGGGGAGGGTTCCGAGACCTAATAGTTATGACAAGACAGTACTATAGTCAAGCAGTGGAATTGTGGTGGGTGCGGAATTTCTGATTGAGGTGTGCAAGGAAGGTCCAACCTACCTTCACCAACATCCTATTTTCTGGTGCAAATGTATGTGCAAGAACCCTACAACAGTAGTATGTCCTATAGCGTATCATATCAAAATAGTAATAAATTTGGTAGGGCTGTTGTTGCTGTGAATTTTCAAAGCCTCAAGATCAATAAGAGTAAAAGTAGTACAAGACGACGACCCAACGGATTGGACTCAATGGCTCGAGCTACTGGTGAATATGAGTTTTATATTACAACCTTTCACAAAGAGTGGCACTGGCCAACTGGGCAAGACTAGCTACTACAGTACAGACAGACTAATAGTATTTAGTAGTAGTAGTACTCAGAGTCATCATAGCGGAGGCAGGGATAAGATTTTTGAAACCGTACAGATCGAAGGATAATTGGTGGTAAAAAAATAGCATTTGGAAACCAACAATAGTTCAGGAAAAATATGGGGCAGTAAAAGTTATGGAATAAGAAATATTATTAAAAACAAGAAGACTTACTGGGGCCAGCAGAGGAGCCCTCAGCGGTGTCCTCCTGGTGGTGTTGTTCCTGTCCCGCCGACTGCCCAGTCCCTGTCGGTCTGCCCCTGGGTGCTGATGAACAGGAAAGATATAAGAAAGAGACAAACATTGATGGATGGTGTCAAACAAATACAATATTTTTCAACAACGGTCAAAAAACACTTATGTAAACAACAATTGCAATAACTACATTGACCGATCTCATCTGGTCAACATGTAATATCGGGGGATTCGCAGTTCGACTACTTAAGTTACTATTTATCAACAGTAATCCAGTCTTCCATTCTGATTCCAGAAAACTAAGTTACAACTAAGCCTAAGTACAACGTACCACCCAACCTAGCCCACCTATTCCAGGCATGCCAATTGTACATTAAGTATGCATTTTCACTGTATTCCTCAACAATGCGTATGGTCAAATCATGGAGGACACATGAACATGACTACATTTTTTGTATACACCAAATTTTGCTTTGATTGATGCTGATCTGCTACTGCTAAGTAACTGCTAAGCCTACCACCACTCACTGAACAAACTAGAAAAGGTTCTAAAGACTGCCGTACTAGCAGCACCTCACGTAACTGAGTGAGGGGGCATCACGCATACCACTAACAAATTAGAAGCTCATACAAAGTAGTGTACCTAAACATCAATCTGCCCCTATCTATTAGTGACGGTCACGGGACAAAGTAAGGAGTGGACTAGAGTCACTGTAGCATTACGTAACTTAATTTCTCTAAAATAAACTCGTAAAGAATCACGCTAAGCAAGCGCAAATGCAAAGCTGCAAACAAGTAAGATTAGTAGTAGCGCAGAAGAGCACCATAATCACAGAAGACTTTTAAACGTTATTAACCTGGAATGTATTGATTTGTAAGCAGCAACATTCTAGCTGGTTGGAAGGAAAAAAAATATTCGCAATATATAACACAGAGCAGAAGAACAGACACAAAGTTGTAGTAATTAAATATGTACTCACCAAGCCCCGGGACCTCCACTCCTAGCAGGTTCAGCAGGTCCTGCTCACGGTCCAGGATGTCGGACCACCGGTGCGTCAGCTGTGCCTGGGTGCGCCGGACCCCAGAGATGCGCGACACTGCCCGGCGCACCTTCCCCCACCGCTGCCGACACTCCCGGAGGCCGTACCCGGACCCAGGCCTGCCACCTGCTGCCAGGGTTGAGGGGAGGTGGCGCTGCACAAAGAAAATTAGTGCAGCCAACTCCTCCTCCCCAAATAAGGCCCATGCCTGCACCCCTTGTGGGCGCCGCCTTCCGCAAGGAAGGCGGTCGCGGCTCTGGCTGCGCCGGCGAACAGCCCTACCCTTGGACATGGTTCTGGGGACGGGGCGGGAAAGAAAAGGTAAAATAAATAAAGGAGTAAAGGAAATAAATAGCAGGCAATAGAAAGAGAAAAAGTAGCTAAAAAACAAAAAAAAAGTAGACAAAAACCAAAAATATAGAAGCAGCAAAATAGTTAGACAAATATTAAGTAATAAAGATGGCTATAAACAAAGGATTGAAAGGATTTTGGGAGGATTGAAAATCAGGCCCCAGAACCATGCAATAGAGTGAAAAACAAGATGGCCGCGCCCATTGCGACCACGTGCGCAAGTTTGCGCGATATTTTCTCCCCGAGCAAGCAAAAAGCAACGCGATCAAGTAAAAGCGGTCGCAAACAGGAAATTTCGAACGCGAGCGGCGCGAACATGCATTGCGCGACCCGGAACAGGAAGTAAGCATCGCGAGAGGGCGGGACAAGTGAAAACAAGATGGCCGCGCCCTTGAGCAACCGCATGGGTAAATTGGCGACCCGCGATCACGCAAAAAATACCGCGAACAGGCGGGAAAAAAACTTCTGCGTCTTCGCGATATTTCCGGCGTGTTTGCGGAGATTTTTAGCATTTTCGTGATAATTTGCGAAAGATAATTTCGCAAATTCCGCCCACCCCTAATATTGAGTAGAGTAATTAGAGACATCTCCTATAAGGTTTCCTTCCCCTTTCTTATACCAATGAGTAAGGCAAGTCAATAAATTTACTGGGAGAGCCAAGCCAGGTGTCAGCTCTTTCTCTAAGAGACTGTGATTGAGCCAAACCTTGATATTAAAGTCATGTTAAAAAATTATAAGGAGTATTCATTCTTTTTGAAAAGTGAAATCATTTAACATAGAGAAGCATTTCACCTTAGTACATCGTATTATGGGGCAAATTTACAAGAAAATATCAGAGCGTGGAGCTGCCCAAATTTGGCAGAGCGATGCTCCAACTTTTCCAAAACGCAGAGATGAGTTGTATTCACAAGAAAACCGCGCACACCTGTGTTTTCCCTAGCGCTGCTGCTGAATTTAGCTGCTTAGCGCAAACGCAGGCACCATGCAGCACCTATGGAAGCAGCAAATCATCATTATTGAATGATTGCTTATGTTCAGGAAGGGATACCTTCCTACACATAAACAATCATTAATGGCATTTTACTCATTCTATGTGTGCTGCAGAATATAGCACACACAGAAAATGCAAAAACGAGGAGAAATAAAGGTGCAGATGATGAGAGAGTGAGCAAGTTGGAGCAAACCTTCCAATCGCTCCTTGGTGGCTCCTTACGTGAAACACTTCCTAGAGATACACTTTTTTGGATATATTTTCCTTCCATTTGTAGGATTAACCACGATGCATAAGACATGGTATAATTTTTTACGAAAATACACGGAATGGGATAGTTGATATGTATATACTAGAATCTCCTCCGCTTGAAAGAGAGATGTGGAGGACCCATAAAACATCTGATTTGATGTGTGATGCATGACAAAGGCTTCTGTGTGAGGCATTTTCATATTTACTAGGTTTTGCAATCCTGGGAATGCATCAGATGCCTAAGCCTCCCCAGACAAGGTGTAAGGGAGGCACAATGAGGAGAAATACCTTTATATCTCCTTGTTTTTCCATTTTCTGTGTGCTGAATGCTGCAGTACACATAGAAGGAGGAAAACACCACTTGTGATTGTTTGTGTACTGGAAGGCATCCCTTCTTGCACAAAAACAATCACCCCTACAACGCAAACACTCTTGCACCATGGTGTAAGAGTGCCTGCGTTGGGGCATAGCAGCCAATAGTGCACCAGCACAGGGGACAAGGACAGGTATGCACCATATCTTGTAGATAAGGCGCATTTCTGCACTTTTCTTTTGACGCACGGCAGCACACCTGAAAGGCTTGCTGCACTGCTGTCCATCAAAATATTGTAAATGAGGCCCAATATTTTTTGTGGAAAGTACAAGTGTGAGCTGACATCTGATTAACTGAGTTGCAACAGAGCTCAACAGTCCGAGCCCAGGCTGCAATTAGCTAATCAAAACACATGTTCTTTCCCACCCTTCAAGATTTTGGAAGAGTCATCTCCCAGAGCCTCAGACTGCTTTAGCTGCAGTGAGCTAGAGGCTTTAAATAAGGCAGCAATCGAAAGAATGACTTGGTAAAGCGAGGAGACGAGTAGATATTTGAAGCCTGACACTCACATGCACAATTGAGTGTTAACCAGTTGATTAACGCCACTGAGAGAATCATGCCCTCTCTCCACTGTGGACATTGGTAATACAATTATGGACTATTTAGGGTAGTGCGCGCTTAGGCCCCTGTAATTTTTTGACCACATAAGGTATCCATGCCATATTTGCGTCCTCTTCTTCCAACATCATGGGGATTCTAAAGGAACCCAGGGTTTGTGGATTCCCCTGGAGGGGTCCCAGGAATTAGCCAAAATACAGCTAAAAAAATTTTGGGGTGGAAAAATGGGAAAAACAGGCTGCAAATGAAAGCATCTGGGTTTTTCTCTGCAAATGGTATCAAAAAAAGGTTTGTGGGGCTGAAATCACCATTTTCCCAGATTTTAGGGAATGACAGACTTTTGTCAGAAAGCCAAAATTTTTTACACATTTTTGGCATTTTTCTGGGACATAGCCTATTTTTGCTATTTTTTGTGCTCTCAACCTCCTTCCAGTTAATGGTAGAAATGGGTATGAAAGCAATAATGGATCCTGGAAAGCTAAACATTTTAGAAAATTAGACAAAATTCTGAACTCAGCAAGGGGTCATTTGTGTAGATCCATCAATGTTTCTTTATAGAAACTAACAGTTAAATATAGCAAAAATTGAAAATTAGTTGAAAAAAACAGCCGTTTGTGTCAACGTTTTCACCTGTAACTTCTTCTAATTATGACAGCTCTTTTAAATCAATATACGTTACATCCGCTGGACCTTCCTGGTTGTGGGGATATATAGGACATGTAGGTTCACCAAGAACCCGACGTACCCACAGTCAAAAACTGAGCAGCAATTTGCAATGGTTTTTTATTATGTTCCGGGAATATAGCAATTGTTGTGGGAAACATCGGGATGAAAGATACCTATGTATTTCTGAAATGGGAACAAATTATAGAGTTTAGAAACAGTACATATTTGCACATTTTCAAAATTGGGAATACTCATACTACCATGAGAATTATGGTCATTTTTCAAAATGACTTTTTTTTTACAAAATGTCTTTCATTTGGAAGACAGAAATGCATCAGAAATCAATAGGTAATAACAGTTGCTTTACAAATTTGAATTACCCTAAGTCTCCCGATAAAAATGGTACCTCACTTGTGTGGGTAGGCATAGTGCCCATGACAGGAAATGGCTCAAAACCCAACGTGAACACACCACATTATCACAATTAAGATTTACGCTTTTTTTGCGAAGTGTCTAGCTGTAGTTTTTGAACACTAGCTCTGCCGGCACCTAAGGAAACCTAGCAAACCTATACATTTTTGAAAACTAGACACCCTGGGCAATCCAGGATGGGGTGACTTGACTGCCTCACACCAGGTTCTGTTACCCAGAATCCCGTGCAAACCTAAAAAATTGACAAAAAACCAAATTTTCCACACATTTCTGTGGTGGAAAGTTCTGGAATCTGCGTGGATCCACAAATGTCCACCCACCCCGCGTTCCCCAAAGTCTTATGAGAAAAATGGTACCTCACTTGTGTGGGTCAGCCTAGTGTGCGCGACAGGAAATGGTGCAAAACGCAATGTGGTCACACCTCAATTTCGCAGTGAAAAATGACCCTTTTTTGTCAAAGTGCCTAACTGTAGTTTTTTAACCTTAGCTCTTCTGGCGCCTAGGGAAACCTAGCAAACTTATACATTTTTGAAAACTAGACACCCAGGGGAATCCAGCATGGGGAGACTTGACTGCCTCTCACCAAGTTTTGTTACCCAGAATCCCTTGCAAACCTAAATAATTGTCCAAAAAAACACATTTTCCCCACATTTCTGTGGTGGAAAGTTCTGGAATCTATGTGGATCCACAATTTTCCACCCACCCTGCATTCCCCAAAGTCTTCTGAGAAAAATGGTACCTCACTTGTGTGGGTTGGCCTAGTGCCCGCGACAGGAAACGGTGCAAAGCGCAACGTGGTCACACCTCAATTTCGAAGGACTCTTTTTTGGCAAAGTGCCTAGCTGTAGTTTTTTAACCCGAGCTCTGCAAGCACCTTGGGAAACATAGCAAACCTATACATTTTTGAAAACTAGACACCTAGGGGAATCCAGGATGGGGTGACTTGACTGCCTCCCACCAGGGTCTGTTACCCAGAATCCCTTGCAAACCTAAAAAATTGTCCAAAAAAAACACAAGTTCTGGAATAAAAATGGTGCCTCACTTGTGTGGGATGCCCAAGTACCCGCGACAGGCAAGGGCCCAAAACATTTTTTGATAGGCAATGTTGATGTTGCCTCACTACGTTTTGGGCCCTTGCCTGTACAAACATTTTTTGATAGGCAATGTTGATGTTGCCTCACTACGTTTTGGGCCCTTGCCTGTCGCGGGTACTTGGCCCCCCACAAAAATGAGGCACCATTTTCATTGGAAGACCTAGGGGAACGCTGGGTGGTGGGAAATTTGTGTGAGCCCGGTGATGCCACAACTTTCCAACACAATAATATGTGAAAAAAGTGATTTTTTCAGCTAAAATTGAGTTTTGCAGGGGATTATGGGTAAGGAAACATTGGGGGATCCACGCAAGCCATACCGCCCTGTTAGCCCCCGGGTGTCTAGTTTTCAGAAATGTGTGGGTTTGGTAGGTTTCCCTAGATGGCTGCTGAGCACGGGGCCAAAAACCCAGATGACCTCCCTTGCAAAACCAGGTGGTTTTGAGATAGGCAATGTTGATGTTGCCTCACTACGTTTTGGGCCCTTGCCTGTACAAACATTTTTTGATAGGCAATGTTGATGTCGCCTCACTACGTTTTGGTCCCTTGCCTGTCGCGGGTACTTGGGCCTCCCACACAAGTGAAGCATCATTTTTATCGGGAGACCTGGGGGAACGCTGGGTGGTGGGAAATGTGTGTGAGCCCGGTGATACCACAACTTTCCCACACAAAAATGTGTAAAAAAAGTGATTTTTTTAAGCTAAAATTGAGGTTTGCAGGGGATTTTGGGTAAGGAAACGTTGGGGGATCCACGCAAGCCATACCTCCCTGGAAGCCCCCGGGTGTCTAGTTTTCAGAAATGTGTGGGTTTGGTAGGTTTCCCTAGATAGCTGCCGAGCCCCGGGCCAAAAATTCTTGGGACCCCCCCATGCAAATCCAGGTTGGTTTGTGATAGGTAATTTTGATGGCGCCTCAATAGGTTTTAAGCCCTTGCCTGTTGCGGGTCCTTGACCGACCCACGCAAGTGAGGTACCATTTTTTTCGGGAGACCTGGGGGAACGCTGCGTGGGAGTAAATTTGTGGATCTACCCAGATTCCAGAACTTTACCACACAGAAATTTGCAAAAAAAGTGAATTTTTAGGCAAAATTTGAGGTTTCCAGGGGATTCTGGGTAGGAGAATGATGGGGGACCCACGCAAGCTATACCTCACTGGACTTCCCCGGGTGTCTAGTTTCCATAAATGTTTGGGTTTGGTAGTTTTCCAAGATGGCCGCTGAGCCCGGGGACAAAAACCCAGGTGACCCCCCTTGCAAAACCAGGCGCCTCAATAGGTTTTGGTCCCTTGCCTGTCTTGGGTACTTGACCTACCCACGCGAGTGAGGTATCATTTTTATCGGGAGACCTGGAAAAATGCTGGGTGTGAGGATATTTGTGGATCCACGAAGATTCCAGAACTTTCCCACACAGAAATTTGAGAAAAAAGCGTATTTTTCAGCTAAATTTGAGGTCTGCAGGGGATTGTGGATAGGAAAACTTTAGGGGACCCACGCAAGCTATACTTTGCTGGACTCCCCCGGGTGTCTAGTTTTCAGAAATTTGTGGGTTTGGTATGTTTCCCTATGTGCCGGCTGCGCTAGGGACCAAAATCCACAGGTAGGCATATTTCTAAAAACATCTCCGTGCCTAGTCGGCTTTCTGCCACCCGGGGGGGTTATGGGGGAGGGAGTTGTCCCTATATGCCCCCAAGGGGGACAGAAACACTGTGGCTATTTTCTTGGGGGTGGGGGCATTGGTATGCCCATTCTGGGCAGCCCCCACCCCCACGCATAAAAAAAGCCAGCGTATTCTTTGGCGTCTTTTGGGCTTTTTGCCCCCCCAGGGGGGCAGATTGAGGGCTACTGGCAGAAAGTCCACTAGACGCCAGGGAGTTTTTTGTTCAAATTTTAATTAGGGTGGGGGCTGCCCAAAACGGGCATGCCAATGCCCCCACCCTAATTAAACTTTTCCCCAAAAAATCCCTGGCGTCTAGTGGGCTTTTTGCCCCCCCAGAGGGGCAGATTAGGGGCTACTGCCCCATCTGTCCCCCGGGGGGCAGAAAGACTGTAATTTTTGCAGGGAGGGGATGGGGGCATGGGCATGTCTGTTTTGGGCAACCCCCACCCTAATTCAAATTTGCCCCAAAATAATCCCTGGCGTCTAATGGGCTTTTTGCCCCAACCAGCAGGGCAGATTGGGGGCTGATGCCCCCATCTGCCCCCAGGGGAGGTAGAAAGTCCACTAGACTCCAGGTAGTTTTTGGGGCAAATTTGAATTAGGGTGGGGGCTGCCCAAAACGGGCATGCCAATGCTCCCACCTTAATTAAAATTTGCCCAAAAAAACCCAATGTCTAGTGGGTTTTTTGCCCCCCGGGGGGGCAGATTGGGGGATACTGTCCCATCTGCCCCCCAGGGGGGCAGGAAAGCTGTAATTTTTGTGGAGGAGGGGGTGGGGGCATGGGCATACCCGTTTTGGGAACCCCCACCCTAATTCAAATTTGCCCCCCCAAAAAACTCTGGCATCTAGTGGGGAGTTTTGCCCCCCCGGCGGGGCAGATTGGTGGCTAATGCCCCCATCTGCCCCTCAAGGGGGGCAGAAAGTCCACTAGACGCCAGGGAGTTTTTTGTTCAAATTTTTAATTAGGGTGGGGGCTGCCCAAAACGGGCATGCCAATGCCCCCACCCTAATTAAAATTTCCCCAAAAAATCCCTGGGGTCTAGTGGGCTTTTTGCCCCCCGGGGTGGCAGATTGGGTCCTACTGCCCCATCTGTCCCCCACGGGGGCAGGAAGGCTGTAATTTTTGCAGGGAGGGGGTGGGGGCATGGGCATGTCCGTTTTGGGCAACCCCAACCCTAATTCAACTTTGCCCCAAAATAATCCCTGGCGTCTAGTGGGCTTTTTGCCCCCCTGGCAGGGCAGATTGGGGGCTGATGCCCCCATCTGCCCCCCAGGGGAGGCAGAAAGTCCACTAGACGCCAGGGAGTTTTTTGTTCAAATTTTTAATTAGGGTGGGGGCTGCCCAAAACGGGCATGCCAATGCCCCCACCCTAATTAAAATTTGCCCAAAAAAATCCCTGGCGTCTAGTGGGTTTTTTGCCCCCCAGGGGCAGATTGGGGGCTACTGCCCCATCTGCCCCCCAGGGGGGGAGGAAGGCTGTAATTTTTGCGGAGGAGGGGATGGGGGCCTGGGCATGCTCATTTTGGGAGCCCACACCTTAATTCAAATTAGCCCCCCAAACAAACCCTAGCGTCTAGTGGGTAGTTTAGCTCCCCCGGTGGGGCAGATTGGTGGTTAATGTTCCCATCTGCCCCTCAGGGGGGCAGAAAGTCCACTAGATGCTAGGGAGGCGGTAGGGGCTTGGGCATGTCCGTTTTGGGCAACCCCCACCCTAATTCAAATTTGCCCCTAAATAATCCCTGGCGTCTAGTGGGCTTTTTGCCCCCCTGGCAGGGCAGATTGGGGGCTGATGCCCACATCTGCCCCCCAGGGGAGGCAGAAAGTCCACTAGATGCCAGGGAGTTTTTGGGGCAAATTTTAATTAGGGTGGGGGCTGCCCAAAACAGGCATGCCAATGCCCCCACCCGAATTAAAATGTGGCCAAAAAAATCCCTGGCGTCTAGTGGGTTTTTTGCCCCCCGGGGGGGCAGATTGGGGGATACTGTCCCATCTGCCCCCCAGGGGGGCAGGAAAGCTGTAATTTTTGTGGAGGAGGGGGTGGGGGCATGGGCATGCCCGTTTTGGGAGCCCCCACCCTAATTCAAATTTGCCCCCCCAAAAAACTCTGGCATCTAGTGGGGAGTTTTGCCCCCCCGGCGGGGCAGATTGGTGGCTAATGCCCCCATCTGCCCCTCAAGGGGGGCAGAAAGTCCACTAGACGCCAGGAAGTTTTTTGTTCAAATTTTTAATTAGGGTGGGGGCTGCCCAAAACGGGCATGCCAATGCCCCCACCCTAATTAAAATTTTCCCCAAAAAATCCCTGGCGTCTAGTGGGCTTTTTGCCCCCCGGGGTGGCAGATTGGGTCCTACTGCCCCATCTGTCCTCCACGGGGGCAGGAAGGCTGTAATTTTTGCAGGGAGGGGGTGGGGGCATGGGCATGTCCGTTTTGGGCAACCCCAACCCTAATTCAAATTTGCCCCAAAATAATCCCTGGCGTCTAGTGGGCTTTTTGCCCCCCTGGCAGGGCAGATTGGGGGCTGATGCCCCCATCTGCCCCCCAGGGGAGGCAGAAAGTCCACTAGACGCCAGGGAGTTTTTTGTTCAAATTTTTAATTAGGGTGGGGGCTGCCCAAAACGGGCATGCCAATGCCCCAACCCTAATTAAAATTTGCCCAAAAAAATCCCTGGCGTCTAGTGGGTTTTTTGCCCCCCAGGGGCAGATTGGGGGTTACTGCCCCATCTGCCCCCCAGGGGGGGAGGAAGGCTGTCATTTTTGCGGAGGAGGGGATGGGGGCCTGGGCATGCTCATTTTGGGAGCCCACACCTTAATTCAAATTAGCCCCCCAAACAAACCCTAGCGTCTAGTGGGTAGTTTAGCTCCCCCGGCGGGGCAGATTGGCGGTTAATGTTCCCATCTGCCCCTCAGGGGGGCAGAAAGTCCACTAGATGCTAGGGAGGCGGTAGGGGCATGGGCATGTCCGTTTTGGGCAACCCCCACCCTAATTCAAATTTGCCCCTAAATAATCCCTGGCGTCTAGTGGGCTTTTTGCCCCCCTGGCAGGGCAGATTGGGGGCTGATGCCCACATCTGCCCCCCAGGGAAGGCAGAAAGTCCACTAGATGCCAGGGAGTTTTTGGGGCAAATTTTAATTAGGGTGGGGGCTGCCCAAAACAGGCATGCCAATGCCCCCACCCGAATTAAAATGTGGCCAAAAAAATCCCTGGCGTCTAGTGGGTTTTTTGCCCCCCGGGCTGGCAGATTGGGGGATACTGTCCCATCTGCCCCCCAGGGGGGCAGGAAGGCTGTAATTTTTGTGGAGGAGGGGGTGGGGGCATGGGCATGCCCATTTTGGGAGCCCCACCCTAATTCAAATTTGCCCCCCAAAAAAACCCTGGCTTCTAGTGGGGAGTTTTGCTCCCCCGGCGGGGCAGATTGGCAGCTAATGCCCCCATCTGCCCCTCAAGGGGGGCAGAAAGTCCACTAGATGCCAGGGAGTTTTTTGTTCAAATTTTTAATTAGGGTGGGGCTGCCCAAAACGGGCATGCCAATGCCCCCACCCTAATTAAAATTTGCCCAAAAAAATCCCTGGCGTCTAGTGGGCTTTTTGCCCCCCGGGGGGCAGATTGGGTCCTACTGCCCCATCTGTCCCCCACGGGGGCAGGAAGGCTGTAATGTTTGCAGGGAGGGGGTGGGGGCATGGGTATGTCTGTTTTGGGCACCCCAACTCTAATTCAAATTTGCCCCAAAATAATCCCTGGCGTCTAGTGGGCTTTTTGCCCCCCTGGCAGGGCAGATTGGGGGCTGATGCCTCCATCTGCCCCCCAGGGGAGGCAAAAAGTCCACTAAATGCCAGGGAGTTTTTGGGGCAAATTTTAATTAGTGTGGGGGCTGCCCAAAATGGGCATGCCAATGCCCCCACCCTAATTAAAATTTGCCCAAAAAAATCCCTGGCGTCTAGTGGGTTTTTTGCCCCCCGTAGGGCAGATTGGGGGCTACTGCCCCATCTGCCCCCAGGGGGCAGGAAGGCTGTAATTTTGGCGGAGGAGGGGTGGGGGCATGGGCATGCTCGTTTTGGGAGCCCACACCTTAATTCAAATTTGCCCAAAAAAAACCCTAGCGTCTAGTGGGTAGTTTTGCCCCCCCGGCGAGGCAGATTGGCGGCATATGCCCCCATCTGCCCCCAGGGGGGCAGAAAGTCCACTAGATGCCAGGGAGTTTTTTGGGAAAATTTTAATTAGGGTGGGGGCTGCCCAAAACGGGTATGCCAGCCCCCACCATATTTACAATTTGCCAAAAGAATCCCTGGCGTCTAGTGGGCTATTTGCCCCTCCGGGGGGCAGATTGGGGGCTACTGCCCTATCTGCGCCCAGGGGGGCAGAATGGCTGTTATTTTTTTGGGTGGGGGTGGGGGCATGGGCAAGCCCGTTTTGGAAGCCCCCACCCTAATTCAAATTTGCCCCAAAAAAATCCCTGGCGTGTAGTGGGCTTTTTGCATCCCCCCGGCGGGGCAGATTGGGGGCTAATGCCCCCATCTGCCCACCAGGGGGGGCAGAAAGACCACTAGATGTCAAGCAGTTTTGGGCAAATTTTAATTAGGGTGGGGGCTGTCCAAAACGGGCATGCCAATGTCCCCACCCTAATTAAAATTAGCAAAAAATCCCTGCATCTAGGGGCTTTTTGCCCCCCCCGGGGGCAGATTGGGGGCTACTGCCCTATCTGTCCCCCCGGGGGGGCAGGAAGGCTATTATTTTTGTGGGCTGGGGGTGGGGGCATGGGCATGCCCGTTTTGGGAGCCCCCACTGAAGGACTGGGTTATTCTAAGGCCCAGCGGTGCCAGGGGACAACACCTGAAACCTTCGTGGGTTACCTGTTCCGGCGTACAAAACACAGAGACACGGGACACTTCCTGCGGCGTCAAAGATCAGCGTTTATTTACTGCAGGGATACAGAAATCGCAAGAAGTACACAACGTGTAGGTTCTGAGAGACTGCTTCGAATTGCAAAAGTGGATCGCTCCTTTTATACACATTTCTGTCATTGCACAACATAGCGAACAAAAGGTTACAACTCAGTTCCCACAGTAAACTTCAAAAAGGGTTGCATTCATGTTTCAGAAGC
This sequence comes from Triturus cristatus, assembly GCF_964204655.1. NCBI lineage: Eukaryota > Metazoa > Chordata > Amphibia > Caudata > Salamandridae > Triturus > Triturus cristatus. Next base: position 553,669,907 of record NC_140591.1, on the reverse strand, counting down.
CCGGAACATAATTACAGCAGCATTGCCGGTTCCCAACTGTAAAAACACATTATCCCCGCATTAAGCACATTCCATTCCGACTGTAAATGAATTAGGAAAAGGGACAGAAACAGATGTAAAGGAAAAACAAGGATGCACAACAGATTGGAAAAGAGTGTAAAGGGCAATATCGGAAACTTGATTGCAGGATCAAGGGACTCGTGTCTAATGCATGCATGACTGAAACAATAGACTGGCACGGCAAGATGAGCCTCGAGCGGGGCCATCTGCCTTTGCCGTGTCATCCCCCTCATCATAAAGACACCTTCAAAGGAACACGTGTCCTCCACGAAAGCTTGGGAATCCCAGGGTCACAAAGCGGACTAGGTCCGTTCGCCGGCTACTTGAGGGCAAGAAACAAAATGGATGCCGCATCTAAAATGGAACCCGAGGGCTCAGATGGACATACCCAGGAATGAGACAAACCGTACATAGTAGCGTAGCGAAAACGCGTACACCCACTAAACTCGTCATTTGCTGTTCATAGATACCAAACTCGTCCATATTCGAACACATCCAAAAAGTGTCATTACGATTTCCACGGAACCTCAGACGCTCCTTTTGCCCTCATGTAGGCAAGCACTAGTCGAGATCAGAATCGATTTCGATATTCATCAAATCGTTCAGCTGTTGCTGGAACATCATTCTATCCATCAATGTCTCCTTGGTAACAGATGGCCGTCTTATACACGTTGTAGCACAAAGGCCACATAAGGCAGGACCACACTGCACACAAAGAAAACACGTGAATAGAAACGTTACAACAACCCCTACGATCATCAGAATCTTCCAACCCCAAGTTGATATCAAGCTCCAAAACCATCCTAGAAGTGTCCAACCACCTTCGTCCACGTGTATGGACTCGTAGATCTTATGCAACTTCGAGATGGCTTGGTAAACAGTTGGAGCGTTGTCAGGGATGAAAATGCAACAGCTCGAATGGATCACTTTGCACACACCACCTCTATCTGCAAGAACAACGTCTAGAACCATGCGGTTCTGCAACGTCATAAGTCTATCCGCCTGAAGTTCTGCTGTTAAATTACCAAGAGCACTCGCAGTTATGTTAGCAGTCGACTCTACCACACGGGTCAACTGTCTTAGGTTCCTACTATTAACCATAGGTCCCCAAAACAGCAAGAAACCCTTAAAGAAGTCTCCTGCTTCTTGACCGGCAGTGTCCTCTCCGCTAATAACGCCTCTCACAATTCTAGTTTTGTGATAGTCCGAGGCAACTGTAAAAGTCGGTGGCAAAAGATTCGCAATATAACAGGTACCCGAAAAGTCACGGGGCAACCATGTATATGCACGTTCATAACATACAAAATAGGTACCCTTGGCAGTCAGACAAACAGGGGAAGAGAGCATCAGCAGAACATACGTATCAGTACAAGCACTGTTCCCAAGTTGCGCTCTCGGATTTCGACCAAGACCTTTCAGGCAGAAATTACCGAGGTGGGGTACGATCCATATTGGAGACGAGCTCTTAAGCTGTCTATCACCCACTGACATACTATACTCAGCCTCACTCAGGTCCTTATAGGCTTGTACCTCTTCATCTGGAATAAGCGATGCATCAAAAATATCTCTATCTAGATCAGCAATTGCTATCGCCAAAGGCTTGTGGTACGGACCAGGACCGAAGTTGGCAGAGCGTGGCTCTCGACTGGGGTAAGAATCTAGGGCACTACGGAACATAGTTTGGAATGCTCGAGCTGACCCTTGGGAACTATAAGGAAGAACCAGATACGGAATACCCCTATCCATGGTATGCGGCAGTAACCCACACACCCAACAGTTGGTAGTATTCATCACCAACTGATGCTGATGTAGGAGTTGAACGAAGGAGTTATTCATGAATTCCGCACGTCTAACCTGCTCATGTTGGGGCAGAGGATGAAAGGAATGTGGAGAAACAGTGGTGATAGTACTTAGTTTAGGAGAAAGAGTAGGTGAAGTGGAAGGCAAAAACGACTGTATTCCAAAATACACTCCACTCACCAATAGCATAGATACAGTCATAAACAGCAGAAATACCTGAAACAAAAAACATCTTGTTCGCACAATCTTATGCAATTTTGATCTTTGCGCCGACATCCTTTCTACTTCTAACAGCTTAGAGAATGCCATCCTCTAAAAACCGTCCGTGACGTACTTGACGCACTTCGTTCTGAGTAGCGATTATCAATTCCCAGGAGTTCCCAGGAGTCGACAAAAAGTAACCGACCTAGTGTCAGAAACCTGAAAAGAAGTGGAGGTGGCACCAGGTATGAAGTCACAGTCACGTGAGAACGGATAAGTTCACTGTGGTACTTTATTCTCCTTCATGTAACATGGCGCAGATTAGGCACCCACAATCCAAGGCTTCCTCCTTGGATTGTGGGTGCCTAATCTGTGATCGTGAGGCGTCAATCGTAACGCCGTCAACATATTAGACTTCATCAACTTTTGATGCTCACTGTTTTGGATAACTTACAGAGAAGCTTTCGAATATAAGGGCGCTTTCGGAATCACACTTCTGCCCTGATGAAGTTCCTCTAAACGGAACGAAACGCGTTGGCTGTTTTTACATGTTACATGAAGGAGAATAAAGTACCACAGTGAACTTATCCGTTCTCACGTGACTGTGACTTCATACCTGGTGCCACCTCCACTTCTTTTCATTTAACTTCTCTGGTTTTCCAGTGGGATCCAAACACAGCAGGTCTCGGAGTTGCTTGGCACAGGAAACATACTAATATGGGACTTTGATATTGATGTGCGCACTATCAGTCGGCTGTGTACCTTTTGTTTTTCTTTATAGTGTCAGAAACCTGCTAAACAGAAGGGAGTACCCGCACGGCCCTACGGTTAACCCGGATGATAGGTTTTCCTAGACACTTAGCTTAATACAAATCTCTTTAGCTGTGAGAAGCACACATAAAAAGAAACTCAAAAAAAATCAGAAAAGGATGTAATTATTCTTAATGTTCGTGGCAACAATAAAATAGGATATAAGGAAAAAAATGTATTAGTCTTTGTTACGTGGACGAAGAAAATATCGATTTCTTTCAGGTCGAGTCTGTTCTTCAAATAATTGTTCAGCTGGTGAAACAGTGTTCAGTCGATCAGATGTCAATTCAGACCTTGAGTTCTCCAAAACTGACGACTCAACAGATGTGTCTAGCTGCAATGAATTGTCTCCTACAGGTTGAGCATCACTAAACGGCACAAAGCATAGAGGGGTCTCGGTTTCCGTTGCCGCAACACCAGTTCTCACCCAACTGTCTGCTGGTGAAGGGATCGGAACCTTCTTGGTATGGGTGGCGTGTACCCAGTTCTTTCTGCCTTCCAACCGAACTGCAGTCCTTGTGGTCAGCAGCACTTGGAAGGGTCCCACAAATCTCGGCTCCAAGTTACGTTTTCTGCCAAAATTGCGGGTAACAACCCAGTCACCCGGTTGGAGCCGATGTCCAGGACCCTCTGTCTGTGCCGGCAAAGCTTCAAAGACCTGTTGATGAATTAACCTCAGTTTAGCAGTCAGATCATGAAGATAATCAATTAGCATTGGATACTCAAGACTATCAAAGGCCTTAGGTCTCGGGACTCCCCAAATATTCGCAGGGCGGCCGAACACAATCTCATATGGGCTAAGCCCTACTCGAGAGTGCACAGTCACCCTGGTTGATAAGAGAGCCAGAGGCAAGGCATCAGGCCATGATAAACCAGTCGTAGCTTGTATCTTCGCAAGTTTCATCTTCAGAGTACCATTGTACCCTTCAACCAAACCCGCTGCCTGAGGATGATTGGCACTATGGAATTTCTGTCGAATTCCAAGGCCCTTACACACACTCTGCATCACGCTTCCCACAAACTCACTTCCATTATCTGACCACACAATCCGTGGCATTCCATACCGAGGGAAGTATTCCTTCAGTAGGACTTTCGCTGTGGACAGGGCAGTATTATCCTTAAGAGGATAGGCCTCGATCCATCTGGAGAACGCACAAACCACAACTAAAACGTACTTCAGATTATTGCATCTCTCCATATGAATGAAGTCCAGCTGGATAACCTCAAAGGGACAGGCAGGAGGAGCAAAATGACCGGGTGGAGTGGGGGTGCCCTTGCCAGGATTATGCATCAAACACACCATACAATTCTTAACCACCCTCTCAGCACATTTAGCAATGCCATGGTTCTTCCATACAGGGGACAATAACTTGCATATACCTTTCGCACTAATGTGTGACAACCCATGAGCCATAGTCACGACGGCTAATACATACGCATCCGGTAACATCCACCTCTGACGTTCCGACAAGTCAACCCAACATCCATGCATGTCCAACTTTCCCGTGCTTTCTTCCCACTTGATCCTTTCAGTTTCAGTGGCCTCATTCTGAATTGCTTTCACACTCCCAACAGTGTCTTCACACATACCAGTCTCCGGCGGCCACCTCACTGAACTCGTAACATACATTCGGGTTGCAAGATTCTTAGCCGTTTCCTTAGCAATCTCGTCCGCAAATGCATTACCACGACCAACGTCATCCGTAACCTTTCGATGCGCACTACATTTAACGATCGCTACCTGTTTAGGCAATGTAAGTGCATCCAAAAGATCATTCACGAGCTGCCCGTGTTGGATCTTCGTACCATGCGATGTCATAAATCCCCTTTCTCTCCACAATCGACCAAAACTATGTGCAACACCGAATGCATACTGACTATCGGTAAACACATTCACTCGCTTTCCCTTAGACAAAACACACGCTCTTGTCAGCGCAATCAATTCTGCCGCTTGGGCTGAATTCTGACTCAATCTCGCGGTTTCCACAACCGTGCTCAACGTCACTACAGCATACGCAGTCGTCACATCACCATTCGGCAACTTAAAACATGAACCATCAACATACAAAGTGCCATCGGGATCTGTCAACGGAGTGTTTTTCAGGTCCACACGACCCTTCGTTTCTTCCTCAGTTCGTAAATAACAATCATGTGGTGGTACATCATCTGATTACATATTAGTCGGCAACAATGTCGCCGGATTCAGTACATTACAACGCTTAATCTGTATATGACTTGCCAAAAGTGTCAACTCATACCCGGACAACCTTGCACTCGTCAGATGTTGAGTTTTTGTCCGATTCAGGAGAGTGTCAACTGCATGGGGAACCATCACTATGAGCATATTATCCATGACCAGACCTGCGGATTGTCGAATAGACACTGCAGCTGCCGCTGTCGCCCTCAAGCAACTTGGCAATGCTCTAGCTACCGGGTCTAAAGTCGAGGAAAAATACGCACATGGATGCTGCTTACCACCGAATTGTTGCGTCAAAACACTCAACGCACAACCTTCTCTCTCGTGAACTTATAGTGTAAATGGCTTACTGTAATCAGGAGTACCTAACACAGGAGCCGAACACAACGCATCACGTAGCTCAGAAAAACTTTTCTGACATTCTTCCGTCCATGGCAAAGGAGTTGAAACATCTTTGCACGTGAGAGCTATCAATGGCTTCGCTAACAATGAAAAGTTCGGAATCCACTGCCTGCAGTATGACGTGATACCTAGAAAGGCACGCACATCTCTCTGAGTTGTTGGCACAGTCATTCGAGCAATTGCTGCAATTCTTTCAGGGGTCAACCTTCTTCCCGCCTTTGACAATAAGTGACCGAGATAGGTTACTTCTTGACAACAATATTGTAGTTTAGAAGGTGACACTTTGTGATGTAAGTCACATAGATGCTGTAACAGTGACACTGTAGCAGTTCTGCAAATCTGTTCAGTGTCAGCAGCTACCAACAGATCATCAACGTACTGAATCAAAGCCGCACCAGCCGGCAACACAAACGCATCAAGTTGACTCTTAAGAGCTTGGCTGTAGATCGATGGACTCTCACAGTAGCCCTGAGGTGCGCGTTTAAACCTGAAGCTACGACCACCTAATGAGAATCCGAATAAATCTCTGCTTTCCTCAGCAATCGGAATGCTAAAGAAAGCATTCTTCAGATCTATTACCGAGAACCATGAGGCAGAAGCTGGAATCAGAGTCAGCAAAGCTGTAATGTCAGGCACCACGGGGAACTGTGGAACAACAATTTTATTCACCTCCCTTAAATCGATAACAAAACGATACACAGGAGGCTTGGATGGATCAGTTTGTTTCAAAATAGGTAACACAGGACTATTACACACGTTACCCCGTGTTTCCTCGATGACATCTTTATCGATCAAATCATAAATGATCGCTAATAGTGCTCGTTCTCCATCAAGAGAGATACGATACTGGGGAATGCGTGGCAGTCGCACGTTGGATTTCAATTGAACAACATAAGGTGGTATATCCAGCAGTCCCACATCATTGGGACCTGTCGCCCACAAAGAATCAGGAAGAGAACTCAATTCTGGTGGGAGCTTATCAGTCGACAAATACATAGGAGAGATCACTCTCTGACCCAACGTAAGCTCCACTCCCGCAGGAGAGCAGTACAAAGTCGCATATAACCGCTTCAACAAATCCAGGCCCAAAAGATTCTCACCACAACCAGTAGTCAAAATCAAAGGAGCTTCTAACTCACAAGACCCAATTGTAAGGGGCAAAGGGCTAGAAACTGGATTGCTAACAGGGGCGCCAGAGAATCCAACGGAAACATTCGTTAAGCCAGACAAAGGCGCGCCAGGGAGTTTCGAATGCATGATGGAACTTTTCGCTGCACCAGTGTCCAACAGAAAAGGCTCAACTACGCCCAATGTAGCAACTGCGACATAAGGCCCTCTCTGATCAACCGGAACTGATACTACTCCCTTTCTTTGTCTATGGCTGTCCTAGTAAGTACCGTCCGCATCAACATCATGCTCGACATAATAGTCATCCACATGATACTGTGCAGATCTACCAGACGATGGATCGCGACGATCAAAGCAATTTTGTGAATCTGATGAGGTGGCGAGACGCTCATTCTGATTCTGAGTAACACCGCAACCTCTACCGCGTGACGCTTGTTGGGGACCACTACGACCTCCTCGAGCCGAAACACCATTGTTCCAGTCACGCAAAACTGGACAATTAAACTTCAAATGGCCCTCACCCCTACAATATGCGCATTGATTATACCCCAACACAAAGCGAGGTGTAGAGGAGTCAGTACGCGACTGCGATCTAGAAAACTGCGATTGTAATCGATTTGGCTGTTGCGAGTCATTTTGATTCGAGCGCGGAGGATACGCTTGCTGCAATAAGACCTTTGTTTTAAGATCCTTCGTTTTCTTATCTGCGCATTCGCTTTCTTCTTTCTCTCTATTTTCGTAGTATTGGGCCGTGGCTAATATCTGAGCAGTGGTAGAAACGGCCCACGAACTTTCAGAATTCTTCAACTTGTTGCTTAGTTCAGGCAACAAATTCGATACAAATTTATCAACGAACAACCGCTGACCTCCCTCAGAGCTCATATCCTGACCACTATGATCAATAAATGCCTCCTCAAATCTCGTAAAGAAATCGGAGACACTCTCGCCCTTCTTTTGCTTGCACACAGACAATTTGTCCCAATTACACGTATTGCTGGCATAAGTGTCTTCATAAGTGTAATTATCCTCTGGGGCAGATTCTCAATGAGCTGTTCAGGTTTAGCCCCACCAACTTGCCGTCCGTCCGCCGCCGCAAGAGCAGCCCAATCACCGCCTAACTCAGCTGCGTGATTCTCTTGACGGATTTTCGCCCAAATCGGTTGAGGTACTACATTACCAAACAACATATCAATGTCGTCAAGGTTCATAACAGTAGCGTCCACTAATTGGGACAACTCCTTATAATAACCTGCAGGATTTTTGCGGGGGTCAGGCAAGAATTGCTTTACCTGCAAAACTTCCGATCGCTTCCACGGGAGGTGTATCCAAACTCTCTGAAAATGTGGTAGAACAACAGGATTAGCAGCAGGATCACCTGGCATCCATACTGGGGGAACTTCCCGCATAGGATACTGACCAGGTTGTGCCATCCACTCCTCAGTTCCGTCCTTAAACAATGCTCGAGGTTGTACTGTAGATCGAAAGGATAACAGACGCTCTAAAGCACATCGGACATTACCACCCACAATCATACCAGTCGAAAATTGATTCCGAAGCTCAGTGATCTCGGGCGGTACATTATCTACCTCCTCATTATCCCACTCTTCTCTCTAGACTTTACACATTTCCTCAAACACGAATCTTTGTGTGGGCTCATTAAACTGAGAAAATGTCTCAAAAACTATACGCGAAGCATACTTCGCAGGATACCTAATCCATTTACGCGCCATTTTCACTAACGACTCACGTTCCCTACCATCAGGAATTTGACTGCGCCTCTGAGCAACATCAGAAAAATCTGACCCGAGTACCGGTCCAAAAAATGGAGAATAGAGAGTAGCGACAGCATTAAATATACGAACAGAAGGGGAAGAAGAAGGAAGCACAGGAGCAATGACATTGGGAGTTAACGTAAAAATAGTAGCGGTAGTCGGGGTAACAGGAGTAGCAGTAAGATTGGGCTGATGAGATACTGGCAAAGGAGCAGTAGGAAAAAGGGCGGGTAAAGGAGGATGAACAATTTGCGGTACAAGAGGATTCGGAAGAACAGGAGGATCGACAGGCTGACCAGCAGCCGCCAAAACAGCAGGTTGAGGGACAGGAGGAATCACAGGACCCACAGTATCTGGAGCATAGGGAGGTGGTGATTTCAATAGATAAGACAATATGGGATCTTCTACCACTTCTTCTCCCGTCTTATCTGGACTAGACGGTAAAACCGGATAACATTTATCCACCGCCATATGATGTAGTCTAGCACAAACTTCCTGCTCCTTCTCGTCTTTGTCTCGCTGATACTGTTCTGCATTTCGCATCACCGTAATAACACCTTCTCTCCTATTTTTCATAATCTGTTTGATTTCTTTCTGCTTGGCCTCTTTGCGCCATAATCGAAAGGAATCAAACATGGCCGGCCTAGCCTTCTTTTTAAACAATTTAGCTTCAAGATTATCTAATATTGCAGTTTTGAAACTACCATGTGATGGCCAACTAAGAACACCATCATTTTTAGTGCAACAAATCCAATATTCATTATATACAATAGGACCTACTCCGTGGCGACTATAGAGCTCATAAATTGGAGTTCCAACTGGAGGTATCGGGCATGAATCCTCCAGTCGGGAATCCGTGCTGCAACATTTAAGGAAACCAAACAAAGTACTACGGCCAGGCATCGTGCACACTAACCGAGTTTACAAACTTCAAGGGCTATCGAATTACGATGTCCTCGCAAAAAAAAGACCCTCGGTTTTTGTCAATTGCAATCGTCAAATAAAACCCAACAACTAAGAACCAACAACTAAGAACCGCAAATGCAATGGAACCATGCAAACAACAAAGTAACCGTCCCAAAAAGGAACTACAAAACCATGAACTCTGGGAGCGACCCACAAATACTTAACTGAAAGAGCAATGGCGTCACCAGGAAGGCCCGTCTATCGTCTCGCCGTACAAAAGACTACGCCAGGCGCCAAAACAGGTCGACAGTCAGGGCATCAGTCCGTCGCAGCCGTCAGGAGGCGGGAATCTTCGCGGGAAAAGTCTTCGGGCCACTTATTTCGACAACTGGATCGATGAAGCGGGGTGCACCTTCCCTCGGAGATTTCACACGAAGTTCCTCACGATCATCGGGCTTTGGACCGGTACCGCTGATGTCGCCCCATGTTGGGCGCCAACTGAAGGACTGGGTTATTCTAAGGCCCAGCAGTGCCAGGGCACAACACCTGAAACCTTCGTGGGTTACCTGTTCCGGCGTACAAAACACAGAGACACGGGACACTTCCTGCGGTGTCAAAGATCAGCGTTTATTTACTGCAGGGATACAGAAATCGCAAGAAGTACACAACGTGTAGGTTCTGAGAGACTGCTTCGAATTGCAAAAGTGGATCGCTCCTTTTATACACATTTCTGTCATTGCACAACATAGCGAACAAAAGGTTACAACTCAGTTCCCACAGTAAACTTCAAAAAGGGTTGCATTCATGTTTCAGAAGCCCGGAACATAATTACAGCAGCATTGCCGGTTCCCAACTGTAAAAACACATTATCCCCGCATTAAGCACATTCCATTCCGACTGTAAATTAATTAGGAGAAGGGACAGAAACAGATGTAAAGGAAAAACAAGAATGCACAACAGATTGGAAAAGAGTGTAAAGGGCAATATCGGAAACTTGATAGCAGGATCAAGGGACTCGTGTCTAATGCATGCATGACTGAAACAATAGACTGGCACGGCAAGATGAGCCTCGAGCGGGGCCATCTGCCTTTGCCGTGTCATCCCCCTCATCATAAAGACACCTTCAAAGGAACACGTGTCCTCCACGAAAGCTTGGGAATCCCAGGGTCACAAAGCGGACAAGGTCCGTTCGCTGGCTACTTGAGGGCAAGAAACAAAATGGATGCCGCATCTAAAATGGAACCCGAGGGCTCAGATGGACATACCCAGGAATGAGACAAACCGTACATAGTAGCGTAGTGAAAACGCGTACACCCACTAAACTCGTCATTTGCGGTTCATAGATACCAAACTCGTCCATATTCGAACACATCCAAAAAGTGTCATTACGATTCCCACGGAACCTCACCACCCTAATTCAAATCTGCCGCCAAAAATCCCTGGTGTCTTGTGGGCTTTTTGCCACCCCCTGCGGGGCAGATTGGGGGCTAATGCCCCCATCTGCCCACCAGGGGGGGGCAGAAAGTCCACAAGATGCCAGGGAGTTTTTTGGGCAAATTTTAATTAGGGTGGGGGCTGCCCAAAACGGGCATGCCAATGCCCCCACCCTAATTAAAATATGCCTAAAAAACCCCTGGTGTCTACTGGGCTTTTTGCCCCCCCGGGGGGCAGATTTGGGGATAATGCTCCCATCAGCCCCCCAGGGGGGGCCGAAAGGCTGTCATTTTTGCGGGGGGTGGGTGGGGGCATGGGCATGCCCCTATTGGTCAGCCCCCAACACAAATTATAATATAAAAAAAATCCCTGACGTATAGTGGGCTTTCTGCCCCCCGGGGGGGGCAGATTAGGGGCCACTGCCCCAACTGTCCCCAGGGGGGGCAGAAAGGCTGTGTATTTTGTGGGGTGGGGGCATGGACATGCCCTTTATGGGGAGCCCCCACCCTAATAAATTATTTGGGCAAAAGTAAATATCCCTGGTGTCTAGTGGGCTTTTTTCCCCCCCGGGGGGGCAGATTGGGGGCTACTGCCCCCATCTGCCCCACGCGGGGACAAAAAGACTAAATCACATGCAAAATATTTGGGGGAGCAAAAGCCCTTGCCCAAGGGGCCGCTCCCCCCTCCCTGGTGTCTAGTGGTGGATCCCTGCTTGGGGATCGCCCTCCTGGGGTGATCCCCAAGCACAGATCCACTGGGGAGGGGTACCATTGGAAAGGGGAGATTCTCCCCTTTCCAAGGATACCTCTCCCGTCTTTCTATGTGCCCGGGGGGCTGAGATAGCCCCCTGAGCACATAGAAAGTGAAACTGAAATGAGCCTAAAGGCTAATTTAAGTTTCGGTTTCTGTGCAATGACGACAGCGCGACGTGCGAGCTGATCATGATTGCACAGAAACCAGGGAGGGGGCCTTGGGAGCTGGGGAAGCTCTTTCACAGCTCCGAAGGTCACAGGGGAATAATAGAAATCCCTCTGCTGTCTGCAGCAGAGGGATTTCGTGCCCCTGGCCTCATGACGGAATGGTTCCATCATGAGCACAGGGGCACCGATGCTGATGACGGAACTTCCGTCATGAGCATCGAAGGGGTTAAAACTGATGGAGCAGGGTTTTAGTGGAATAAAACCTGCTCAGATTGAACCTTTCTGTGTGTTTAAAATAACTAATCAAGAAACGTGTGACGTGTGAAACGAATAAAATAAGGCTAAAAGGGGAAAGAATGAAAAATGCGCAAGCGTGTGCTGGGATATTAGAGTAGGCCGCAAAGCAGATGCACATAACTAGTGTAGACAATAAGAAAAAAGTTTAGAGTTTATTTTTCACTAATAAATAGAAAATAAATGTGCTGCGTGTTGAGAGAGTGAAAATAAATGAAAATGCTTAAAGTGCGCTTGGAAATATAGTTATCTAAAGTGAAAATTAATGATTTTATTTTCCTAGAAGCATAGTCTGCAGTTTAGCAGAGAAGGCCTGAGAGATATTTTAGAGTTAACATGGGATGTTTAAAAATGTAGAAAGGGAAAAATTGAATGCTGCAAGATGTTCCTTGTGAGCCACCGCTGATGGTCAAGGTTGTGTGGAGGAAACAATGACTACAACAGAAACAGAACTTCCTCCAAGACCGAGCATGAGGACATTTTCTTCTGCAGTTGGATACATTTGCCTGAAGGAGGATTATGTGCAAATCACGGAAGATGGATGTGGAAGTTCTACTACTGAAGGCTGAATGACTTGTATAATTTATAAGAAAGGCACGTTGAAATTGAAGTCATGACAAAAGTGGTGTGATTCTGACACCCCTTGTTTTAGCCAATAACATGTTTTCTCAATGTGAGGTGGATAGAATAGGGGTCGGACTTTCGTGAGGTTAGGGTATAATTAGTTGTAGAAAGGGGGTGGGTTTAGGTGCATTTTCTTACTTTGTGAGAGGGAAGAGCTGTGACGCTGTTTCCTATATCTTATGGGCTGGATGCTGTTCTGCTGATCCTGACTCTTTAACTTTGCTCCTTAATTCATTTTGAGGGGTCTTGCTTACTCTCATGGCTAAAGGGCAGTTTTCAATATTTCTTGAACTTTGGTTAGTATGATATTCTGAATTTGCATAGCAGATTTGCAAATGACTTGTTTCTTTGTCCTTTTGTCTCTACACCTATCCACTCAATCAATGCGCTGCCATGTGAGATGTGTAACTGATAATATTTTACTGGATGACTTGTTCTTTGTTTGGTGACTTATGATTCGAGCTGTATAGTACTTGATAACAATCACATTATTTAGATAAAGCATTATAACTTACATATGGGTTTGTCTTTATTAGAGTCAATTTATTAGTTGCGTGAGATGAATGTTTAAGTATTATTTTTGAGATTTCAAAATGATTTTGCCAAACCCTGTTTGACTTACAAAGTTTTCATCGCCAAAGAAAGGTATAAACCGTAGTGTACCAGTTGGTAAATTTGGTTTAAACTCACCCAGCGTGAAAGGAACTGTAGGGTTTGATTTTGGTCCAGATGTTTAATTTGTTCATTTTCTAAAACGCTGGATCAACTATGGGCCAAACTTTAACATCGGAAAACAACTGCTCTGGCATCTGCAGAATCTCCTTTTTGATGTTTGTATTATTTACCTCTTATATTCTTTCATGTTGCTACGATTGTGAAGATACCGTTTCCTTTGATGGCAGCTTAAATGTCTTAACATTTTAATCATAGATTATCGAAAAATGGATAATACAGACATAGAAAAGACAATCTATATATCGCTATCACTTTCTTTTTCTCGCTATATGAACACGCAACAAGGCATCATTCGTGTTTTTCCCCAACTCTGAACAGGACATTGGCTCTACTAATTTATTTTGGCTTTGCAGCAGGTCAACATGTTTGTAGAAACTGAAAAATTATTTTGCTCACTTCAAGCAGGTTTTAGGTGTGACCACAGTACCAAGTCAGTCATTAACTGAGTCTGTGATTAACTTCTATGATCTGGAACCATAGAAAAGCTGGAGCACTTCTTTCTGCTCCACTTTTCTGCAGCCTTTGACACCATTGATCTTACCATCCTAATGGACAGCATTATGAGTGATGTAATATGTGAGATCATAAACAGTACATGATGGGAGATCAAGTTATAGATTGTTAACTAAACTATACCTGGCATGTTTCTGTAGTGTTTTTCAGTTAATGGGTTAACGATTGCATGTGATGGAGCAGGTAAAGCAAAATGTTGCATAACTTCTCTATTTTGCATGAAATATTAATTACATAATCGTTCTAAATATTAATCTGTACTAAGTAGTTTGGAGTGGAAATACTAATCAACCTTTTACACCTTAATAAACACAAGATAAACGTGGGACTGAAATGCTAATTGCCTGGCTAATAATTAAATGATTAACTATAGTACGCAAACTAACTGTAGGATGTGTTGAAATAGAGAATTGCATAATTTATGTTGCTTTTATGATGGTTTGAGCTTCCAGTGTTTCAGAATGGTGAGTATTATTGCTTTAAATGTTGCTACAAGCTAGGGAAAAACTAATATATATTGGGATTAGTGTGGGTTTAAACATTAGAATCTTCATTTCCATATATTAATTACCGTTATGTTTGTTTTTGCTTAAGTTGGCATTCGGGCCTACTAGGCCGCAGTACTGAAAATGGAGTTCGGAAGTGGCCACCGTCATGCGAGCGCGATACCTAATGCGCAGACTCGGATGGCTCTGAAGATCTCCAGGCGACCTCCGAAGAAAGACGTAATGTTCCTTGTCAAGGATAGGAACATGGACGACTGCCAAGACCCAACTAGTGTTAATGACTGAGAGGACAATAGCGACTTGTACATGAAGGTTTACATGTTGTTACTTCGGAACTTTAGCCTGTGAAACTACAAAAAGAATACAATTGGGGATATGTCATGCCCGGTCTCATGGGAAATAGGCAAACCTGGGAATATTGAAAAGCATGACAAAATTCAGAGGATTTAGCCAATAAGAACACTTCTACTCCTAAAATTGATGCACATTGTACTAAAAGTAAGGAGAAAAAGGTATATAAGGGGGAACTTAGAAGAGGGAAAAAAGTTTGTGTCATTTCCCCGTTGGTGGCTGTTGGTGTGGAGGATCGATTGGCTGGCGCGATCACCTGGTCCTTGGCTAAATTGTGGGAACTGCGTCGTGCTGAGGGAGATTTCCTGGACTTACCTGGGTTTCTCTTTGAATATATAAGGACGATTCCATCTGAGGGGATTTTTGATTTATGCTGTGGGTTGACGGGTTCTTCTGGAAATGGTCACCAATATTCAAATTTAGGTAAATATGATTGTTATGTCAATCTATGTTCAAGAATAAAGGTTGGAAATCATTTTAATAGAAATTTGATTTGACTGTAATCCCTCCTATGCCAACAAAGCGAATTAATTAGATAAACTAAACATTGAATATTAAGAAATGAGTTTGTGATTCTTTAAAAAGGTATTGAAAGTTAACCGAAAGGTTCGGAAGCTTTAAATGTGTTTTAGCTGGTTCTAAATCACCATCAACCAGTCCAACTAATTGGTCCATCGACCAAGTGGTGGAGTGCCTTGATGTTAAAGTTAGGATTCTATAGGTACTGATGTATATAATGTATATAATGTATATAATGTAAATAATTTTCTCCCGATAGGTAACAAGGTACCCCCACATGTCCAGCGCTTCTTTTCCTTATGTGAGCAGACTCGATTGAAACGTGTGAGTGTTGGTGTTATGGGCCCCACCAATGAATGCGTGCGCGAATGAGTAAGTGTGATGACGGGTAAATTTGCCCTTTTCCGCTGGAGCAGTTTTTCTGGTAGCAGATTGCTGGTTTTATTGCATTGGTTTGGTGATTATTGATTATTGATTATTGATTATGTTCTAACATGCTATGTTGAGTCATGTTGCGTTTTATGTTGTTTTGACGTAGGAAGTTGGATGCCCTGTATGTAGACGGGGAAAACGTGTGGCATGTGAATTTGCACAGTGTATTGTCTGGTTGCCCTGTAGGTATACGGGGAAATGTGTGGCAAGTGAAGTCGCACACCGCATTGTCTGTTTTCGAGTTGGTAACATCGTCGTGTGTTATCGTTAGGGACATTTCTGTGTGAATGTGCGTGATTGCAATAGCAACAGGTTCTCTCGTGAAATTCTGGACTTAATTCTCATGAGCAGTGTAGCCTCCACATGTGTTTTATCCCCAGAGAAACGGTTAGCCTTTTTGCTTGTTAGAAGGGTAAGGTAGAGAGAAGTGCTACTTTATTGGCAAAACAGAATAATTCTGTGGTAGGGTAGAGGTAAGCGCTGCCTACTGGAAATACAGAATTCTTGTGTAAATTAACAAATTTATCTCTTTGGTTTAGCGAAACAGGCAATGGTAGTGTTTTTATGTTGTTACTAACAGATTTGATTGAAGAAAATGTAAGAAAAGTTTGCTGATACATTTTGTAAAGGAGGGGTCAGCAGAAGAAGGAGTAGTGAGAAACGCTGATGTCACAAAGACCGCGCTGGGATTGGCCAGCCATAGAGAGACAAAGCTTTCACGGATTGGCTGCGCTAGGAGTGGAGAATTTCCGGTGTGACGTAGACGCACAGGATTGGTGTGTTAGTGTGAGTCGCGCTGGAATTGGAGAGCATACGGAGCAGTCGCAGGAGAAGTGGTTTTTAAAGTCTAGTGATTCAGAACTAATGATAAATAAAAATGATGTATTACGATCAACCTGAGCAAAAGAAAAAGTCATGGCTTGGGAAAAATAAAAGTCTATTTAAAAAGGATAAGCTGATTGTGACTAGGGAAGGGCAGGTACTTTCTCCACAGAAATAGCCTGCATCTTTTATGGTAGCGAAATATGGGTACCATACATGTATTTGGCTAGGGCAAAGTATACAAAAGAAGATGGAGTCCTAGCATTTCCAGAAAGTGGTTCATTTAGTTTAGCTGTATTAAGAAACTTAAGAGAAAGAATGATGAGGTTAGAACCGAGACCTGACCTACTCAGTTCGAGGCTTTGACGGAATGGGAAGATGAGATGTATGAAAGGGAACAGCAACGGAGTGTAAGAAGGTATAATTACATGTTTGGTAGACATTGTGGTCAGGAAAGTCATGATGACAGGATGAGAAGATGGCGGAGTGCAAACATGACTGATGGTATGTTTCCGTTGAGAAATGTTGAAAAGACAAGTGGCAGAAAGTGTACAGAAAAAAGAAACAATACAGGGTCAGAAGGTTATAAGTATTGAATGAATCGGAAGATGAAGTGCTAGAGGACATGTTTTATAAAAGTCCTCCCCCGTATCAACCAATTTCTACGTTGCTGATGCCGAGTGCGCCGGTAGAAGAAACCCTGCTAAATAAAAATTTTGAGCAAACGCTACCTGATTTAGTGAAAAATAATCCATTTAGAGACTCTGAGAAGGCACACCTTGTTAGGACTGGAAATGAAAATTCGGCTGAACTAGCTAGGACTACTCTGGAATTAACTGGGAAAATTAGAGAATTAACCAAAAATATGGAAGCCGTAACTGTACCTGTACCTATAGGGCCAGTGTTGCCTGTCTTTGATAAACAGAAAGATAGTGAGCATTGTTTAACAGTTCCCTACAACAGTAATAAACAAATCGAGACAGAAGGAAGTGGAGCTGGAGGAAATGCATGGGGAAAAATGGCAGGAACATCAGGTTTAAGTACTCCTAAAAATCTGACTATAAATCAAAGTTGGCAAGTAAGACGCTGATGACAACAGAAACAGCACCAGAAACCCCAGAAAGAAATACGGAGAGAATAAGAAGTGAAACAATCCTGTAGGTCCCACTTCTAAAGAATTAAGCGATTGGTTAAGGAGTTTACAGTGAAAAGATACATAACCTCAACCTTTAGATGTGGCAAAATTAAAAATAACATTGGCAGAATTAATAGTAGGGACTATTCCAACTGAAAAATGTAAAAGCATATCAGGACGAGGAGCTAACGTTTCTTTGTATAACTTGGAGATCGAGGCGTTTGCATGAGAAACTTGAAGAGACAGCGAGTGAAATGGGAATAGACTTTGAGAAAATAAGATCATTACAGAAGCCATATAGAGTACATTTTTCTGAAAAAGATATTGGAAATCTGAATACAGCAGGGAGATTGACTCAAATTAAAAAATTGATTGCCTTGTTAAGGAAATGGGGTGATGTAGACAGGTGGAAAATTTGGTGGTTTCGAAAGAGAGAGGATACGACAGATAAATCCTTCTCTGCATTTCCGGTAAGAGAAAAAGAGACAGTAGTAACGGGATGTCCCATGAGGGAGATCCCAGGAGGGGGTTATGTACATGTTCCATGGACTAGACAGGACATTTTGTCATTTACAAATGATTTCCCAAGGTTAAGAGAAAAACCCGTTGAGTGGTATCGGCATGGAAAGGTTTGTTAAATTATCAAAAGTGTTGTGGATAGATTTGAATGGTCTTTTCGATATAATTGTACCTGCATACTTATGGGCAGAATGCAAAATTACAATAGGTTGGCCAACTCAAGAGTACCCTAGGGATCCTAAGACGGGAGCCCCTGATCCGGAGGTAATGAGAAAATATGAACAGGTAATGACTTTTGTGAAAAATAAAGCGCCACCAAAATAAACCGATTGGGTAAAAATTGATAGAACTCACCAAGAGGTTAAGGAATCTGTCCACGCCTATTATGAAAGGTTGCTTTTAGCTTTTAAGCAATACAGTGGTGATGAGAAAGATTTAAGTCATTTTGTATATCGATTTGTTTATGGCTTAAGACCTGAAGTAAGCGAAATGATCAAACAGCATACGGTGGATTGGCAAAATAAAAAGATAGATGAAGTGTTACGGCATGCAATAGTGATGGAATCAAATCAAAACAACGCAAACTCAAAGAGAAGGCAATGTGGGCACAAGTTAAGGTAGTGGAAAGACAAGAAGCCCAGTTGATTGAGAAGGCTAATAGTATGGGCCAAGTTAGACAAAAGCCTAATATTGGAAAAGGAAAGGGACAAATTAGCTTAGAGGAAGCAAAAAAGAAATGGCCATGTCATAATTGCAGAAAATTAGGGCATTGTAAATCCGAGTGTAAATTGCCCCCGAGTGCTAATGGTTATAATGCATCATTGAATCCACAAGTGCGGAATGAGGTGAGTTGTCAACCGCCGCGACAGCAGCAGGATGTTTCCCAGCAGTGTCAGGTGCCAAAGCCACCTTTTCCACAGAGCGTAAATCCTCAGAGATACAGTAATGAAATAGGATTCTACTCCGAGGAACAGGTAATGAAGCTACCACGCGCTAGTGCTGTTTCGCAGTATTGGCTGCAGCGGGATGAGAGTGAGTCAGAAGAGAGTTATTGACGGTGCCTAGGAGAGGAAGAGGAGTGCGTACTTGGCGTAACTCTAGAGGTAGACCAGACAGAACCCTTTGTGGATGGAAATGGAAATTATGAAAATATTACTTTCCTAGTAGATACTGGTGCTACTCGTTCAACTGTCAGATCAGCTGATGTTAAAAATCTTCCTCTCTTGGGTGACACAATCCAAGTAATTGGAGTCTCAAATAGACAGATAAAAACGTATCTTACTGATCCTGTTAAAGTTAAAATAGGGAAATTCACAGACATGCATCGATTTGTCGTGTGTGATACTAGACCTGTGAATTTGTTAGGAAGAGATTTGTTGTGCAAAATGAACTGTACGATCTTCTGTACCCCTGATGGCATAACTTTTGAAACTCCTGATGAGAATGTACTGTTTAGAATGACAATGGCATATTTCGGAACCTGAAACTACCGAGGCATTTGTTGTATTTGATCCGGAGGGATTGCCTCAGGAATTGAAAAAAACAGTGAAACCCGAGGTATGGGATTTCACAGGAGAAGATATGAGATTGATGAAAAGAGTAGACCCTGTTAAAATAACTGTAAAAGAAAGAGTAAGCTAGCCGAATATTCCCCAGTATAAATTGACACAAAATAATTGCAGGAGTGACGCCTGTAATAGACAAGATGATTGAACAGGGAATTTTGAGAGAATTAATGAGTAGTCCATGTAATTCACCAATCATGGGTTTGAAGAAGCACGGAACTTTCAGGATAGTACAAGATTTGAGAAAAGTGAATAAAATTGTTGTACCCTGCTATCCCATTGTACCGAACCCTTCGGAAATTCTATATCAGATTCCCCATGATGCGGAATGGTACACAGTCATCGACCTGTGTCATGCGTTCTTTTCTATCCCATTGCACCCCGATAGCCAACAAATTTTTGCGTTCCGGTTCGGCGAACGTACTTTGGCATGGTGCCATATCCCACAGGCGTATACAGAAAGTCCATCGATATTTAATCAGATTCTCAAGAAGTCCTTAGAAGATCTGAAAATGCCCGAAAGTTCAGTACTCGTGCAATACATCGATGACCTATTGGTAGCATCAAGGACGCGAGAGGCATGTGTGGTGGACACAGTTGCGTTGTTGAATCATTTGGCGGATGGAGGACTTAAGGTATCCCCATCGAAATTACAATTTTGTAAAAAAGAAGTACAATATTTAGGTCATAAGATTGAGAAAGGCCTGAGAAAAGTGACTGCAGACAGGATCAGAATAATAAAGGGAATGAGAGCACCAATGACTCAGAGAGAAGTGAGAATGTTTCTTGGAATGGTAGGATATTGTCGCCAGTGGATCAGCAACTTTTCACTGATTGCAAAACCTTTGGTACGTTTAACAAAAAGTGATGTGAAAGACCCCCTTGAACTGAATAAGGAGGAGATGAAGGCCTTTAGACAACTCAGAGACTGCTTGTGTGAAGCACCAGCTCTTGGAATGCCTGATTACGAAAAGGAATTTGAGCTCTATTGCAGTGAGAGAAATGGATGTGCGATCTCTGTGTTAGTGCAAAGGCATGGAAAACTAAGACGACCAGTTGCATACTTTTCAGCTGTACTAGGTCCTGTAGCTGTAGCTTTTCCTGGTTGTTTGAAAGCAGTAGCTGCTACCTGTAAGAGTTTGGAGCAGAGTGAAGGAATTGTGATGGGATATCCTGTAAGTGTGTTTGTACCCCATGATGTTGCAATCCTTTTGACAAGAAGCCGAACACAATTCATGATGCATAGTCGGCTTACGAAATATGAAAAAGTCATTCTGGGTGCTACAAATGTGAGCCTTGTGAGGTGTCTTAATGTAAATCCCTCAACATTGCTACCTGATGCTGTGAATGTGGAAGTGAAGGATGACATGGATCATGATTGTTTGGAAGTGCTTGATTTTTGTGCTAAGCCACGTCAGGACATAAAAGATGTGCCTCTGAAAGAAAGTGACTATGTGATGTTTGTGGATGGGTCATGTCTGAGAACTGAAGAAGGAATTCTGAGTGCTGCGTATGCAGTATGTACAGTAGCGGCTGTGTTGGAAGCATCTTGCTTGAAAGGAGTAAGATCAGCTCAGGTTGCTGAATTGTTTGCATTGACCAGAGCATGTAAGTTGGGAAAGAATCTGCGAGTCACTGTGGTTACCGATAGTCAGTATGGATTTGGAGTGGTGCATGACTTTGGACACATTTGGTCTCAAAGAGGGTTCTTGATGTCGAGTGCATGGTTGGCAAGTTGCTTGAGGCGATACAGCTGCCGAAGCAAATTGCAGTAGTAAAATGCGCAGCCCACTCAAAGGGTACAGACTATGTGTCTGCGGGCAACGAATTTGCGAATGACATAGCGCAGTATTGTGCACGAAACCAAAAAAGAGAGAAGAGAATCAAGAAACCCAATCAGAAGTACAAGTCACCGGAATGGACGTATGTGGCACTTCCTGATATACAAGAGGAAGCAGACAGCCAAGGAAGTCTAAGAGGGACAGTACCAGAAGTGGTTGAAGAAGAAAAGAATTCGGAAATCCTGAGAGTTATCTTATCTGATATCAGAGAAGAGACGGATGATTAGGAAGTTCTGAACCGAGATTGTGAAAACCAAGACAAAGACAAGCAAATGCCGGATTGAAGTGACAAAGAAAGATGCAGAGAATTTAAAATACTGGACGAGACACATACCCGAAAGAACTTAAAGCCTTGGGTTTAGACAAAATTAAGTTGTGAATAAAAGAGGCTAAGTCAAAAGACACTGATCATTTCCGAAATGGCAAACACAGAAGGTAGAAAACCTACATGTGGGTTTCTCCGAAGATGGTGCAAGGTGTGTTGTTGTTGTACAGGATTACTAATGCTTCTATGGATCATGTTAGCAATAACAATTTTGTTTAAAGTGACATTTGAAAGGGCAGAGAACCACTGAGAATAAGACTAATAGAGTAGAGGTTTATGATACTCATGCGACTAAACTGGTAGATAGAACAGATTTCCATAAGGATAGGTCTAGAACTGATTTTTCTAATAAAGTTTTTTCAAAGTTACTGTATGAATATGTAAAGACTATGCAAATTAGAGATTGCTATGTTTGTATGCAGTTACCTGCATCAGTGTCAGAGGGTGTCACCTATCATCGCCTTCCTTTGACATTTGGAATAACATGTAGTGTTTTAGCAAGCTTGTTCTATAGAACAGGGAAATTAGAATATTATTATACTAATGTAGATAATGTTTTCTCGCAGGTACCTGTAGTTCCTGAACTAAGAATAAGAACTAAGAATAATCTTACTTGTAGTCTGAGAAAAGAAGAGAAGACTTTCTTGGACATGGTAGAAGAGAGGAGAATTAAGATGCAAAGAAAGGTATCTGGGGAAAATATGGAAACAACATTCTGGGATGCTGAGAAGGAAAACCATTTAAAGGGAGAAACAAATCCTGCAATGGCTTTGGATTGGCCTCAGAGAGGAAAATTGTGCATCAGTAGAGATAATGCTATTTATGATAATTATTTTGTAGGTGCAAGTGAATGCCATGATGTATTTTTAGATCATGGGAGGATGGGGAGGAAATGATCTGGTATTCCCTGGAATATATCACATCTGTGGGAATAGGGCTTATTATAGGTTACCGGACCATTGGTATGGTAAATGCTACTTAGGCCTGGTCTTCCCAAAAATATTTCATGTGGGAAGGGGAGAGGATGGTTTGCACGCGATAGGTAGACAACTAACATGTAGAAGGAGGGAAAGTTGGTCAGAAATTGTAGGGGATATCTTTGGAGCACTGATACCAGCCGTTGGAATATCTCTGAATGCACATAAAATTAGAAAATTGTCTACAGTTGTGGATCGCTTATCGACAAACATAGCTGGAGGGTTTTTAATGGTATATACCAAAACGGTTGCCATGAGAGCCATGATTATGCAAAATCGACTTGCCCTTGATATTATTTTAGCAAAATATGGAGGAGTTTGTGGAATGCTGAAGGTACAACATTGCTTTACTTACATTCCTGACGAGAGCCAAAATGTAAAGAAATGTATTAGGAATATAACTGATTTGCATGAGGAAAATGTTCCATTGGAGGTTGAAAGGATTTATTAACACAATTAAGTAGTTCATTTGTAGGTAAAATACTAATGCCAGTGACTTGTGTGGTAATACTGATACTGATCTTGAGATTAGGATGTGTATGTATAAAAAGAAGAAAATTACAAAATAGAATAAAAAGAGAAGTTGCGAAAAGAAAGGAGAAGGAGATGAGAGAAAGAGAAGTAGGTGATATAGAATTAGAAGAATGGAAAGAAAACATGTTCAAGAAAACAAGAGATGATGAGATGGGAGAGACTATGATGCAACGTAACCAAGTGTAAGGGAACTGAGTAATCATTTCCACAAAAATGTTATGACATTTAGTGGGATTTGAGGTGAAGTTAAAAATCACCAAAGGGGGGATTGATGGAGCAGGTAAAGCAAAATGTTGTATACCTTCTCTATTTTGCATGAAATATTAATTACATAATCATTCTAAATATTAATCTGCACTAATTAGTTTGGAGTGGAAATACTAATCAACCTTTTACATCTTAATAAACACAAGATACACGTGGTAAAATTCTAATTGCATGGCTAATAATTAAATTATTAACTATAGTACGCAAACTAACTGTAGGATGTGTTGAAATAGAGAATTGCATAATTTATGTTGCTTTTGTGATGGTTTGTGCTTCCAGTGTTGCAGGATGGTGAGTATTATTGCTATAAATGTTGCTACAAGCTAGGGAAAAACAAATATATATACTAATATATATTGGGATTAGTGTAGATTTAAAGATTAGAATCTTAATCTCCATATATTAATTACCGTTATGTTTGTTTTTGCTTAAGTTGGCATTCGAGCCTACTAGGCCGCAGTAGTTAAACCGTCATGTGAGCGCGATGCCTACTGCACAGACTCGGATGGCTCTGAAGATCTCCAGGCGACCTCCAAAGAAAGACAAAATGTTCCTTGTCAAGGATAGGGACATGGAGGACTGCCAACACCCAACTAGTGTGAATGATTGAGAGGACAATAGCGACCTGTACACAAAGGTTTAGATGTTGTTACTTCAGAACTTTCGCCAGTGAAACTACAAAAAGAATACAATTGGGGATATGTCATGCCCGGTCTCATGGGAAACAGGCAAACCTGGGAATATTGAAAAGTATTACAAAATTGAGATGATTTAGCCAATCAGAACACTTCTACTCCTAAAATTGTTGCACATTGTACTAAAAGTAAGGAGAAAAAGATATATAAGGGGGAATTTAGAATTAGAAGAGGGGAAAAAAGTCCTTATCATTTCCCCGTTGGTGGCTGTTGGTGTGGAGGATCGATTTGCTGGCGCGATCGCCTGGTCCATGGCTAAATTGTGCGGACTGAGGTTGGAAATCATGTCATAGAAATTTGATTTGACTGTAATCCTGACTATGCCAACAAAGTGAATTAATTAGATAAACTAAACATTGATTAATAAGAAATGAGTTTGTGATTCTTTAAAAAGCTATTGAAAGTTAACCAAAAGGTTCCGAAGCTTTAAATGTGTTTTAGCTGGTTCTAAATCACCATCAACCAGTCCAACTAATTGGTCCATCGACCAAGTGGTGGAGTGCCTTGATGTTAAAGTTAGGATTCTATAGATACTGATGTATATAATGTATATAATGTAAAGAATTTTCTCCTGATAGGTAACAAGGTACCCACACATGTCCAGCGCTTCTTTTCCTTATGTGTGCAGACTCAAGTGAGATGTGTGAGTGTTGGTTTTATGGGCCCCACAAATGAATGCGTGCGTGAATGAGTAAGTGTGATGACGGGTCTGTGACACAGGGAGGATATGTAAATTTGCCCTTTTCTGCTGGAGTACATGCAAACACCCATGTATCACGAATGGAACACCCTCTTGATGCAACGTAGCACAAAGTAGTGCATAGCATCACTTTGGGTTGTTTGGGGAAACTTTCCACTGCAAATCCTGATTTCCATCACACTATGCATCACTTTTGCGATAGAAACCCAGCAAACAGCTTTATCAAATCTGGGACATAGAATTTACTTTTGTTAAGTGTGGAAGTTTAGCTACTGTGACTAGGGTCCCACTGATTTGCTTAGTGGGTGCTGATGAAGAGTTGTGTGTTTCTGGCACATTTCAATGAATAGGATTACTAGGTATAGTAAGCGTATTAGATCTCCAGATGAATACCTGCATGTGAGCATTGTAGTTCTAGTGTGTGCAGTTGAAGAATAGAGCTGTCTTTATCTATGTCCTGATGAGATAGATCTTCTTATATCTTAGCAGTACACAAAAACATTACTGATTAAGCTACCACAGTGTTTTGCTGCCTGAATATGTCCTGAATGAGGACAAAGGAATGTATGTGTCTAAGATGCTAGCATGGGAGTAACAAAGTAACTGATTGAAGAGATAATTGGCTTCCGTGACCCAAGCAACTTTGTACATGGTGAACAAAACTATCTTTAACATAACCGTATATTCTATAGAGAGTTAGTGAAATGATTTACATGCCACTCCACTCAAAGATGTATCGCAGAAAATTCGAGTGTGCAACAAATCCTAATTTGAGGGAGTGCACCTTCTAGATCAAGATTACAAGCTTTTGGATAATACTCCCAGGACAATAAAGCATTTCTAAAAGTGGAAAAAAGGCTACATCCATTAAATTGGGAACCAAAATATTATATGGTTAGGCAAGCTGTAAGAATTTGGAGCATTATTTGTGTTGGGGGACTGTACACTTCAATGAATAATCACAAACCTTTTCAGGGTGTACCCTCCAAGTCGCTAAATTATTCTGAGCTCATGCCTCTGGCAGTATGGCATAGAGCAGTTTTGTTTATCTAAGGGCAATGTGTAAAGTATTTGTGCAGTATCAAAACAGTTTTAAACTCAAAAAGCCAAACAATATAAATCTCAAACCAAAGAAGAAAATTATGTTAAGCTATAATAAGCAAACTGATACTAAAATGACTAAAATTCCAATAAGAGGAGCCAGAGAGATGAGTTTTTAAAGTTTTAAGAAAAATAGCACCAAAAAGCACCATGCACCAAAGATAATCAATAGACATGAAAGAGCATGGGCTCAGTCAATTTGAGGGGTCCTGTGATGGAGCATGGGTCAGATACACCAACCTGGTTCATCCAGGGCAAAGATTGTACCTTTTGACTAAGGGCCCGATTCCGATGCGGTTAGGAATGGCTCCGACCCTTGGTCAGAGCCATCCTAACTGCATCGGACCTGCCCGTTCGGATTCCTTTCCGACCGAGCCACTCCGATGGCTTGGTTGGAAAGGAATCCAACTCAGTTTTCCGGATGGCTTCCGATGGGCGCTGAGAGCCCGTCCTCCATCCGCAAACCCTTCTGACTCCCCTGGCCGGCTCTTTCCGACCGAAGTAGTACGATGGCAGTTTCTCACTGCCTTTCTGTGCCTGCATTTCTGACATAGAAAGGAAGTGTGAAACTGTCTTTGGGGTCTGCCAGCAGGACCCCCATGGGTGCAAGGCCGCCCAATGGTGGCCAAGTGGGCAGCTATGGTGCCCCTCTGTTGATTCATGCACTCGGTGGCTGGCAACTTGCGGTGCCTGCCATGGCGTGCCGGGATGAACTGCACCTCTGCACTTAACAATGCGAGCATGCATTCCGTTTGGAATGCATGCTCCCATTGTTAAGTATAGGACTGCGACCAAACAGGTCCTGCAGGTCTGGAACCGACAACAGAAGGTCGTTCGGTTCCAGTTTCTGACCAATGTCGCATGGACTCCGGTCCGTCCGACATCGGAATCGGCCCCTTAGTCTTTTATCGCCCAATCAATTACAAAATATACAACTAAGCCATGCAAGAGCTCAGGGGATGGCACTTAGGGGCCTTCAGGGTATCAGGTCGAGGTCAACAGCAAAGTCCAGTCCAAGACGAATTGACGCAGGGCAGCTGGATATGTCCAGGAAAATGCTTCTTACAGGTTGTTATCTCCCTTTAGCCAGACAGGAATTCAGGGAATCATAGCCACAGCAGACCCTTGGAGTCCACTTCTTTGTCCTGGGAACAAGAGGGAGAAGGCCCTGCTCTCCAAGGCTCTTTTCAGGTCACAGACAGCAGCTCCAGTTATCTACTGATCTTCCACAGGTTCAGGAAGTGATGCCTGGAGGTGACACGTATGCTTGGCACCAGCTAGTGACTGCGAGTAACTCCTGGAAAATCCCTAACAAATTTGGTAAATGTTCCCAGGGACATCACTGACACCTTTTTCAGTAGTTCCTGTTTACCTTACTGCAAACAGGCCCACAGTGCCATGTGAGAGGAGATTTTCAAGCTGGCAAAAGTGTTTGGCCACACTAAACTTAGGGGCTGGGGATGTGTATGGGAAATCATCAATGTCTTATCACATCTAACACAAACATTCCATTTCAGGCATTCACTGTCCCCACAACAAACCCAGATACAAAGGTCTGGTAGGACAAATGTAGTTTCCTTCAGCATACAGACAGTGGATTCATAAAAATTGACTTTGCACCCTTTTCTCTCCCATTTCAAGTGTGCCTCAAGAGTTTTATGAGGTATGATAGACCTGTCAAGCACAATTGTACAGTGTTGTGTCGCAATATAGCCACAGCCCCAACCCTGAATATTCTGTGGAGTTTAGAGGCGTTTTCTCTGCCCATTCAGGTCAGCCTATTGTTTGATCCTGAGAGTCATTTCACACCACATTTCCACATATTTAAAGTTGACCACTGCCTGAGAGAAAGCTGGACAGCTAATGCAGATTAGCCGTCAGGAACGCCAGTCAGGGAAAAGATAACTCTGTAAATGTTACTTTTCATTAGTATAAAAAATCTTACATCACCATTGAATTGAATTTTAATAACTATTGAAAATAGTGGTTTAATTGTTTATCTAGCTGGTCCCTTTCCTGAGTTAGCAGTATTAGTATTGTAATATGCACTTTGGTGTTCTACACGTGCTAGGCCTTCCACAGTGAAAATAGCTTTTTGGGCCCTGCCACTGTAGGGACACAGTAATATTAATTTTTGACATGTTCTATTTTAAATACCATGCATACTACCTACTGGGCTACGAGGCTTACATTGGGGTGACTTAAAAATATTTAAAAGGGAGTTTTTTATCTTTCAAAATTGATTATTTTAACACGTTGCACTACAACATTTTCACTGCAGCACTCAGTCTACACAGGGTAGGCATGTAGCCATATTTACAATGCCACTGTATTGGATGGCAAAACAGGTGCTGCAGTCCACAAGTGGCATTTACCTACCAGGCCCTAATTGCACTTATTAAACCACATTCTAGGAACCTACGGTCAAATTAAAATGTGCCAATCAATAATAAAGCAATTTAACCATGGTTAAACCATGGACTTTATTACTGGTTAACAGTGGTAAAGTGCATAGATTTCTAAAGTTATCAAATGTATAGGTTCCACCTAAAGGCAAAGACCCAGGTTAACCATTCATACCACAACACACATCTGCTATAATAATACAGTGGTAAAAGATCAGCCATTGCATTAACTTTACCATCAAGGACATGTAATACCACCAGACAGAAATGTTTTGCAATCTGGCCATAGGTCTCATAAAATCATGTCTACTTCTGATGCATAACTTGTAACTTTTTTCTTGAACCTTTAATCTATTTTATATCGAATTAGACAACTGGAAAGTTGAATGCTCCATTGAAGACAATGGAGTGCTCTGGGCTTCTAAGGGCTGGTAAAAGCCTGGAGCATCAACATTCCAATGTTTGTTCACAGCTGTTTCTGTAAACAAAAGCCTCATGGGGCCCATGGAAATTCCAACCCCCCGGGCTCTGTGAGGCCTTTGTTTTACAAATAAGAAAATGCTGCCCTCCAGGGGCAGAATGTTCTAATAGCCTTAGAGCCCTCAGTAGCGGGTTCTCCAATCCACTAAAGGCCCTCTCCCTTGTTAAAGGCCCTCGCCTTCGGCTCAGGCCTTTAACGGTGTATCGGCTCCAAGGCTATATGAGACAACAGCTATGAATCACTCTTATTGGTCTCAGCATTTAGCGACTAACTCTTGCTTGCATGGTTGAGACTGATTTATTGCTGATGTGTACTGAGATTCTGAAGCAGCGAAAAGATCTCAAACTTCTCTATTGTCTTTACCCCTCATTCAACCTCTCAGGCCTGGAATTATTGTCATATGTATGTATATTGTAAATGCACAGTGCAAGCCTACTGAAAAGCAGAATAGTGCTCTACAGAGGCAAAGGTAAAGATAAAATCAATGAGTGTTTGTTGGACTGGCTTGTTTCTGAGAGTTTGTATTTAGATTAAGGCTGTCGATATGATGGGGCTGGTGACCGCAGTTACCAGTTCCTTAAGAACTATAAAATCTGTTGTGTTTACCTAAATCTTTTTATTTCTACACTGAGATTTTGGCTGCTGAAATCTTTGTATGAAAATCCAGGGGGGAAATGAGGAATTGCTGGATCAATCATTACAGATATTACGGATTCTTCTGGTAAATCCTCATTTCCAAGATGACCCCAAGGGTCCTACTCGAAATGGCCCAGAGTGTACCCACCCCTAGTGTTGCGGAAACCATCGGTATCCGTAACTCTGGGGGTAGGAAAAATGCGGACCACTTTCCAACCCACTTGCATCGAAGGGCATAATATTATATTCCGATTCTAAGAATGCGATTGTGTTATGATGTTTACAACTAATACATTGGGCTGAGAGGCTTTTGCAACTTGCAATTAATCCATTTTGTGACTAAGCTACTTACTGAGTTGTCTAGAATTATATTCATCACATTACACAAGGGGGACGCACATCTTGCAATTAATCATTGAGATGCAAATACAGTACGGATTTGGAGTACGTTTGTGTAATAAAAACAATTGGCACAGGCTCTGATTGTTAGTTAAAAGTAATGATGTTAATGCACGACTCATGTTGAGTGAGCAAGCCAGACAGTTAATTAATATGAAAAAAAGACTGCTTCTTGCAGCGACATGGCTAACTGCTCATGCAACCTCTGTATAATGACATGAACAATTTAATGATTCTCAAACCAACCTGCAGAGAGACGATCGGTGCTTTCGACTGCATTTTCCAGTATTCCCTGAAGTTTTCACTTGGAATGATGAATTGCACTGCAGTGTCAAATGTTGGCTTGATGGAACAGACTGAGCTGTTCATGCTGATAAAAGTAAAAGAAGATTTTTTATGACACTGTGCAAAGTATAATATTTACACATTTGCACCATTTAAAAAACTATATTATGTACCTAGGAAAATCTGTATTACCTCAATATTATGGGTGCATGAACAACTCAGGCAAATGTTTGTGTGACAAAAAACAATAGCTGCATTAAATCTATCAAGATTCACCTGCCGATGGCATAACCAGCACCACTTGCTCCAAAAAAGGCTGTTCCGCATCCAGTGCTTAATTTGAGTTAGCGGTTTTCGCTGCTCAGCATCGGCACTTATTTTATGGGGCCGGGACTACAGATTTTGTTTCTCCAGTTAGTGGTTCATTCAAAATTAAACGAAAAATGTATCTCGCAGTATGAACTGCTTGGCATATCTTCAGGCTGGCCCACGTTGATCCACGATCTATGCAATACGTAGGATGATGTAATCACGCCTGTCCACACCTCTCTCCTCTCATGCATTCTTACCGGACCTGGTGCAACCTATCCCTGCCTTTGTTGTAGCCTCTCATTGGATAATTGTAGCTCAGGTCAAGCTCATGACTGAGTTGCAGTGAGGCAGGTTGGGAAAGAGTGGGACGAATTTGGAAGTTAGGCCTTTGCAGTAATGTAAACAAGGAGAAATACGGACGTTGTACTTGATGCCAAAAACCAGTCCAGCTGTATAAACTGCCCTCAACGTACTTTCACTCTTCTCGGACTGAGTAAGTGGCATACAACTACCCGACTCGTACATACATTTCCACTGGCTGGTTGGGGCAACAGTTGCATGTTTAGTTACTGAATTAAGTCAGTGAAGTGCTGTTTTTGCACTGGTGGTGTCATTATTGCAAAGTGCACTGCTTTTGCTTCATGTCGTCTGCCCCCTGCTGTTTAAATTGCTATGATTTATCAAACAGCAGAGGCAAACACTATAGCAAAGCACATATTTTTGCATTTCAAGGGAATCTTTGGACTCTTTTTTGTGCTGCTCACCCTTGTTGTGTGATTAAGTGATGAAATAGGGGTCAAAGCTGCTGCCTATTTGTGGTCTGAGGAATCAGAAGACGAATCTCAGCGTTCCCACTTCAGCAAAACTGTATGATCCTGGACACATCACAGATCTCATGATGGTACGTGAGTGCCCATAACTCGCAGGCTTGAGAATAGTCAAATTCGGCACTGAACATAATGTATAAAAATATCAGGTCTAGAGAGTATGGAAAGAGGCATTAGGTGGAATCAAGACAAGGTAGTCTTGATATTGGGCAGCCTAGACAATCAGAAGCGCTCTGCTTCTGAAAAAATTGCAGGTCCGGCACTTATTCTTTTACAAATTGAGGACTGTTCGCATCTAACCTAGGATTTGCCTTGGAAGTACATCCTCCAGTGCAAATTCATATATGTAGACCACCGCAAAGAGGTCAGACGTGTAAGAGGTTTGCTTTATTATAAAGCACACATGCTACATGTACGAATAAAGGGACATATGCTACTTGGCCCCTCACCTGTGCCTGGCTTCCCTTGGCATTATGATGTGGCACAAAGCTATTTTATTACTCTAGATTTGTGCCGAAAACTGGATTTTGCATTGTACCACCACATACATGCCCCTTTGCATACATTGAAAGCAAATACGTTTTAGTGGAGCACAAGGGACAACTGTATTTATCACTGCTGTTTGAACTGCTCTACACTGCTTTCCATAGCTGTGCACCACAAGAGAACCAGTGCAAAACGTTAATAAATGTGGGGCACTGCACTTGTTTCAATAATCATTTCTGTGCTCCTTTTCCAATCTCGTCTTTTTCCCCTATCAATCCATGAATATATCCAGCACATTATTCTCTTTATTGTTCTCCTCATCATGCTACCTTTTGATCTCCACCACTCCCCTTGTTTCTTTATACTTTTCCTTTCCTTGTCATATGACATTAATGGTTATAATACCCTATAGACCCCATTTCCCTTTTTATTCCTGTATCTCATCACCTTTTCCCTCCCTTGTATTTCTTCACTTTCCCAAATCTTCCTTATCCCTTCTTATCTCTGTATCCTTCCACTCTACCCCCTCCTGTTACATCTGTAACACAATACTTTGTATGGTTAACCTTTGTCTATTCCTACCCTACCCTATATATCTCCACAGTTCTCTCTCTCACTCCATTTGCCGCTGGTTTGCATTTGTTATGTTTCATATAGGTACCCCAATATAGGCTCAGGCTATCACCTAACCTTTCACCTATATTCTCCCCTACCATTACGCTACATAACGGTTCTTGGGACTGACTTTTTACCTAGTTACGATACTGCTTACAGGACGCATGGTTTTCCCTGAAAACTGGCCGCCTAATCCATTATGCATGAAGACTCTAGGAAACTCAGCAGGACTGCCATCTCCTGCATAATAACTATGTATAAGGGTCATTCCTTCTGTCATCCTACGTCCGACATGACCAAGCAATTTAGAACCCCTGAGGTTTCCACTTTGGGTATATAAACACCAAATCTTGCTGAGGTAGACGGAGTAGAAAAGGACTTCCATGCCGAAACATTGACGCATGACGCTGAGGTTCCTGCATGCAAACACTCCAGCTCGCAGTGGTCTGACATCCCTTGCGGGGTGTCCATCTCGAGACCAAGACGGCGTCCCACAGTCTCTTAGTGCAGGTAATGGGGTTGACATTATCCTAGAGGGATTCTTGTCTTTACACCTAGGTTCACTTAGAAACATCTACTTAGGGTCGCAACATAGGAGTACACATTTATTACTATCATGTATTTTATATACTTGCCTGTATTCATTGTTTTAGCACAATAGTAGAAATCTACCATTCTTTTACTCTGTTGGAGCTTAAAATCATTTATATCTGTTACTGTCTTATGGTTTTTTCAGCACACCTATTTTACACTAGAATGACGCTGGTTCAATAAATTCTTATTAAAAAACGTCCCCACCGTTTATTCTCTGTATCTCTCGGAGACTAAGTGATCACGAGTGACTGAGCGAAACGTATTGCACTGTTTCCACGATGCTGAGGGATCAGGGTTTTCATGTTCGATAGTTGCCAAGAACTATTGTCTCCTTGGTAAGAAGGGTTTCAAGTGGCACTGTGAGCTAGCTGGTACAACATGCTAACATACCCTGTGGGACTGTCTGGAATCAGTCCGGACACCAACCCTACACTGTATGTTGTCTAAACGCACAGATCCTATATAGGTTTATGGGAACTACACAACAAATTTTGGATGGTATCTAGTATTTCTTCTGTTTTCCATTCTAATGTATAACTCTGGTACCTTTTTGCTTCCCTTATTTATCTCCTTTTTCTTCACTTTCAACCTTGGTCACATGCGCGGCTTTATATAGATATTCATCTGTATCTAGCAGTTTTGAACCTTTTGCTCTTCTTTCCTCATATGTGTATCAATCTCTCCATCAGAATCAAGCAGTATTACACTTTTTGCTCTTACAAGCTCACACCTCTATTTTGTTTCCCACCTGTAGCTCGCTGCTTTGTGCTTGTTTCTGTCCTCTGCTCTCCCTTGTAGCTTGGTATCCATTTGTATCTAACTACAATCACCGTTTGTTCTCTCCCACTCTCCTCTGTATCTCGACATCCATGTGCATCTCGCTTTACACTTTTTGCTCTTTGCACTCTCCCTATATCTCCTTCTCCATCTCTATATAGCTTGTTTCCACAATGTTCTCTGCCCCTCTCTCCACTTTATCCCTGTGTCAATCTGAATATAGCTGCTTTCAACCTTTCTCTGCTCTGCGATCTCCTGTATCTTGATATCTAGTTGTATTTAGCAACCCTGCACCCTTTGCTCTCCACCACTCTCCTCTGTATCATAACTTCAATTGTATCTAGCTGCTTTACATGCTTCACTGGCTCCACTCTCCACTGTATCTAGCTATCCCTCTGTACCTAGCTACTTTACAATTTTTACTCCCATGCTTTCTTGTACTCTACGCTCTCATGAACCTCTTACAATTCCCATTCTCCACATATCGTCATATCCTTTCTTGTGTAGCTTGGCTATTTCCTTCTCTCTCTAACTTTGTATCTCGCTCCTTTCTCCTTTCACGAACCTCCTACTTTTTTTATCTCACTGTTCGTTTACCCACTACCATTCTTTCCTTTATCTTTCTATTCTGTCATTTTTCTTTCCTACTAACTCCTCCCCTTTTCACCTTTCTTACCTCAGTCTTCCTTCATTTTCTCACCCCTCTCCATCTCACCCATGCACATTTTCATTCTCCCCTGCATAAATAACCCTCTTTCATGTCCTTTATACCTGTTGCCCCTCCCTTCATTAGTTCTGTAACTTTCTATTCTTCTTGCAACTATATTTGTTCTCCTGTATCTCCATTATTCCTTATATTGCTCCACCCCTTTGCTAGCTCTTCCCTGCTCCCTCCCCCCACCATTATTTGCATCTTTCTATTCTGCTATGGGCCATTCAGTTCACACACACATCCCGGCATTCTTATGTTACACCATATTTCTCTTTTACATATGCCTTGCATTAAGCCATCCTTCAATATCTGTACACACCATTGTATCTATCCATTCTCTCCCTTACCTCTTTATTCTTTCATCTCTCGTTGCTTCCTTCCCTAAATATCTCCCTTCTCTCTTTGCATGTGGTGGTGCACATCTTCCCTCCCCTACCGACCCTCAAAGAGTAAACACAGAGAAAGGCCCCAGCCCAGCAAAGGAAAACAAAACCTGTTCAGTTGGCCTTCAAAGCAGCTGATGTAGGGCAGGGTGGGCCCTCTCCAATCTGGACCCCACTGCCTCGGCTCTGGTTATGCCACTGAAAGTTATGTCCCTGTCCACTTCTACCCTCACAGCCAACGAAAATGAGGCAAACTATAATACACTACATGAAGAGCAAAATGAGGTTTAAGTAAGTCGCAACATTGTCACGTGTGTGTACTTGAATGCGCTTCTTCCGGGGGGCCTACAGACATTATGGACTACTTCTTAACTTCAGCACCTACCACCACTCATCCTGTCAAACACGCTCTTCTGCATCACCTCACCTACCGCTAACACCTCTGCTCAACAACATGCTGTTATCCAGCCATGTTTTATGTCAGAGCGCTCCTTCACTGGACCTGATGTTTCTTTTACAAGTCTGTCTCTTTAGCGTATTAATTTCGTAGTCATACCCTCAAAAACTCCTTTCTATCAAAGATGCACCACTCTTCGGTGAACCTGGCTTCATTTTCACCCTGGGATCTACTGGACTGAATAACAGTTACGTTAGGTGATGTTTGCCAGCCTATAGTGAATCGAATCTCTGAAATTAACAAGTTATCATTTACATCAGCATCAAGGATGCTAGCGACCAGGGGAGGGAGTATTTCACTACTGGAGCAGTCACCGTAATGGGGTTAACATCAGTTCCTTTTTTTTTTCTTTTCTGATTACTAATACTGCCTGAGGATGGTTGGTCTCAAGCATCAACATATTTAGGCACAATGGAAAGTAATCACTGTCCTGTTAACATGCAGATGATAGCAATAGTGAAATGGATAATAGGGGGGAGGGGGGTACTATGGCCTCGAGAGTGGAAGCTGGAGTGGAGGGGCAGCTGAGTTAAATGCGTGGAAAGGATAATTGATACAGTGTAGATCATATCCTTCTCCAAATAATGACGTAATCATTATTGGTTTCTTCTTTGGTCCAAAGATAGCCTGTCCTATGTCCCTTTCCAGGAAGTGGAGAGATGTTCTCTTGAGTTCTGCTCTGGACATATTTTTCTCTGCTGTTGTACTTGTTAGAAAAAACATGTCTTTATCTGATTACGTAGTAGTTCTGAGATCTCAGTAATCACATTATATTTCAAGAATGGAGCTTGGCATTTCATTTTAATTGTGTTGTTTCCTGTGCCTTTTCTTCACTTTTGAGACCAGGGGTCTTGTGGGTGTTAATTTAGCAGAAGACTGAATGTTTCAATAACTTTAAATTAAATCATTTGAATGATGTATTTCTTGTTATGTGTGTATTATTATACAAGAAATAGGATTCATCAATTAATTAGGCCGTGATGTATGTTTGGGTAAATGGCAATAGTCCAAAGTGCTCAGCATTGATGTTGCAAAGATATTACAATGCAATTTTAATTGGAAGTCGTCATCATTAGCCAAAACCTGATAGATCATTAATGCGGCACACTTGATTTCAACAGATGTGTCCACCTTGCCAGGGTTTGAACTTTTAACCTCTTTGATATCCATGTGCTATAAGCCTTCTCATTAGACAACTGAATTTTAATAAGTGCTACAGAATAAATGTAAATTAACTTTTGAGTGCTGCAATCTTGGTGTGTAATTAGAATATTATTTTCATTCAACTAAAAAAGATAAGTACACCTCTCATCATTATATTTGAAGATATTTAGCAAAATTCAATAAGCGGACTTATTTATCCATCCATTCATCCATCCATATCCATCCATCCATCCATCCATCCATCCACCCATCCATCCGTCCGTCCAACCGTCCATCCGTCCGGCCGTCAATCAATGTCAAGCCAAGCTGGGTATTTTCCTGGCAAGGTATAAAGGGCGGCTGTTTCAGTTGGCTTTGTGTATGATGCAACTGATGTTGAAGACTCGGTTTGAATAAATCATCTTTAAATCTTGGATGAGTCATACTACAAAGTCGATAATGCTTATTTGCATGTTCAATGTGGGGGTGGCCCAAGGAAGAGATTTCTCCATGCTGGTGTGATGAATACGTCTTGAAGTGTTGCACTGAGAAAAGACATCACTATCATCAAGAGGAAAACAGGGAAAAGATACAATGCTAGATTGATTTTCTTTTTATTGCGCACATTTTAAGGAGTAGTTTGGTGCTCAGGGATAAGAGTGAATCTGAGTGATTTTGCATTGGCTGTCAGCTGGCAGGCGGAGCTATCATTTTGGAAACCAAGGGGCATAGGTACGAGCCCGTTTGTATCGTGGCTCAATTTAATAATGAGATTTATGAAGTCACGCAAGACTACTTTGCGTGTCCCTGAGTGGCTTCATAAATCTTGAGTAGTGCAAAGCAGGGCAAATCACTGCATTGCATTACTGTGGGCCAGGGAGGCTTT
Source organism: Triturus cristatus (assembly GCF_964204655.1). Classification (NCBI taxonomy): domain Eukaryota; kingdom Metazoa; phylum Chordata; class Amphibia; order Caudata; family Salamandridae; genus Triturus; species Triturus cristatus. The sequence goes on along the minus strand of NC_140591.1, from coordinate 553,632,424 downwards.
TCCATGGGCGCTGTGTGGGTGTTTTCAATCAACATTTAAGAATTTCGGCACATTCCCAGATTTACCAGAAGTGGGAGACCAGGGAATGCACCAAAAACCTACGCCTCCCCTGGTGAGACATAACGATTAAAATATCTTTATTTCTCCAAATATTTTCTGCAGCACTCATAGAAAGAGGAGAAAGCCTCAGGTGTTCCCTTCTGCACATAAACAATCCTACATGCAATGGAGGAACCCATGTGCCATAGTGAAAGGGTGCCTGCATTGGCACTAGACAGTACAAAGGGCCGCAGGGGAAGGTTGATCCCTGTACCCAATTCTCTGTGATCAGCCAACCCCCTCTGCAGACAGCCTTTGGCCTTATGCGTGTGGCCAGACCCTGCTCCAAATCCCTGCTTCACGTGACCTTTGATTGGATCCTGCAAGAATTGGTCTCATAGGCTGGCCTCCAGCCATGCCCTGCAACAATCTCACCATGAACAGAAAATGGCCACTGGGCACTGATGACTTGTGTTCATCCCACAATGGGTGGTAAATGCCCATTGCGTACGAACTTTAGGTATGCTCAGCAGTATTGGTATCCGGACCGAGCCCCTTGCAATGGGGGTTGGTCGCATGGCATGACCCTGTAGTCCACCCCAGGAGGCAAAGCACCGCAGCATGCACCCTTCAGCCTTGGCCATTGGGGTTTGGTCACAGGGGTTGTCTCTTCCAGGCCTTGCACCGAACCTGCCAGGTGTAGCTTGCCCCCGCTACCACATGAACTGGACTATGGCTAGCTCATGTTCCCAACTGGAAGTGTGCAGCCAATGGCTGTGGCAGGCTATTAGTCAAGTGCAGCAATAGGGCACAGAATATTTGTCCCCTGATTTAATACTGGATTTGCAGGACCCATGATAACTTTGCAAATCCTGGATCCTCCCTGAGCCCGCTCCCTGAGCCCGCTAGAACCAGTGAGGGTTGATGATTTGTGAAATCAGCTTGGGATAAATTAACCTTGCCCCAAAATCTTTTTTAATATATATTTTAATTCCAGGATGTTCCTTTGGAGCCCCCAACTTGGGCCTGGAGAGAGGGTGAACTCCGTCTGTTTCCTTTCTTTCCATGATTCCTAATATCTTGATTTATGACTGACAGGGCAGACCTATGTCTTTTCTCACACATTCTTGTTGGAACCATGCTCTATATGTCAGGATATTTGTGTTCATATATTTATGTCATTCCTCTAGGCTCTGAAGTGTGGCTATGTCCATAAACCAGGGATTATATTCAGCAGCGACCTCATGAGGAATTTCCCAGCCAGACATATCTGTAGCTGGAGTATACTTACAGGGCATATTTATTGTTATTTCATGCACTGCGACACAGAAAGAGAAATGCTGTGCTGCAGTGCTGAGCAGAGATTCTCCATAGTTACAAAGATACAGAGCATTTCTGCTCTCTCCTTGGTGCTGGCATACTTTGTTCTGCCTACTACCCTGGCAACATAGTGCAAGGGTGCTTGTTATAGGATCAGGATTATTATTGTGCAATTAGGGCTATCTTTAAGCACAAAAACAATCTTTAGAGGCATATTCTTATTTGTATGTGTGCTGTAGAATGCAGCTCACATGGAAAGTGGAAGTAATGACGAGAAATAAAGAAATTTCTCCTTGTTATGCATCTTTTGGGGTGGTGCACTATTTTGGCGCAAACACAGGTTTACAAGTTTCTATAAATCTAGGTTTATTTCACCATACATTGATGGACACATAGGAACATCCATGCTACACCCATGTATAGCCTCCCTGATGCAACGCAACACAAAGTTTTATTTTGGGTTGTCGCTGTGCTACAAAAGAGACCCAACCTCGGCACAAAATCATAGTAAATCTGGGTCTATACTCTTCCATAGATCCACCTTAAATGACAAACATTGTCGTAATTTCACATGGTACGAACTTTACTCATAATTTGCAGAACAATGTTTATTAAAGTAATTGTGTTTGGAATTATTTAATAAAATGATCTGTTGAAATCTACTGGGGACATTGAACTCAGCAATAATACTAAACTATCGGCAAGTGGAGGATGGCAGTAATTTTCAGTAGAGAAAAGGACTTTGAAGAAGAGGAGGGCATTGTTGCCCAAATATAAAACCTTAAAGAAGGCTACATAGTGGCTGGTCAGCAGTGTTCCTCCTAACTCCTTTCTGAGGCTTTAAAGTCCCCAGCCATTGGCCAAGCTGCCATTGATGCTACCTCTACCTATGGAGCATTCATCTTCACAGTGATCTCACATCACAGCTCTCTGTGTACAGTCTCTTACACACTCCTTCCATCAAGGTAAATTGAAGGGAAAGCACACCCCTAGTGAGGAGAAACAATCCCACATTCATTAATCTGCTCCCCTCAACCGCCCAGGTGCAACCCCTCTCCATGCCAGTCAACCAGCTGGCCATTTGAAACAGCCACACATGCGGGCTAGCATTGGCTTGGGGTAATGTTGACCTCATGGACGATTAATTTTTCTATGAACAAAGTAATGTGTGGTAGGATATTTGTGAAATGTGAGCTTCTCTGTGTGAGATTGCAGATTGACTCAAAGAACACACTCAGACGATTGAAAGATAGACCCATAGCTTGGATTATGTTGTGAACTGTTACCAAAAACACACAAAAGGTGATGGTGGGCTGGTTTCAATAATTCTACCCACTATCAATTGCTCAGGGTAGCACTCCAACTCATCATTCTTTTACTCATCATGACACTTCAATTTGGACCCAGCCATATGCAAATCAGTTTTGACTCTGCTCCTCATGGGAACATTTCAGCCTGAACTGCCAAGCCAAGCCCTCCCTGAACCAGAACACAAACATCCCAGTACCAATTTTGCCCTATTTAGATGCTCATCAGCCAGGTACAGCTGGGTTTCAGTGACACAGTGAGCATGGGACCCACTTCTGGCCATACCCATGCCACTTCGGGCAATACATAAAAACACAAAAGTTCAAGCATAAATGTTATATATGCTAATTAATATAGTTTAGCAGGCAGTGTTCAGATCTCTCAGAATCAACAGCACTGAGACTTTGGAGGGGGCAAGAAGGCATTAAAACAGGCAGGAACTCTGAGCTACAATATTTGATAGGCAGCGATAGTGAAAAGCATAGAAGATAGCACATGAATTATAATGTTATTTACAATAGAGACCATACTGATGCTACTCCCAAGAGACCATGTAGTACGTCATTGTCACAGATGGCTAGGCAGGATGAGAATTTGAACACTTCTTTCTCTTTAAGAGGACAGAAGCTTGTTAAAGTTCAGTAAAAAATGTACAGCTCGCCTTTCATATTTATTTTCACTGTCTCTGAGGATAATGTTGAACAATGAAGCTCCATATTGAAACTTGGGTTTCTCAGGTGTCAGCCACAGAGACATCCAAAGGTCTATGTTTTTCAACAGCAGAGCAATAATGGGCCTGGCAGGGGTCTGGGAGGAGGCTGAGGCACAAATAATCAATAGGCAAACTCCACCATGAAAACTGGAGGGAAAACGGATCTGACAAAAGTATCAACTAGCAATTTTTTCACAAAGATTTCCATCTTCCCTGTCATTGTGTCTCAGAAATGGGATTATTAATTTGGGAGGGAGGGTACTGTTAATGACTCAATAAATCCACTCAGGTTAGGCAAAAACACAGTTTTGAGGGAGTCTCTGCTTGACCACTGGTAGCTATGGCACAAGCAGCAGGCAATACACAGATAAATATGTGCTAAGCAGTACCAACAGCAACAAGAGCACAACACAATACATTTCACAAACCAGTTTAGAAAAATAAAGACACGGGTAATGAGTAGAGCAACGCTGTAATCATCAAAATAAGCTTAGGGGAACCCATAATATGAATTCTTAACAATTTAAGTCAAAACATGCTCAGAAATATCAAGCACTGTGGTAAAACAGTAGTTCGCAGTGGACGGCATCTAGGCCAATTTCAGGCTGACTGCAATGGAGCGGAAATTTGATACACCATAGGGGTTGTCTCGCTCTAAGGCTTCAGAATTATGTACAGATTAGCACACATGTTGCACTGGGTTTGCATAACAAATGTGACACAGACCTGTGCAAAAAGTTTTTTTGTTGGATTTACTTTCCATTACAAAACTTATTTTGCGATGGAAAGTTGCCTGGAAGTAACACAAATGAACTCAAAGAGCTGCTTTGCATGACTCTGAGACAAGAGTAGGTTCCATTAGTTGTTCATGGGCATTCCCTGCAAGCATCCATAGCTTTTTTTATACAAAACCATATCTTTTAATAATAGTAGACCGGGTTTTGCACCAAAAATAATGCCTCTTGAAAGCAGTGGTTAAAAAGGAGAACTGCTTTCATTTCACCTAGCATATCCAGTCCCTGGGTGCCACCAGGAATTCAGTGCCCCTTGAGTCCTTGCATAAGATCTCTTCTTCCAGCATAATTCAAAAGTAAGTGAGGATTCCTCTTCCCATCAGGCCGGCTTCTTCAGATGGAGTCCAGGAAAGTTCTGATGAGGTAGTTTTGGGAGTACCAGATTAATCTTGTGAACTAGTCAGTGAATGGTCAAATTCTACCACCCACTCCTAAAAATGTTCTTACAATTCCCCAGTTTCCATTGCACCACTTCCTCTTTGTCTTACTGTAAAATTACCCAGGAGCACATTCAATATTTTGGCACCAACCTTATTTAATCTTTTTCTGACGGATCTGACGGAAATGCTGCAATCATGCAACCCCCGTTCCCCGAAACTAGGGGCAAATTCAATATCATCTTTTCTTTATGCTGACGACGTGGTACTGGTGAGTTGTACCCGGGTGGGGCTCCAACGACTTCTTGATACAATGTCTACTTACTCACAAACCAATGGCCTGCAGATTAATTACGGGAAAACGAAAGCAATGTGTTATAACGTTAAGAAGGCACAAGCACAATCTTGGTTTATGGGTAAAGAGCAGTTGAAAAATACAGCAGAATACAAATATCTCTGAGTTATCATAGACAATAAAGGTAAGTTTTCTGCACAGAAGGAGGCAATCAAAAAGAAAGGCCTGGTTTTAGCTACAACTTTTAAAAAATAGAAGAAAAAGGTTGCTGGACTGGTTTTGTCGCCCTTACTGGAAGTCATAAGAGCAAAATTCCTTCCAACAATTACATATGGAAGTGAGGCTTTAAGAGGGAAGGATGCAACCACGTTGGACAACGTAGTCTCCCAAGCTTATATTTTCTTTATCCAAGCTATACCTCCCCGGCCCAGATAAGGCTTGAATTCGGACTTGTCAAGCAATCACTAGCCAGGCACTGCTCATATATAACATGCTGGAACAAAATCAGGAAAGCTGAATCACACACATTAAATTATATGCTGTGGGATGAGCTACAGATTCGCCATAAATCACCAGGCAGCGAGTATCTGCAAAAGTCTCTTGAGCATACAGGTCTCGTCCAGTTTTGGGAAATGTCAATTGACCAACAGGCCTTTAAACGCTTAGTAAAGAAGTCTCTTAAAATTCAATCAACAACAGAAGATAAAGCTACACTAGCTCAAAGGGCACATGGGTGAATGACACTAAATAATTATAAGTCTGTTTTACCACAAGACTACTTTGCCACCGGCTATCCAGTTTTTATTAAGCAGCAGTTTTTAAGATATCGGCTGGGGTTACTACCAGCCAAAGAACATATGGCTCCCTGGCAACGCGGTAGTTTACCCATCACTTGTCGCCTCTGTGGGAGCAGCAAGGAGGATATTTTGCATTTGGTTTGTTCCTGCAACATTGTAAGGGAAGAAAGAAAACAACTGTTAACAAAAGCTCTCAACCAAAGAGGAATACGAACAAAAAGACAGGCTATTTTAGCCTGCTTCGCTCCAGGGGACACTCAACTAAATTGCCGTTTTGTCAAATTTCTACTGAAAGTGGAGCAAAGACTTAAAGAACATGAAAATCACTCAGTGTTTTTGACATAGAAGCAATTTAACTGTTTACCAAACAATTAAAAGCAAACTAGAGTCCCTATAACATTACTAGTGGTTTAACTATTGACTTTAACTGAACCCCCTTAACGACAACCAACAAATTTAAATGTTCTTGACCTACATTCCCTCCTTCCATTAGAAATAGTTGGATATTACAGATTATATTTTCGAACTCCACCTCATTATACATTTCTGGTTTTATTATGTATATATAAGTTACTATCAAATGACAATATTAAATTGGTAGGCCGTTAGGGCGAATTTTAATCTATGGGTATATACTCAAATTGAAATGTTTCCGTGTTCCAGCTTTCAATTTTTAAGTTGAAGCTACTAGACTTTTTAATATGTTACATTTGGGAAATGAAGATGTTACTGATATATTTGATAAATGAAGATTTTACTGAGATCTTAACTTACTATGTAAATATATATTTTGTAAATATTGCAAGGGTTTTAAGTAACCAAGCATTTGTTTAAATAATATTAAAATATTGGGGAACACTGCTACCACCAGACAGGCCTCTCTTCTGCTTCTTGGCCACTCCCCTACATGACAGGGTTAACACTGCAAAGTTGCTGGAAGTGAATAGAAGACTCCCAAACTGGCCTCTCAAATTCAAAAGAGATAACATTAAATCTGCATTTTGTTCTGTCAACTGTTACTGTCCGTTTCTAGATAACTAATCACTGGTGGGTGGTCTGCAGTTAACATCCATTGGCCTTTCCTGGCCTAGAGACAAGCCATGTTCTCTGCGCTAGAGTTGTTGACTGTCTCAGCAATGGATGTGTATTCCACCACTGGAGGGTTGATATATTGTACATTAGGTTTTCCCTGTACTCTGACTAGAATGGGCAGTCTAATTGTCAGAATCCAAGGTTCCTCAGGAGCAAAACCCTCCAGATGCCCACCTCCTGGCAGCAAAGACTCTGCAATACAAATTGACTGGAGGTTTGAAGTGACCAGACAAGGGGAAGGGTTTGAGGGAGGGGGAGACATATCTGTAAGGGAAATAAAACAACAGTATCTGTATACTTGTATGCTCATGGATTTCCTTTTCTATGGTACTTCTGCATTAAGACAATTCAAGGCCCTTACTATAGTTCACTGATTTTTTTAACACACTGCGGTTGCGTAGTATATGTAATCATGATACATATAAGATATCCAGTTATTGCCAGTCAATGCAGCACTCTGCTAGGCCAGAATCACGATTAGATCATAGCATGCTACAAAACATAAAATACATGTAAAGAGCAGCAAAGCATAACCAAATACAGGGTAGTTCTCACTGTCCAGCAAGGTAGAGGTTTTTCTTTACTGTTTCACAAAATTTCAGCAAGAAGAGTTAGTTCTGGATCTGATCCACCTGTTATATTACACTGCACCACTTAAAAGGGGCCCACAGGGGAGGGAAATAGGCCAAAATTGGATTTCCAAGAAAAAGCACATATTTTAGAGACAAAACCCAAGCATATTACTATTATTTAACAGTGTTAAAGTGCACATAGTATTCAATAGAGCGAAAATAGAGTGCAGGAAAAGGTGAAATGCCTGGAGGGCCCACGAAGAAAAAGTAGATGTGCTACACAGTGGATTTGGGTATTCCTACAATGCAGAGGTTATTCCTGGGGTATTACGTGTTAAGGTCTTCATTTGATACTTTATGTTTAAAATTTGTGCAAAATCTGTTAAATTATTTAGAAGCCTCATCCTTGAAGTCTAAAAACTGGCCACTCACCATATCCAAGCACATGTTTTTCTTGTCTGATTTATCTGTCAAAGGATCAATGAATTTCATAAATGACTCAATCTTTCTGTCTATTGTAGATAATTGTTTTTCCATATCTAACAGAAGTGGTTTTATCACAAGGGATCGAGAAGGTTCAGGTAAAGAAGATGGTTGTTATGATTCCTGTTCACCTAGTGTTGGTACAGCACAAGTGTATATATATGATGGATAACACTATTGGCTCCCAGCGCTTTACAGACATATAGATAGTAGAGGTCCCCTGGTAATAGGAAGATGTATTCCAGAGACAGGATGATGGCATAGGTAGGATGAATGAAATGTTATACCTAGAAATGGTGGTGCTCCCTTGCAAGGCCTCTCATTGAGGCAGATTGCCTACACAGCAGCAGACACGCCTTATCTCCTGCAGTACCGGCAGCTCAGATTCTCGATGGGGTACCTCACAGTAAGGCGTAATTTTCCCTCATAAATGAGTGGACAATGGTGGTGGGATCAAGCTTCAAGTTGGGAAGGTATCACCGTAGCATTCCAAATTCTATCTCTCAACCCTTGCAAGGAGGGGTGCTTAGGTTAAGCAAGTTCAACCCTGCTCACAAAGAGTGGAGCCACTTGTGGAGTCCTGTACCTCTCAGGAGAAGCACCATAAGCCGAACCTCCACAGGCCGTGCTGATAAGCCACCATGTCAAGACATAGTATGGGTCAGCACATACAGTCTGCAGCTTCACTGGGGCATGTTCACTCCTTAGCTGATCTTAGAGTGATCGGATAGGTACCTTCTTTTCTCTGCTGACTCTCAGACATGTATAATAGATGTCAGGGAGAACCTCCTCACCACATAGGTCCAGACTACAAGTTGGGTCCAAAGACTCATCAGCAGACCAGGGCACTGTCGAGACTCATGGGCCTGCTCGCCATATTGAAAGGCCCAGAGTCAAAAGAGGGATTAGGTGCAGGCATATATAAACAATTATCTACACCCTAAATATATCACATTTAGCTTTTATTTTTTATTGACGCACCAGATATATTAGGTCAATGCAGGGTATTGACATAAAGTGATTAAAATGATATTTAGTCTGACCCAAGGAGCTTCATTAATGTGAGGCCAGATTGGGTCTAAGGACAAAGGTACTCCCATGCACTGTGTTTTTAGGGGATTTAAAATGAAGGACGTTGCAAAATACCTCTTAATAATGTAGAATCCAGTCTCATACATTTCTGAGCCTGCAATGGTTTTGCTACTGTTGCCTAAATACATGTCTTCTGTTTCTGCGTTTTAGACTGGTCATGTGGAACTTAGTCATTGAGACCATAATCCTATGAATTATAATTCAAGTATTTTTAGACCTGTCAGGTTTAGGATGATCTTTCCCCAGAACCTGTCTGCCTTCCGTCCCTTATTTTTTCGATCTCGCTTTTTCTGGCCTGAGGACTCTGCACACTTTACCACTGCCAACCAGTGGTAACGTGCATGTGCTAACTCCCTACAACATGATAACATTGGCTTATTTCATTTGCTTGTGAGTCCCTACTAAAGTGGTGCTACCTGTACCGAGGGCCTGTAAATTAAATGCTACTTGTTTGCCTATAGCACTGGTTGTGCCACCCACTTAGGAAGCCCATTAAACATGCCTCAGGTCTGCCATTGAAGCCTGTGTGTGAAGTGTTAAAGTGTCAGGTTGACCTTGCAAAATAAACCTCTTGGCAGGCCCAAACATTCCTTTTTAAGACATATATACTCCAAGAGTAGGCCCTAGTCAGCCCAGAGTTAATTTAGGTTAACATTGGAGTTACCTTTTTAGATTTAACAATCAGTTATTTCCAAATGGGAACAGGTAACCTGTTCATGCTTAGTGTATTTGGAATCATACTAGAAAATACTCTCTTATGGTAATGTTGTATCTTAAATTAGAAGTTTGAAAATGCCACTTTTAGAAAGTTGGCATCTTCATGCCTTAGCCATTTACTTCCTGTAGCCTGTCCCTGGGTCACATGACTGGGTGTAGCTGACAGTTGGGCTTTGTGTAGTCCTCCTAAACAGCCACACACAATAGAGAGCTTAGGTGTGCCGGGATAAGCCATTACTGTCAGGAAGTGAGGGCGACCTGGGCAAAGACCTACTTATACTTGAATAGGCTGTGTCCTGCCTCACACAAAGGGTTGTATACCACCTGTAGTTAGTCTGGAGCTAGGGCAGTGAAGGCAAAAAGCCAGGGCATTTCAAAGAGAAATTCTAGAAGCTTCTCTCATCTTACAGAGGATGAGCGTCAGGTATAAATATTGGATCTCAGACACCACCTCTGCTGGACCGCTGCTCTGAAGGAACTACTGCCCTGCTGTGCAGCCTGCTGACCTCTGGCCTAGGTGAGAATGACTGGACTTCCAGCTGCTAAATCCAGGACCCCGAGGTAACTCCAAGGGCTAGTTGGATGGCCTCCTGACTAGAGCCTCAGGGACCGAAGGCTCCAACAACCTTAAATCCAGCACCTGGACACTGCCATCCATGAGTCCTACCCTGCCAATTGGTACCATCCCTGTCCTAGACTGTTGGAAGTGGGATTGAAGTTGCTCTGTTAGCTCATTTCTGGACCCAATAGAACTGACGCATCTCCTCTGCTCTAAGGCGCAAAACTGAGCAGAACTGGCGCATAGCCACTGCTGCCAGGGTTCTACCAGTGCAAAGTACTCCACATCAACCTCACAGCCCGCATCGGAACTGCTGCCTGTCCAAAGCTTTCCAATGCAGTCCCTCGCAATACAAATCTTCACTCAACGGCTGCCTCAGCCTCACAGCTCCTCAGAAGCAACCTATTACCTTGATGCATCCCCAACACCAGACTTCACACAAGCCCTTATTGACGGGATCCTTGATGATGAAGCAGGTCATCACAGCTCCTTGCAACAGATCCATTTCTCTGCCCCACTAAGCATTCTCAGTGAGTTACCTTGCAACGCTCCATAAACCAGTATGTAAGGTAGTCTTTATCAGCAGACCTCACTGAGTCCCTGTAGCCAGCACACCCTCCATCAGACTTAACTTGTGACTTTGTCCTTGTCGGACGCATCGAGATTTCCACAGTTGGTGTTTTGTGCTTTTGGCACTATTTTCAGTAAAACTTTGCACTTTCATGTCTCCAGTTCTACTGATTTTGTTGTTTTGCCCTTGCTTTATTTATTAAAGAATAAACTATTTTTCTAAATCTGGTGTGGGATCCTTTTGTGGTGTGTTCACTGTGTCACTGTTTGAAGTGCTGATCAAATACTGCACACATTGCCTTTAAGTTAAGACTAACTGCTCTGTGCCAAGCTGAAAGGGGGTTTAGCACAGTTTAATTTAGGATTTGCTTGTGACATCACTCTGACAAAGACCGTGGTTTCTGCTTGAGTACGGTTCTACCCCCCTCACGCAGCAACCCAATTTGCTATAAGTATTATCATAGGATGAGTACCCAATGTGTGCTTGATTTTTTCCTGGTACCTGCCTCAGGAGAATTGGCTGTGTGCAGCATCAACACAATGTTGCACTGAGGACATGCCGCATGTTTTCAAATTCAGAGGGGTCCTAGTCTGGCAGTTCAGACTGAACAGTTCTTTTCAGGGCAGGACAAAGATTGATTTGCATGTGGCTGCTTTCTGTTTGAGGTGGCATGATGCACAGAAAAAAAGATGGACTGGATTACCAGTCGCTAGAAGAAATTCTAGCAATCCACCCCTCGACCATTTTCTATTCCTCGCCAGAAAAGTGTTAGCACAACCCTGAAAATATTATCGCACAATATCCAAAACACTTTGACATCCTTACATTTGTCTCTAGTAGCTCATGACAGTCCTGTATCCATCACCATTCTATTACCTCAACTGGATCCCAAAGACTCTGGTATAAGAGATATCTTTTGGCCATAGACTTGGTCATGTTTTGAAGCCTAATTGGGGGAATGTTTCAGGAGCTTCGATTAGCCTTTTCACCTTTCAGTAGTAGGATATGTGGTGTCGGTCTCGGCTTCTCAGCACAAGCGCAGACCAACTGAGCTACCGTTCATGAATACTGCGCTGAGTGAAAAAGTAGGAGGAAATGAATTCATAACTTGTATCTATCTACTCGTTGAACTGGAGTGTAACTTATATCTACTCAGAATATTGAAGAGGGTCCATAGGCCGTCTCATGAAGAGACCGCTAAACAAAGATTTTTAAAGACCTTTTCCTGTCAAGTGAAACATTAGGATTCACTTTCTTTTAATGTGTGAAGAGACAATTTAATGTAAATATTTTAACTAAAACATTAATAGTTAGACAGCATACGTTTGCTCTCAAAGTAGAGGGGAGACTCCAGGGGCCGTGTCGTTATGTCGTTTTCTGCATTGTACCGACACACACGTCAGTTTGTTTCTTTTTGGCATCTTGAGTGCATGCATTAATTTTAATTATCTCCAAATTACTGTATGTTTTACTGACAGCAGACCTCTCAAACACAGAGGCAATTTGCTACCATATTCTTTCGAGCTTTGCTGTCAGGAAAATAAACACTAACTCAAAGATATTTAGAGATAATGTGTGGGCAATAGACGCCAAAAATTAACTCAAAGGGCTGTATCATTATTCACATCACTTCATCAGCGCAGAGCTGAGTTCTTCTGTTTAAGCACCTACAGTGTGCAAAGTGAATTCCAAAGAGTTTGGACTTTCAGACGGTACAACTTTGCAATACTGCGCAGAGTTACTCTTTGTTTCTGCAGGGCCACATCAGAATCACCAGGGCACAGGAGTGTGAGGTGCCATCTGCAACAAAATTGTAGCTTTATTTCATTACTCGAATTGAGCTCTGAGGGCTATTTTCCTTCTTTGCATTAGGGCCCATGGCAACCTTTCTGCCTCACTGTTTTTCTGAGCAGTGCTGCCTTAAATAATTCTGTAACGCGGAGAAATATTGGGTTATATGAATTCACCTCACACAATGCAAGCGCATAAAAACAGGGGCTCAGCTCTGCACTGAGCTGGTAATTAAGATCATAATTAGGTCTCAGAAATCTTCAATGCGGGCACAGAAAATGAACCCAAGATATTGCCTCAGATATACACTATCAAGGGTGTCCCCTGTGGATTATTTTGAAGTCTGGGAGGAGGGGGAGATAATAATGAATAAACACACAAAACTCCCACTAGACCTATATTACTTTTTTATAAGTTGGCTACGGCTCTGCAGGGCTCTTCACAATGAACACATAACAAACATACAATTTCTACATGTTATGTTTTATTTATTTTTATAGAATTTTTTTGTTTATTCAAGATCATTATTTATAGAAAAAGAGCAAAAAGACATGTATTTTTTTCGTTCCACATTTCTTTTGTGTCAGTATCCAACAATTTCATTAATTACAAAAAGTCAACATGCACATAATCCTTTGACATGGACAAAATTATCTGTGTCATTTCCTTACATTTGTGTAACCCCTATTGATTGACCACACTTGCACACTGGCCTCTCACACCAATATACATACACTTTCATTCAACACATCATATCACACTCTCCCAAGATTACATACACTACAATGGTCACCATAAATACAGATGTACAAAAGTCTCTGTGACAGCTTTGTGGGTTGGGTATCAAACATCCAGGTCAACGCACGTTTCAGTGGTTGTTATCACTTTGGAACCACCTTCTTCAGAACCACAAATACAAAAATATAATAGAGGCAAGTGGTTGGGATATCTGAAATGTCAAAGCAAAAAAAGAATTTTGTCCATGTCAAAGACTTATGTGCATGTTGACTTTTTGTAATAGATTAAATGAAGGATATTTATACCAAAAAAAATGTGGAAGGAAAAAAGTTTTACATAAAAAAATTATGTCTGTTTACTCTTTTTGATATAAATAATGAAACAATGATCTTGAATAAACAAAACAAAAATTCTATAAAAATAAGAAAAAAAACATAAGATCTAGAAATTGTAAGGCTGTTATGTGGTTGTTGCGGATAGCCCAGCAGAGCCGCAGCCATCTTATAAAAAGTAATATAGGTCTAGTGGGAGTTTTTGTGCTTATTCATTATGGCCTCAGATTTATACACACACACTATACAATACCTATTAAGCACATCTTAACCAAATGCATAACCGAGGAAAAATCAACAGGTGATTATTTTTCCTAGTTGAGAATTTCAAAAAGGGGACCTGAGGGAGCTCTTAATTTTGTTCTTCATATTTACAATTGTTTGTATGCCTACCTTCGCGTCTTAGAAAGTAGAAAATAAACTAGGTAGGAAAGGATTTATGCCTGGGAGTGGGCTGATTGATAACTGTAAATTTTGGCAAAGAGACTGCCACATCAATTAGACAGTGGTGGCTTCACCTCCGACAGCCTGTTGTGTCAGGGAATTTAGTTTTCTTTTACCTTTATAATGTGTTTTATAGTTACAAAATGTATAAAGCACACCAAGTTTCAAAATATAGAAGAAACATGCACATCACTGTCCTCACACAGGTAAACAAAAGTTCCTCTTTTTAATACATTTAATAAACTATGACCCAATGAAATAAGATGTACACATTTTTCGATCCCAGTAAAGTCCAGACCTTATACTTAACATGCAATGCAATCATAGTACCAAAATTTAAGATGCACAGTTAATTATTTCACAAGGCAAACAATACTTTGAATTACGTAGGTTCTACATTTTAGGAAATCAATCAGAAAACATAAAGAGCTATTTGGCTTCTAATTAGTTTTTGTCAGTTACCGGGCAATGAACATGTATATAAAAATGATGTCTTATTGGCCTCCAGAAGGAACACATCTTAGGTTTTCTGGTATTTCCAATAGACCACTTTGGGTACCTATTCAAAAAGGTCAATCAGAAAAAAAAATGTATACATCATAAACTGCACACTCATTTTTGTCTGTTAAGGAAGCAGTTTTTCTCTACTCCAATACCCTTAGCACAATGCGATTTTGGCCCTGTATTTTTATATTATGCCTAAACTAGAATCAGATCCATACATCCTTTGCCAAGTGCACCATTGTCCCCATTAGACCTGACATGCTCGTTTGAAAACAATATCTCTCCACAAATATCATTTCCTCAGATAGATTTATTTGTATCTGGTCAGAACCCCTTCTTGGTATCCGTGTGAAGTAGGGGCTACTAGAACTCAAGCATGGAAGTTTGTTTGTTTGCCTTTGACGTCATTGGGAATATCCTACAATGGATGTGCTAACTGGAAATGGTACAACTACTTCAGCACTTTAGTCTCGGAGGTAGTGGTGGCGGGCAATGAAAGGTTTCTCACGAGGTAATGTTGCAATGATCAAGCTCAGAACTCAACAGCCACACAGTAGTGCAATAACTAAGTGTCAAGCCCAGTGACATACATACAAGTATTGATTACTACACAGGTATTAGTGAAAAGCACAATTTAGTGAACTGGCCACTGGGCTACTGTGTCTCGTTATGCAATCCGCTTGTCTCCCTTTGGACCTGATTCACTAGCAGTGAAGTTAGACTTTTGTTCTAAGTTTCGACCAAAAGTCTAACTTAGACCAAAAGTCTAACTTTAATAATAGTAAAGTTAGACGTTAGGTCTTAACTTAGGGCCTCATGTACAAGGCCATTGCCTCACCAGTGCATCACTTATTTTGACACACGGCGGCGAAGTGTGCCTGCCCATATTTGCAAGACCACATAAAGTCACACTGAGTGACTTTTCATGGCCTTGTAAATATGGGCCCCTTTCACTAATTACTCTGTGTGAAAAGGGCGTTCCATGTGTGTTGCTGTGGGTGTTCCCAACTAACATTCATGGAACCTGACATATTCCCAGATGTGCAAAATTTAGTTAAGCTGGGAATCTGTCAGAATGCTGCACCTCCCCAGGGGAGGCATAGTAGGAGTGGTGCAATCGGGAGAAAAACATTTATTTCTCCTTCTTTTTTTACTTCTTCTATGTGTGCTGTATTCTCCAGCAAGCACAGAAAGAGGAAATGCCCTCATGATATTTTTTGTGCAGGAAGGTGTTCCATCCAGCACCAAAACAATCATCCCTGCAGAGCAGGCACCCTTGCAACATGACAGCTAATTTTGCACCAGCACAGGGGACAGTCTCATGGATACATTGTATTGTTAATACAATGCATCTTTGTGCTTTTAAAATCATGGCGCTTGGTGCAGCAAAATAGCTTGCAGAGCCATGCTGTATCATTTTTTTGTAAATGAGGCCCTTGGACTTTTGGTGTAAGTTTACCTTTGTGAATCTCGTCCTTTATGCTCTCCTCCTCCTCCTCTAAACTAGATAGTTCTGCCTTTTGGATAAGGATTTCTCTTTTAGTGTGAGTCAAGGTCAGGTGCAGACTATACCCCACTAATATGAGTAATGGGCTCAGTTAATCATAGTTCTCATTAGTCTTTGTAATCTCACCACAGTGAGGGTCCCTGAACTGCACGGCATAGGCCTACAGCCAACCGGTTGACAATGAATCATCTCTCTCCTGCTTCTGGGAAAAGGTAAACGTTCAAATCAGATGTAGCCTTTTATAGAACCAGAGATATTCAAGGCAAGGAGACAGTAGATGGAGTTGAAAGCCACAAGGCCAAGGATTGCAGGCAACCTGGAGTACTGGTGGCCAAACAGGGCAAGTCTGGTCGCATTCACCCTCCCACCTGCTTCTCTATGCTGGGCTGGTGTGAAGGCAAAAATGGGCAGCACCGTTCTCTGGGTCAAACCTGCATGGGATGATTTGTCATTGTACTTCTTGGTCAAAGCATCAACGGTGAGCCATGATCGTACATTTTGGTCACAGCAGCATGGCATGAGCTGCAGTCGCTCCCGTCTAGTAAAACAGCATGGGATGACTTGTCCAGTAAAAGCAACATGGGATGACTCATGGTCACACTTCTTGGCCACCGTGTCACAAACAGCCATTATTATGATGTTCCCAACTGCAACAGCCACTCAGGAGTTGGAAGATCTCCAACTGATGGAGCATGCAATTAGCACAGAGGGTCCACTACTTCTGGCTTTTCCCGGAAAGTAGACCATATTGTGAACCCAGCAGAGGCTTAATGCTGTAGATCACTAATGGTTGCCGCAAAGAAACTAATCAGTGACATAACAAACTAATGAAAGTTGAGAAAATAGAAAAAGTTGACAATGTTTATTTCTGAAATTGTTTGCCATTATAGCTGATCCTCAAAATGAATATAACATTACATCCATAAGACTATTCCAGTTGAATGCAAAGAGTGGGGACTATTCACAAGCAGTGTACTGTAGTACATGTTGTGGTACTACAATTGTATTACAAACGTACCACAAAATTATGTTTACAACCATAGATTCAGAGATTCCGAGTCAAACTCCACTTGTTCTATATTTTTCTATGTGTATGGCTTGGCCTCGACAGTGCAGTCTCCAAACACATAAGCATACATTTTAGTAGTAAATGTGGGCTGGACAGAGGGGAATGGCTGGAAAGTTGGGAATTCTTACAACTAAAGGGAAGAGGATTAGGAGGATGAAAGAGGGGTTTAGAAAAAGTTTAACCAGGGAAGTGCACCCACCTGATTTTGAGTTTTGGGGACCTGGTTATGTCGTTACAAACCTGACAGATATCCCATCCACCATATTACGAGTCCTTTATATCCTAGGGAACTTGTAATATGGCGGACGATATATCGGAGTAACCTGTGCGCCAAGCACTAAATCTGGCCCTCAGACTATTGCTACACACAAACTGCACTCCTCTTGTTTCTGAAGCCAAAAAGTGATGCAAAACAGTAGTATATTACTGCAGCTCAGAGATGAATTGTTTCCAGTACAACAAATTCCAAACCAATGGTATTGCAACACCCTTCCAGCAAGAGGGAGTGTTCCCTTGAAAGGAAAAGAAACATCAGCTGGGCTCAGCTCCTTTCGGCTTGCACTTGCCTCATTTACAGCTCTCAGTGTAAGATGGGATGCTGTGGCAGTACATCAGTCTTACAGTCTCTGTCAGGATCATCTAACAATATCCGGTATGATAATGTGGGGCAAAGGGCCTCTCTAATCTAACTTGATGAGCCTTTTATATATCATTTATCACTGATCCTATTTCTGATATAACCTGCATTCACCATTATGCTAGTCTTAGATGCATTATTATAGACAAATATACACCCACGTCAATTCAAACTACATTGCCTATGTTATTGTCAATTGCTGACCTTGAGCTATAGATAACAAGACATTTGTCTCACACTGATGTTGCATTAGCTTATCGTTGTAATTATATGAATGAATTGACACCTTCACAGGTTCTTAGCAGGATAAGGACAAACAGCATCTACGTCAAAGACATATTGTTGATCGGGCAGAAAATTGATTCTTTGCCTGCTCTAAATGGAAACTGGCCTTATTGGCTTTAAGTCATTTAAAAGACTCATAGGACCTCAGGCACAGCACAAAGGAGAACAGGTACACTCCAGCAGAATCCACCTGGAGAACAGCCTTTTGAAGCTCTTAATGTTTCTGTAGCCACACTGGATTTAATTAAACTGGGATTTGGAGTCCACTTTTTATTGCTGGGTAGAAGTGGAAGAAGGTCCAGCCCTTCTGGTCTTCACACGTCACAGACAGCATATCCAGTCCTCTTCTGTTATGCTTCAGGTCCAGAAAGTGTTCCAAGGAGCAGTATAAGGTGCTACTTTGTTTAATTCACTCACTAGTCTGTGGGTTGCGATGACTCTTGAACTCTCCCTGACCAATGGACAAAAGGCATAGAAAGGCAGACCTTCCCATGTTTATAGTGCATTAATGTAATTTTTACATTTTCTGCTTAGGTACCACCATTTCATTTCACATATTCATTTATTTGAGTGAACATATATCATTTATATACACATATTACGTTTAGTGGTGCTTGCACATGAATACTGTAGATGCCTCATCAGCTTACTGGGTAGGACAAAACATATTGAGCGCAGAAACAGAGAATTACCTTGTCAATACAGAACAACACACCTATTCTGCTATGGTATGCTGTTGAGATGCCACCTTAGAAACTCATACAGGCCCTATTGGTGCTGAGACAGCTGGGATAAGGTTAAGAATGGAGAAGTTGCAAAATAGAGATCTGGTTCTTGCTAGGAAGTTCTGTATTTTTTAGGAATGTCATTGGGTTTCAGTGGATGACATTGTCACTTCAGGCCACATTGCAAGTTTGTGGCACAAATATGCTATCAAAAAACCTGATGACTGACATGAGCCTGTATGCTTCATTTGATACAGACGATTCATAACTCAATGAAGATAATCATTAAAAGCTGTTTTGCTTCCATCATTATGTCATAAGCAGGTTTTGGCTATCGAAAAGGGGAACAGCAAGGCTTGGCAATCAGAAACAGTTTAAGTTTAATTAAACGGCTGTGTGGTCCTCTAGTGGAAATAACCAAAAGATAATATGCTACTATAGAGTCTTTATATCTCTTTATTTTAGTTTTCTTCTCTCAAAGGAAATTTCTATTTCAACAATTGTTCTCTTCTCTTCTTCTCTCCTAGGGTCTTCTTAGTGGCCTCCCGTTTTACTTGTCCATGCCTTACTCATCCCTCGGAGTTAGGTAAGTGAGGTTGTCTTTTCTTTTAACTATTATTATTTTATTAATGAGGAGTGGGAGTGGGGAAGGACACATCTCACCCAGCGTAATCCACCACCAGTGCTACAGTAATATAAGTACCCACAAAGAAGCCCATTTTTAACCATCCCAACCCTCCCCGGGTCAGAGTTCTTTAGTATTGAAACTTTCCTCCCCAGGAAGTTCCTGAAGAGACCACGTACCAGGAAGAGCCACGCTCCTCCTGGGGCATGGCAGGGCAGCTTGGGTTATATTCACTCTCTGGCTCCTTCCTCTTTTCTGGAAGTCTACTTTCCGGTTCCTACTCTTTCTCTGGAAATCTACTCCCCCTCACATATACCTCCAATTTTGAGAGCGATGTCTCTTCCGTCTTGGATACCCAGTCGCAAAATCTGTCTCCGTCCTGTTTCTCTTGTGTGTCATCCTGCCTCAGAGATTCCTCATTACTCAGGATGCCGCCACGATGATTTTCTTCCAGAAGTCTGCTTTTCAAACACCTCGGTGCTCAGAGAGCTGACTGTGATTGGGTCTTGTGACTCTATGACGTCAGTCGGCTTGGATATCGGGAAGACGCTTTTGGTGATAGGGACGGCCTCCTCGGAATGCCCAACTTTGCAGAGGTAAGCATTGTGTGTGTGGCTCTGTGAATAAGGAAGAGGAGATATATGAAGGGTAAGTACGTCCTCGTCCACTTCCCTTCCTTCTGTCTTCCTGCTGGGTCCTACAGCTTCATGACAGGATGGTAAGAGAAGCCACATCTTTTACAGTTGCATGCTGAAATTCAACTTGCATTAGGTGCATGGCATGCGTTATACTGTACAGCGGGTGCAATAAAGAGAAGCTCAGAATGCTTGATCCCAACCTGATAGAAAGGGCCATAATTACCAACAGGAGGTCACATTCGGAGATGGTCTAGGTGGTTGGGTTTGTCGTGTGTGTGTAATCAAGGGTGATTCTTACTACTAGGCATTGTTTGGGCTTTATCTGATAAATGCAACAGGCCGGTTGCTCTGGTATAATGTTCTTACTTCTTGGACACAATGCAGTCCCAGTGCTGAGCCTTTGTTTG
Organism: Triturus cristatus; assembly: GCF_964204655.1. NCBI lineage: Eukaryota > Metazoa > Chordata > Amphibia > Caudata > Salamandridae > Triturus > Triturus cristatus. Next base: position 553,611,994 of record NC_140591.1, on the reverse strand, counting down.
TGTTTTGACTGTGTACATCTTACTCATCTCTAAGGCATTACATCCTTGGGCCATATTAGATTTACTATAGCAATCTTCCAGGTCTGTTAGAGGCTGTTACATATCTGGTGTTTCTATTACAAGAAGCGCTACAGGTGTACAGAGGGCTGCTGTGTTATGTTGATATGATAAAGGGTGACTCTAAAATGGCAACATATTTGTTATTGTGAATTTGGGTAGCACAGGCAACAGTTACTCTACTGTGTGCTGGACTCCTAAAAGTGGGACCTTTTTATAGCTCAATCCAATGCTAATATTCCCACCTCTAGTTGAGTTATCAAATACTGCCCTGGCTGTTTGTGTCCATGTCTTGCAGGTCAGGTTGCCTGTTTCCGGCTTGTGGTGTGCATGTTTCCCACATCTTTAGATATCCTAGCCAGATGTATTCCTCCTATTTTCAGAGTAGCTTTTTTCATGCAGGCACATATTAGTTGCAAGGTACAGCAGAGCAAAAGCAAGATTATAACCACTGGTAACAAGGCCTTTCATAGGCCTGCAATCCAACTTGGTACACAGGCAAACCAGCTGGGGAACCATTCTATGGTTGGGGCACTTCCTTCTTTAACCATGACTTGCTGTGGGTTGTGCAATGCTTGGATGTAATTGACATAATGCCATTATCCAGGTCGCTTATGGGGATGAAGACACAGTATGCTGTACCTATCTTGGCTCATATGCCCCCTTCCATTTCGGTCATTAAGTCCAACACATACCAATGCTGCATCACCATGAGGCGGATGGTGTGCATTACTTCTTCGATTGAGTTGAAGCCATATTCGATGGTGTTCATCATTATCAGCATCTCCCGCCTGATGATCTGCAGCCACAAGGCTTTGGCCTTGTTTTTCATGGTGAAGAAGGGGATTGACCCTCCTACAACTATTTGCGCATTGGTAGAGACCTGAAACTCTTCAGGAATATCCTTCAATCTGTCCCAATCTGTTGATGCAGTGTGGAAATCCAGGTATGATCATGGTGGGCATTTAGAGGTTGACCAGTAAGCTGACCCCTCGCCAGTCTGGTAAGAGCTGGGTGTAGGCATGCCTGTCACATTGCCAGTTATAGTCTAGCATGGTAGAAGTGCTCCACTGCATATCTTTATTATAGCCGATCCTCCTGCAACTGCTGTTCATCCCAATGGGTATCTTCCCCTTCCCCCTAAAACACAAGGAATAGATTGGTAGGTTCCTGACTACTATGGGTTTGTCCTTACCCTCTATTCCTATATACCCTTCTGCCTCTGAGTTCTAGGTGTCTTGACATTGCATCAGTAGGGTATCATTCAACCCGCACCCATGGTTACTTCTGTTCCCCAAACTGATGGCCCTGAAGATGAACTAAACATTAGGGTTCCAAGTGATGTTCATAAATACAGCTCCAGTTAAACTAAGATCTAGCCTTGGTTCACAGGTTGGTACTTGTGTGGACACATTGTTGCACTGGGCTGAGGGCTTGGTGACCTCCCAGAAACCCTCTTTAAGGGCTGGTTTTAGGCCTTGTGTTCCAATACTGGGTCTGGCCCTTTTTCTTGAGCTTGTCTAGCTCAGACTGGATCTTTTCCTGCTCTGTCAGAATGTAAAGGACTTTGGGTATGATGTCATACTTAGTTAGGTTCACTGTGGCCCTCCATGGTGTTATAGTGTTGGACTGGAGTTTGACTCTCATTCAGCATAGTTACAAGTGTATGAAGCACAAGGCTATTTCAGAGTGGTACTTCCTGAGACAGGTGTATTCGATCTGTGCTTACTGCATGGGGCATCAATGAGCAAATGTAGAATGAGTTGGTAGATATTTGGGTCCCCACTGAGGTCATGTGCTGATACCAGGTGTAATAGTGAACTGTGTAATGCATGTGGGATGCTATCATTGTGTGCGGTGAAGTTGTATGTTAAATGTGTTAGATCCTGGGAATCACACTGGACCATTTCACCTGGTGACCTTGGCTGAAACTTGACCACTTCCTGTTCGGTGATACGTAGCTGAAAAAACATCAAATCACAGGGGTAAAAAGACAATACATAGATGTATGTTTTCAGCCGAGGTATGAAACAGCTGACATACGTCCGGGTGAAGCCCTATGGGCGCTCCTATCCACAAAGTGTTTGCAAAGTCCGGGGGAAGCTTCTGTTCATAGTTTAGGTTGGAAAAAGCTGTTATGGTGACTTCTTTCTTGGTAGTGGTAGTGATGGGTCCAAGCAAAGTCCAAGAGTTGTACCCATGACTATTTCCCTTTGACGTTGACAGCTCTAGGAGTTGAAAAAATCACTTTGAGTGCCAACAACCTTACTGTATCACTGTATGGTAGTTCAGGAGGTACTCGGAGTCCTCTGAAAGTTGCTTCTCAGCCTGCTGTCTTGGCTCCTGTAGTCCTGTAGGCCTCCTCCTTTTCAGTCCAGTCGGTGAGTGCGTTGACACAGGAGATAAAATCCTAGCCTCTTGTATTTCTGGTGCACTAAATGACTGTTAGTCGGTTCGACAGCATCAATGCATTCATGAGGAGTTCTAACAGTTCCCTGTGCATTTCTGGTGTGCTGTCCGATTTGAGAAACCTCTTCTCATAAATCTGCTAATACTGGATTGTACGGTAGTTGTAACAAAGGATGAGTCATAAAATACATTGATGGTGTCCCTTGTGCCTTGTATGAGGGCCTCAATCAGATGCTTGTGCAGAGAGTAGAGGGAACAATGACAGTTGTGCTGTGTAATGCAGGGAATCTGAAGATGTTCGATTATTTCCGGTGACAACTGCTGCCTCTCTGTGCATAACACTGATTTCTTGATACTTGGACAGAAGAGACACCTACGAACATATCTTTGCTGTTGGTGACTGGGTCTTCTTCTACCCTGGCGGATTATCATGGTCTCTGTACAGGGGAATCATGGACTTTGCTGTCTTTCTTGTTCTTCATGGGAAATAAAGGTGGCTGGGTTGTTGATATAGCACTGTAATAGGTTGAACCCAGGTCCAGATAACATAAATTCATACTGTGAGACTCTTTGGGTGGGCCGGGTTGGAAGGTGTGTGTAGGACAGAGCCTGATGGCCAAGTCAGACACCAGTCCCCAGTGTCAGACATCTTGACAACATATTTCCAACCACTGTCAGGAAAGCATAGTTCCAGGTGGGCTGGTTGGGAGAAGGAGTGGTTGATATTACTGCAAAACCCCTCAGGCTCAGTCGTACACACACTCTACCCACCTAGCGAAATCAGCCCACCAGGAACTCTAATTACCTGACAGTGAGCAGAAATGGACTATCAAGATATGCATGGTGTTAGGAGCACAAGGCCATGATGGGAGTTGTGGTCAAGTCAGACACCAGACACCACTGTCAGACATCTTGATAGTGCCCTTCCCCTCATTGTCAGGACACCACCCCTCCTGGTGGGCTGGTAAAGCTGAGTGGGAAGATGTGTGTGGGCCTGATGAGAGTTGTAGTCAAGAGCTGATACTCCTTCTCTCACCCAGCACAACCACTTCACCTGGGCCTATGGCTACCTGACAGTGAATGGACATGTACTAGCAAGATGCCTGACACTGTTGCATGGTTTTTGGTGCACCAGACCTTGAAGGGATTTAGATTCAAGTTCAACACCATGCAGCTGCGTCAGCCATCTTGCTAGTTCACTTCCCCTCACTGTCAAGTAGGCATAGGCCCAGAGGAGTTAGCTGGGCTGGGTGGAAGGAGGGGTATTTGCAATGGCTACAACTCCCATCAGGCCCTGTCTTGCATACACCTTCCCACCCTGCTAGATGGGACACTGGGGACTGGTGTGTGGTGTGACCACAACTCTCAGCAGAACCTGACCTACACACACTCTTCCCTTAAGCCCAAACAGCCCATCAGGAACCATGCTTTCCTCACATTGGTTCCAAATCCACTAGCAGGATGGCTGATAATGCTGAATGGTGTTTACCTGTCCCCAACTCACATCAATGACATCTGCACAAAACACCAGTGCCCAGTGTCATCCATTTGAAAGTACATTTCTACTCACTGTCAGGAAAGCATAGTTCAAGGTGGGCTTGTTGCGCTGGTTGGGAAGGTGTATGTAGGACTGGGCCTGATGGGCGATGGAGTCAGTGCAAACACTCCTCCTCCCACTCAGCCCAAACAGATCATCTGGGCCTACGGGTACCTGACAGTGAATGGAAGTATACTAGCAAGATAGCTGACACTGATGACTAGTGTTTGGCCTCAAGTAAAACACCATGCAACAGTGTCAGCCATGTTGCAAGTCCACGTCCCCTCACTGTGAGGTAGGCATAGGCCAAGATGAGCTATCTGGGCTGGGTGGGAGGAGGAGTATAAGCAATGGCTACAACTCTCAGCAGGCCATGTCCCACAAACACCTTCATACCCAGACCAAACAGTCCACCAGTAGCTATGCTTTACTCAGTGTTTCAAAATGTAGTAGCAGGATGTCTAACACTGGGCACTGATGTTTGACTTTGCCATCATGGCCTTGTGCTCCAAACACCAGTCCCCGCGTGTCAGCCACTTGCCAGTACATTTCCACTCATGGAAGCATGGTTTCAGGGGTGCTGTTTGGGCAGGGTGGGAATAGTGTGTGTAGTACAGGGCCTGATGAGAGATGTGGCCATTGCAAATACTGTTAAAAATAGAAAATTCCCTTTTATGTTGTTATACCTTTCCTACATTTAAGTCACAATCAGTTTGCACTGAACCAAGAGAATACAGTTAAGTATTGAACAATGTAGCACACCGTAAACAAACTTTATATTCTTGTCATTTTATTAAACGCATCCAAATCAAATATAAAATAATATTTACCATATAAAACACATTAATTACACCTCCTTGTACATGTTGATTTCAAAACAATTGCAGACTTTCAGCCACTGTTATAGTGTATTTTCATATTATGATGCTCCTTTCAGCAATTATTAACACAATCACTACAATTCATATACAATTCTGAATGTAATATATTCTACTACAATGTTTAAAATACATCTAGATATGTTAAAAAACATACAAATTCTTAATGTCCTTTTGATGAAAGGAGCATCAGAATATGAAAATACACTATAACAGTGGCTAAAAGTCTGCAATTGTTTTGAAATCAACATGTACAAGGAGGTGTAATTAATGTGTTTTATATGGTAAATATTATTGTATATTTGATTTGGATGCTTTTAATAAAATGACAAGAATATAAAGTTTGTTTACGGTGTGCTACATTGTTCAATACTTAACTGTATTCTCTTGGTTCAGTGCAAACTGATTGTGACTTAAATGTAGGAAAGATATAACGACATAAAAGGGAATTTTCTATTTTTAACAGTGCTATATAACACGGTCCCTTTTGGTCTAACCTGGGTAACTCTCTCTTTTGGATGCCATTGCAAATACTCCTCCTCCCACCCAGCACTAAAATCCTACCTGAAACTATCCTTCACTGATTGTGCATGGCAATGTACTTGCATGAAGGCTGACACTGGGGACTGGTGTTTGGTTTGGCCAAAACTCTCAGCAGACCCTGACCTACACACACACGTCCCACACATCCCACACAGCCCTTCAGGAAGCATGCTTTCCTCACACTGGTACCCAATCTACTAGCAGGATGGCTGACAATGGTGAATGGTGTTTCACCTGTCCCCAACTCACACTTGTGCGCAAAACACTAGTGCCCAGTGTCAGCCATCTGGATAGTAAATTCCCACTCACTGTAAGCAAAGCAGAGTTCCTGGTAGACATTTGGTGCTGGGTGGGAAGACATCTGTAGGACAGGGCCTGAAGGGAGATGGAGTCAGTGTAAAGTTACACTCCTCCTCCCAACCAGCACAAACAGCACCCCTGGAACTATGCTTACCTGACAGTGAGTGGAAATGGACTAGCATGATGGCTGACACTGGGGACTGGTGTTAGAAGCACAAGGCCATGATGGGTGTTGTGGACAACTTAGGCACCCGGAACCAGTGTCAAACATCTTGCAAATACATTTACCATCATTGCCAGATACCCATAGGGCCAGAGGAGGCTGAGTGAGAAGAGGAGTATTTGCAAAGGTTTTAACGCACATCAGGTTCTGTCCTACACACACCTTCACACCCAGCCCAAACAAGTCAGCTGAAACTCTGCTTTCATGACAGTGAGTGGAAATGTATTGGCACGATGGCTGACACTGGTGACTGGTGTTTGGAGTACAAGGCCATTATGGGAGGTGTGGTCAACTCAGACAACAGACACCACTGTCAGACATCTTGATAGTACTTTTCCACACACTATTAGGTAAGACTAGTTCCTGGTGGGCTCTGTGGACTGGGTGGGAAGTTGTGTTTAGGAATAGGCCTGATGGGAGATGGAGTTATTGCAGGCACTACTCATCCTAAACAGTCCAACAAGCTGACCTGGAACTATGCCTACCTCACAGTGAGGGGATGTGTACTAGCAAGATGGGACAGCTGACTGACCCTATCACAACCACCAAATTTGACATTGATCTCCAAACACCAGCCTCCATTGACAACCATCTTGCACGTACAGTTCCCATCATTGTCTGGACAACACTCTTCCTGGTGTCCTGGTTGGCATGGGTGGGAGGAGGACTGTAAGTTTCACAAATAGACTCTCAGCACTCAACACATATGGTTCCTCACAGGCATTCAACTGAATTCCATGAGATGAGAGCAATAAGCACCTCACCCACACCATGACCACAAAATTCCAGAGGAATCAACATACTGTGAGTGTGTATGGAGACACACATAAGTGACTGCTCAGACATGGACTAAGCCCAGTACACAGGCCTGACAAACTCCAACATTGGGAACTAAAGAGTATGTATGAAACTGTTATCGTACGTGGAGAACCCAAGCCCACCAGTGTCATCCCGGAGTGCCAGGTAACAGTCAATGTCTTTGAACATGTTAGGAGAACCAAACACAACATGCCCATTTATGCACATAGGTGGACATGTTGAACAATCCACATATTTTCACAATTGCATTGTTATCCAATAACATAGGCCAGCATCATGGATGAAGGAGGCCAATCTATCTTTATTAACTTATTGTTTGGTTTGGTCATCTATGTAATGGGTATGATTTGAGTTGCAGTGGACATTCACATCAATGACTGTGTTATTTTTGTACCCACAGGGTGAGCTGGTAACACCACCGGACAAAATGAGGACAGCCAGTCCCATACTCTGACCAACCAGGAGCTCTCTGGCAATGAAGACTCCCAACCATCCTCGGACAATGAGGACTAACCTGACCCATCAGGTTTGGGTCAGCCTAGAGCCCAGATTTGCCCTTTGTGAATACCAAAAGTCATAAAGTTAGGATTTTTTCTCAGTTAAACTTACATTTTGGACTTTAGTTAAACTTAAGACCAAAATGAATGTAAGTTTAACTGAGATAAAATCCTAACTTTATGGCTTTTGGTATTCACAAAAGGCATTTAGGAGTGGTAAAGTTAGGATACCTAACTTTATTACTCCTAAATGCCCTTCGTGAATACTGAAAGTCATAAAGTTAGGATTTTGTCTCAGATTACTTTTGTGAATCGGGCCCCTTGTCTTTAGGAGGCCAAACGTCTGCTCCACTATCTGCCTGGTCTGGCCATGGACTTCATTAAAGTGCACTTTTACTGGTGTGCCTCGGTTGCGCAATGGTGTCACTAATAGGCTTGGGCTGTGAACTCTACACACTATTGAACCATAGCGAAACAACTAATCCACGATTCTTGTTTTCGGCATTTCCTGTGCACTTACAATATTTTAGCACTTCACCTCTGTCGATAAACCCAAAGAAAAAATAAATCTAAGTACAGGTTCTCACTAACCATAATCAAACAGTAAAGTCTTCTCTAACGCATACCGGGCGCCCGTCTCCTTACCTCCAAGCTTATACCAGGGACCAACTTCTAACGTTCCATCTCTCCAGTTCACAAGGATCACGTCCACATTCGCGTGATGCGGAAGTAGATTTAAACACGGCAGTAAGAGCCGTAAACATAATAGAGGGACCACTTTTTGACTACGAAGAAAGACTAAGGCGTTAAGAGCCATAAACATAATAGAAGGACCACTTTTTGACTACGAAAGAAGACTAATAGTGCATAAACACGGATAACCGCGAATAACAATATCTAAGGTAATTACCAAGAATATATATATAATAATAAAAAACTCTTTATTTTTATAACTAATTCACCAAAATTCACCAGAATGAAAAATCACTTGCTATCACAAGATGTTACCGCCATAGTGGAGGGACCTCTTCTGAACAACTCTTCACTTTCCCTAGAATCCTTCTCAGGACCAAAGAAACAAAACTGCACATCAGCATAAACCTTTTCTACATGTTCCACACTACCATGAAAAAGTGCTCTATTTATTTTTAATAAACATAAAGCGGGAGTGCTCACACAATACAGCCTCCTACCTAAAGTTCTCATTGTTGAGTGGTATAACCTATATTGTGTTTTAAACTTTGCCTTGGAAAGATATGTAGGATTTTTCTTCCTCTTCAAAGCAAAGGCCTTATCAACCACTCTCTCAACTCGTACTTTCAGTTTCACTGCATCTCTCCTTCTTCTACACCTTTTTAAATCTAACAGTAAATTTACAAGGCTGTAACTATGCAAACCTTATAACATTTGTGCAGATCCCATGCAACAGATTTTAGGCACCCAGTTAACTTCTTTTCACCTGAGTTAAATATAGGCATTAGACCCCCTGATGAGACAGATAGGACAGATTCTTTGGCATGGAGAACGACAGAACCAGTAAAAGATGTATCTTTGGCTCTCATATACCAAATGATAATGACCCACAGAGAGGAAACACGGGCAGAGAGCCAGAGGACACAAAATGTCTTTTGTAAAATGGAAAACTCGGTTCGATGCATTGTCAAAACGTGTACAGAGTTTACTACAAGGATTACTGAAGCAGAAGCACGCATTTCATGTCTGGAGGCAGCACAAAAAACACTGACAGAGACTCTGCGTACAGGGAAGGATGACACGCTGTGGAAACTCACCGACTTAGAGAACAGGGCCCGGCAAAATAATTTGAGAGTCTTTCAAATTCCGTAGGGCCTGGAAGGACAGGATCCATGTAAATTCATTATTGAACAATTTACCCAGGTGTTCCCTGAACTATCCCATTGGGACTGGCAGAGAGAGGTGCAGAGGGCCTGGTCAAACTGCAGCCGTGATTATACCTAGGGCTATATTGATTTCACTTAATAATTTTTCGGCATGTGAAGCTGTATTTGATCTGGCACGGCCTGATAGAAAAAGAACTGGGAAGGGGGTTAAGTTCTTTGTCAGACCAGATTACTGTCATCAAACGGTAGAAAAGCTCTGGCAACTTCGCCAATTTATTGTACCATTTCAAGCTAAGGGAGCCCAAGCTTTTTTACTTAATCCAGCCAAACTGAAAATTGTTTATAAAGAAAATGCCAGGTTTTTACATCTGAGATCTTAGCGAAGGAATTTTTGCAATCTCTTAAAGAGACTAAGTAGATAGTTTGGTCAAAGGAGGCATTGGGTTGCACATTAGGATTAATAGTTTTATTTGTCAGAGTCTTTTCGGAGCCTATCTGTTTATGTTTTCCATCCTTTTCTGCTTATGATGTATTATACCCCCATGAGGATTACTATTTCATATACGCATAGGGGGGAAGAGAATAAGTAAGGAATTTTGGAATGTTTTTGTGCATGCTAGATGTTTTTCTCTTTCTCCTTTTCTTTCTTTTCCTATTTTGTGCTTAATCGGAGAAATTGTGGACTGGCTACTACACTTTGGGTATCACACGGGTGTGGGAGGCACTTTTGGGTGGTGGGAGCATGTCATCGCTATGACTAGAAGTCCTAAAGCCTCGCTGTAGGAGTAGGGTGGGGGTTGTGGGGGGTCCATGGGGGAAGAGTAGTAGTGGGGGCAAGGGGGATGGTGGGGGACAAAAGAAAATGATCCATAGCAGCAAAGAAAGGAGTAGAGGCTTGAGAACATTTATATATGGTCCTGAACAAACAATAATACTAATGTGGAATATATGGTGAAGATAGGCCTTCGAATATGTACACTGAATGTGTGTGGGTTAAATGACCATAATAAAAGGCAGAGGGTGGCTACAGAGCTACGGGTGATCCAGCCTGATGTAGTGTGTTTGCAGGAGATGCACATTCCTTGGGGGAAATGGAAGACTCTGTTAGAATTAGGCTATGTAGTATTAGTCACCTCATGGCAGTCAAATATGATTAGATGGGTGGCGATTTTAGAAAGACCTTCTATCCAAACAACTGGACGTATACTGGCTGATACGTATGGACGGTGGGCCATTGTGGAATGTAGGGTAGGTGAAGTAACATTTACACTATGTACAGTATAAGGCTCTAACTTTGACAAAGCCCCGCTATTGGAATATCTAAATGGCGAGCTTGCTACATGGCCCACCCCGCTATTTCTCTGTGGGGACTTGAATATAAATATGACTTATGAAGATGTCCAAAACCGTGGACAGAACTATAAAGGCAGGAAGCCCAGGGTATGCAAGGCCTTATGTCAACTGCTAACTGACCACGGGTTGATGGATGCCTGGAGTAATCTGCATAGACAAGACCCAGGATATACGTTCTATTACACCCACACAATAGGCTTGTACGTCTTGATTATTGTTTTTTATCTTCGCTATTATTTACAGGGCTTAAAATTTGTGTGTATCCAAGGGTGACATTGGATCATGCGCCAGTGGTAGCAGAAATCCCGGCACTTGGGCGGTGTGTAGTCCCGAGAGCTTTCACGTTTAATCGAAAGCATTTGCTGGATGAAGGCTTGGATAAAGGAGTTCTTTCAGATTAATCTGTACTCTGCGTCTTGGGGGGTTATTTGGGATACATTCAAAGCCGGGTTTAGAGGGGAAACTCAGAGCTATAGGTTTTATAAACATAAACTAGCTAAGCTGGCATTGCAGGTATTAAATAATGAACGTAAGACTGGCTAACGGACTAGCTGCAGGACATAATACTGCAGCATTACAGAATAACTTAGCTAGGTGTAAGGCTAAAATAAATTTGGAATGGAGTAAAGAAATTGCCATAAAATATCAAACTTTTAAAAATGAGTGCCATGAATATGGGGAGGCTACTGGACATTGTTTAGCCCAGAAATTATGCATTACGGAGGCTGAACAAAGAATAACTGTGATTAAAAATACTGCCGGGGTTATGGTGTTTGACCCTCAGGAAATCCTCAAAGTTTTAAATTTTTTTTAGACAGAACTGTATACAGGGCAGGACAATGGGTGTTCTTTGTTGGACCTCGGATTCCCATCCTCATTGTGGGGCCAATTGGATCAGGCGGATGCCGAGATGCTATATGAGCCTATTACGTTAGGGGAATTAGAACAAGCTATCAGTACTCTTGCAGTAGGGAAAGCTGCAGGACCGGATAAACTTCAGCTGGAAATTTATAAGACCTTTTTCCAAGACGTTAAATCTGATATGCTTTAGGTGTTTCAAACGGCACAAAAAGGGTAGGTACCGTGATCCTGGGCTGAGGCCAATATCTGTATTTTTAAGAATAAGGGGAAGCCGTCTGAGGTACCCGGGTCCTACCGTCCAATTTCCCTTCTTAATTGTAATGGTGAAATTTCTGCAAAAATCTTGGCTACACGGTTGGCAAAAGTTATATCACCCTTAGGATCCTTAAAACAACATGGTTTTATACCAGCAAGTGGGACGGGAGATCATGTGAGCAGAGAAGTGACCCTTTTTAATATAGCACAGGTAGAAGCAAGAGAATTAGGGCTGGTCTTAGTCGATGCTGAAAAAGCATTCGATCGTGTGTCTTGGAATTAAAAATTTGAGAACATTTGTGACAATAATTTTCAATTCACTTAAGGACTAAGGAGGCGAGGATTATGCTTCTCATTTCTTTACTAGAAGCTAACAGCAGCCAATAAAAAAACCCAGACAGAAAAAACATGTGATCAACCATAGAGTCCCAGGATATATAAGGTCCCTGCAGGAACATAGAGTCCTCTTTCTTTGTAAACATAACAGTTAAGTCCATTCACTACCTGCTCCTGAAGAATCACCGGCAGACAAGGACTTCACCAACCAAGAACTGAAAGCCCAACGGGGCTGCCTGCTCGAACTGGATCCCGGTCCAGATAATCCACTCTTGTGCAGACAAGGAACTGTATACCAGCTAACCATAGTTGAACCATAATCAGGCTTTACTTGCTATCAGCACCTGAAATAAAAGAAGAAAAAACCCGTAATGGCCATTCAAACCGTTTGGCAAATAACAACATTGCATAACCAGAACGAAGAAGGGTGGGAAACATTCAACTTATGCATAAAATTAGCATGATCAAGCAGATAACATGTCATAAAATGCATAACATCCTCTGGGTGGGATAATCCTCGCCTCCGTAGTCCTTAATAGAATTGAAAATTCTTGTCACGAATGTTCGCAAATTTTTAATTCTATGTCAGGACCATAGAGACGAAATTTTTAATCTAACTGTGATCGTAGAACGCTTCTGCTGAAGAGGCTTAAGTAAGTTGCATTGTTTTAACATAGGGTGGTTGTGGTTGGGTTGGGTTATCTTTTAAGGAATTTGTGATAATTCTGTGCCCACTCACCCGCACTATAAAATACAAAAGTTCAAGCACTCGCCATTTGCGAGATTCCTCACCTCAGAGACACCGTTTGGACGCCATTGTTGTTAGCGTTCTAGTAGCCTGCACTATTTAAATGCAGGACACGCAAGCGTGCAGCGCGCGCGTGCAGCGGGCGCGCCGGCGGCGCGCCGGAGGCGCGCCAGAGGCAAGCCCATCTGCGCCCGTCCGCGCCTCGGTCGCGCCTTGCGCCAGAAACACTGCACAAAATTGCGCTGACATACTATGCTATTCCAAAGATACCCTTCTCAAACTAGGGAACAGGTCACGGGAGGGACAGCGACAGGTATTGTCTTGTGGTTTAATCAACAGCAGGTCACTTATCAAACACCATCAAGATATTTACAACCTGCTGGAAGATTCAGACCTTGACTAGCTGTTCGTAACTGAGACTTGGATTCATGTAAACTCCTCAGTAGAACTCGGGCTAGCATGCCCCACTGGATATAAGATCATCCAGAAACCTCGTGTATCGGGGAGAGGGGGAGGAGTAGGGTTAATCTTTAAGGAACAGTGGGACTGTGCTATACTACCGATTGAAGCCATAGCAGGCTATGAAATTATGGGCTTCTCTATACAGGAGGCTAAGGGGAGAGTGCTGTCGGGTATGGTTTGCTATAGACCTCCGGGTTTGGACGCTAACCATCAGGCACTATTGGACACTATTGTCGCCTTGGCTTCCACAAACTCCAGAATGCTGCTCTTGGGAGACTTTAATCTTTGGGAAACAGGGAGCTCTGGAAATCACTTACAAGCCCTGAATTACACCTGTGAGAACTGTGGCCTCCACCAGCTTGTCCAACAATCTACACATGTAGGAGGCCACATACTTGATCTAGTCTTCGCCAAACCCTCTGAAACTGAAGTAATCAGTATTACTCCACTAAATTGGACTGACCACTATCTAATACAGTTCAGGATTAGCACACAAGAGGATAAACTGGCTGTGAACAGACAAGCCCACTTTAGGTGGGGAAGGGACTGGGCTAAACTCATCAAGAGAGGAGCATCCTCCTTTTTCCCACATTCTAACCTGTTTGACCCAAAAGCCACACCGGAAGAAAACTATACTAGATATAGTACATCCATCAACTTAGTACTGGAAGGCCACATACCTAAAAAAAACCTGAGAATGCGTAGTACTCCTTCGGCCCCCTGGTTCAGTGAGGAGCTAAAAGCGTTACGCCTAGTACGCAGACAGACTGAAAGAAGCTGGCGCAGACAGTACCTGGAAGCAGATAGAATAGCCTTAAAAATTATACAACTCCAATATACGGCAGCTATTAGGGAAGCTAAGGCGAAATTTTATGCCAATTCCATTCTGCAGGCACCCAATGGAACTAGGGCACTTTTCAACATCGTTAGAGACCTTAGTAACCCGGGCTGTCTGGCCAGTACTATCCAGCCATCACAAAACTTGTGCAACAAAATTGCTACTTTTTTTGTCGAGAAGGTCAACAATATCGTGGGTGGGTTCGATCAGAATGCTATAGAGCCCTCCACGATTAGCGTAGACACCAGGAGAGACACTACTTTGAGCCATTTCAACCCCCCTACGGAGGATTCTTTTCATGAGATAGCGCGGGAGATATCATCAGGATCACCCTTGGACCCCCTTCCTCATAAGATCTGGAAGGAGCTCGGACCCGCCCTATTCTCATATCTGTGGCAAATTTGTTGTCAATCCCTGAGTGAAGGTACCGTACCGAGCAGGTGGAAACAGGCAATGGTCACCCCACTATTGAAAAAACCCTCTCTTGATCCCTCATTGCCAGCTAATTTCCGCCCAATTTCCCTTTTGCCATTTCCAATTAAAATCTTGGAAAAATTAGTCAGCAAATCCCTGTCTAATTTTTTCGAAGAACATCTGATCTTGGACAGGGACCAGTTTGGCTTCCGGCCTGGGCACGGGACGGAAACTGCATTGATTACCGTTCTGGACAAACTTCGAATGCGTGCCGACAGTGGCTGCTCCTCTATGTTGGTACTGTTGGACATGTCGGCAGCATTCGACACGGTTAATCACTCAGTGCTGCTGGCAAGGTTAGAAGATATGGGGGTGACAGGTCGCGCCTTGGAATGGCTATGGTCATACTTGACGGATCATCAACAGGCAGTGACCCTAACGCCTTTTGTATCCTCCTGGACCCCGGTTCGCCATGGAGTACCCCAGGGCTCAGCTATCAGCCCTATACTCTTTAATGCCTATCTGAGACCCCTGATCCCTCTAATAAAATCTTACGGGATTGAGGTGGTTAATTATGCTGATGACATCCAGCTAATGTTCTCCTTGGAGGGAGAGCATGCATTGCCCATGAATTCTTTCCAGGCTTGCATGCGGAAAGTCTCAGACTGGCTGAGAGCCAATTCATTGCAGCTGAATGCCGGGAAAACGGAGTTACTGCACTGCTGCGCAGCTAGACTGCCTAAACATCTCTTGGGTGAGTTCCAGCTTTTGCCGGAAGACGCCCCGACACTGCCAGTAAAAACAGTCCGTAACCTGAGGGTTATGATGGACGAAGATCTCCAGCTGCAATCTCAGGCGAATAAGACCATAGGTACCTGTATTGCCTTATTAAGAGCTTTGCGTCAAATTCTCCCGCTCCTCCCTATTGAGACCAGATCTCTGGTGGTTCAGAGCGTGATCCTAAGCAGGCTGGACTACTGTAATTCACTGTTCCTGGGTGCCCCCCGGTACACTGTACAGGGACTGCAAAGAATACAGTCCGCCGCAGCCAAACTGGCCCTGGGAAGACAACGTGACTCCTCAACAACATTGGCACTGAGGGACCTTCATTGGCTCCCGATCAATAAAAGGATCGAGTTTAAATCATTGGTCATGGTGTATAGAGCCCTCCATAACATTGGTCCGCCTCCTCTGTGCGACAGATTCTCATGGTACGAACCAAAGAGACTTCTTCGGTCCACCAGCCAAATTTTGGCAGCGGTCGCCAGAGTAAAACACACAAAGACGGGAGGCAGGGCCTTCAGTACGGCGGCAGCCCGCCTTTGGAATCAAATCCCCCAAGAACTACGCCAAGCCAAATCATTGCTGAATTTTAGAAAAAATCTTAAAACATGGCTCTTTGGCAGAGATTAGAGTGTAACATTCTTGGCACAACGGCGAACGTTCCTACTGTCTCAGGTTTTTTATAGTCTCTTAGCGCCAGGATACCCGTAGGGTGACAGAAAGCGCTATAGAAGAATTTTATACAATACAATACAATACAAGGCTCTGATTCTGTTTGTTCAAAGCTTATCCACCACAACCGAAGCCACATCCACAATAGTTTTGTAATAAAACGCTTTAAAGGTATGTTCAGTAGACCAGTCAGCTGCGTTTATGATGTCTGACAGACTGACACCTGCTGAATATGCTTTTGAAGCCATAGCTCCACGGGCTGAATGAGTCCCAAACTTGGAAATATCAATTCCTGCTTCGCCCATAAGCCAACGCATCCATCGAGATAAGGTAGCCGGACCACGTCCACCGGGCAAAAAGGTTTCTGCAGAGCAATCAACAATTGGCCTTGCATATTAGTACGAAATTCTGCAGTACTTACCTCGTAATCTTTAAGGCATTGCACCACGCACAGCTGGGATTATTTGGAAAAGCTGGGTAAGTGACAGATGTTATGTTATGTTATGTTATTTATTCTTTTGTATAGCGCACGGCTACTCAAAAAGAGTGTCCCGGCGCTTTAGGAGAAGGAGTGCTGCAACATAATAACATAACAACGTTAGAAGAAGAGAAAAAGACCGAATGCCAGACAAATACATGCAAGAAAAACAGGCTACTGGGTGAACAGCCAGGTTTTAAGGCCTTTCCTAAACGCTAGTAGGCTGGTAGCTCCCCGCAGAGTGAGTGGCAGAGAGTTCCACAACTGTGGCGCCAGTAGTCCAAAAGAGCGGCCTCCCAGACGAGCTCTCTTCACACGCGGAACAACCGCCAAAAACAGGGATTCCGACCTCAAAGACCGGGTCGGATGATAGAAGACCAGTCTCTTTTGAAGGTACTTTGCTCCCACTGCGTGGAGAGCTTTGTAGGCCAGAGTCAAAGCCTTAAAAACAATCCGTTTCCGGATCGGGAGCCAATGCAAAATTTTCAACAGGCCCGATACACTGGCCCGTCTATTTAATCCGAAGATAGCTCTCGCAGCAGCGTTCTGCACCACTTGGAGCCGCTGCAGCAAATACTCCGGCAGCCCCAGGTAAAGAATGTTCGAATAATCCAACCTGGACCCGATCAAAGCCTGCACTGTCAGCTTCCTATGCTCCTCCGACAGCAGGGGAAGGAATCTCCGCAGCATCCTAAGGATGCCGAAGCAGATGCCCGACACCCCCAGGATCTGGGATTTCAATGTTAACCCCTTATCCATCTTGACCCCCAAGTTCTTGGCTACTTGGGAGGAGCAAGACAGGGGAAACATATTAATCGGCCACCAGGCCTGCCAGTCTGGCTCAGTGTCGCACCCAAAGAAGAGAACCTCAGATTTATCGGAATTGCACTTGAGGCTGTTCCGTTGGAACCATTGAAAAACAGCCCCAAGGCAATCCCGAATGCTCTCCCCATTAAAGTCTCCACCTCTCATACATGAGAAGAGGAGCTGAGTGTCGTCGGCATAGGATACGATCCGGGCCCCATACGACTCCACCAATGCCGCCAACGGGGTCATGAAGATGTTAAATAGGGTCGGGCTCAAGATAGAGCCCTGTGGGACCCCGACTCCCAGAGGCGGCATCACGGCGGAATCTGGCGAGGCCCAGACCGTTTGCCGGCGTCTGGCTAGAAAAGAGGAAAACCAGCCGAACACCGTCCCCCGCAGACCTATCTCAGAGAGTCTTGCGAGAAGGCCATCATGGGGGACGGTGTCGAACGCCGCCGACAGATGCAGTGTTACACTTAGTTCTTCTGGACAAAGTAAAGGTCACTCCTTCTGGGGAAAATGTACGCCCGCTAAGTCTAGTGCACGAACGTCAGAAACACATTTGCAAGAAACTAGACATAACAACATTGTTAATTTAGCCGAGAGTTGTTTACGAGACAAGAACTTATTGGAAGGCCAAGCTTCCAGAAATTTAAGGACAATGGAAACATCCCACAACTGAGAATATTTAGGACACAGAGGTTTCACCATCCTTACGCCTCTAAGTAATTTACACACCAATGGATGTTCACCTATGGGTTTGCCCTCCAAAGCAAATGCCATGATGATATGGCGGACCGAAAGTTGTTGACTGTTCTGTAAGCCAAACCTGAGGACGCAATAGAGGCCAGAAAATTAACAACTAAAGAGACGTGCTTTAGAGGGATCCACGTCCCGTTGAGAGCACCAATCACACCATCTCTTCCAAGAGGAAGAATATCTTGTGTGGGTGTTGGCCGACCAGGCCTCAGTGATAAATCTGTCAGCCTCACGCGAAAGGCCCAGGACTTTCCATCTGTCCCTGAAACCTGCCAGGCCACTAGAGGAAGTCTGCCCGATATCACCAATGGATGAGGATTCTGAAGAGGGTCCAGCAGTAGTTTCTCTATCCGAGGGAGAAGACCTGGGATTGCACAACTCATTTCCAGGATGACTGGGAACCATGCTTGTGCTCTCCGCAACGGAGTGATGAAGATGAGTTCCGCCCGATAAGCCCTTATTCGTGCTAGAACCCTGGGGATCATGAGAAACGGGGGAAATGCATAACACAGGGACGTCGGCCACTCCTGTAGGAATGCATCCGTGGCCAGGGCTTCTGGATCCGGCCTCCAACTGAAAAACTGGGGAACCTGTCTGTTGAGTCGGGATGCAGACAAATCTATCTGACAAGGACCCCAAAGACGGGTCAGGTTCTGAAATACTATAGGCAAAATCCTCCAATCGCTGGTGTCCTGCTGATGGCGAGAATGCCAATCTGCTACTTTGTTGCTGTAGCCCGGAAGATATTCCGCTACTACTGAGATTTTGTTCTGAAGACAGTAATGCCAAAAGTCTTTGGCAATCTCTGCTAACATCCGGTACCTGGTACCACCCAGTTTGTTGACATATCGAACCGCCGATACTTTGTCCATTCGAAGAAGGATACAACAATCTCTCTTCTGGGGCGAGAGACAGCGGATTGCAAAGGAACCAGCTAACAGTTCCAGGCAGTTGATATGCAAATGTAGTTCTTCTGGCGACCAACGACCACCCGTGGACAATTGGCCGCAACGGGCTCCCCAACCCCACCGGCTGGCATCTGATTCGATTATCACACCCGGGGCTGATCCGAATAGCGCTCGGCCGTTCCAGGCCTCCATGTGGTTTAACCACCAGTCCATCTCCAGCCTTGCCTCCTCTGAGAGAGGAATCTAATCTGAGTAACTGAGGCCTTTTCGGAGATGGCGGATCTTGAGCCGTTGAAGGGCCTGGTAGTGAAAGGGGCCCGGGAAGATCGCCTTGTGAAGTGTAGACCTCAGTTCCCGTTTGATGGCCCTGATTTTAGGCATTGGAAGCAGAAGCTGACAAGTCAAGGAGTTGACTAGGAAGGCCAGAAATTCGATGGATTGAGTCTGGGTTAGTACTGATTTTTGCGAGTTGACAATGAACCCCGAATTTTGCAACAGGCTGATTGTCCAATAGAGGTGTGTTTGAACTCCCCGAGCTCTGAGTGACTCTACCACTGGTCTCAGAAGCTTTGTGAACCGATGACAGGCCGAACGGGAGAACTTTATACTCGTAGCACACCTCGTTCCATACAAACTGAAGAAACCGCCGATGAGGGGGAAATATGGGAATGGACAAATACGCATCTTTCAGATCCAGCCAAACCATCCAGTCCCCTTCTTGGAGGAGATCACGTAGCAGATGGATACCTTCCATCTTGAAGTGTCTGTAAATAATCCATGACTTGAAATCTCTGAGGTTTAACACCAACCTGGACCCACCCCCTTTCTTCTCCACGAGGAAGACATTGCTCAGAAAACCATGAGGGTGAATTGTAGAAGCCACAATTGCGCCTTTCTGTAACAATGACTTAATTTCTGTTGAGATAAAGCTCTGATCTCGTTGGGAAAAAGACAGAGGGAGTGGGCGAACGTCCTGCGAAGGGGAATCGTACAGTTCTAGCTTGTACCCCTGTACTGTTTCCAACACCCACGCATCTTGCGAGATCTCGCGCCAGTTGCTGAGAAAACAACCCACTTTGCCCCCCAACATCACTTTGGAATAAGGAATCAGGCTCACCTGAGCTTCCGGCATCTTGTTGATTATTGGAGTTGCCACCAAATCTGCCACCTTTGCGGAACCTGTTCTGTGATCGTCAAGTGGGGTAGAAGGTGGAGGTATTAGAGTTGATGTCTTAATATCCTCCTCTTTGCTGGCCACGCCGGGCACCTTGATTGAACCCCCGGCCGAACGCGCACCCACGGAAGCCAAAAACCAGGCAGAAAGCCCGTTTGAGTGATCTCTGGGCTTTATCTAGCCTGCTGAAGGTAGCCACAAACTTAGTTAGCTCCTTTAAGAATGGTTGTCCAAACAGTAGACCCTGGGCCAGAGGACCCGATTCAGATGTGGACAATTCGGCCAGTTTGAGATCCAGTTTTAGGAGAATGGATCGGCGGCGCTCCGTCTAAAGTGCACAATTGGCATTGCCAAGTTGGCACACCGCCCTCTGGGCCCAGCCAATTAGCTCGTCAGGATCAATGGCGAAAGACGACTCTTTGGCCCTAAAGCCAAGCTCAAGAATTTTGGTCAGAGGACCAGCTATATCCAATAGTTTGCCCTGACAGGACTTCCAAGATCTGTCCAGGCCCTTTTTGGGGTCCTTAGAATATTTCTTTAGGTAGGTTAGCATCGAAAAGTCCACCTCTGGGGTTTCTGTTACTTTATCCGCCAGGTCAGGCCTAGGGCATTCCAACCGAAGTCTTGCCCGCACCTCTTTATCAAACGCCTGGCGCAGATGGGACTGGACATAATCCGCCACTAGTAGAGCGTTTCTGATCTGCCATTGATTTAGCCAATCTAGCAAAGTCTGCAGCATGGGGGTTCGCCCTTCCTTTACCCCCAGATCTAGCTCGGGATCCTGAAGAGGGAAGCCAGCCTTGTTGCTTGGCGTAGGTGCAGCGATTACGTTTCAGGGGAGCGATTGCCCTTACCAGCGCTGAATTCACTGAGTTTTGGACACCCGCGTCCAATGCCTCCACGAGGTCCTGTTCTATAGACCCAGGGGGCTCCTCTTCATAATAATAATAGTCCTCCTCGTAGTACTCAGACATTTTTAACACACAAGTGTGGAATCACCGACCCTGGAGAACTGCCTGTGACTGTGAGAAGTCAAACCAGGTAGGTACAAATTATGTAGAAGAGGTCAGGGGGAGTGGTAACCCCAGGCAAGCCCAGACTATTCACCAAGGGTGAGCAAAATATCAATTTAGGATGTGGAGGGAGGAAGGGCCTGCTGAATCCACTCTAGGCAAAGCCTATGCGCTATTGTGCAGCCCCACAGTGTGTAAGAAACAGTAGGGCGTCAGAGGAGCCAAAACGAGCCTTTTCGCGCTGTAAATAAACAAGCACGAGGGTCTGAAGCATAAAAATGCTGCTTTGGCGTTCACTCAATGCCCGCTATTGAATTAGTGATGCAAAAATGGCTGCCGCGCATGCGCGCTGGCCGAGGCTCGTAGTAATAGAAAGAGGACCGCGCGTCCCTCAGACACGCGTCCTCGCTCCTCGGGACTTCCCGCTCCACTAGCGAAACACAAGCGACGGGAGACAACCGGGCCGCGCTGGAAGCACGGAGATGCGGACTGAGCCCAAAGGCACCGCACAAGCGAAAGGTGAGCACACACCAGCACTTCAAATCCCCGCAAGGCAAATCAATATTCAGGGCCACACCGGCACAAAGCTAAAACCATTAGGCATAAGAATCGCCTCACAGCGAACACAAACACAAGCCTCAATTAATCAACAAATACAATCAGGCATGAGAATCTCTTCACAGCGATCGCAAATACAAGCAAACAACAGTTAAAACTGCTATATCAGACAACTCTTCCACAGTATGAGTAAAAGTAAAGTGCACTTAACTGCCTGCGGAGCAGCAAAGAAAGAGGACTCTATGTTCCTGCAGGGACCTTATATATCCTGGGACTCTATGGTTGATCACATGTTTTTTTTCTGTCTGTCTTTTCATTGGCTGCTGTGAGCTTCTAGTAAAGAAATGAGAAGCATAATCGGAGCCTCCGGTACTGACATAGAATTTTTTATGGAGGGGCCTACAACAAATGGGGTTTGGGCTGGGATATATTCAAGCTTTACAGGCCCTATATCACCTCCCCATGGCTAAAATGTGCTCAATGGGGCGCTTTTCTGAGACTATCGCGATTTCTAGAGGCATGCAATAAGGTTGCCCGTGCTCACCCCTTTTATTTGCGCTTTATATTAACCCCTTTATTATTATATTAGAACGAAGTAAAAAGATTATACCCTTTACTGTACGACAAGATCATTTTTGTGTACTGGCGTATGCCGATGACATTGTGATCGCTACCTCCAATCCAGGCCTTGCAGTAACTGAAATGGCCAAAACCCAAATCTTATGTACAAGTCAAATAATGGGTAACGATTCTAGAGTGGTTGATGAAGCCACATACCTGGGTATTAAGATATGTACTTCGGTAAAAGAGATTGTAGAGGTCAATTATGGCGATATTATTGGAGTAAAATGGTCACTTGAGAGGCGGGAGAAAATACATTTGTCAGTAGGCAGAGCCAATGTATTGAAGATGAATATTTTGCCTCGGGTTATATTTTTTAGGGCAGTGCCTATGGAGGTATCAGGTAAATATATTCAATATTTACAATCACTCTGTGCTAGGTATATGTAGGCTCCTGGGAAACCGTGAAGAGCTGCATGATATATGACCCTCTCTCGAGAAAGAGGAGGGTGGTCTGTACCTGATTTCGCTTTTTATTATTATACTTGTATTTTGGTTAATGCACGTATTTTGTTGACTGGGGAAGAGGTTAGCAATGTAGCTGAAGCCCCCTCAATCTACCAGATGATTCTGGGCCCTGAGATGAAGCATTTTTTGTTTAAGAGAATGGATGGCAGCTATTTTAAAAGAACCCGCTTTAAAGTGCTAAACGCTGTGTTCAAAGTTTGTAACACGGTTCAGAGAAGTTTTAAGTTTCCTGTACTCTCTGTTTATACACCTACGGATGTCACTGGATTGCTACCATCGATCTTCTGGGATCATGTGGCTGCCATCTGGAGGGACAAGGCCATTATCCGACTGGGCGATATGTATCAGGCGGATGGGAGTCTATATTCGTTCTTAGAGTTGGTGGATAAATATCACTTAGCTATAACCCAATTTTTTAAGTTTTTGCAATTAAGGGACTTTTTAGGAAAACATCCAATTTGTACTACAACTTTTAAAATTGTAGAAACCATTAGACGACAGGGAAATATTGGGTTAATCTACAAAATTTGTTAGAGGGAAGAACAGACGACTTGGAAAAGTATAATACTAAATGGGGAACCTGGCTGGGAAACCCCACAATCTCATCTACCTGATTCAGCTACAGCCTTCTCCTGACTGCTATTGTTCCTTCACATCAAAATGTTTATAGTGTGCAAAAAAGAGAGGTATTGACAGAGACTTGGGTTTGCCAAATGTGCAGATTACTTGGTTTGCCCAGAGAGGGGTGCAGTTTCATCAGTTGCTGGCTTTGGTTAAATTCATTTTGGATTCCAAAGCACCTCACCTTATGATTGTGTGCTGTGGTGACAATGACCAAGGCACATGGACAGGGGTAGGGCTGGAAATCCTAATTAAAGTAATCTTTGCAGATCGGATGTCGCTTTTCCCTCACACCATCATGGTATAATCTAATATATGCCAAAAACAGAAATGGAAGTGGTCAAATCAATTCTATCCAATTGTTTCTTATGCATATGTCACCCTAAGTGGGAAGGGCATGCCCAGATGTGGGTCCCGTGCTCACTACACCACTGGATCGAAGCTAGCCTGGCTGATGAAGGGTGATGCCTTGAAGCCGGTCCCAGGATGCATGTTTCCGGTCCTGGGAGGACCTGGCTTGGTAGTTCTGGCTGGATTGTTCCCACAAGGAACAGGGTCAAGACTAATTTGCATATGGCTGGGTCCAAACTGAGGTGGTGCGGTAAGTAAAAGAATGATTGATTTACAGCAGATCCTTGTGACTGGTGTGAATGTTTGCATTGTCCAGCATTCTATCCATCAATTGTTTCTTTTGCACAGATTGACAAATCCAGGAAACATGTCAATTAAACTGTTTCTGCATTCCTCAGAGACCATACAATGGGCTGTATCTATAACAACAACATGCGTTTTGACATGCGTGGAATTTATAGAAATGATTAAGTGCACTTTAAAGATGGCGGTAACAACCTGAAACTCTGCATCCTGTCTTAACTGTAGCAGTCAACACAGACCCTCTTGTATAGTACCCAAAAGTATTGTGATCTGTTTTACAACATTTTACGAAAGTTTTTTTTCTCTTAATTTTTGGGGATCTTTGCAACGACGTTGCGATCCCCGCAGATGCATCGGAAAACAAAAGCAGACATTCAATAGCCACAAACACATCCAAAAATATTATGTAAAAAGATCCATTCTGAACACTGCACTGCACACATTGCTATATGCATACTTCTTTCAAAGCATGTTTAAACTCATATATTTGTACTAATTTCTTTAAAAACCATCTTTCAGACCTATTTTGGGTTTTTGCGTTATTCGGGACGATGCGATGACGTTGTTAACCTCAACGATTCCGCCTTTGCCATATTGTGAAAACCCAGATAAGCACGCACATTACAGTATTCTACAAACTAAAGGTTTCTTACTGTACACTTCAAAGTCATATTTTTCTAGAACAACCCTCTCTAAAACCTATTTTCCGTTTTAGCGGTGAGGCCCGAGATGGCGATGATGTCGATCCCTGCGGTTACATCGCGAAACCAGAAAGCAAATGTAGAAATTCCATAGGCACCACGACATCCAAATATTGTAAGGAATTAATGAATTTTATCCATCAGAGTAGATAACTCACTATATAAATAACTCTATAAAAATATTTATCAGAATCTCAATATAGTATAATGTGTATTAATGATTTACTGACATATATATGTTTATTTTCACCAATATTCTCAACGATGTTGATAGTCCCGATGTCCCTGCGACAGTACACAGGGTTGCTGTGCTGGTGGTCGGGACTTTGTCGCCAACATCACTCGTGATTAAAAAAAATAATTTTGAACACATAACTTGGGTCACTAACACCTCCATTTCTCAAGCATGGGGTCATAGTATTTCCACCCTAACCCCTTATGTGGGCTTTTTCACAGATTTTCAGCCCCGGGAACAATTCCCAATAGGTAAAATAGTGGCCACAATTTTCTGTTCAGGTTGCTCAAGCCAATCAGAATATTCCCGTTTGCACGTGCATCCGTGATTTATGAACTTTTATTTCTCAAAACTACTCAACAGCACCGACATCTATCTCCCTGGCAAATTTGGTGTAAGTCCGTTTTGCGGCTCGGGCTGTAGAGGTGGCTAAAAGTTGCAATAGGAATTAACATTACAAACACAACCTTATTTTGCGCCCCAAATACTCGATTCCCACTGCACTGATCACCCCAAACTTTCCTAATCAATTGGACCAGCCATGACACTTTTTTTGGCAAAATGTAATCAACGCCAAAATTACAGCCAAGTCGAAACATGCTTTTACTATGGAAGCTAGGTCCTAACTATAACTATCTACTGGGGAGCGCCAGCAGGTAATATATATATATTGGCAGACATGATTTTATAGTTAGGACCTTGTTTCTTTTCAAAAAGCGTTTTTTCTTTTCCAATATGTTTGTCGCCGTTTGACGAATCTTCATGAAATATTCCAAACTAATAACCAGCTAAGGTCAGCTCCTGTCTTGAAATTTTCAGGGTGATTCGTCAAGCGTGGGGCCGAGAAAAAGGGGGTCCCAAAACGCATTTTCCCCATGTTATTTTCTATAACAATTTTGGAACAGTGAATTACATCAAATTCAGCAAAAAGGTAGCTCTTGGTTCCGAAAGCAAATTTCTTTTAAATGGTGTAAATTTGTTCAGTAGTTCCTGAGAAGTTAAAAAAATTAAAATTTCGATATCTGAGCACCGAGGAGGATTTGCGACTCCTCCCGAGCACAAGATTAAATCTGATTGGCTGCCAACATTCCAAACCAGAATGTGATGGCAGCCATGTTGTGACTCTGTAACTGAGTCACAAGAAAACAGTAAAAAAGATGAAAAACAAGAAAAGGGGACAGGGTAGAAACCCCCTGACCCCCTAGGCCAAATTCTCCCTGGATGAGCATATCCGGCCCAAAAAAAACAAGGTCTCCTGCACATTGTTTTATTAGCCCCCCGGTGGGCCAGGTCTCCGAGGCAATGCATAAATATATAGCAGGGGCCTTTGGGAGGCCCTGCAGCCCTGGGGAGCGCCACCTCCCAGGGGCAATGCTGTTTATATGCGGGTGGCATGCAGCCCCCCCCCACAGCCCCGGCAACTGCCACCTCCCCAGGGCTTTATTAAAATGAAAAGGCGTGGGGAGGCTTATGCCTCCTCCATGCAGTCCCAGGGGCCGCCACCTCCCCGGGGCTTTTATAATTAAACATGGGGGCACTCAGCCCCCGCAGCCCCAGGGACCGCCACCTTCCCGTGTGAGTGGCTTAACCTCACCGGGGCTAAAGTATTGAAATGCGGGGGGACTGCCACCTCCCCGGGCCTACTTTTAATAATAAAGTATTGGGGGCCTGAACCCCCCACACTGCCCCACAGACCACCACCTCCCTGGGGCACTCTTTATTAAAATGCGAGAGAGACATTGCCGACCATGGGGACTACCACCTTCCCAGGGTTAAATTAGTTGGGAGGGGAACCCTTGATGGCCCTGGGGACTGCCACCCCCCAGTGCCAGTTCCTGTAATGTCCTGGGGTGCCCACTCCCGGGTCATTTCCATTTGCTACGGCAGGCCAGGAGCATGGCTCCCGCCCTGCCATAGCAAACACTGCTTTGCTTCATTGAAGCGAGAGCAGGAAACTTGCTCTCACTTTAACCCCTTCCCTGCGGGGGTAATTCCCCCGTGCTGCAGGGGGATGGGGGGCCGTGGCGGTGCTGTGCTCGTGACAAGCTCAGCACGTCAAGTCTCACAGGGGAGTTGTGCTCATCACGAGCTGAGCTCGTCACGACCCCGCCCACTGATTAATTCTCCCGCACAGGCTGTGAATTAATTGCACGTGGGTGTGCCGCGACCGTAATGACGGGCTCAGCTCTTCATGAGCACTCAACAGGTTCACGAAGCAAAGCAGAAATCCTTTTGGGCAAGGGGAGCCGCTAACATGCAGCTCCCATTGCCCAAAAGCAATGGTGGCTCCTGCAGGAGGCGGGGAGACGGCAGGGACCATGGGGACATTGGGGCTCCCCCCATGGTCGCCAAATTGAGGGCCAGCCCCAGGGGATGGGGTCCCCAGGGCAAGAAGTGGCCTCTGGAGAGGGGCCACATGGCCCCCTCCTCAAAAATCCAGGCTGGCCAGGCCCCGCGGCCGGGGTCCCTGGGGCCAGAAGTGGCCCAGGGGAAGGGGGCCATGCAGTCCCCCTCCCGGAAAAAAAAAAAAGAGACCAGGCCCCAGGAGATGGGGTCCCCGGGGCCAGAAATGGCCAAGGGAGGGGGCCAAACAGCCCCCCTCCCTGGAACTATTATTATTTTTTTAAAGGAAGGCGGCCCTGGGGGATGGGGTCCCTGGGGCCATAATTGGCCTCAGGAGGGGTGCCACGAGGCCCCCTCCTCAAAAAAGCAGGTTGGCCAGGCCCCAGAAGCTGGGGTCCCCAGGGCCAGAAAAGGCCCTGGGAAGGGGCGCCACGTGGCCCCCCCTCCCGGGAAAAAAATCTAAAAAAAAAATAGGCTAGGACTCGGGATGAGGTCCAGAGGCCACTCCCGTTTAAAAAAAAAAAAAAAGAAAAATCCTATGGCCCTGGGGGATGGGGTCCTCAGAACCCAAACAATATTAAAAGACACTTCTAAAAAAAATGTTTTTAAAAAGAAAAGCCAGCATCTTGCCGGAGGCCCCGCCCCCTCCCTACACCACTCTACAAACCTGAGGACCTCAGGACACAAGTGGACTTCATCCCCCGAGCAGCAGTGCTCCAGGAGGTGTGTTTGCAGAGTGGTGTTAAAAGGGGGCATGGCCTCGGACCACTCTCAGCAATCTAGTTGTGTGGGGCTTACTGGAGGTACCTGGTGGGCTAGTTGGCCCCCAAGGACCCTAAGGAGGCAAGGGGACTTCATCTCCCGAACACAAGCATGCCAGGAGGCGCGTTTGCAGAGTGGAGGACAAAGGGGGTGTGGCATGTGCCCACCTATCAGCAATCCCTCTCTCTGGGGCATACTGGAGGTATCAGGTAGGCTAGTTGCCCCTAAGGACCCCCAGCAGTCAAGGGGACTTTAATCCCCATCCAAGAGCGTGCCAGGGAGTGCATTTGCAGAATTGTGGGGAAAGGGGGTGTGGCCTGCTATTACAATTTAGCAATCCCACTGTGAGGGACTTACTGGAGGTAATAGGAGGGGTAGTTAAGCCCAAAGGATTTCCTTGGTGGCTAACTACCTCTCCTATTACCTCCACACAATGGGATTGCTAAGAGGCCTTCTAAGGCCCCACAACTCCTTTTTCCACCACTCTGCAAACGCACCTCCTGGCACAGTACTGATTGGGGGATGAAGTCCACTTTACTCCTGAGGGACTTTGGGGGCAAAGAAGCCCTCCTGGTACCTCCTGTAAGTCCTAAGCAGCAAAAATCCTGAGCGCTGGTCGGAGGCCCAGCCCCTTTCTGCACCACTCTGCAAACACGACACGCCACACGGCCCCCCTCCCGGGAAAAAAATCTAAAAAAAAAAAAAAAAGGCTAGGACTCGGGATGAGGTCCAGAGGCCACTTCCCGTTTAAAAGAAAAAAAAGAAAAATCCTATGGCCCTGGGGGATGGGGTCCCCAGAACCCAAACAATATTAAAAGACACTTATAAAAATATTTTTTTTTAAAGAAAAGCCAGCATCTTGCCGGAGGCCCCGCCCCCTCCCTACACCACTCTACAAACCTGAGGACCTCAGGACACAAGTGGACTTCATCCCCCGAGCAGCAGTGCTCCAGGAGGTGTGTTTGCAGAGTGGTGTTAAAAGGGGGCATGGACTCGGACCACTCTCAGCAATCTAGTTGTGTGGGGCTTACTGGAGGTACCTGGTGGGCTAGTTGGCCCCCGAGGACCCTAAGGAGGCAAGGGGACTTCATCTCCCAAACACGAGAACGCCAGGAGGCACGTTTGCAGAGTGGTGGACAAAGGGGGTGTGGCATGTGCCCACCTATCAGCAATCCCTCTATCTGGGGCATACTGGAGGTATCAGGTAGGCTAGTTGGCTCCTAAGGACCCCCAGCAGTGAAGGGGACTTTAATCCCCATCCAAGAGCGTGCCAGGGAGTGCATTTGCAGAGTGGTGGGGAAAGGGTGTGTGGCCTGCTATTACGACTTAGCAATCCCACTGTGAGGGACTTACTGGAGGTAATAGGAGGGGTAGTTAAGCCCAAAAAATTTCCTTGGTGGCTAACTACCTCTCCTATTACCTCCACACAGTGGGATTGCTAAGAGGTCTTCTAAGGCCCCGCCACTCCTTGTTCCATCACTCTGCAAACGCACCTCCTGGCACAGTACTGGTTGGGGGATGAAGTCCACTTTACTACTGAGGGACTTTGGGGGCAAAGAAGCCCTCCTGGTACCTCCTGTAAGTCCTAAGCGGCAGAAATCCTGAGCGCTGGTTGGAGGCCCAGCCCCTTACCGCATC
The DNA here is from genome assembly GCF_964204655.1 of Triturus cristatus. Lineage (NCBI taxonomy): Eukaryota > Metazoa > Chordata > Amphibia > Caudata > Salamandridae > Triturus > Triturus cristatus. Next base: position 553,582,410 of record NC_140591.1, on the reverse strand, counting down.
ACTCTGCAAACACGACTACCAGTTAAAAAAGCATTTGTAATGTAATAGGTCTAGCATGTGCGAGAGTTTAAGCTATTGGCGTCGTACATGTAAAAGATTTTTACTAATTTTTTGGGTGTAGAGTGGATGTACATTGTGTGAAGTCGAATTATGTGGTATGTTGTGTAGTGAAATTATGTGAATAGAAAGTATGTGGTATTTAGTGTATAGGAATTATGTGGAGTGGTATTATGTGTGTTTGGAGAGTAATTATGTGGTGTTGTAGTCTGTGTTGTAGAGGGTTAACCCCAGGTTTAGTCTTCTTCCTTTTCATAGAATTTAAACTATAAACTCAATAAGACACAAAAAACAGAAGGAACCACTGAGGAGAACTTCTGGACCTAGTCAGATGTATGAGCAGGGACACTGAAATGATGTGACTGTTCGGCTGCACTAATTTTCACATAATTAAACATTTTCCACATTTGCCATGTGTTCCATCATCTGCTGCCTAATGTGCAGATTAGAACAAAAAAAGCCTTATTTCTAGCTCAAACGGATCAAATGTTACCAAAAATGCAGCGTCAAGTGTTACAGCGTGGTGGAAGGCCCTTTGCAAAGCTGGAAAAGTCACGTGTTACTTATTAAAAAATGTGGGTGTTAAACTGGTACTAATGGTGCACAAACCTCTCTTCTTTCTGTGCCTCTCTTGCCTCTTTCTGCATTTCTCTTGCTTCTTTCTGTACCTTCCTTCCTCTTTCTGCACCTCACTGTCTTCTTGCTGCACTTCACTTGCCTCTTTCTGCAACTCTGTTGCTTTTTTCTGCTGATTGCTTGCCTCTTTCTGTACCTCTCTTGCCTCTTTCTGCACATCTCTTGCTTTTTTTGCAGATCTCTTACCTCTTTCTGCACCTCTTTTGCCTCTTTCTGCACCTCTCTTGCCTCTTTCTGCACTGCACGTACCTCTTTCTGCACTTCACTCTCTTCGTACTGCACCTCTCTAGCCTCTTTCTACACTTCTCGAGCCTCTTTCTGCACCTCTCTTGCCTCTTTCTGCACCTCAAGTGCCTCTTTCTTTATTTCTCCTGCCTCTTTCAGTACCACTCTTGCCTCTTTCTGCACCTCTCTTGCCTCTTTCATAACCACTCTTTCTTTTTTCTGCACCTTTGTTGCAAATGTATGCATCCCTCTTGCCTCTTTCAGCACCACTCTTCTGTCTTTCTGCATCTCTCTTGCCTCTGTCTGCACACCTGTTCTCTCTTGCCTCTTTCCGCACACTTTTTGTCGGTTTCTGCAACTCTTTTGCCTCTTTCTGCAGTTCTTTTGCCTCCTTCTGCACCTCTGTTGCTTCTTTCTGTACTTGTCTTGCCTCTTTCTGCACCCCTCTAGCCTCTTTCTGTACCTCTGTTGGTTCTTTCTGTACTGCTCTTGCTTCTTTCTGCACCTCTTTTGCAAATATCTATATCCCTCTTGCTTCTTTCTACACCTCTGTTCCCTCTTTCTGCTTCTTTCTTGCCTATTTTTGCACCTCTCTTGCCTTTCTGCACCTCTCTTGCTTCTTTCTATACTTCTCTCGCCTCTTTCTATACCCCTCTTACCTCTTTCAGCACCTCTGTTGCTTCTTTCTGCACCCCTCTTGCCTCTTTCTGTACCCCTCTTGCATCTCTGTGCACCTCTCCATCCTCTTTCTGCACCTCTTTTGCCTTTTTCTGCACTTCTCTTGCTTCTTTCTGCACCCCTCTTGCGTCTTTCTCTACCTCTCTTGCCTCTTTCAGCACCTCCGATGCTTCTTTCTGCGCTTTTCTCACTCTTTCTGCACATGTCCTACCTCTGTAGGCATAGTTAGAAATTAGTATTTAAAAATCTTTGAAATTCACTGAAAACACTAGGGGTTTCGGGGACGTTATAGTTAGAAATTGAAGAACATACATTAGATGGCACATTCCCACAACAATATCAGCTGAGTATATCCATGTGTTATGCGTAATGATGATGATCTCTGTGTGGTATGTCATATATTTGAACAGTGGGAGAAGGGTTTAACCAAATGAGGACAAATCAATTCAAGAGAGGGTAGGGGAAATTCCCGTGACATGTTGCTGTGAGGTACTACAGGACCGTCGACAGGAGCGGTGTTGCCTGTGATCCTGTGTGCCTGTTGCACCCCGGGCTGCTGGTCCCCGAACCCGTCATGCTTGCCCCAGGCCTCACTGCTCACCTGCCAACACCGACGTGTGTCAAAGAGAGCCCACCACGTGCCGGCGCAAGCTCCAAGCCCGAGGCATGTGACCTTGGCAGCCTCCTCGGACCATCATGGCCTCCGCAACACAGGCCTGCTTTACTCTGATCAAACCAGGTTTCTATTTATTTATTATTTTTTCCATTTTTCAGAATTTAAAGTGTCATCAGGAGATGCTAGCTAACCTCCTTCCAATGGGCGTCTGCAGAGCACAGCGACAACAAGAGACCAAATTAAGCTCATTCCAGACATTTTCTAGAAGGGGCCACACTCATCATTTTGCCTGGCAAAGGAACTGCAAGTACTTTTCCAAAGACAGTACTCAGACCTTGTCAAACAAAATAATACCCACACAACGCAGCTTGCTGAGTCAAGGCACCCTTACCTCCACAAACAGAGCACAGTCGCTACTCTCTCAAACAAGCATTTCACAAGCATTACCACCGACGTTGGTCCACAGACCTCATAGCACCCAAACACAACAATCAAACCACAAGTCAGCCTGGAAACTGCATCAGAACAAAACAGTCCAAAGACTGCACCAAGACAAGAAGACAGTCCGGAGACTGTACCAGGTTCAAGAAGACAGTCCGAAGACTGGACCAAGTTCAAGAAGACAGGCTCTAGCCCCAGACCTTTTCAGGAATGGTCCAAATGTCCAGTTGCCCTGGCAGAATGTTTGCAAACAGTCCCAGGCCTTTTAAAAAATAGGCCAAATTTCCAGTTGGCCTGGTAGATGGTTCACAAACACTCTGGGGCATATTTTCAAGGAGCTATCGCCGAGTTATCGGCACTTAATCGTAGCCAAAGTAGCGATAAATCTTTCGCCCCATTCACAAGCTGGTGCTAACAGCAGATAACACCAATTTCCGTGCGAAAGCATCCGCAAAAACATCGCCACAGATGACCCTGGCAACTATCGCTAATGAGATGCAGAGTAGGCATTCCCGAGCAAATAACCTCGACAACACCACACCTCAACATTCTCAACGACAAACCAGATTGGCGATAAGAACACAAAACATAAGGTGCATTAACAATAGGAAATTAACACGTGCTCTGACCTGGTGTAAAGTTGGACGACAACCGGCACCAGTCAAGGAAGCCCAGCCCAGAGCCACACATGAAGAACAACAGATGCCATGGAGTCACTCACCATGCATCCCGGAGCCCCGAGAGGACAACAACACCCACCGCAACCACCTCCAGGACCGCCACCCCCCCAGATCACCACAGATGCAGCTGAGACAAAAACAACGGACCTTCAGGAAATGCACCAGCCTCACAGACCCAACACCAGACTATGTCAATGCCCACTACAGGCCCAAGAGGACAACCATCCTCCGCATCCTGAACATCATTGCTCATAGGCTGATGGTACCAAAACAGCGGAGAACCAACATCCCTACGTAGACAAAGCTGCTGGCTGTGCTGCACATGTTGGCCTCTGGTACCTCCCAACAAACAACCGCCAGAGTCGGAGGAGTCTCACAGCCAGCCCCATCCAAGTTCCTCACACCTGTCCTGGATGCCATCATCGGCTTGGTACCCCAGTACCAATACATCCCCCACAATGCACAGGAACAGCTGGGGAGCAAGCAAGGACTATATGCCATAGCTGGATTCCCGCACGTGTTGGGGGCAATCGACTGCACACATGTCCTACTTGTGCCCCCTGCCGACACTGCACACAATTACTGCAACAGAAAGCACACGCATTCCATCAATATGCAGGCAATAGTGGACCACCGGGAACTCTTCACCAATGTCGTCACCAACTACCCAGGCAGTATGCAAGAGGCCTTCGTCTTCTGACAGTCCAACATCAACCAACACTTCCAGGATGGCACCTATGGGAATGCACTGCTCGTTGGCAAGTACCAAATGAACACACCTCACACCTCAACTCCACAATCATGCAACTCACAACTCTGGCAATACACATGTCACAAAATCACATACAACATGCTAAATGACATGCACACCCACCAGACACGACAGAACAACTTACTGTGGCAACCTTGGTGAACCATGTACATGAGCCATCAACGGCATGGCATCTCAGCCACACAATAGCAGAATTTGGGGAGAGGTGGGAGCCAGGCATGTGCGAAGAAGGCAAGTGACCCATGAATGAGAATGTACACAATGCCAAGTGTGGCGGAGATGTGCTGGACAGACTGCAGTATGCAGACTACAGATATATCCATGTCTACATGCACTGCTGGTGTTTGGAGTGAAGTGGACAGTGGACGCAACCATGTGACCTCAGCCAGTGGGTAAGATCACGGAAATGGAGCTTGCGAATTACCCCCCTGTAAGCGTTTACGGAGTGGGCTGGCCTGGCGTACGCCAGGCCAGCGTAGGGGTGTGAATAAAAAGCATGGTGCTCTGGGCGTGGTTCTCTCCTGGAATGCCCAACGTGCCTGCCAGGGCGGCGCCCCCACCCCGCCACGAGGCTGACACCGTCGACAGGAGCGGTGTTGCCTGCGATCCTGTGTGCCTGTTGCACCCCGGGCTGCTGGTCCCCCAACCCGTTATGCTTGCCCCAGGCCTCACTGCTCACCTGCCAACACCGACGTGTGTCAAAGAGAGCCCACCACGTGCCGGCGCAAGCTCCAAGCCCGAGGCATGTGACCTTGGCAGCCTCCTCGGACCATCATGGCCTCCGTAACACAGGCCTGCTTTACTCTGTTCTCATTGACATACTCTACCGCAGCCCCCAGCCTACACTACGGTCAAGTAGGTCACACATTTGGAACAAAGTCTTGATTTCTGCATGGCAGAGGTCATATCATTGTACGCAAGGAGAGGAGTAAGAGAAAGATGCGGTTCAGTCCGGAGGTAAAAAGGATCATCGTTACGGAGGTGAACGAACACTGCCGACAACTGCTCTGGTGTCACTAACTCTGTGCATCGCGGGCCAACAACACGTGGCTGTGGGCCCCTGCTGACCGCTGCCTCTGGCCTACACTGCGGTGGAGTAGGTCACACATTTGGAACTGAGTCTTGATTATGCAATGGCAGAGTACACACTTTATGGTAGATTTTATGTTACTGTACTCCCTTCGATGTGGTGCCAGCAACTCTGTGCATAGCTTCCCAGTGACACGTGTCTGTGGCCTATGCAGACCGCTGCCTTCGGCATACACTGCGGTCGAGTAGGTCACACATTGGGAACTCAGTCATGAATTATTTATGGCAGACTTGATGTCATTGAACTGGCCTCATCGCAGATTGAATCCCCTTTTATCTCCAGTGCCACTAAATCTGTTAACTGACATCCATGGACACTTTCTGGTTGAACTTTGGTGGTGACTGAGTCTATGGACTGGGGGTTGTCTTCATCATCATGTCGGTGATACTGACTTTGTGGCAAAAATGAGGCTGTATCATTACACTCCTCCATTTGCCGCTTCCGGCTGGCTTCTGCCCTCTGCATCATGCCCTGGAGGACACCTTCCACTGTCCCACACAAACCTCCGCTACATTCACCTTGGACATCGACGAGGACCCGCTCAGCACTTTATGTGCCCCAATCTCACTGTACTGCAAGTCACCGTCCCACGGCGGTATACCCGGGGCCACTGACTCTGTGCTGCTCAAGTCATTGAGCATTCTGCTTTCATGTTGGGTGAACACTGTACTTTCTCCGGCTATCACCATGATGCTTCATAGTTGTTTCTGTTATGCTGGTGTTTTCTGTTTCCACTTTAATTGTGATCCCTGTTTATGTTGTTGCCAGCACCAACGACTCCATGAGGGCTGGCTAACACTCACCAAACACACACATCCAGTACATGCGTCACTGTACATGTGACCATGCCAACAAAGGTGTCGCGCACACATGCCCTTAGCCAGTTCAATGAACTAGCTGTGTGTGTCCATGAGCTCATGATGTATGCATTAGGGCCATGGGCCCTACAACATTACAATGTGCCATGTACAGCGGACGCAGCCATGTCACCGCAGGGCAGCGGATGAGACATTGCACATGAAGCTTTGTCGTCCCCCACTTAATATGTGAAAGGAGTTTACTGGGCCGGCGTACGCCAGTCCAGCGTGGGGGTGTGGATGCTCTGGGTATGGTTCAGTACTTGAAAATGTGCAAAGGCATGTGTCTCTGTCACAGTGTGGGTCTCCGTTGGGGAGTGTAGGTGGTCCCTGATGGGACTTAGACACCCAAGTATGTGATCTTGTTCGGCATCCATGAGGTTGTACTCCACCCGCACATGTTCGGCCACCCCCTTCTGGCAGTCTGACACCTGGCATTGCAATGCGATGTGTGCTTTGGTGGGCTGCTGGGAGCAAGCCGGGGTGGTAGGTGCATCCAGCTGTGTTTTCTGGCAAGGGGGTGGGGTATCCACGATGCAGCGGTGCTGCCCTGCTCCTGGAGGTCGATTGCCTAAGATGTCCATGAACTATTGTAGGGCATCAGTGTCGAAAGTGTGGAGGTCCTCTTCAGCATCACTGTAGAGTTGTCTGGTCTGCTCTGCTGGAGGTGTTGTGTGTCCCTCTGCAATGTGAAGGGGAGATGCTTGTTGACATTGTGTTGGCATGTATGTTGACGCATTGTTCAAGTTTACGTACAAACTGCATGGCAATGTACATTGTGACTGTTTGGGAGGGGTGGACTATTTATTGCAGGATAGTGGACATTTGGACAACATGACGTAGGTGAGGTTGTACATGTACATTTTCATCTCACAGTTTCCTGCTATGTCAGATGTGATTGGCCATTTTCTATGCACAGGTGGACCCAGTTGTGTCCTCTGTTCTGCCATGTGTGTGTTGCACTGTGTTCCACATTGTCGTCCATGTGGATGTGCTGTCATTGCTATGTGTGTGTGCTGCATTGTGGGAGAGTCAGACCTGCAGCTGTGATTTTTCTGCCCCTTATCCCTTGGAGGCGGTGTGCCTTTGGCTTTTGTGCTTTTAAGTGCTTTGATGTTGGCGACTTGGCTAATTTGTGCTCTTGGACGATTTTTGTTCTCTTGTGCATTATTTGTCTGCAGATGTATTGTTGACTTCAGTGGTTCTGTGTGCACGTGGATGTGTCAGAGTGTGACCTGCTCCTTTCTGGATGTGGTCCACACTCAGCCACCTCAGTGTTGTGGCGTGTACAATATCATGGTGATTGGACTCCAGCCATGCTGCCCGTCATGTGGTGTCACTTGCATTGTCAGTGTGGCTCTCACATATGCATCTTTGCTGTGTTTCGCACAGGTGCATGTGTGTGTTGTGGAATTGGCGATGTGTGGGGTGTGACCACTTTGGGCACATGGTGGACGGGGGCCTACTTGATGTTTGTATATGTGCTGCAGTGTGCAACAGTGATCAGGGACATGACCCAGGGTCATTGTGGGTGTGCAATGTGCTGCACGTCGTTGTGCATGTGTGCCTTTGTGCTCATCCCCCAGTCCCTGTTCGTTACTCACCCTGTTGATGTTGTTTCAGGTCATGTCGAGCAGTGTCCAGACTCCCGACTCCTTGCACCATCTCCACACTGATGACTGTGGCCACCAGTTGCTCCAGCTCCTCCTGTGGCGCAGGTCTCTCACCTCCATCCGCCATTGATGCCGTCCTGATGGCAGCGGGTTTCTTCTTGATTTGACTGTTCACATTGTGCCAGTGTATCTTGGCCTCCTCTGCACTCTGGCTGCATTCACAATGGAATGCCATTTTTCCGTCTGTGTTGCCAATAAATGACAGGGTGGAGGTGACGCACAGTTGTTGAAAGTGCTCTGTCACCTCCGTGATGATGATCCGGTTGTCATGCGGAATGTACCCTGTCTTCCTCTTCCTCTTCTCCTTGGCCTTCCCCGAACCCTAGGTTCCTTGCTGGTGGTGTGTGGGGCTTCTGGGGTTCGCGTTGACCTGGGCACTCGTTCTGGGTGCATCCATATTGCTACGCAGTTTATTTTGTTTATGGTGTGTTTTTCTGGTTCAGCTTTTATAGTGCATTTTTCCGCATAATGCTTTGGATTTGCAGGCCTGTCGCTGGTTATCACTGATTTTTGTATCGCAGTTGGCCTCATCGCAACTTTATACGCGTTTCACATTTTTGCGGCGTTGCATTGATTTTAACGCAGTCATTTGACGCGTTATCGTGGGACTATCGCTTGGTGCCGCCAGGTTGGGACTACTACGTTAACACGGCGTTGTTTTCCCGTGATAGACTGCGATATGCAAAGTTGCGTTAAGCTAAACTTGCGGTGGTTATCACACATTCCTGAGAATATCCTCCTCTGTGTCTTTAAAAGGAGTCCGCAAACCCACCAAGTTCAAACCAAGACTGTCCCAAAGACCATACCAAGACACAGCCCATCGGCTTGTGTCGGGCAAGCCAGGTAGTCCGAAAACTGTCCCAAGACAGTCCGAAGACTGTACCAAGACACAGCCCGCAGGCCCGTGCCATTCATGAATGGTGCCATTTTTCCAATAATCAAATCAATCACCTGGTGCACACAGGTCGAGTCAATTATTCTCCACTGCTGACTCTTCGGACCAAACGGTCAACTCCAAGCTTTCGCCTTTTCAGGACCCCCAGCGGGTGACCACTAGACAAGTAGACACCTGATCAGCCGGGTGGGGCAGCTGCGAGAAGCTTGGTCATGTGGGGTACTCCGATCCGCCCGACTGACCAGACGAAACCCTGACCCTGCAACCCATTGGTGGGTGAGTCGGGTCACCTTGTGGGGTCCCTGTTTGGGCGCCAACTGAAGGAAGTTGCCCTCAAGGGCCACTTGGGTTACTTACAACCACCTGCTATGCCTTCCCAAGAATGAAGAGCCGGTCAGACAGTAGAGAATACAAATATACATTTATTAGCAATACTCTGCAGAGCTGTCCAATCTGACCTGCACCCTATGATGTCTGCCGAAGGACTGACCCCCAACAGTCCACAGTGAGTAATAATTCCTCCCAAGAAGCCTCTAGCCACGCCCACAATGGAAAACTACTGGCCTAAGCCGAACAAGAACAAAGGTGCAGAGTAGGATGATCTACCACCTGCCAGATGGGTACGTGTTATCTACAATTCAAGACTACGATGCTGGGTCTCAGCGTCTCCTAACGTGGGAGCAGAAACTTCGCACTTGGATAGGTATGTGAGGTAAGAATGGCCTATTCGTTAGTGAGTGAGGAAGCAACCTTGAACAGAAGAGAAAAAAATAACAAAGTACAGTGTTCTGCTGAGGCAAGCAAAACTGAATAATGAGGCCCAGTGTGGGCACAGCCTAAGCAGTCTAATAGGGATTACAAAATAGAAAAGGGAGTCACACTCGCTAACTGACTTTGCACATTACGGGGATAACTCAGTGGGTTACATAACGTGAATACAAATGGCGTATATTTAGCCACACACTGCTAACCTAATATAGCATGAAACAAGTGCATTGCGGGAATGGTAATTTCAAACATAACACTCTGCAGGGCCACACATTCTGCCCTTGCCCAGTTAAGTAAAGAGTGGTGCCAGGCCCTTACATGCGGAGCCTCGGGTAGTTTCCACTGTTTGGTGATCAGTTGCTTCGCTGTGACTAAGCCGAGGTCTAGAAAACTGGAGGTGACCCTATTGTTCCTGCCCCTCTTCAAGAGGTGTAAGATGTATACCTCCCAGTGAAAAGGATGTCACACTCTGTGCAACTGGCCAAGGTGGCCACTAATTCAGCCCAGTAGTCTCCCAGGGTGGGGCAATGCCATAGCATGTACAGCAGATCAGCAATGGGTTAACACAGGAACATCCTAAGGATTTTGGGGGCCCTGGGTCAAACATATTTTGGGGACCCCTGTTCAGAACGGCTCTGACTTTATGATCCAATTTCAGCTTTTTCATGCCCTTGTTGGTCAGGTCACCAAGGCCGGACTGTCCGTAGCTGACACCAAGCATTTTCCCTGGTGGGCCAGAAGGATGGAGACGGTTTTGGACCGGTGGGGGCATTTTTGGTACTGGGGGGCGGTTTTGCAGCTACGCTGCAATTTTGGCCCCCTGTAACAAAAGCGCAGCAGCAGTGTCCACCCTCCCTGTTCACCTCCCCATCCCACCCTCTGACATAATTGCCAGGGCTGGTTTGTGTCCCCAGCCTGGCCCTGCAGGCCACTGACACTGCAGAGGTACACTCGTCCAAATTCTAAATGTGTACTGTTACCATCTAATATTGAGGGATAGGGATTTATCTTTTGAATATTGTAATAAAGCAGCGCTCACTAATATTATTGCAAATAATCTCTGCAGCCCACTGGCATTTCTAATATGTGAGGTCCTGTTTTTATCTAAAAAGGACTTTTTTTTATGGATGTTGCATGGTATTAAAAAACAAACAAACACATTTTGCTTCAAAATATCTGTTGCAAACTGCCACACATTACCATATTAACAATACATTAAATCAAAATGGTATTTAAAACAATCTATATTTAAAAATCATTCAAGGTCATCAGGGCAGGACTGTGTGGAGAACAGAACCAGATCCTTCAGGGGGGGCCTGTAAGGCTGGGGCCCTGGGCCAGAGCCCACTTTGCTCATGCCTTAAAACGTCTCTGAGTTAACAACACCTAGGTCAGATTGAGTCAGTGCAGTGAAAGCACTTATTAATCTGGGCAGGAGTGAGGTATGCCCTGTGCAGGATAAAAAACTGAATCTGGCAGAAGCATTGGTTATGAGGGAAGCATGTAGCACCCTCCAACACATCTGACCATTCCTTGTCCAAAAGCGCCCGCCCCAATTCATCCTCCCAATGTTGTTTCAAGGGGGCCAGTGAGATCACCGCATGCTGGCAGAGGGACGATGCAAACCAACAGATCAGGTGTCCTTCTTTCCCCATTATATGTAAATATTAGATCATGCAGTGTTTAGGAGGTTCCGTGGTCAGGTTACCCCACCTGGATGAGAGTGTAGCTATGAGCGCACAGTGTAGCAAGAAGCTTCTCGGGTGAAGGCCCTCCTCCGAGATGAGCTCAGTGCATGGGATGAGGGTGCCCTTCATGAAACAGGTCCCCTATGTCATGGATACCCGCTGTGTCCTAATTGCGTAGCTCTGCTGCCATGGTAGGTGAACGTCCCCTAGATATCCCAAGTATGGGATAGTTGGGGTGTATGGTGTGGAGTTGCAGGTGATAAATAGGCTTCTGCAGTAGCCTTTGTAGGCTATGAAGAGTAATATGAAATCTATCTTTTTGGGTTTTGCACTGGGATGGAACATGTGGAGCAGGGTGTGGTGTGGTGTAGAAGGTTGTAGATTGGCTGTGTCTGATAAGTGGTGGGAAGCTAGCCATCTGGCTATCCATTGTAACTGAGTGGCTATGTAGTAGTGCTCGATGTTGGGCACAGCGAGTCCATCCTGTCCATCTGGTAGAAAAAGCTTCTTAATGGAAACCCTATGCCTAGACACCCCCAGATAAAGTTTCTGATTATCTTTTCAAATTTACAGAAGAGTGATATGGAGAGTAGAGAAGTAGTAAAGAAGGTGCAGAAGTACCACAATTTTTGTGAGCGCTACTCTGCCACGGATGGACAATGGAGTTTCCCAAAATGCTATCTGCGACCGAATAGAGGTGGAGACTCTGACAATATTGCCATCGAATAGGTCAGTATTGTTCTGATATATTCGGACACCCAAGTAATGGAAAGTGGCAGTACACCATGGCACTAGGACGCCACCCAGAGAGTATTCCTGGTCACGGTTGCCCGAGGAGAAGGGGAAGAGAATAAACTTCTAAACTTCATGACATGCAGCCCTGATGCAGTGGCAAATAATGAAAGTGCTAAATCTAGAGAGGGGGGATGGTATAAAGATCTCTCACATATAGCAGAAAGTCATCAGCATACAAAGAACTAATGTGCATACCATCTCCCAGGAGGATGCTCATGTCCACTTGAGAGCGTATATGTGTAACCAATGGTTCTACTGCTAAGGAGAAAAGTAGGGTGGATAAAAGGACAGCCCTGTCAGGTCTCGCAACCCACACTTATGGAGTCTGATATATAGGGCCCAGTTTTCACACGAACAGTCCTGTAGTGGAGACAGGGTTTTATGTGCACACATTGCTCTGTTAGAATAAGCGCTTTAGAAGTTCAAAGCCATCTTGCCACTTTGCTGCTTTTGCACACGACACTACAGGTAGCTGTTATTACAAGTAAAACTGCTTAATTGCTTTTTCTTCACAATAGAACGGTCTGTTGTTCACATCCCTAGAAGTGCACCGCAACCTTAGTCTGAACACTGTGTGCAGAAGCCGTCAAGGTCAAATAACAATGTATGCTGTTGAATTCAGGTTGAACGGCCCACGGTCTAGACACAACAAGCACACAGCTGCAAATATCTGAAACTCGGGTGCCTTTAATATTGCATTTGCATGCATGATTCAGGCACTTGGAGAAAATCTTTCCAGACACAGAGAGCAGAGCTGAGTCTGTGATGTGATTCACCTAAGCTGATCTTTGAGGTATGGCGTTCACCATTCAAACCTAGAGACCTTCTATTAGTTTATAAAACTAGTTTTCTAGCGAAGGGAGGGTGGTTCACAAATTATTATAGGACCTGTTTTCCACTATAATTTTTAATATGATTTCTCCCTTCATTTTCTATGGAATTGTAACAATGCTGATGGTTTTATTTCTAATCATTTGTCTGCTTATGTTAGCCACAGTACTGCACCTTAGAGCACGTAGTTAAAAATAAACATTTTAAACTTTTCAGTGTCTCTGATTACTCTTGTTGTGGACTGATAAAAGAGAAATAACGAACAGGTGTTTCTGATTCCCACCATTCCTGAGAGTACTCTAAGTCGCTTGTTCTGGGTTGTCTAATCATTGGTAGCTTGAAGATGATACGGAGAACGAATGAGACACTGATGCTAGTCAGATAGGGGTTCTGGGTACTGAGGTGAGTTTTTTGGTACGCCACAATTCACTGAGGTCCTGGTTTCCTGTGCATAGTTCTGTGAATGAGCAGAATCCCCGCAACATGGCGCTCCTAACGTTTTGGCCTTATGATTGAGACACCTTAGTAGTGCTTATATTTGTCCACAACACCCTCACTCTTGTTTCCGGTTGACGGGAGTGACGGTTTAATCCTACCTATATAGTTGATTTATAGGTTCATTCAAGTTTGACAGTTAAAAAGGTTTTCTTTTTCAATTACTGACCCTTTTGATGCTACGGGTTAATATAGTTTGTTTTTTCTTCTCTGTGTCCTTATGGCTGAAGACGCTATTGCAGCGCATAGTCGCGCACCTCTCCGGCGTCTTTTGGTGCAGTTCGGGGTGCCAGACGATGGAATGTCTATTATCTTTGTAGTGAGTGCTGATTCATCGTTCCCCTATGAGCTGTTTTACTCTTGGGTTACTTTTTCGGAGGTGAATGTGGATGATAAGACGTTTCGCGCATACACTACTACGGCTGTTCCAGCTAATTGCATGCCATAAAGGAGGCAAGAGATTCCTATTTCTGCTTTGCAGCATCATATTTGGTTCAATGGCACCCTCCCCCACACCATTACACCAGTTCGGTTAGGTCCCTTGTCTATTCCAGGGGCCACTTGGCCAGTCTTGGCCGGGTTCACACCACATCCACAATATTTGCTAGCCCCGCTGGATGACTTACGTCAACTCCACACCGCCTTGATTGCGGTGCATAGGACTTTATTGCAATAAGTCTCTCGCAATGTCCAGGTAGGAGCACCTGGGGTTGCGATGCAACCAGCTGGACCGGCCGGGATTACTATTAGTCCCGTCACGGTTAATTCGGTAATGGGCAAGCGCCCCCAGAATAAGGACGATATGCCTTATTGGCTTGCTGAGAAATTTGACCAGCTGGAAGCGGCATTTCCAAATTCTACTCCTGTGGAAAAACACAGGATCCTTACCATTGGTTTACAGAAAGACTTGGTCCCAGAAGTAACTGATTGTGAGAACTGGGGTAAAGTGTTTGCAGCAGTCTACTCTAAGTGATTCGGCACACCGTCTATGACTGTGATGCCCTCTGTGATCAAGCATGTTCAGGATGAGCACGGTCCGGAGGCGGCGGTCGAGTTGGTTTGATGTCTGTTTGATGTTTGATTTAACGCAGGGGGGACCACCAGGTGAGAGTGATGTAGAAACTGCTTGTAGTGCCTTAGACCAACGTATGAGTGAGGCGCTTGACAAGGTGTCGCCATGGGCCTCCAGTGCTACTAGGAGACAGTCTAGATCCACACCTTGGTTCATCGAGGAGCTGAAGACCGCAAAATTCTCCTGTAAACATCTGGAACGTAGGTGGAGAGCAGATTTTTCTGAAAACAGAAAGGCCACTTATAAGACCAGCCTCAAGCACTATCATTCTTTAATAAGGAAGACACGAGCTGCATACTAATACGAACATCGAACTGGCCGAGAACTCTTCTAGAGAGTTGTTCATGATCTTTAAAGAATTATCATCTCTTGACAGAATCTCCATCCCCAGTAATGGCTCAGTCGAGTCATGCAACTTGATAGCTGATTATTTCTCCGATAAGGTAGGGAGAATCTACTCAACCTTCCCGGAGGAGGCACGTAATGGGAGGTCCGATAGGTTGGGAGCATGTAACATGGAGGAGGCTTTTTGCCTATCCAGTTTTAACCTTCCGTCCTTGGACGACCTCCAAGCCTTTGCTTTGAGCATCAAGTCAGGCTCCTCGAAAGACCCTATGAAACCAAGAAATATGAGGGAGATTATGGACATTCTGGCTCCCTACTTTAGGCACCTCATCAGACTCTCTTTTGCAACAGGCATAGTCCCCCGAAGGTGGAAAGAGGCAGTGGTTGTGCCCATTAAAAAAAACCCGGGATCAGTGGCAGCCAGTTGGAGAATCTTCGACCGATCTCACTTTTACCTTTTGTTGCCAAAATTGCGGAAAAACGGTCAATGATCAATTAATACGGCACATGAACCAGGCCAATCTACTCCACCCCACGCAATCCGGCTTTCGGGCTACATACTCCACGGAGTCGGCGCTGCTTTTTTCCACTGAAATCATCCGTAGACAGGTCGATGCAGGACAAACGGTGGCGCTGATCCGGTTGGACCTTAGCGCCGCGTTTGACACCGTGGCCCATCCCATACTCCTGCAGCGTCTTAAGGAAAGTGGTCTAGCCAACTTGGCAATGAAATGGTTAAGTTCCTTCCTCCAGGACAGGAGCTTTCAAGTATCCCAAGGGCCGTACTATTCTAAGAACATCAGGCTGGATCAGGGGGTCCCCCAGGGCTCTATACTTAGCCCTACGCTTTTTAATCTGTATATGGCCCTCTGTTCGAAAGCATTGAAAAATACGGCATTAGTGTTGTGTCATATGCAGATGACACGCAGCTTGTAGTATCCCTGTCCCAATCTCAGGAGATAGCTGGCGCTAACTTCTCAGCGTGCCTACAAGAACTTACAATCTGGATGGCTAACAACTGCTTAAAGCTAAATGGTGACAAGACCGAGGTCCTAATTGTGGGTAAGGCTACCACGTTATGGTCTCCCAGATGGTGGCCACAGACTTTGGGCACCACCCCCACCACCAAGGAGCAGGTAAAGAACCTGGGGATGTGGTTAGACTCTAAGCTCTCTTTTGATCACCACACCAGGACAGTGGCCGGCAAGTGCTTCGGCATAATGAAAGGCCTTCGGAAGGTCTTAGATGTGCTTCCGATATCTGCCAGGAAAACCCTAGTCCACACACTTGTCGCCTCTTGAATGGACTATGGGAATGCACTCTACTTAGGTGCCAGTAGGAAGAGCATTTAGAGATTGCAATACATCCAAAACGCGGCTGCCCGCCTAGTCCTGATGCTTCTGAGGAGAGCCTCGTCCAAAAATGCCCGAACTATTTTCCATTGGCTCCCAGTTAAGGAAAGAATTCTTTTTAAGGCCCTATGCATTAGTCAACGAATCCTGATGAGGAAGGGTCCGAATTATCTTCACAACCTACTGTCCCCCTATACTCCTACCAGGGCCTTAGATTCTTGGGGCTCGGGCTGGTTCAAGTCCCAGTTATAAAAAAAATAAGAATGGGGGGGCCGAGCCTTCCTCTACCTGTCCGCTAAACAGTGGAACGCGCTTCCACTGGAGCTGCGGATCGAACAATCCGAAAGCATGTTCCGAAAAAAACTGAAAACTTGGCTCTTCCAGACATAGAGCTTTTTCCGTGTCTCTCCCTGTTTCTTATCACTTTTCATGTAGCACCCTCCGGCCGTAGCGCGGGGACACACTAGCTAGTGTAACCAGGCGCTTTACAAGCTCTTTTATTATTATTATTGGTTGATCTCATCCTTGCTAACGTCAAGGGAGATGCGGTTAACTTTCAGGTGTCAAATGCCCTGCGCCTCGTCAACGAAGTCAACAAACCCCGACAGTTACTGAAAATTATTGCAGAGGCTTATGAGACCATTGACCGCAATACTTTGGGTGTTAAGCCTTTTGCTAAAACAGCAGCACAACCGCAAACTCAGACGGTTAAGTCTACTAAAGACGACCATCCAGCTTTTTCTAAACAAAAATGGAAAACTAAGAGACAGGGGAAGCAGCAACAGAAACAGGGGTCTCGCCCCGCGTCACCGGGCCAAGTGACTACTGAACGCACTTATGAATTGCGCAATCGCACTAGAATTATGTCTCCTGTTAGATTTCAGGTTCCTGAACAATGTTCTCATCGTTCTTCACAGGAAACATCGGTCTCACAATCCGGTGGAGGAGAACGTGGCAAAGGTCGGGGTGCCCCACATGGACATGAGCATCTCCGCCCGGCTGATGGTAAAGGCAAGCAGGACGAATTTGCACGTCAATGACCTCCGTTTCAGAAAAAGAAAGTTGCTGCACTAACAGCGAGGTATGCCACAGATAGTGAGAACGCAGCTTCGGAACCTGACATGGACACTAACGCTGCCAGACAGTGCAGCGGAGGTTACAATAGTGCGGCAAGCACTGTGTCCATATCTGAAGATAGCAACTGACACATTTATCACTGTAGAAACTGCTGATACTAGAGTGGCTCCCCCTGACAGACTATATGATATAGTCCTTTTAATGGAAGGTGACATACAACGTACCATAAAAGGGATTTTTTGGGAAAATCTGACCTCTACATATGACATTTTGCTAGCAGAGGCGGACTGGCCCCCAGCTTTCATTTTGGCCGCTCCTAGAGGGGAGGAGGTAATCCTCCCATCTTTCGCGCACACTGTGACGAAGGAGCATGCTCAGAACTTTGCAGAAGAATGGGCACAGGTGCTTGCTCCAGTGTTGTACCGTACTCAGGTTGGGTGGGATAAATTATCACCACGCCATGAGATTCCATTACGGTCTATGCCACAGCCACAACCCCAATATCCCATGTGGCGTGAATCTAGATCTCACATTGCAGAAATCCTTGAACAATTGGAATATCAAGGTGTAATTGAAACATGTGTGTCACCCATGAATAATCCTCTTTTCACTGTAACCAAACCTGATGGGTCGTACTGCCTAGTTTTGGATTATTGACATTTGAACTCTCATTGTTGGACGTGCGCGGTACAGAATACCCATAGTTCTGCCCTCGTCGATAGTCTCATGAGAAAAAGGTTTAAAATAACACTTGACATCTCCGATGGCTTTTATAGCCATAACCTGTCCTCTATTAGCAGTCAGTGAAAAACCTTTACTTCTGGCGGTAAAAAGAAACAGTTTAAAAGATTAGCCATGGGCTACAAAAACAGCCCTGGTGTCTTTGCCGCATGTGTAGTCTCTCTGTTGGAGAGCATTGACCCTGATGCGTACTCGTATGTTGATGATATCTATCTCACAGACGACGAATCATGGCCGCATCTGTGTTGCGTTGACTGCATCATTATGTATACGGACTTCGTTTAAAAATGTAACTTTGCAAAATCACACATTGCAGAGTATACAGTGTTGTTTTTGGGCTATGAACTCAACAACGAAGGTCGAGGGTTAGCACCTCACTTCCTGGAGAAATGTGCATGTTTGAGCGCTCCGACAACTCAGAAACAACTACAATCTTTGCTGGGTTTTTTAAATATCGGGCGTACTTACATTTCCGATTATGCCCAGCGTATCAAGCCGCTACATGCCTTGGTACAACCAACTTTTTCCAAATCAAGCTGGCTGCCGGGACATTCAGCTATCCTGCAATCTTTGCAGGCTGATCTTCTTGCTTCTAAATACTTGTTGATGCGTGATAACCACACTAACCTCGTAATAAGAATTGTGCCAGGTGCAGTGGGTTTCACATACTTAACGTTTAATGAGGGAGACACAGTCCCTATTGCTTACAAATCACATTTGTACAGTTCAACTGTTGAAAAGGTTTTGACTGCAGTACAGATGGCGATTCTGAAAGAGAAAGCGCTGTTGCAAGGGAAACGCCTGTTGGTTGTCACACCGTATCCTGCCCTAGAGTCAGTGACTAAAGCCAGTGTACCAAATTCTAAAACTTTGCATCCACGTTGGATACAATGGGTCACTTCTTTGACGTCTCCGGATGTCACTTACATCTTTGATGCCTCATTACAGACTCAGGAGTATTTGCAGTATGAATTTGTTCATCCAGCTCCTCTGTCCTTGCGCCCGATTGTGGATTACCATTGTATCATTTACGCTGACGGTTCGGCGCAACCGGCGACGGATTCTAAGCATGCTTATTCAGCAGCCTGCGCAATAGTGGCTGGTACTTTCGTAAATGGTGAATTCAAGTCTGATGTTGTGCACACGCAGACATTGAGTGATTGTACTGCCCAGTTGGCAGAGCTTCGTGCTCTGGTGCTTGCACTGGAGTTTACTGATCCTCGAGTGACTCTTTTTACTGTGTTCAGTCTTACAACAATGAGTATCATGATTCCAAAGGTAGCACAATCAAACATAAAATGCTTTGGGTTGGAGTCACAGAACTTAAACAACGTCTGCTGCGTGTGAATGTAATTCACACTCTTGGTCACCAGCGCGTCGGGGTACACGCTGTTGGCAACAGTTTAGCTGACGAAGCAGCGAAAACAGCAGTTGCAACATATCTAGTAGCAGCAGTTACAAGATCCAAAAGTAAGATTGATGATGACATCTTGGCAGCAATTGCTGCAACAGAGAAGGGTGATGATTACCCTCATGGGTTCCCTTCTAAATACTCTAATCATTTAAGTCCTGATAAAGTTCCCTATGTGAGAATTAACGACGTTGGTGACAGATTGATTCCCATCGCGGACTGCAGGCTTTCCTTGATTACAACAGCTCCCGATGGTATGGCTTCTGCCCATGCCGGCGTTTCGGTGACCTTTACTATCTTACAACAACGTTACTGGTGGCATGGATTGTATAAACAGACTCGTGCTTATGTCCTTAATTGTGACATTTAAACCTTCTACTGCTGTGCGTCCACCTCAAACACAGTTGTACATATCTTGGGTGTGTTCATTTAGATCACTGCGGTCCTTTCTCCTCTGATACTGCGCATAAGTACATCTTAGTTGCAGTGGATTCTGCACACGTTTTCTATGGGTCTGGCCAAAACGGAGTGCTGATGCTCGAACTGTCATCAGAGATTTGCGTGTCTTTGTGGGAATTTTTTCATGTGGTACCCTCCATTCAGACCAGCGTTCAGCGTTCGCCTCTAAGGCGTACAAGGATGCCATGAGATCTTTGGGGGTCCAAGTCAAATTTTCATCTCCATACCGGCCTGAGGTCAATAGCGTTGTAGAGCGAATGAACCGTGACTTAAAGCAATCCCTGACAACTAGGGTTTTAGGTACTGGCAGGAACTGGTTGGCCCATTTGCATAGCATTCAACGTGCACTTAATAATCTCCCTAGAAGGTCTCTGGGTGGTCGGACCCCATACGAAATGCTCTTTGGCATAAAAATGTTTGTCCCGGACCTTGATGGTCTAGACATGCCGGCGGCCGCCGCACCCTTTGACGTAGATGATCATTCTGCTGTATTACAGAATCTGCCCCTCTTATCGTGCACCAGTTCCAGTGCTTGGCGTGCAGGGTACAATAACAGTCATTTTACCTCCACTTCCTGGTCGCAATGATAAAAGGTATATCTCCATTGACAATGTCAAACTACAACAAGTGGCCGATTCTTCTTAGTATAACTCCAGAGGTCTCTTGTCCAGCAATGTTGAGAAATTCTGTTTTAGCTCCGGCAAATGCCAAAAGGCCTGATTTTGCCATCGAGATGCAATCAGTTACAAATCCTTTATTGCCTCCACCGGCTGGTGGTCCAGTTGAAGCTACTGAGTATACCTGGTTTACAATCAAGTGCAGTTGACCAGTCACATTTTTCATTTGACACTAACTATATAACTTCGAACGCCCCATCGAAAATTTCTATTTTTGCTGTTTGGTTTAAAAGACATTTTTTAATTCCCCCTTGGACTTACATTTGGCTGGGGCTCATATCTGTTTTTTTGTTTACGTTGATTGGATTTGTGGTTGTATTTTTCTGTCTGGTAAATGGATCTAACCGAAAGATCTGCATGGAACTTTGGCACCCCACTCTTCATCACACATCATGAAGAGAGACCAGACTTTTTTTAATATTACTGCCTGGCCTGTGTTAGATGGGATTGTATGGGATGCTGTAAAATTTCAAATTCATAGTCCCACAGAGGTGAGTAATGTCCCCAATGTACTTCGTGTTTCTATGGGGGATGTTGTGAAACAAAACATGTGCTCTGATGATAAGGATGTCCAAGCCGTAGAAGCTCTTTTTTCTGATTTGAAATATTATGCTGCTTTTGATCCTGAAGATTTGTATTTAGACACAGCAAATTATGGAGAGTTGTTTTGCTACCAACTCTATGGCAATCATTTCCTGCATTAAGCAAATACATTAAGAAATATCGTCAATTATACACAATGGGAACATTGTCCAGCTCCCGTTCAAGGCAGCTCCAAAACTTTGGTGAAACAATGTACATGTTTGACTGATTTCAGTGTATCTAAACCTGAAGCCTTTTATTTTAAAATGGCTGCTGAGTCAGCTTCCAAAGTTAGACTGACCAACACTAAATTATTGAATTCAAAGTCCTTTATAGATGAATTAGCTATAGGGGGCTATGAGCTGTGGAAAGAGACTATTGAGCTTAAATCTGTTTGGGGTTCTAAAACCTGGCAGGTACAAGGTTCTGAGGTTTTGCATCGTGCATGCCTTATCCTGAACCACATGTTGTTTTTGAACTCTACCATTTTTCAGACCACCTGCTTTGGATTGGCTACTTCTAAAAAGATGTATTCCCCTTCTATTCCTGATCTGGGCGATAATCCAACATGGGAAAACCACACATATCTGTCCCTTGATGAATTGCAGTCATTCATTACTAATACATCCTTCAATATTTCTACCCTGGATCCTCAAGGATGGTTATTATGGCAGAAAAGTTCATATTCCTGTCAGCATCGTTTTCTGGGTCTGCTCCCCGGTTATACACAGGTTAGGGTGGATCCCCGATTTGAATCTTCCCATTCGGTCACTACCTATTCCGTAGGTAAATTATGTCAAAACTGGCTGCAACACTCCACCTTGGCATCAGTTAAACATCATTTATCCAAATTAAATGACAAAGTAGATTTTAATGATTTTGTTAAGGGCCCTGTGGGTGGCAGGTCCAAAAGCTGCTTCTAGATTAAGAGCTATTGATCAAGCAAATTTGGAAAAAGAGCTTGCTGTCATTGATAATAGCATTAACACCCTTTCTTCCAGAATTTACACATAAGATAATATTGTTTCTTAAGTTGTGGATATTGTACAGGATGATATATCTGTTTTATACCATGATCAAATGCAATTATGTTCTATAATGCAGTTTGCATGGACTTTACAAACATTGAAGGCTGGGAAAGTTTCCTGGGACTACATGAACACATCATCTTTATTCCTGCCATTTAATCTGACTAATAAACAACAGTTCATGTCCATGAAGGATGCGACATACTCATTTTTGCATTTGGAAAAGTTGGAACCTTTACCATTCTCTGTGGCTGAATCGAACTCAGCTGTGTGGCTTATCCATGGATTAATCATTCTACCATTCACATTGTTTAAGTTCAGTTCATGTATGAAAAACTATGCCTTAGGCAGATATGAACCATTGGGTACCACTTTCCTGCATGAAGTTTGGTCACTCCCATTTACATACAGGTGCCTGAGAGAGGGTAAAGAGGTTTATTTAAAAGGAGAGGAATGCACTTCTACACCTGATCACTCAGTAGTCTGTAGGAACATCCAATTGCATCCGGTTACAAGTACAGTACAACTCATGAGCCAATAAGGGACTCATTAGTCGATCATATTCCGGGGCAGGAGACGCCGTGTTGGACAGGCACAAATCCAGAGCCCATTCGAATGGACAATCGAGGCAATGGAAAACAGGTTGCACGCAAGTAAAATAGGAGAACTGGAAGGACAATCCATATGCTACGCTCAAAGTGGCCAGTTACTTGCGTGCAACCTGTTTTCCATTGCCTCGATTGTCCATTCGAATGGGCTCTGGGTTTGTGCCTGTCGAACACGGCGTCTCCTGCCCCGGATTATGATCGACTAATGAGTCCCTTATTGGCTCATGAGTTGTACTGTTCTGGTATCGGGATTATGGCCTGTGGAGCGGCGCACAGAATCCTAGGGAATTGGGATATATATGCTGCAGCCCATGACTTCCTGATGCGAAGTTATCTTGAAGAACACGCAAGTTGTCCCCTGATGGTGCTAGAGGCTCCGGTTGTCAAAGAACATGTATGTTCATTTAATTTACTTGACTGGATGGCTGACTCATTTACTGAACATTGCAATGACTTCCTCTTGGAGGCAGTTGCAACATATTGTGCCTACACGTTGATGGATTAAATTGGCAGTTGTTCATCTTCCACACTTCCTAATCCCGATTTTTTTATTTTTCTTCTTTTACTCCACATTGGGCTGTATACCGCCCCTGAGAGATGTTTTAATTTTTTACTTTTCCCAACAAGTTTTCGAACTTTCACTACCAATCATATGGATTGGCAATATATGGACTTGGTTCTCTCTCACTCAAACTTGAGCTCTGCGTTCTTACATTGCTTCCCTATTCTGTTCGTGGTCCGATCAAGGGAGGGTGTAGTGGAGACAAGGTTTTATGTGCACAAATTGCTCTGTTAGAATAAGCGCTTTAGAAGTTTAACGCCATCTTGCCACTTTGCTGCTTTTGCACACGACACTACAGGTAGCTGTTATTAGAAGTAAAACTGCTTGCTTGCTTTTTCTTCACATGAGAACGGTCTGTTGTTCACATCCCTAGACGTGCACCGCGACCTTAGTCTGAACACTGTGTGCAGAAGCCGTCAAGGTCAAATAACAATGTATGCTGTTGAATTCAGGTTGATAGGCCCACGCTCTAGACACAACAAGCACAAAGCTGCAAATATCTGAAACTCGGGTGCCTTTAATATTGCATTTGCATGCATGATTCAGGCACTTGCAGAAAACCTTTCCAGACACAGAGAGCAGAGCTGATCCTGTGATGTGATTCACCTAAGCTGATCTTTGAGGTATGGGGTTCCCCATTCAAACCTAGAGACCTTCTGTTAGTTTATAAAACTAGTTTACTAGCGAAGGGAGGGTGGTTCACAAAGTATTATAGGACCTGTTTTCCACTATCATTTTTAATATGATTTCTCTCTTTATTTTCTATGGAATTGTAGCAATGCTGATGGTTTTATTTCTAATCATTTGTATGCTTATGTTAGCCAAAATACTGCACCTTAGAGCACGTAGTTAAAAATAACCATTTTAAACTTTTCCGTGTCTCTTGTTGTGGACTGATATGAGAATAATAGCAAACAGGTGTTTCTGATTCCCACCATTCCTGAGAGTACTCTAAGTCGCTTGTTCTGGGTTGTCTAATCATTGGTAGCTTCGAGATGATACAGAGAACTAATGAGACACTGATGCTAGTCGGATAGGGGTTCTGGGTACTGAGGTGAGTTTTTTGGTACACCACAATTCACTGAGGTCCTGGTTTTCTGTGCATAGTTCTGATCATGAGCAGAATTCCCGTAACAGTCCGGTGTTTATACAGCAATTTGACGATGCTAATAAAGAAGGAGCCAATGCCAAACCTGTGTAACACTGCAAATAGATAGTCCCATTCAAGAGAATCGAAGGCTCTCTCCAGTTTTAGCACCAGGCAGCCTGAGCGGGCCCAGTTCTGTGGGGAATATTCAGTCACTCTGAAGTAGCGACAGAGGTTGAGAGAGGTGTTTCAGGCCAGAAAAACCCATTCTGGTGCAAGTGCACCAAGGAGGGAATGCAAGGCCAGGTAGCAAGAATCTTCATCAGTATTTTATAGTCCGTGTTTAAGATTGTTAGGGGTCTGTTGGAGCCCAAGGCTGTGAGATCCTCGCCTCGTTTCGACAAAGATACCACATTGGCCACGCATAAAGAAGATGGCAGGGCAGAGCTGTCGATTGCAGGTGTAAAGAGTATGTGCAGATATGGAACGAGGACTTCTGTGAAAGTCTTAAAAAACTCAGCAGGGAGTCCCTCTGGTCCCGGTGTTTTCCCGGAAGCCAGTGACAAGAGTGCTTCCCAGAATTCATCAACTGATATGGGGATTCTAACGCTAGGTGTTGGTCAAGGGGCAGTGTAGGCAACTGAACAGAATCCAAGCAAGTGCCTATTTGCTGATAGTCTCCATGTGGGCTGGACATGTAAAGTATAGAGTAGTGCCTGGTCATGGCCGTATGAATGTCCAGTTGTGTGTATCTCATATGCCCCAGTTTGTCTCAGATTTTTTGTATGAAACGGTGTGGGTGTTCCTGTCTTATTAGATATGCCAATAGTTTACCTGCTTTATCGGACCTTGCTTGGGTGCGTGCTGAATGTGCTAAATAGTTATGACATTGCAACTTATCCAGGAGCTCTAACCGGTCTGGCTGCAATTATCCCATTGTGTTTTGGCTTTAGGGTGGTTGACTGGTAAAGATTCACAGTGGAGCAGCTTCCTCTCGATGGTGGCTAGAGAGTTGTCTAGTTGTTCGCGGATGCTCCAGGTGAGGCCTAGTCAGTGTCCCCTAGTCGCGACTTTGAAGGCCTCCCATTCCGTCAAGGGGTGTCCCATAGTGCCGACATTGTGATCAAAGTTTTCAATCAATGCCGCTCCCAGAGAGCTACGGATGGCCTGATCCTCCAGTGCTGCTGTTTGAAGCTGTCAGGTAGGGATCGGGGGAGTTCTCCCTTCCCAACTAAGATGCATGAACTGTGGGTTTTGATCTGAATGTGTGCAGCCCATGTACATGGTGTCTTGGATTAGGGGAAGCAGCGCAGCCGAGGCCAATATGCAGTCCAACCACACATGTGGGTAACGGACCGGTGAGTAAAAGGAATATATAAGTGAGTCAGGGTTGCATGTGTGCCAAACGTCTGTCAAGGACCAGTGTCCCAAACGTTAGGAAGCTGTAGTGCAGGTGAGGGGTGGGAAGGAGCCATCTAGCGAGACGTCCAGGATCGAATTTAAGTCCCCACCCAAGAGCCACTGATATCCCTCCAATGAGACAGTATTGGAGAGGCCACAAAGGAAGGCGCTCTGCTCTATGTTAGGGGTATAGATTGAGCCCAGTAGAAGGGGTTGTCTGTTAAGTTTACCCTTGAGGAAAACATAACGTCCTGCGGGGTCGCTCACCACCTCCTTCTCCTCCCAAGGGATCCCAGCTTTCACCCAGACAAAGACACCCCTAGCCAGGGAGGGGTAGTTTGTGCTGTACGCATGCTCACGCCAGAGGTGGCGCAGCTGAGCAGCCTCTAGGTTTGTCAGATGTGTCTACTGGAGTAAAGCAATACTGGCAGACCTACGCTGCAAATTCTATGTGAATAGAATATCTGTGTGTCCCGGTATGTATACCTCTTAAGTTTCAAGTGATAATATTGACGTTTGTCATGGGTACGGATTAAGACAGTAGGGTTCGGTCACCAGAGCAGATATTTGGGGTAAGTGTGTGCATTATGGTAGCAGGTCACTAGGTGTGGCAGTAACTTGACGGGGAAAAACAAAAACGCTATAGCTAAGTCGTGAAACCACATAAGAGTGTGCTCCTAAAGGGAACTGACCTAAACAGATGTGCCCAACCACGGCAACCAGCACTTAGTCAGATATTGACTTTGAAAGGGCGCATGTACGAGAGAGAAGGGGCCAAGTAACCTCATCCCCCGAATGGGTAACACTATGGAGTAGCAACAAATAACATCACCATGTATGCTTGTCATGGCATAGGCACGGGCTGTAGCAGGTCTGGGAGTGGGCCTAGATGCTGAGTGTAACGTGCTGCAGTGGCACATATCATGCTTGTGACGGAGGATTAGAGTAAACAGAATTGTCAGATAATACTGTCTGAAGTTTGAGGCTTCAAATCCAGAAGGTGCGGCAAGCCGGAATCAGCAGACCATCCCGGCAGGAAGTCAGCATCTCCCACGGATCTGGGCAGAGATACTGTGGAGACTGATAAAGGTTGATGCCCATGCAACGCACCTTGGCGTTCCAACTGGATCTGTTCTGGATCAGGGGCACTGATTGGTGAGGTCCGCAGATGTGATCCACCATCCCCACCCCTCCGACAACCTCGCCTGCCCCTTCTATGCACCTGAGGGTCCTCATTCTGTCTTGATGAGGTTGCCAGTCCATTTGCATCCAGCTAGTCCGAGGCATCAGATGGGGAGTCAAAAAACAGGCAGTACCATTTCAAATCACCTGGAGGCGGGCTCGGACGAGCAGTGAGTATCGCAAGTCAAGGTACCGCAATCTGCGCTTCACTGCTCTAAAGGTGGCTTGTCTCTTCTGTATTTGGGCAGTGTAGTCAGGGAAAAAGGAGACAGTGGCATTCTGGACCCTGGGCCCTGGGTGACTCCCCACTTCTCCACAAATTGGGGGGAAAGTGATCCTGGGGGAAGCAACTGCTTCAACCAGCTCTCCGTGTAACTGACCGGATCTTGCCGCTTGGCCACTTCAGGTAGGCCAATCATGCATACATTATTGTGATGTGAGCGACCCTCTGCATCATCTAACTTCTCTTCGGGGGTGCAGACCCTGTCCAACTGGTCTTGCAGGGTCACAGTGGGCCCAATTCACAAAAGTAATCTGAGACAAAATCCTAAGCTTACGACTTTCGGTATTCTCAAAAGGCATTTAGGAGTAGTAAAGTTAGGGTTTTGTCTCAAGTTTGTCTTAAGGTTTGGTCTTAAGACAAAATCCTAACAAGTTTAACTTAAGTTAGGATTTTGTCTTAAGACCAAAACTTAAGACAAACTTAAGACAAAATCCTAACTTTACTGCTACTAAATGCCTTTTATGAATACCAAAAGTCCTAAAGCTAGGATTTTGTCTCAGATTACTTTTGTGAATCGGGCTCTGAGTGATTACAAGATTTCGGCTGAAGGTTCGCAAGTGAAAGCTCAGCTTTGTGCACACAATTGGTTAACTTCTGATGGTCTACCCGTAAAAGTTTAAAGTCGGATGTGATTTTGTCTATCCTACTCTCGAGGGACGTGCAGGTCTGATCCAGGCCGCGCAAATCTTCTCCAACGCTGCTAGTACTGTGTCTAGTTTATTTGAGAGGTTAGGATGTCTTGGATCTGGAGATTTCACCATCCCACTGACGAACCTTCATTCACACTATGGGTGGCATACCCTGGTAAGTAGTAGAGCAAAGACGGCCCATGTCTAATTGCTGCGCATTGGGCATAGTGAACGGGATGCGTGTAGATACTGAATTCTGTGACCAAGAGGGGGAGGCAGTTAGTTGCTGCCAACCATGTGCACTTCATGTGAGCACAGATAAATATTCTGGGGGATGTTACGCTAGCCCAATTGATGATGCCTTTTGAAGGCGCCCTGCTTGGCTGAGGGACAACAGATGAAACTGTACAGGTCTGAAGCTGCAATGCCTTTTTGGATATCAAATTGTGGCAGAGTCTGATGAAGGGGGCGAGGGAGAGATGTCTAGGTGCCACTGTGCCCAATCAAACCTCGATCCGTGGCAGTGCGGTCCCTCTTTAATGTCCAAGGAACCCTATAGTTCGGCCGTACCATGGAGTGTGAAGAAGTCTCTCTCAGTCTCGGGGGCCACCGTGGGAAGAGTGAGTATCTATGGTAAGACCCTGCTGCAGCCCAAGGAATGGCAGCCGTGTTCAACAATGCAGGCCCGAGACATAGGCTTCACTGGTGGAGACAGTGTGAGGGCCTGCAAGTAGGGGCCTGGATCAGACCCTCCGCACAGGGTGACTCCCTTGGGGTAAGTGAGTCAGGGAATTGGGGGTTGATCAAAGTCTCAACAGTATGGTATGAGGAGATGGACAGATGTGACCCCGTGCTTACCAGGCCCAGTTTGTTGCATACTCTGCAGAGGAAATGCGGGTCTTCCTTGGTGAATCGCCTCCTGCTACCAATGAGGTGTCTATCGAAGGGGTCTGGGCTCAACTGACCCCGGGGCCCCCCTCCACCAAATGCCTGGTTCAGCGATGGCCGCTAGTGACAGGAGGGGACAGCCTGAGAACAACATGGCCCTTGTTTCATTCCTCTCCAGATATTTCTATGCCTCCCGGTATAGGTGAAGACCCTCTGATTTAGCACTGCTGCAGTCAGGTGAGCACCACTACATCCGCCAAGGGTGCCTGGGCCCGATCGAGCCCCAAGCTCCCCCTCCACAGTCTATCGCCACATCTGCGCTTGCCAGGGTCACCTCCTCTGATGTTGCCATCTTGGGGTGCAACAGGCTTGCCGGGGTGGACTCTCCAGTCCAAAGCAGGGGACCACGAGGCAGCTGTTCTGGTCACCAGCCAGTAGCCCGACCGATGTCCTCCAGCACACACTCCAGCTCTGCTCCCACAACGAGAGGCAGTCTGCTGCAAGTCACAGAGCGCTCTCACATGGGTCTGATATGAACTTCGGTGAGGTGTCACCCGCTGTCTCTCAGGCACACCCTCTCATAAGTTAGGGCACAGACCCCCATCCCCGCTCCAGCCGACGCCTCACCAGCGATAGGGGAGCACGTGACCTGTAGAGCAGGCCAGAGCATGGAGAAGGCATGGGCCGGGTCCCAGGTCCCAAAGTGGGGAAGGCCGCACTCCTGAGATCTCGGCCGTTGGGGGGCCCACAGTCCCTGGAGCTCTCCATTGAACCCAGTGGATACTTTACTACGCCTTCTGTGCCTGCAGTATTGTCCAAGAGGGTTTGGCGTGACGATGATCAGGATAATCAGGGGATCGGGCGTTCAAACAGATCAAAACGAATCCGCCATCTTTGGTGCTTGGCCACCCCCCCACATGAATTTGTACATGCAGTTGTACAGCTAGGCTGACTTGGTATTTATATCTCTTGAGAAGCCACAACCGGCTGTAAAACTACTTAAAAGAAACTCCTAAGGTAGCCTGTAGCTAGGCTAAAGGTTAAAGTGTATGTGCATGAAAGCAAAGACATGTAGTTAGAAGTTTTTCACAGGTACATGGTTACTTTTAGGCGCGTATGCTGACTTATAAATCCTGTGTTGAAACTTCAGTTTAATGTCATGTGAGTAGTTATGAAAGAGGAAATCTACTAATAAGGAGGCAGTGTAACTGGCACTTAAACAACTCATTGGTAACTGCACACCCAAGAGACAATCCATGCTACCACTTACATATAGATTTATAGAGCCAAACAGCTAGAAACAGAGGCTGCAATGTACTAAGAGACTTTATTAAATATAGAAAAAACTCAGAGATTCAAACCGAGGCAATTATTCTAATATGTTGAAAAGCTCTGACATTACCAATTGAACCATCCAGACAAGTAGCCCTTCCAACATGTCTCAGGCCTAGTACACTAGCCAAAGCCTTCATCTACTATAGTACTACTTAGACGTCACCCATAAGGTAGCCTCTAGCTAGGCCAGAGGGTAAACTGTATGTGCATGAATGCAAACACTTGCATATGAAAGATTTTTACAGGTATATGCACAGTTGTAGGCCCATATGCTCACTTATACATCCAGTGTGCTACATTCAGTTCAATGTCATGTAAATAGTTATGAAAGGTTAGAGCTACTAATGCGTGCTCTCAGACAGTTTTTTAAACATGTCAAATTTTACTCACATGCAGATGCACAACTCTTATGTATGTTGCACTAATGGAGGCAGTGAAACTCTCACTTGAACAACTTAATAGTGACTGACAAACCCAAGAGACAGTCCATGGCGCCCCTTACATATAGAGCCAAACAGCTAGAAACAGAGCCAGCAATGTACTAAGAGACTTTACTAGATATAGAAAAAAAAACAGATAGCATTTGAGAAACTTATCCAGATATCTATTAAAACTGTGACATTTCAAAGTAAACCTTCCCGAAAAGTAGCCCTTTCAACATGTCTCGGGTCTTGCACACTTCAGCTTGTCTATGCAGTGCAACAGCAAGGCCGACTTAGTTTTTCAAAGCCCCTCAGAAGCCTTTAACTGCTGTAGTGCGTTGGTCCATGCACACATCTAATCTGATTTTGGATTCCTGAGCTCGATTGAAGATCCATTGTTTTAATACAGGACATTCTTGAATGCTCTCTGCTTTTAATAATCCTACTGGCGATTTTGCAACCTTGATACTAGGCAGGTACACATTTCTGGGCACTCCTGTGGCGAGATATCTTCTGTGCTTCCCTAACACAGGATCAGTAGAAAAATATTACTAGAGGAAGAAGACATGCGGGCTACCCTTGGTATTTTTCTCTGGTCAGCAGCCATCCTCTTTCTTGCATTTCATAATAAAAAAAGGTGTTGATGCTCTAGAGTTTGGGCAGTCCCTTAGAATTACTCCCCCCATCCTCAAAATGTACTGAAAAGGGTAAACTAGGAGAACCTGTAGAATAAAGGGAAAAAAGACAAGGAATGACCTTCTGCACAGATGGTCAAAAACCGTTTCATTACACAAGACTTTAACAGTGTTACTGCAACAGTAACCTTTGACAGAAGCACGCTGTAATTGCCACTTTTTAAAGACATCGGTTTAGACTTTCTTAATGTTTATGTTAAATTGCACCATTGAGGTTCAATAATTCTCCTTCATGTATTTAATTTATTCACGTAAATTTACAAATGTGCTGAAATGGTTTCTGGTTTTACACATCAATATGTGGGTGCTGTGCTAATTGTGTCCTTTTATTCTGTAATGATTTCATTGAATGGTATGCTGCATAGAGATGTACTTGCGAAAACTTGGCTAACCGATTTTTTTTATTGGCCGTAATGTTCAATTTGAAAAATAGGAAGAAAAAAAATGAGATTCATTGCTTTCATAGTTTATTATTCAATGTGATTGACAGGCGTATGAAATAGAATCACTGAAATTGAAAACAAAGTTTAATTTTGAATATCACGGCCCATACACAGCCAATGCTAGCACTCTAAATGCTAAAAAAATATGTTTTTCGGTAACATTTTTTCCCTATAACATTCTTAATATGCTGTAGTCAAGGGAGGGAACCGGTCCTTTAACAAAATTAGGTAATGTGTTTTTCTCATATAATGTATGCTATCTCAACAGAAGTTTTAGGAGCAAAGTAAGAAAAGTTTGTATGTGACAAGTACAGGCACATTTCCTTCCATCAAGCACATTGTAATAATAGGAAAAATCATTCAATTTTGTTCCCCTGCAAAAATTGTCAAATTGCCTATGTTTTATAATATTACATGAATGGAGTTATTGAATAATTCAACAGCATGAAAGGATATTTTGAATGCTGCTACAAATTTAAGTCAACACCACTGTAAATAAGGTCCTGAAATTCCAGGCAAATCATTTTTTTAATATTATGTTTCATATGTTTTACCGCTGCTATATACCATTGTATCAAATGAGTTCACAACCGAATGGATTGGAAAGAACATGCATTAGGAATTTAAAAACATAGTTTACAAATTGCACAGACAAAAAAAGACTGACTGAAAATAAGTGATGTGAAACACTGTCTAGAGAAGACTGCCCTGTTCACTGGTTGCACTATGGCAGATCAAGAAATTGTTCATATATCTCCAGACTCTATCTGGAATACGCTATATTCAATTGAATACTCTTTTATTTCCAACATATTTTAACTCATAAGCCCCAATCCCCAGTGGACAAAATATTACATGATCCATGGGGTCATGAACACTGCGCACTGTTCCCATAGGGTAACAACCCTTGTTCAAATAAACCGTACAAATTTTTCCACACAAGATAAAAGCACAAAATTATGATTCAAACATGTCTTTTTAGTACTGTTATCATATTCTTGCATATGTAACAAAAAAGTGAATGCACTTTTGAAAGTTATACAAACATCAATGATTGGAATCATAACATTTCATAATAACATAGTAGTAGCGTCAAAACACAGTGTTCGCTTTTGCCAAATGAAACATGTTTGTAGTCATGCCCGATGCATTTCAGGACTGTCCACGTCCCTTCTTCAGGGGAAACCTATGGGAGAAAAGCTCCATTTAATAAGATCGAATGTATCTATATGTAGCTGCCAGACACTGAGAGATCACCATGATGTGAAGGATCACAATTTAAAAAGAGCGTTGAGTGTGAGAGTAATCAGTGATACAGCATGTAGGAAATGTTTAGGAGAAACCGTAAAAAGCGTACGATGAAACAGAAGACAATACATAGTTTACTAGTGCTACTAGTGGTGCATCATTAATGAAAATGGATCGTGATAAAGGCGTGGTGAACGGGAATAAGGCAGAAAAAATGTGTTGGTGAACCGGTTTTAATAGCTCGCGTGAAATAAAGCTTGTATTAAAAGGACGTAAAAAACATGAAAAAAACGCTCACCAATCGTGAGGATTAAATTGAACAACCTTCATTCAGCAGGGGGCTGTAAGGATGATAATGCGTAATTGGATTATCCCACATCAACATAGTTGTACCTTACCGGTAGGGAAAGGATAACCCCGCTGGTGAAGACGACTGTGGATAACTTCAAATATTCTGAAAAAATGCAAAAGGCACCGGTGTTAATTGGGCCTTAAGAAACTGAAATGTGAAAAAACGAAATGGTGCAGGGGGCTTGTAGCCGCTTACCTTGTGCCCTCACGGAAGGGGACCTGAACGCTACGCCATGTACAACCGGAGATCTTGTTACCATGAGGAGGGCGGTAGTGATAAAGCGGATCATGTGTGAATATAGAAAGGGGACTAAAAATGGTTCCAATGTGAGTCAGACATCTTGAACTGGTGTCATCGATAGCGCCAAACGATAGTGAATAGCTGAACACATGGAGTAGAGAACCCATGAAGTAGGATAAAATGATGGAATGAATGGCACAAAAATAAAATTATGCCCAAAGCATACTAATGTTGAAGGGAACTGGAGCCCTAAATCGCTAATGACAATCAACAAGGAGAAGTGTAAGGAAAGGGTTGGATAGAGAATAACAGAGTGTATGGATGAAAACAAACGGAGAGAAGAGGTAATCTGTCATTACTGCATATGACGAATCGTAAAACAGATTGAAAAAGATTAAATGGTGAACGTGGAGTAAAAGTGTCTCTAGAAGTTGTGAAAGGTACATTGTGGAAAAAAAGTGTGTAATGAACGGATGTATTACTGCGAGTAAACAGTACATATAGTGTGGACAAGGAAGAGACCACCACCCATAGATTACATGCTTAAGAAAGATTGTCAAAGAACACATTGCTAAAACAATGCGGTACATCATAGAAAACAGCTCATATCATAACGATCGTTGAGCCCCAAAGGGGACATGGTCTGCAAGGTATTGATCCAATAAATCTCCCTTTGGAGTAACCTTTTGTTAATGTCAACGCCTGGTCTGAATATATGTCTTTGTACTATTTGAAAGCGTAATTGCGCTATGGTGTGTTGGGCCTATAACCAATGTGTAGCAAGGCTCGATGTAGTGGATTGGGTGCGAATTTTACTTTTATGTTCAGAAATTCGAATCTTGAGCTTGCATTCAGTTTTTCAGATGTAAGCTTTGCCGCACAGGCATTTGATGCAGTAAATCACGTTTGAAGAATTACAGTCACTGGTATGTAGTAATTAGATTTTTTTGCCAGAAACGGGATGAGTTAGGGAGTCTCCTACGATCACGTTATTACAGTGGATGCAATTATGACATTTTTTGGTCCCTAAATATTCCTCCGCTACAGGGAAAACTTGTGAAGTCGAGAGTAAAGATCGTAAATTTCTCCCCTTTGAATATGCAAAAGAGGTTTCTCTGAAAAAAGACCCTTGAATTCCTCCTCATTTTGAAGTAAGTCCCATCGGTTCATGATAATCCTTTTGATTGCTGGTGACATTGTGAAATATGAAGATACGAACACCAATCTAGAGGTCGACGTGATTGGCTTTTTAGACTGTAATAGTGAAGACCTGGGTTTCAACTGAGCCTTCGTGAGGCATTCATGAAGAGTTTGTTCAGGATAGCCTTGTGCGAGAAATCTTTGTTTAGATTCGGACATTTTTTGTGATCTCACAGTAGGATCTGAACAAATTCGCCATATGCGAATAAATTGAGACAGAGGCAGATTATTAATAAGACTTCTAGGATGGAAACTTGAAAAAGTCAAAATGCTATTGCGATCTGTGGGTTTGGTATACACCGATGTCTCGAAGATATTATTGGTAGATTTGTGGATTTGGACGTCCAAAAAATGGATGGTGTCTGATTGAATGTTATACGTTAAGCGTATATGGGGGTTAATCCCATTCAAGGAATTAATCATGGATACTAGGGCTTGCTCAGTATTGGACCATAACAGGAAAATGTCATCAATATAACGGCAATACAAGGGTATGTTTTTCCACCAGTTAGTGTTGAATATGATGTTCTCAAACTCATATTGTGTAAATGTTGGTATACGAAGGTGCCCCCGAAAAACCCATTGAAGTGCCTGTCAACTGGTCATAAAAATAGTTTTGCCATTCGAAATAACTGTTGTAGAGACAGAATTTGAGCAGTTGAAGAATGAAAATCCTATCCGTTTGCATATGTTCAAGTTGCAAAATGGCCCATTCTACTGCCTCTAGGCTGGCAGAATGTGGAAATGAGGTGTATAAGGGAGTGACATCTATAGTACAAAGCAGAATGGGGCTATGTTGGTCAATGTCAACAGTCGAAAGTTTCTGGAGAAAATGTGTGGTGTCCTTAAGGTAACTCTGCCAATTTTGTACGAATTGCTGTAAATGGAAATCCAAAAACTTGCCGACTGGGTCAAAAATAGAACCACAAGCAGATACTATCGGGCGGAAAGGAGGATCTTGGGAATCTTTGTGCATTTTTGGTATCATGTAAAGCCTGGGACGGTGTGGGTTTTTTGTGGATAGAAATGCATTCAGTTGCTCATCAATCCAGTTCTGTTCATATGCTTGTAATAGTAAATTAGACAGCATATCTTGTAGTTGTATAGTGAGATCATAGTTGAGTAGCATGTACGTATTGGTATCAGAGACATGTGCTTGAACTTTGTTGTAGTAATATTCTGTGTCCATGACAACGATGGCTCCTCCTTTATCAGCAGGTTGCATGGTGATCGAAGTGTCATTGGCCAATGTTTTAATGGTATATCTTTCGTGTTTGGTAAGGTTATCAAATTTCTTGGAATGGTATTGCAGGGTTTGGATGTCTTTATTGATCAAGGTTTCAAACGTATCTAGCATTTTGTGAGACACTGGTGGCATGTATGTACTCTTAGGTTTGAACTTAGGAGATACAGTGTCCTCAGAGTTTTGGGTGGGAGGAACAATATTTGTGAAAAAATGACGCAACCTGAGACTTCTCATGAACCTGAATAGTTCGGCTTGTGTCCGCAAAGGAGTGGTGGTACCAGTAGGCACAAATGACATGCCCCGTGCCAGGACGGCAGTTTCTTGAGAACTGAGTTGTTGAGTGGAAATGTTCATCACTAAGTCACTGTTTTTCCACTGCATAACGCTTTGCCACTTTTTTCTGTGTCCGCGCCTTGTTTGTCGGGCTGTATTGTTACGTGTCAGGATGATTGTGGTGGTGGACGCCCTTGGTCCTGAACTTGTGACAAAAAAGATGTAGATGCAGAAGATTGAGATATTTCATGTGTTGTAATTGAAGGACCTGCTGCTTGTGACTGAGCAATTACTTGTGCTGGTGTTCTGTTTAAGGTAGTATCTTGCTCCGATGCCAAACTTTCATCAGATGATGCTGTGGTTTTACGGTGTTCAAAACGGCGTTTTGTATAGATGTCAGCCCATGTGTAAACCTCATTGAGTTTATAGTCGATGGTATCTCTCTTATATTTACGAATTTTAACTTCTTGTAATTCTTTTTTGTATTTATCCAGTTTTTGATTCAAAACTTCCAGTTGCAGCTTCCAAGCGTTGGATTCCATGCGGATTTCTAGTTCGCTTTTAAGAGTGAATATTTCTTCATCAAGATCTTTGATGATTTTAGATAATTCCTCGATGATAAGGAGAATTAGGTCAAGAGAACATTTATTTAAGATAGCGTACCATTTATCCATGAAGTTAGAGTTTAGGTGAAATCGGAATAACAAAGGTTTGATGGCTAGACCACGAGCTATGCTTTTAGCCTTATGATATTGAACCAATGAGGATGCGTGGAGTTTTTGATTGAGTTGTCTTCTGGTGATGTACTCCAGTTGCCGTAATTGTTGTGTGATGGTGCCTCCATGGGTGTCTGAAGTGGAACATAAAATACCGTTCTCTGTGTAAACCCCCATTTATAAAGGGATCAGAAATCCAAGTAGTATAGGGTTAAAGCAGCAAGTATTTTTTTGGTGTGATAATTTCTGCACCCCCAAAATTTGGATGAGGTTCATATTGTCAGGTTAAATTATTATGTTACCTCATTTTATGCAATGCTATGATATGCTACGGTATGTTATGTTATGCTATGGTATGTTATGGCAATTTGTAAAGGTCACTGTCTCCCAGGGATGGTATAATGGCACTGAGCAGGTGTGAATCTAGCCAGCTTAGGGTCAAGAGAGACTACTCAAAGTGCCAGATCTTCAGCTTCCAGCAGAATTCAAGAAGTTAGGAGGAAGCTTGGATAGGTAGCAGCTGTCAGTTTCACACTTTAGGAGGGACATAGGAGAAGAATTAACAGTAATATCAGGTTCTCAGCATTCATAGGATGTGTAGAGTAGGATTCTGGCCAAGTGGGGTTGTCTGGAAAGTTTGCTAAGCTAATGTTATTGATGAGGCATGCTGACTGGGTGGGCTCCTGAGTGGATGGACTTCATGGTAATGGTGGTTTTCTATTAGGTGATGGCATGCTATATGGTTAGTGTTGGTTCTTTTTATGAGATCAGAAGTCGATTAGCAAGGTTTGTTGGGTCCGTTTGAGGTTTAGTGATGCTATATATGGTGTTAAATTTGTTGCTGAAGAAGAGGGAGAGATCGTTGCAGAGGTCATGAGTGGGGGTGGTGGAGCTGAATGTATTTGCTGGTGAGGTGAATTATTTCAAGATGGTGAAGATGACTTGCTTCTGTTGGTGCTGACCCCGATGTGGTCTGCCAAGACAGTGTGTTTGTTGGTCCACATCAGTTGGTGATTACAATTCAGGGCTGACTTAAATGTGCTCCTATATGTGTCATCCTTGTTTATTCTCAATCTGCTCTCCAGTTGTTTGCAGTGGCATTTCATCAGACTGAGGTCGTCCATGCACCAACTGACTTGGGATATGGATCTCATCATGCTGAAGTTGAGGGGGGCATGGTGTTGGTGCAAGAGGTGATCCAGTTGTTGAAATTTCAGATGACCTCATGGAGGTTGTTGTTGATTTTGGGTCTTAAGCATTGAGGGCAGTGTTTCAGTCCTTGTCCTGTATATTGTTCTTGTTATGGCATTATGTTCTAACCGTGTTTTGTGTACATTGGAGAGGGATGGGTATGCTGGACTTGATAAGGTCGTGGTCTGTCTAGGTGACTGGAGCGGCTTCTTTGACTTGGGTGTTGTATGAAACAGGGACAAATGGAATCAAGAAGGTGTCTGGTGGGATGCAGGACTTTGTCAATCTACAGTGTTACCCCAAGCTGCTATAGGAGGCCTTCCCTGGAGCTGCTAAGCTGACCAGTTCTAAATTGACCTGCCTTGGATCATGCTGTTGGCATCTGCTGGAGGGAGTCCTGACCACCAGATGCTGTACCTGAGATCCTGACTGTGTCTGGCTGGACTTACATTACCACCACTAAAAACCTGTACATAAAATCTTTTTCACCTGCAAGACCTCCGGAGGATCGGGACAAACTTGCCAAGCCAATCCAATCAAAGCTCGTAGATTCAGATTTCTACCATCTGAGCCTCTCCACAGTAGTCAATCAAATTCAGCAGTACCTTGAGGAGAAGGTATGTGGCCTTGCCAAGCCCTCTTTGTCTACTGCCTGCAGCCTTGCTCCACTAGAAGACTCCTAGTTCTGAAAATGTAACTAAGTGCAAACATAGATTGTTTGACCGAGTGAATGCACCAAAAGAATTCAGTTAGTGAGTGACCTTCCCTGGGTGTGAAATTAGAATTTTTCCTAATGGCATTTGCCACCAAAAACCAACAGAGTCATGCTGGATTACCCTCTCCACAAAACTGAAGGACCGCTCATCTCCTTTCAAGAAGAGCGGACCTTCAGTATGTTGACGGCGGAGACTACTCCATCTCTGCCACTGACATACACCTCCAATTGCCCAACAGAGTATGGTCTGTCAGAGGTGAGGCCTTTTGTCAACCCACCCTATTTAGAAGGGGGGGGACACATGGTCAGTTTTCACTGTCTGTCACCACCAGATAAAATCTGACTGTAAGGAACAGTGAAAACTGTAAAACTATCTCCACGTCATGAGAAAAAACTCCCATGCGAGGGAGTCATTGCTTTTTATTTTCATAAATAGAGGCCCGCATTGGGATTTTCATTTTGAAAATAAAAAGCATTGGATGTGTGCCACACTGCTCCATCATGATGACAGAGTCATCTGTCATATTTCCAATGCATTCAAAGGAACCACAGCAACAGCAATTCCTTTACATGAAAATTATGTGTGCTGGACCGGCTGACATTTCAAAATTTGGCACAGGTTACTCCCTCAGAGCAAGGATGTACTTCAGTCTGCTGCCCTTACAGAATAAATAACATTCCACCAAACTCTAATTCAGGCCCTAAGTACCAATGTAAAACTTCTGAATGGATCAAACCTGGTTTCTGTATCTAACCTGTGCTCCATCACAATTCTCCTCAAATGGCAACTAGATCCTGTTATACCATGACCAATTGAACGCAGTTAGCGATTAAAACTTGTTGGTGCTATTCTATTTAAAATTTAGAAAATTCAGGTCTTCAATTCCCCTCATTGGATTTTTGTCACTTTAGTGCCATTATTTTAAATTGAAATTTACTTTTTTTTTCTTACTTGGTTTGAAAGTTTTACTGTGTTGTGTTTTGCTTTAT
The DNA here is from genome assembly GCF_964204655.1 of Triturus cristatus. Taxonomy (NCBI): domain Eukaryota; kingdom Metazoa; phylum Chordata; class Amphibia; order Caudata; family Salamandridae; genus Triturus; species Triturus cristatus. The sequence goes on along the minus strand of NC_140591.1, from coordinate 553,542,763 downwards.
TACTGTTTTGGTACTGAACAAATACTGTATGCATTGTCCACTTCCATGGGTATTGTGCTCAATTTACTCTAATCATTAGCAGTAATGGGGTAACCCTGTGTCCCTCAGAACCTGGGCATGTATGATATATAATGAAGTGATTCTGTCGGGAATGTAACAATTTCTTTTTTTCAATGTAAATATATCCAGAACATTCACTTTTTAGTAGTAAACATTATAAACTTATTGAAAGGAAAAGGTTCAATATCACATTTAAAGAACCAAATTGGGATACGCGGAACACACCACAAGGACAAAATATTTTGATAAAAAAATGACAATTGTATTGTATGAGTATTATACAAACAAATTAATGAACATGGCTGTCAATAAAACAATACAATACAAAGCGATAAAGTGATTTAGGTGCAGGAAATGTGACTCGTGGTGATAAGTGAAAAAAGTGCTGTACATATACTATACAAATAGGTAACACATAAGGCCAAAAGTTATGTTGTACTGACCATTGCTCAATGCATACTGTAGAGTAGCAGAACGGAAGCAGACTGAGTAGGTCACGTCTCTCCCTATAGTAACGATCACTTGAGGGCGGCATTGTTTAAAATTACTCTTTAACTCATCTCCAACCGGCTGGTGAAGCACGCACAAGTTAACATTGCTTTTTCAGACCACTACCTCTTGGTGTGGGTCTAGCAGTACTTCAAAATCGGAATCAATTCGGATCCTACTCTACTTACCTCATAGGATCCCTGGCATTTAACCTTTGCGGCTGTCAACTGTTGTTTCCCTACCCCCCAGTCCTGATGAAGACCCGCTTTTGATGCATAATAGCTGCGCTTTCGCCCAGGGTTGAAACGTCGACGTTGCAGTCACACTAGTCCATGCAGCTTCCCGGACCCTAATACAAAGTCGCACTTGGGTCGTGTATTCATGCATTGAGAAATGGACAGTACAACATAACTTTTGGCCTTATGTGTTACCTATTTGTATAGTTTATATACAGCACTTTTTTCACTTATCACCACGAGTCACATTTCCTGCACCTCAATTACTTTATCGCTTTGTATTGTATTGTTTTATTGACAGCCATATTCATTAATTTTATGTGCATAATAATCATACATTACAATTGTAATTCTTTGATCAAAATATTTTGTCCTTGTGCTGTGTTCCGAGTATCCCACTTTGGTTCTTTAAATGTGTTTATAATGTTTACTACTAAAAAGTGAATGTTCTGGATATATTTACATGAACAAAGAAATTGTTACATTCCTGACAGAACCACTTCCTTATACATCAATGTGATTGGTACTTGAAGTGGATAGTTACTCCCATCATCTAACAATGCAATTTCTTACATTAGAGTTAGTGGTAGGGTCCAAGACTATTGTTCTGCACTACCATTAAGTTATTTAAGGTGAAATTCAAATCCCTTTTTAAATTGACAGGTACAATTGGCTTTTGGGATTTTCAATTGACTTTGAGCTCTAATTTTGAAACTTTTAAAATAATTTCTGTCGTCTGGAGGTAGACCTGAGAAACATGGTGAGCCTCAGCATGACAGAGCAAGATGTGCGAGGAGAGAGGACAAAGGCTGAGCAGGGAATCCAACAAGCAGGACTACCACATTGATGAAAGAGATTTCGAGGAAGTGTGTATGCTACAAAGCATCTCACATGAGCATAGGGATGAAGAGGAAAAGGAGGAGAGAGATGAGAATGACGGTGAAGAGGGTTCAGTGCCAGAGGAGTATGTTCTCCCAGGAGCTTCATGCGTTGCCTTGTTCAGGGCAAGGAGCAGTGTGTGCTTCCAAGGTTTGTACACATCAGAGCTGGAAGACAGACAAGCAGGGAGGGCCTAGAATTTGCAACTGGCCACTATCGCCATGAAGGAAAAGAAGATGGCCCACATTTTGGGAATTAAAAAAGGTTGTCTGGCCCCTGAGAGGAGCCATTTGTGGTTGGACTTGAGACATCTGGGTTAAGTGATGCTGGTGGTGAAAAAGGAATGCCAAGGAGATGTAAAAGAGTAATCATCCTCAAAGAACCTGGTACCCAGTTATGTGGTGGAGGATGACATAGATAAGTGATGACAACATTTAGGATGGCCATTCATATGCATGTAGTCACACAGAAGGAGTTGAGAGCCAGTTTGTTTAGGCACATGCTCATTACTTGAACGGATAACCTATTGGTCTTGGAGATAGCTTACCAAATGAAACATGTCCCCAGGAAGGAAGTCCTTATCAGTAAGTCTGGTTTGATCCCTGAGACCGTTGCCTGAAATTCAGGGATAACCAAAATCAGTCTTACCATTTATGGGTGGATTTTGTGGATTGTTCTTTTATGGCACTGGATGTTTGTGTATTGTGCAGCAACGTAAAAGGTCATGATGGGCTGTACAATTTGATTATGAAGGAGTGGCTTTTAGGTCATTTTTGAAGGCCGCCTAGCTCACTGTGCCTAGAGAGTTTGGGAAAGAAGCTACCATCTGAACCAGCAACAGAGTATCAAACTATGTACCTAGGGAGACAACAAGGAAGGTGGACCAGGTCCCCATTTTAAAATGGAAGAAGAAGGCAGGGATAGTCAAAAGAAGTTCTCGAAGGCCTTCATTAGTGTTTACAGGAAAGGGAGAACCATTCCTCTTCAGACTACAGCAGGGAGATTTAAGTAGAAAAAAGATCTAGGGGACTTTACCATCCTGGATGCCATACCTGTCTTTAGTCAGGGCACAAGGAGAAAGATGATGTTTGCCCCTAGAAGACTCCCCCACTGGTGGACCCACACCGTTTGTTTTGTTGTCACTTTAGGAACCTACCTAATCATATTGCTAGAACACCATTACTCAATTTCCTTTGACATTCTACTTGCTTTTAAATTAGACTATTACCATCTTTGCTCAACTAGTCCCTTCGAGGGGTCTTTCAAGTCTCTCAAGGAGTTTAACTGTTTCCTTTTTCTATGAATTATAGTGTACCTCAAGTTTGAGGAAGTTAGACTGAAATGCAAGATTATTTGCTTCCCTTCGGTTTGGAAGTTATAGTGCCAGGGTTAATGCGACTGCAGTAAATGTTTGATCTGTTGACCATTTTGAAAATCACCTAACCGTATATCAATGCCCAATTTATTTTCACTTCTCTCTTACTCTCTAACTGTATTTTTAACAAGTTCCTTAAACAGAATTGTCTCTAGGGTCTCAAATCTCTGTTTTATCCAATAAAAAACACTGTTTGCTCACAGAATTTGGGTAACACAAATTTGCCTATCCATTGCCTGATATTTTATGTCCAGGTTATCGTAACATGGTTGCCTGAATAACAGCTTTCCCTTGTAGTTCATGAAATGACCTTACTCTGTGATTAGGCATTAGAGCCTCATTTAATTCTTTTTAACTTCTCACTTACCTTCTAATTTGACTATTATCGCATTTCTCCAACAATTGTCTCACAGGGAACTGCGGAACTGCCATACCTATAAAAGAGTTTAACTGTCCCTCTTATGTAAACTAGAGTTTACTGTAATCAATTTCAACTTAATGAATGATTGTTTGCCTAACTTCTCCCAGACAATCTGTGTGGAAGTCATAGTATGATAGTTAACAAACCTCTAATAGATGTTTGGTCTGCTGTCACTATTAGAATCACCTCTGACCATGTTTGTAGACCTCTAAACACCATTTCTCAGTTACCACTGGCTTCCCAGTTGCTGTATAATTGCACTGTTAACACTTTCCTTCAACTGTTCTCTCCTTGGGGTGCTTCACATCCCATAAGGACTTTAATTTCCCTCCTGCATGCACTACACTGCACAGTACATTTGTCTAATTTGACTGAGATTATTGGTTATTTCACTAACTATTGTGTGACATTATGTGTACAAGATATAATAGCATTGTTAATTCTCCTGCAGAAAGTTTGCTCTTTTGGCCATATGATTAAACTTCATCATAGCTATGTTCCTTTTCTCTTCTCACTTGCTCTATATCTAAACTATTGATACCTTCCTACATGAGGCGTCTTTCTGGGATGTGTCAAATGTTTGGAAATGTTTTCCTGCCCCTCTTGTAGGCAGGAAAACATTCTCACAGAAATTTGACAAAAATTATGGATTATTTGCATGGAGACTAACATTCCTGTGTAGAAGGTATAGTACCAGGGCAAATATGCCTGCAGCAGAGGTTTGCTCTGCTGGCAACTTTGGCTACCATCTCACCATATAACTAGACCCCAGAACACTGTAACTTTGTTCCCTATGACATTTCACTGGCTAAATGTTCATACTGCTAAGACCTTCCGTGATCAGATCTGCCCAGGGCCAATCTCTGGTTTATCATACCAGACATTCATTTGGTTTCTGAGGTGGTATTGTTCCACATTCAAGTAATTACTGGGTATTTGAACTAATTATTTGGTATCTTCCCCATTGTACAGTTCTACACATGGCCTTCTGTCTTTTGCTCAGTAGAATGCTTGTGCATCATGATAGTTTTACAAATGAGTCAAACGTTGACTATTAGGGCATGGAGCAAGAAAAAAGACAAGAGCATTGTGATAGCTTTGTGGGTGTAAAACAAGGGAGATAGGGATACATGGTAGACTTCACTATACGGGTGCATTGTGAGAGGCCAGTCAACGTCTGGGATAGTGCCCCAAGTAGTACATGATGGAACATTGTGAGTGCAGTGATATTTCCTTTGATAAACACTCTGTAAGTTAAACAGTTTATTTCTGTGGAACAAATATTTTTGCCTTCTGTTCATTATATATCTTTTTAGAAAATACATCATTCTCTCATATGCTCATGCCTATTACTGTGTGTTAGTGCTTATCTGTAATATTGAAGACAGAAACATTGCAGTATCTCGTCTTCAGAAATGCCTTTAATATTTATGAATTTGTGAACAGTTTATTTGGAAAATTGTTCTATGAATGCATAATTTTTCCTGCTTTTAGCTCACAGTAGAGTGTTGTCTAACAATCCCTTACAGGTATGCATTATCACTCTTTGTTGGCCTTCTGTGCCTGAGCCCTGGACAAACATCCCCAAAGTACCTTAAAATTCAGTGTTCATAATAGAGGTGTGTGGGTGAGAAAAATGAAGTAAATAGCTTCAGTAATTCACTTTGCTCAACAGGAGAGTGTTGTAGCATTTATACTGTGCCCTAAACTCATTTTGTATTTAAATTTTACTTATCTAACCACTGGCTACCTATCACACACAATTGGTCATCTGATGGATCTTGTTCTGAGCTGAAAGGGACTGGATATTCGGATGATGAACAATTATCCAATGAGGACCAGGAATAATATAATTGCTATATTCAAATGTTATTTTACACAATTAGAAAACTCGATGGACCAACTAAAAGGATATCAATCTAATGATTTATACACAAGGAAATAATGATACAGAATCAGAAGAATTTAGTTTAAGTTTCAAAGTTTAGTTATTCATTCAGAAGTGAAGAAGATTAAAAAAATAGCATGCAGACCTAAAATCAAACTAGTAGAGTGAAATGTCAGCTTAACTATAACGTCAATGTAACCTTTAACTTTTTCAGTGAATTTCTAAGGTTTTTTAACTGTATTTACACAGTGGTGGAGAAAGGAGTTGGGACCCCAACCAGTTCCTAGGAATCCCACTTTGTAGGGCTTACAGGAGGTACCAGAAGGGCTTCTTGGCCCCCAAGGTCCTGCAGGACTAAAGTGGAATTCAAGCCTAAACCAGTAGTATACCACAAGCCGCGATTGCAGAGTGGTGGAGAAACGGGGCAGGGTCTCCGAAGACCTCTTAGCAATCCTACTGAGTGGGTCTTACTAGAGACAACAGGAGGGGCAATGGGGGCCAACCACCGCTCCTGTTAACCCCAGTAAGTCTCACTCAACAGGATACCTCAGACATGGTAGGATGCCACACCCATTTTATCCACCACTCTGCAAAGCGGCCTCCTGGGCCACTGCTAGAAGGGGGATGATGTTCCCTTGGCTACTGACGGTCCTTGGAGGCCAACTAGCCTACCTGATACCTCCAGTAAGACTCACAAAGCTGCAGAGACTTTTATGGACTAAGATTAAGGTTAATACATCATGTTTTAAACCTTACTTTTCTCTACCAGTGTGATTAGAGAGGCAGAGCTCGCAATCCCTCAATGAGTGTGTCAGTGCCTTTTAGGGGACAAGATGGCACATGTAAAGAAGCCTATAGGTAGTAGACTACATCGGTTTCACATTTCATGCTCTCCAAATATGCGTAGTAAAAGCTGGATGCATCACTTGATGTTCACTATACAGGGCAACCACGTATACAGCTGTGTGTTCAAGTGCTTTTGTGACTCCTGCCTAGCTAAGTGATCTCTGGCTGTGAGACTGAAGGCCGAAGTAATGCTAGCAAAATTTTGTGAACGAGTATAATAGACTCTAAAAATTTTAAATTACGGTCATCAGCTGCACAACACGTATCAGACTACACATAGCAGTGCAGACATATATGTGCATGGTAGCAGTCTGATATTCTAACTTGACAAAGTACACTTTCAGTTTGAAGCACACACATCACTAAGTATTGCCTACTTACAGTGTACCGTACAGAGTACCTCTGTTTCACACCGCATGCTCTCCAAATGTGTGGAGTGGAAGCTGCATGGATCACTTTCTACTCACTGTGCAGGGCAGCCAGGAATGAATCTGTGTGTTCAAGTGCTGTCATGATGCCTGTTTAAGTAACAGAACAGTGCCTTTGGAACTTACTCTTGACCTACCTGTGACAAAATGTGTACAGGGTATGATAGTCTGTATAGTTTTTCAGTTAGGGTAATCAGCTGCACCACACATGTCAGACTGAACGTTGAAGTGCAGACATACTTAACACAAGGTAGCAATCAGACATTCACATTTTACATAGTACAATTTCAGTTTAAAGCACACACCTCACTGTATAAGATATACTTGCAGTATACCATTGCAGACATATACATGGACTAGGATAAAGGCTAATATATCTAACAACATGTTTTAAAGCTCAATTTTCTTTACCAGGTTAATTAGACAAGCAGAACTCACAATGCCAGGCCTAATTCAAAATGAAAGGCAGACTCCTGTCATGCTACTTCTGTGAGTGTCAGTATCTTTCTAGAGACCTCAATGAGTGTGTCATTCCCTTTTTCGAGGCAAGATGACACATGTAAAGAAGCCTATAGATACTAGATTACCTCTGTTTCACACTGCATGCTCTCCACATCTGTGTAGTAGATGCTGCATGCATCACTTGCTGTTCAGTATGAAGGGAAGCCACAAATTAAGCTGCGTGCTCGAGTGCTTCTGGGACTCCTGCCTAGCTAAGAGATTTGTGCTTCTGGAAATGAATGTTGAAGTAGCTCTAACAAGATTTGTGCAAGGGTATGATAGACTTTATAGTTTTTAAGTTAGGGTGATCAACTACACCGCTCCTCTCAGATTGCACATAGAAGAGCAGACATACCTAAGACATGATAGGAGTCAGACATTCAAACTTGATACAGTATGCTTTCAGTTTAAAGCACACTCCTGACGATGTATGACCTACTTGCATTATACCTTTGTAGATACTTATATGGGCTAGAATACAGGCTAATACATATGACAATATATTTTAAGGCTCACTTTTCTTTACCAGTTTCATTATGGGGATAAAGCTTGCAGTGCCAGGCCTAACCCAAAATGATAGGTAGACTCCTGTCATGCCACTCTTGTGACTCTCAGCATGTTTCTAGGGACCTCAATGGGTATGGCAGTGCCTTTTACGGGTGACATGACAAATATAAAATAGCCTTTAAGTACTAGGTTGCTTCTGTATCACACCTCATGTTCTACAAATGTTTGTAGTAGAAGCTGCATAGATCAATTTTGTTCACATAATAAAAAGCAGCCAGATTTGAAGCTGTGTGTTCGCGTGCTTCTGTGACCCCTGTATAACTAACAGATCATTTGTTTTGGAACTGAATCCTGACCGAGCTGTGACAAAATTAGTACAGAGGCATGATTATCTGTATAGTTTTTAAGTTAGGGTCATCATCTGCACCACACGTGTCAGACTAAAGGTAGGAGGGCAGACATACCTAACACATGGTTGCAGTTATACATTCAAATTTGACACAGATCAGATGTCTACTCTTGAGGATCAGATGGTCATCCAGAAGGCAGTAACAGAGGACTTAACAGCACAGTGCACTGACATGGCCTGGAAACTCGAAGACATGGAAAACAGACTCTGGCTAAACAACTTAAGAATTCTAGTAAATTCCTGAAGGAAGAAAGGGGTCCGACCCACGGAAGTTCGTGGTAGAGCTCCTCACAGAAGCCTTCCCGTAGCTGACACAATGGACTTGGGATATCGGGGTGCAACGGGCCCACCGGTTTCCTTTTCGTCAAAAGACTAACCATGAGGCCAGCAAACCTGTTCAACCTGGAGCAATTTTGATTGCTCTATTTAACTTTCTATTTAGACAGGCCCTGTATGATCTGGCTAGACCAGATTGGAAGAGAAGGGGGATGGGTTTGAGTTCTTTGTGTGCCCTGATTATTGCCATCAAACAGTGGAAAAAAGGTGGCAGCTTCGGCAGTTAATTTCCCCCTTTCAAGTCAAAGGTGCCCAAGTATTTCTATTGAACCCTGCCAAACTTAAGGTTATATACAAGGATAGCATTAGGTTTTGCACATCCGTAGCAAAGGCTAAAGAGTATCTCCAGAATATTGTACCCTAAATCTGAAGTCTGAAGTCTGAAACTATATTAGAAATGTATTATTAATTATGTACTCATGGTATGCACTTATAATATGTGGGGGAAAAAAACATTATAAGTATGTATAGTGTAAGTCTCAGCATTAGTACAGGCTTTGGACTACGCTCTATATCTCACCTTTCTTTTCTTTTTTTTACCTGTAAAGAGTTGTTGAGTATTGATTTAGTAGCACATCGCGTTGGGAATTGCTGGGACAGTGGGGCGGTCAGTGCTGGGACAGGGTTCTCCATCACCCAAGACTTGGGTCTTGCAGCCTCCATGGTTGGGTGGGCAGGGGGAGTCTCTGCTGGCAGAAGAGACCAATGGGTGGGGAAGGGTGGGGTAGCAAGGGGTGGGTGGCTGCTGGAGAGGCACAGGGGTTAAAAAATGGGATAAAAAAGCCAATAAACGAGGTTATGCAAATGAGAAGAATGATTTGGTGTGTAGGGAGAGAGGGTGGTGTTTTTTTAAAGAAAATCAATGCTGAGCTTGTTTTTAATATGTTCGTTTAATGTCCGTGGCCTCAATGACAAAGGGTAGCGCAGGAAATTAAAAACATGTCTCCAGACGTGGTATTTCTCCAGGAGAATCATATCCCTTGGGCTAACTATAAGGTGCTCACAGAACTAGGATATGAGCTATTGGCTTGTACGTCACAAGAGACTACAATGAGAGGGGTGGACATATTGGCTAAAAAAAATAATAACTTAATGGTAGGGAAACATTTGGTGGATAAATATGGGTGCTGGGTGATAGTTGAATGTGTTGTAGCTAGTAAAACGTTTACAATATGTTCGGTTTATAGATCCAATCATGATGAAGCTCAAATATTAAAATATTTGAATATTTAATTGGCTTCTTGGGCATCCCCTCTGATCTAACCGCCTCTTCTAATTCTTCCAAGGTTATCGATTTATCTAAATATATTTAGAAAAAACGATAACCTTGGAAGAATTAGAAGAGGCAGTTAGATCATTAGCAATAGGGGAAGCTGCCGGACCTGACAAGATCCTGCTTGAATTCTATAGGAAATTCTTAACTGAATTACAAGTAGACATATTAGCGGTTCTTCGAGAGGCTAAGAAAGGACATGCTCCAACATCATGGGACGAAGCAAGCATATTTGTTTTCTTAAAAAAAGACAAGTCATCTTTGCTGCCGGGCTCATACCGACCCATTTCGCTCCTAAACTGTGATGTGAAGATATAAGCAAAAATATTGGCAACGTGACTTTCTCGAGTATTAACTCCCATAGTCTCTGTTCGGCAGCATGGCTTTATTCCAGGGAGAGGCACGGTCAATCACGTTAGTCGGGTAGTCACCACACTGGATCTCGCCAATGCACTCAAAGCCCGGTGTGGTGCTACTCGATGCGGAGAAAGCGTTTGACTGTGTCTCTTCTGAGTTTTTATGGTCAACGATGCAATGGCAAGGCTTTGGATCAGGTTTTATACAAGCTCTACAGGCCATGTACTATTCACCGAAGGCAAAAATATGCACGCTGGGGTTGGAGTCTAATCTTGTTACCATATCAAGAGATACCCGAAAAGGGTGTCGCTGCTCCCCTTTATTATTTGCCCTTTATATTAATCTGTTTTTAAATCTATTGGAACATAGGCTAAATAATGTAATAGCGAGACCCGGGTTGGAGGTCATTACAATAGCATATGCAGACGATATTGTGGTTATTTCGCCGGACCCAATTCAAACGATGAAAGAGATTGCACAACTAACGGCTGAATTTGGGGAAGGGTCTGGATTTAAATTAAATACAACAAAAGCGCAAATAATCTGCACTGAGCAAGTTAGTAGTAATGATTCCAGGGTCACCGAGGAGGCCACATACTTGGGTATCCGCATTAAGGCATGTTTGGATAAAATGGTATTATCAAATTGGGAGCCGCTTGTGCGGAAAATTAAAAAAAGACCTTGATAGAATGGTAAGCCTACATTTATCAATAGTCGGGAGATGCAATGTCTTAAACATGGATATTCTGCCCAAAGTGTGGTATTATTTTAGGTGTGGCCCCTTGGAACTCACGGTGAAGCAACTTCAAAAATTACAATCTATCTGTGGTAGCTTCCAGTGGGCACCAGGTAAATCCCGGAGAGCAATGAGGTACATGACCCTGCTTCAATCCCGAGGGGGGTGGGCTGTTCCAAACTTTTTGTTTTATAATTGGGTATGTATGCTGCAGCAAATGGGCATTCTCTTGGTTGGGGAAAAAGAGGGAAAGGCGGAAGAATCTCAGAATATTTTTCAGATGTTACTGGCCTCAAGAACGGAGAGGATTTTTTTTTTTAATTTGGAGCCTAGCTATTATAAAAAAAACTTGTTTTAAGGTGCTCCAAGCTATATGAAGCTTGGTAAATTAAATTTCTATACACCCACCTCATCGTTAGCACTACCTCCCCTTATCTTCTCTGATAATGTATGGCTAGATGGAGACGGAAAGGATTAATGACTTTGGGAGACTTAATTGATTGTTGTGGCATCAAGACATACGCCTTGTTAATATCTGAATATGACCTCCCCAAAACCGACTTTTTTAAATACTTAAAAGTTTGGGACTATTTACAAAAGAAAGTAGATGTATCGAACCTGGTTATAAAAAGTAACTGGTTGGAAACAATTAGGATTGGTATGTTATACCAGAATCTTATTGAATTGCAAGGGAATGATCTAGAGCAACAGAAATTAAAATCAAATAATAGATTAAACCAGGCAGTGAATGTTTTTCAACAGTCAATAGCATTGTCAGCTTTGGTTTCCTCTAGTCTCAATTCACAACACTATAAAACCATTTAAGATTTGTATTATATGCCTGCCAAAATTGCACAGTGGGGGGGTCAAAATGAAGGTAAATGTACGCGCTGTGCAACAGACACAGCTGATAGCCTTCATATGTTTTTTGAGTGTCCATATCTAAGACAATTTATAAATAAGATGGAGATCTTGACAGAGGTGATAGGAGTGAGGATAGGGATTACACCTACTGGCATGATGCTGGGAGTGGTGGAAGAATCACTAGCCACATAGGGAATGTGTGAATGCAGGTATTTTATATTCATAGCTGTGGCGGTGGCTAGATTGTGTGTAGCATCATTTTGGAGGGAGAAAGAGCCACCATCCTTTGAAATGTGGAGGGGCAGACTTTATTCTATATGTGATCTAGAACATAGTCTCTACGCTCTCAAGGGATCCCAGAAACGTAGGTTAGGTGTTAAGATCTGGGGGGGCGTTAGTAGAGTATCTGCAATAATTCCTATTGTCTTTAATTTACTTTATATGTCAATATGCTCTGATTTATATCCTAATTTTTCCTCTGTTCTGTCATTTTATATTTTTTATTTTTCTTTCCCTCTACAAAAGATTATAATTGTATTGAATGTTTGGCTCCTGACATGAGTATAACTCTGTGAAATAAGTTAAAACAATAGGGTGACAAAAAATGTGCATTGATCCCACTCAGATTATCTTGTTTTCTCTTCCACTCTAATGACCGAAATATAAATGTATGTCGATTTTATTGTCTATAAAAAAAATCTAATTAAAAAAAAAGAGGCCTTTTGCTCAGGAACAGCACATTTCAACACTATGGGTTTAAAAGGTATATCATGTTCGTACCACTCACCAAATGTACCAAAAGGCATCAATGTTAAAATATAGACCTAGGTCAGAGTTTTTTTTTTAAAATAAAACAATACACATAGTCTACTCGCTTTTTGGAGTTTCCAGCTGCCCTCTTCAGTCACTGGTCTGTTGTTGTATCATTTACGTTTTTCTTCCGCCTACTACAGCATCCAGCATAGGGCAATCTGCGCTCATTCACAAAGAGCACGTCCACTCACAAAGTACTTTCTTCCAGTTTAAGTGGACTGCTATAGCAATGCATGCATTTTCAGGCCAAAGAAATATTTTGAGGTTCTAGTAATTGCCCCGTCAAGAAATAATACAAAACCATCATAAAACATGACGAGCATTGACAAAGCCAAAAGGTTAAGCCCTCATTCAATTAATCAATAAGGAGTTTGTGAAGCACGCTACTCACCCGTGAGGGTTTCAAGGCACTGTGGGGGCGGTAAGGTTGTGCTGCTCTGAAACAGCAGAAGAGCCAGGTCTCGATGCTTTTCCTGAAGTTGTGCAGAGTGGGAGAATGTCTGATGTTGAGCGTGAGTTCGTTCCAAGTCTTAGCCGCAATGTAGGAATAGGTTCTTCCACCTGTTCTTGCTCTACAGATGCGTGGGGTTTCGGCCAGGGCGAGATTGGCGAGCGGAGGTTTCACTTGGGTGTGTGGAAGGAGACTCTTTTATTGAGGTATTGGGGTCCGGTGTTGTGAAGGGATTTGTTGGCATAACTGAGTTGCTTGAGGGTGACTCTCATCTCGACGGGGAGCCAGTGGAGTTCTCGTAGGAGGTGGGTGATGTGTTCTTGTCATGGAATGCCTAGGACAAGCTTGGCAGAGGTGTTCTGGATGGTCACGAGTTTTTGGAGCAGGGAGTTGTTGTTTACGGCGTAGAGGGTGTTTCTGTAGTTAGTCTGCTAGTTATGAGGGATTGTGTGATGGTCTTTCTGGATTCGGTGGGGATCCACCTGAAGGTCTTGTGCAGGATGCAGAGGATGTTGAAGCACAAGGATGAGACAGAGTTGACCTGTTGGGTCATGGTGAGGGAGGAATCGAATATGATGCTGAGGTTCTGGGCATGGTTCGTGGGTGTCGGGGGCTGTAGAGCATGGAGGGCCACCAGGTGTTGTCCCAAGCTGAGGGGGTGGGTCCGAGGATGAGGTCTTCTGTCTTCTCAAAGTTGAGCTTCAGACAGCTGCTGCTTATCCAGGATGCTACGTCTCTCATTCCTTCCTGGAAGCAAAGTTTGGTGGTGTCGGGTTGCCTCGTTTGGGGGAGGATGGGCTGGGTGCTGTCGGCGTAGGATACTATGCTGAGTCCATGCTGTTTGACGATGGTAGCTAGGGGGAACATGTAGATGGTGAAGAGCGTGGGCTGAGTGAAGATCCCTGGAGTACTCCGAAGTTGATCTCTGTGGGTTCTGAGAGGAAGGACGGGAGTCTGATTCTTTGTGTTCAGCTGGTGAGGAAGGAGCTGATTCAGTTGAGGGCAGTTCCCTGTATGCTGGCGTCATGGAGTCTGGCGGTGAAGGTGTGGTGGGAGAGGGTGCCGAAGGCTGCAGAGAGGTCCAGTAAGATGGGGGCCACCGCGTGGGCCTGGTCGAGGAGAGTGCGGACGTCATCTGTGGCAGCAAGGAGGGCGGTCTCTGTGCTGTGATTGCTGCGGAAACCGGATTGGGAGGAGTCGAGGATGTAGTTGTCTTCCATGAAGTTTGTGAGCTAGCTGTTGACAATCTTCTCACTGACTGCAGTGTTTGAGGTCCGTCAGTTCTGCAGAGAGCTTCTTGAGGAGGGGCTTGATTTCTGCATGCTTCTGGTCGTAGGGGAATACGAATGAAAAGGTGGCGTTGATGGTTCATCGTAGCTCAGGTACTAAGGTGTTGGCAGCTCTTTGGAAGATGAAAAATGAATTAGTTGATCTATTCAGATTCTGCATTACCCTAATGATATGCCAATTTTTATATCACATTATAACATTGTTTTCATGAAGTCACTATCAAACCATTGAGATTTTAATACAAAAAGTCATTTTTATTTCTTTTTTCTTTATGCGTTTTACAATTTCCACATAATTTCAAATAGACATAAACATTTATTGTCGTTTTGATGCAAAGCTATACATATTTAGTATAAAGGGAGACATCCTAGACAACCTAGACAATAAAAAACCATTTAGTATCCATTCATACTTACATTCATACAAGGAAAAAACGAAAAAAGAAAATAATTTTGAAAGAAAATTGGAAAGGTAAGAAAGGGATGGAGAAATAGGACCCTTAGAATGGTCAGATTTTTTCAGATTAACAATACAAAAGTTGTCAGTCTTTCATATCCCAGTATTAGAAACGAAGTCGCGGTCAACGCGCGTTTCAGTGGAGGACCACCTTCTTCAGGACCAACTGCATATATTTAAAAGATGGACTATGTACAATAGGTGTCTGGGTGTCTGCAAATAAGACAAAAGGAAATGACATTGGCAAAAGCAAGGGAATGCTATTAGTTTCAAAAGGAGATAATTTCCTGAATGTGTTGCTATATATAACCTTGAATGCTCATCATGCATCATAGCTGTGTGTCCGCAAACCAATTAGGTTGTGCCTGGAAAGATAGGGTGTGAGATAAAGTCCGACTATTGTGAAGTTCTTTGGTGTTATAGAAATAAAGAAAAAAGATGCCATAGATAAGCCCGAAGAATATAGTACCAATTCCAAGCATGCAGTATCTAGATGGTAGTATGGGGGGCATATACCTTATATGACACAAAGCGGTGTGCTAAGTGCCCGCTGTGGAAGTCATCTGTCTAATGCTGTATGGCAGCGTAAGTTTCTAGGTGAAAAGGTAGGTTGGCTATTCAAGCTGATACTAGTGGAGGTTACATGGCTACATTTAATACGCGAGGCCAAAAAGATATATATACCTCTAGCAGCTGAGCTTTGGAAGGTGCGTTGCAGTCCAAGGTTCATGAATTTATATCGCCGTGTTTTAAGTTAACGACTGAAATATTGCTGCATGAGGAAAGAAAGAACTTTATTTTATTTATACGAAACTGAACCCTGTTCTTTTTATATAGGATTTAGTATAAGGAATAGGTTCAAAGTACTACCCCACGAGCTTGTATACCTTTTCAAAACTTCAGATTCTTCATAGAAATGGGACCAGGGGATAGTCCGAATCTCTCTGTATTCCTGAGGAGATTTCTATTTATTTGTTATTAATGAAAGTATTCCGTCTCGGCATAACTATAAGGAAAGAGAAGGTATATGTATTAATGGTACAACCGTTCCTAGGTTGGAATGGCTGTTGCATAGATAGTTACAAGTTGTGAAATCGACAAAGATTATTGCCGGTTTTCTCTAGCGTGATTTTCCGTATTACAAATATGGGCAAATCGTGGATATTATGTGTTTGCTTCAAGTAGCGGGACATATGAGGTCCCATATATGGCTTATAACAAGAGGCTACGTTTCTAAGTGTCGAGAGGCGGCACGTCGGGGCCACTGGTTTGATAGGGACTACTATCCAAATGAGAAGTCATTTATTAAAATATTTTCATTTCTAGGAACCAAATGATTATAAATTTCAACGTGACTATGAGAGAGGGAGAGGCCTGATCTATAACGTTTAGCTAAGTCGCCAAAAATTTCCCTACAGACTAATTAGTTCATACCTGTTTGCGTAAAGTCTCAGCCGGAAATCATCAACAGCGGGCAGCCGACAGAAAGGGAAGTGACTCTGATGTTTTTTAACTAGTGCGTGCTATCGCGAGATTACGGGTCAGTGCGTTATGATAGTTAATCATCTCTGTGTATTTGGACGCCATCTTGTAAAGGGGTTATGCCATTCTAAAACGATATTAAGTTAAATACACATGTGTATCAAAAACATTCTAGATAATTTGTAGTGTAGATGTAGTATTAGTCTCATGATATGAGGAAATGAAAGTCCGGTAATGACCGGACTTGACGTAACTATGGGCGAAATTCATTACCATGTTTAAATGGTGTACTAATATCTAATTTTTGATATTTAAAATGTCATTCCGGTATGAAATGAGGTAAAGGGCTGTTTACAAGTGGTTTTCTCCTTTACTTCTACAGAGAATATCAACAGTTAACCAGAGAGATGGATCGGCCTGGATATAGTAAGTTACTGATCAATGTATTTTAATATCTCATATATCAGGTCGCCATCTTAGAAAGGGATATAGTCCTTCTGAATCCTGGGTGAAATGAGGGTTTTGTTGCCGATGTGTGGAACTAAGGTTTAATTAGGTGTATGTACACAGGTATCTAATACTTGAAATCTGCAAACAACATTTGCAGAAAACTTCAAAAGTTAGTCAGGGCGAAGGGTCAGCCTGGGTATAATAAATTGCTGATCAATGTGTATTAATGTCTCATATATAAGGTTGCCATCTTAGAAAGGAAAGCAATCCTTCTGAGTCCTAAGTAAGATAAAATCTGTGTTGCAAAATTTAGAACTAAAGTTTGAAAAGGTGTTTATGCACATGTCTCTGAATACTTTGGACCTGCAAACAAGACCAATGTCACATGCGAATGGCATGTGTGCGCCTAGTTGTAGTGATTTAGGGTAGAGCCCCATAAAACAATGGAAGTTTTTGTAAGTCTATGTTTAGATTTTACAAACAAGATAGAAGATCAAAACACCTAGGTATATAGGTTGTATCTGAATCGATTACAACCTAGAGTGTTTAGGTGCGGGGGACTAGCTCAGATAATGTAGTTAGGTGATAATCCATGTTACCTCCTCATTCAGGCCCCTTCGCACCGTATCACAGTGGAAGATCCAGAAAGTCTCTCTGTTTTTTCGGACTTTAGTAATGTCTTGTCCTTCTCTCGAGACTATCTTTTCCAGGATAAGCCATTGCAGATCATGTTCTCCATGATAATGGTCAAGGAAATGTTTGACCATAGGGGCTGCCACGTGGTGCAGGGAAATACGGTGCAAGCACCTTTAACATTGCGGACGGTGCTGCAGCCAGCAGCACCGCCTGCAATGTTAAAGGCCCAGGATGTGCCTGCCAGTATGGCGAGCGCATCCTAAACGCAGTGGTGGGACTGCCGCAGGTCTGGCGGAGGGTCCCAAACACCGCTACGGTGGCGGGAGGACCAAGTCAGTCCACCATCATAATGAGCCCCTAAGTACTTAGTTTTAATACTTTTGCAAACAGGTCTTGGCAAATCATGTAATCTAAAGTTGATGAACTGAAGTTACCTTTTCTTGTGCAGGCTGCAGGTATGTCTCATTCTATGCATCCATTTAGAATGACCCCATTTATTACTGGAAGGGAGGAGAGTAAAACTTTCCCTCGATTATCTGCCTTGATCCCTGGGGGAAATAAAGGTGTTGGGAATGACAGCGCTTCCTCTTATTCGCCATATTCCCATTTTTCGAAAAGATCATTAGAGATTTTCCCATTAAAATCTCCTGTTAGAAAAACGGAGGGCAATCCTTTTCCTTCCCCCACCTTTTCTATTTCCTGAAATATTTCAATCATGACAGCGCACCACATAATAAAACTCCAATACATAACATAACACAAAGGGGCTGATTACGATGGGTGTGATCCGCCCGCCATCGTAACCTGATTTACCCACCGCCAGATTACAATGGCGGTGGTTAACGCGGCGGATGGAAAGTCCGTCCGCCGCATCTCCGATGGTCGGCAATCGTTACGATTGCCTGCCGGGTGGAGCTGGGGACATATATGGTGCCATCCACATTATGATGTGTGGCATAGCCGCCATTTAAATGCTGGTGGGATTTGCTTTGGGGGCCCGTTGCTGGCCCCCGGGGGGTAGGGGTGCTGCACTGGGGGGTACATATGGTACCCGCTGACATTGCCATGCACAAGGTGACAGGCATCGTGCGGTGCCTGTCACGTTGTGCATGGCAATGCACAACATGGCATTTTACCATTGTGGCAGGTGCTGCAGCCAGCAGCACCTGTCGCAATGTTAAAATGCCTGATGAGACCGCCGCGGTGGCAGTCACATCATAATTGGGTTGGCGGGACTGCCGCATTGCAGGCAGGCAGTCCCGTTACCGCTAGGGTGGCAAGCGGACTTAAGTCTGCCTGCCATCCTAATCACCCCCAAGGGTCCATACAATACATTTACAACAGCAATAGCTCTAACTCTCACAAATGCGAGATCAATTGCATTGCTACTATTCGAGTTTGCAGAGTGGTGGAGTAAGGGGGCTGGTCCTCGGAATAGCTCTCAGGAATGGCGCTGCGTAGGTGTTACAGGCAGTACCAGGAGGGTACGTTTAGAGATAACAGGAGGGGTAGTTGGCCCCCAAGGAGCTACCCCTGTGGTGTGCCTATTCTGCAAATTTTTCTGCCCTTTATTTTGCCTTCACTGCTCATTTCTCTGCCCTCTGTTGTGTCCTGTTCTGCTCTGTTTTGCCTTCCTGCCTTGTGTTTTGCATTATCTGCTTGTTTTTCTGCCCACAGTTTTGCCTTTTTCTGCTTGTTTTTCTGCCCTTGGTTTTACCCTCTACTGCTCTGTTTGGATACGTGTTGTGGGGAATGGTATAGAGACACAGGCCCAATGTTGATGCACCTCATGGTGCACAGACAGAATATCGAGTTTAAAATGTCGACAAACACAAATATCGATTTTTTTAAAATATCGTGATACAGAAATATCGTCAGGAAGAATATCGTGGTCAAGAACATCAACTTGCAGGTAAGAAATATTTCTTTTATATTTATCAAAGATGTTAATATAATTTGCAAAAATATAGTTGTTTAAAATATCGATGTTTTTATTAGTGTTATGTTTTTTAGTATGTATTTTAAAAGAATGTGATCTATTTTTTTGTATAAGAATTTGTTTTGTTTTTTAATATATGTGTTACATTTTTAAAAGTTATTAATTTTATCTCAACTAAATGTTGAGTTTTTTAGTTCTGTAGCGGGTTGTGGCTTTATAGGGGAATAGGGTGGGAGGTAATTTAATTTTAATAGATGAATTATAATTTTGTATGTATTAGTATTTATTTAATTTAGATTTTCTAGTGTTAATTGTGGGAATTAATGTATTATTCATTATTTATTAATTGGTTGTTAATTAGTTTTAATTAATTGTCAATTATGTTAATTGTGTCAATTTTTCAGGAGCGGGTTGTGGGTTTATAGAGGAATAGAGTGCGAATTATTTTAATTATAATACATTAATTTTACATTTGTATGTTTTAGTATTTATTTAATTTAGATTTTATAGTGTTAATTGTGGGAATTAATGTATTAATAATTATTAATTAATTGGATTATAATTATTATTAATTAATAATTGGCAATTATGTTAATTGTGTCAATTTTTTAGGAGCAGTTTGTGGGTTTATAGGGGAATAGGGTGGGAAGTAATGTAATTATAAAAAATGTATTAATATTTAGTGGCCGATAAGGATGGCGGGCGGACTTTTGTTCGTCCGCCACCCTAGCGGTGTTGGGATCGGCCGCCAGTGGTGCGGCAGTCCCACACCTACAATTAGGATGCCACTGCCACCGTGGTGGTGGCATCCTCTATTCCCAGCATTGTGGCAGGCGGTGCTCACAGCACCACCCACCACAATGCTGGGAATGCACTGTGTGCATTGTCATGCACACGGTGACAGGCACCGCACGGTGCCTGCCACCTTGTCCATGACAATGTCGGGGGTTACCATCGGTACCCCCCATTTGCACCCCCCCACCCCCCAATACCCTGGGGGCCTGCAACGGGCCCCCAACAGCAAATTCTGTATGCCTTTCCGTGGCGGCATTGCCGCCACTGAAAGACTGCTTCCTGCGCCCATGATAATATGGATGGCGGTGTCATATCTACCCCCTTTTCCGCCCGGTCGACTGGTCGACTTGCGGAAAACCGGCGGACGGTCTTTCTGTCCGCTGGGGTCCCCCCCTCCATACTAATATGGCGGGGCAGGGAAATGTAGGGCAAATCGCCTACATCATGCAGGCGGTGGCGATCCACCCTACATTGTAATCAGCCCCTTAGTATTTATTATTATTTATGTAATTTATATTTTATAGTGTGAATTGTGGGAGTTACTTTATTATTACTTTATTATTAAATATGTATTAATAGGTTGTTAATTATTATTCATTAATTACTTTGTAACTAATTAGATTAATTGTGTCTTTTTTTAGGATTGGGTCGTGGGGTTTATAGGAGAATAGGGTGGGAAGTAATTTATTTATAAATAATTAATTATTGTTTGTTAATGTATGCTAATTAATTAATTAATTAAAACACTTTCCCTACTGTTGCTGCCACTGGAGTGGGAATAGTAATTTTTACCCTTCCGCTATCCAACACTTTCCCTACTGTTGCACCCACTGATGTGGGAATAGTAATTTTTTACCTCTCCACTATCCAACACTTTCCCTGCTGTTGCACTCACTGGATTGGGAATATTAAGTTTTGCTCCTACGCTATCCAACACTTTCCCTACGGTTGCACTCACTAGAGTTGGAATTGTAATTTTAAATCCTTCGCTACCCAAACTTTTCCCTACTGTTGCACTCATTGGAGTGGGAATAATAAGTTGTACCCTTCCGCTTCCAGCTCTTTCCCTACTGTTGCACTCACTGGAGTGGGAAGAGTAAGTTTTACCCCTCCGCTATCCAACATTTCCCCTACTGTTGCACTCACCGGAGTGGGAATAGTACGTTTTACCCCTCCGCTATCCCACCCTTTCCCTACTGATGCACCCACTGGAGTGGGAATAGTAATTTTTACTCCTCCACTAGCCAACACTTTCCCTACTATTGCATTCAATGGAGTGCAAAATTTAGTTTTAAAAACTATTAAATATGTTAATGCTTAAATTTATAATATAATGTTTTTTTTATTAGACTTTATGTTATGCATATGTAAATATTTCTTTGTACATTTTTATATATTTATAAAAGTATAACATTCATTGAAATTAATAGGTTATTAATTGTGTAATGGAAAATAAATAAAAAAAATATATATATAAATATATATATAAAGTGTCACTGTCCCGTCTGTTCGCGGATATCCAGAAAAAACAGGTACAGACCACAGCGTGTTTGAAATTTTCAGTGCAGTTTATTGCTCAAGTTGTTAGCAATTTTGGCTTAGTAGCAGCATTACGCGTTTCGACAGTAAACAACTGTCTTGATCACATGACATGCTTGCGGCCAATCATAGCTTTTATATCAGTGATAAAGCAGTGAAGACAGACTACAAATGCCGCCAATTTCTGGAATCTCAAATGTAAACATAGTACACAATATTGTTTGGCATATTGTTAGAGATCTTACAAATAAGTATTTGTATACGGGCAAATGTGCAAGGTTCGCAGTTTACAATAAAAAAATAAATATGTAAACATAGTGCAAGTGCGAGTGCTAAAAAAGATATATCTAAATATAAAAGATTAAATTCAAACACTGACAAGAATGATTAAAATGCATGTTGATAAAATATCCATATTAAAATCATATGAAAATCAATCAATGTAGAGAAGCTAAGTGCATGTATTGTGCATGTGTATGTTGTCTTAGAAACTCATATAATGGCAAAAAATGAAATGAAAGTGAAGTAAAAAATGAATGAAACTGAACATTTATACATATTGTATCAACCTCCTGTGAGGTTTCAAATTATACTTCACATCAGAAGGAATACCTCGTATAATATGCTAGTGCTGGAGAGGTATGTTTAGAGTTAATAATATAGTATGCCAATATAAAAATGAGCTTTCAAGTAGTCAATATGCACCAATACAAACGGATGCCATGTATGTATTAATCCAGTCCCTTATGCCTATATTGGCGATCATGTCATCAATAGATTGTTTAAAATCTCGAGTAAAACCGGAGCCCCAGTAAAACTTTTGATAAAAGCATATCTAAAAATTCAATAAAAGCCTGATAAAATAGCATAGTAAAATGGTATAAAACATGGATGGCAGACATACATAAAGAAAGTAAATCATGTTATATGTCCCAGATAAGTGAAATACAGGTTAATATATTATAGGAAATGGTGCAATTCTTCACTGTTGTTCAGACCATTTGGCATTTTAGAGTCTAGAGTCAAGATGTAGTATGACTCTAGTTGTCGTAGTTTTTTCTCCCTATTGCCCCCTCTGATGGATTTGGGTACCATGTCTATCACAAAATAGTTAAGGTCATTAAGATTGTTGTTATGCACATGTTTGAAATGACGTGCTACCGGGTAACTGGGGTCCGAATTAACTATTGCTCTCAAATGCTGTAGGATCCGATTAAAGACTTGGAGCTTGGTACTTCCTACATATCTGAGTTTGCAAGTACATTGTAAGACAGAAACTGCAAACTCAGTACGGCATGTGAGCATTTTAGAGATTCTAATAGGGTCAGATGCCACCATTCCTATGACTTCCTGAGTGTTGATACCAAATTTGCAGGCTCTACATGAGCTGCATTTGAAAAAGCCCTTTTTAGTAGTAGTTAACCAATTACTGGTGGTTTTGGTAATTTCTGGACTCGATCTGACTAATGCATCTCTCATGGATGGTGCTCGCCTGAAAGTAATATTAGGCAATTCGGGCACTAATTGGGACATAGTGAGGTCTGTTTTAACAATAGGCCAATTTTTGTAAATGATCCTTTTAATTTGTTTGTTTTGTTGGCTGTAAGGCGTAATCAGTCTAATGGTGTTTTCAGATTCCGTTTTATTAATGGTGGGACATACTACTTTGTTTAGTTCTTCATTAGCACTGCATGTGTTGGCTTTGTCCATGGCTATAAGGAGTTCCTTATTGTTGTACCCCCGATGGATAAATCTATCAAATGCCCCTCTTTGGCATATCTTGAGGTCCTCATCTGTATTGCATATACGTTTGATCCTCAAGAATTCCCCATAAGGGATGCTTTTAATCAAATGATAGGGGTGAAAGCTCGTGGTATGCAGTATGGCATGGCCCACTGTGCTTTTTCTATGTAGTTTAGTATGAATACAGTTGTCCTTGATGTAAATTTCCGTATCTAAAAATTGTGTAGATTTATCATTTATATCTGCCGTGAAATTCAGGTTTAGATTATTGACGTTTATAGTTTCAACAAATTTGAGAGCTGATTCTTTGTTGCCCCTCCAGATGACAAACACATCATCTATAAAGCACCACCATCTAATGACATGAGTATCAAACAGTTTCTTGTGGGTGGTTCTGAGGACACGTTCCTCCCACCAGCCTACGTGGAGACACGCGTAGCTGGGGGAAAAACATGCCCCCATCGCCACCCCGCGTAGCTGTTGGAACACTTCCTTGTTGAAAATAAAGAAGTTATTTGTTAGACATATATTAATCGTGTCAAGTAGCATTACATTGTGATGGTAAAACATACTGGGGCGCTTAGACAAATAGTATTCATTGGCAGCTCTGCCATCAAAGTGTCCAATGCTATTATATAAAGAACTAATGTCCATAACCAAAAAGATATATTCCTGATGCCATTCGATAGTCTTAAGTTTGGATAAGAAATGGTTGGTGTCTCGAATATATGAATCCAAATTTTCCACATGTTCGTGTAGGAAGAAATCCACATATTTGGACATGTTTTCTAGGAGTCCCTTTTGAGCTGATATTATAGGTCTCCCTGGGACTGGATTAGTCATTTTATGTACCTTGGGGATGAAATAGATTACTGGGGTAATAGGATGATCGTTCTTTAGAAATTCAAATTCATGTTTGGTCAACAGTCCCATTCTTTTCCATTTTGAAAGGTCTTTGAATACTCTTTCTTTGGTTTTCTTCAAGTCATTGAAAGTTGCTTTGACATAGCATTCGCTGTCTCCCAAGTGCCTGTGTGCTTCCGCCATATACATCTGTCGTGGCCATAAGACAATGTTGCCACCTTTGTCAGAGTTATTAATAATCAGGTCTTCATGTGATTGAAGTTTTCGCATCAATTTAGAGTATTGTATTTCCTTATATTTTCTTTGTTTGTTTGTGCGTAAAGTTTTTAAATTCAATTTTTTCAGGTCTTCTGTAACGCAATCATTGAAAATATCAATCGCATCCCGGGGCATCATCGGGATGAATGATGACGGTGGTCGAAATGGTGTTGGGATAATTGCATTGTCTTGTATGCCCATTGCTGACAAATCTTCTTGTGTTGTTTGGGTGATGTTAGGTTCTCCTTGTGCTAGGGCGTGCATGGAGCCGAGTAATGGGATATCGCACACTTGAAACAGTTCATCAATGGTGTTGGTAGTTCCAATGGTGGTGGTCTTTTCTAGCACCTTGTTTTGTTTGAAATGTTTTTTCAATTTTAAATTTCTTATAAATTTAAAGACGTCAACTCTTGTTTGTGGGTATTTGAAACGTTCGCCTGGACAAAAAGATAGACCCAGTGAAAGAAGTTGTAGTTCTGCTACCGTTAGTTCGATGTTGGATAAATTTATAACGGTGTTGTCTGGGGCTGATTGCTTTGGTTCTGTCGTTACCATTTTCTCCCCCTGCTGCTCCCTCTGCCTCTTCCTCTGCCTCTGGGCTTTTCTCCTTTGTTTTCTCCTGATGTTGATTTCCCGGCATTTGTCCTCTCGGGATCGTGTGAACGTAATGTGTGGCGACGATCTTCTATGAGAAACCCCAATTCCTCCGAGGGAGTGTAGTCTGTTGGGAGTCTCGTTAAATGGTTGTTTGAGGCACTATCATCTATATATATATATATATATATTCACTGAAAAAACCATAGGTTTCAGGGGCGTTATAGTTAGCTGGACTTTTCACTCGTACAAAACCATTGAAATTCCCACGTTATAGTTAGTTCAGCTAACTATAACTCGCGCGCCCGCAATGCACTGCTGATGACGTCACATATTACATCACTCATGACATGGTCAGTGACATCACTCATGACATCACTGATGACATATCAAATGACATCACTGATGACATCACTGATGACAACCTGAGGGATGAGTGTGTGCATGGGTGTGTTAGTGAATGAATGACTGTCTCAATAGTGTATTTACGAGTAACTACATATGTTTTAAACTGGTATATGTTACTATTGGTGTATATAAGTGAGTATATGTGAGAGTGAGAGATTGAAAGAGTTCCTGTATGAATAGAATAAGTATGTGTTTCTATAAGTGATTGTTTAAAAGACTAAGTATGTGTAGGTTTCTGAAGAAGTAAGTGTGGTGGTGTGTGAATAACTGTATATGCAAGTAAATGGGTGTTTGATACTTTATTAGCATGAGTGACTATGTGTGTGAGTAACTCTATGGATGAGTGGCGTTGTGTAACAGGATGTATAGGTGTATGAGTATATATGATGAGTGAGTACATGTATGAGTGACTGTATAGGACTGTTGGTGAATGAGTGGATGTGTATGTGGATCTTAGAATTACTGAATAGGTTGTTGTAACTGATTTTGGTATGTCCATTGCTTTGAAAATTTTAGTTTCTATTTTTGAATGTGTGTATCAAAGGTTATATTAGGGGGAGAGGAGGTCTGCCACTCTATCACAGGGATGATGTCATCAGTGATGTCATTTGAGATGCCATCAGTGATGTCATGAGTGATGTCACTGACCATGTCATGAGTGATGTAATATGTGACATCATCAGCAGTGCATTGCGGGCGCGCGAGTTATAGTTAGCTGAACTAACTATAACAGGGGAATTTCAATGGTTTTGTACGAGTGAAAAGTCCAGCTAACTATAACGCCCCTGAAGCCTATGGTTTTTTCAGTGAATTTCTAAGGTTTTTTAAATGCTAATTCCTAACTATAACGTGCCTGAAACCTATGGTTTTTTCAGTGAATTTCAAAGGTTTTTGAAATGCTAATTTCTAACTATGCCTACAGAGATAGGACATGTGAAGAAAAAAGAAAAAACGCACAGAAAGAAAAAAAAGAAATGCAGAAAGAAGCAACAGAAGTCCTCAAAGACGCAGAAAAGTGCAGGAAAAAGGATAACGTGCAGAAAGAACAAACAGAAGAGCAGAAAGAAGCCTTGTTGCAAAATCATCCTGTATCCTTAACTTTTTCAGCCGGATACTGGTGGTAACTGAGTCTGACTAACCAGTCCTAGAGCCAGTGCTATGTTAAAAGACACTCAGAATACAGTGAAAACACCTACATACACTAGGGAACACTATGCGTTGGGGTCCCCCTGTGATTAGCATGACCTCCTCTGTAAGCCCCTAGTATATAACAGGGCAGGGGATTAAAACTACCTCTTAAAACGCGCCACAGGGAGTGTTTGCACAAGTCACCTCAGGCCCCGTCCCCTCACTTCCCCACTGTGTAAACATGCCCTGTGGCCTTTTTAAGTTGGGAGATTAAGTCCCCTTGAATCCTGAGGGTCCCTAGGGTGCAACTAGCCCACTAGGTACCTCCAGTAAGCCCCACAGAGCTGCGTTGCAGAGAGGTGTAAAAAGTGGCACGGCCTGGACCACCTCTCTGCAACGCAGCTCAGTGGCGCTTACTGGAAGCACCTGGTGGGCTAGTTAGCCCCCAGGGGCCCTCAGGATTGAAGGGGAATTATTTCCCCAACTTAAAACGCGCCATCGGGCGTGTTTGCACACGTCACCTCAGGCCCCGTCCCCTCCCTTCCCCACTGTGTAAACACACCCTGTGGCTGTTTATTAAGTTGGGAGATTAAGTCCCCTTGAATCCTGAGGATCCCTAGGGGCAAAATAGCCCACTAGGTACGTCCAGTAAGCGCCATTGCAGAGAGGTGTAAAAAGGGGCATGGCCTGCACCACCTCTCTGCAACGCAGAGCAGCGGCGCTTACTGGAAGCACCTGGTGGGCTAGTTGGCCCCCAGGGTCCCTCAGGATTGAAAGGAAATTATTTCCCCAACTTAAAACGCGCCACAGGGCATGTTTGCACATGTCACCTCAGGCCCCGTCCCCTTCCTTCACCACTGTGTAAACGCACCCTGTGGCCATTCTAAGTTGAGAGATTAAGTCCCCTTGAATCCTAAGGGTCCCTAGGGTCAACCTAGCCCACTAGGTACCTTCAGTAAGTGCCACAGAGCTGCGTTGCATAGAGGTGTAAAAAGGGGCGTGGCCTCAGAACACCTGTCTGCAACGCAGCTCCCTGGCGCATCCTGGAGATACCTGTTGGGCTAGTTGGCCCTCAGAGACCCTCAGTATTGAAGGGGAATTAATTCCCCAACTTGCAACTGGCCAGGGGGCGCGTTTGCACAGTGCTGCAAGGAGGGGGCGTGGCCTCCGGCGCGATGCCGGTCTTTTATTTATTTTATTTTTTTAAGAAGGAGGGCTGTGTGGCCTCCCTTCTTTTTCTAATTTACTGGCCCTGGGGACCCCATCCCCCTGGGCCTGCACCCTAATTTTGTTTGTTGAAAAAAATAAATGTGGCCCTCCCAAGGCCTTAATCGGCCCCGGGGACCCCAACCCCCGGGTAATGGCCTTTTTGTTTTTTTTTATTTCTTTAGGAGGGGGCTGCGTTGCCCCCCTCATCAGGCCAATTATGGCCCCGGGGACCCCATCCCCCAGGGCCGGCCTTTGTTTTTTATTACTTTTAAAACATATATATTTATAGAAACACCTAGGACATGCTGGACAAACCGTATGTACCTATCACTATGACGATTTGCGTGATATTCATTAAAAGGCGACTATGCATAGAATGAACCCACATGGAATGTATTTACACCGCTAGTGAAGCTCTGACGTGTCTGACGCCCTACCGTGCCTAATCCCGGTGCCCCCGCCGGTGGGTACTCTCCAAGTAGACACCCTTGTCGTTTATTTATACAAACATGGGTAGCTATTGACAGGGACATTTAATAATTACGCACAGCAAGCCATTCAAAGGGGATTCGACAAAAATTCGACCAAACTATGCAAGAAACCCCCCTCACAGTTAATAAAACACACATCCACCACCGGATGTGTAATACTTTTTATTTTACTCTCTGGAAAGGAGACAAACCTCACTTGAGAGTCACAGCGTGCTCCTGGCTAAGCCCAATGCTGTGTTACACCCACCAGTGCCCCCCGAGTGCCTCACACCTCTGTGTTGTATTCCACCAGCTAGTGCGTATGCTATGACACTCTCTAGCCCATGTGCACTGTAACACCACCCCGTGTATATGGAGGTTATATTGCCCCATCTAACGTGCCTTCCTCAATGCCTATGTTATAACGCACAGCGCTATGCCATACATATTACAATCTGGGATCCATATCTTTGTCACAGTGCATATGCAACGTTACACTCCTCAGCACATATTTTATATTACAACTTTAGAGACTAGTTAGGTTACACAACACTGCCCTGTGCATATTACACTCCAAGGCGCATATCGCATAGCACGCGCTAGTGCCTGTGCTATCTCCCACTCTCCAATGAATCTGTCATTGCGCACAATGCATTGCAAATTATATTTCACGTCCGGTTCATCTTATATCACACTTTTTGGTGCATAGTTTATACCATATACTATATCTAGTTTTCATTTTCAATCGTGCTCTCAGGACTATGTTCTATATAACACTGCGTCCACCTACCCTTTTCACGGGCATTACATTTTGCGATGGGGGGTGGAGGGTCAGGGGGTGTTTCTGCCAAGTGAGCCTGGAGTCACAGTCACAAACGTCCTCTTCTTCGTGAATAAAAGTGAGATTATGCTGCATACTTGTTCATATTTTAAGTAGTTCGCACAGACACACATTTTAAACACAATAAAGTTCCTAATACCCACCTTCTCTGAACAGTTAGCTTGCTGCCCCATCCACCTCCTCCCTATCCTCTGTTGTCTGAATCCATGGATAGCCTCCTCCCTTGCATGGTCTGATGTGCTGCCCCTGCCCTCCATTTAGCATGATGTACCAGTCCACTCCTCCTGCCCTCCATTGCCCAATTCTATGGCCCATCATTGACCTCCTGCTTAGCCTCTGTGCTTAGCTTGCTGCCCCTATTCTCCTTCCCCCTGCCCTCCGATGTCTTTGTGCATGCCCCTGCTCCATCCTTTTTGCCCACCATGTTCCATGGACCTGCCACTCCTATCTACTCTGAGTGTTCTGTTGAGCTGCCACTCCCCTCCCACCTGCCTAGCATTGTCAGATGACTGTAACCTGTCCCTGCCACCTCCACCCTGCCTGTCCACATGCCATGCCCCTACCCCCTTCCTCCTGTCCTCCATGGTCCATTTTACTGCCACACCCTTCTGCCCTCCCTGGTCTATTGTTCTGCAACTGCTCCTCCTGCCTGCCCCATACGGTCTGTTGTGAGGCCCCTTCCCCTGAACTCTCTTGTCTGTGCCCAGGTCCTGACCCTCCCTTCTATCCTCCATGGTCCTTTGTGCATGCCCCTGCACCCTCCTTCTTGCCCATCATAGCCATTGTGCTGCCACTAACCCTCCCGCTTGCCATGCATGGTCTTCTGTGCTGCCATGGCCCCTCCCACCTTCCCTGTGTGGTCAGCTAGCTGCCCCTGACCCCCTCCCACCTTCCCTCCATGGTCTGTGTGTATGCCATTATAGTCTCATTGTTGCTCTCCATGGTGTATCTTGTTTCTAGTGCCCATCCTGCCTGACCTCCATGGTCATCTTGCTGCTCCTGCCCTGCCCCCTTGCCCCCAGCCCTCTGTTTCCATGTGCCACCCCTAATCCCTCCCTCCTGGCTTGTCTGTTCCATTGTAATGCCCCTGATCTGTTCCTCCTGCCCTTTATGGTCTGTTATACTGCAGCTTTCTCTCCTGTCGGTCCATTATGGTCAGCTAGCTACCATTGCCTCTTTCCCCTCTGTTCTCTGTTGTCCATGTGCATGGTCCTGTCCCCTCCCTATTGCTTTCTATGGATTGTTGTGCTGCACTCCCGTCCTGCATGTGCTGTGTGGTGTATTGTGCTGCTGCAAACCCTGATGCCTGCCCTGTAGGGTCAGTTGGGTGCACCTCTCCATGTCCCTCCTGTCTTCTGTTATCCGAGTCCATGTCCCTACCCCAATTCCTCCTGCCTACCATGTTTCAATGTACCATACTTGCGAACATTTTGAAATTGTTAAGAGGGAGATTTTTTAAAAAAAACTGGGGTATTGATTTTCCCTTTTGAGTTACATTGAAAAAGAGGAGATTGTATACAGGAGACAGATCAAATAAATCCCATTTGAGCTTAAAAACATTGGACGTTTCCTGGCTGAAAAGGGTCTGTTGGCATGTATGGTTGTACTACAACTGCCTCCTCCTTCTGCCCACAATGGTCTATTATATTGCCACAGCCTCTCTTGCCAGTCCTGTATTGTTGGTTTGTTGCCCCTGCCCCCCTTTCCACTGCCCTCCATAGTCTGTTGTGCTGCCACTGCCCTTCCTGCCTGCCCAGTGTGGTCAAATTGTTGCCTCTGCACTCTCCTACCTGCCTTCAATTTTCAGAGCCCGTGCCCCTGGCCTCTGCCTCTCAACAGTATCCCAATGAACAACTAGATTGCTAACATTCTATATTTATTACAAAAGTGTGGAACGCCTGACGTCATCTTGATGTAATCAAAACTGTAATACCTAGAGTATTTCCTTTAGAAATTACATATATGAGAGGGTCTTATTTGCATCAAAATTATGGTTAGTGCTCTAAAAAACTAAAATGAGGACATATTTTCTGAGTTTTCAAATAGCGACAAAGAACCTTTAAATTATTTGAAATCTTTATGTTTTTTTATCCAGTTGACCACTTGATTAAATGTTGCACCTAGGGGAGAGGATGTGGTGTTACTTCCAGAGCTGCAGACTTTGCAACTGGGGAACCAGGTTGGAGTTTCTGCTTCAGCTCAACATTCTGTGAATCTGGTCAAATCACTTAATCTCCCCATGTCTACAACCAAAATAAATTTGATCTTGTGTAATGTAACCAATGCTCATGTAAAGTACTGCACTATATAAAACTGCAAATACACAAAAAATAAGTGTTTTGCACACTTCTGTCATTGGGCTACATGTGGGCTACATCTGGGTGATATTTGTACTGCATTTGGGCTCTTTTGTCTCTGGTGGCCATCTTGGGAGATTTATTTGTTATGAAGTTTCCTAATTTCCTCATTTACTGCAGTCTCCTCAGTAGGAAATGCTTTCAGTTTTTTACTTTGATTCCATCAAGAAGGTATTCAGTAGGCCTGGGCTAAATTTCCGTTCCACTTGCGGAAATTGCGATAATTTGACATTTTCGCGTTCCGCGGAGAGCGCTAAAATGTCAAAATTTCCGCATTCCGCAGTTTAGCGATAATTTGGTTCTTGCTCGCGCTGTAAAATAATACATTCTCGCGCGATCGCCTTACCTGAATCCCCGCGTTCGCCGACAAGTTTTCCCGATCCGGTCGCGTTCTCCACAAGATGTTGGATTGTTGGTAGCCATTTGCGCTGTCTCGCGACAGTTTGCGCCCGCAGTAACGTCATGCGTCGCACGATCACGTCTTTCTTCTCGCGATCATGCACCGCGAGAAGAGTGAAAACAAGATGGCCGCGCCCGCAAGCAACCGCATGGGTAAGTTGGCGAGCCGCGAACACGCAGAATACCGCGAACGGGCGGGAAAAAACTTCTGCATCTTCGCGATATTTCCGCGTTTTTGCAGAGATTTTCAACATTTTCGCGATAATTTGCAAAAGTCGCTTTTGCAAATTCCGCCCACCCCTAGTATTCAGATATGTCACACATTTGCCATCAATTCGGAATGTTAGCACTCTAGTTGCTCATTAGATCACTGTAGTAAAGCTACTGCTCACCACGGAAGTCTGCTGCTGGTATTAAAAGTGCATGTTTCAGTCTGCATATCAGAATTTTTTAATGAAATAGAAGAGGATTTGAGAAGTCACTCAAAATGTGCCCTAATTTTTCTTTCTTCAGCACTAATCATAATTTCTATGGCAAAATGAACCCCCTCATTGTGTTCCTTTTTAAATTAAATGTTTTAAGTGTTACCAGTTTATTCCTATCAAGATGGCTTCAGGTGTGCCATACTTTTGTCATAAGTAAGACAGTATGCGCTCTAGTTGTTCTTAAGAACACTCTGGGACATTCTCTCATTGGGCTATACTTGGGCTACATCTGGGTGATATTTGGGCTACATTTTGGCTCTTTTGTCTCTGGTGGCCATCTTGGGAGATTTATTTGTTATGAAGTTTCCTAATTTCCTCATTTACTGCAGTCTCCTCAGTGGGAATACTTTCAGTTTTTTATTTTGGTTCCATCAAGAAGGCATTCAGATGTGTCACACATTTGCCATAAATTCTGAATGTTAGCACTCTAGTTGCTCATTAGATCACTGTAGTAAAACTACTGCTCACCAGGTATGTCTGCTGCTGGTATTCAAAGTGCATGTTTCAGTCTGCATGTCAGAATTTGTTTATGAAATATAAAAGGATTTGAGAAGTCAAAATGTGCCCTAATTTTTCTTTCTGCAGAACTAATCATAATTTCTATGGCAAAATGAACCCCCTCATGTTGTCCCTTTGTAAATTTAATGTTTTAAGTGTTACCACTTTATTCCAATCAAGATGGCTTCAGGTGTGCCATACTTTTGTCATAAGTAAGACTGTTAGCGCTCTAGTTGTTCGTTAGAACACTCTGGGACATTCTGTCATTGGGCTATACTTGGGCTACATCTTGGTGATATTTGGGCTACATTTGGGCTCTTTTGTCTCTGGTGGCCATTTTGGGAGACTTATTTGTTATGATGTTTCCTAATTTCCTCATTTACTACAGTCTCCTCAGTAGGAAATACTTTCAGTTTTTTACTTTGATTCCATCAAGAAGGCATTCAGATGTGTCACACATTTGCCATAAATTCAGAATGTTAGCACTCTAGTTGCTCATTAGATCACTGTAGTAAAGCTACTGCTCACCAGGGAAGTCTGCTGCTGGTATTCAAAGTTCATGTTTCAGTCTGCATGTCAGAATTTTTTAATGAAATAGAAGAGGATTTGAGAAGTCACTCAAAATGTGCCCTAATTTTTTTTTCTGCAGCACTAATCATACTTTCTATGGCAATATGAACCCCCTCATTTTGTTCCTTTTTAAATTAAATGTTTTAAGAGTTACCACTTTTTTCCAACCAAGATGGCTTCAGGTGTGCCATCCGTTTGTCATAAGTAAGACTGTTAGCGCTCTAGTTGTTCTTTAGAACACTCTGGTAAGCTGCAGTAGAACACAAAGGAATCAACTGACAGTCTCTGCCCTTGTTGGATGTACATGTTTTACTGAGAATGTCAGACTTCATTCTCACATGACTGAGAAAGATAATGTGAATTTACAGAAAAAATGCTCTCAGTTTAGCTCATAGATCACCTTGCAAACCTCTGTGGGAAAAGCATGAGAACCTAGTTTTCTCTCAAACATGATTCATGATATCACAGCAGAAGGCTTTTTCACATGGTAAAATCACCTTAGAACACACCACAATTCCTAAAATGAGTATGGTACCATCAACAAATGATTTATAATGTAACTAAAGTCTTAAAACCTTCTATTAACTGCAATGCTTTTTAATGAAGTGCTATCATGTATATTGGTCCCAAGACGGCTGCCAACACTTCTTGGATGAAGTGCTGACTGCCAATCAGATCTCACGATGAGAAGTGTGGTTAGGCTCCGCCCAGATATATATTTGATTTTACTTTTGATTTTCTCAGGAACTACTGAATGGATTTACACCATTTAAGCAAAAGGCACAAGTCTGAACTGAGGACTACATCTTTGCCAAATTTGGTGTAATTTTGTTCACCCCCTTTTTTCTCGGCCCCCGCTTGACGAATCACCGTGAAATTTTCAGGATAGGAGCAGACCGGAGCTGGACAAAAGTTTGGAAACTTTCGCGAAGATTCATCAATCGACGCCAACGTTATTCCAAATAGAATGTTGCAGATTTCCTATGGAAAATAGGTCCTAACTATAACTACCTACTGGCGACTGCCAGTAGGTAATATAGACATATACACATATACACATATATATACATATATATTACATTTCTATATATGTATGTTTAAATATTTTTTACATTTGTTAAAATGTATTTTAAATCAAAATATTTTTTTAAGGTACTTTTATTATTCAGTATATATTTAACATCAATTTCTATTTAAATACAAATATCGATATTTTGTACATCTATATTTTTGACATCAATATTTTTGTTTCTATATTTTTGTACTTGCAATTTTAAATGTAGGATGTCAATATTTTTGACATCAATATTTTTAGACCGATATTTGTGTGTGGGGATATTTTGGGCATTGATATTCTATCAATGAACCGCACCTCATGATGAATGATCAGCCTCTCCTTTTGGCTGCAGCTCGTCCCTAATGCACATGAAAAACACTTCCAAAGTTAACAATGTATTATTAAAAGCCTAACGTGCCATATCACAACATTACTTTTTGAGACTTTTCTTTCAATCTGTCGCCTTGGGAGATCAATACCGACAGGCTCACGTGTTTACACGTGTTCACAAACACTGAGGGGGATATTATCAAGGACTGGCGATAACTATCGCAAACGCATGTTAGCGGCAGTTTTTTTAACGCTGTCTATTCCTGAAAGTTATCACCTTGTTAGGGACGTATTAGCAACATGTCGCTAACAGGCAATAGCTTCAGGGATCAGCGGGTAAAACTGCCGCTAACTTCAGTGCGATGGCGATAGGAAAACAGCCGATAGCGGGCGGAATCAAGCGATAAGCCATTAGTGATAAAAAACGCACGCTAG
Source organism: Triturus cristatus (assembly GCF_964204655.1). Taxonomy (NCBI): domain Eukaryota; kingdom Metazoa; phylum Chordata; class Amphibia; order Caudata; family Salamandridae; genus Triturus; species Triturus cristatus. The sequence goes on along the minus strand of NC_140591.1, from coordinate 553,507,661 downwards.
GCAGCAAGTGTGGACTGAGAAATAATAGTCTATCAGTCCACCTCCCATAGAAATGATGCCAAAAAGTTTAATGCAGATTTGAGCAGCCAAGGCCATGGACAGCACATATCAACAACCCCCTCAAGCCACCCAACATCCTGGATGAGAGCCCGGATGCCTCTATGGACCTGTGTCTGGAGCCTGGATGCCTCGCTGGACCTGTGTCTGGTGCGTTGATGCCTCTCTGGCCCTGCGTCTGGAGCCTGGATGCCTCGCTGAACCTGCGTCTGGTGTTGGATGCCTCGCTGGACCAGCGCCGGGTGCCTGGATGCCTCGCTGGACCTGCGTCTGGAGCCTGGAGTGGGATGTGGCGCAGCAGTGGAGTTGATGAGCCGTGGAGTTAGACATTGATTTGCGATGATCACCCGTACCTGATGGTGAAGTCTGGCAGGTCGCATGGAGACATGTTGCTGACCTGTGTGTGAAGTCCGCCTTGCGCACCTTGGAGCAGTCAATGGTAGAGGCGCTCATGCGCACCAACGTAGTGAGGTCCGCATCGCATACTACAGTCCACCACTACACCGGGGTGCACAGAGGGGATTACCAGCGCTGGGTGCCGACTTGCTGCATCACAGCCCGGATGATGTTGGGCTGGCCGTACGCTGTGGAGGGTGAGGCCCCTGTGCTACTCTGAACTTGTGTGGTCTGAGCGCTGCAACTACATGCCTAAGGGAGCCCTGCTGCATCAACTGCTTCAGGAGGTCCACCGGCGGACTAGGTGGCAACTGCAGTACCCAGTTTGAGTTTGAGTTTAAAACATTTGTAGAGCGCACGTACACCTGGCGGTTTCATGGCGCTTTGAGGTACTGGACCCGGGAGGATAAGGAGATCCGGGAGGAGGGGGAGAATATGATAGTTATAATGAGAAAGCTTTTGAGCGCCTTTCGGAAATGCGAGTATTGAGTGGAAGATCTAAGGTGGACGGGAAGAGAGTTCCAGAAGGCAGGGGCAAGTGTGGAGAATTTCGTGCCCCCCCACTTTTTGCGCCTAAAGCGGGGAACTGTCAATAGATGTTGGGAGGATGAACGTAGTTCCCTGACGGGGGCGTAGGCTTTGATTTCAGAGGAGATGAAGGCAGGGGCCGCGCCGACCCGAGCCTGAAAGGTGACACATCCCATCTTGAACTGGGCTCGTTCTCGAATAGGGAGCCAGTCCAAGGACTTGAGAAGCGGCGTGACATGGTGGAATTTGGCCAGGTTGTAGACCAGGTGGGCGGCCTGGGTTTGGACCAGCTGTAATCGTCGCATACTGTAGGCGGGCATGCCACAATATAGAGCGTTGCCGTAGTCTATGCGGGAGATTACCATCGCCAGGACAATGAGTTTTAGGGCAGAAAAAGAAAAGAAACAGGAAACTTTACGGATGGTGCGAAGTGAAAGAAAGGAAGAGGACACCACAGAACTAACCTGGGAGTGCAGGGTGAGTTGGTCATTCAGCTTGATCCCCAGAGTTCTCACAGAGGAGGAAGAAGAAGGGGGGGACCTAGGGAAGGGGGCCAGAAGAGAGAGGACCAGGGACTGGAGCAACCACCTGTCAGAACCAGCTCAGTTTTGTCTGGATTTAACTTCAGGTGGTTGTAATTCATCCAGTCCCGGATAAAGATCATAACAGACTGGAACTTCACCATAGACTCTGGGGATGGGGACAAGGTAAAAATAAGCTGCAGGTCATCCGCGTAGTTGTAGACGGAGACCTCCATTTGCTGGAGGGCAAAAATGAGAGGGGCAATGTACAAATTAAATAAAAGGGGGGAGAGGGAGAAGCCCTGGGGGACCCCGCATTGTACTTTCCGGAAGTCCGCCGAGAAGTCGCCCAGGCGTACTGCCTGGGTACGGTCCCTCAGGAAGGAGGACAGCCAGACCAAGGCCGAGCCTCCAATCCCCGCCGCTCTGGCACGAGAGAGTAGGATGGAATAATCAACCGTGTCAAAAGCGGCGGAGAGGTCGAGGAGGACCAAGGCCTGGGGGTGGTTGGTGTCCATGCCCTCTCTGAGGTTGTCAAGGACCGATAGCACCACGGACTCCGTGGAGTGTGCGGGGCGGCTAATATCCCGTTCTCCTCCACAAAGGTACTGAGCGTTCTGGTAATATGGCGCTCCAGTACCTTCCCCAGAAAGGGCAATAATGAGATGGGGCGGTAGTTGACAAGAGGGAGGGGTCAGCGCCCGGTTTTTTAAGAATAGGAACAATGGTGGCCGTTTTTAGAGATTGAATAACAATGCCCTGGGACAGTGAACTGTTGAGAAGTTTGAGAGGGGGCTGCACACAAACAGAGTAGATGTGCCTAAGGATGTGGACAGGGCAGGGGTCCAGAGGTGAGCCTGATTTGACCATAGGGAGGAGGGAGAGAAAAGCCTCCTCTGTCAAAAGGGGGAAGGAGTCAAGGCGTGCCCCGACTGATGGATACTGGGGGTCGACAAAGGAAGGGGAGGGGGGAGGGATGTTTGCTTTGATGTTTGAGATTTTATACAGGAAATAAGTGTTAAGAGAGTCGCATAAGTCCTGGGAGGGAGAGGGTTTAAGGGTGGCTCTGTCAGAGTAGGTAAGGTCATGAACAATGGAGAAAATTTCTCTGGTCTGATTTTTGGCGGCCAGAATTTTTGAAGAGAAGTAGACAGTCTTTGTAGACAAAATAATTTTTTTTTATTGGGACAGGAGGGTGGTATACTGGGTTTTGAGGTTAGGGCAGTAGTCTCGCCTCCAGGCCCGCTCGGCATGGCGCACAATGAGTTTAAGGGCTTTGAGTTCCTCATTGAACCAACGGTTTGTGTCGTTCAGACGTCTGGAGGACACCCGCCTGAGGGGGGCGACCGAGTCGCAGCCTGACAGGAGCCAGGAGTTAATAGAGTCGGCTTGTGCGGAAGATGACAGACCTTGTAGATCCGGACTGGATGCGGAGAGTGTGGCGGAAAGGGCGGCCACATCCACCTGACTCCAAGAGCGCGCCCAGATGTGACTGGGCTAAGGTGTAGGGAAAAGGATATCAAGAAGTGATCGGACCAGGTGCAGGGGGAGATGGACAAGGAAGCAATAGGACAATTAAGAGACCAAATCCGATCAAGGATGTGGCCCTGAATGTGGGTGGGGGAGTGAACGTGGGAGTCAAAGTTAAGGGAACAAAGGGTGTCCGAGAATTCTTTAGAGGTCGAGCATTCTGCGGGGTCAGAGGGCCAAAAGTTAAAATCTCCTAGAACCAAAATGGAGGAGTTGTTGACCGCTAAGGTGGCCACTAGATCTTAGAAATCGGGGAGAAAAAGTTGAGAGGGTTGGGGGGGACGGTACATAAGCAAGCAGGTAAGTGGGACTCTGAAAGACGGTGAGCGGATGACTAAAAAGTCTGACGATCCAATGGAGGAAAAGGTTAAAGACTGAAAGGAGAGTTCTCTACGGGCGATCAGAGCGACGCCGCCTCCCGATTTTCCGGAGGGTCGGTCGGCGTGCAAGGCGTAATATGCGACAGGAAGAGCAGCTAACAAACAAGGAAGAGAGATGTCACAAAACCAAGTCTCTGTAAGAAATAGGAGATCTGGTTTGTGCGAGTCCAATAAGACAAAAAGTTTGTGACAGTGCTTAACTGCTGACCTGGTGTTAAGATAATAAATGGATAGGGTGGTAGGCATAGGAGGGGCAGGGGGGACGGGAACTGGATCAGGGGGGGAGAGGAGGAAGGGAGGGTAAGGACGGGAGAGAAGGGAGAGGGCACGAGGCCGTCAATCCCAGTCTGCCGATGTACTAAATCACAGAGACATCCAAAGGCCACGGTCCTTGTAGATTGTAGAGCTGCGCAGGAGAGTATTGAACAATCTGGGCATGGTGGAGAGCCCCTGGGCCCGGTCGGCCGCGGACGGGCGCAGACGGGCTTACCTTTGGCGCACCTTCGGCACGCAGACGGCGCACCCGCTGCGCTCGTCCGCTGCGCGTCCGGAAGATGCACATAATTTATGGGTAGGTAGGACGGCGGCGGGGGGCGTGGTCTCTGAGAAAGGGGCGTGGCCTCCGGGCTCGCCGGAATGGCGGCAATAAGTGTTTAAAGTTGAGGTACCGCGGCAACGCTAGATCCGTTGCGCGAACTGTTCAGGAGCTGAGCAGGTAAATTTTTACATCAAGTATTCAAGTGACATATGAGTGAGGTTAAAATTGGTTTAAAAAACAACAAGTCTCGCTCCCGGCTTCTGCCTCAGGAGCTCAGTGCATCAATGAAAGGCGCTTGCAATCAGCGTCTATATGTAGGGCTCGGCGGGGGGGCGGGCCTCTGAGAAAGGGGCGTGGCCTCTGGGCTCGCCGGAATTGCGGCAATAAGTGTTTACAGTTGAGGTACCGCGGCAACGCTAGATCCGTTGCGCGAACTGTTCAGAAGCTGAGCAGGTAAGTTTTTACATCAAGTATTCAAGTGACATACGAGTGAGGTTAAAATCAGGTTTAAAAAACAACAAGTCTCGCTCCCGGCTTCCGCCTCAGGAGCTCAGTGCATCAATGAAATCACACCTGGCTGAGGATCCTGCTGGCTGAGTCACAGAATTGGAGAGAGTGCATTGGATTGTGCCAGGGTGTCAATGTCCAGGTAATGAGAAGGTGGGACGTGTAGCGCAGTAGGGCCAGGGGGTGAGTTGTTCATGCGAATCACACGTAGATGATGCACCCCCAGTAGCGCCACTACAGCTATGGCGGAAGAGCGTTGCCCCACCGCCTCAAGCAGTACAGAAGAGGAACAATCATCACATGATGACACAATCAATCAATCCATTAGGGGAATTGTAAGTGCTCACTCCCCTGTGAGGGGGGACCGCAGGGGCAGCAGTGGCGGGAAGTGCAGGCTCAGAGAAGCCAAAAAAACTGTTTAAAAAGGGAAAAACAAGGGATAACTAACTGATGTAATCATTCTATGTATCCTCAGGGGGTGGGAGGGTGGTTAGGACTGCTCCAAACATGGAGCAGGGCATGGGCAGATTGGCATGCACACTCAAGCGTGCAATGACTCTTTGGTCGGCCCACTCCGGCAGTCCACAGCAGTCCTGCGCACTTCCCTGTTTGTAATTCAGGCTGCATTGTAGCCTCCATGGAGAACATGCCCACCCCTCCAGCCCCTGGCTGCATGACTTGTCTCGTTGCCAATTATCAATCCCACCTCCGCATCACAGCATTGCGATTGACTCAGGGGAGGGAGCCTGGCTGGCTACTTCATTTTTCTGGAAGCAGACGCAGTAGAGCTTCAGCTACAAAGACACGGGACCTGCCTTAGAGGTAAGACTTCCCTCAATAGAGTTTTTTATAACACCCGCTCACACACACATCCCCGCATCCATGCACCATCCAGTGTTCTTCATGGCATTTACCACCTCAAAGCTGTCCCGACCCCACCCGCACTTCTCAATGTTGGCTGCTGTGCGCCCATGCACGGTGGGCGTACCACTTGCATGACAAAGGCACATACGTAGTTGTGGCGCATGCCATAACATCGCATTCCATTCCAATGCATACTAATACTAGGCACATTGCAACAGTAGAGTAGGTGTTGCATAGAGAAGACATGATGATCACTGTCCCCACTTTGCAGCAAACCCAAACATGTACTCTGGAATTCCATTTGAACCCTGAAAACACATACAAAAATCACATTTGAGACAAATGCACACCCCAAATTTCAGATTTGACCCCAAAACACACCCCAAAATTCATATTTAACCCCAAAACACACCCCATTTTTCATATTTTAGCCCAGAACACACCAATCTTAATTTTTACAACCAAAACCCATACGCACCTGAAAATGTTTAAATTACTCCATTACTGACTTCACAATGCGTTGTAATCAAATTCGATGTTAAGGCACCCATGTTGTCGGAGTTGTGTTGTTAACGATGTACTGCCTGCATTGTAATGGTCGTCTCCTATGCCAATGGCAACCCATAGGCTACGTCGCTTGGGTCTGTCTACCCCTGGACTACGCTCAGCACCAAGGAGCATTCCTCTTGGACACTCCACCGCTACGACACCAGCACCCTCCTCGCCATCAACCCTGGATGCCACTTTGCCTGCCAGGACCAACCTCTGCTCTGTAACGGACATCGCCTTCACCATCACTGACGGCTGCAGTATCACCAGCAAGGAGCCCCAACCGTCAAGGAGGAGGTATTGCCATCACCTACAGAGGCACACTCTGACTGACCACGCACTCTAATGTGCCAGAGGTGACCATGGACAACGTCAACTCCCAGATCGGGAACATGCCCAAGAACATCCTCTGCGGCACCCTCATGCGCAGGCACCCGGCCCTTGGCCCCCCATTCAAAGATACCATTGTTGACCTCATTGCACCCCAGAATCTCCCATCCACCGACGACATCCTACTCCGTTATCTCAGGTTCCACCAGGACAACCCCAGTGAGCAGAACACCACCGCCTTCTGGGGAAGGTCCCCAACATCAGACGCAAGCACCAACTCACCTCAACAGGCCACATAGCAGGACACACAGTCAAGCATGTCACCTCCTCCAGCGGGAGCTTCGACTTCTGCCACAACACTGGACTCTCCTGGACCGACCATCATTGGATACATCACGTCGTCACCTTGCCCACCGGATGCCACCACCATCAGCACAACCCCTCGCAGCTCGATCAAGGTCACCGAAGGACGTCTCGTCAACACTCTCTGTGCCAACACTCTGCCACTGCTTCCAACCGATGATACCACCGCATGCATCTGCCACAGATGGTTCTCCAACAGCACTGACAATCGGGCACCCCTAAGGAACGGCACTGGGTCAGTACCTTCCGACTGCCTGATGGCAGGCGTGAGGGTGACACAATGCCACAGGGATAGGCTGGCCCCATGCATTGTTGGAGTTGCATCATGGTTGTGACACAACTGCAGCAGTGCGTGACTTTAGCGCAGATGCGTCAGGTTTCCAGCATCATGGAGCGCTGTGAATACAGCGCATCCATGGTGTTGCAAAAAGGGGATAGTGAAAAGTGTTGCAACGCTGCCTTGTTGCAGCACTGCAACACTTTTCATGAGTGAGGCCCAGGAATGTGCACTATCTTATTGATGGTACGCAGTCCTGCCCTGTAGTTTTGTAGCAGGGCAGCGCAGCAACAAAACATGCGGAAATAAGGCCCCAATGGTTATCTCTATTTTAAGACTAGATATTTTCTGGTCCTAAAAAACTGCCTCTAGTTGCAGTTAGAGCCACGTTTTTGGTCCTCTGGACTTAAGGAATCCCCTTGTGAATATGGGGATGTTGGGTTAACACCAGAATTTGCACAGTACTTGCATGTAATTAGCGATACTTATCGCTAACAGAAATTGCGATCTTTAAAATGGTAGTTTTCGCCTAAAAGCTGTCACTAACGGCTGTTAGCGACAGCTTGAGAATGGTGCGGTAAATATTTTGCTGCTTTATTGGCAGATAATGCCTTGTGAATATGCCCCTGAAGGTAAAGCGACACCTTGAAACCCCAACTCCATCCATTATTGGTTTTACTTAATTCTAGGCGATCACTGGGGAATTATGAGCACAAGTATAAAGATTTATTAATTGTAAGTCACCTTCTGTAAATTCGTTGCAGTGTTAAGTCCAGTCATGTTCGCACATCTGCCAGACTTGCACACATAAATGAGGTTGTGAATCGAGACCCTGTGTTCGAAGGAGTTTTCTTACCAATGCCACCGACTGCACTCAGACAAGAGACAGAAACATGGCTCAGCTTCTCCTAGCAAAGTAAGATCTATGCAGGGAAATTACTAAGTAAATGCCTCCATTTCATCTTGATTACATTTGGGAGTTTTAAAAGTCTGTCGTCCATTAGTCAGCTCAGGTAATGACTTTGCTTATCCTTTTAATCATGCACTGCACAGTGATTGAGCTGTATTCAGTTCAAAGTGCCTTTCAGAACCCAGACTGGGCTTACTAATGCACAAAACTTACTTCCAAGCAGGCTAGGTACCATTTGCTTTATGTGTTATATGTTCTGGAATGTGCATTCAGAAGGGGTTTCATCTATGCATTTGTTTTACTGCAAGAGTGCATAATTCCCATGAAGTCAAATACTGTAAAATAATAAACTGCCCTGGATCCCAAGCTGTAACCCAACAATATTTTGGAGTTAGTGCCTTTTACGACCTCATAAAAATAACATCTGACAACTGATTAAGAATGGATGGTTATAGTGTTCAGATGGGACTCGTATCAGTTGTGTCTTCTCGGCCAGCATTTGTAACTGCAGTGAAATGGTAGGCATGTTTCAGAAGGAATATAGAGCTCCTCCGAGGAAAATGTTAATGTGCCCTGCTTGGCAGAAGGTATCCGTGATGATTAAAAAGAACCTCTGGGAACAGCAAGATGAATCCACAGACCGCATTCTAATGAAATAATTTACTGCCACGTTTCACAGCTATAAAAATGAACACTCATAACAGGGGAGAGGCAGAAAGACATTTCATGGCGATTGAGAATGTTTCCCTGTCACTTTCACAATCTCCGGATTACCTCGCCTGCCAAGGTGGTACTGATTTCAACCAAGTTGTTATTTAACATCATATTCATATTGTAACATTCAATTCCTTTTTGCAAAGAATGCTGCTGTTTTGGGGCAGTAAAAATGAATATGTTTATTTTGATCCCTGAAAATATGATATTATGGCAGCGGCTGCTGCTTTTGGTGGTGGGGTTTTGGGCAATGGCTAAAATAAACAGTAAAAATAAACGTAACTTTGACACTGCCACACACTTCTGCTCCTTCCTCACTCTGCTGGCTGTGCTGGAAGCACCCGGGCTACCTTACTCTCCCAGCCAATCAGGACGCTGTATGAGCAGCATCGTAATAGGTCCGAGCAGCCTGTTCGGCTGCCCAGGCAGTACCTGGGAGCCTGGGCCTGTTCTCCACCTGGCTGTGCAACACATCCAGGTGGAGAACATGCTAAGGGAGTGCAAATCACTTCTCACTTTGCCCAGCCCCGCCCCGATCTGGCTCCAGTCCCGCCAGAAAAATAAAATGATAAAAATGTCTTGTTATTGTCATGTTATTTTTCTTTTTTGCACTGCTCAAATAGCAGTGGGGCGTCTCACCTCCATCTTGGTGGAGGAGCCGCCACTGTATAATGGTGCACTCAGTGAAAAGGGCAGCTTGTGAGATCACATAGTTCAAAAAAACTCCTTGAATAACAAAAGGAAAATAACTAGGTTTATACTTATTGCATTGAATGAACATTCATTGAAAGAGCACAGAAATAACTGCATTGTATGAGAATGAATTTAAATATTGCAGTAAATACTATGTATGGCATAATGTCATTGACTATAAGCCCAGCTTTCTAATTATTGCCCATACAATGAGGTGGGTCTCTTCCCCACATAAAATGCCAACAATATTTAGCTAAAAACAAAGAGCCACTTGTGGTCATCTGGTCATCTGGTCCTACTAACACTATAAAATGAAGAGCAGGCTGGGCATCACGGGCCATCGCCGCTTTGGCCTAAAGAGTTGGTTAGACTTAGTCGTTGCTGGGATTTCGCATTGGCGGTCACCACAGGCTGTTGCTACTGTAGGCTAGATTGCAGATCTCCCATTGCTGGTCGTTGCTTGAGGTTGCTGTAGCGTGAAGAGCAGGTCTCTCAAGAGTTTCAAGTTGGCGGTCAACACTGGAGGCAGAGTCTCGGTGTGAGGGGCATGTTTGTGGTTGTGAAAAGCCAAAACGTTAGGATTTCATAAGCTTTTTCTTAAAAGGAGCTCAGGCTGATGCGGGAACTAACCTTTAACACAAAGGTTTTAATACAAGCAACGATTACTACACATTTTCTACACCAAAATTACTGTTACAATGCATGTCATTACATCGCATGCCACTACATTGCGAGTTTGAGCTGTTGTTGTGTTGAGTTTACTTTAAATGTGAGTAGCTGATGTGGATCCTAGAATGTTGTGTTGGAATTGAACAGTTGCCGCAGGAGATTGAAGGTGGATGTAAGCTCTTGCTGTACGGTGTTTTTGAAATGCAATAAACTGTTATTTTAAAGACAATGCTGTGTCTTTACAGCCATGTTCATGGTAGCCAAAATCCAGCAACTGCCAAGGAAAATTAAAAAAAGCACTTTCCTTTTGTTGTGTATCCGCCTGCTCTGAGCTGTGTACATGGTAATCGCAAGCCAGGCAGACGGAAATAGGATGGCGCACTGAGAGGAGAGCAAAATCTGATCGCAGGAGCACATCCAGTTTCGTAGGACTGAGAACACGCATGGTAGTAGGGGGGTAAAAATACAATTTGTATTGTCAATGTTGTTTTTTCCACATTGAACGTGTGACTGAACCTATAATTAATGTAAAAATCTTTTTTTTCCTGTTACTAATCTCAACATCTCTATTTTCAGGACTCACCATCTTAGTGGCGGCTTTTTTTCAAATATGTAATAGATAGTGTTTAAATCACAATTTTTACTTTTACTTACAGCGTAATTCAACTTTTGAGGACTAATCAACATTGCAAGTTTTAATAACACTTAAAAGTAATATTATTAAATGTCTGATGTAATCCTATTCATGGTGACAGTGTGCATGCTAGTCGTTTGTGTAGCAATTGTATGTATAATGTATGCAAAAGTAAACATGTCATATTGGTATGCGTAGTAAACACTGTGATGTAAAGATGAGTGTAGTAAAACCACACATGGTAATGTCATATATCTGCTGATGCCAGCCAAGTACCCAGGACCTTGTAGGCACCTCTTGGGGATCAGGAACTCACCATAGCAGGGGCCAGAAGGGCTCAGGCAGCTCCAATTGCAGGTCTAGTCACAGCAATTCAGTTGAGCAGTTGCAGGGATGCCTCTAGAGTTTGTTGTGTCCCTGTATCTCACACAGGAGTTCAGCAAACCGACCCTTGTAGTCATTCAGGTTAGCCTGGGATGAAGGTAAGCAGGTCCTATCTTCCTTCTCAGACATCAAGGCAGTCCTCAGCACCAGGGCAGTACTTCTGCAGCACTGTCCACAGGTCCAAGAGTGTTCTGATGAGCAGTTCTGGAGGTCCAATATTTATACCGGGTGTTATTCCTTATACTACCCCCACAACTACATTTCCCCCACCAATGTCAAGGCCTCAAGAAGTCTGGGGTGACAAAAGGCTAGTGTGAGTTTCCTTAGCATGTACTGGAGGCAAGCCCTTTGAAGTGCACATGGGTCAAGTCACAGCTCTACCACTGTCCATCCCTTCCCGCACTTGGTCCCCTTTGTATAACTGTCTGGGATGATTATCTAACCCTCAACAGCAGAGCCATTCACAGTCATGTGGCCCATGACAATGGCACAAGGCACAAATGGTTAGGACAAGAAAATCACGTATTAAATCTGATAAAGTAACTCAGTGTTATTCCAAGGGAGAGATAGGCCTTACTACAGTGAAAAATGACTTTAGGAGTCCTCCACTGCCAGGACCAATAATACATGAGTACACATGTCCTTCTTTCTAAATACAATGCACCATGTCTTATAAGCCTTTTGGGCAGACCTAAGGGATGACCTATAACTATTACAAAGGAAGTTTTAGGCCTGCAAAAGGTTTATTTTGCTAGGTCAAAATGTCAGTTTAAAACAGAACACAGGCTGCAGGGGCAAACCTGCAACATATTTTAAAAAGCTACTTTAGTGATTGGCACAATGAGTGCTGCAGGCCCACTAATAGTATTTAATTTACAGGCCCTCGGTACATATAATTTACTACGGACGTACCAGTAAACTGAATGTGTCAATTAGGTGTAGGCCATTTTTACCATGTTTGAAGGAGAGAGCACCAGCTCTTTACCTCAAACAAATTCAGCAAAATAGGAGAACTGAAGGCAATACATTTGGTGGAATATCCCCACAAGGATGTCAGTCCTAACAATAATAAACTATTATTTAAATAAAAACAATCGTATGCATTTTAACATTGGCTCAACATTGGTTGTACGTGGTTGGGGGTTTTCTCTCCTTCCTTTCCTCTTAATGAAATCTTTTTGTATTTGGGCTGCCTAAATACTTTAATTATGTATTTTTAAATACTTTTCAATGTTATTCTCAGAAGTCGGAAGGTTAAACCTTTGGAGATAACATGAATGTTTTTATACAGAAATCAGACCATTAGCTATGTCCGCCTCTGTAAAAAATATTTAAATATATTGTAGGCTCCAATAACCTTTCAGATTCTCTCCATCCAAACAAAGGGGAGAACTTGGCATATGAACTCAGAAGTCCTAGAGGATGAAGACATGGTGAATAAGCTTCACAAATTACTAACACAATTCACTTATGAAAATAAAGACTCAACATCCTCCCCAATAATACTTTGGGACACCCTGAAATGCTTTTTCATAGGTCAAATTATAGGCCGCATGTCCAGGAAAAATACATTTATTAAAACTTCCCTAGAAAATTGAACTACCGAGATCAAGTCCAAAGAACTGGCCTATAGCCAAACCAATGACCCCCACTATCATGGCGGCTTTAAAATGATTGAAATACTAATCCAATTCCATCATTAGTAAATTGACTCATCTGTGGGTACATGCCCAGAAGAGCAAAAAAATGTTTTACTTGAATAAGGCCAGTAGATAATTTGTGGCATATTTAAAATTCAAGTGCGATTCCAACCTCATCCGGACACTCAAAGATGACCATGGAATACTTCAAAGTTCAACAGATGCAATACTTAAAGTGTTCCAAAGATTCTATATCAAACTATACACCCTCCGTTAATACCGCCAAAGATGTCTGTCTAGAATTCCTCAACAGCCTACCAATTGAGGAAATTACTAGCAACAAGCAACTGCCCTTAACCAGCTCAATAACATGGATGAGATTAAACTCACTATAAAATTATCCCAGCTGGTAAAGCCCCAGGACCAGATGATACAACATTCAACTATTTTTCCATGTGATCCAAAAAGCCTCCAAACCACTCTTCACTTTAGCAGTACCTATGACCTTAGATGCAGAGAAGGCCTTTCACAAGGGATGGTGGCATACGTGGAGGCTGTCCTATCGAGATACAATCTAGGGAAACCTGTCATCAGAATGATCATGGCCCAATACTCCGACCTCTCAGTTAGAATTAAAATTAATGGTGCCTTATCTCATTCTTTTACACTACAGCAGGGCATCTGCCAGGGCTGCCCCCTATCCCCTCTGCTATTGCTATTGGCCATCAACCTTCTCCTAGTAATGTTAAGAGTCCTCAGATATCCCCGGCATACATTTCAGGGATGTCCCACATAAAACCGCTGCATATGCCAATGACATACTGATGTTTATAGAGTCCCTGGACTCAGCTGTTCTTGTGATCCTAGATATTATTGAAAGTTTATTATACTTTTCTGGTTATTTCTCAAACAAAGATAAAACAGAGATCCTTCCCCTGAACATCCATTGTCACTCCCCGATTCTTAGCTCCTTCACCAAAACAAGACGTTGACTTGTCTGCATGGTCTCCCAAACATATCTTATGTTGGAGCAGACTCAAAACCATCAAAATAATTGTCTCCCCTTTGAATAATTTTCTGCCTAGTATGCTACTTGTCCTCCATCTCAAGTTTCCTTCCTTAAAACTGATAAGATTGTCTCTGAATTCCTCTGGAAAAAATAAAAACTAGAATCAGCCTTAATAAACTCAGAATCCCCCCTGCCCCCCCCCCCCCCCAAGGTAGGAAATTTTAATTTCCGAACTTGTGAAGTTTATCAAATTGCATATTTAGCCACAGAAGATTCACATTGGTTTGAAACTGACTCATCCAGTAAGCCTGTATGGCTTGGTGTACTATTATCAGTCATCTGTTCATTCACTCTAGTATTGAATTGGACTATGACTCACCAATCCTTCGCATATTTGAAGAAGATCTTCAGAGACACTATTTCCATCTTATTGTCTCTGGATAAAACCCTGGCGTCTAAAATATGCAAATCTTTCTCCCGATCATTATGGAACCATAACAAACTCCAGATGACCAACTCAATGTCTATCGGTCCTATATGGGCTGCCAAAGACTTCTCATTAGTATCAGAACTCTACATGGATTCCGAACCACTAACATTTGTGTCACTACACAGCAAACCTGATCTCTCAAATATGTTTTTTTATTACTTCCTACCGTTCAAAGCAAAAGCAAGGCCCTCTTCAGAAATTGACTCTCTCTCAAAAGTTGCAACTCATACTGTTGAGCTGTCATACTGTATCTAAATTCTACAAATTACTCACTAATTTAAATACCCCTTGTCACCTCCAATACTACATAAATGGTCATCATATTACTCTTCAGAAGAGTCCACACTTCTTAGTGAGGAGGCATGGTTGAAGATAGGCCCACATCTACTCCACAACAAACAAATCTCCTCACTGAAATAAATGTATTTACTGCCCACTTCCTCTATTGGACTCTTTAAACTAAAATGTAAAGACTCCGGCACATGCTGGACTTGCAACTCATCACCTGGTGATGAGGAACTCATGCTCTTCCCCTGACCCTGCTTGTTTTCCTTCTGGTTACACATCTCCTCTGAGTACACAAAATTCTCAAAACCACCATCCCACTATCCTTCCCTTTGAGTATTCTTGGTCGATACCCACCAATCGATGTCCCAGATTCAGACCTTGCCATATTAAATCTCCTCCTTACAATTCCCCTTAAGGTATCTCTAATTGAGTGGAAATGTATTACAAATATTTCCTACCATACATGGTAGGCATGGGACACCTATGTGAGAAGCCCACATATATCCCTATCTTTCAACAAAGGCAACCTTATTACATTGCAGCGAATATGAGAAACATATACCTATCTGAGAAGCACACATATATCCCTATCTTTCAACAAAGGCTACCTTATTACATTGAAACGTATAAGAGAAACAATTGATGTCTTTATTCACACCATGCCTTCACAATAAGGGAACTTATGGTCGCTATCTCTTGGTCATAGTCCTTCGTTGCAACTTTGACGATGACAATTCTCCACCATCCCAGATGACTCCTCCCTGCCCTGAACTCCTCATGTTGTTTCATCCATTTTAGAGTGTTTACTGTATGTTATCATCTGTATGTTATTTTCTCCAGGTCAATTACCCAGGAGCCTCCCACAAACCATATACTGTCTATGATTAGATCACTCTCAAGTCTTCTAAATATTATTTTCACTTTGTCACGTAGTCAATGTCAACCCACCAACCCATTGTGACTTTCCTGTGACCTTATGACTTTTTCAATGCTAAGTTGTGTATTTATGATTACTATGCTCCTATGTTACTTCCAAAAATACATGTTTTGGCACTTTATGTTCTTTTGTGTTGCCTGATTCTATTCTCATATGCCAATGAAGTACTTTGAAACCCCCCAAAATATTGTATGATCAGATAATAAAATGTTAGCACAAAATAGTTAGTCCCACTGGTGAATGAAAGCAAAAAATACCATCAGTGCGCAGAAAAACAGCAATGCATGCACCAATTAATAAAGAGACGCTTGTAGGCTTGGAAACTGGGCCTGATATGTCATCAAACATTGCAGAAAGCAGACACATAAAAGTCTTTGACGTAATAACAGTCAAACTGTTATTAATGTTACTTTAGGTCCTCTTAGCAGAGATGTCTCCATATCAGCCATTCTGGATCAATCATTGACTGTCATGATTAATTTGAATGATACCAATGATGAAGATTTATGCCATAGTACAACAATTCAAGTGTAGGAAGTCCGACCCCCAGATCCCAGAGAATGATACCTAGTTCCCAGGAAGAGGGTGTCACTCCTGAAGGGTATAGGTTGAGGTTCAGGGGCAGTAGGAAACTGTCTCACCAGTCTTGCGGGGTGTTTGTGAATTAATGTTTTGATGCACTGGAAGGTTGGATGATGGGTAGCACAGCAAACATATTTGAAGGGCTATTCGATCTGATTGTCAGAGAGCACATGTTCTGTTGTTGCTTTCGAGGGTTACGCCAACATATGTTGGAGTGTGAGTTCTCTGTTCCCAGGGAGCTTGCATGGGAGGCAGACCTCTGGGTGAGTGCCAGAGGGTTTGAGAAGGCATTTGGGAGTGATCCTAAGGGGAGTGGCTCAGGTATTTCCCAGCCAAGAGTGGTGGAAAAGGTTCTTAGTAGCCCAGATAGGTCCTGGTGTAGTGGGAGGGGTGTAGGGTCTCAAGTCCTGTCTCCACAGAGAAGGAGTGAGAATGAGATGCTTCCCAAGGTGCCTGAAACCCAGTCTCAGGGCCCAGAGCATTACCTAAGGGAACACCAGGTGGGGAGCATAGGCTGTACTGGTAGACCATCCATTGAGGGTGATCTTCTACTTCCAGGAGATCTTGGAGCGTCTGTATGTAGAGCTCCACCGGTTCTGGTGTCTGGCGGTGTCAACCCTGAGTGGAGGGTGCAGAAATCCAGATGGAGGGGTGAGAGGGGGATGGGTTCCCCAGCAGGAGAACCAGTGGATCAGGGGCCAGTGATAAGGGCTGAGCATTCTAGGAGTGACAATGGTGACACCACATCTGTTTTGGGGGATCTTTGCGCACTGTCAGATGGACAGGGGTCTGGAGATCAGCACCAGGCAGACTGTCACGCAACACATGAATTATGTGTTACCCTTGGGGGGCATGCGTGCTCTCCAGGAAGTCCTGGTGCACCAGGCAAGTGTTCAGCCGTAGGGTGTAGTCCCTAGGTTGGAAGGCCAGGTTCAGGAGGTTATGCCTGACCTGGAGAGAAGGACATCTGTAACCAGTGTCCCTACAGTTTTGTCTTCTAGAGGTACCCCTCCAATTGGGAGGGTGCAGAGCTCTGGAAGGAGGTACAGAGGGAGGGATTCCTTGCCTCTGACCCCGGTTCAACCTGAGGGTTTAGTACCTAGGTAGGGAGACCAGTTGCAGGGTAAAGGTCCTGAACTGGTGGGGGGATTGTGTTCTGAGGGTACCTTTCCTAGGAGGAGAGTGCGTAACCCCAGAAAAAGGGGCAGGGGAGGGAAGACTCACCCGTGACTCCTGATCAGCCTGAGTGTAAATAGCCCGGGTTGAGGGATAAGTGGCAGTATAGGACTGCACTGATGAGAGGTAGAATGGGTACTATGTACCTGGGCTACCGTCCCCCACTCTTTGGGATGGTAAGGACCAGAGACATCTGGATGGCCTAGGGCCTGGCCCTGGCTGCGGAGAGCTGGGGAGTCCCAGTGGGGTAGCTTAGTTGGTCCTGGGAGCTTAGACAGAGAGAACTATATGGGTTCAGAGTTGTGTAGAACTGGAGTGTGCCCCTGTGTTCTATCACCCCAAAAAGGGAAGTCCATCAAGGTATTTATTGGTTTACCATGGCTTTTAGGCTTGAAGGGGGTTGTGTTAGACGTGGCCCTTCTTGCAGGGTCATCGCTGAACTTTTTGCCTTCCTCCTGGTATTTTTTCTGGCTCTGGGCTCTTTAGCACTGCTATCCAGTATTAAAGTGCATGTGCTCTCTATGGTAAACATGGTAAGATTGGTCTACACCTGTTTGGCGTATATTTAATTTACCTATCAGGTCCTTGTAAAGTAATGTCTCATATACACAGGGCCAGTAAATTAAATGCTACTGGTGGGGTTGCTGCTTGCACCACCCAACAGTGTAGCCTTTTCAAACCTGTCTCAGGCCTCTGCCATTACAGGGCTTGCAAGTTCCGTTTACTGCCACTGTGATGTGGCACATAAAGTAGTTGCCACATTTGTGACTCCCATTTCAGTCACCCCTAAGGTAGGCCCTAGCTAGCCCTATGGGCAGGGTGCACTGTAGGTAACTGGTAGGACATGTGCCTTAACTGTGTGGCATGTCCTGGTAGTAAAAAACAGACTATTTTGGTTTCTCACTACTGTGAGGCTGCCCACTCATAGGAATGCATTGGGGATTCGCTGATATGTGTTTCAGTTGTAATTCCTGACATGAGAGGAGTAGCATGATCAAGTTTGGTATGTTTGGAATAGTAGTGCTAAATAATGAGTACTGGTGTTCGCAGATTTATTATCACTATTTTAGAAATGCCACTTTTAGAAGTGGACATTTCTGTGTACTCTGTGTCTTTGTGCCTGCCTGTTGTGTATTGCATATCTGGCTCTGGATGACAGGGGCTGGGGAGGTGCAGTGGCTCCAGAGTGGCTGGGTGAGTCAGCACTAGGCTGAATAGGCCGATCTGCATTTGGAGTAGTGGGAAGAGTAGCACCTGACCCTGAATAGGACTTTGCCTGCCTTCCACTATGCTGGCTCTGCCCCCCTGTGGTATGTCTGGGTCCAGAGCCTACACTAACAATGGGGACTGTTGTGCGCTTTTTAAGTGCCCCCCAGAACTGGTTTGGACCAGGCAAAGAGCCCTGTGCCAGGGGGGGAGAACAAAGACACTTGTAATGTAAATATTGAGGCTGTGACCACATGAAAAGTGAACTGGTGGTCACTGAACTTCTGGAACTGCTGGGCCCCAGGAGGAACTGCCATCTGGGGCTCTCTCCTCGTGGGAGTGAAGCTGCTTTCCTGATAAGGAGCTGCGGTGTGCTGGCCTGCCTGGTCCCTGCCTTCTAAAGAACCACCAAGGCTTGGTGGCTTGCCGGGATGATTAGCAAAAGTGTGTGGTGAGCACTGCTTTTCCTTGAAGGAGCCCCGGGACCTTCCTATTGCTCATGACAGGGTGCTGCTGTGCCATGAATGAAGAGCCCAGTGTGTTAGTGAAAGAAAGGCAGAGGCTTCCCGTAAAGAATAGAGGCCCATGTAGTTTCTAAGCCTGTTTGTGGGCAGGGCCGATTAGAGCAAGCCGACCGGAGCCTCACGGGTTCCGTCGTCACCCTCAAAGAGTGAGTGGAGTGTGCGTTGTCTTCCTGAGCCGGAGAAGTGGGCTCAATCCTCCCTCCTCCGGCAGGCGCTGTAGCAGGAATCTACTGCTGGAGAGGCCGGAAGCCCGGCAAAGCAAAGCCTGATTGTGGGCGGGGCTAACGGACACTTCACTTCATGCCCTGCTGTCCGTTTCAATTCACCGGCTGAGCAGCTGCACTGCGTGGTTGCATGCAGGCGTGGTTCAAAGAACCAGGGCGAGAGGCCCTGGCTTACTCGTGTTGGGCAGTTGCCTCTGGCAAGTGGATTTCATTCTTTCCAGCAGAGGAAAGGAGAAAAAGAGAAGCAAACCTCACAATTCGCCCAGACCAGTGAAAAGGAGACTGCTCATCCCCGCCTAAGGTGAGAGGCCATGTGAGAAGTGGGGATAGCCTGATTCCACTCCCCAGCAGCTGCCCCAAGTGGTAGTGGACAGCAGCCTTGACCAATTGGGCAAACCTGGCCTGATGCGAGGGGCTCTGCGAGGTCACCCAACGAGGGAGATGTTCCTCCTCTTCCCCTTTCTGGCACCTATCTTCTTGGGTGCACACGAGGGCAGGAATGGATAGCAACCTTTGACGGAGGCCCTGTTCCTGTAATTGCTATGCAGCCCAAAAAGTAAGCACTGAAGCGCTGTGACTGCAGATTTGGGGACAACATCACTGGAAGTATGGTAATCCCAGTTGGGGGACCAAAGATCCAGTGGTGCGTGATTGCCGTGTGAGGGGCCCACAATATATATAAAACAAGCACAGGAGCACTATCATAACTTTCTGCTGATGATGAGGTTTAGGCCTAAGGAGGAGCCTGATGTAATTATGATGTATGCGTAATATGGTGGTTATTATCATGATGTTCATGCCTCATGCTTGAAACCTAATGTGACATGCTTAACACACCCTTACCAGTAGTTACTGGCTGTCTTTACTAATTGTAAGTTTTGATGGTTATGACAGCGGCCTGATTGGCCCTTTGGTGTATATAATCCCTGTAAAGTCATACTAAGTGCCAGGTGGCACAGTGTATATATGTGATTACATTCAAATGTGTTTTATGAGTAATAGAAAGGCTATTTTTCATATAACTTTGTGTGGAGTTTCTTTGGTGTTGTGCCTAGTGTGCCGCTGCTGTATGAGTGTTGCGCAAACGCTTTACACATTGCCTCTTAGAGAAGCCTGACTGCTCTGCCAAGCTGCCAAGGGGGTGAGCAGGTGTTATATTAAGCATGTAACGCCCTTGCCCTGACTAGAGTGGTGATTTCTGCCTGGCTTAGGAGCATGCCCTAGCCAACTAGAATTCACATTTCTGACACACACCCACTCAAAGACCCACTCAGACACTCATGCACCTACTAACAGAGCCATTCAGAGAGTCATGCACCCACTCACAGACCCTGTCAGGCAGTCATGCATCCACTCTCAGACCCACTTAAATTCCCATGTACTCACTCAGAGACCTACTCAGACACTTTGACAAAATGTGTTTTGTCAAGCACCCACTCAAAATCCCTGTCACGATGTGGGACCCTGGGCTGGTTTGGTTTTGTGGGTCTATGTTTCGAGGGGGACCGTTCTAAAGGCAGACACGTGGAGGCAGGTTGGGCGATCTTAAAGGTGTTTTTATTTCTCTAAGTAGCGTCTGGGCGGCCAGCAATTTATATGGCTCAGTCATGCGGTATACACAAGTAGCGACAGAGTCTTTCTGTGGGTGTTCTTCCTTGTGGTTCCTTGGACGGGTTGGTATGCTGCTATAGTTCCTGGAGGGTTCTCTGGGCTCCGGATTCAAGGGCCGGCCATCAGTGGAGCATGGAAGGCAAGAGAAACAAGAAGAGCGCTGTAATTGCCTGTCTCTGTATGTATCATCGGGGAAAGGGAGTGAGGGACACCGGTGCGCTTATGTACAGAACGTGCAGTGATCCCGGGAAGGACGCCAACACACAGAAGGGGGAGCCGACTACACCTTCCCCCGCCTCCCGAACCACCCTGCCATACGCCCGCGTACCTGGGTGAGCCACGCGCCTCCAGGTACGTGGCTGGGCGAGACACCTTCCGGATGGCCTCCTGGCTTTCGTCCTCTGCCTCCGCCTTCGTCCGTGGGACTCCTCGGTTCTCCGTCCTCCGTGGCGTCTCCCAAGCTCTCCGACTCCTCAGTGTTCAACGCAAGGTCCTTCCCGTCTGCTTCTCGTCCTCGAGGATTGGTTCCCCCGACGTAGAGAGTCCGCTCCCCTTTCAGTGGTAGAGGGCAGGTCACATGGTAGTTGGGGGCGGGTTCAGCCTCAGTCCCGGGAATCTTAAAGGCGCCTGTCCTGCTTATTGGATCTCCGTATCCAAAGTGGCCGTAATGCTCCTCGTGAGTCTGTTGGAAAAAGACAGGTGAATGGATATCGGACGTCACAGGGGACCCCGTGGCCCCGTGACATTCCTCCCCCCTAGGATTCTCCCGATCGGGGAGAGGTAAAATGCGAGATAAAAAGTCCGCATTCCCATTCTCACTGCCTTTTTTATGTTTGACGGTAAAGGAGAAGGGTTGTAAGGTCAGGAACCATCTAAAGACCCTAGGATTGTGTCCTTGGTTTCGGCTTAACCATTGGAGAGGGGCATGGTCCGTATAGAGAGTGAAGTGGGTCCCCTCTAAATAGAATCTCAATTTATCTACAGCCCATTTTACTGCTAGGCACTCTTTTTCGATGGTCGGATATTTCATTTCCCTGGGGAACAGTTTTCGACTTATAAAGAGAACTGGATGTTCTATCCCCTCTCTCGATAATTGGGACAGTACGGCTCCAATCCCACACCCGGAGGCATCGGTTTGTAACATGAAGGGCCTAGTGAAGTCGGGTGATACCAGTACTGGGCTAGACGTGATGGCGAGTTTGAGGCTTTCGAAGGCTCGTTTTAGGGTCTCAGAAGGTTGCTGTAGAGCTTTGGCCTTTACATCCTTTTTTAACACATCAGTGAGAGGTCCGGCTATCTCTGAATATGAGGGGATAAACCGTCTATAGTATCCGAGGAGACCCAGGAAGGCGCGTACCTCCCTTTTAGTGCTAGGAAAGGGGGTCTCTCGGATAGCCCGGACCTTCTCTTCTTGGGGAGCGATCATCCCGTGACCCAACACATATCCTAGATATTTGACAGAGTGGTACCCTACTCGGGACTTCTTGGCATTGATATGTAAGCCCTCCTCCCGTAAAGCTCCCAAGACCAATGTGAGGTGCTGTAGGTGTTCCTCCCACGTGGAGCTAAACACGACAATGTCGTCGAGGTAAGCTGATGCGCAATGGTGGACGTCTTTCAACACCTCATTCATGAGGCGTTGAAATGTTGCCGGTGCCCCATGAAGTCCAAAGGGTAGTACCAAAACTCATACAACCCGTCAGGGGTGGAGAAGGCGGTCTTTTCTCTGTCTGCGGGATGTAAGGGGACCTGCCAATAGCCTTTTGTAAGGTCCAAGGTCGTAATAAAGCGTGCCTCTCCTAGTTTTTCAATTAAGTCGTCCACCCTGGGTATGGGATATGAATCAAATTTCGATATTTCATTGAGGGCCCTGAAGTCCATGCAGAAGCGAATGGATCCATCGGGTTTCGGAACCATCATGATGGGTGAATTCCATTCGCTTCTGGAGGGCTGTATGACCCCCATCTTTAACATGTCCCTCACCTCCTGCCGTACAGCTTCCTGTCTGGCAGCAGGAATCCTATACGGTCTCATTTTAACCACCCGACCCGGGAGAGTGTGTATCCTATGCTCGGTGAGTGTGGTTCTACCCGGCAAGTCAGAGAACAGCTGGGCATACTGCTGTAGAAGGGTATTGAGCTCTTCCCTGTGTAGGCTGTCTAGCTCTGCGTTGACTACCAAGTGCTCTAGTGTAGTGTCGGTTGCCTTTAGAGAGGGTAAGGTAAAACCCACCGTTTGGGGAATCTGGCCTAACCACTTGCGAAGGAGGTTAATGTGGTACATTTGTACTCTATTGGGCTTTATTTGGAGTTTATAGCTGGTTTTCCCCACTGTCCCTATGATTTTATAGGGACCCTGTTTTTCGGCCCTGAACTTGCATGAGGAGGAAGGCAACAGGACGAGTACCCAGTCTCCTACCTTTAGGAGTCTCCACTTTTTCCCTTTGTTATAGTGGTACGACTGTTCCTTCTGTTTTCTTTCTAGATGGGAGTATGCCAGGTCTCGCAACTTCCCTAAGCGGGATTTGAGATCCCGTGTGTACTCCAGCATTTCCTTGGTGCCTATCTCCTCTTCTTTCTCCCATGCCTCCCTTGTCATGTCCAACAGCGACCGAGGTTGTCGTCCATAGAGCAGCTCGAAGGACGAGCAACCGAGGCTACTCTGGTATTGGCTCCGGATAACATAGAGAGCAAGGGGTAGGAGACGGTCCCATTCCCTACCCTCTACAGACAGCATTTTTTTGAGGATGAGTTTTAACGTCCCATTGTATCTCTCAACCATACCATCCGTTTGTGGATGGTATACTGAGGTACGAATGTGAGACATATCAAGGAGGGTACACACCTCCTTCATAGTATGGGCCATAAAAGGAGCGCCCTGATCCGTAAGGATCTCCTTGGGAAATCTGACTCTCGAAAACAATTCCACAAGGCAATTAGCTATGTTTTGGGTGGTCGTACTTCTTAAGGGAAATGCTTCGGGGAACCGGGTGGCGTAATCGACCACCACGAGTACATATTCGTGTCCTTTTCGGGTCTTCGGTAAAGGACCTATTATATCCATCCCCACCCTGGTGAAAGGTGTACCAACAATCGGAAGAGGTTGCAACGGTACATGGGGTGGTTGATAGGGGTTGCGTTTCTGGCATATGGCACACTCCTGACAGTATTGTTTCATTTCTTGGTATATCCCGGGCCAGAAGAAATGACGTAATACGTTTTTTAAGGTTTTCTCCACCCCAGTATGCCCAGCAGTTAGGTGAGAGTGTGAGAAGAACATAATCTGTGCACGGAAGGCCCTAGGTACCAACAATTGAGCCTCTTCTTCTGGAGCCGGCTTTCTGTACATGTCCCTATCAATAAAAAAATAGGGGTGGCTGGTATTGTCAGTTTTGTTCCTTCTCCTAGCGCACTCCCAGGCATTACGTAGAGTATCACAACGAAGTTGTGCAAACTTGAAGCTTCTGTCCAGAAGCCATGGTTCTTGGGCAAGTAAGTTGGGAGTGACTGTCGACCCTGCTGAGGTTCTGTCTGGGTGTAGAGCCTGTGCCCGGAGGATGTGTTGAAATTGGTCGAGGAAGTCGGGGTTATCTGTACCTATTATTAACGCTTCCGGGAGCCCTGACATGACACCCACCCTGATGGCGTGAGGGGTTTTCCCGGGGTATGCGATATCCAAGAGGGCTACCGGGTATGGCTTGATATCCCCGTGTACACATCTAATGTGTACCTGTTCCCCGGTCACTAGCTGGTTGGGCCTCACTAATTCCCTTTGCACCACTGACTGCCTACACCCGGAATCCAACAAGGCCTTTACCGTTAGATCATTCACCAGGACACTCACATAAAAAGCATTCCCGAGCTCGGCCGTGTATAGCACTGTCTTCGGTAAATACCCAACCTCCATGGGTTCTTCCTGAGTACGTTTCTTGGGGCATGCTCTCGCAATGTGACCCCAGTCACCACAGTCATAGCACTGCGGCCCCTTCGGCGGTCCCGCTTCCACACGACGTGAAGGTAATCTAATATATTCCGGAGGGGGTTTCCCTGTTTTTTTTCCGTTTTTTTGGCTTTGTAGTCGTGACCCACGCTCCGCTTCCAGTTGGGGTATTCGTGGCTGGGCTCGGGCGAACGTAGAGGCCATCTCGATGGCCTCAGCAGTGGTGAGACCAGAGTGTTGGCGTAGCCACCGTTGAGTATTATAGGGGAGGGCCTCTAAGAATTGTTCTAGGTATATTTTATCAAGAATTTCTTCTTTCGTG
The DNA here is from genome assembly GCF_964204655.1 of Triturus cristatus. Classification (NCBI taxonomy): domain Eukaryota; kingdom Metazoa; phylum Chordata; class Amphibia; order Caudata; family Salamandridae; genus Triturus; species Triturus cristatus. Next base: position 553,482,869 of record NC_140591.1, on the reverse strand, counting down.
CTCTCTTGTGAGCGCAGCCATTTATCTGCCTCGTTCTTCAAACGATAGAAAAGGGTCTTGGGGTTCTCTCCCGGGACTCCCTTCTCTTTACGGAAACGTAGGCGATATGCTTCGCAGTCCATGCCAAGGTGGTCAAGGATAACATTTTTGATGGTTTCATACGGTGTGATCCCGTTCGGGTTTGCCACCTGATATGCCGCCTGAGCATTCCCCGTGAGCAGGGGAGCTAGTATAAAAGGCCACTGCTCCACTGGCCACTTACAAGCCCTTGCGGCTCTCTCGAAGTTCAATAGATACGAGTCGGGGTCTTCACCCGGTATATACTTCTGGAGGGCGATGCCTGTGGGGCCTGTAGGAAAGGACCGGGGTACCTCTGTCCCCCCCCCTGTTTTGTCACTGGAGGACTTTACTAAATGATCCAGTTGCGCCGCAAAGGAATCCTTAAAGACGTCCCTATCTGCCTGAGCGGACGCCATCTGCCGTTCCACTGCCCATTTGAGTTCATCCTGCCCTTTTATTAGATGCTGGATGACGGTTTCCATTATTGTGGTGCTAATGGCGGCTATGCCCTCATTCTCCACCAAATGTCACGATGTGGGACCCTGGGCTGGTTTGGTTTTGTGGGTCTATGTTTCGAGGGGGACCGTTCTAAAGGCAGACACGTGGAGGCAGGTTGGGCGATCTTAAAGGTGTTTTTATTTCTCTAAGTAGCGTCTGGGCGGCCAGCAATTTATATGGCTCAGTCATGCGGTATACACAAGTAGCGACAGAGTCTTTCTGTGGGTGTTCTTCCTTGTGGTTCCTTGGACGGGTTGGTATGCTGCTATAGTTCCTGGAGGGTTCTCTGGGCTCCGGATTCAAGGGCCGCCCATCAGTGGAGCATGGAAGGCAAGAGAAACAAGAAGAGCGCTGTAATTGCCTGTCTCTGTATGTATCATTGGGGAAAGGGAGTGAGGGACACCGGTGCGCTTATGTACAGAACGTGCAGTGATCCCGGGAAGGACGCCAACACACAGAAGGGGGAGCCGACTACACCTTCCCCCGCCTCCCGAACCAGCCTGCCATACGCCCGCGTACCTGGGTGAGCCACGCGCCTCCAGGTACGTGGCTGGGCGAGACACCTTCCGGATGGCCTCCTGGCTTTCGTCCTCTGCCTCCGCCTTTGTCCGTGGGACTCCTCGGTTCTCCGTCCTCCGTGGCGTCTCCCAAGCTCTCCGACTCCTCAGTGTTCAACGCAAGGTCCTTCCCGTCTGCTTCTCGTCCTCGAGGATTGGTTCCCCCGACGTAGAGAGTCCGCTCCCCTTTCAGTGGTAGAGGGCAGGTCACATGGTAGTTGGGGGCGGGTTCAGCCTCAGTCCCGGGAATCTTAAAGGCGCCTGTCCTGCTTATTGGATCTCCGGATCCAAAGTGGCCGTAATGCTCCTCGTGAGTCTGTTGGAAAAAGACAGGTGAATGGATATCGGACGTCACAGGGGACCCCGTGGCCCCGTGACAATCCCCTCAGAGACTAATACACCCACTCAAAGACCCATTCAGACAGTGATGGACCCTCACTCTCACCCATACAGTGGCTTATGCACCCACTCAGACATCCACTCAGACACCCACTCACTGACCCAATTAAAGACTCATGTACCCACTCATAGACCCACTCAGACACTCATGTTCATACTCACTCAGAAGCTTAAGCAGCCACTTCCAGAAACACTCAGACATTTATACACAAAGTCACAGACCTACTCGGACTCATGCACCCACTCACAGACCTACTCAGACACATACACTCCTACTCACTCACCCACTCACAGATATACTCAAACACTTATGCACCAACTCACAGATCCAATCAGACACTCACATATCCACTCACTGACTCGCTCAAACACTCTGGCACCTACTCACTCACCCATTCTAAAGCCTATGCGCACACTCACAGACCTACTCATGTTCTCATGCACCCACTCACAGATGTACTCTGACATTCATGCACCTACCCATAAACTGACTTAGACACTCATGCACCCACTCACAGCTCCTCTTCTGTTGTTATGTACCCACTCACAGATATACTCATACACTCATGCACCCATCCACAAACCACTCAGACACTCAAGCACCCACACACAGATCCACTAATTCTCTTGCACCCACTCACAGACCCACTCAGACACTTGCACACCCACCCACCCAGTCAGACACTCATGCACACACTCATTCACCCAATCAGAAGTTAATGTTCCCATCTCAGAGACTCATGCACCCACTCACAGACCCACTCAAAAAAGCATGCACCCACTCACTCACGTACTCAGATGATTATGCACCTAGTCATAGAAATACTCAGACACCTACACACCCAGTCACAGAACTATTCAGATACTCATGTATCCACTCACAGTCCCACTTAGACACTCAGGCACTCACTCACCCACTAATAATCTTATGCTCCCAGTCACAGTCCTACTCAGACCCATATGCACCCACTCATATTCTTATGCACCCACTTAGAGGCCACAGAGACACTCACTCACCCCTTCAGAGGCTCATGCACTCCCCCTCAGACCCGCTGAGACACTTATGCACCCACTCATATCCCAACTCAGAAAGTGATGTATGTTGTCATAGACCAGGGGTCTCCAACCGGTCGATCGCGAGCTACCGGTAGCTCGCCGACCCTCTGGGAGTAGCTCGCGCTGCTGTATAATTATTGAGACGTGATATAGGCTTTTCATTTTGTAGCCCTTCATTCTCTTTGACAACTATCAGCCTTTGCCCGCCCTCACACGAGCCAGCTGTTCTGATTGGCTGAAGGGAGTTTAGGTGGGGCAGGGCGGGCTGGAGAACGTGACATTTTTCCTCTTAGTCAGGAGCCACCTGTCTTTTCCAGGCTTTGCCCGCGCTTCGCATTTCTTTTCCGTTTGGGCCTCCCGGAGCAGCTGCTGTTGTGAGGTAAGTGGGACCCTGACCGAGCAGTAGCAGAGTCGGTAAAATGGACTCACTGCATGCAAGGCCCTTTCATTTTAACATTGGCTGCCACTGCGCTTTAGATCTGCCTTCAGTTATAAAGCGCAGTGGAAGGCAACGTTAAAATTAGAAGTCCTTTCAGGCACTTGGCCGGTACCGCGGTGGCAGCCTATGTTACAATTCAAGGTTCTTGCCTGCACTAATCCACTCTCACTGACTTTACCACCCTTTAATTTGCCTTCGCGTAGTAGTCAATGAAAGCGGCTCAGTGCATGCAAGTATCTTTGATTTTAACATAGGCTGCCACCGTACTTTACATCTGCATTAAGCAGGAATAAAGCGTGATAGCCAGTGTTAAATTGAAAGTGCTTGCCTGCACTGAACTGCTTTCGCAGTCATGAACAGGCAAATATATAGCACAGTGTAGTAATCGGTGAAAGCCTTTCACTGATTACTGAAAGTGGCGTTCAAATTAAAAGTCTTTGCATGCACGGTGCTGCTACAGCACTTTAAATCTTCCTTTCTGCCTTTAATAAAGCAGGGTGGCAGGCAACACAAAAAATGAATGGTCCGTGCATGCTCTGAACAGATTTCACAGTCATGCAAAGGCAAATATATAGCGCAGTGTAGTAATCAGTGAAAGCCTTTCACTGATTACTACACCACGTTGTATATTTGTCTTTGCATGACTGTGAAAGCTGTTCAGAGCATGCACGGACCTTTGATTTTAACATCGGCTGCCACCCTGCTTTACATCTTCCTTAACAGTAATAAAGCAAAGTGGCACCAGAGCTTCAAATTAAAAGTACTTGCATAGGGTTTGTGCAGGTGGAGATTAAGGAGTCTACTATCTTTGCCGGTGTGTTGTCCTTTCTATTATGTTCTGTTCAAACAAGACTTCAGGCAAGATGGTTTTCCAGTGCAGGCCTGATCCAGCAATAGAGTTGAGCCGGTATTTGTATTGAGTCTGACTCTCGTCTTTGCAGACAAAACATACGTATGTTTCCTGGAAATCACTCTTGGTATAACCAGCTCTTAACCATTCTTCTGATTTCTAGATGAGTCTGAATGGCTCGTACCTTTGCCTGTAATGCATTTCCTAATTTGAAGGCCTGTATGGAGAAAGCATTGCCAACACATGTTATTGTATACTGGAATTAATATACCCTGTGCTAGCCCGCAACATAAGTTTCTAGGTTGAGTATCAGTTTTGCCTACAGTGATTTTTTAGGACCTTTACTACTTTATCTTATCACTACGTGAGTGATGCCTAATAGCCTGGATGAAAACTTCTTGTGAATGGTAACCAGTGAGGAGCTTTCAGCAGAGGAGTGTTGTGGGTGTGCATCTTTGTATTGTGCTGCTAACGCCAGGGCCGGCTTTAGGGCAGCGCGACCGGTGCCACTGGGTGCTGACTTTGTGTGGGGGCGCCAATATTATGGAAAAGCCCTTTCTGCTGCATTCCTGGCCTCCAGCAAATTTCAGACATCAATCAAAATATCAAATTAAGTGGGTGATGAATGTAATTCCTGGAAAGAGAGAGATCGGAGGTTTGTGTAATAATCTGCAAAGGAAGTTTTTACTCATCGTAAGGTAGCACAGAGGGTTAATATGTCTGCTGTAAAGAACTTGCAGATCACAAAGTGCATATATAACCTAATGTAAACAGGTTAGTGGGTTACTACTTTTGTCAGAGAGAACATATTGTTGCTAGCTCTTTATAAGTTAAAATCCTAATGTAGAGCAGTGAGCAAGTAACTTATCAAAGAGCTGCTTGAAAACTGCAAAGTATTGGCTGGCTGAACCGTTTTGATTCCCCCCAGTTTTTCATTTCCCTAATATTGCAAAAATAGGTTAATTTGGGTAGAAATCAATTATTATTATTAAAGAGAAACCTCCAACCATGCATGGTGTTAAGTTTTAAATTCTTTGTTTCTGCCTCTCCTGACCAAGCACTGTTAAACTATCCTGCCTACCAGTATGGATGACCTGTGACTCCTATACCTTCTTGTCGTCTGTCTTATTTAACATTTGATTGATTGTCTCTGTGTAATCTGTGTGATGTAGTGTTCTGACACCTTATAGGATTGGCGCGATAAAACTAATTAGATGCATCAGAGAGAGAGTGGTTATTAAGTATTTTGTTCAAACCACAGTACGGGCTATGAAGAAATTAGGCTTAAAGTTAATGAAACAGGGCGTGGGGGCTCCCTTGGAAAAATGCGTGAGTTGCTTGGGGTTTAGTAGCTCACGATGATTTTCACTGACCAGAAGTAGCTCTTACTACACAAAAGGTTGGAGACCCCTGTCATAGACCCACTGAGACACCTATGCCCCCATTTACACACAAACATATTGTTATAAATGGGGATCTCTAGTTGGCAGAGGTAGGTAACTTTGTCCAAATCGGGGCCCTTGCTTCTAGTCAGGGTAAGGGGATACACTCCTTAAAATAACCCCTGCTCACCCCCTTGGTAGCTTGGCACAAGCAGACAGGCTTATCACAGAGGCAGTGTGTAAATCATTTGTGAACACATACAGTAACACAGTGAAAACACTATAAATGGACACCACACCAGTTTAGAAAAATAAGTAATCTTTATCTAAACAAGACCAAACAACAAGAATCCACAATACAGTATCAAAAATAAGACTTTCAAATGGTAGGAATAGTTCAATTCAATACAAGTTGTAAATGCAACACTTTTCTCACAAAGTACCTTGGATGCGTCACGCAAAACAAACAAAAGGGTCGCAGGTAAGGTGATGCGTCAGTTCCTTGCTTTGGGGGAGGTGATGCGCCTGTTCCTTACTGCAGCGCAGGGGAATCAATGCGTCTGTTACTTACCAGAGAGGAGGGGATGCGTATGTTTCTTACTGCATTCCGGTTATCATGCGATAAGATGGCGCATCTATGCGTTGCGACGATCCAGTACAATGAGACAAAATGGTGGCCCGATGCGATGCAACGGTCGGTATGATGCGTGATGTTTTGCGGCCGCACGGCAGGTGCTGCAACGGTTTTGTTGGCGATGCGTTGGGACCCGGTGTTGATGCTTCTGTGGATGGTATAATCAGTGCTGCAAGCCCACCAGCAGCATTAGATTTACAGGCCCTGGGCACACATGGTGCACTGTACTAGGGTCTGACAAGTAAATCAAATAACCAATCATGGAGCCACCAATTCATAAAAGCAATTTACAAAAGGGGGCACTTGCACTTTGGCACTGATCAGCAGTGGCAAAGTGCCCAAAGCATCTAGACCAGCAAAAACAGATGAGGCAACAGCAAAACAAATGATTGATTGATTGATGTACTTATAGAGCGCAGCTATCACCCTACGGGCATCTTGGCGCTTGCATTGGGAACCCGTCCTGGTTTTTCCCTGTAAGATAACCCGTACTGGGCATCCCCAAGGTGAAAGCCAGGCATCCCGCCGCGGGGGGCCGTTGTGGAGATTAAGCAGGCTTGTTGCCCAGAGCTGCATAGTGTGAACTCGTGCTTAGAGTGGGCACCGAAGCGAGAATTATCGAGTCCATGGACGATTGGGCTCTGGACCCTGCCGCGTCGGGAATCGAACCCAGGTCCCGGGTCTGATCTCTGCTTCAGGGTATGCCTCCTCTAACCAGTGAGCTACACTTCTCCACAAATGGAAGGGAGACCCACGCCTATGGTACCAAGTCTAACACACAGGCACTCACAAAACTATTCACAGATCCATTGCCATATGCATAGAGTGAAACTGAGAGTTATAAATATTAAATGTTCTGTAGTGCATTAAATGTGTGCTTTTGTTTTGTGGATCTGTGATGGAGTCCTGACTCCGAACCTTTTGGGGAAAAAAAGGATTTAAAATGTTTGACTATTTGGTAATTAGGGGGCTTTTGTAAGAGCCCCAGGGTTTATTGTGTGTAGATGATAACTAAACATATAACTGGATGCAGTCATTCAAGTTGATAAGGAATATCCTGTTTTCTTTCTCAGGCAAATGTACTCCATCACTTCTCTATATATATAATCCATGGCAAAGCTTAAGCTGTAGACAGAGACCAGTTTTGGTCTCTAAGGAATGCAGAAGCAGTTTTATTATCATGCTTCCCGGCTTTGTCTATTTGTGGACAGAATTCGCCTGACCATTTCTATTCTGCCTTTGACAAATGTTGGAGTACACAGAGGGCACTGCAAGGGAAAACTGCAGTTAATTGCTCTAAGGTATTTCCAATCCTACCCCAGTAAGAGTGCCTAGGTCATTGGCATCACAGCGCACAATTAAGAGGACTGGATGTTGACAATCTGCAATGCTTTCAACCACAGGCAGGAATATCTGCCACTTTAACCCTCACTGGCCAATCCAAGCAATGTCCACATTAGGCAAACCCAAGTCTCTCTCAATGCCACTCTTTTGAGCACAGTCTCTAGCCCAAAACACATAGCTGTGATCCACAATCCACACTCTAATCATTTTGAAGGAAGGATAGTAGAACACAGGAGAAGGCTGTAGCTGAATGTGACAGCTGGAAGAATGAAAGGTAGTTAAAATGGAGGAGTGGACCTGGTTTAAGAAAAGGACATATTTGATTAGGTGGTGTAAATAATTTAGTAGATAAAAGTAGGCAGCAATTTAATAGGTAAAGCAAGTAGATGTGTGATTTTCTCTGAATACATTTAAGACAAGTTACGCTATTGTGAATATGCTTAAAGTTTCAAACAGTCAATCACACCTGCTACAGTCGAACATGAATCTGGTATGCTATTCTTAGAAAGTGGTGTGAACTTTTGACTAACTGGTCCAGTAGTCTTTCAAAAGAGGTTGCTGGGGGGAACCGAGGTACATCGGTGTGGGGAAAGGGTTACAAATACACTGTATGAGGAAACTACAAAACAGAGTAGTTTAGAGATAGTATAGATTGTGTAATACAAATTTCCAAAATCAGTACTATTAATGGATCTGAAATGTGGTTGAGAAATTATACTACTAATATTGTAAATGTTTTAATGGACTCAGGTATGGATCACACCTCTGTCACAAAGTTGCACTGGGGGCCATGCTGGGGTTGCGACGGAGTCGCAAATCCACCCACAGGTACTAACAAAATTGTCTTCTTATTATAAGACTAACAATGGGTTAAAACAACTGAACAATGAAACCTGGAATAAGAAAAGAGAAAAATGCATGAAACATTTTGATTTGCTAACTACATCAGTATCACTGGAAAAAAGAGGGAACAATGCCATTACTGGTTCTTTCATACAAAGAGTGGCACTTATCATTTTCTGTGAGAGGATATATATCCAAATGAAAATTGACGCTGAAGGACACCCTGCAATCGTGTTGGAGCTCCTAAGCAGGCGTCATTGCCAATATGTTCCAGGCAACACATGCTTCACTTTAAGAAAAGCACTCAACCCACCAGCTAGTATTACATCAAACTCCTTTATTTTCAGATGTCCATGGGCATCACTCCGTTACGAGTTTGAACCTCCTCTTCCGGTCTTAATCATACGTCAATACTGAGTTGTTGAGTACACTTTTTTAAATGAACTGTGCATGGTCACTATGGAAGGGCTTACACATGTATTGGGTCGGCAAATGGTAATTATTAGGCTTTAGTAACTGCTTGATGTAAATATATTAATGATCAGTGAAAGTTTCAATACTCAGTATTCCGGTCTCCATTAGACCAAATTATATTGCTAAAGGCGCAGGTTACAGAGTCATTGTGACTGAAAAAAATTAAATCATAACATTCAGACCACATTATCCATAATGCTGTGCAAAAGGAAATTCGATTCCTGTGATGTTATTTTCTGCCATCCATAGGACCGGAAGAGGAGGTCGAAACACATAACGGATTGATGCCCATGGGCATTGGACAGCCGATCATCTCACAATACCAACAATATATTTCCTACCTAAAATTCATTTGCACCCCACTAAACCACCAGGAAAACTCATTATATCAGCAAAAGGTGCACTTCTGGAACCCATTGCTAATTATATTGACCACTTTCTGATGCCCTTCGTATTACATCTAAACTCATATCTTAAAGATACCAGTGACTTTTTACGGCATCTTCAAGTAATCCCATGGCAATACACGTTCAAATTAATAACAATGGATGTCATTTCGTTATACACGAACATTGAAAAGGACTTAGGGATAACGGCCTGTGAATATTTTCTCTGCAAAAGAAACATACAATTTACTCATCACAACCAAATGCCACTCAAAATGATCCAAATCTGCCTGACTCAAAACATCTTTTTGTTTGGATGACTTATTTAAACAAACTCAAGGGACTGCAATGAGTTTTTCTTTTAGCCCAAGTTATGCCTGCTTAACAATGGGATAGTGGGAACAACAGCTAGCCTGGCAACCACATCTTGACCAATACGTTGACAAAATCATTATGTAGTTAAGATATATTGATTATCTTTTCATCATCTGGAACAGAACTGAAAAGGAGTTTGCTAAATATTTTGATATGCTTAATTCAACTGATACCAACTTAAAATTCACTTACACATACAACACTTAAAGAGTAGTTTTTTAGATACAGAAGTTTACATTCAAGACAATAAACTCCAAACAAAACTACACAGAAAAACAACTGCAATCAATTCGATCCTCCATTCCCAGAGTTTCCACTAAACCTCAATTATCAAAAACATACCATATGGTGAATGTTTGAGATTATGCAGGATCTGATCAGAAGGACAAGAATGGAAAAAACACAGCAATAACACCTCGGGCAGATTTGAAAGAAGAGGATACATACAAGAAATAATAACCTCGGGCAAAAACAGAACCACAAAGAACTGACCTTTTGAAAATAGGAAAAGCAACATTAGTTTCCGAACAAAAGAATCACATTCGGATGATTACAACATTCTCAACGGAGGCAAAGAACATCAATAGGATATTAAGAAAAAAATGGAACATCTTGAGATTGGATCACACAGTGGCAAAGATTATGGGTGATCATCCAAACATGACTTCCAGACGAAACAAAAACATTAGGGACATATTGATACTCAGCCACTTTCGACAACAGAAAAGAAGCATCTCAACCTGGTTGAAACAAAAGGTTTTTTTTAATGCAATAATAGCAAAGTGTGCCAAATTGTGTAAAAGGTAAAAAAGATTGAATTTGTAAACGAACAAGTATGGATGATAAATCAACATATCACCTGTAAAAGTCAATACGTAATATAGATCATCTAATGCCCATGCGGCTTGTGATACCTAGCCATATGTGAACTGAAAAAGCGTATATTAGAACACGTACGAGCTACAATTAATATAGACAGAAGCAATGCAGTAGCCAAACATATATAATCACATCATGACAGCAACTGGAAAAGTCAAAAATTCTATTCAATTGAACAAGTAGAGAATCATGAAAGGGGAGGCGACCAAGAGCGCATATTGAAACAATATTCTAAACCTACGTTAACTAACCCCACTGGGTTTGAACCAAAAAATGAACTGTATACACATTTGTAACTGGTTTTACACATTCAGAAATACCTACATAGCTAAAAAGAAGGGACACAGATTAATATCCCTCCATCTATAAATAACAAGAGAGACTTGTCATTAGAAAACGATCAAAGGAACTGTAAATGATCGTATTCATAACTTCACTTTTGCACTTGTCACTTTCACTTAATGAAGGCATCTTAATCAAAAGTGTAATTATAAGTATACAATAATAATAACAAATACTTGTAATGAAATCCAACAATATGTATTGTAGAGTATGATTGAATAATATGACATCAACTGAACCAATGACTTGTTATCATGCCTATAGAAAAAATAGGCCGAGAAGGACAATATGAAGGATATGTTAAGGGAATTTCCCAAACTCTATGTCTTCTTGCATTCATCATATAAGGGTTCCTGCAAGGCATATATATATATTATAAAATACAATTTACCAAATTGGATGGTTTTAAGTAACAATGTATTTCAAAAACTAATTTTCAAGAGAAATTTCATTTTTGTATAATTGATTAACAAATGCTAGATTTACGCTTTAATTAATGTAAAATGTAATTCCCGACTGGTTGCACTTTGTTTGCACATATATATGCACTATGCACTACATTAACCAGAATCCTAGTAGTGCATCAAACAGGAAATTATGTCAGTACTGTTGCGCTTTAAACAACTGTCCTGGATTCTTACTGATTAACCCGTAATCAAGGTCTAAGGTTGACCAAAATGCATAAGGACTTTCTGGTCCCTGTAAAGAAACTGTGGATATGTGTATAGATACATGTATATGTTCCGCAAAAAGCCCTCAAGCTCTGAGAGGGCACGCAGCGCTCTCCCCACCTCTGGTGTATATGCCTTGCTGTCAATCGCATTGCTGGCCTTCATAGCATTACTTCCATTGTCCGACGTGTTTCAAGGCTGGTACGCCCCTTCATCATGGACTCAGCACAGGGGGAAATGACACCTCACCACTCGCCCCATTCGACCATTTATTGAATGAAGCACTGCCCTGAGTGGGCGTGGCACAGTCTTGACTCCCAGCGGCATGCTGGTAGAAGCAGTCCCAGGAGAAGTGAGTAAATTGCAACCTTAAGTAGGCTCAGTTCCCCAGTATTTTTAGCTTACACATATTTCCTTGAGTAGGAGAGAAGGTCAGGTTGCGAGCAAAATCACCCTCAGGAGAGCGCGCTCACCAGAAAGGAAGTTTCCCTTCACAAGCCTTTCCGCTCTCAGATGCACTTCTAGACTGAGCCGAAAATGGTGCTCCTCTCCACGGCCAAGGGTAGCCGTGCAATTTAAATGTTCTGCAAAAAGCCCTCAAGCTCTGAGAGTGCACACGGCACTCTCCCCACCTCCGGTGTTTATGCCTTGCTGTCACTCGCATTGCTGGCCTTCATAGCATTACTTCCATTGTCCGACGCGTTTCAAGGCTGGCACGCCCCTTCATCATGGACTCAGCACAGGGGGAAATGACACCTCACCACTCGCTCCATTCGACCATTTATTGAATGAAGCACCGCCCTGAGTGGGCGTGGCACAGTCTTGACTCCCAGCGGCATGCTGGTATATGCAGTCCCAAGAGAGGTGAGTAAATTGCAACCATAAGTAGGCTCAGTTCCCCTGTATTTTTAGCTTGTATATACATATTTTTTTTTCACACCAGAAACTTCAGAGCACTCACAGGTATCTGGATTTTATTTTATTTGGCAGACGCATTTCAGCTTATCAGCCTTTCTCAATGCCAATCATAATCAAATTCACTCGGGCCACAATTTAAGCAATCCCGTCCTCACTTCCTATTGGACAGCCTAAGTATGGTGAGCAAAGACGTACTCATAAATCAGTCTCTGTTCAGTCTGCCGTTACATAGTGTGTCATTGTTCTTCTCTCTAAGTGAGAATCAGCTGCACACTTATTAGACACATTTTAGTAACGTTCACTATTAGTATACATACGAGAACGCACAGCTAATTTAAATACCTTGAAATCACCAATTGTGGCACAAAGAAAATCCCATTCAACTAAACTTTAAAATATGTATTAAAAAGCTTGTTTGTCTCTGGTCATTTAATTCGGACAGAGCACTACATGCTTAATGCAGACATGCTTGGGCAGTTTTCAGCCAGCCACCCCAGCATTATATCTTCCCTGTACATACACCATCCCTCAGAATGCTAAATTTATGGGCCTCAGGTTAGGGGAGTGGCAATTTTTTAAACATCTAGCCAGCTGGCATTGCCCAAGTTAGGATACAGATTTTTGGGACTGTGGTGGTTAGAAATAATCTTCCAAACACATTGTATGCCTCTGTCCAGCACTGCTGAACAAACGTAGGACTAGACTTCGGAGAGAGTGAAATAAACATGGAGTCCATACATGCCAGCAGGCCTCTTTAAATCCTGATAACACAGTTTTGAACATTTTGTTGACAAAAGTTTTCACCATACCATCTAATATGTGCAGTTGGCTGGGGGGTCAGCAGGTGAGCTCTACTGGCTCTCCCAAGCTATCTGTTGAGAGACCCAGCCCTGCGCCCCCCGTTCACCAGGAACTTAGCTCAAACAACTGATCAGTTACATTAAACTGTGTCCTACAACAATGGACCCTTGAGTGAAGTAAACCAGATGGTGTCTGCTTTGAGGATCACTCTGCTGCCACCTGCATTGAAAAATTGTTGTTTTTATGTTGTTGCACCAGCACTTTATCAAACTATTGCGCTGCTTCTAATGAGGAACAATTTGCCGCTATTCTAGTAGAAGCCAACGTGATGGTGAGTTCCTCGAAAAATATTCTGCCGCCATTTAGGCTGTAAAATGGTAGTCCCAATGCATTAACACTTTATTAAACTATTGTGCTGCTATCAATTAGGAACAATTAGCTGGTATTCTTGCTTAACCCACTGGTGTGTTATTCACAGTATGTTTTAAACTGCTGAATACACTGTCATAATATGACTGAATTCGGCCTCCGTTTTACCAATTGAACCTGTTTTCAATAGCTACAATCAATTGCAGTTTTAATGTTGTAATATGAGTCTGTGCTGGTGAGGCAAGAACCCCTGGTTAAAATCTTTAAATGAGCACCCCGCTGATACTGGATGGCAGAAGGCGGCTACAAAGAAAGAGGATTCCCAGGTTTGCTGCCTGATCTACTCACCTGCTGGTTCGTGCTCTCCTGAAGGCGCTACTCGACTGGTGTAGTTGGAGATGCCGGTCCTGGTCTATTCTCCCGAGCATGCCTCCAAAGCAGCTGAAGCCTCTGCGGGATCAGGGGGAGAATGGCGCGATGGCAGGTGGCGGTGCATGGAGCCTGTGGGGCATGCCTGCTCTGCAGAAAACCCTGATCGGGATGAAAGCTGGAGATGCTACTCCCATGGCAGGAAGTAAGAAGGTGGAGGCAGGGAAAACCAAATGCAGGGAGCAGCGTCTTGTGGAAGAGGCGCCCCCTGCCAGGCAACAACAAGTGATTCTCGGGATGTTCTCCACCCGAGGGAAACTAGAGGAGAAAGAGAAGATAGTGGGAGAAGAGGCCACCCCAACCACGGATGGAGAGATCACTACAGAGGTGAACATTGACCCCTCTGGAAACATTGTGAGTACTAGTGTGGATGCTACAGGGGCCTGTGATCCTGTACAGGGTGCTGCAGAGGGACTTGAAGCCATAATGACAGATAATTACTGTAGCGCAGAGAAGGCGGTGGATCGCAGCGTTATAAAAGATCCCAAGATTGTTGGTATTCTGTGTAAGGTTGGGGGAACACCGGAATGTGGAGAAAAATTCTTCTCCCTTAATGAAGATTCTAAGCTATCCAATCCCAGTCAAGGGGGGTTAACAGATCTTGACAATTCAGGTACGGAATCGGATAGTTCTCTTTCTAACCCCAGTACCCAAAAGCGTCTGCCCTCCGAAGACAAATGGATTAAAGGTGGGGGAAAATTGCAAGAGGCTGGGGAATCTGGAGACAATTATAGCCGCTCTAGCCAACTAAAATGGGACTATTCAACTACTCAGTTCTTAACTGAAGATGGTGGGTACGACGATGTGGACCTCCCAGATGGGCTAAAGAATCAATCTGACAAGCCTGACAAACCTGAGTCTGAGACGGAATCCTCCCCCTCGATGAGTTTGATATATGCAACCCTCAAACAGATGCAGGGGGAAGCTAGACAGGAACATGAGCGGGCTCATCTTGCAACGAGAGAGCTTTAAGACGCAATTCAAAAAGTGAAGAAATCTTGTGGGGAGATCGCAGAGAGAACTACACCTCTTGAAGAACGGGTGGTAGCATTAGAGGTCGGTATGGAGAATTCAACTCGCCAAGCCACCTCAAATAAATCACGGATGATGGACATTATGTGGAAACTAGAAGGCTTTGAAAATCGCAATGGCGCAATAATCTAAGACTTCTTGGTATCCCTGAAAATGCTGAGGGAGGGGATATTAGAGGATTTGTGATGCGCTTGCTGAAGGGTGGTTTCCCAGAACTTGCACAGTGGGACTGGGCTACGGAGGTACAACGCGTACACCGTTTTCCTTTTATGCTTAAAAAAAAAGCAGGATCCGAATGATGTCAGTGAAAAGCACAGAGCCATACTATTTTTGGGGGGTAATTATCTCCTGCGGCAAGCAGTGTTTGATAAGGCCCGACCAGAATCACGGCCCTCGGCCGAGAACCACACCTTCATTGTCAGGCCGGATTTCTGCCACTTTACGGTAGAGAGAAGGTGGAGGCTCTGCCAGCTAATTTCACCCTTTCAAAAGTTAGGTGGGAGGCCTATTTACTAAGTCTGGCTCGACTTAAAATCATTTACAAGGGCACTACTAGAGTATTCTCCTCTGAGATACAGGCTCAGGTCTTTTTACAGGAAATCTCGGAGGCCAGAAACTTGAAATGAACTGAGGTTAAATTTAGGGGTGATCTAAGGTAACTATGATGAATCTGGATGTTGAAGGGAGTTATTCTCTCTATCTGTTTTCACATGGAGGTTTTTCTGGGTTGTTTTTTTTGGGTGAAGTTAGATGAATGGTGATGTGGGAGCACCTTCATGCAGGAGGCATCACAAGGGTCTTTGGACCTTTTTTGCCTAGGGATAGAGGAAAGAGGGCAAGGGCTGAGGGGGGATCCAGGGTGGAGGGGGAAAGGGTGGGTCTAGGGGGGTGCTGATCCCGCTGGTTAAATCTGATGAGCTTGCTTTGTACTACAAATGGCACGGGTAGATTGGAATCGCCTCAGTTACACATGTGGCCTGAATAGTCCCCTGAAAAAACACAGGATTAAAGTGGATTTTCAGTATTTAAAGGTGGATATAGTTTGTCTCCAAGAGACTCATATCGAGGCCGGCAGACAAAGGATAGTTGAATTAGAAGGATATCATTTGGTTTCTGCCACAACCCAAGGAACATGTGCAAGAGGGGTCGTGGTTATGGCTCGTAAAAAAGGTTTCAGGTTCCCACACTTTAAATCAGACCAACTTGGTAGATGTGTTGTTACTCAATGCTGTACCGATAATTATTCTTTTACTTTATGTTCGGTATACAGCTCAGCATTTGATGAGCCAACCTTACTTGATTGGCTGAATGTGGAGTTAGTCGGCTGGCCTCTTCCTCTGATTTTATGTGGGGACTTTAATGTAAATTTAAATAATGGGAGTATGATTGATTGATTGATGAGAAACTTATATAGCGCGACTATCGCCCTACGGGCATCCTGGCGCTTAGACTGAGGAACGACAACAGAGATAACAAAAGGAGTCATGAAAGCTTGCCTGGTTTAAGCTTTGGGATATAACCAGGTCTTGAGTCCCTTACGAAATTCAAGAAGGGAATTGCACTGCCGCAAGTTCGCCGGAAGCTTGTTCCACATGCCAGAGGCTACTGTGCTGAAGGCTCTTCCACCCACCCTAACACGCTTGTACCTCGGAACCACCAGTAGACCAGCTGTAGAGGAACGCAATTGACTACTTGGTAGGTAGTGAGCGAACTTATCCTGTAAGGGGGCTGGGCCTAGTCCATGCACTGCTCGAAAGGAAATGCACATGGACTTGAAAAGGACCCTTTCCCTTACAGGAAGCCAGTGTAGATCCTTTAGTGCTCTGGTGGACGAGGCGCAGCGTCGCCTATCGAGCACCAATTTAGCTGCGGACGACTGTATCCTCTGCAATCCTTGAAGAATATACTGTGGAGCCCCCAGATAAAGGGAGTTGCAGTAATCGAGTCTGCTTAATACCGTGCTGCGCACCACTGTAGCTCGCGACTCCCTAGGGAGCAGAGGTAGGATACTACGAAGCAGCCGCAGCAAGGCAAAGCAGACATTAGCACTCTTGCTTGCCTGGGATACCATCTGAAGGTTGTCGTCAATGATCACCCCAAGATTACGGACCTTCCTAACTGGTATGAGGGGTCCTTCCTCCGGTGTAAGACAGAATTCGGAGGGGAGATGTTTAGGGATCCTAAATGGTGAGCAGAAGACCACCTCTGTTTTACCGCTATTAAATTGGAGCGAGTTCTTTCTCAGCCAATCCTTAGTCTGGTTCATGCATTGATGGAACCGATCCATAGATAGTGCGTCTTCCCCCTCAAGAGAGAAGGCCAGCTGCGTATCGTCAGCATAGTTCACCAAGCTGACTCCGAAAGATTTTATTAACGGGAATAAGGGCCGCAGGTAAATGTTAAAAAGGATGGGACTAATTGCGGATCCCTGCGGCACCCCATACGCAACTGGAGACCTGCTAGAAGAGAACGGTGCCAAGGTAACTACCTGCTGCCTGTCTTCTAGATAGGATTGAAGCCATTGCAGCGCTCTACACTTTACACCTATCTGCCTCAGCCTCTCCAGCAGAACAGGGTGGCTAACCGTGTCAAATACTGCTGACATATCAAGGAGCACCAGAATCATGGCACTCCCTTTGTCAGCCCACATTCGAAGATGGTCCAGCATGGTGGTTAAAGCTGTTTCGGTTCCGTGGCCAGGACGGAAACCAAACTGGTCCCTATCCAACAGAAGGTTCTCTTCCAGAAACTGAGATAAGATCTTGCTTACGGATTTCTCCAATAATTTCACCGGATAAGGTAGGAGAGAAATAGGCCTGAAGTTAGCTGGCACCAAAGGGTCCAGATTCGGCTTCTTTATCAGTGGAGTTACCACTGCTAGTTTCCAGCAGTCTGGAACGGATCCATCTGTTAAAGATTGATTACAGATCATCCTTAGCCAAGGGAAGGTGTGATGTCCGTACAGCTTCCAGATCTTGTGGGGTAGAGGATCCAGAGGTGAGCCCGACGACACACTTTCTGTCAGGTTATCAAAAGTTTCCTGAGAGAAGAGTTGAAAGCTGTCTAAAAAGGCGATCGTTTTAAGATCTCCGTTGGCCGGGCTGGTTGCTTCCTCAGAGCCATGCTGGTGGATGTTGACCTGTAAATTATTTACAATATTAAAGATCTTCTCCTGGAAAAAGGAGGCGATTTCATTGTATAGAGTTTGCGAGGGGGCGACTCTATTGCTCATACAGTCTGGGTTAGTAAGGTCTCGGACGATCTTAAAGAGAGCTTTAGACCCATTAGACGCCTGTGTGATGGAATTGGCATAGAAATCTGCCTTAGATCTCAGGATGAGAGTTTTATATTGTAGTTGTACCTGTCTTAGATCTTTTTTATCTACCTCAGAGGAGCTTCTCCTCCATTTCCTCTCTGCCTGTCTACGAGAGAGTCTGAGAAGGCGCAGCTTCTCATTGTACCAGGGCGCTGATCGCTTCCTTGCCTTCTTTAGTGGCTTTATAGGGATACAATGATCTAAAACCTTAGTTATGTGATCTGTAAATAACTTATAGTTATCCTCCACAGACTTATTGGGATGGAAAAGATTGACATTGAGAGAGGTGATCAAAGAGTCAACCTTAGCCAATTTGGCCCATTCTCTATCCATCCTACAAAAGCCCTGCTGTCTGGGCATGTTCTTCTGGTGCGGCATCTCCAGACTAAAGCGAATAAGAAAGTGGTCAGTCCAATTCAAAGGTGTTATATTGATCACTTTCATTATATCTGGACTGAAGAAGACCAAATCCAGAATACGGCCCTTCTGATGAGTAGGGCTACACACCAGTTGATGGAGATTCAAGGTGGAACAAGTAAATAGAAGGTCTCTCAGTTGACTGCTAAGGCCCCCGTCCTCGCTAAGATTAAAATCACCTAAAATGACCATGTTGGTGTGGGCAAGTTTTAGATTGGTGATGGTTTCCGCGAGAAGATGGAATTGGGTAATCGCGCCCGGTGGCCTATAGCAGAGCATCCCCGTAAGTAGGCTTCCGCCAGGGGACTGAAGAGAGAAGCCCAGAATTTCTATCCCCCCAACTGCATCAATTTGACATGGCCTGAAGTCTAGGGTGTCCCTAAAAATCAGACCCACTCCTCCCCCTCTGCCCACGCTACGAGGCTTGTGGATAATTTTGTATCCACTGGGGCAGGCCCCGCTCAAAGCAATGATAGACTCTGTGTTGGCCCAGGTTTCTGTCATGAAGAGTACATCTAATTCCATGTCTTCCAAAAGGCTAAACACTTCCGTGAAGTGTTTAACAAGTGAGCGGCTATTGATTAGACCGCAGGCAAGATCAACACCTGCTGGTTTGTGACCCTTTAGAGGATTTAACTGTAGCAATTGTGATCTGCTATAGCTTACTCGTTTTAGCTCGCAATTTAACCGTGTAGCGTTACTGGCGCTGGCGGCGTCCGGGGCGCGGACGGGCGCAGACAGGCTTGCCTCTGGCGCGCCATCGGCGCGCCCGCTGAGCGCGCTGCGCGCTTGCATCGGGTGATTTAAATAAGGTCTCAGCAGGAATGCCCCAACCACTAGAGTGCGACTAAAAATGGCGGCTAGAAATGGCACAATAGAAATATCAATACACCCAAGATGGCGATATGAGGAAACAGAAGAGGTCGTCACGCTAAAGCAGCGTGTGCAAGATTGCTTTTCTTTTTAAATGCGGGTAAGTGAATCAGCTTGTAAAACGAAAATTGTTAAAATACACTTCGAGATTAGGTCGGTTTAAAATACACACAATACAGTACAATAAAAGCGGATAGAAGCAGCACCACACGGCGCCCTAATTGCAGCAGTACTTCACACACACAACACGCTCTCTGTCACTCGATGTTGGCCTCAGTCAATTAGGCTGCGCGCTTGCATCGGGTGATTTAAATAAGGTCTCAGCAGGAATGCCCCAACCACTAGAGTGCGACTAAAAATGGCGGCTAGAAATGGCACAATAGAAATATCAATACACCCAAGATGGCGATATGAGGAAACAGAAGAGGTCGTCACGCTAAAGCAGCGTGTGCAAGATTGCTTTTCTTTTTAAATGCGGGTAAGTGAATCAGCTTGTAAAACGAAAATTGTTAAAATACACTTCGAGATTAGGTCGGTTTAAAATACACACAATACAGTACAATAAAAGCGGATAGAAGCAGCACCACACGGCGCCCTAATTGCAGCAGTACTTCACACACACAACACGCGCTCTGTCACTCGATGTTGGCCTCAGTCAATTAGCTAGTATGAAGCTAGGTGAAAGATTTTATCATGGCCATAAGCCTAACGTTTTCAAGGCGTTAATTAACCTATGCAGTACTCATGGACTCACTGATGCTTGGTCTATATTAGAACCCCAGGATGCGGGATATACCTTTTACCCTGCCCCCCACCAAACTCATGCCAGGCTAGATTATTTTTTTGTGTCTCAGGAAATATTGACGAGTTCCAGCATAGTAAAATTCTCCCGGGTGATGTCCGATGGCTGTGTGGTGCAGGCAAAGGAGAAGAGTCATCTCCAGGAATAGTATCAGAAACTGAGCAAAGCAGAAACTCAATTGGTAAACACACTCACAAATAAGGGAGAAATAGAACAGGCACAAACCAAAGTGGCTTTAGCTAAATCTACAATTATGGACCTATCTGCAAATAAGGCAGCAGGGAAATATTGTGCTTGGTGGTCCAAAATGTAAGAGTGTAGTGAGAGAGTGGGTTGTCTCTTGGCGGTCCGGACAAGACAGCGGAAAACGCAAGGGGGGATACTTGAAATAGAGGATCCTGGGGTAGGGTTAGCTACTGAGCCTCTGAAAATTCGAGCCGCCTATCAACGTTTTTATCAGAAACTTTATAGCAACAACATCAGTAATGAGGAGGAAGCAATCCAGGACTAACTAGCTGGGATTTCATGTGAGAAATTGTTAGTAGAAGAGACGGAGGCACTAAAAACACCTATAACAGCAGATGAGATTCAAGCCACTATTAGCTCACTGGTAAACGGAAAGGGGGTAGGAACAGATGCCCTTCCCGGAGAGAGTTCTATAAAATGTTTGCCTCTGCCATACAAGAGCTAATGAAGGATATGTGTTTGGAGGCTCAGACTGGACAAGACGCTCCTAGGTTTTGGGGAACAGCCAATATCGTTATTTTTCCCAAGAAAGCCAAAGCGGCTTGAGAGATGGGGTCTTACCGCCCTATCACTTTAACAAATAATGACGTTAAAGTTTATGCTAAAGTTTTGACTACACGATTGGAAACCATTATTAAGAAATTAGTCTCCCCAACCCAGCATGGGTTTGTACCTGGATGCAGTACAATAGATCATATTCAGATGGTTATTGCTTTCTTTGATGCGACAGGCATCACCGGGGACCCTATCGGGCTTATCCTATTTGACGCGGAGAAAGCCTTTGATAGGGTCTCCTGGTCCTTTTTGGGGGCGACTTTGAAGAGAAGAGGGCTGGGGGAAAGATTCATTACGGCTATCAAAATAATGTACAAGAATCCGGTGGCTAGAATATCAATAATGGGAGAGATGTCGGATCCTGTATCAATTAGTAGAGGGACTCGCCAGGGATGTGCGTGCTCCCCCTTATTGTTTGCACTAAATATTGACCCGAAGGTTAGAAGGATTGAATGCAATAATCTAATTACAGGAGTACTGAGCAATGAGGGGAGCACGAAGATATTGTCATATGCTGACGATCTCGCGATTATTACCTCAAATCCCATGAATGCATTAAGGGAGATTGAAAATGAAGCTGACACTTTTGGGAAGTTATCCAGCTATCGCTTGAATCAAAATAAGACTCTGGTCCTAGTTGTTAAAGTGCTCCAGATGAATGATGCACAAGTGGTGCAGGAAGCAGTATATTTGGGAGTGGAAGTTACAGCAGACGTTTCCAAGATTACAGAAAACAATCTGAACCCATTACTTTCTAAATTTAAAACTGAATTCAACCATCTAGAGAACCTTAGGCTTACGAGGGTGGGGAGATGTAATGCTATCAAAAACCTCTTTCTACCAAAGATTTTATATTTTTTCAGGGCTATTCCCTTGACCGTTTGCAGTTCATGGTTCATTGCTATCAATCAACTATTCTCTAGGTTTATCTGGGCTAACTACCGCCCTTGGAGAGCACTTACATTTTTAATGTTGCCAAGAGACAGAGGTGGCTAGGCAGTACCCAATCTTCAGCTCTATCATTGGGCCTCAGTTTTACATAAAATGGGGATATTACTTAATTAAAAGGCGATATAACGATTATAGGTCCCTCAACTTCTATTTTTAAATTGATATTGGGTTATGCGTCACATAGATTTTAATTACTATAAAAGGGTTACGTTTAAAACCCTAATCTGTGCGTTCAAGGTTTGGACTTCGGTCCGGAAAAAACTAGGCCTTGGACGTATCAACGCCTATACTCCAATATTTAAGAACAACTCTCTCCCAAATATCTTCAATTTTTATTTATTTATTTATAAAGTTGTATAAAGCACGAACATGACCAAAATGTTGGTGACAGAGCGCTGCACAACCTAATAAATGGCACTAAATATACAAGGAGCAAAATATAGAAAATACAGCATAAAAAGATAATACAAAGAGACATAGTGAAAACACCAGCAAAGAAATCAAATTGGCATGGATAGTAGCCTCAGATAGGAAGGACATTATTCAGTAGTCTCATTTTTACTTTGTTTTTTAAAAGAACGAATGAAGGGATGGTCCTGATCTCTGGGATCTCAATGATCTCAATGATGGACATATGAGGTACTGGCATGATAAGGGCGTCAGGATAGTAGGAGATGGTACAAATGAGACAGAAGTATTACTGTTTGATATTATTAGAGATTGGTTTTAATTGGATAACCGGCAGTTGTTTAAATATCTCCAGATAAGGGATTTTCTAGTTAAGAAAACGGGGGGTACCTGTGGTTTCTCTAGGGCTAGACTGATGGAGGAGCTATTTAAAGGCTCAAACTCATTAAGCGGTATATATAGTACTTTGAATTAGTTAACACCAGATGATTTGATTAAACACTCAGATCGATGGCAGGGGCTTTTACAGGTGGGATCGGGGGAGATTGAAGACTCATTACACTTTGCCCAGACATCATTCATTGCAGCTAATCTAAAACGTAAGTGTTTTAAAACATGGTATAATCTTTACATCACACCAGCTAAGATTGCTATTGGGGCAGGATGTCAGGGTCAACATGTCCTGGGTGCGGCTGTCATGCTGCAGACAGTGTTCATATGTACGCCACTTGCCCCGTTCTGGATACTTTGAAACAGGATGTTGGTAGTACTTTGGCACCCATGTTGGGCAGAGAAACTGTCCTTTCACCACAATTGATTGTATTGGAGATTGGATGCCCTCTGTCTTCAAGCCAGACTCAGTCCTTTCTATATATCACCATGACGGTTTTTGGACTATGCTTGGCCACTCATTGGCTTGACCCTGTTCCTCCATCTGGTCAACAATGGCTAGAAAGAGTTCTAGCGGTATTTAGGTTGGAGAGGGCTGTTTATTCTAGAAGAGATCACAAGGGGAAAGCTAGAGGGGTAGCAATTTTGGCTCCTCTAATGAACTGGCCCTATGGGAATAATGAATAGAATTGGTGATTGTGAGGAATTACAGGGTAGTGTTAAAAAGCAGCCTATCTATAATGTCTTGGATCAAGGCTATGATGTTTTATTTATCCTGCTGCTATTACCTTGGTAATCTCGGATAAATCAATTCTGTCTTCATCAATGTTGGATCAGCAATGGGGGGGTGGGGGATAGGGGAGGAATCGTAGTGGAATTACAATGTCTATATATTTGTCTATTTTGTTTTGTATGAACTAAAGAAAATGCGAATAAAGACCTATTAAAAAAAAATGAGTCTGTGTACGACAAACAATAAAGCACATTATTATTATTTTTGTGACAGTGTTGTCTGTTGGAGTCTGACATGATAGTAGTTAGGTAAAGAGCAGAGAGCGGGAGGTGATCAAGGACACCATTTTGTAAACTGGCAAAATGATAGAATGCTGCAGGGTTATGATATTGCCTTGTATGACGCTCCTAGAACCTGGGATGTGTGGAGCTTCGAGAAGATTGGTAACGGCTAGGGAGGAGATGAGGGAGCCAGCCGCTGGAGATGTTGAGTATCGTACTCTTTTTCTTAAGGGCTGTTCAGTGACAATAAAGTAATTTACCATCACTAAGAGATGACCTAAATGTATTATATGGCTGGGCCGAAAAACATCACTTTGAAAATACTAGCTCGAAACACACATTTAAGTACACAAAATAATTAAGAGGCGGTGAGGCCAACTGATAGGCATCACATATTTAGTGTATGCAAGAGTTACACTGATTTGGATAGCCTCTTGAGACCCATAAGAGATGAGCTAGCAATACAAGGATAGTGAAGGAACATTTATGGTCATTTTAGGCACACTAGAGGGGGCTCTTCTAATGATTGACATCTTGTGTGCTCCAAACACCAATCAGACAACATTTCTCAATTCTTGAACCCTGATTTACTTAGAAACTATGAAAGTTCTAGTATATAAGGCGGAGAATACAATACAGTGTTTGGCAGCAAGAGGGAGAGATTGCTACCCCACCCTTACAGGAAACTCAGAATAGGGCAAAAAACTCAAAGCATAAACCATGGACATACTACTGGCATTGGTGGATGTGTAATGGGAAATGCACTTGAACAAGTTGGAGCACTTTATTTGCTCCCAAGTGCATTGAGGTGATATGAGACATGTCTTGGGGTGAGAGTGATAGAAATCAAAGGAGCAAAATAGAATATATGTGTTGTACAACATCTAACCATTGCCCCCCTTGCTAATGTATTGAGTGGGGTAGAGCAATTACAGTGATATCTACATGCTATACAGATAGAGGCACTGATGGACACACTAATTAAAACAACAATAGGAGAACAAAAAGATTACTATTTGCAAGAATATGAACAGAAAACAAACAATAATCTTACCTTTAGGATGCCTTTTAGGATGTCATGATACGTATATACATCAAAACCATGTACCGAATAAAAATGACGATACAGAAAAATTCAGTCTGTTGAGGAGAACATTAGATAAGTAGAAATTGAGGTCATCACCGAACAAACCCAAGTGTGGGTCCCACGTGAAGGTAGAAAACAATATAGCAGTGGTTGACCAACAAAAAGGGGTGGATTGCAGATAATACATAGCCAGACAGCACAGGGAAGGTGACTGTGCAGGTAGATTTCTGGCCTGGCTGCTTAAAGCTGTGCTTATAAAGACATCCATATGTGTGAATAACTCTGATGCAAGGGTGATACAGAATTCCCAGATTGAATCACTCAATATATATTTACTAAATATTATGAGGGTTCATTGGCTGCCCCTGCATTGGATGTGATGTACTGAATTACGGAGTATATTGACTTATAAATATAAACATCTTTACCTTCATTCAGTCATTGACCATTAAAGTGTGCAGAAATAAATACATTTAAAACGCATTAAAAAATCCTTACAGATCATGTTAAAACGACGTCGATATGTACAGTAGTAAAATTAGATCATTTGTCTGGAATAGTACCCACTTAACACAAGTAAACGCAGGATAACTGTCTTCTTGCACGCTTCAGACCTTCATGTAGAGAGTACATCAAAATAAAAACTAGTATAACCTTATTGATTCCTTCAAATCAGTATGCACCATATACATCAGCTGTAGGATGGCAGTAGTAATGTTCCATCTAGTGCAATCATGTGGACAGTGCAAGCATAACAATATTGCATCATCAAGACCTAAAAAGTGTTAAATATCACATAAATCTCCAGAACTTACAACCAGAGATAGATAAAATAATAATAATTGCATCTTCATGCTTCCTAGCTAGGAATCATAAAGTGCTGTGTGCCTCAGGGCATCAGTATTCTGGTATTAAAAAAATCCATAGAATAGCATTCATTTCTAACATAGCTGCACCAGTGATTCAGTTAATGCTGGAACCTCACGTGCAGTCTGGGACATGAACTTCTGATGCCTAAACCAAGAACTCAGTAAAAATCTGCTCACAGCAAATACAATGAGTAGTGTGGTGTCAGATCTTAATAACCTCAATGTCACCTTGTATTGTCTAATTCCCAATTTACAGCAAATGGGACGAATCCATTTCTTGTGGTGAGAAGAATATTCATAACAGAAACATGGGATGTGTTCCAATGTCTCCAGTGTGTAGCCACAGACTGGGCATGCAGTTATAACGGGGTTAGTTTCCCATACAGTAAATGCCTTTATAGATAAACAGCCAAATCTGAATCTCACATAGAGATTTTTCGCCACAAGTGATGAGATCTGGTTATAAAAAAGCTCAACTCTGCAAGGGTTAAATGTTTAAGAATCCGGTAGTCAGGTGCCCCGCTGAGTATATAGACTTTAATCTGCCCAACAATAATGAATGTGTCCATCTGGAACTGAACTGGTGCTCATGTATATTGCTCTGATACCTGATATCTTCGGGTCTAGTTTGCGGTACGTAAAACTCTAATAAATAAATAAATAAAATCTCAGTCAAGTGACTGAACCCAGAACCAATGAATGATTTAGACATGCCCCTGCCTTTGAATGAAATATATTTATCACTTAGCAAAGGAAAAAAATCGTGGTACTAAATGGTTGCTGCCCAGTTCTATAGTACATAACAAATAAAGTTAACCCCCAAACCTATATCAATGAACATGGCAACTTATGATACAGGGACACTGCCTGGGACAAGGAGAAAGGTGATAATAGTGGTACTATCAAAGCAAGGAAGAACTCTCCAAGATGGAGGAGCATACAGGCTGCTATCTCTCTTTAACAAAGAATATAAACAATCAGTGGGAAATCATGGCCTGTAGGCTAGCAACAGTCATTAGGGACTTAGTACGGCATGATCAATGTGGTTTTATACCTGGCTGTACTACGCACATCAATCTTAGATGCCGCTCTCCTGTCCGGAATCATACATCATAGCGGAGCCAGTCCACTGCAATGGCCTCTCTTGAGAAGGAAAAGGTATTTGATATGCTGTCTTGTGAAAAACCTTTTTGAAGTCTAAAATGAATGGGATATGGAGGACGTACACTGAGATGGACAAAGCTCTATCTTCACCCAGCCATTAGCAGCAGTTCTCATGGACTAAACAATCTCAGAAGAGCAGCTGATTGGCTGAAGGAGGAGAGAGCAGTGTCCCTTATTTCCTTTTTTTTTGTTCTGGCAATGGAACCACTGTGATGTGGAAGGTGAAGTAGAAGCCAGAAGTGAGTGCATAGAACTCCTGCAAAGGACATCTATCATATTATTATACGATGATGGTGCATTATTGTTCTTAAGAGGTTCTGCCAACTGTCTACCAGATATCATACCTAACCCTGGAAACATGTTCGAACTCCAAATTAAACTCGGAATATCATGCTTCTTACCACTGGTTCCAATTACATACCCAGATGAGCAAGATTAACCTGATCACGTGGGAGAGAAAGACTTAAATACATGGGTGGCCAGGTGTATTATGGAGTGACAAACTCAAGGATGGGCATCTAAGGAAAGGCGATAATATCAAGGCACTTCAATTTTGTAAAAACTCTCCCTTTTGCCTGTGTGAAGGGCTACAATTACAGAAATAATAATTCTATACTTGGCTTCTCTATTATTTTGTTGCTTACCCATTATAACTAAAGACATTTATTCCCCAAAAATTATATCTTGCTATCAAAATTGATATGTGGAAACGGCTAACGAAGAATAACTATAGGAAAAGCCATGGGTCTGCTAGATGGAGGAGGTTTGGGAGCCACACATTTTGAGATCCTATAAACTGCTATCCATTGAAATGGTTAATGCGATGGGTGGATTGAAAGTCATACTTTGCAAAGTGTGATTTTAGCTGACGTCAAGGCTGATGAATGGTGGCTTACTGCTATCTATGCAATCTGAAATAGCAGAACAATCCTGTTATGTACTCACCATATATCAATCTCTAGAGCTTCAATTAATTCCACTCATCAGCCAAAATACACAACAAATGACCACTTCAAGAGGCAGGGATGGACAAAGTGGGAGAATGCGATGCTGTGCAAGTTTATGGACAAGGACACATATGGGTTAGAAGCAGGCCACATCATGAGAGCAGCTGTATTGACTTGGGGGAAAGAAGACAATGAACTGGCTATAGCAGAAATGCTGACTAATATTAGCATAAGTTGCATCCACCCATGTAGTGAGCATACTAGATAACATCTTGTTTCTGCATTCTGTACGCCTCTCAGCACATTAAAGAACAAAAATGGGAGAAAAGCATTGGCAGGAAATGTTCAAACAGCAATGGAGAAGTGATCTAGATAGCACTAAAAGGATGAAGATAATTTTATTATTTGCACAAGACTTATTTAGCTCCAGCTTAGGCAGCCAAAATGTACCCAGGTGCATAGGATCACTGGCATAGATGGGTATTTCCAAACGTAGATTTTTTTCACATGGTATAGGAGTGAACTCTGATTTAACAATCCTGGGGCCAAATAATAGCAATAATCTCTAATGTGATGGAGAAAAGCCAAGAGGTGTCCTTAATGTTATATAAGTTCAAGTACGTAAGCCAAAACCTATAAAGCGAATTAGTAGAGTTGTGGCTTAGCACCAATAATAGCTTAGATACATCTCGCAATGAATTAGAAAGCAAGTAGACCCCCGGACAACAAACTCTGGTTGCATGATGGTAACAAATGCACAGCAGCTGAAGTGGCAGCCATCGAAGGAACAACAATTGGCTGACAGCTAAAGTTCCATCACACAGTGACTGGTTCACCATTAATGGTGTTCGAAAATAAGTTGGAAGAACGCCTACCTTGAAGAAAAAGATCCTAGAAATGAAACATCTTAGCTACCACTGAAAGGAATAAGAATGTGGCCCTGAATGTACATTTGGAAAAAAAGGGTCTGTACTGGGGCAGCTGAGGTTGACGAGGGAAACCAATGAAGGAGATGTCTGAAACATGAGGTGCGAAGACAACATAATGCTCGTGAAAAACGTGTGTTTCAAGGTGGAGTTGACCTGTTCCCAAAGGCCAGAAAAGACTGGAAAGGTTTGAATGAGAGACTATTGTTTTACATGTTACACAGCTATTTAAAACCGATGCTCTACTGGTATTCTGTTTCGCCCAGTGTTATCAAAGTAAGAGAGAAGATAAGACGTCTGACAAGAATAAAGCTTAATAAAGAACAATTTAAAAAAGAAGAAAAGATTAACTAACGCATCTCTTTTTTAACTTTTGAAGCACATCTAACTTAGAATTCATTTACCGCTGAAAAGCATTTGCATTGCTTTTAGGATGTATCAAGATATTTAAATGAACGATTTCCGTTGTCTACATAATATTTTTGTATTGTGCCCAATGTATACTCATTATTGCAAAAAGTGTTCCGCAACTTCAGCGATGCACTAGCAGGCAAAAGAAGTATCTAAGGAGACCATAATTATCGCTTAATTATTCTTAGATTTGGTTGCAATGAATGTCATTAAAAAAGCATTCATGCAGTGCAAATCCATTTCATAATAATATTCACTTATCAAATTACAGATTGAGGTATAAGCAAAATATGACGCAATATGAAGTTCATTTTACACATTTTTCTTGACATCAATATTTAAAATTTCGCCACATAAATTAATAAGTGTATCAAATGTGCTTATATCATTTGATGACATATAAAATAATCCGAAATGCGTTTTTATACCGCTCATTAAGTATTCGGACCATAAGGCATATGAATTTATTTATAAAGCAATTCATACGGAATTGCATGCATACACTTACTTCATGAAAAGGAATTACATTGTAAAGCGAATCAATTTATGGAGTTAAAGACTTTAAATAGCCCTGCAAAATCATCCAATTACTGTATAAACGTAGCAAATTAAAGATGGGGTTTCGTTTCTCAAATTGAAGCATTATAAACTCAGAGTGTATCCGTTACTTTCTCTACACTGGTTACTTAATTGCCTCCCGGGAGCTGAGAGATGTTAAATATTGCATTCTGTCCAATAAGCAAGTGTTTCGGAGTCATTCTTATTTTAGTTTGCAAACAACACAAATACGTCGGTAGCAGCTGTCTTCACGTGCTAAAGTCGTGCTGTGTTTGGCATCCTACTGCATAATGCACAAGTTATGCAGGATATTGTACAGGGCCCCCAACACCACTTATGTGGTCAATAGGTCTAATTTGCCTACTGGAGAGGTAGAAAGGCTCATGGCCAAAGAGGAAGTTGCTGGAATGTACTGAAAAGTATTAAATACATATTGGTATTGACTGTGTACTAAATGACCACTCAAATTTGAAAAACCTGTCGACTTCTGCACTGAAAAATAGAAAAATAATCTGGTTCACATAAACTGGGTTAACAAAGGCGCTGTAATGCAAGCAAAGATTTATTGTAAGGTTGGAGCATTTGAGATAATTCCATTAAAACACACATATATATATATAGTATATACTAATATCTTAATGTACAGGTTTGAGAATGTGAGACAAACGTGCACCTAAAATGAAAGAAGTTTGAGGTACAACTATAAAACGTTGTGTACAACTAATTTATGTATGCTCCCCTTTCAGCCTGAACACTTTCCTTCCTGAAATTAAATATTACCAACAATGTTTTTTTAAATATCTAATACAGGTCAAGGGGTTATGATTACCATCTTAATCCACAATACAAAATAAATACTTTAGCAAAATCTATCACGTGCAAAACTAAAATTGAGTTTCATCAAGAATTCGCAAATAACTAACTCTGTTGACTCATTGCTCAAGGCAACTGTCAAGCCAAATCACTTTTCACTGCATTCAATTTATAAATCTCAAATGTACTGGGGCCGATTACTGGAAGGCATTAGTGTAGAGTAGACGACATAATAAAGGTGTGAATTTGTGAAATTTGCTTTCACTTCGATTCACTAGTTCAGCAGATCATTTTGGGCCCAATTCACTAAGGTAAACTTGGGCTGGAGTCTTAGTTTAGACCTGAAGTCTAACTTTAGGGCCTGATTCATAAAGATAAGCTTACACTTTTGTGTAAGTTTACGATTGTTTGCTATTCACAAAAGTATATTACTAGTATCATCTTTACGATTGCCTAGTCTCCGCACATTAAAAAATAGGACAGTCCCTTAGATATTACTAGTAAAATACATTTGTAAATAGCAAACAATCCTAAACGTACACAAAGGTGTAAGTTTACCATTGGAAATCAGGCCCTTGGACCTGAAGTCTACGGGACCAATTCATAAAGGTAAACTTAGACTTGAAGTCAGATGGCCTGATTTATATCTTGGTGGTATTACTGCCGCCCCATTGGGGCGGTGGTCCCAAATATTCAGTTGAGCTGACGGTGGTCTACCTGAAGTGTTTAGATATTGCAGCAGTAGACGGGAGACCGCCATGGCAGTAGTCTTGTATGCTGGCTAACAGTACTCTGTCGCTGTCATGCCGGTGGCTTTCTGTTTAGCAGATTTAGATGTTCCCATTTAGTTGCAGTGTCTTGGCGGCATAGACCTGATGGAGTGAGGCCATGGTTGTGTGGAGACAGGTAGGTACAACTAATTTACATCTCAATGCACATATACATTGTGAATCTGTCAAAATGTATATGTAGTTAATGTGCACTGCCCATTTTTTTACATATAGCATTGCACATCAACAACATACACACACTATTGAATGTACTGCCACACTCACGACAAAAGCTAACCTTACATACCAGCGACAACAGGGTAGCTGACCATCCTCGTCAAAGAGCAGCGGCGCAGAAAGGACCTGGGTAATGGCGCTCAAGACAGATGTGGTGGTGGGACCCAGAAAAAAAGTGAGTTTTTACGTTTTTTCTTTGATCACGCCAATTCAAGTATGGAGGTTTCCCTACCACAGTTGCCTTGTCGGAAAGGCACATCGTAATCTGGATGGCGGGAATCTTGGTGGAAAGCCACTTCTACCTCTGAGGCTGTCAATGCGGGAGAAAGATCCTGGCCGAGGCAGCGGGACTGGGGTTGCCTTCACTCCAGTGACCAGCCAACATCTAATTTGAGCACGCGGCCCTCCAAGGCGGCGTGTGGGAATACTGCCAAAAACAAAGACGGGACCCAATCCACCAAGATCTAAATCAGACCCTAAGTTTACCTTTCTGAAAAGGGCCCTTAGACTTCAGGTCTCAACTTAGGGCCTCTTTCACAAAGGGACTTACGACTTGAAAAGTTACGAGTGGGGAGTCTCCGCACTCATGGCAGAATCTCCACACTCAGGGAAGAATACATGCACTCAGCACTTCTTTATGAGTCTTAAGTCCCTTTGTGAATCGGGCCATTCAACTGCAGGTCTACGTTTACCTTTGTGAATTGGACCCTATGTGTTCAAGAAAGCTCTGACAATTTAGCTCATAGTATTAGTCTTATATATAGGACCGCAAGCCAATTCACATTCAGTGCAAACACAATTTGTCTCTTGGTGGCAGAAGACGACAAGAAACAAATTTGACATGTGATTTTTTTATCAAAAGGAGATGTGCAGCAGGCATAGGCCATCTGGAGTGATTCCCCTCTGTTTGCCTGTCAATGACCCAGAAAGTATCTACTAATAAAGATGCATATGGTGTAGTTTAATGGATGCTGTTGGCAAATACCTGAATTTAAATGAATGGTCTAAATACTAAAATACTGCTTCTGTATACAGGACAAACGATTGTGATTGCCTTTTTCAGCCTTCTTTGGGTGTTCTTTACACATATTGACTTTTGCAATAAAGTGTACACTTTTTTCCTGGCAAAAACCCTGTGTGATCTTAGAGGTCTGCAAAGCATTGCTGTTCAAATCATTCTCAGATGAAATGGACTGAATATATTACCTCAACATTGAAATCACTCTAATGTAAACAAAAACTTATTGAATTGCAAATTAATTGTCTTATTTATAGGATATCCCCAAAATACTTTTCAAAATTGTGAATGCCACTTCACCCCACCTGATGCCCACGGTTTCCACTAAATGCCATATCAGGTTATTGTGGCAGGAATGGAGCACAGATGAGGAGCTTGCAGTTTTATTTCAGTCTTTCAAGCATAGCAAAGCAGCGGGCTTGCTACTTTGTTATACCGTGACGTCTATGAGAAATTTGTGCATGCTGAGTGATTCTTGTTGATATCAGGAGGCCCTCGCTTCACTGCCCACATTTTTGCTCATGCATTCTGTGAGTATTTTAGAATGGGATATTCATTCCAGCCAGACATCATGTATGTCCACAGCCTGTGCTGTTACTTGCCGTTCAATTGTTCATAGTTACTAGCGGGGAATGTGAAGCACACCAACTGCAGCTAAGACTGCAATCCCCTATGAATGAGGAGGGTGCTTGAAACTGCTGCACCTCCTGGCATATCCCATGCAAGATGTATAGTTACACGCCCACAAACTAACAGAAGGGAACTCAACTTTGTCTCACATTATAGTGACTTGACAGTGGACCAGCATTTTTAGTATGTTCACTAACTCAATGCATCAATTCAATCGACCTGTCAAACTTTGCTCTCTGCTATAGCAATAGCAAATAATGTTGAAAATAATTACAAGAAACTTGGCATGAAACTGGAACTATACTCCGAGGGGTGCCTTTTGCTTGGATTGGTTTAAATCTGCTGCACTGTCAGCTCTCACCACTGCTTATGCTGCCTAAATGCTTCCTTCTGGTCTCACCTCACTTTCTGTCTCACTGATCATGTCCATTCCTATGATCTAAATCTTTGACATTTGCTCACTACTCTTTCTGCTCAGCTCTTTCTCTGCCCAATCCTTAAACTTAATATTTGATTTGTGTTCACTGCTCTTTTTGTTCTCTTCTTTTTCTGCTCAATCATTGATCTTAATCTTTGACTTTTGCTCACTCGCTCTTCTTTCACCCATTCTTCCCACCTCTCATTTTCCCTCCTCCCCGAAAACCTCTCTCAAGATCGCTGTGCAATTCTCCACCTCCTGCCTAGCCCCACCCACTGCCCCTCCCTCCCATCGGGACCTACTTAATGGAGGCCGCAGTGTGGCTGAACCACCGGTGCACCAAATGCAAGCCCGTCTGTGCCTGCCTGTGCCTATGTGAGCCTGTCCGTGCTTGAAAAACGCCTAGCACCAAGATCCCTGGTCCTCAGATCACCCTCAGATACAACACTGCTGCCCTCCATGTCCTGAACACCTGATGATCCAGCAAAACGCTGCTGCCATGCCGCACCACAATCTACATGACGACCTTACTCCTTCACCAGAAGCAGCTTCTCCTGTACCAGCACGACCCCTGTATGGACATAGAGCACCATGCCGACCTCTCATCACATCACGCCAGAAGCGACACAATGACTCCACTGCTTACTCCTCAATGCTCCATGTGCAAGCATTCCATCAAATTGTGGGACCTCATCACCACCTTTGCACCCAACATAGGGCCCCACTCACAAAGGTAAAATGAGACGAAAGTCTAACTTTACGACTTTAGTAATCGTAAACGCCCTTTGTGAATACCGAAAGTCATAAAGTTCAACTTTTAGTATTCACAAAGGGCATTTATGAGTAGTAAATGCCCTTTTCGAATACCAAAAGTCATAAAGTTAGACTTTTGTCTCAGTTTACTTTTGTAAATCGGGCCCACAGTCTTTCTCACTGAGACCTGGCTCAATCCCATGTCTGCCCCAGACATTGCCACAACAACTCCCAATAGATAAAGAATCACTCTCCAGGCCCGCACCAACAACCCGGGAGGAGAAACAGCAATAATTTTCAAACAGACCAGACAGCGCGCCAACTCCAAGCTCCACACTGATGACAAGATAACCAACAGAGGCACCATTGCATACCGAACTCTGGGGCTGCACTCCCACTTCTGCTACGTCTGTCTCCAGGGTGAGCTCCCTGGGGTCAGAGAACTCACACTCCACCAGGTGTTGGCATAGCTCTGGAAAACAGGGACTTAAAATATGATCTCCGCGAATTGAATCATACAACCCCACATAGGTGTAACCAAGCTATCCTTTGCCTTACCACCATCCAGTGCCTCGCAAACATACCCCACACCACTCTCCTGAGATTGGCAAGACAGTGTCTGACTGTCTCTGTCACTCAACCCACACTCTTCTGGGCAGTCTCCACACTCACATACCAGGACTTCTACCATGGGGGAACCCCTCTTCCTGCACCCCTCATCTAGAGTCCGTAGAGTGTCCCTCCCACCACTAGGACTATGAACCCCTGTGCCAGTTCCACAATCCACCTCAGGGACACTGCGCACCACTGGAGCTACCTCATATCCTTGAACCCCCTGGTGTATGTTAACCCCCTCCTTCAAGTCAGGTGCCACATCTCTGGATGTGTGTACTACTCCCTCAACACTAGATAACACATTTTTGCTGCCACCATCTGAGCTGGACTCCACCTCCAACCCAGCCAAGCGCACTTCTTGAGCTACACACATTTCTCCTTCTTGGGTTATGGCCCTTTTGGCCACAGCCTTCTTGAGCTCCTCATCAAGCTCTTTCAGCCTCTGCTCACACGCCAGAAGCCAGCCAACCTTTTCTCTTTCTTCCTCACTTTCAGACAACTCCTCCTCCTCAGACTCAACTGGTAGTGTTGGCCCCCGCGTGGTAGCTCATAATGAAATAGGGATGCCTCTAGATCCTCCCTGATCCTTCTTCTCACAGGCAGCCCCCTTTCCTTGAAGAACACACATAGCTCCTTTATTGTGTAGATGAACATGTGCCAGAAGTCAAGTTCCATTTTGCAACAACTAACCAGAGTCTAGTATCAAAAATATGTTTCCAGGAGGACACCAGAAAACAGAAAAAACAGTATGTTCTTGCGTAATGGTCTGCACTCACTAGTAGTGTACACCAATCACTGTATGTAAATCACATATGCAAGTCCAGGATCCTACCGCTGCCACCAATGTTAGAAATGGGGGTCTCTAGTTGGCAATGGTTTGCACCTTTGTCCAAATAGGGACCCTTGCTTCTAGTCAGGGAAAGGGGGATACACTCCTAAAATAACCCCTGCTCACCCCCTTGGTAGCTTGGCACGAGCAGACAGGCTTATCTAAGATGCTGTGTTTAAAGCATTTGTGAACACATACAGTGACACAGTGAAAACACTACAAATGGACACCACACCAGTTTAGAAAAATAAGTAATCTTTATCTATACAAGACCAAACGGCAAAAATCCACAATACAGTATCAAAAATACTTTCAAATGGTAGAAATAGTTCAGTTCATGGCAAGTTGTAAATGCAGCACTTTTTCCACAAAGTACCTTACATGCATCAGGCAAAACAAACAAAAGGGGCGCAGGGAAGGTGATGCGTCAGTTCCTTGCTTCGGGGGAGGTGATGCATCTGTTTCTTACTGTAGCACAGGGGAGGCGATGCGTCTGTTCCTTACCGGAGAGGACGGAATGCGTCGGTTTCTTACTGCGTTCCGGTTACGATGCGATGGGACGCGTGGCGACAATCCGGTGTGATGCGACAAAATGGCAGCTGGACGCGATGCGACGGTCTTGTACGATGCGTGATCTTTTGCAGCTGCCTGGCAGGTGCTGCAATGGTTTTCTTGGCGATGCGTCAGGACCCGGTGTGGATGCGGCGTACTTTTTCCTGGTTGCTCGCGAGGCGTCGGAACCAAGTGCGGATGCAGCACTCTTCTTCCCCGTGGCTCAGCTATGCGTCGGGAATCGGTGCTGATGCGACACGCTTCTTCCTCGTTTGGTTCGATCTTCCAGCTCCCAGCGACAAACAATCTCTAGAGGTCCTAAACAGCAGCAGGCACCTCTTTGCAGGTTAGAATTCCCAACAAGGAAATTCAGGGGAGCTGGTGGTGAAGTCTTGGTGTCCCTAGGACTTCAGAACAGGAGGCAAACTCAAATGCAAGCCCTTGGAGATCTTCCTCAAGATGATAAAGCAACAGCAAAGTCCTTTTCTCCTTTCCTTGGCAACAAGTAGCCACTGTGGGCCAACCCCAAACAGCAAACAGCACAGCTTCTCTGGTTCTTCTCCTTGGCAAAGGTTCCTCTTGATCTCCCAGAAGTGATCTAAGGTTCTGTGGTCTGGGTCCCCCTTTTTATATACACAAAGTATTTGTTCTCTGAATACAGAGAGTGTCGGTACCCAGCCAAAACCAATTCTGTCCTCACTGGTGCAGCTTCCTGGCAGGAGGTGGAGACAGCATTGTTGAAAGCAGACCTGGCCCAGGCAGGTGAAAGGAAATCTCCTCCCCCTACTCTAAATTCATCCCAGGTCTATTCAGCCCAGCCCTGACTCATCAGATTGCCGGAACCTCAGCCCTCTCCCAGCCCCTGTCACTCACAAGCCAGACATGCAATACACAAACCTAGCAGAGGATGGTTAGGCAAGGAAATACCTACTTTCTAAAAGTGGTATTTTCAAACACAAAATGTAAAAATCATACACACTAAAAGATGCACTTTAACATTCTGAGTTCAGGCATACTAAACTTTATTTTCCCATCGTTTTCCCAGGGTCAGTTATGTTTATAAGATGTTATAATCAAACTGCCCATTCTGGCGAATGGGAACAGATAGCCATGCAATAGTGAAAAACAAAATTGGAAGTATTTCACTATCAGGACATGCCACATTCACCAGGGCATGTCCTACCTTTCACATACAATGCACCCTGACCACAGGGGTACATTGAGCCTACCTTAGGGGTGACTGACATGTAGAAAAGGGAAGGTTTAGGGACTTGCAAGTGTGTGCACTAGCCTAATCGACATGGCAGTTCCAGACTACACACACATTTTACAGGCTGCATCTGTGGGTGGCACAATGAGTGCTGCAAGCCCACCAGCAGCATTTGATTTACAGGCCCTGGGCACACCTGATGCACTGTACTAGGGTCTGAAAAGAAAATCAAATAACCAATCATGGAGTCACTAACCATCACATCAATTTACAACAGAGAGCATATGCACCTTAGCACTGATCAGCAGTGCTGAGAGTCATAAAACCACCACCAAGTCAGAAAAAAATACAGGAGGAAGGCAAAAAGTTCTGGGATGACGCTGCAAAAAGGGCTGAGTCCAACACACCCCAAGCCTTAGACTCCAAGGACTACATCTTCTTCGGGGACTTAAATTCCCACATAGATAACCCCAATAACAACAACACCACACACCTCCTCAATAGTATGAGCAGTTTCGGATTGACCCAGATCATTTAAGCATGCTGCAGGACACACGCTGGACCCCTTCTTCACCTCCAGCAACCGCGTCAAATACAGCCATGTTACAGAACTCACATGAACCAATCACTCCATCATCTAGTTCAGCATTTGCAGTCCCGGCACTGCAACCCCTCTAGAAGATCAGTGCCCCCCACCAAAGGTGGAACAAAATTTCTGAGACCAGCTGAATGGACCTCTAACTCTGCTACCGACACCAACCTCGAATAAGGAGATAAGAACTTCAATGCCTAGATCACCAATTACGCTGACAACATTGTCCCCATCCAGAGCAACAACCAGAGAAAATCCTGCTGGTACAACCAACAACTCAGAACAGTGAAACGAGACAACAAATAGCTAGAGAGAAGATGGCACACCAACAAGGACACCTCCTACAGGCAGCCTTCAAGACCTCCCTCAACCACTACCACCGCCTGCTGAGAGCAACAAAGAAGACAGGCCGAGCTACATACATCAAAATAAGCACCAACAACACCAAGGAACTTTTCAACATCATTAAGGAATTCTCCAACCCGACTACCAGCAAAAACAACATCACACACTCACAGGAGTTGTGTGACAATCTCGCTGACTTCTTCCATGGTAAGATCGCAAACATCTACCCTACCTGCAGGTAGAGCCAGGACCAGCAAAGTGTGTATTGAGCCTGTCTGTTTCCAAGGAGATTCTGTTCTTCAGGAGCAGATCACTGTCCCATGGTCATCCGCCTGGACATTTCCTGATTGGCCCTTTAGCTCCCAACCAACCCTGAGTCCACCCCTCACCTGCAATATCCCTTAAGGTGTGTGCAGTACACCCCAAGAGAGCCACCTCCATCTTGTAGCCTCAGTCTCTCTGTACCCTATAAACCAAGTCAGCCACTTAACGTGGCTAACGCTGCCTAGTACATAAGGCCCCCTTTAATGCTATAGTTAGCATGAAAGGGGTGGGCAGTGGGTGTTGCGGTGTGCGTTTCACCGCAACACCCATTCATTTTGATGCTGCCCCCTATGTACAAGGGTGGCATACGTAGGAGACAGCGCCAAAATTAAGACCAGGTAAATCCTGGTCTTAAGTTGGTGAAATGAGGAGAAATACATTATTTTTCCTCGTTTTTGCTTTTTCCATGTGTGCTGCCTTGTGCAGCACACATGGAAAAACCAAACTGACATGGTTGTTTATGTACAGGAAGGTGTCCCTTCCTGTACATAAACAAACATTTAAAAATGCAATTTTGTCACTTTCATGTGTGCTGCATGAAGCAGCACACATGAAAGTGACAGAATGGCATTTTAGGATTGTGTATGTGCAGGAAGGGACACCTTCCTACACATAAACAATCCTCCCCTGCACGCAGACACCCTTGCACTATGGTGCAAGGGTGCCTGCGTTAGCGCTAAGTTGCTAAACTTAGCGCCATTACAGGGGGAAACACAAGGCTGCACCATATTCTTGTAAATATGGTGCAGCCTTGCGTTAAAGAAGTGGCGGAGTGCGGCATTAAGCCAAGGAGGCTAACGCCACACTCTGCCACTTCAATGTACATATCACCATATGTTTGGAAAGTGCATATAACCCTTGTATTTCGGCTATTAAAAGGGATTTGTTAAAATGCACGAAGGTCAGTATTTGAGTATCTTCGATTTGGGCCTGCCCGCAGGGTGAACCAGCACCAGCAAAGTGTGAAATTAGTTTTCTGTATAAAGGAGATTTTGTTCTTCAGAAGCAGCTCAACGCTCCAAAGCAACTTTGAGCCCACTCCCAACGTCAAAATCCCTTAAGGTGTGTGTAGGGCACCCCAAGACATGCACCTCCATCTTGTACCCTCAGCATCTCTGTGCCCTACAGAGTCCATTAAACAAACAACAGAGAAGACGTTAAGAACACAGACTTGTGCTATGTTTTTAATCTCTAAAACTGCAGTTTTTTCTACCTGTGACTTTTTTACTGTAATATTTTGTCCTGTGTGCAATTGGAAGTGTTAAAATCTGCTGTTTTTGCTTCTGGCTGCTTGAATTGTATTCTTGGTTTCTGTGAATTTGGTACTGTTTAAAAGATCTGTTTTGTCTACCCGTTACCTTGAGAGTGTGTCCTAGTTTCCCCTGTACTGTGCTTAGGCATGCAGGGGCAACCCCCTCACCCCAAGCACCCTCCCTCCTTTTGAGTCTTTAAAAGTTAAAAAGGCAAACTGCACCCTCAGAGACTAAGCAGGGAGTGCTTAGGAGCCTGCTGAATCTGATTCAAGGTTCAAAAAACTATGTTTTAAAGTGTATGTAACCCTTGTTTTTAGCTATAAAAAGGGATGTGTTAAAGTGCATGAAAGTCAATATTTATGTGCCTTAAATTTGGGCATGCCTGCAGGGTGAACCAGGACCAGCAAAGTATGGATTGAGCCTGTCTGTATCCAAGGAGATTTCATTCTTCAGGAGCAGCTCCTTGCCCCCGGCCATCATCCTGGGCCTTTCCAGAGTGGCCCTCAAGCTCCAAAGCAATGTTGAGCCCACCTTCAGTATCTCTTTGGGTGAGTGCAGGGAAACCCAAGACAGGCACCTCCATCTTGTAGCCTCAGTGTCTCTGTGCCCTACAGAGCCAAGTGAACAAACAACAGAGAAGGTGGTAAGAATACAGACTTGTGCTCTGTTTTTAATCTCTAAAACTGCTGTTTTTCTACCCGTGACAGTTTTAATGTAATCTTTTGTGCTGTGTGAAGTTGGCACTGTTAAAAACTGAATTTTGTGCTCCTGAAAGTTTGAATTCAACTCTTGTTTTTTGTGAATTTGGTACTGTTTTAAAATTCTGTTTTTTTCTACAAACATCTGTCCTAGTTTCCCTTGTACTGTGCTTAGGTGTGCAGAGGCAACCCCCCAGCACGTCCTTTTTTTTGAGTCTTTAAAAGTTAAAAAGCCAAACTGCACCCTAGGGGGCAGATTTACAAGCCCCGTGCGCCACTTTTGCGCCACTGTTGCGTCACTTTTGTGACGCAGCGGTGGCGCAAAGCTAGCGCCATGCTGCGACAGATTTACAACGCGACGCATCTAGGGAGATGTGTGACATTGTAAAGCCCTGCGCCACATTAAACCCGCGTCAGGTTTAATGTATGCAGGTTGGGCGTTATGTCGGAAAAAGCCTCGGAAAAGTGACGCAGTGAAATCTACAAGATTTCACGCAGTCACTTTTCCGACGCTGGTGCGTCAAATCCTTACGCCTGCTTCAAGCAGGCATAAGGCGTGACGCGCCATGTTAGGGATAGGGCAGGTTGGAACAGTGCTGGAGTTGCGTCGCGCTTGCGACACAACTTCAGCACTGCACCAACCTTACGCCGGCAGATGCATACGCATCTGCTTGTCCTTGCGCCACAATGCACCGCATTGTAAATGCGGCGCATCTGCGGTGGCGCAAGGGCAAACTTGCGTGACGCTTCTTCACTGGCGCATCCCTGCTGATTTGCAGGGATGGGCCAGGGAACATAAATCTGCCCCTACAAGACTAAACAGAGTGTGTTTAGGCGACAGCTAAATCTGATTTAAGGTGTAAAATTATGTTTGGAAAGTATATGTAACCCTCCTTTATGGCTAGAAAAAGGGATTCGGTAAAGTGCACGAAAGTCAGTATTTAAGTGGCTGAGCTTTGGGCCTACCTGCATGATGAACCAGGACCAGCAAAGTGTGAATTGAGCAAGTCTGTATCTAAGGAGATTCTGTTCTTTAGGAGCAGCTCACTGCCCCTGGATATCAGCCTATGCATGCGGTCACGTTTGCTGTTGAGTGTTGAATCTGTGCTCTGATTTACTGATGTATCTGTTGCTTGTATGGGGCTTGGACTTAGACTTCTGATTTGCTGATAGGTCTGTGGTTCTGATTGGTTCCTGTGCTAGTGATTGAATTAGACTCAGGGCTTAGGCTTAGAGTTCTGATTGGTGGATATGTCTAGGGTTCTATTGGACCTAGGGCTTAGGGTTGGGTCTCTGATTGGCTGCTAGGACGACTGCTGTGATTGGTTGTAAGGTCCTGGTTTCCTATTTTTCCTAGGGCTTGGGGCTAATGTTCCGATTAGTTAAGGCTAGGGTTTCTATTGGCCAAAGGTCACCTGACGTACGGCTATTTAAACTTAGGCTTCAGGGCATTTCAGCCTGAGCGTCAAGGGTAAGGACAGAGAGGACAAGATCATTTGCCGGTTGGGGCCTGTTTGTGACTGGTCGGGCCTAGGGCCAGAGATGTTGCCTTTTTTTCCATTCAACAGCACCCACCTTAACCCATCCACATGCACAAACATATTAACACATTAACAACAACTACTCTCTCCTCTTTTACTGCAAACAAAGTTAAACCCCAACCAATTTTCAGTGTCAGAACGGCATCCAAAAAACACCACAAACCACACTTATACCCCAACTATCACACAATGGCACTTTCACTAACACACAAAACACCACTCTATCCTATACCACTAACAGATCCAGACATCGCCAACACAACCCAAATCAGCACTATGCGTAACTATATCCGATCCAGACACACACTCCCTGATCATACAAAGCACCAGCTCTTCCCTCTACTTAGTCCTAACAGACCCCTTTCTGTCACCACCAAACCTATACTCAACATTTCATCAAGCAACACTCTCTTCCTCTTTTTGCCAAAAAACACAACCCTTACATTCCACTCTTCCACACATGTTATCTATTCCAGTGATCATATCTAACACAACCGCTCTTAACTCTTGTCCATCTCCTCTCACACACCACATACACTTCTTTCTAAACACATGACCACCCCTTTACTATTCATCTTCCACTCACCAACAATATTTTACAAACAAATACTTCTCAGAAAACAACTACATCATCACCTCCTCTCAAAACTCTTCCAAATCAAAACATAGCACACACACCAGCACAATAAATATTGCACACACACTACCTCATAATACTTTCCATCACAAACTAGGAACATACACTCACTCTCACCCTCCTGACTACACAAATAATACAGACGCTAAACCAACTCTACTTCCAAGCTTTCTATCTTCTCATACACGTAGAACATATACAGCAACTCTCTTTCAACCGTCTCTCATCCATTGCACAATATAGCATCTTACAACATGGCCCACATGCTTCACTACCACCCCTAACTCATACACTTTCCACCCTAACCAGATGCAAGAAATATAAACAACATGCCACTGTTCACAACTTTGCATCTCCATATCTACTAAATAACAAGGCTACTCTGCAAAAACAATATAGGTCACTAACTCACTC
Source organism: Triturus cristatus (assembly GCF_964204655.1). Taxonomy (NCBI): domain Eukaryota; kingdom Metazoa; phylum Chordata; class Amphibia; order Caudata; family Salamandridae; genus Triturus; species Triturus cristatus. The sequence goes on along the minus strand of NC_140591.1, from coordinate 553,439,548 downwards.
TCAACCACCAACTCTACCACCTACAGACGTAGTCCCAACAAAATGCCTTCTTAGCTTGCTAGACAAGGATTACAATAAAGAAAAATAAAACTGTTGCTATCCTCATACAGCTAATACTAGCACTAAGGACACACCTGCTACAAGTCCACGAAATACAAGAAACAACCTTCTTACTGACACACAACCTGACTTACTCTTCATAACTGAATCATGGTTGGGAGATGACATGGCTCCAGTGTTGCATGAAACTGTTCCTTTAGGCTATCAAACTATCCAACAAAATCACATAAGCAAAAGAGGAGGTGACCTAGCTATTGTATTCAAGCAAACATTAAATATGTTAGAGCGGGCAATGTCTCCATACAAAGATTTGAGGCCATCTTCAACAGATCCAACCCTACAACATCTTCCTCTTGTAACTCCCTACTCATTTATAGACCTCCACCTAACAATGCAACATTTTCAGATACACTTCTAGACACAGTTTCAAACCTGATAACACTGCACTCCAACCCTTGCATTCTTGGTGACCTGATTATTTGGTTTGCAAACCAAATATGCCCCATCCAAAAACAATCATCACTGGCCTAGACAAACTGAACCTACATCAGATCATCCACAAACCCATGCACCTACCTGGGCACATCCTAGATGTCATTTTTGCAAATACAGAACTAGCTACCTTTCAAATGATGACTCCAGTTACATGGTCAGACCATTATTTGCTTGCTTTCCAACATGAAACAACACAAAGCAACAAGCCTAAAGCTACCTCACATGCATTCATCTATCGATAATGGAACAAACTCAATTTTGAGCACTTAGAAACACAACTAAGATCCAATACAGATCTAGGAACAATAAATGTAGTTAAAAAACTATATGAGTGGCTACAGGAAGCTTTTTCCATCCTAATACTACTAAGGACAACAAAACACGACAAAATGAAACAGACATCTTAGAGAAATACAGAGCTGAAAGAGAGAAAACAGCAAATTAGAAAGCTGCAATGCATCTGACTCAAAACAAACACCAATCAAAACAAACTTCACCTACAGAAGCTTAACAGATTATACAATTCAGAAATCAAAAACGTTTTTAAAAAGGTACTATTCAGGCAGAATTTAAAATGTTAAATGTGCAAATAAAGAATTCAATAAAACTATCACCAAATCCCCCTATGAGATTATTGAAGTGGGCTGACAAGCAATGCCTGGTTCACTAAAGGTGCTGGGTCTGATGATAAAGCATGCTGATGTGTTAATTGCTGTGTGATTGGACTGGGTAAGCTAACTTTGAATACTGACATTATGGACTCATGGCACATATCTAATGTCCTTAAGTGGTAATCACATGTATTCATTGTTCAACTTTAAAACCTGGATTACACATTTCATGTACTCTAATGAGAAAATTTCAATAACAAAAAAATCTCCCTGAATTTCATAAACTAAATTGCATAGAAAGAACTCATCCCATTACTCAAGAATTCATAGACAAGTTGGCAAATCATTGTGCAACCTAAGCAGACATGTTGATCTCTTATTTCAAACAAAGGAAAACCACCAGCACTGACTCTGTTCCAAAAACCCCACCAATAGTAGGCTAACCCAGCCTCTGCATTCCTTCCAACAAATACCACACAATGAATTCATGGATCTTGTCATAACAAGCAAGCCTGCTGGCAGCCCTTCTGACTCATGTCCACCACAAACCGTCAAGAAAATTCTTCTAAGTTCCTCCGCTGCCACACCAGTAAGAAGAATCATCAACAATCCCTTAACTACAGGAACGTTTCCTAAAGACCTAAAAAAAGGAATATATATGCCCGTTTCTAAAGAAAACAAACCATGAACCGCTTAACGCCAACAACTATAGACCAATTACAAATAGACCTATCCTGGGCAAACTGATAGAAAAAGTAGCGTTCACCCAGTTATCACAATTCAGTGAAGATAATTCCATAATTTCAGACTTCCAAATGGAATTTAGAATAGGAAGAGGCACGGAATGTGCCCTCATTGCCATCTGAGATGACCTTAAGAACACAGTTGCACAGAACAGTGTTGCTGCACTACTTCTCTTTCTGGCAACCGACAGGGTAATACCCAATTGACCCTTTTAGTACCTGGGTAAGGAACAATAAAGAGCAAACAACAAAAATGGTACAAAAGGAAAAGATAAGAGAATAACTTGGGACAAGAGCACACTAATTGACTCTATATCTAGTTTATTAATCTAGACAGATTTTATCAAAATATTTGGACTTTCCTGCAACAGAAATGACCACGGACCTTAATGGAAGCAACAAAGCAAAAGTACAGCAACACAAATATACATAAATTGAACATGTGCAGAACGTCACCAACAAAAACACACGAAAAAGTTAACCCCTAAACCAACATATAATTTTTGTTAGTGTCCTCCTAATAATTTCAGGACGAACCACTGGAAGGAAGTCCACAGAGCGCGCTGCGACTCAACAAATTATTGTCGGACTTTCTCAGCACACTCAACAGTGAATATCCACACTGTACTTATTTTCAAGGACTCCTCCTTCAAAACCGGGTCTACGCAATTGCGTTTCGGCCATATGTATTCCTCGGCCTCCTCAGGACAGGGTTAATACAAAGAATGTACACACACTACAAAAAAGAAGTATATACACATATAAATATACAAATATATTACATAAAACTAATCACAAGCATAGTCCTAGCAGTTCGCCATGCCGTCCAACGGGGAGCCTGTAGTCGGTGACCTCCACCAAGGGGCCCAGGGGTGAGCCGGGGGCTTACATAGGAAATCTATATGTTCATAACGAAAGGAGCTATGATTATAGAGACCACCAGCGTGTCAATCTCTCAGGCAGGCGGAAGGAAAGTGTGTCACACCACAGACCCAATGCATAGTCCACCGTAGCCATTGGTGCCCACAACCCGACAAACACCTCGAGGAAACCCACTCTCACTATCTCTCCCCCATGACTCTAACTGCGTGTCTCGCAGGAGTAAACAAACGTGTAGTACTTACAGTGGTAGGGTAGTCCAAAGGACGCTCCTACGTGTGGGTCATCCGGGTCCACAGGTACCCGAACGGGTGTCGACCCTATTGTCAAGAAATATCAGGAGCTCATCACTAGTGGCAGCGCAAATAATGTGAATAGGGCGGATACGATATGTGGAAATGGGCGCTTACCTTCCTTCAGCAGGAAGTCCTCCCCGCTATCGCTGACTGGAAACGACTTAATATAATCCAATATGCAGGTCAATTACTACCTGCAAAAGCAAAAAGCCGGGGGCTTTAGTGAATTACACGGGAGCCTACCGACTACGTGAGTCCAATGGGACTAGCGTGGCTAAACTTACTTGAAAAAACGTCCGACTGAAAGTCCGGAACAAACAGCCACTCTACTCGGCTAACCTCACAGCGCTGGTCTGCGTGTGGCTACGGGCAGCCTCAGTCCTATTTTCCGGCATCGGACGGGGGTAGTGGACATAGAAGAAGGGTTCCACTGAGGAGTGAAAACGTGTCGGCCATCTTGGCACGGGGGCGTCTAAAATCAACCTCTATCTCAAGTAGGATCAGGGGGAGGACTGGGGGGGGGGGGGGGAAGGGAAAGGGAGGGGGGGGGGGGGGAAGTGGGGGGAAAAAACGCGGAAGCATATAACCATTACCGCGGAAAGCATCTAGCCAGGGGGTGCATTACAGCAGGAGCAGTCATCCGCCTATGAGATATAAATCGCAGGACAGCATCTAATAGACAAGGGTGAAGGTACAACCCAGGTATAGCACGAGCAACACACTGCCCATGGAAAAAGAATTCCCAGACAGTCCACAGAGTCAATTACCGGGGACCAGACTTGGTGTGTAATATCAAAGGGTCGAATCCCTCATGGCGCAACCACCGCTAACTGCACCCCATCGGCAACACAGGCGACCGTTCGGACAACGCTTGATCAGTGCACAATCTATTATGACAACACAAATGAAAGGCATGTTTTAAAAGAGGTGTACGGGAAATGTCATCATGCATTCGCACTAGTCACGACCTTGTAATACAAGGCCCAAAAACCCTCTACTAGGTACAGTATCAAGAGGACGCAAAATATATGGGACAATGGTACCTATATCAACGCCCAGACCTCATCACGGTCATTTAAACCTAATCTGGATGTCTGATAACGTTCGATCATTCGTGCCTCAAGATGATTGAGTTTATTTTGTAGTGCTGTTTTGGTGAATGCTTTCACCACCAATAGCACAGTCCAGTACAGGTCATCTTCACAATGGTTCATATCAACGAAATGTTGTACCATAGGAGCCCCTATGGTACCACATCGTATACGGGATTTATGTTGTGAAATCCTCAACTTTACGACCTGAGTCGTCTGTCCAATGTATGTTTTTTCGCATGGACATGTGACTGCATAAACCACATTTTTGGTATTGCAGTTAGAAAAGCTTAACTGTGAATGCACTATTTTATTGATTTCCACACACTTAGAGTTTTTAGTTTGCATGCATACCCCACAGCCATTGCACCGGAAATGTCCGACGAGGGCTGGAAGGCCCATCATACCTCTCAGATCAGTGGGTGCCATAGATGGGCGAGAGGCTTTCACTAGATGATTTCTGAGATTCTTTCCTCTGCGGAACGCAAATAATGGCTTAGAAATATTCAAGTGTTCCACCAATTTGAGGTTTCTTAGAATAATCTGCTTGATCTTATTAGCCTTAGGGTTGAATGTGAGTACACAAACCATTTGCTCATTTTCCTGTTTAGTTTTAGGTACAAGGAGTGTTTCCCTTGGAGTGTACCAAGCTCTCTTTAATGCTCCCTTGACCAATTTCTTGGGGTACCCTCGTACTGTAAGTTTATTTTGGAGCATTTGGGCATTTCTAAAATAATCATCCTTATTAGTGCAATTACGTCGCACTCTCAAAAATTGGCCATAAGGCAAGTTGTCTCTGAGATTACGTGGATGTCCAGAGGTATAATCTAACAGTGTGTTCCTATCAGTGGGCTTGATGAACAAGTCCACTTCCAGTTTACCTTCTTTTTCAAAAATCCACACATCCAGGAAATTGATGCGTTTATCACTTGATGACATAGTGAATTTTAAATCAGGTGTCCTAGCATTGAGCCAGGAATGGAATTGTGTCAGCTGATCCTGTGTTCCCTTCCATATCATAAACACATCGTCTATGAATCGCACCCACTTCAGGATATGATCTTTAAATGGGGACATGGCGTCAAAGATGTGTGACATTTCAAATTGAAAAGAAGAATACTAGGACCCAACTCCACGCCCAAGTCTTATTGGAATACCTTAAATCCAACACCATACCTGTAGGATTACAGGTTAAAAATATTCCAGTAATCTTCTTTAACGACAAAGCATACCTGGTGGACTTTAGTGGGGTGGGAACTAAATGCTCACGCGACTGGATCGTGTTGTCAATTCAGACGGCATTAAGAATAAACTTACAGTACGAGGGTACCCCAAGAAATTGGTCAAGGGAGCATTAAAGAGAGCTTGGTACACTCCAAGGGAAACACTCCTTGTACCTAAAACTAAACAGGAAAATGAGCAAATGGTTTGTGTACTCACATTCAACCCTAAGGCTAATAAGATCAAGCAGATTATTCTAAGAAACCTCAAATTGGTGGAACACTTGAATATTTCTAAGCCATTATTTGCGTTCCGCAGAGGAAAGAATCTCAGAAATCATCTAGTGAAAGCCTCTCGCCCATCTATGGCACCCACTGATCTGAGAGGTATGATGGGCCTTCCAGCCCTCGTCGGACATTTCCGGTGCAATGGCTGTGGGGTATGCATGCAAACTAAAAACTCTAAGTGTGTGGAAATCAATAAAATAGTGCATTCACAGTTAAGCTTTTCTAACTGCAATACCAAAAATGTGGTTTATGCAGTCACATGTCCATGCGAAAAAACATACATTGGACAGACGACTCAGGTCGTAAAGTTGAGGATTTCACAACATAAATCCCGTATACGATGTGGTACCATAGGGGCTCCTATGGTACAACATTTCGTTGATATGAACCATTGTGAAGATGACCTGTACTGGACTGTGCTATTGGTGGTGAAAGCATTCACCAAAACAGCACTACAAAATAAACTCAATCATCTTGAGGCACGAATGATCGAACGTTATCAGACATCCAGATTAGGTTTAAATGACCGTGATGAGGTCTGGGCGTTGATATAGGTACCATTGTCCCATATATTTTGCGTCCTCTTGATACTGTACCTAGTAGAGGGTTTTTGGGCCTTGTATTACAAGGTCGTGACTAGTGCGAATGCATGATGACATTTCCCGTACACCTCTTTTAAAACATGCCTTTCATTTGTGTTGTCATAATAGATTGTGCACTGATCAAGCGTTGTCCGAACGGTCGCCTGTGTTGCCGATGGGGTGCAGTTAGCGGTGGTTGCGCCATGAGGGATTCGACCCTTTGATATTACACACCAAGTCTGGTCCCCGGTAATTGACTCTGTGGACTGTCTGGGAATTCTTTTTCCATGGGCAGTGTGTTGCTCGTGCTATACCTGGGTTGTACCTTCACCCTTGTCTATTAGATGCTGTCCTGCGATTTATATCTCATAGGCGGATGACTGCTCCTGCTGTAATGCACCCCCTGGCTAGATGCTTTCCGCGGTAATGGTTATATGCTTCCGCGTTTTTTCCCCCCACTTCCCCCCCCCCCCCCTCCCTTTCCCTTCCCCCCCCCCCCCCAGTCCTCCCCCTGATCCTACTTGAGATAGAGGTTGATTTTAGACGCCCCCGTGCCAAGATGGCCGACACGTTTTCACTCCTCAGTGGAACCCTTCTTCTATGTCCACTACCCCCGTCCGATGCCGGAAAATAGGACTGAGGCTGCCCGTAGCCACACGCAGACCAGCGCTGTGAGGTTAGCCGAGTAGAGTGGCTGTTTGTTCCGGACTTTCAGTCGGACGTTTTTTCAAGTAAGTTTAGCCACGCTAGTCCCATTGGACTCACGTAGTCGGTAGGCTCCCGTGTAATTCACTAAAGCCCCCGGCTTTTTGCTTTTGCAGGTAGTAATTGACCTGCATATTGGATTATATTAAGTCGTTTCCAGTCAGCGATAGCGGGGAGGACTTCCTGCTGAAGGAAGGTAAGCGCCCATTTCCACATATCGTATCCGCCCTATTCACATTATTTGCGCTGCCACTAGTGATGAGCTCCTGATATTTCTTGACAATAGGGTCGACACCCGTTCGGGTACCTGTGGACCCGGATGACCCACACGTAGGAGCGTCCTTTGGACTACCCTACCACTGTAAGTACTACACGTTTGTTTACTCCTGCGAGACACGCAGTTAGAGTCATGGGGGAGAGATAGTGAGAGTGGGTTTCCTCGAGGTGTTTGTCGGGTTGTGGGCACCAATGGCTACGGTGGACTATGCATTGGGTCTGTGGTGTGACACACTTTCCTTCCGCCTGCCTGAGAGATTGACACGCTGGTGGTCTCTATAATCATAGCTCCTTTCGTTATGAACATATAGATTTCCTATGTAAGCCCCCGGCTCACCCCTGGGCCCCTTGGTGGAGGTCACCGACTACAGGCTCCCCGTTGGACGGCATGGCGAACTGCTAGGACTATGCTTGTGATTAGTTTTATGTAATATATTTGTATATTTATATGTGTATATACTTCTTTTTTGTAGTGTGTGTACATTCTTTGTATTAACCCTGTCCTGAGGAGGCCGAGGAATACATATGGCCGAAACGCAATTGCGTAGACCCGGTTTTGAAGGAGGAGTCCTTGAAAATAAGTACAGTGTGGATATTCACTGTTGAGTGTGCTGAGAAAGTCCGACAATAATTTGTTGAGTCGCAGCGCGCTCTGTGGACTTCCTTCCAGTGGTTCGTCCTGAAATTATTAGGAGGACACTAACAAAAATTATATGTTGGTTTAGGGGTTAACTTTTTCGTGTGTTTTTGTTGGTGACGTTCTGCACATGTTCAATTTATGTATATTTGTGTTGCTGTACTTTTGCTTTGTTGCTTCCATTAAGGTCCGTGGTCATTTCTGTTGCAGGAAAGTCCAAATATTTTGATAAAATCTGTCTAGATTAATAAACTAGATATAGAGTCAATTAGTGTGCTCTTGTCCCAAGTTATTCTCTTATCTTTTCCTTTTGTACCATTTTTGTTGTTTGCTCTGCACTACTTCTCTTTGACCTCTCAGCTGCCTTTGGCACAGTTGACCATGACACCTAAATACAAAGACTCTACGAAGCTGGCATAGAGGGAACTGCTCACAACTGGATCACATCCTACCTTCAAAACAGAACAAACTTAATCCTTGCCCCCCTTTCAAACCCGACCATACTTCACAAAAGCAGGGGTTCCTCAAGGCTCTATCATCTCACCCATGCTTTTCAACATCTACATGCAGTCATTACTGGCACTGATCAATGAGTTTCACCTCACATGCTATAACTATGCAGATGACACAAAAATATTCCTTAAATTAGAAAGCTCCAAAGACTTTGTAAACTCACATTTTCAGTTGCCTCGGAGCTGTGGATACGTGAATGAGATGGAACCATCTCAAATTGAAAGCTTCCAAAATGGAAAAACTCACATGTGGTGATTAGAAGACTTATGATCTATTCGCTGCCTGGCCTGACGAATTGGGAACACCACCTAAAGTATCTAAGGAAATATGAAACTTCAGAATTACCATGGACTCCAAGGTATCAATGAATGCCCAAGTGGACAAACTAACAAGATCAAGCTTTATTACTATATAAACATTCTGCAACGTATCTTTCCCCACCTGGGATTTCCACACAAGGTCCAGGCACTATCTCTCTTGTACTGTCTAAACTCGATCACGCCAATATCTTCTACCACGGATGATTTTTAACAGCAAAGAAAAGTCTATGACAGATTAAGAACTCTGCTGCCAGACTACTCCAACATGCAAAGCTACAAGCCCACATCTTCCCTGCCTTGAAGGCCCTACTTTGACTACTGGTTGCAAGGAGATCCACATTCAAGCTTTGCATCCCCCACAAACCAATACATGGAACAGGGCCTCTGTCCATCAGGAATAGAATTACCAAATACATTCAAAAAAGGAACCTCTGCTCTAGATTCACTCCTCACCTCAAAATAAAAGGTGGCACATCCTTCTCTGTTCAAGCAGCCAAACTATGGAACTCTTTACCACCAAACATAAGATACTCAGAAAACTATTTTATCTTCGGAAGACTAATCAAGAGTTAGCTTTTAAACACATAACTACCATACTCAAAAATAAACATTCAGCAAATACCTGTGTACATAAGCATTTATTTGTACTGTATGTATGTATCTAGATATGTCTAAGTTGTTTTTATGCTTAACATGTATATAGGTCTCTGCATAAATAAGTACATTTTATCATAACTATTTATCTACAATTGCTTCACTATTGAATTATTAAAAGTAAAAAACTGAAATACATTAAAAAACAAATAAATTTGCGTCATGTACCGGAGTACATGAAAGTGCCAGTTTATCAAATACAACTTAAATCTAGATATATTACCTTCCTTATGCATGTATACCTTCCATGTACTTACGTATCTTTATATTTATTACTTTACTCCTAATTCATTATCTCAAATGTACTACCCTACATCTCACCCAATACCTCTTTCAATATATCCTCTACCTCCACTCTTTGACTTTTCCCACATCACATCCCACTACTCTCTTCAATGCACTACCCTATTTCTCACCCTATACCTCTCTCAATATATTCTCTACCTCCACTCTCTGACTCATCCTAAATCCTATTCTACTACTATGAGCTCCAAAAAAACACTTCTTAGACTCTTCCCTCCTCTACTCCTCCTTGCATCATCTCAAACTTCTTTTACTAGTCAGTTCTCCCAAACAACCCTTTCTAAACCTTTCCCTAATGTATCCCTTCTAAGATCATCCAATGCCTCATCTATCTCCCTAATCCACTTCTAGAGACTATTTCTTCCTCCATCTCTCCTTTACTCATCCCAAACCTCCTCCTACTGCTATAATTTCCAAATAAACACTGTCCTAGACCCTGTCCTCTTCTATCGCTCCATTATCCTTTTCAATACAACTAACAGACTCACGTGTCTACTGTTCAAATTAATTTCATATTTCCATGTACTAATTCACCATTAATACTTTTTGGGTTCCTGAGTAGTGTGCTACTGTGAAAAAGTGCTTTGATGCCTCATCAGGGGTAGTGCTGTATAAATGCAATGATATTGCAGTTATGATATACAGAAACATAGAACCCCAATCCACCGATGGACTGCCTTGACAGACGTGCCACCACCACAACCAACGCAATCCACAGACTGACCACCTGGAACCACCTCTCCATCCAGGACACCATATCCACCATAAAATCCATCCACTCAGGAGCTCCCAAGGACCCATGCCACTACCATATTTTCAATTTTGGAAACCAAAATATCAGCCAGGAATTCACCACCCTGCTCAACACCTCCATCACCATCGCAACATTTCCCGAAGCCTGGAAACATGCCGAAGTCAGACCAGTATTTAAAATCCCTCCACCAACCCCGGCAAACTCAAAAATTACTGCCCAATCTCCTAGCTCCCTTTCCCAGTGAAGGTGCTGTAAAAGCTCATCAACATGCATCTCATGACTCACCTGGAAAAGAACCAGCTACTTGACTCCTCCCAGTCAGGCATCTGCGGCAATCACAGCACCAAGACAGCACTGATTGCAGCCACCGACAACATCTGAACCCTCCTCGACCGAGAAGAAACCGCAGCCCTGATCCTCCTTGACCTCTCAGCAGTCTTCAACACTGTATCCTACCACATGCTCATTGAAAGACTCTACCACATCAGCATCCAAGGAGACCCACTCAGATGGATCACTTCCTTCCTCACCGGAAGATCCCAGAGTATCCACCTCCCACCTTTCACCAGCAAATCCAAGGATATCACCAGCAGTGTCCCCCAGGGCTCATTACTCAGCCTCTTCAATGCATTTATATGACCCTGCTGGCCAACATCATCGTATCCCATGGTCTCAACATAATTTCCTAGGCAGACGACCCCACCACCACAAGACCTAACATCCACATTTGCATGACAAGCGTTGCCGACTGGATAAAGAACAATGGCATGGAGCAAGAACACAGACAAGAAGGAAGATCAGACCCACATCCCCTCTCTCAGACCACTTCAGAAACTTCTGAATAATCATTGACACCAAGCTCACCATGAAATCGCAGAAAAACATCCTCTCCTACGCCAGCTTCCTCACTTTGCCCATGCTACATTAGATCTTCAAGTGGCTACCCCTGTACACGAGACGCACCATGGCACAGGAACTCATCACCAGCTAACTGGACTACGGCTTCGCTCTCTACATAGGAATCACAGTACACCTCCTACAGGGCCTTCCGACCATAAAGAACACCACAGCCAGACTCCTCCTCGATCTTCCCTGATAAACCCACATCATACCCCACCTCAGGCCACTCCACTGGCTCCCTATACAGAAGAGATGCTAAATCAAGCTGGTGACCCACTCATACAAGGCTCTACACAACCAAGAACCTGCCCTCATGAACCACCGCCTGAACTTCCACCAACCATCTATTTGACTGCGCTTCGCCTCCCTATTACTTGCTCATACTCCCTGCATCTACTAAAGCACTCCTTCTCCCAAACCACAGCAAAGAGCTGGAACAGCCTCCTTGTGCAACTCCAGACCATCACTTCACTTCCAGAATTCTGAAGGGCCCTCAAGACCTGGATGATCGAATGAGGCTCTGGGACCTGCTAGCTCTTGACTTCCTTATGGTGCGATTAGCTGCACTTTAATAATCTTGGTTGAGTGAAATCTGTGTAGTAGATCATGAAATACTAACATTTAAAACATGGTTGGGTGTGCTTGCCGAGGGTTACATTAAAGAAACATCCTTGAATTTGTTTTTGCAGCTTGAAACATTTTCCCAGAATTTATCAGATGCTGACCATGTTTACCTTGCTTTAGGGTATTTTTATGTTTGAGTGGAACCACTAAGGAGAGAACAGCTTCATATTGGCTCAATACAAAGCTAACTTTATCATCCTTTAAGAAAGCCACAAGAAAACTTACAGACATTTGGAATATTTAGTCTTCTGTGAGTATGGCTAGTTTTGTACAGATCCGAAGGGAGACACAATTAAACAGGGGTATAAAAATCTTTTAATGTACCGATAAATTTGGTGTTATTCAACAAATAAAATTGACAGACTATTAATACGTGAAGCCAAGTCCAAGAATCAAAGGTATCATTTAGCTTTAATAAAGGGGGGCATTTTAAAGGAGGGTAAAAAATCATTGGCTTTCTCCACTTTGGCACAGTTTCACAAGTCTATAAAATACTGTGAAGACCCTTAAAATAATGATTTTAATCTTTATACATTAAGCTTCATGCAGATCGGTCAAGAAGGAAGAGGCAAAGTGGAGGGGGGGTCAAAAAAGTGTTTATTTTGGATAAGCTAGGCATTGTTTAATAAATGCACACAGACTATTGCCTTGTTAGCGAGAGATCAGTGCAAAGATTTCAGGCTTCAATGAGATCAAGTAACAGGTCAAATTAAAGGGCCAAACAATATTCAATTTCCAAATAACCTTAGTCATTTCATAGATCTGCATAAAATTTGGCAGACACTTGTGATGTTAAGCCTACTTTTTATATGTTGAGTTTAATGTAAACCCATCAAGTAGAGGTATGATAAAAGTGTTCATTTGCTAATAACATTCCATGTTTAGTTTTCTGTTGGGATGTTTAATTTAAGTTCAGTGCAGTGCTAATGGACTTCATGCAGATTTGTCAAGGGGGAGGCAGATAACATTAAATGGAGGGTCATAAATGCTTTGATTTGTTAATACCTTTGGAACCATTGGATAGGATAGGCTAGTATTTGTAAAGCGCACTATACCAGAAGGTGTAACAGTGCTGGGCAGACACAGCAAGGGAGAGAAGCGCAAAAGCAGATTAAGAGGGTAATAGCCGTGTGTTCAGGAGCTTCCTGAAACCAGGAAGAGAGCATGCATTGTCAATGGCGGGGGGAGTGAGTTCCAGAGCTTGGCAGCGGCAACTGAAAAGGAACGGCCACCCCATCTGGATCTGCAAAATCTGGGCGAGACCAGTTTGTGCTGTATTGATGATCTCAGAGTCCTCCTTGGAGTATACCATTGAAACAAGGATTTGAGTTGGGGGACCTTGAATGAAATATGCTCCCTGATAGGGAGCCAATATAAGGAACGGATCCCTTCGCTGGCAGAATGATGTTTGGGAATGTTTAGAATCAGTCTTGCTGCTGCTTTCTGTACCACCTGGAGCTTGTTCAGAGATGCAGTGGTGAAATTAAGGTATAGGGCGTTACAGTTATCGAGACGAGAGGTAATCAGTGCGATAATGGTGAGTCGATTTAATTCCGAGGGAATGAGAGGAAGCGCCTTTCTGAGGGTTCTTAGAAAATAGAAACATGTGCCAACTGTGCAATTGACTTGGGCATTGAAAGTCAGACCCTCATCAAAGATTACCCCCAGATTTATTGCTATTTTACTGGGGCTGGCAGAGGCCCGCATTCTGTTGGTCACAAGGCCTTAGACCAGATAGAGTTCTGTGGTCTAAAAACTAGTACCCCAGTCTTGTCTGTAATAATCTTTAGAGAATTGCCCTTCATCCCAAAAATTATGTTGACATGCATATATTGAACTTCTCTGCAACTTGATGCAGGTCGTTCGTGAGGGAAACAATGATTTGGGTGTCGTCCGCGTAGGAGAGCACCTGAAATCTGTAGGATCTCACCAGTTCGGCCAGTGGGGTCACCTGCAGATTAAAAAGAGTATGGCTGAGCAAAGACCCCTGAGGGACCCCACATCGGAGAGCAAAAGCTTTTGTTCTGAAACCTCCACAACTAACTGTGTGCATTCTATCTGTTAAAAAGGACTAGAGAAGCTGCAAGGCTTTTCCCCTAACCCCCACTTCACGCAAACGTGGAACCATGCGCACTGGGGAGACAGTGTCAAATGCTGCCGATAAATCAAAGCAGATTGTGCAGAAAAATTGGTATGGAGGAACACATATCTATTCACTTACTTTGTCATAGGGAACATCAAATTACCTTATAAATGGTACAATGTCCCATTCCAATTTTTTTTAAACCGATTTAAAGAGTACACATACAACAATGACTTCCTTTGAAAAAAATAATAATTATATTTTCTTTTTTGTAAATAGAAAACATGAAATTACACATATATATAAACATCTACATAATAAACATACATAGACATGAACATAAGCCAAGTTTTTGTTGCCTAGACCCACATATTTTTACAATAAATCAGTGTACGCACAATTAATCTAGGAAATACACTGTGAGGTAATCCTCTATGCACATGAGGTTTCTACACCTCTACAAACATTTTCTAAATGTGCCTTGATAATACAATAATAAATCTTGTTTTCAAGTGGATTCCTCCCATCAAAACTGTTGATGCGTTTCAGCCCCCAATCCTTCCGGGCCACATCAGGACAAGGGTAAAGAACCAACCTAAAGTAATCCAAAAGTATACATTTCACAAACTAAAAAACTGTCCTATAAGTATCACAGGATTTCATGAACCCAGGGCATGCAACAAGTGCTCATCTTATTCCAAACGAAAATTCATGTAGGGACTGCGAAAAATAGCTGTGTCTCGACACCCCATAGTAATAGACCTGGAAGGCTGCAGATCCCTAGAGGGGCCAAAAGAGTGCAGAAAGAGAGACTAGCACAACCAGCGTGCTACCATAATAAAACACTGTAGAAGTGAGGTAAACACAACAAACAAAGCACACTCACATGGCCTAAACAAGTTCAGGCTCTTGTGTGTGCTCCAAGCAAGCGGTACCTCCCGTGGGGATAATGTCTGCCGTGGAACTTAGTTCTGTCACCTGCAAAAGGTGGTTGATACTGTCAGGGAAACTTCGATGGAAAATCACTCATAGCCACAACTCCAAAATTCTATCACAGGGGATGGAATCAGTAGAGCTAGACTCCCGGAGTATTGTTAACAGATCGTCATGGGAACCTGATGGCACAAGCAATATCAATATTTTGGGTGTAGGTGAGAGAGATGTCCCTCGCAGATTACTCCAAACGGGGTCATCCTTAAATAAAATAATATAATAATATAAAGGGTGTTGTGTTAAAATGAAAACCTAAGCTATGTCAAGAAGACAAAGTCAGTTGATCAACCACTCCGGGATTAAAAATGTGGAGGGGCAAGAAAATAAGGTAACCTCAAGAATAGCATCACCAAAAAGTCCACAATTCAACAAAATAAAAGTGGAAGACCCAATTGCTAAGGGACATCAAACATGCTTGTACATCTTAACTAAGAATACAACAGCCTTTCCTGGGGGTATCCGATGTTCTCATCAACATACGTACTCAGCACATCCTGTGAACTTGGGACAAACAATGTATTATAACACAGTCAAAGACAAGGTAGTGTGTCACAATTCAATATGAATATGTACAGTTTACCGGGGGTCATACCTAAAATCGGTCCTGGTATAAGCAGAAGTTCATGGCTAAATCAGATATCTGTGGCACCTAAACAAAGATGAAATTATAAAATTGCTTTCAAATCAGATCAAAGCCCAAATTTCATCACGATCATTGAGGTCATTCACTGCTGTTTGGTATTTTTCAATCATACGGGCTTCAAGTCTTTTTAAGTTCTTTTCTAGACTTGCGTTATTATTTGATTTCGCCACCATAAGAACTAACTAACTTATATCGTTTTCATTGTGGTTATATTGTACAAAATGTTGTACTAATGGTGCACCTTGCATCCTGCAACGTAGTCTTGATTTATGTTGTAACACCCGTATTTTTACTGCTTGCGTCGTCTTCCCAATGTAAGTCTCGCCACTTGGGCATGTGAGACAGTAAACCATGTTTTTCGTATTTCAATTTGATAACAGCCTTGTGTATGTTTTTTGTCTATTAAGCATTACAAATTTAGAATCGGTTGTCTGTGAGCACGCAATGCAATTATTGCACCTAAAATGCTCCACCAGGGGCAAAAGGCCCAAAATACTTCTCAGATCTTTCCTGCCGTTAATGTTAGTTTAAGCGGGTATGTCATACAACTAATACAACCGCAACTCTTCATGCTACATATCCTTTGCTTTCTTCAACTTTCCTCCCTAGATAATATAGTCGGGATACCAAACACTAATCTATGTTAGATAAAAGTGACTAAACAGGAGCTGATAGTTACCCTGATGTCTGAAAAAGCAATGTTCCACACAGATAACTAAAATGTCCCTTAAGTAAATTAATATATGTAATTAAAATGTGTAGTGAGGAAGTCCACACAGGAAGTAGTAATTCAGTAAGATTTATTCAGGTAGATAACAGGTAGTATAGTTCTAGACAACAAGTAGTTAAGTTCTGAAGGAGAGCCCCACCAGGAGCAGCCTGTATGCTGCTCAGCCCATGTCCAAGTGTCGCTTCACCTCTCTGTGTCCCAACATTCCGAGGCACATCATGACTCCAACATTCCCTTGAGCACAGAGCACAGGCACTGGCTGAGCAGGAGGTGTAAAATACATTTCATGACAAATGCAGATACTACAAAATGCCTATAAGTGGGACTGAGGCAAGTATGAATACAGTGCCAGATGGACTATGAGACCGACTATTAACATTTATTAATTATGCAAGAATTCACATCATTAAATATACAGAAATAGATAAAGTAGGTATCTGAGTCTAACGGGATAGGGAGCTACTAGTTTCAGTCCCTAGCAGCCCGTCCTTTACAGTTTCTGTGCGTGCTAGGTTACCATCAGAGGTTTCCGAGTTATTACAATTTAGAATTACATTCAGCGATCCCCTCCAGTCTACACATCGCATATCCTAGTAGCTGATGATTTTCTTAAAACAGATCAATAACTGAGTCAGTCTAATGCTCAGCATGGTGTTGTTTGGATCCATGGACTCCAACAGTGCATACATGCAGGACTTAATTCCCCGTTCAAGGAACTCCCACCTTAAAAGAATTCTTCGTTGAACCATCAGAACAGGATAAACACAGACAATGTGAAGCAGAGATTCAGCCTCTCGTGGCATAGATGGCAGGACCAGTCTTCACTTAGACCAGACATCCTCCATTTTGGCATGAGGTCTAGCATGGGTATTTCTCCAAATCTTAGGGCCAGAAATGACTGTTTGATCTTTCGGTGGTAAGGTGCAGCTAGCAGGGCTGATTCTCTAAGAGAGGAATATGATTTCAACACCAGCCACCCGTGGCAACGTTTTGACAGGGGTTTTTTATCTGCCATCCAACTTTGCAGTTTAGTAGATTTAGCGTTGTAATACTGTTTTCTAAAAATGTCTTGTAAGCACTGTTGCCCCTTTGCAAGTTAATTCCGATCCAGTCTAGTTTTGCCAGAGTGTTTTCAGCTGCTGCTCGCAAGTTATAACAAAGCTTTACAAACGCCGCCGGCCTAGCGAGTGTCTGTTTTGTAAGCAGAAATTCTAGCCGGATTTGCGCAGGAGAAGCCGACTTGGGGAGGCTAAAGATTTGTTTATAGGCTCTTATCATCAGTTTTTCTAACTAAAAAGCATCATTGCCCAACATAATCTCCATTCCGTATGCAAAGGTTGGCAACAGTTTGGCTTTCAAAACTAATCCCATGGGCTTTAGATCGTGACCTTGAATAGATCTGGCCAGTGACGAGAAGCCATAATTAAGGGTCTGCGCTTTCACCCTAACCACCTTCTTCTGGGGACAAGGGAGGAATATATGTCTCTTTTCACTCCTAGGTATACATAGAGTTTGACCTCCTAAATTTTGTTTCCGTTGATAAACCATTTTCGATTGATCTTGGAGGGACGATTGCACACCATCACACTTGTTTTTGAAAAATGTATTTCCAGGCCATTCTTTTCAGTATAAGCTCCCAGAGTGTTGAGCATACTTTGGAGTCCTATTCAGGTGTTGCTGAACAACACCAGGTCATCTGCGTAGAGGATATGTGACATTTGTTGACCTCCAACAGACGGAGAGTGTTTCATCTGTTCGTCGAGCTCAGTGGAAAGGTCTGCCAAAAATAAGTTAAAAAGGAAGAGGCTACGACAAAGCCCTGTTTTACGCCTAAGGATGTTTGGATCTTCCTTGATATGCAAAAGCCATCTCCGATTTTGATTTTGACCCAGGTGTCGGAATATACTAGCCTAATTGCTTGTAGGATGCTCAATGGGATGCCCCATCGCTGAAGCTTGGCCCATAATTTGTCCTGAGGGACACCATCAAAAGCTGCTTTAAAGTCAACAAAGCACAAGTAAAGGGGTGTCCTAGTTGCTTTCGCTCTATTCCTGATTAGAGTCAGGGCCATAAAATTGGTTGAAGTACCTTGGCCCCTTTGGAAGCCAGTTTGATTTAAGGGAATTCTTCCATTGCCATACAACCAAGATTCCAGATCATGGAGTATCAACGTTGAAAAATATTTTAACTCAACATCCATCATTGCTATTAGCCTATAGTTGCTAGGTGAACAAGCCACACCTTTTTTTTTTTTAAATGGCATGAAGGATGGGGCCCCTCCAGCTATCAGGAATAACATTGTTTTTTAAAATAAAATTGCACATTGATGCTAGGAAAACAGCCCATTTTGGGGAAAGATGTTTGAATAAAGCCTGTGGTAGCCCATTTGGATTGGGGCACAGTCGGCCCGGGACTTTTTGATGACCTTCTCTACTGCGGCTGCTGACATTTTCTGCTGTACCACAGAGGTTTTATTAGGACAGAATGTACTAGCTGAATGAGTCAAATCGCTCTTGAACTGTGACTTTAAAATATTATACACAGTCTGTCTCACTGATATTGCTATTGTTTACAGCAGCAGGGCCTTTCTCGTTCCTATTAATTATATACCAGAATCTTTTCGAGATCTTCCTTGGGTTGCTGCGTGCGTGAGGCCTTCACTAAATGTTGGCGTAAGCTTTTTCCTTTATGGAAAGAAAAAAGGGGCTTTGGAATGTTAAATCAAGCAGAATCAACACCACCGAGCCCCCTTGGTCTACCTGCAACCAAATGCAGGCAGTAGCTGTAATGAGGGCAGATTTTGTACTGCGACCAGCAGAATCCATTCTGGGAGCAATCTAAAATTTCCTGTAAGTCAATGTACTTAATCAGTTCAGTATTAATTAATATGTCCAGGAATTTTGCTGGGGCGGGAAGGAGGTAAATAGGACGGAAGTTCTTTAGCTCCAAGGGATCAGCATTAGGTTTCTTAAGGATTGGGAGAACAATTGCTTCCTTCCAGATAGCTGGATAGCAGCTGGACGCGCGTATTCCATTGAATACCTTGCATGGGAAATTAGCTGCTAAATCGGGTGCCAGTTTGAGAATAGAGGGCAGGCACGGGCCAGCGGGTGATCTGGATTTAAGCCTGAGGAGACCTTTAGTTTGTTGACCTGATATAGGGGAGAAGGAGGACAGGACATTCTTTTTGATGACCGGTGGGGGTTTTACCATACTCAGTCCAGCACTGTCCACCGTGGTTTCCTCACTGAGTACCAGCGTGGAATACAAAGTTTGGTTCTGAGTTTAGTTCATTCACTATGACACATGATTACTCACCTGTGGGAAGTTGGAGGGGTGTTAAATGTTTGAGACAGCAGTCTATGCCGGTACCACTTACTATGGAAAGACGTGAGGAGGTACATCATGAAAATTCCCAACAATTTCAAGGTTGTTAATAATACTGCTGAACCTGGTGCATATTGAGGAAATACGGGTCATTATGAGCGCAGAGCACTTGTCACGGTAAGCGTGGTGCGATTTATATCATACAAGGATATAATATTAGTGGTTCTAGGGGTTTATTGGGGTTCAAAAGCATTACCGAAGCATTAGTGTTTAGACTTGTGATACGAGAAGGTCTCAATAGTTGGGCTGTGTAACAGGGAGGGTTAAAGTTGAGGAATGTTTAAAGGAGTAGAACAGAACAGTAATTTATGCACAAATGTGAGTGGTCTTGCATGTAGCTCGGTATAGTTCCTATGAATTAAATAGTCATGGACTTCGTTGTGCAGCTTGATAGGAATCACATGAGGAGTTGTCTGCTGATAAAATCTTTCCAGTCAGGAAGCCGGATTTAGCCTGGAAGATGGCATCCTTGTAGTCTAGTAGCAGTGAACTTTGCTTGGCTTTCTACCGGGGACAGGGGTTGGTACGCCATTTGCATTCTCATCTGCGGCATTCACACCTCAGGGCATGAGTTCATCCAAGAACCATGGGGCAGAGGGTTTAATTCCCCCTCTGCTGTATAGGGGGGAGTGTTGTGCCTCACGGCAGGGGTAAAGGCCAAGGAAGCCTCCCAGCTGGTGGCCATGATTTTGTTTAGTTTCTGAAGCGACGGTACCTAGATGGGGGCCCTTGATCCTTCTGTAGGTGAGAGGGGGGAAGAGTATAAATTCAACCAGGCAGTGGTCCACCCAGCTGAGAGGTTGGACTGTCTCAATCACCAGATCATCGTGATTGCTGAAAATGGTGTCCAGAGTGTGGCCCGCTGTGGGAGTGGGAGAACGAACATGCTGCACAAACCCCATGGAAGACGTAGGATCTACAAGGTGGACTGTGTCTTTGTCTAGATGGTTTTCAAAATGAAAATTGAAGTCCCCTAAGATCGTATAGTGGGCAGTGATACCAAAAGGTTCAAAGGTTTTACACCAGGTCTCCATAAATTTGGCTCTCGGGCCCAGAGGACGATAAACTAAAAGGCCTGAGAAACAAAAGTTCTCGGACAGTTTGATCCTGAAAGAGGCAGCTTTCAGTGTAGAGCCCAAAGCTGGTTCCACAGTGTTGAATGTGCATCTGAGGGAGTCCTCTTCTATCCGGGTGGTCTTGTCTAAATATTTGATGGAGGTTCATGAAAGTTGAGATACCAGAATTCTTTTTAACTAGCAAACTGCGTGTGCAGCTGGTTGCTGTAAACTACCTTTGGCCACGACCAAATCCTTTGTGCAACAGGGTTTAACCACTGACTGAGGGCTGCAAGCCAGACCTGGCTAAAACCAGGAGCTCTAGTCAAACTCTGTTGGGCTAAGCTGATAGACATGTGCAGCATGGTTTGGTCAAATGTTCAGAGTGTTGCTTTTATAAACGTTAGAGGAATGTCTTAAAAAAATCACGAAAAACACAATTAAAGTGACACAACAGTTTGGTTTGATCATAAAATCTTAATATGTATTTCCAGAAAGCCTCTGAAATCCACTTTAGAAACAGTTCAGGTGCAGTTTGGTAATGGAATAATACCCAAACACCTAAATTCCTCAGCAATGATTAGCACTGAAAACCACTATATGTGTGTGCATCTCTCTCTCGCTATCTATCTATCTATCTATCTATCTATCTATCTATCTATCTATCTATCTATCTATCTATCTATCTATCTATCTATCTATCTATCTATCTATCTATCTATCTATCTATCTATCTATCTATCTATCTATCTATCTATCTATCTATCTATCTATCTATCTATCTCGTCTTGCTGTTGTTGGATTAAACTACATCTTTTTGCCATTATTTCACGGAGTCTGTGCCTGTCTGTTCTTCGTCTGCCAGGATTGGAATTCCATATATATATATATATATATATATAAATATCCACCAAACAAAAGTTCGCTTCAACTCGAGTCACAAAGCGACGGCGGGCCGTGGCGGGTTAGCGAAGCCCAAACATCCAATATGCTTTTGAGCAGATTTTATTTTCAGGCAGAGATACTAGTCTCCTTTCATTCTGCGTCTTAGATACTATCCCCATGAGAGAGAGAGGTGGTAAGAGAGTCCTCTAATTAAGACGGTTAGAGTCAAGAATGATGATACAGTACCAGACAGTACAGCCTTTGGGATATAATATTGACGAAGAACTCTCTGTTCATTTGGGTTGATAATAATGTAGGTGACCCCCTGATCTAACTGACTCATGGTTTATATATAAAATTATGTGGTATCTTGGTGGCTTTTTTCTCCTCATCTGGTGTTTGTATTTATGTGATTTTTAATAGCATAGTATATCAGTCATTTTGTGACACTGTTATTATTATGTGTATTTTTTACTTCTACCTTGCGAGTATTGATCAATGAGTTGGAACAGCTTTTACAGGACAAATGACCAACAGTGGCTCTTTACAAAATTAGATTTGGGTGTTATTCCTGTCTATTATCGGCTATTTTGTTATTGTTAAAAGTTTTTTCTTTGTCCTCGATGAAGAAGTTTCTCCCAAAGGAACACTCATGAGTTGTGCCCACTGGGGCTTGATTCTGACCTATATACGTTTTCCTCGTATTTGAATAACCCCGGCGCACTAGTGCAAAACATCATTGAGTCAGCAAGTTTGAATGACTAATAATTAAACAGGGGGCGCACGATCATTATTGGTGTGGTAAAGTATATACACGATTTGGTCATTGAGCTCTTGAAACATAGCGAGGGGACTTTTCAAGTTCTGTCAGACACACTAGTGTTAAACAATGTCATTAACGGAAGAGATTGGGGAACAATAAAGTTTAGAATTGTAACATCGAGGACACAGTACGATTGAAAATGCACAGATCGCTATTCTGGTCGAATAATGTTTGTCTTTGAACATTTCTGAATGTTTCCAACCTGACAAGATGTTTGAACGATTGACAGCATAAAATGAGGTAATATTGTGATGCCAATATAGTGAAATGAATTCTGTCTCGTAAATGGTAAAGTCTGTCTTCACGTTTTTTCACTACAATCACAGGTCACGTGATGTGTATTTAATCATTTGTTTCACAATACCTCGGCACTCGTGAACAAGGAAACTGGTTTTCCGAAACGCATAGTCGTATCTTTGCCTGAAAATAAAATCTGCTCAAGAGCCTTTGGGTGCCGTGGATCGTTGTTGTTTTGGAAAGAATCGCAATGGAACGTTGGATATATACATATATATATTCTCTGAAAAAACCATAGGTTTCAGGGGCGTTATAGTTAGCTGGACTTTTCACTCGTACAAAACCATAGAAATTCCCCCGTTATAGTTAGTTCAGCTAACTATAACTCGCGCGCCCGCAATGCCCTGCTGATGACGTCACATATTACATCACTCATGACATGGTCAGTGACATGGTCATGAGTCATGACATGACATGGTCATGACATGGCCGATTAAGGCCCTCCCAAGGCCTTAATCGGCCCCAGGGACCCTAACCCCCAGGTCATGGCCTTTTTTAATTTTTTTTATTCTTTAGTAGGGGGGCTGTGTTGCCCCCTTCCTCAGGCCACTTATGGCCCCGGGGACCCCATCCCCCGGAGCCGGCCTTTGTTTTGTTTTGTTTTTTAAAAATATATATTTATAGAAACACCTAGGACATGCTGGACAAACCGTATGTACCTATGACCATGACGATTTGCGTGATATTCATTAAAAGGCGACTATGCATACAATGAATCCACGTAGAATGTCTTCACACGGCTAGTGAAGCTCTGACATGTCTGACACCCTACCGTGCCTAATCCCGGCACCCCCGCTGGTGGGTACTCTCCAAGTAGACACCCTTGTCGTTTATTTATACAAACATGGGTAGCTATTGACGGGCATATTTAATACACATGCACACCAAGCCATTCAAAGGGGATTCGACAAAAATTCGACCAAACTATGCAAGAAACCCCCTCACGTTTAATAAAACACACATCCACCGCCGGATGTGTAATACTTTGTAGACAAACCTCACTTGAGAGTCACAGCGTGCTCCTGGCTGAGCCCAATGCTGTGTTACACCCACCAGTGCCCGCCGAGTGCCACACACCACCGTGTTGTATTCCACCAGCTAGTGCGTATGCTGTGACACTCTCTAGCCCATGTGCACTGTAACACCACCCCGTGAATATGTCATGCCACACTTGCCTTCGCACGGGTTATATTGCCCCATCTAACGTGCCTTCCTCGATGCCTATGTTATAAAGCACAGCGCTATGCCATACATATTACAATCTGGGATCCATATCTTTGTCACAGTGCATATGCAATGTTACACTACCCAGCACATATTTTATATTACAACTTTAGAGACTACTTAGGTTACACAACACTGCCCTGTGCATATTACACTCCAAGGCGCATATCACATAGCAAGCGCTAGTGCCTGTGCTATCTCGCGCTCTCCAATGAATCTGTCATTGCGCACAATGTATTGAATATTATGTTTCACGCCCCGGTTCATCTTATATCACACTTTTTGGTGCATAGTTTATACCATATACTATATCTAGTTTTCATTTTCAATCGTGCTCTCAGGACTATGTTCTATATAACACTGCGTCCACCTACCCTTTTCACGGGCATTACATTTTGCGATGGGGGGGTGGAGGGTCAGGGAATATTTCTGCCAAGTGAGCCCGGAGTCACAGTCCCAAACGTCCTCTTCTTTCTGAATAAAAGTGAGATTATGCTGCATACTTGTTCATATTTTAAGTAGTTCGCACAGACACACATTTTAAAAACAATAAAGTTCCTAATACCCACCTTCTATGAACAGTTAGCTTGCTGCCCCATCCACCTCCTCCCTATCCTCTGTTGTCTGAATCCATGGACTAGCCTCCTCCCTCCTGCCATGCATGGTCTGATGTGCTGCCACTGCCCTGCATTTAGCATGATGTACCAGTCCACTCATCCTGCCCTCCATTGCCCAATTATATGGCCCATCATTGACCTCCTGCTTAGCCTCTGTGCTTTGCATGCTGCCCCTATTCTCCTTCCCCCTGCCCTCCGATGTCTTTGTGCATGCCCCTGCTCCATCCTTTTTGACCACCATGTTCCATGGACCTGCCACTCCTATCTACTCTGAGAGTTCTGTTGAGCTGCCACTCCCCTACCACCTGCCTAGCATTGTCAGATGACTGTTACCTGTCCCTGCCACCTCCACCCTGCCTGTGCACATGCCATGCCCCTATCCCCTTCCTCCTGTCCTCCATGGTCCATTTTACTGCCACACCCCTCTGCCATCCCTGGTCTGTTGTGCTGCAACTGCTCCTCCTGCCTGCCCCGCACGGTCTATTGTGAGGCCCCTTCCCCTGAACTCTCTTGTCTGTGCCCAAGTCCTGACCCTCCCTTCTATCCTCCATGGTCCTTTGTGCATGCCCCTGCACCCTCCTTCTTGCCCATCATAGCCATTGTGCTGCCACTAACCCTCCCGCTTGCCATGCATGGTCTTCTGTTCTGCCATGGCCCCTCCCACCTTCCCTGTGTGGTCAGCTAGCTGCTCCTGACCCCCTCCCACCTTCCCTCCATGGTCTGTGTGTATGCCATCATAGTCTCACTGTTGCTCTCCATGGTGTGTCTTGTTTCTAGTGCCCATCCTGCCTGACCTCCATGGTCATCTTGCTGCTCCTGCCCTGCCCCCTTGCCCCAGCCCTCTGTTTCCATGTGCAGACCCCTATTCTCTCCCTCCTGGCTTGTCGGTTCCATTGTAATGCCCCTGATACGTCCCTCCTGTCCTTTATGGTCTGTTATGCTGCAGCTTTCTCTCCTGTCTGTCCATTTTGGTCAGCTAGCTACCATTGCCTCTTTCCCCTCTGTTGTCTGTTGTCCATGTGCATGGTCCTGTCCCCTCCCTATTGCTTTCTATGGATTGTTGTGCTGCACTCCCGTCCCGCATGCCCTGTGTGGTGTATTGTGCTGCTGCAAACCCTGATGCCTGCCCTGTAGGGTCAGTTTGGTGCACCTCTCAATGTCCCTCCTGTCCTCTGTTATCCAAGTCCATGTCCCTACCCCAATTCCTCCTGCATACCATGATCCAATGTACCATACTTGCGAACATTTTGAACTTGGTAAGAGGGAGATTTTGAAATAAAACTGGGGTATTGATTTTCCCCTTTGAGTTACATTGAAAAAGAGAAGATTGTAGACAGGAAACAGATCAAGTAAATCCCATTTGAGCTTAAAAACATTGGACGTTTCCTGGCTGAAACGGGTCTGTTGGCATGTATGGTTGTATGACCACTGCCTCTTCCTTCTTCCCACAATGGTCTATTATATTGCCAGAGCCTCTCTTGCCAGTCCTGTATTGTTGGTTTGTTGCCCCTGCCCCCCTTTCCACTGCCCTCCAAAGTCTGTTGTGCTGCCACTGCCCTTCCTGCCTGCCTAGTGTGGTCAAATTGTTGCCTCTGCACTCTCCTACCTGCCTAAAATTTTCAGAGTCCGTGCCCCTGGCCTCTGTCTCTCAACAGTATCCCAATGAACAACTAGATTGCTAACATTCTATATTTATTACAAAAGTGTGGAATGCCTGACGTCATCTTGATGTAATCAAAACTGTAATGCCTAGAGCATTTCCTTTAGAAATTACATATATGAGAGGGTCTTATTTGCTTATTTATGGTTAGTGCTCTAAAAAACTAAATGAGGACATATTTTCTTAGTTTTCAAATAGCGACAAAGAACTTTTAAATTATTTGTAATCTTAGTTTTTTTATCCAGTTGACCACTTGATTAAATGTTGCATCCAAGGGGAGAGGGTGTGGTGTTGCTTCCAGAGCTGCAGACTTTGCAACTGGGGAACCAGGTTGGAGTTTCTGCTTCAGCTCAACATTCTGTGATTCTGGTCAAATCACTTAATCTCCCCATGTCTACAACCAAAATGAATTTGATCTTGTGTGATGTAACCAATGTTCATGTAAAGCACTCCAATACCTGACAAGTCTGCACTATATAAAACTGCAAATTCACAAAAAATAAGTGTTTTGCACACTTCTGTCATTGGGCTACATTTGGGCTACATCTGGGTGATATTTGGGCTACATTTGAGCTCTTTTGTCTCTGGTGGCCATTTTAGGAGATTTATTTGTTATGAAGTTTCCTAATTTCCTCATTTACTGCAGTCGCCTCAGTAGGAAATGCTTTCAGTTTTTTACTTTGATTCCATCAAGAAGGTATTCAGATATGTCACACATTTGCCATAAATTCTGAATGTTAGCACTCTAGTTGCTCATTAGATCACTGTAGTAAAGCTACTGCTCACCACAAAAGTCTGCTGCTGGTATTAAAAGTGCATGTTTCTGTCTGCATGTCAGAATGTTTTTATGAAATAAAAGAGGATTTCAGAAGTCAAAATGTGCCCTAGTTTTGTTTTCTGCAGCACTAATCATAATTTATATGGCAAAAGGAACCCCCTCATTTTGTTCCTTTGTAAATTAAATGTTTTAAGTGTTACCACTTTATTCCAATCAAGATGGCTTCAGGTGTGCCATACTTTTGTCATCAGTAAGACTGTTAGCGCTCTAGTTGTTCTTAAGAACACTCTGGGACATTCTGTCATTGGGCTATAATTGGGCTACATCTGGGTGATATTTGGGCTACATTTGGGCTCTTTTGTCTCTGGTGGCCATCTTGGGAGATTTATTTGTTATGAAGTTTCCTAATTTCCTCATTTACTGCAGTCTCCTCAGTAGGAAATACTTTCAGTTTTTTACTTTGATTCCATCAAGAAGGCATTCAGATGTGTCACACATTTTCCATAAATTCTGAATGTTAGCACTCTAGTTGCTCATTAGATCACTGTAGTAAAGCTACTGCTCACCAGGCAAGTCTGCTGCTGGTATTCAAAGTGCATGTTTCAGTCTGCATGTCAGAATATTTTTATGAAATAAAAGAGGATTTCAGAAGTCAAAATGTGCCCTAGTTTTTCTCTCTGCAGCACTAATCATAATTTATATGGCAAAATGAACCCCCTCATTTTGTTCCTTTGTAAATTAAATGTTTTAAGTGTTACCACTTTATTCCAATCAAGATGGCTTCAGCTGTGCCATACTTTTGTCATAAGTAAGACTGTTAGCGCTCTAGTTGTTCTTTAGAGCACTCTAGCAAGCTGCAGTAGAACACAAAGGAATCAACTGACAGTCTCTGCCCTTGTTGGATGTACATGTTTTACTGAGAATGTCAGACTTCATTCTTACATGACTGAGAAAGATAATGTGAATTTGCAGAAAATATGCTCTCAGTTTAGCTTATAGATCACCTTCCAAACCTCTGTGGGAAAAGTATGAGAAAATAGTTTTCTCTCAAACATGGTTCGTGATATCACATCAGAAGGCTTTTTCACATGGTAAAATCACCTTAGAACACACCACAATTCCTAAAATGAGTATGGTACCATCAACAAATGATTTATAATGTAACTAAAGTCTTAAAACCTTCTATTAACTGCAATGCTTTTTAATTAGGTGCTATCATGTATATTGGTCCCAAGATGGCTGCCAACACTTCTTGGATGAAGTACTGACAGCCAATCAGATCTCACGATGAGATGTGTGGTTAGGCTCCGCCCAGATATGTATGTGATTTTACTTTTGATTTTCTCAGGAACTACTGAACAGATTGACACCATATATGCAAAAGGCACATGCCTGACCTGAGGACTACCTCTTTGCCAAATTTCAAGTAATTCTGTTCAGCCGTTCGGGCTGTACCTTGGACTAAATGTCCCTATGGAAAATTGCATGGGGAAAACGCGTTTTGGGACCCCCTTTTTTCTCAGCCCCCGCTTGACGAATCCCCCCGAGACTTTCAGGGTAGGAGCGGAGCGGAGCGCCCCACCTATTTAGAAAATGTTGCGAGGATTCGTCAACCGGCGCCAAAGTTATTCCAAATAGAATGTTGCAGATTTCCTATGGAAACACGGTCCTAACTATAACCATCTACTGGCGACCGCCAGTAGATAATATATATATATACTTATATTTGTTTTACAGCTGCCGAACTCTTAAGGCGGGTCCCTCCATAACCGTGAGGATGGAACTCATGTTAACATACCAGATCCAACAAATACAGGGCACTCACGGGGTGGCCTGAAATACACTGTATTGATTGCAGATGCGTTTCAATCCATCAATCAATCAGTTGTTTATTAAGCGCGCCTACTCACCCGTAAGGGTCTCAAGGAGCTGGGGGGTTAGCAGGCTCCAGTCCATCAAGTGGGGGGTCTGTTGAAGAGCCAGGTTTAAAGGTTTCTTGCGAAGATGGGGAGCGATGTTGTCTGTCTGAGATGGAGCAGAAGGGCGTTCCAGGCTCAGGCCGCGAGGAAGGAGAAAGAGTGGCCTTCCGATCTGGTCCTTCTGGTGCAGGGAACCACGGCGTAGGAGAGCTGGGCTGATCATAGGGTCCTCTGGGGTGCGTGGAATTCGTATCGGCTGTTCAGGTATGCTGGTCCGGTGTCGTGGAGGGCCTTGTGGCTAAGGATGAGCATCTTGAAGGTGACTCTAGCTTTGATGGAGTGTGCACAGGTGCTGTGAGATGTTGCAGTGTTTTGGCAAGTCGAGGACCAGTCTTGTGGCAGCATTCTGGATGTTCTGTAGCTTGCGGTGAGGTTTTTGTTTATTCCGGCATAGACTGCGTTGCCGTAGTCGAGTCTGCTGGTGACCAGGGCGTGAGTGAAGGTCTTTCTGTGTTCGAGGGGGATCCATTTGAAGATCTTACATAGGAGGCGGAGGGTGTGTAAGCAGGAGGATGAGAAGGAGTTGATCTGGCGGTCCATTTTGAGCTCGAAGTCCATAATGATTCCCAGGTTCCGTGCGTGGTCCTTGGGGATGGGCGGGCTTCCGAGGGCAGGGGGCCACCAGGTGTCGTTCCAGGCATTGGGGTTTGGGCCCATGATGAGTACTTCTGTTTTGTTGGTGTTTAGTTGTAGGCAGCTGTTTTTCATCCATTTGGCGATGGCTTCCATGCCTTCTTGAAACTTGTGTCTGGCGGTATTGGGTTCGTTGGATAGGGAGAGGATGAGTTGGGTGTTGTCTGCATATGGCACAATGTTGAGTCCGTAGGTTCTGATGATGGGGGGGAGCGGAGCCATGTAGACACTGAAGAGTGTAGTACTGAGGGAGGACCCCTGGGGGACTCCGCAGGTTGTAGGTGTAAGGTCCGAGAGGAAAGGTGACTGACCCACTGCGTTCTGCCAGAGAGGAAGGAGTGGATCCAGTTGAGGGCCTTGTCTTGGATCCCTGCAGCGTGGAGTCTGCATATCAGGGTGCGGTGAGAGGTCGAGGAGGATGAGGGCTGCTGTTTCTCCTTTGTCCAGTAGGGTCCAGATGTCGTCTGTTACAGCAAGGAGAGCGGTTTCCGTACTGTGGTTTTTTCTGAAGCCAGATTGGGAGGAGTCGAGAATGTTGTGCTCTTTGATGAATGTGGCGAGTTGGCTGTTGATGGCTTTCTCGATGACTTTCGCTGGGAACGGGAGCAAGGAGATGTGTCTGTAGCTTTTGAGGTCGGTGGGGTCCGCCGAGGGTTTCTTCAGGAGGGTGTTGACCTTGGCATGTTTCCAGTCATCGGGGAACGTGGCGGTTGCCAGGGAGTGGTTGATGGTGTGGCAGAGCATGGGTGTGATGGTGTCGGCGGCTCTGTTGAAAATGTGGTGGGGGCAGGGGTCCTTTGGGGCCCCGGAGTGGATTGACTTCATCATCTTCAGTGTGTCATCGGCGGTGAGGGCTGTCCAGTTGTTGATCACTGGCTTCAGGGTGTCAGGGGTGGTTGGTGAGGGTTCAGTGTGTTGGTTGTCTTCGTTGAAGTTGTCATAGATGCTCTTGATTTTGTTGTGAAAAAAGGTGCTGAGTTTGTCGAAGAGGTCTTGTGAGGGAGGGATGTCTGTGGGCAAGCTGGTGGGTTGGCGAACTCCTTGATGATGTTGAAGAGTTCTTTGCTGTTGTGTGGGGGAGTGGAGATTCTGATTTGAGACAGTAGGTTTCCTCAGTGCATAAAAGTGTACATACTTAGCGCACGGCGTTCAGATGAAAATAATTAATCCATTATCTTTATTGGTAAATTCAGAATAGTAACAAGCAAGAAAGGTCCATGGAAATGTTCTTTTTGTTGCAGCTGCCATGCTGGTAAGGTACTGTATTAATGGTTGTTATTATAGTGCCATATCGACCTTGATGCCACAGTAAATCACTGTGTTAAAAAAAAAGGCAAAAATCCTTGTACTTACCCTCAAAGCATGCCTCTATATATTAGTCCCATTTGGTATTTCAGCCCCACATGGGCTGCCATACTATCGTTGTGCTGCACACCCCTCGCCTGGCCACAGGATATTTCACAAAGATTATTCCGCAGGTAACAGTACAATTACTGCATGCCATGAATTTGAATAACTCATGATCCTTTGATCGATGGAAATGCCTTTCCCGACAAATTTATTTCAGAAAACGAAGCGCTGTTTCCCGAGCTTTGTTTTTTTTAAGGCCACAGGTGGGCCAAGTCCCGGGGCAATGCCACATTATGATGCGGGGGCCCTTGAACCCTGAAGCCCTAGGGACCACCACCTCCCCGAAGCGATAGTCATTAAATGCAGGGGCATATGCCCCCTCCACAGCCCTGAGGACCGCCACCTCCCTGAGGCTTTATTATTTAAAAAAAGACATGGGGGCTCCCAACCCCCCATTTAACTCCAGGGACCGCCACGTCCCAGGGGCTTTATTCATCCAGCAGTGTCCCGGGGTGCCCACCCTGGGACACTGCAGTTTGCTATGGCATAGCGGGAGCACTGCTCCCACCATTTTATAGCAAACTCTGCTTCGCTTTTTGGAAGCGAGTGCAGAACAGATGCTTTTGGGTACAGGGAGCTGCATGTTAGCAGCTCCCTTTGTCCAAAAGCAATGCCGGGACTGTGGGGGCATTGGGGCTGCCCCCGCTGTACCCAACAAGATGCCAAACCACAGGAGATGGCGTCCCTGGGGCCAAAAATGTCCTCTGCCCCTCACTTTTTAAATTTAAATTAAATAATGGCCGAGCCCCGAGGAATGGGGTCCCCGGGGCCAAAAAGGGCCTCTACTTTTTTTTTTTTAAAACAAAAATGGGTCAGAGGGCCTTCGCGGCCCCCTTCACATTTTTTTAAAAAGCAGAGGATGTGGCCATGCCCGGGTGAGGAACTTCAATTTTCGATCACGATCGAATCGACCCGCCATTTTGTGGCCCGCCACCATTTTGTGTTGCCATCACTCAGGCAGCACGGCGAATAAAGTCTATTCTGCTCTTTCTGCAAACCGGTGTCGAAATACGCTTTCTGCCTCTATTTACAAAGCTGGTGTTAGAACGAGCCGAGTACACAAATCCCTGTCTGGTTTCCTAATCCCCGTCTCAACTATCTGTTGGTTCACACTATTCGTTCCTGACCTTATTTTATCGTCTGGCCTTCACTGTCTCCTGCTAGCATTCTCTCGTTTCACAACTGTCCTCCAACACACACAAACATATCTCGCCACCTGCAAATTAGTTATGAGTTTGTTAATAAATTAGATTGAGGGAGGGGTGACAAACATAGTTGGAGGAGAGATCTCTTCGAGTCATCCAACACTTCTGTTTTCAAACCTTTCCTATTGGTTCTGTCTTGTTTTCCAACTTTCCTTATTGGCTCTTTCTTGTATGCTATGGGAGTGCTTTTGGTTAATGTATACAAACATTATATGGTATATAACCCTGTGCGCCACAGAGTGAAGTGGCATTCTCCTGAGAACCTACTTTGTGTACTTCTAGGATAACTGTACTAGCTGCAGCTAAATAAATCCAATCTTCTAACGCCGACAGAGTGTCCCGTGTCTCTGTGCAGCTAAGCAGGTGAACTCCGGAGACTTGGGCGTACCCTGCGCCGCCAGGCCCAAAAGGTTCTGGTTCTTCAACTGGCGCCCAATGTGGGGCGGCTTCAGTGGTACCGGTTCTGCCCGAAGGTCGTGAGGAACCCCGCAAGAAAATTCCGGAGGGTTCGCGAGCCACATTAAGCGACCCCTGTATGTCGAAAGTGGTCCGAAGGTCTTTTGCAGCGTGGTTACTCCTTCCTGACGGCTACTGACGACCGATGCCCTGACTGCCGCCCTGCTTTGGCCCTTCCTTTGATGATGTATGGTAAGGCGAGACGATAGACGGGCCTCTGTTGGTGGGAGAAGACGTCCTTAGTTAAGTATTTTCATGGGTCGCGCCCACAATTTTGGTTCTTTGTTTTTCTTTGGGTACTTAGATTTGTGTATTGCAATAAACAAAGCCGAGGGTAAGTGCATTTTTGCTGCGTAAACTGAGTTTTACTCCCTTTGAAGTTTGTGAACAGTCCGGAGACATATCGAGATGCCTGGTCTGACTAAGTTTGGAAGAATTTGTTGTCTTGGTTGTAATAGGGATTCCCGACTTGAGGACTCTTGTCCGATTCCTTCGGTTGGAACTCCCACATATGAGCTCTATTCAAAACATGGTATCGGCCCCATTTCCTTTAACGAGACATGGACCCGATACACGAAGAAAGATGGTGTTCTAAAATGGCCAGAGAATGGTAGTTTTGATCCTGATGTGCTAGACAATTTGGAAGCAGTTCTATTCAAAAGAAAAGCCCGGCCGGCAATGTTTGACTCTTTCCGCCTTTGGCGCAAGGAAGCCAAACAGAAAGAAATTAAACAAGCAAAACGAGTTAGGAAAGCACAGGGTATGACAATTATACAGGCTGCCCAATAGTTTAAAGATGATGAAATTGACAATGCGACTGAAATTTCAGAAAGACAGCATCGTATGGCGATAGATAAATGCTATCCGGTGTTTCCTGTTTCCTCTTTTGATAATAAGAAAGATATGGAAGAAGATCCCCTAATGTCCCACTTATAAAGGTTGCCTCCGCCCTATGCACAAAGTGCTAATGTACCTCAGCCGTTACAGCCTGTTCAGCCGCCAGTGGTACTTCCGCCTGTTCCGGCTCTTTTGCCTCCTCCAGTATTACCGCCCTTGCCGGTTTTTCCGTTAGCCTCAACTTCTTTGCCCTCATCTCCTGATCTTAGATCTCCTTTGCCTTCTGCTCCTCCTGCAATTACCAGTTCTTCTCCTGTCAGTTCTCCTAATACTCTGTCTCCAATTCTCATGTCTAATTCCCCGTCTGTGCGTAAGCGTCTCACAGACACTGTCACTGGTATTCTATCTCCTTTCTTTGAAGCTTTAAATGTGTCTCCGGCTTTTGCTCGAAGACAATCTCGTAGTCAGTTCCCAGATTTTGAAGAACGAGAGAGGTTGGACTCTCTTGCACGAAAATGGATCAAGAAGGGTACACAATACAGTGTGCTTGATATTATGCCTACCTTTTTGCAATGGAATGCGCCTACGCAAAGATATGTTTTTAATGTAATGTGCGACACTCTCATTAAAGAATGGGAAGATGTGAGTTCGAGTCCGATCCCACAAGATCTGTTAAATGTTCAGACTGATTTTGATAAAGGACTTATTGTGGGTTCTAAGGTTGAGGAAGCTGTAAGGACACTTATTTCTTATAGATCCTTATTGTTCTCTCAGGTTTTCCTTGTTTCTGATCCGTCGGTTAAACTGACGTTGAAAAATTATCCTATGAGAGAGGTTCCTCCAGTATGGAAGGAAGAGGTTCCAGCAGCAGGCAACGTACCACTTATTCCTGCTCATTTACAACGTATATGGGTACATGTCCCTTGGAAGAGATCTGAAGTTTTGGCCCTTAAGCAGACTCTACCGGATCCTCGTAAAAACCCTGCAGGTTATTATAAAGAATTATCACAGACAGTTGATGCTTGCATTATGAACTTAGCAGATATTGATATGCTAATGGGAAATGTAGTCCCACAGACAATATGGGCTAAGATTGGTAGAGAGGATCACGCGCAGGAATTAGGTGCTACTTGGGATGTTATAACTACTACAGATAGAGACCAAGTGGGTGGCGCAAAGCCTGACGCTTTGATCTCGGAACTCCCTGGTAGAATTATTACCTTAATGAAAACTATGATGCCTGCATTGAGAGTTAATTGGGATAAATTAGCAGCATGCAAACAAAAGAAAGATGAAAGTGTCTCTGATTTCTTTACTCGTTTCGAAGAGACATTTATCGATCACAGTGGTCAAGACATGGCTACAGAGGGTGGACAGCGATTATTTGTGGACAAATTTGTATTCTATTTGCTTCCCGAGCTGTCACACAAATTAAAAGATTCTGAAAGTTCATGGGCTGTTTCTTCCTCTGCCCAGATATTGGCTACTGCGCAATATTATGAGAATAGGGAAAAGGAAGAAAAAGAAAAGCAAGAGAAAAAGACGAAAGAATTAAAAAAGAAGGTTCTCTTGCAACAAGCCTATCCGCCACGTTATGCTCAGCCTCAATTTCAACAGCCTCCGCAGTTTCAGAGGTTGAATCAAAAATCTGAGCCATACATACCGCGACCTTTGTTGGGTCCTAATCAATGTGCATATTGTAGAGAGGAAGGACATTTTAGGAATAGTTGTCCGGTTTTATTACAGCGCAATGGAGCATTATCTGCTCCACGAGGTCGTGCTGGCCTCCAGTCAGCAAACAGAGGTAGAGGTCGAGGTGTGTTGACTCAAGAACAGCATGCCCTTCCTTCTCCCAATTCCATGAACTACTTTGATCAGCAAAATGTGAGGTCTACTCAGTATTACAATGAAGACCATTATGTTGAAGGCGAGAATGAGAGTCTTCATGCTAACTAGGACAGCCATGGACAAAGTAAGGGAGTTGTGCCAATCCCAGTAGATCAAAATGGACCTTATGTTAACGTCACTACAATGGGTGTTTCAGAGCCATTTCTTCTAGATACTGGGGCAATGAGAAGTTCTATCATTCATTCTAAACACCCTGGGGCACCTTTGTCTGGCTTAATAAATGTTTCTGTAGGATTTTCTGGCGCCCTGTTCGCAATCCAGTTTCTTGCCCCTTGCCTATTTCAGTTGGTCCTTATGATTTGGAAGCTCCTCTTCTGTTGACGAATGGTTGCGGTGAGAATCTGTTGGGTTTAGACCTATTGAAAAGAATGCATGCTACGATATATTGTTCTCCTTCTGGCGTACATCTTACTTTAGGACAGAAATTGGTCTTCCCAATGTATTTGTCCAAAGATCAGTTTCCACCTGAATTACTTTCTCTTCCAGCAGCGCTTTGGGCCACGGGTCCGAACGATGTGGGTTGTCTTGAGATTCCACCTTATGTTGTCACCCTCAAGCCTGATGTTGAATTACTGCGCATCCCACAGTATAGAATTTCTGATGAAGGTGAGAAAGCGCTTTTGGGAATCATTCATGACTTGATTCAGAAGGGTGTGGTTGAAGAAACAAGAGGTAACACATGCAATAGTCCTATTCTTCCTGTTCTCAAACGCACTGATCCTTCTCAGCCTCCTGTGTACCATTTTGTAATTGATTTGCGAGAGATAAACAAAATTGTGATCCCAAAATTTCCTGTTGTTCCAGATATCACTGCTTTGTTGACAATGATACCTTCCACAGCGACTTGGTTCTCTGTTATCGATCTAAAGAATGCCTTCTTTAGTATTCCCATTGCAGAAGAGAGTAGGGACATTTTTGGCTTCTCTCTTGGAGGCCGAAGCTTCCGGTTTAAGCGCGCACCTCAAGGCTATTGTGAAAGTCCCTCCATTTACAACCAAGCTTTAAAATGTCATCTTGATACCTTTCATTTGCCGTCTGGTGTTGCTCTTATCCAGTATATGGATGACTTGTTAGTCGCCGCTGATTCAAAAGATATCTGCAAAGATGTCACTATTGCACTGTTACACCAAATGTTTAAACTGAATCACAAGGTTTCACCTTCCAAACTACAATATGTTTATCGAGAGGTTACCTACTTGGGTCATCTCCTATCAAAGGAGGGACGACGATTGACACCAGAACGAATACAGGCGATTGCACGAATGTCTATACCATCCCCACAAAGGGAAGTACATGCCTTTCTGGGTATTACTTCTTATTGTAGACAGTGGATCCCTAACTTCTCTCTAATAGCCAAACCTTTGTTGGCACTCACTTTAAAAGATACGCCTCAGCCCCTTCCTTGGACCGATGAGTGCCAAAAGAGTTTCACTGACTTACGTACCACTCTGTGTTCTGCTCCTGTACTAGGCACCCCAGATTACACTAAGCCTTTTACGCTCTATGTTCATGAGAGAGAAGGTTGTGCATTATCAGTTTTAACACAGCAATTTGGAGACAAACAGCGACCAAGTGCCTATTTTTCGGCTACGTTACATCCCGTAGCTAAAGCATTGCCCAGTTGTCTCAAGGCGACAGCAGCAGCAGCAATTTCTATTCGACAGTCTGCTGGAGTGGTGTTGGATAACACTCTCATTGTCATGGTGCCACATGCAGTGGATACCTTACTAAACAGAACGAAAACGCAGCACCTTACGAGTGCTCGTCTAACTGGATACGAGCTGACACTTTTGTCTAGTCACATACACATCAAACGATGTAATACCCTGAATCCAGCTACTCTGTTGCCCCTTCCAGATGAGGAAAGTGTTGAGGAACAGCATGATTGTTTCTTCCGTATTGAGGAAGAGACAAAAGGAAGAATTGACCCGAGAGACACACCGCTAGAGAATCCGGATGGAACTCTATGGGTAGACGGTTCTTGTTTTAAAATGACTAATGGAGATACAGTTTCAGCCTATGCTGTAACTACTTTACATACAGATGTGGAAACTGCACGCATTAGACATAATTCAGCGCAAGCAGCAGAATTTATAGCATTAACAAGAGCTTGTGCATTGTCAAAGGGGAAGAGAGTGAACGTATACACTGACAGCCAATACGCTTTTGGTGTAGCGTTCAACTTTGGGCGTCTCTGGAAGGAAAGGGGTTTTCTCACTTCACATGGCACCAAAATACAACATGGTCAGTTAGTGACTGACCTTCTCGTATCACTTGCCTTACCCACCCAAATAGCAATCGTGAAGTGTAGTGCACACAAAAGGATTACGGATGATGTTGGTTGAGGAAATGAGTTTGCAGACGAAATAGCGAAGAAAACAGCGAAAGATTCAACAAGTCGAATGTATGGGGCAGGTCCTGCGAATTGGGTCAGAGAGAGAGGAATGTATGAGAATACAGTGGAAAGTGTAAAAGCGATTCAGAAAGAGGCTTCAGAGAGGGAGATAAGCAAGTGGAAAGAAAGTACAGGAATGTTAGATGAGATGGGTTGTTGGGTGGAATTATCTGAACATCAACGATGGCTGTTACCAGATGCCTATGTTCTCCCAGTGGTTACTATGGCACATGGTCCAGCCCACTTAAGTGCAAAAGGTATTTGTAGACTTCTGGCTCCAGTGTGGCAGAATGAAAGTATCCCAAAATGTGCAGACAATGTAGTGAAGCACTGTATTGTTTGTTTAATGTACAACCCGGGAAAGGGAACCCCAACTCCAGCGGGTCACTTTGCTCCTCCGACATATCCATTTGAGGTGTTGCAAATCGATTATATTCATATGGAGCGATGCAACAACCTCAAATATGTTCTGGTGGTAGTATGCGCCTTTTCAAGATGGATAGAAGCATATCCTCTAAAGGACAACACAGCCTTATCCACAGCTAAAATCCTTCTAAAAGAATTCTTCCCCAGGTTTGGTTTGCCGCGCATTGTCTGGAGTGACAATGGGAGCGAATTTGTTGGCCAAGTCATGCAAAAAGTTTGTGCAGGTCTTGGTATCAAGCAAAAGTTCCATGCGGCAAATCATCCACAGTCAGCGGGTTTAGTAGAATGTTACAATGGAACCTTGAAATTAAAACTAGGCAAGGTTCAAGCGAGTACAGGACTCAATTGGCCCGATGCTTTGCTGTTAGCTTTGCTATCCACCAGAACTGCAGTACACTCTCGTTTGGGACTTAGCCCTTACGAAGTGGTTTTTGGACGTCCGGCTAACGTATGGGGAGTCCCTCGCCCTAGGAAATACTCAGACTTGCCATATCCAATGTTGATTGACTATCTGCATGATCTTACGACTAAATTGCGTGTTCTCCATCAACAGGTTCAGAGTGCTCTGCCGAAGGCTTCCACAGACCCTGGTCACTCCATCCAACCAGGTGACTGGATTTGAGTAAAAAATTTCCAGAGGACAAGGAATTTGGAATCCAGATGGCGAGAGCCTGGAATGGTGCTACTCACTACGAGAACAGCAGTTAAAGTCGAAGGAAAGAAAAATTGGATTCACGTTGTGCATTGTAAGAAAGTGCCTTTGCCTTTGCCCTACGATCAATGGGTACGCAGGGGTATTGGTGACTGTGAAAGTGAAAAAGTTCCACGATTCATGCCTTTTAGCGATGCACACCTGAATGGGACACTGTCTGAGAAAGAGGACAACGACGTTTTGCAGAAAGCAATTCCATCACATGGTCGCTTGGATACGACTAATCCACAAACATTGTTCCAAGACCAGAGTGTTCCGGGGAAGGAACGATACGATCTGAGACTTAGACCAAAGAACACTTAAGATTTCTCTCTTGTGTAGTATTCTGTCCCGGTTGCAGGGCACGGTAGGAGTCTGAATCACGACCTGAGTAGTGGCAATAGGCCTGCAGGACCTGTAGTGTCATAGGACGGCAGACAATCGTGATTGAGCGATCGAGGAAGATTGCCGTGAGCATCCATTAGAAAGATGGAAACTACACTAGGTAATAGAGAGAGAAAAGATTAAATGAAGAAAGCATCCTGTAAAATAATGTACAGTCGTTTCAGTATAACTTTATGTGTTATTATATCATTGTGTATTGTTTTGGCGTTTATCGGTTGGATTATTTATGCTTTGCAGCCAAAAGTTGTCTCCCCTTCTTCCTCTTTGTCTTCTTCTACTGTCTCTCCACATCTCTTTCATACTCTTCCTCCACATGAACTCATTAGAAGAACTGAATATTATAACAATTCCTTTATCCAGCTATTACATCAGCACCAGTTAGTGGTCAATACAACTGACTGTTGGGTGTGTGGTCTTATGCCACATACCACAGAGAAAGGAATGCCGTATTTAGTTCTCCCGTTCTCTTATGAGGGTTCTGCTTGGGCTTACTTCGTCATTTTCTCCAATGCTTATCAAAGCAAATTCAGACGATCCATTAGTTCACATGTTAGTGAACCGGATTTTAGTCATAGTTCTTTGATTAAGGGAATGGTAGCTATGGCTAAAATCATGGAAAACAGTAAAATCTCCATTGACGAAAGAAAAGCATACACTAACTGGAACGTCACCCAATATATGTCTAGTCTCAGTGACAAAGTTAAGAAAGGAAAGCCTTCACCGATTTGGACTATACCACATCAGGGCAACTTCTGCTTACAGGTAAACGATCGCTCTTCTGACACTATACAAAGGAATAACTGCTCCTACACGTACGTTTATTCCTCTCAGAACTCGCCTCCTCTAGTGCCGTCTCGAGGCACCTATTTCATTTGCTATAATATAGCTTATACTTGGTTACCAACGGGTTTCTCCGGTACTTGTTGTATAGCTTTTCTTCTTCCCCCTACCTACACCGCTTCCGCAAATCATCATCGAAACAGATACGGCAGAGGAATTATTGATTCAAAGGACACAGCAGGTCAAGAGGGAGGAGATTTCCTTAAAGGATTTCTTCCCTTCTGGGGTCCAATGGCTAACAGCAGAAATATAAGGCAACTGGTCCGTGTCGTAGAGACTACAATAGACATCACTGTAGGAGCCTTAAGTAACATCACGGCAGAACTACAGGCGGACCGTCTTATGACATTACAAAATCGAGTTGCCTTAGACTTTGTTCTTGCCGATCGTGGTGGAGTATGCAAATTGATCGGGTCAAGTTGCTGTTTTTTCATACCTAATGACGCTCCGACAGTATACCAGGCTATCTCCAAGTTGCACATAATCTCTGAATCTATTCATCAGGACGAAGGAGATTGGTCTTTAACGGAGTGGTTTTGGGGACTACTGTCTAAATGGGGTTGGAAAGCATTGACGTTTCTTGGTATAATTCTAACCATTATTTTCTCCTGTTGCCTTTGTATGCACTGTGGTCCCGCTATCTGTGATCTTTGTGCTACTATGTGCATTTCAAAACCCAAACCACAAGTAACAGAAAACATAAGAATGATGTTACAGCAACAACTTGATGACCTCATGACTATCGACATTGACTCAGATTAGCATGAGTCTGTCTTGCCTGAGTTCTGGCAAAAGGAGGGTCTGAGGAACTTCGATTTTCGATCACGATCGAATCGACCCGCCATTTTGTGGCCCGCCGCCATTTTGTGTTGCCATCACTCAGGCAGCACGGCGAATAAAGTCTATTCTGCTCTTTCTGCAAACCGGTGTCGAAATACGCTTTCTGCCTCTATTTACAAAGCTGGTGTTAGAACTAGCCGAGTACACAAATCCCTGTCTGGTTTCCTAATCCCCGTCTCAACTATCTGTTGGTTCACACTATTCTTTCCTGACCTTATCTTATCGTCTGGCCTTCACTGTCTCCTGCTAGCATTCTCTCGTTTCACAACTGTCCTCCAACACACAAAAACGTATCTCGCCACCTGCAAATTAGTTATGAGTCTGTTAATAAATTAGATTGAGGGAGGGGTGACAAACATAGTTGGAGGAGAGATCTCTTCCAGTCATCCGACACTTCTGTTTTCAAACCTTTCCTATTGGTTCTGTCTTGTTTTCCAACTTTCCTTATTGGCTCCTTCTTTTATGCTATGGGAGTGCTTTTGGTTAATGTATACGAACATTATATGGTATATAACCCTGTGCGCCACAGAGTGAAGTGGCAGTCTCCTGAGAGCCTACTTTGTGTACTTCTAGGATAACTGTACTAGCTGCAGCTAAATAAATCCAATCTTCTAACGCCGACAGAGTGTCCCGTGTCTCTGTGCAGCTAAGCAGGTGAACTCCGGAGACTTGGGCGTACCCTGCGCCGCCAGTCCCAAAAGGTTCTGGTTCTTCACGGAGCAAGATGGGCCTCAGAAGTGGACCTGTGCAGCACCTCCCTCCCAAAAATGTTATAAAATAAAGGGCAGGCCCTGGGGGATGGGGTTCCCAGGGCCAAAACTGGCCCATGGAGGGGGTGATGTGGCCCCTTCCTTAAAAAAACTAAAGATATATCAAATGGCCATGCCCCGGGGGATGGGCCCCCGGGGAATAAATCGGTCTCAGGAAGGGGGCCGTGCAACCCCCTTACCATTTTTTTTTTACATGGGTCAGGCCCTGGGGGATGGCGTCCTAGGGCCCAAAAAGTATCCCCCGTCCTAACATAGGAGAAAAAAACAGAAGCCGGCAACTGCCTGGTGGCCCCGCCCCCTCTCTGCACTACTCTACAAACCTGCTTCCTGGCACGCTCTGGGTTGGGGGATGGAGTCCCCTTCAATGCTGAGGGTCCTTAGGCAGACTTCCCAGGATATTGCGGCAAAGATTTGCAAATTTAGTGGCATAAAACTGGAAATTTAGGGGCACCAAAAACATGTACGGGCCTTTATTTTACTCGTAATCATTTCGTTTTCAGCCCTAAATCAATGGAACCTGTTTTAGCAGAGCAATCCACTTTGAAACAGGTATGTTTAAAGTTTCTGCAGCTCTACAAGAGCACAGCTCTAATCTACTAACCTCGTGGGAGGGGGCCATATTTCACACTGGGATGTTCTAGCACCCATGTATGCACCCCTGCCGGGGCACCATATTCTCCACTTCCTGGTTTCACTCACACAGCTCCCTTCACTCTCTGGTTTAAGTCACGCACCCCTTTCTCTCTCTGGTTTCAGTTGTGCAGCTCCGTTCACTCTCTGGTTTCAGTCACACAGCTCACCCTTCACTCCCTGAGTGCAGTCACACAGCCCCAATTCGCTCCCTGGATGCAGTCACACAGCCACTCTTTGCTCCCTGGGTGCAGAGATACAGCCTCCTCTTTTGTTGCATGCACTTGCTCCCTTTTATAGGTAGTGCTGACAGGAAAGGCATCTTGCAATAATCATCCTTCAGGACCAGGTTCCCCAGTTCCAAATTTGGCAGCTTTGACCATGGTGTCACATCCTGCCCTCACTTCAACTATAGCCCAATTGTGCCACGCTGTGAACACCTGGATGTGGCTCAATTTAAATTACACACTAGACAAGAGCAATATGCGGCCTACAAAAAAAAGGACCAAGAGTAATATCTTATTTGTAGCGTGTCCTTGTATATACAGTGCCGTGGTCTGTGCTACTGGTCTGCAGCCTGTCCTCATATGTGCATCACCATGAACAGTGCTGTTTGTTTGCAGCCTGTTCGCATTTGTGCTGTGCCACAGGCTGTACAATTGGTCTGTAGCCTGTCCTCATATGTGCAGTGCAATAGAGTGAGCTATCGGTCTGCAGCCTGCCCTCGTATGCACAGTGTAATTTTCTTTATAATTGGTCTGCAGCCTGTCCAGTGCCACGAAGTGCACTGTTTGTCTGCCGCCTGTCCACATATGTGCTGTGCCACAGGCTGTACTATTGGTCTGCCACCTGTCCTCTTGTGTGCAGTGCCATAAAGTGTGCTATTTGCCTACTTCCTGTCATGTTCCGTGAGGTGACTGGGGCTGTGCTGTTGGTCTGCAGCCTGCCCTTGTTTTTGCAGTGCCATGGAGTGGGCTATCGGTTTCCAGCCTGCCCTTGTATGCGCAGTGCCATTTTGTTTACTACTGGTCTGCAGCCTGTATGTGCAGTGCCATAAAGTGTGATATTTGCCTGCTGCCTGTCCTCTTCCATGCCGTGCCTGAGGCTGAGCTGTTGGTCTACTGCTTGTACTCGTGCATGCAGTGCCATGGAGTCACACTGTTGTGTTAGCCATGTCCTGTCCACCTCTTACAGAACATCAAGGTTCCTTGATTTTCCAGCTGTGTCTGAGGCACATTTGCAGAGTGGTGTAAAAAGGGTGTGTGGCCTTTGATCACCTCTCAGCAATCCAGCTGTGTGGGGC
This sequence comes from Triturus cristatus, assembly GCF_964204655.1. Classification (NCBI taxonomy): domain Eukaryota; kingdom Metazoa; phylum Chordata; class Amphibia; order Caudata; family Salamandridae; genus Triturus; species Triturus cristatus. Next base: position 553,395,695 of record NC_140591.1, on the reverse strand, counting down.
TTACTGGAGGTAACAGGAGGGCTAGTTGGCCGCCATGGACCATCAAGAGGCAAGTGGACATCATCCCCCAACCAAGAGTGCACCAGGAGTGCACCAGGAGGCGTGTTTGCAGAGTAGTGGAGAAAGGGGGCATTGACGGTGACCATCTCTCAGCAATCCCACTGTGTGGGGCTAACTGGGGGTAAGAGGTAGCCTAGTTTGCCCCTACATACCCAAAGCAGTGAAGGGGACTTCATCCCCCAACCAAGAGTGTGCCAGGAGGTGCATTTGCAGAGTGATAACGAAAGAGGGTGTGGACTGGTATCAGAACTCAGCAATCCTGCTGTATGGGACTTACTGGAGGTAATAGGAGGGGAGTTTGGCCCCCAAGGATGTCCTTGGGGTCAACCACCTCTCCTGGTACCTCCAGTAAGTCCCACACAGTGGGATTGCTTAGAGATTTTCGGAGGCCACACCCCCCTTTCTGCACTATTGAGCAAACATGCCTCGTGGTGCACTTCTGGTTGGGGGATGAAGTGCACTTTAGTCCTGAGGGACCTTGGGGGCCAAAAAGCCCTCCTGCTACCTCCTCTAAGTCCTACACAGCGGGATTCCTGAGCACCGGTTTCAGTGACTGTGAATGTTTTTAAAACGTTTATGAGTGTTAAATATATATACCAAGGTGTATATGTATCAGTGGGGTTATGAGTGACTGTATGGATGACTCAGTGTGTGCATGACTGACTGCATAAGTGAGTGATTGGGTGTCTCAGTGAATGTATGGGTGAGTGACTGTTTGTATAAATGTAGGTCTCTGAGCACTACCCATACACTAATCTAATCACTAAACCACTATGTGTGCACCCATCTAATTACCCAGGCACTACTCATGAACTCATGCATTTTCTCAAGCACTATGTATGCACACATCCAATCACCCAAGCACTACACATGCATTAATCCAATCACCCAGACACTAGCCTTGCACTCATCCAATCACTGAAGCACTACTCTTTAATTCAAGCATTCACTCAGGCATTAACCATGAATGCATGCATTCTCTCAGGCACTATGATTGCACTCATCCAATCACCCAGGCATTATGCATGCACTCATCTAATCACTCACGCACTACCCATGTAATCATAAAATCACTTTTCTACACCTCTCTTACCTCTTTCTGTACCTCTCTTGCTTCTTCTGTACCCCTCTTGCCTCTGTTATCACCTTTCTTCCTCTTTCTGTACCTCTCTTGCTTCTTTCTGTTCCTCTCTTTCTTCATTCTGCACTTCTCTTGCCTATTTCTGAACCTCTCTTGCCTCTTTCTGTACATGTCTTCCTCTTTCTGCACCTCTCTTGCTTCTTTCTGTACCTCTCTTACTTCTTTCTTCACCTCTCTTGCCTCTTTCGTCACTTCTCTTGCTTCTTTCTGCACTTCTCTTTCCGCATTCTGCACTTCTCTTTCCTCTTTCTGAACCTCTCTTGCCTCTTTCTGTACATGTCTTTCTCTTTCTGCACCTCTCTTGCTTCTTTCTGTACCTTTCTTACTTCTTTCTGCACTTTTCATGCCTCTTTATGTACTGTTCCCACTTTTTTCTGCACCTTTATTCCTCTTTCTGTACTTCCCTTGCCTCTTTCTGTACCTTTCTTCCTCTTTTGGTACCTCTCTTGCTTCTTTCTGCACTTCTCTTCCCCTTTCTGCACTTCTCTTGCCTCTTTCTGTACCTCTCTTGCTTCACCTCTCTTGCTTCATTCTGCACCTCTCTTGCTTCTTTCTGCTCCTCTCTTGCTTCTTTCTGTACCTCTCTTACCTCTTTATGTATCTCTCTATCCATTAAATTGGGCATTCTCTCAGGCACAGTACTTGCACTCATCCAATCACCCAGGCACTATGCTTGCACTCATCCAATAACACAGACACTACCCATGCACTCATCCAATCATTCAGACACTATCTGGCACTCATTCATTCTCTCAGGTACTGCCCATGCATTCATCCAATCACTTATGCACTAGCCATGCACTCATAAAATCACCCAGGCACTGCCCATGCACTCATCCAATCACTCAGGCACTACCCTTGCATTCAACCGTTCACTAAGGTACTACCCATGTACTCTGCATTTCTGCACCTCTCTAACCATGAACTTATGCATTCTCTCAGGCACTATGCTTGCACTCATTCAATCACACAGACAATACCCACGCACTCATTCAGTAATTCAGGCACTATCCTTGTACTCATCCGTTAATTCAGGAGCTAACCATGCATTCATCCAATCACTCATGCACTACTCATGTACTCATTCAATCACCCAGACACTACTTTTGCACTTTATGTATCTACTGAGGCATAACCCATGCACTCATCCAATAATTCAAACAATCCTTGCACTCATCCATTCAGACAATACATATACACTCATGCACTACTCATGTACTCATTCAATCACCCAGACACTACGTTTGCACTCATGTATCTACTGAGGCACTACCCATGCACTCTTCCAAACAACCAGACACTGCAAATGCACTCATGCTTTCACACACGCACAAGTCATGCACTCATCCAATCACACAGGCTCTACTATTATACTCAACCATTCACACAGGTACTACCCATGCATTCATCCAATCAACCAGGCACTAGTATTGCACTCATCCATTCACCCAGGCACTACCCATGCATTCATCCAATCACCCAGACACTACCCATGCACTCATCCAATGAGCCAGGCACTACAGTTGCACTCATTCATTCAACCAGGCACTACCCATGCACTCATTCAATCAACCATGCACTACCTCTGCACTAATGCATTCACTGAGGCACCACCCATGCACTCATCCAATCAAGAGAGAGGATGTGGTCCATCGGCTTAAACTGCCGACTTTGGTGCTGGAAACCAGAGTTCGAGCCTCGAGGTCGCGTCCACATCCTGTGATTCTGGGCAACTCACTTAATCTCACTGCGCCTGAATGTGTAATGTAAATGCGGTGCTCATGTAAAGCGCTCCAATACCTTCGGATCGAGTTTGCGCTATTGGTTTCAGGGATGTTATAGTTAGCAATTAGCATTTAAAAAGACTTAGAAATGTACCGAAAAAACACAGGTTTCAGGGACGTTATAGTTAGAAATTGGGTCAAGACTGATTTGCATATAGGTGTGTCTGAACTGGGGTGGCAAAGTAAGCTAAAGAATGATGATGGATTCAACCCAGATCTGTGACTGGGGGTGAGTGTTTGAAAAGTTTCAGCACTACGTCCATCATCTACTTGTGATCACTGATGACATCGCAATTTTTCCCTCTCTTGTGCCTCTGATACTCATATAGTCAGTAAATAACTTTGTTCCCTACATTTTCTCCTCTTCTAGTACTAGTTTTTATTGGTGACTTTTTTTTAACCCTTTATTAGTTTTTTGATTAGAAGCCCAATCTGGCAGTGTCTGTGGGTGGAGTCACGACCCCATTGTTGCTCCTAGCGTGGCCCCCTGGGGAACTCCACAATGGAGTCATAACTCTTTACAGGAGTCCGTTTGAGCATTAGTACTTTTTTTAAACTACATATTAGACGTACTCAGAGCAGTGAATTAGAAAATCTAATTTTTGAACTTTGTAGTATCACTAAAGGAGTATAGCTCCAAAAATCATACCAAAACCTATTTAGAACACATCCCCGCTACTGGTTTGCGTCGGTTTTCATAGAAACCTGTTTTCAAATGTTCTACTGAAACAGTAAGCCAAAGGTTCATACAGTTTTCAATCACAGCATACCAGCTTCCTATTTCTGCTTATGGCTGACCTTTTTCCCAGCTCTTTCTGCTAATTTTTAAATTTGGTTCTGCCTCTTTCTGCTCATTTTTCACCTTTATCTTGCCTCTGCCAGCTCATTGCTGACCTTTAGTCTGCTTCTCTCTGTTCATTTCTGACATTTATTCTTCCTCTTTCTACCTCTTTCTGCCCTTTATTTTGTCTCTTTCTCTTCTTCCCACAAGACTGCAGGGGAAGCCTCAAGGCCCCCATGGTCTCAGCCAACTCCCATCTCCTGCGGGACCCAGAATCGCTCCGTCAAGCTGGAAACTGTGTGAAATAGTGGCTCCCTGCTTTGCGGGAGCAAAGATTTAATCTGTTTCCCAGCTGTGTGGCCCCCCTACATTAATTTTATATGTCTTGCCCTGGGGAGGTGGTGGTCACGGGGGCTGTGCGTGAGGCCGCGTGGGCCCCGTTGCATTAATTAAATTTGATTTGCGCCAGGCGGTGGAGGTCACCAGGGCACTATAAGTGGGGGCCCATGCACCCCCTCCTTTATATAATTGTTCATGCCCCCGGGACCTGGGCCACCCAGGGGCTAAATATTCTTGTTTTTCAGCAGGATCTCCAGATCCTGTGTGTTTCCTGCCAAAAATGTAAAATATGTTTTTTTCCCTGCGGGACCCCAAGAGGCCTAGGGGATCAGGGTTTTCCTACCCTGCCCCCTTATCTTGTTTTAGGCTCTTTTGTGGGACTCAGTTGAAGCAGACTCAGCATTTTGCCAACACTTCCTGGTTGAAGCGTTGGTAGCCAATAACATTTCAGCACAGGGACTGTCAGATCCTCTGAGGATATACATCTCTGTATATAGAAATGTGTGTTTCCCTTAAGATTTCCACGACTACTGATTGTTTTTTTGCAAATTTACAAAAATGTTGCTTTCTGGACCAACAACCACCATTCTGCCAAATTTGCTATGGTACAGTTCAGAGGGTCGGACTGTAGATGTGTCTAAAATCACTAAAGAAATTAACATCGGGAAAACGCATTTAGGGACCCCCCTTTTTCTCATTCCCTGCTTGACAAGTCACTACGAAACTTCCAAGACAGGAGTTGAAGTGAGCGTTGTATTCATTTTGAACATTTTACAAGGTTTCGTCAAAACGATGCCACAGTTGTTGGCAACACATAAAACGCTTTTCCTACTGAAACTAGGTCCTAACTGTAACTACCTACTAGTGACCTCCAATAGGTAATAGTTCATCACATCTTTCAAAGCCCCAGAGGACTGCCCCATAAAGTGCACCTCCCAATGCTTTAAGATTGTAAATTTGGAGGGCTGGAGCAATAAGTTTGCTGGATGAAGTTCGGTGTTCTTTAAGGAGTGCCCAACGGTTTGTCTAAGTTTGAGAGACATCTTGGTAATATGAGATTTCCAGGACATCCTATCCATCATCGTGATACCCAGATACTGAAACGTATTGACCCTCTCTAGGGAAACCCCTCCCAGGGTTGCCCTCACACTATATGCTTTATGGGGCTTGATTTCCACATAATTGGTTTGTAGTGTATTTATCTCATGGCATAAACAACTTAAAACTGGTTCAATAGCAACTGCAGACCACCTAGGGTTTTTGACACCAAAAGGTTGTCATCAGTGGTCGAGTGTCAACACTTTCTCCTTATCTAGCGACAAAGTATCTACAGGTTTAGATGCAATACACTGGACAACATCATTCAGATAGAGAGAAAAATGGGTTGTAGCCAGAACACATCATTGCCAAACACCCTTGGATACACTGAATGGTCGAGTAACCTGGCGTTGATCCCCCCACTTAATTCAGGCACTGTTATCCATACGCACATCATGCAACACACACCAAAGAATTGCTCTGGGAACTAAGTTAAATGCTAATTTCAGATCAATGAAAGTGACTTAAAGATTCACTTTCGCAATGACCAACACTGTCCAGTATAACAGAAGGAAGTGAAAAACATGACTAATGGTGACAATATACACTCATCTGCTCCTCTACCCAGTCTTGGATCTTCAGCAACATTTCTTCAATGATTCTTCCATGACGATTGGGGTATGTTCTGAACGAGACCATGATCCTTTTTCAATTGTCCTTCGCAAATGAACTTACCATCCCCATAACTCCCTTTGTCCCAACCTTTAACGGCAGAGGTTTATCCTCCTGTATCGATTTCATCCTAGTAGGGAATATTTCCCCTAACATGATCACTGATGTCATCACTCATGATTGCGCATTCAGTTATCACTTCCCACTGATCGTTACAATGCAAACTACTGCCCCAAAAAAAATGCTGAAACATTACTTCACGCATATCTTATCTCCATGCCCCGCTCAAATGGCTACGCATTGAAATGGTCTAAAATTAATCCCATTGCCATTTTAGAAACTATAATTAATGCGGCCCACCCAGCCTTTGAAGTCTGCTTAACGGAGACGTCTACTCCTGCAGAGATTGTGGCTAACTATGAAAAAATAACACTAGAGGTTAAGAATGCCTTGACAGTCCACCCTCGGGCGCAAAAAACACCACAGGACAAACCTAAGTTCAGGTGGTTCAACTCAGTATGTTCCAGAGCCCACAAAGACCTCAAGATTGCCCTCAAAAAACTTCCAAGAAATATTCTTGAAATTTCAACAGCCAGGCAAAAATATAATAAGGCAGTAACATCCAGGAAAAGGGAACTTAAAGAAGTACACTGGACTGCATTACATAATAGCTGTCAGAACAAAGACTCGGTAACCTTTTGGGAGATCGTAAACTCTTCCTTTTTGACTGGACCGAAAGTTGGTGGTACAGTCGAAACTACCATCTCTGAACAAGAGTAGGTCACCCATTTCTCAAAAAAAATTTCAAACCCGGCTGGGCAACTTACACATACTCACTCCTTACCAACGGCCAGAACCAACTCTTTAAACATGAACTTTGAGCTCGCAGAGGTAGAGCTGGCCCTGAACGCTAGTAGGTCAGGAAAGGCCCCGGGACCTGACGCGGTCCCTATGGACCTATATAAATCAAATATCGACCTCTGGGCTCCCCTGCTACTAAATGTTCTAGAGGCGCTGGGATACGTAGGTTTACCAACTTCTTGGTCAGACTCGATCCTAGTCCCTATATTTAAAAAGGGAAATAGGAACAGTCCTGCGTGCTACAGACCTATTTCCTTACTGGATTCTTTTGGAAAAGTAGCAGGCAGAATCCTTCTAGCACGCCTACAAAACTGGGCTGAGACAAATAACATCCTATCTGACCTCCAGTTCGGGTTCAGGGAAGGCAGAGGCACCATTGAACAGGTCCTCAACCTTACCCTTTTGAGAGGAAAGTATGTTCATGCAAAGGGTGGCAGTCTTTACATGGTATACGTCGACCTGTCCGCAGCTTTTGACTGTGTGGACCACACTAAGCTCTGGACTGTAATGACCCAACTGTGCATTGATACCAATCTGGTCAATTACATCAGAGAAATCTACTCGAATACCACTATTAGAGTAAGATATGGCACCGGGGGACAGTTAACATCATCTTTTGGAATTGAGCGGGGGGTAAGGCAAGGCTGTGTCCTGGCTCCCTTTCTTTTCAACATTTACACCAATGGTCTAGAAGTAGCCCTGTTAAAAGGTAGCCAGGACCAACCACACATTAAACAACGCCCAATCCCCACCCTCCTATATGCGGACGACGCAGTCATACTCGCCCGCACCCCCCTTGAGTTACAACGGGCTCTGGTTAGATACACAAATTTTATGAAACACCTGGACCTAAACATCAACGCCAAAAAGACCTTTTTGATGGCATCAGGGAAACACTCACGCAAAAAGAAAAACATCTATCTAAACGACACCAACATAGAGTATACCACCACTTATCCCTACTTAGGAGTCGTGATAGATAATAAAACCACCTGGAAAAGTGCCATAGAGAACAGAAATTCACAATTCTTAAAAGCAACAACAGACCTGAGAGTGTTCGCCCGGAGGTTGGACAAAAGAGCATCTAAGGAAATGTTAGACATATATAACTCAAAATGCCTCAGCACGGCGACCTACGGGGCTGGGATTTGGGGAAATGCACGAGTCACTTTACTTCAAAAGACAGAGAACTCCTTTTTGAAATTCTTGCTGGGAGTTCCGCCGTCTACTTCAACTTTTAATATTCACAGCGAATTGGGTCTTCCACATATCACAGATGTGATACGCATGCAGCCTATCCTTCTATGGCATCGCATCTGGTCCACACCAGAACTAAAATTCACTCAGGAACTCATCAATGACTGCTTGAAACTGGAGCACGGATCACTAATTACTTGGCTTGCTTTTGTTAAAAACTTTCTAACGGATTTAGGACTTGAGCACCTTTTTTTAAACCCCCAAAATATTACCTCAATCCCCAGAAAAAAACTGCGTGACATGTGCTTAAGCCATCTAACTGATCTGCGCTTGGCTATCGAACTAAACAAAAACTCTGTACAATTGTCCTTTTCCATACAAACAACTGACCAAATAGAGCCTTACCTGAATTCCATTTTAAGTAACTATGAGAAATTCCTACTCACCAGATTACGACTGAACATATTCCATCGTTTAATTACTTTCCCTGTGATAAACGATTGGAGTACCCAATTGACGCTGTGCCCTTGTGACGACCTTTCTCCCCAAACAACTTAGGATGTAATTATGTTCTGTAAATTCTATGTAGAGCCTAGAAATTTATACCTGATCCCCTTTCTGAAACTTCTGGGCTTAACTCAATGTCGGCCAGCTTTTATGGCCCTCCAAATGCTAGAAACAGAATCATTGGCAAAAAATATGGCAATGTTCTTAAAATTCTGTGTGCGACACAGAACAAATCGGCGATTAGCCTCCCCTCCCTGTTTTTTTTTTTTTTTTTTAAACATCAAACTGACAGATGGTCTTTACAAGTTACTCAAACATACATCCTAAAATCGCTAGTGGGGGGTTTGTTTGTTTCTTTCCTGTCCTGTATCGTATAAACATTTTGATTGTATTTTACTATTTTTAATGACTGTCAAAACAATCCTTTTTACCGCTTCCTTTTGCACTTTTGCACTTACTGCCATTTACTGCCATTTAGTTAGGCCAAATTAACTTATCCTGCTACAATGATATGTGTTAATGTATCTGATATGCAAATGCTTTTATGGTATGTAATTGCCTTACCGAATAAAGTTTTTCAAATCACAAATCACAATGATTCTTCCATGATGACTGATCAACAACACCGTACATGATGAATCCACTGACTAGCCTCATTCCTCAGTGAGTCTTCATTTTCCAAACAAGGATTCACTAAACTCCTTGGCACATTGACCATGAAAACTTTACTTTTGGCTGAATCCTCCCTATTCTCATGTGGCAAACAATAACAATTTGTCTGAAGCTTTGTTCATACACAGCTAGAAACACCAGACCCCTTTTGAATGTGGCAACCAACATTACCAAACTTGGCCCCTTCTGAACCAGATGTGATCCTCCTATTGCCTCGAAGGACTGAGCTACTATTGCCTTCTGTCATGCATGTCTTCCTTGGGGTCAGGTTGAGTTTTGTTGTTGAGGCCGTATGATTAACCTGTGCACAGCCATCGGACATGTAAGGAATGCAGCTAGAAAGGTTGCTATGCCCAGAACCAGCCCATGAACGGGGGCCCTCCCTACTCTCAAAGAGCTGGCTGACTAAAGCCATCAAATCATGCAACTTAGACTTAAAAATATCTATGTCGGTTCTGAGCTCAACAGAGAGCTCACAAACTGCGGTTTGTTTAGGAGTAGAATTTGGAGCTTCTGCAGGTGGTTCCCCAGCACACTTGACCTTCCTACAAAGTGTAACATTTACAACAAAGAGCATCTGGGATAGAGGGTTCATTACACTTTAAGTCACCACCGTCATCTACATTTGTTTCAGATAAAGTACTGTGGGGCACCACCTGCCTCTTACTATATTCCTCAAACATTTTAGGAAGGTTTTTTCTGTTTACTGACACCAGCCCTAGATGGAGCAATAACATCAGGGACTAGGGTCACCTCACACTCTGCAACTATACTGCCTATTCTGTCCAATTACACATTTGCCCACAGGAAGCTTTAATGATATTTTGACCTTCTTTTACCACACCCATCCAATGCTTTTCTCTTCCCCATACGCATGCAACAGTAAAACTAATGACTACAGTGTAAAGAAGAGGCAGGAAGCCAATTGTGCCCAGGTAATGCCCTACGAGGCAACAAAACTCACTAGGACCAGCAACAATAAGCCCATGCACTGGTACACTTAGGAAGCTGCAAAAGAAGCACCAGTCTATTAAACAATAATGTACCTTCCAAGCTCTCTGATATTGCACATCAGACGGGTGGTCCAGCCTAGCCTCCTCCTGGCTTCGGCCGGCAGAGAAAAAGGGGACATCCCAATTTAAATAAACTGCTGAACGAAATCACACCAAATTTGGCAGAAAAATAGTTATTCATCCAGGGAAGGGCCTTTTTGTTTTTTGGTGTAAATCCATTCAGAGGTTCTGGAGTTATTAAAAGAAATGTTCAATTGTACATAAGGGTATGTGGGGGATGCGTGACCCCTCCTGATCTCGTTCTGAGATCTGATTGCCTGCCAACACTTCTAACCAGGAAGTGTTGGAAGCCATCTTGGGACTCAGCTTGATCCAAATCCCAAAGAAAACAAATAAAGAAAGGGGGCAAAGTAGAAATACCCTGACCCCCTGTAGGCTTCTTGGGGGGTTCCACGGGGATCCAGCAGGTCCAAAAGAGCATTTTCTTGGTTTTCATTTTGGCGGCAGCCACACTGGATCTGCGGCTTCCGGCAAAAATATAAAAAATTACAAAATCAACAAGTTCTCTGACGCTTCTTTATTAACGGCCCCTTGATGGGCCAGGCACCCCATTCTGGTGCTTATAAAATGCCCTGGGGACCACCACCTCCCTGGGTCTTATGCTCTGTTAAAGGGTTGGCCTCTCAGATCCCCTGGGCCCTCCTCCTACTCAGGGTTGTTCATTTTTGTATGGAGGACATCTGGAATCCGAGGGCCACCTCTTTTCTGGGGCCATTTTTTTTACGAGAGGCCAAGCAGCTCCCCGACCCAGCCTGTTCTTAACCCTGGGCCCACCACCTCCCTGGGCAGAGCCTACAAACAACAAAGGAGAGGGCCCCACAGCCCTCCTCCTGGAGCCATAGTTGGCCCTGCAGACTGCCACCCCCCAGTGCTGGCTCCTGCCACGTCCAGGGTGGCCGACCCCAGTACATAGCTGTTTGTTGTGGCTTGGCAGGAGCTTTACTGCTCTCTCTAAGTCACAGCAAATGCTCTGCTTCCAGCAAGCGTGAGCAGAGAAAATGCTCTCGCTTGCTGGAAGCGGAGAAGAATTGCTTTCAAGCACAGAGAGCTGCATGTTTAGCAGCTCCCTATGTCTGAAAGCAATTCCAGCTCCTGCAGAAGGTGGGGAGCCAGTAGGGACTGCCATGGCATTTAGACTCCCCCCATGATCCTAGTGGAGACACCCAGCAGACATGGTTGGCCCCCGCACAAACCCCCTCCTCCATCTGAAAAATCCCCGGGATGGGGTCCCTAGGCCCGAAATTGGCCAAGTGAGGGGAGCCGTGCATCCCCGCACCGCGATAGAAAATATATCAAATTTAATGCCAGGCCTAGAGGGGCGAAGTCCCCAGTGCCGCAATCAGCCTGGAGAGGGAGGCCACGCCACCTACCTCCCCATTGGAAAATAAAAATTGCTGGGCTCCAGGGGATGGGGACCTTGGGGCTGAAGTTGACCCCTCTACCCTAATAAATTAAAACACATTTAAAAAGTCTGGCCTGGAGAAAGTTACTGGAGGCCCCACCCCCTTTCTCAACTACTCTGCAAAGGGGCCTGCTGGCACACAACATGTTGGGGGATGAAGTCCACTTGGCTGGTGAGGGTCCATGGGGCCAACAGCCTCACCTATTACCCCAGTAAATCCCACACAGTAGAATTGCAGAGAGGTTGTCAGAGGCCTCGCCCCCTTTCTTCAACACTCTGCAAACATGACACATGGTGCAAAACTGGTGCGGGTATGAAGTTCCCTTGGATGCTGAGGGTCCTTGGAGGTCAACAACCCCTCCTGTTACCTCCACTTAGTCCCACACAACATGATTGCTGAGAGCTCTGGAAGGCCCTGCCCCTTTTTCCCACAACTCAGCAAACGTGCCTCCTGGTGCACTACTGGTTGGGGATGAACTAACCTTGAATGCTGATGGTCCCATGGGGTCAAGCACTGCTCCTTTTACCTCCAGTAAGTCCCACATAGCAGGATTGCTGAGAAATGGTTAGAGGCCCTGCTCCCTTTTCCACCACTCCGCAATTGCACCTCCTTGTGCACTACTGGTTGGGGGATGAAGTCCCCTTGGATGCTGAGGGTCCTTGGGGGCCAAGAAGCCTTCCTGTTACCGTCGCTGAGTTTCACACAGTGGAATTTCTGAGAGCAGGTCAGAGGCCTGCCTCCTTTCTCCACCACTTTGCAAATGCATCTAGTAGTTACAATAACCATTGAAATTCACTTGAAAAACTAAAGGTTACAGGGATTTTATAGTTAGTAAATAGAATTTAAAAAGCATTAGAAATTCACTTATAAAAAGGTTACAGGGACATTATTGTTAGGCTCAGATTTCACTCATACAAAATCATAGAAATTCAGCAGTTATAGTTACCAGAGCCAACTATAACTTACGCCCCGCAATGCACTGCGTATGATCCCACATATTACATCACTGATTACATGGTCAGTCACATCACTCATGACATTTCAATTGACATATATATATATATAATTCCGACATGCTGTGATTGCACCTGTGTAGTTATGATTACATCAGTGTTTTCATTGAAAATAACTTTGGTGCTTCATTTATTTTGGAAGTGGCAAGTTTATTGCGAATCTGCCATGCCGGCCCAAAACAAAGGAGCCAAAAGAGTGATATTTAGCCTTTCAATGACCATAGTAATCATTGCTCTGCAATAAAGAAATCACAGCCAAATAAAATTTACCAAAAAACTGGCATGAAGGCAGAACTTTACTCAAGGAGATGACTTTCCTTGGCTTATGTAAATCTGTTGAGCAATTTTAGAGAAATTAATGTTTATTAACATATTTAGTGGGCTTGAAACGAATAACATTTCAAATATATGTGTATTGGTAAATTGTGTGCCTCCTTGCAAACCCATATTGGAGACATCATTGAAAACTAAATTTAAAGAAAAATATACAAACTTGATTGGTCTGCAAACCAAAAGTTGGGTGTGTGGATCACTTCAGGAAAATCTTTTTGGCAACCATTACAAGAAACCAGAACTTGATCACTCCCCCTGGATAAAAAAAATGAAAGAGCACATAAGGGAAAAGGGTGAGTACACCCTGACCCCACCAGGCCCATGTGGGTGGCCCCAAAGGGAACCCCAGTGAACAAATATTTCTTGAAAATGGAAGTTGTGTTGCAAGATTTACAGACACTGTGCCTGGGTATGCAGCCCCTAGCATGGCCCTGTAATCTGTGAATCATGGCTGGTGAGCAGGAGTCCAGTGCATGTTTCATGGGAATAGCACTGTAAATCCCCTGTGAATTCCCAAAAGCTTCATGTGTCTATGTCGGTCCTTTCTCTGGTTCGGTGAATACGAAACCAGGTCTGCCTACCCCATAGAAGGTTCACCACAGGCCATGAATCTTGCCACAGGTTCAAGATCCATTTCAACAAAACTTGTTATGGGTTTACAAACACTGTAATAGAATGTGACAATTAAAAGAAAATTAGGGCTTAGCGAAAGTGAGTTGCCTGACTATGTTGGATTGGGTTCAAGGCCCCCCTGTAAATGTAAAAGCCTCCCTCCGCTTGCACATGCCTATTGGCCATGCACGGTGGTTGTTGTCTACCCACAGCAGGTTAGGGCACAGGGTCTATCCAAGGATTATGACCTGCAGCCAGCCTCCATTGAGTTTTGCCAAAGGCCATGAGCGAATGGGGTTAACAGTTCATGGTGTCAGCTACCCTCAGTGGTTTGTAAACCTGTTGGATGTAGTATATGATCAAAAACACTCAGAATTCACTGAAGGTGAAATGATGGTTAGCTTTTGTTATAACTCTCATACATAAGATACAAAATCTCATACATTTGTTGAAAAAGCCCAGTTTACATACAATTATGGTAAAAATTAAAACAAAAAAATCATTAAAATGTGCATGCTACTTAGAACCACAAATCAAAACTCACAGAACAGCCATGCAAAGCATTAGTTGCAGATCAAATGGAATTCTTTTAATACCACAATTTAATTAATGAATATCACAGACTCAGACCAATTAATCAAAATACATATATAGTCATCTCTTTTATAGTGTTAAGGCTAATATGTTGTGTGATCTCATCTATAAGATTATTTACATTAGTAATTACATTTGTCACATCAAGGGTGAGTTCAAGAACATTGCATTTAATTTTAATGTGCAATCTATGGTTTGCATGGCTTTTATGCAAGTTTTAAATTGTGTTCATAAGCACAACTTCAGAATAACAGTATTTTTTCAGTTCTGATTTGTAACAATTGCAGCACTATAACGTTTTCAATCAAATCTGAGATTTTTTTATAGAGTTTATGTGTATAGTGTATTTCTGGTCCAAATGGCAGTTTAAAACTGCCCTTCAGTTTTACAAGGCTACTGTAGTAGGTGGCAGGCCCGCTAGTAGCATTTCATTTACAGGTCATGGGTACATGTAATACCATTTACTAGGGACCTAAAAGTAAATTGAATGTGCCAATTGGGTGTATTTTACCAACTTTTAGGGAGATAGCACAAGCACTTTACCAATGGTTAGCTGGGAAAGTGTGCACAGTCCTATAGACCTATAGACAAAAACAACAGGGTCAGAAATTTGTAGGATACCCTGCAAAAAGGGCTGGGTCCAACAGGAAATACAGAAAAAGTAGGTAAGCAGGTGTGTTGCTCCACCGGAGATTTTACGATATTGGTTAAGAAGTTCCATGTGGTCATGCCCACCCACTGGTTTGTGACAGGCATATATGTTGTTTCCTAAGGTACTGGAACAGAACAATTTGTGATCCTGCAGAATGTCAGAAGTGGGCTGGCCTTCCGTCAGTGACCTGAGAGGAACCCTGAAGGACTGGTCCTGCTCCCCCTTCCACCCAGGATGAATAGGTGGACTCCAAAGGGACCCAACAAGATACAAGAGGAATTTTCCATTGAGTGCTCAGCTGACCTGAATTAGTCCTTGCTTGTGGTCCCTGCTGAAGTAAATCGTGACACCTGAGTGTTGCCCATAGGGTCTTGGGATCCTTAGAAGTGACATATAGGAGCTGCTTCTAAAATCCTGAACATTTGTAACTTAAACTAAGTAAGAATGTAAAACATTTGACCAGGAATCATCTGGTTGGTATATCGGCTTAAATTCACACCTAGGTCTTGCTCTATGCAATCGTAGACTGTCATTGGTGCTTAATAGTTTTAGGTGCTGTTTCTAAAATTTCATCTCTCAGATTACCCTTATTAGATTTTTGTCATTTTGATGACATTGTGCTCTTAGATATGTGCCATAGCTACGAAGGGCTTGAGCTCACATTAATTTAGTGACTTTGAGGGTTCACACTGACATAAGTTGTGATTATTCCTTGAGTTGGGCAGTCACCCATCTCAAAAAATTATCCAGTTTTTTACAATTATCATCTGGAGCGTTTCCTTATATAGCATTACCCCAAAAATGGATTTGATTTCCTATTCAACTTTAAGAAAATATATAATACAATAAATCCATAAAAAACTGTAATAAATATACAGTTTCAAAGAATATTAATACTTGTACACTTAGGGGCATATGTACAAGGAGCTAACGCTGCCTTAGCAGCACTTTTCCGACGGTTTTGCGGCAAGATTGTTATCGCCATATGTACAAGCTGTTGCTAACCTCTTTTAGCGACAGTTTTCCGGTGAAAATGTCCATTCTAAAGATCGCCACTTCTGTTAGCAGTAATGACATGCAAGAGAGGCGTTCCTGTGCAAAAGCGGCCGCTAACCCCACTTTGCGATATTTACAGGGGGCTCCCTGAACTTTGGAGGACCAAAAAAACTGCCTCTAACTGCAGTTATAGGCAGTTTTTTAAGACTAGAAAATAGTTGGTCTTAAAAAACACTTGAGATCACTTTCCAGCAGATTTTGGTGCTGGACAGCGCTGCAAGCAATGTTGCAGCACTGCCATGTGACAAAACTACAGTACAGGAATGCGCACCAGCAATAAGATAGTGCGCATTCCTAGGCCTCAGTCATGAAAAGTGTTGCAGCACTGCAACAAGACAGCGTTGCAACACTTTTCACTACGCCCTTCTTGTGACACCACGTATAGCAGTATATACTGGACAGAGCTCCATGAATCAAGTAATGACAGATACGCCTGGAAGCCTGACGTATCTGTCTGCGCTAAAGTTACGCATTGCCGCAGTCGTGTCACAGGCATGATGCAACTCCAGCAATGCATGGGGCCAGCCTACACCTGTGGCACTGTGTCACATTTACGCCTGCCATCAGGCAGGTGTAAGGTACTGATGCAGTGTTGCCTTACAATTGCTGCAGTGAAATCTGAAATCAGTGGTGGTTGCGTGCTGTGGTGTCATCATCTGTAAGAGTTGGCAGAGTGGTGGTGCTGAGGGAGTTGACGAGACGTTCTTCGGTGGCCTTGATCCAGCTGCAAGGGGGAACGATGATGGGGATGATGTACAGTGGGCATGGTGAAGACGTGATATATACAATGATGGTCGGTCCATGTGTCCTGCTATGTGGCTTGCTGCGGTGACTAGCTGCTTGAGTCTGATGTTGGGGAGCTTCCTCAGGAGTGGGTGGTGTTCTGGTGACTTGGGTTGTCCATTTGGAACTTGAGTTTGCCAAGTAGGATGTCGTCGGTGGGTGGGAGAGAGTGGTGTGCAATGAGGTCTACAATGGTATCGGAGAATGGGTGTCCATGGCCTGGGGGGCCTGCAGATGAGGGTGCCGTAGAGGATGGGTTTGGGGTTGGGATTGGTCCAGATCTGGAAGTTGAGGTGTTCCATGGTCACCGTTGGGTCATTAGAGTGTGTGGTCAGTCAGAGTGTGCTTCTGTAGGTGATGGCAATGCCTCCTCCTGGACAGTCGGGGTGGTCCTTGTGGGTGATTTAGTAGCCGTCAGTGATGGCGATGGCGATGTCTGGTCCAGAGCAGATGTTGGTCCTTGCAGGCAATTTGGCATCCAAGGTTGATGGCAAGGAGGGTGTTGGCGCCATTGTGGTGGAGTGTCCGAGAGGATGGGTCCTTGGTATTGAGTGCGGTCCAGGGGCAGACGGACGCAGACGGGCTTGCCTATGGCTTACCCTTGGCACAGGAGATGCCATTACAATGCAGGTATTACATCGTAATGCATGTACAATGCACCTCTAATGCAGGTGCCTTTACATCGCATTCCATTACAGCGCATTGTGAGGTCAGTAATGGGGTATTTTTAAATTTTAGGGTGAGTATGGGTTTTGAGTGTCAGAGATGAAATTTGGGGTGTCTCATGGGGTAAAATGTGAAATTTGGGGTGTGTTTTGGGGTCAATCATGAAAGTGCGAATGAGCATTTGGGTGAAAAATGAAAATTGGGGTTTGCATTTGGGTCAAATATGATTTTTAGGGTGTGTTTTGGGGGCTCAAAGATGAATTTTAGAGTTCAGGGTTTGCTTTGTGGTGCAAGGGTTAGTTTTGGGGTTGCACTCCGCTATCCAACACCTTCCCTAATGTTGCAATATGACTAGTATGCATTGTAATGGAATGCAATGTAATGGTATGTGTCGTAACTCAGATATACATTTGGCACACCAGTGGTACGCCCGCTGCGTATGGCCGCACGGCGGCCACCATTAAGAAGTGCTGCTGTGGGAACTGGACAGCTGGGAGGTAGGAAACATCGGAAAGGACACTGGATGGGGCATGGACGTGGAGGGGCGTGTGAGAGGGGTTGTATTTGTTTAAATGAGAGCAATCTTACCTCGAGGCTGGGTCCTGTGTTTACGTTGCTCCTGCTATCCTGAGTCTGCTTCCTGGAACAGAAAGTAAGCACCCAGGCTCCCTACCCTAAGCCAATCACAACGCTGCAATGCGGCATTGGGATTGTTCATTGGCACCGGGACAAGGCGTTCAGATAGGGGCTGGAGTGGTGGATATGTTCTTCATGCTGGCTGTAATGCAGCCTGCATTGCGAACAGGACAGTGCGCATGACTGCTTTGGGCGGCCTGAGTGGGATGAACAAACAGTCATTGCGCACTTGAGTGGGCATGCCACTCCGCCCCTGCTCTATGAATGGAGCAGCCCTACCCACCCGCCTGCCCACAAAGGAAACATAGCATGATTACATCCTGAAGTTATCATCATGTGATGATTTTTCCTCTTCTTGCACTGCTAGAAAGCAGTGGGGCAATGCTCTTCCACCACAGCGGATGAGCCGCCACTGGGGGTGTGTCATCTACAGGTGCTAGGGCTGTGCGACTCGACCCCCAAGCCTCCTCCGCTACGCGTCCCAACTTCTCCTTACCTGGACATTGACACCATGACGCAATATGCTGCACTCTCTCCAAATCTGTGAATCAGCCAGCAGGAGCCTCAGCCAGGTGGGATTTCACAAGTCTGGGTACAACAGTTGCATACAAGTCCGCTGGTGAACCTCCCGATGCAGTTGATGCAACAGGGCCCCCTTAGGCGTGAAGTTGTAGCTCTCCTACCACACAAGTTCAGCGCAGCTCACGGGCCACACCCTCCACAGTATCCGGCCAGTGCGACATAATCCGACCTGTGATTCAGAGATTCAGAGAGGTGTTGGTAATACCCTCTGTGCCCCCTGGTGTAATGCTTGATCATAGTATGTGATGCAGACTTCCCTACGATTGTTCGCAGGAGCGCCAATATCATTCACAGCTCCAAGGGGCTCAAGGAGGTCTTCTCACACAGGTCAGCAACGTGTCTCCATTTGACCTGCCAGGCTTCACCACCAGATACGGGCGATCACTGCGCCTCAATGTCTACTGCCAGGGCTTAACGACTCCACTGCTCCTCCTCATCACATTGAGGTATCCAAGCTGAAGACGCAGGTCCAGCAAGGCATCCAGGCTCCAGACGTAGGTTCAGCAAGGCATCCAGGCTCCAGATGCAGGTCCAGTGAGCCATCCAGGCTCCAGACGCAGGTTCAGCGAGGTATCCGGGCTCCAGACGCAGGTCCAGTGAGTTATCCAGGCTCCAGGCACAGGATCTGCTAGGCATCCAGGCTCTCATCCTGGTCATCCTGGAGGTTGGGTGGCTTGAGGAGGTTGTTGATGTGTGCTGCACTTGGTCTGGTTGCTCCATTCTGCATTTCATTGTTTTTTTTCTCTACTTTTTATTGGAGGTCGACGGATATGCAATTTTTTCCAGGAGAGGTAAAAAAACTCATGTTGGGCTGACTAATGTGCGTTTTTTTTGCCGCTAATGGGCCATTAGTTGTTTTTTGCCTGCTAATGCTGGAATTCTTATCACCATCACGCTAATGTTAGCGGCAGTTTTCACCGCTGATCCCTGAAGCTATTGCCATGTAGCGACATCATGTACATACGTCGCTAACAATGCAATAGTTTTCAGCGGTACACAGCGGTAAGGAAACTGCCGCTAACTAGCATTAGCGGTAGTTTTTGCCTGTCCTGGTACATATTGCCCTTAGTTCCTTGTCTATTCAAACTCCCAGTGTATCTTATTTGTAGCTAACTGATGTATTTTGATTCCAATTTGCTCAGTTGTGCTACCCTATCGCCTTCTCTGGGGAGTTCCAGAATCTGATTGATCCCAAAGGACTGTGTCAGACTAAAAGTGACTGTCCTGACACTGAGCATAGTGCCTTGCTCCTGTGTCAATCTGTCCGGTTTCATAATCACTGTGAGCTATACTAGTATTCTCATTTTAGCTGGGAAATTGGTACTGCATATAAACCCCTCCCCTCAAAATGAGCGTTGGCAATTACCGAAAAGGATTCGCTCACTATGGGTCTATTCCTTTCTCCAAATGGACGCTTTGACTTAGTGGATGCTAGAGTTGACATCTTTTGATTGATCAGAAACCTTAAAATGAAAAAAATCTTATATGATGTGCAAATCTTGAACTGTAAGAAACAATGCCAAGCTATCTCACATTTCACCTAATCTTCATATTGGCCACTTGGATTTCATTGATAATTTTCCTGGAAACAGGCAATATTTCCACTAAAAATAATATAACTCTACAAATCTTATTACAGCTATTTTCCTCCTTAAGTTTAACATCCCATCAAAACTGGACCCCATGCCAACTCTCCCTCCCCCCCAAAAAACAACATCAATGAACCAATCTTTAAAGTCCAAAACATCCCATTAGTTTACGTTTTCAATAACATCAACAAATGCTGAGATGCTTCCGTTCCCAATGTGATGCTGCATAATGTGCACCTTGTCTGCCCTCGCTTACAAGGGCCTATCTAATCATATTCCAAAGACGTTTCTACACATGAATGATTCAAATTATTTGATAAGTATTATCATTGAACTAGATGGCTTCGGGCCTTAATTGGAGATTGGCAGATAAGTGCTCAGTCCTAATTCACTTGTAATAAGGCCGGCGAAATATTAGTCATGTTTTCGACTAGTACCCAGAGTAAAAGTCTGCCCGTTCACACCACATGAGGTCCAAACTCTTATTTGAATACCGATTAATTCAGATCCCTACAGAACCTCGGCAAAGTAAAGGAGCATGGCCCACATTCGTCTCCCTCTCAGTGATGTTCTCATTCGTTCCCTTCGAGGTCGAAACAAAAATATTAATCTGTTCCTGGCAATCAGTATAAAGTTGCAGTCCAAGGGCACTGTGTCTTCTTTCTGCTGTTCTTACTTTGTAATGACAGAAATACATTTCTAAATGCAAATGGAAAATATATCACTTTCTAGCACAGATGAAATTGTTTTGTGCAGCCTGTTCCAATAATGGCAATGTGAATCCTGTATTTTGTTCGGTGCACAGATAAAAACAGTCTTCACTAAATCGTATAATCAAATGGCTGTGGGCACACCAATTTGTTTTGCATCCTTTTGATGGACAGATATATTGTGCTTTGGCGTTATATTTGCATACCTTTATCATCCTTTTTCCTGCAATGCTTTACAATACACCGCCCATCCATAAGGTTAAAAACCGATGTTCACAGAGTTCACTGAAGTTGCTTAGGTTTTTGGATGAAAATTATCTTTTGATTGAAAAGAACTTCTCAAAAGCAAAGTTATACAACATTGAAGCCAGATAGTTTTTAACACAATTCATTAGTTTCATATTTACCTTTAATGCAGTGAATGTTATTATTATTTTTTTTTAATGCAGGTTTATATAGCACGAACTCGAACAGAAGGTTTTGGAGCGCTTTACATTAGCACTGGTTACGTTACACAAGGACACATTCAGGCACGGGGAGATTAAGGGGCATATTATCAAGACAGGCGATAAAATGATCGCCGCTTTAGAACGGCGATAATGGGCTTGATAATATGCTCTATGGAATTCCAATTGAAGCCCATGTTAGATGTGAAGGACATCTAACATGGGCTTCAATTGGAATTCCATAGAGCATATTATCAAGCCCATTATCGCCGTTTTAGCGGCAGTTTTTTTCTGCCACTAAAGCGGCGATAATTTTATCGCCTTTCTTGATCGTATGCCCCTAAGTGATTTGCCCAGAATCACAGGATGTGGATGCGACCGCTCGAACCTTGGTTTTCAGCACCAAAGTCGGCAGTCTAGCCATCAGACCACATCCTCTAACATTAATATAATAATAACACCTCTTCCCGGCTCTGCTTTCTTACACGTTCCAAATATACACTTTGACGTTGGAAGTATCATGAAAATTAACCCCTTCGCTGCTGCGGACATTCCGCTGCAGCGCTGGGGGGGGCAGGGGGGCAGCGCGGTGGGCCTGTGCTCATGACGGAGCCGTTCCGTCATGAGCCACAGTTGAGCTGTGCTCATGACGGAACGGTTCCGTCATGACTCCGCCCATTTGCGTTGTCGCCTCGCACAGGCGGGGAAACAGCGCCGCGCAGGCGGAGCGGCCGCCAACGGGAGTGTCATGACGGAACCGTTCCGTCATGAGCACACGGCAACCGTGGCTCATGACGGAACGGTTCCGTCATGAGCGGGGAAGGGGTTAAAGGTATCGGGGAGTTATCATTTACACTTCTACAAATTTGCTACATTGATTACTCCTATAGGGTCTCTATGGCTCTGCCAGCTTTTCGCTGGAATGATGGCTCGGGGATGTCCTTAAATCAAAACTTCCAGTAAATAGTGGGAGTGTTCTACAGCGCTCTATTCGAGCTGGATAGAACTAATTAAGAGTATAACATACTTAAGATCAAAATGTGAAACAATTGCAGTATTTGTTGCTGTGCATTACCAGTGATAATCACCACCATGTTCTATCTTACAGCATGAGCCCATGGCCCATTCCATCCAAGGAGAACTCTAATCAATTCAGCTCTCTTAGAGGTAGGGGATTAGGAGAGAAGCTGTGTTATCACCCAGAATGGGAAGTTTGGATCTGTTCAGTCAATCAGAATTCTTCCTTTGCACGCATTAATGTATAGTTTAGTCCTGCTCAAGAAGGATTTCAAGGCTGTGTGTTCCACGTCAATTATTCTAATGCCCACAGGAGAGTCAAGAGGTACAAAAAAACACAAACAGGTCCTCGTGATTACTGAATTATCACCCTAAGGTACTTGAGTATAATACGAAACAAGTCACTCCTGTCCTCTATATGAAAGTAATAGCCTACTGAGTCACAAAGTGATTTTTTTTTAATGTGTTTTATATAGCGCTGGCTAGACCCGAAGGTGTCAGATCGCTTTACAGAGTATCAGCCAGAAGCAAGTTACATAAGTTGCAAAGCAATACACAGTGTTACACAATAATAAATAAGAGTTAAGAACATGCAAAATACTTGAGGATGGCAAAAAAGAATGCATGATGAGGCAAAGTAAAGCAGTGGAGAACAAAGAAGCAGAAGCAAAGCAGAAACCAGAACAACCGGAGGTTCAAGGGAGGGAAAAAGGTTGAAGAATTGAGAGGAAAGGGTAGGAAAGCAGATAAGGACAGGAGAGCGAGCGGGAGACAAAAACGGAGTTGGCTCCAGGTTCATCAGCCGAAATTGAAAAACGGGAAGTAGGTGTGTGGAAGAGAGAGACGATCAAAAAGTTACCCAGCTCGGGACCCGCGGGGACGGAGGAACGGACGGAGATAGCCAAAATGGCGGCTAAAGGACAGGAGAGTTCGGAGAAGACTGTCCCTAAATGGCGAGGTGCAAGACAAGAGGTCAAAGGGGGCCATTTCAGAAAGCAAAAAAAAAAAAACTAAAAGCAAACCAGGAGAGCTACAGTTACATATGTAATGTTCGGCACGCGCGAGGCGTTCTAGCCTTCCGCGCTGCCGAGGTGCGCTAGCGCTGACGCGTGACGTCAGACGCTAGCGAGTGAATAATAAAGGGGCGTGGCCTCGGCGAGTTAGTCGGGAGCCGCGTGAGTAACGTAACGGTACCGGCTCCTGTGTATTCTTTAGCGCGCTCGCGCTGCCATGTGTTCTAAGACCTTAGAACCATTACACTGGCGACGAGGGGTCAATTGAGCCCTGTTGTGCTATTTTGGGTGCCCCACATTGCACACCTTGTCATCCCATGGTGCCTGAGCCTATGTATGCTTCTCCCCTCATGGTGCCCTGCCTGAGCCTACTGTGAGGCCTGGTGGGGGACACTGCAGATGCCCGGAGGATCCATCCTGACTTCGGAGGTGACGCTGGGTGTGCCCTGGTGCCCCAATCCACAGCCTGGAAGGGGTATGTCTCGCCCAGGTGATGCCGCACCTGCCCCCACGAGGTGTTTGACGACGGCCGCGTCCTCCTCCTGATCCAGGCCCATGCCAGGGGTGATCGCCTCGAACCAGAAGCGCCTGAGGATCCCGCGTACGACGCTTGGAGGTAGGCGCGCCCACCAGTTGGTGCAGCAGCGCGAGGAGGGCCAACACGCAACGCTCGGGGGGAGTGCACGCCTGGTGGCGTCGACGCAGAAGAGAGGAAGCTAGCCTCCACCGCGTGCTGCGCACGTGCCAAGATGGCGTCGATCCCCGCCATTGAGACGTTTGTCGTCGATGGTGCCCCGTCATCCCTCGCCCCGCGCTGGAAGGATTGGACAGACCGCCTGCAATTTTACTTCGAAGGGGCTGGCATCGCGAGGGAAAGGCGCAGAGCACTGCTGCTCCACCTAGGAGGCAAAGACATCCACCGCATCTACAAAACTCTTGTGGAAGCCACGCCGAAAACGTACCACACACTGCTGAACGCGCTCAACGCCCACTTTGAGCCCATGGCGAACAGGGACTATGAAAGGTTCATCTTCCGTCAGGCCAAACAAGAGGCAGACGAATCTCTGGATGCGTTCCATGGCCGGCTGAAGGAGCTAGCCAGCACGTGTGGGTTCCGCGACGAACAGGAAGAGATCCGAGGGCAGATCATACAGGGGTGTTACTCGTCTAAGCTTCGCGTCACGGTCCTCCAGGAAGAAGGAAAGCCCCTGGCGGACATCCTCACCCTCGGGCGGTCGAAGGAGCTATCGCAAGCGAGAGCCTCGCACATGGAGGCAGCCCTACATCGCCCTGTGAAGACGGAACAAGTGCAAGTGGCGGAAACGGTGAACGTAGTGCGGCCAAAAGGGAGGCAAGCCGGAGGAAAACGACAGCCGGAGGCAAAGAAGAAAGACTGTGGGTACTGTGGCGGGCAACCCCACCGCATGCAAGACTGCCCGGCCAGAGGGAAAAAGTGCGGCGCCTGTGGGTGGCTGAACCACTTTGCGGCGGTGTGCCGGTCCACCAGAGCCAAGAAGGAGGCGGCCCATGCGGTACGCGAAGAGGCAGACAGTGAAGACATGGACGACGACACCGGGGAGTACCCGGTCCATTATGTGTTTGCAATCCACCAACCACGGACGAAGAAGCGCAGACTTCCGAAATGTCGCATACTAGTCCAACAACAAGAGGTAAAGGCGACAATCGACACTGGGGCCTCCATCGAGCTGATGGCCGCCAACGTCTACCACCAACTGCGAGCCAAACCCCCGCTGAGAGAGGCGAAGATTAGGGTGTTCGCATACGGCCAGAAGACGCCCATTCCCCTCATCGGGTGCTTCCAAACAGAGCTTCAACATGGCGAGAGGAGCATCAAAACCACCGTCTATGTCACGGAAGAGGGCAGCGGGATGCTGCTGAGCGGGCAATCGGCCGAAGAGTTGAGTTTAATATCGTTTGCCATGGCGGTTCTGGAGGAAGAACTGGACACCATCCTGGAAGAGTTTGGAGAAGTCTTCAAAGGCATCGGATGCCTGAAAGGAAAGGAAGTATCCTTACACATCGACCCGTCGGTCCAGCCAGTGGCGCTGAGGCACCGGCGGATTGCTTTCCACCTGCGGCAGAAGGTGGAGGAGGAGCTAGAGGCCCTGGAGAGACAAGGCATCATCGAAAAGGTCAGTGGGCCAACCCCGTGGGTATCCCCGATCGTCATCGCCAGGAAGCCGAAGCAGCCAGGACAAGTCCGCATCTGTGTGGACATGCGCCTCCCCAATGCTGCGGTCAAGCGAGAGCGACACCTGACGCCCACTATTGATGACATCCTGGGAGAGCTGAACGGGGCCAGATGGTTTTCAAAGATGGACCTACGGTCAGGCTACCACCAGCTACCACTTCATCCGGACTCGAGGTACATCACTACTTTTTCCACCCATGTGGGCCTCAGACGATATCGGCGCCTAAACTTCGGCATTTCGAGTGCCGCCGAGGTATTCCAAAATACCATCAGAGAGGTGCTCAGTGGGCTCCCCGGTGTGCTCAACGTGAGTGACGACCTGCTCATATACGCGTCAACCATAGAGGAGCACCACCAGCGATTGAGAGGGGTCCTCAAGAGGATTCAGGAGTCAGGCCTGACCCTGCACCGGGAAAAGTGTCAATTCCTGCAGAATAAGATCAGTTTCTTCGGATATACCTTCTCGGACCAAGGGGTGGCCCCAGACCCGGAGAAGGTGAAGGATGTCCAAGATGCCCCAGCTCCGACGAACATATCGGAGGCCCGGAGTTTCCTGGGCATGGTCAACTTCTGCGGCCGCTTCATTCCGGACCTCTCCAACCTCACCAAACCCCTCCGGGAGCTGACCAAGTCGTCCACCACGTGGCAGTGGGGCCTGGAACAGGAACAGGCGTTCCAAGCGACGAAGGCAGCCCTATCCGCGGACACTACCCTGTCATACTTCGACCCGGCAAAGCCCACCAATGTGGCAGTCGACGCGAGCCCGTTCGGGCTGGGAGCGGTCCTGACACAACGCCAGGACAATGAGGAATGGGCCCCCATCGCCTACGCCAGCCGGTCCCTGACCGAAACAGAGCAGCGGTACTCTCAAATCGAGCGAGAAGCCATCGCCATCCACTGGGCATGCCGGTATTTTCATGTGTACGTGTATGGACATCATTTCACGGTGACAACCGACCACAAGCCGCTCATTCCTCTGTTCCAAGGGTCGTCCTCGAAGCCGCCGCCTCGGATTGAAAAATGGATACTCCAACTGCAAGGGTACGACTACCGGGTGGAGTACAAACCAGGGGCCACGAACCCAGCGGACTACCTGTCACGACACCCGCGGAAAGCCACGTCAGAGGAGAAGGAGGAAGCCGAGGATACGGAGGAGTATGTCCGGTATGTGACGGAGCGGTCACGACCCCTTCCAATGAGCCTGGCCGCAATAATAGAAGCTTCAGAAGGTGATGAATGCGTGAGAGCAGCAGCGGAGGCCGTCAGATCGGGGGATTGGAGGGCAATTCAAGCCTCGCTCAACAGACGGACACCCCAAGCCAAGCTGACACTAGAGTCGTTCCTAAAGGTGAAAAGTGAGCTGTCCGTTGACGCTCAAGGATGTCTCCTGCGGGGTCCAAGACTAATCATGCCGGCCAGCCTCGCTCAACAAGCGGTGGACCTCGCCCACCGGGGACACCAAGGAGTAGTAAAGACAAAGGGTAGGCTCCGAGCCAAAGTATGGTTCCCAGGCATGGATGCGATGGTGGAACAGACGGTGAGAACCTGCACGTGGTGCCAAGCCACAGGACCGCCGGAGCGCCCGCACCCAGTGGCGACCGAAGACAATCCTCAGCGACCTTGGGAGTGCGTGAGTGCCGACTTCGGACATCTCCCCGATGGGCGGTATGCGTTGGTCATCATTGACGACTTCACCAAATACCCAGAGGTCGAAATCGTGGGGAGCCAGACAGCCACGGAGGTGATTGCGAAATTCAAAAAAACCATCGCCACTCACGGCATATTCGGGGTGGTCAAGACCGACAACGGACCGCCTTTCCAAGGACAGGAGTTCGCAGAGTATCTCAAGAGCTGGGGGATCACTCACCGCAAGATAACACCACGGTGGCCCCAGGCCAATGGAGAGGTAGAGAGGTTTATGAGGACACTTAATAAAACCATTCGCATCGCCATGGCTGAGGGATCTCCACTGGAGAGAGCGATCTACAGTTTCCTGCGCGAATACCGTTTGACCCCCCATGTCACGACCGAGGCAGCGCCAGGAACAGCCACCATGGGGAGAATCGTAAGTGACACGATCCCACACCACCATACTTGGGTTCCGGCACAAGCCACCAACGAAAAGACATTAGCCAACCGGAGGCGCTCGAACGACCACGCCAGCCTGCGAAGAGGAGCGAAGGAGTCCAGGATACAACAGCAGGATCGAGTGTATGTGAGGGACCGCTACCCAGGCAGCAAGTTCAGACTTCCTTTTGAACCTCACCCATGGGTGGTCACCCGCCGGACAGGCACGATGGTGACTGCTCAAAGAGGTGCGGAAACAGTCACGCGAGATGTGTCCTTCTTTAAAAAAGTTCACCCAGGAACACCACCACGTCCCGGGGCCGAGCCCGAGGGGCCGGATCCCGACCAGCCGAGAGAAGACCAGGAAGCGGAGGACGGTCGGAGCGAGGATGAGGGTTCCCAGCCCGTCCCAGCCACCCCAGTGGGTAACCCGCCTGGCAGCTCCCCAGCCCGGGTAGAGCCGAACACCCCAAGGCGCAGAACCCCCGAGGTGGTCCCTTCCAGAGGCGGCCCGTCCCGCTACAACCTGAGGAAGAACCCGGCACCGTCATCCCAGCTGGCGGACTATATGGTGTGACCCGTAAGGACTGGAGGACTGGTAACAGATCCATCGTTTTGCTTTAATGTTTTGCTTAATGTTTATAAAGGTTGGAAGGAGTGTAATGTTCGGCACGCGCGAGGCGTTCTAGCCTTCCGCGCTGCCGAGGTGCGCTAGCGCTGACGCGTGACGTCAGACGCTAGCGAGTGAATAATAAAGGGGCGTGGCCTCGGCGAGTTAGTCGGGAGCCGCGTGAGTAACGTAACGGTACCGGCTCCTGTGTATTCTTTAGCGCGCTCGCGCTGCCATGTGTTCTAAGACCTTAGAACCATTACAACATAGAGGAACTAGGAGAGGTAAGAGCAAGAGAGTCAGGAGGGGGACGACAGGCGACATCAGAGGCACAGCCGTGTCATCCGTGTGCATAAGTTCTGAGGCATCGGGGGCAGCAGTGTCCTATCCCTACTTCACGGGTCAAAGGAAGGAATGGGCAGCAGTCCATGACAGCAAACAAGGGCAGCAGTCCAGAGAACGGGAGGCAGCAAAACTGAAACCGGAGGGGCGTCTCACCGGCATGGACGGAAGACCACAGGCTGAAAGAGTCAAGCAAAGTGGAGGCACAATTCCTACCTCTACCAAACTCCCAAATCATTCCAGTCATCTAGCTGGAGGTGAGGCAGGTGGGCCAGTAGTGGTGAAAAGCAGTGGGTGTCGGATCTGGAGGCAGAGGAGAGTCCGGAGGGGAGAACCACAGCCCGGCTCCTCTGCAGCTATCCGTGGAAACCGAAGAGGCATCAGCAGCACTGAGACAGGTTCCGCCGAATGCTGGTCATTAGGGAGTGCGGAGAAACTGCGAGGAAGGAGGAAGAACAGGCAGCGGAGATGAGAGGGGGAGCTGTGTCCGATGCCCGGCTGGGTTGGAGTCGGCCGTGGCAGGAAGCCAGAGCCAGACTCCCCTATAGCTGAACTGGTCGGCTCCACCGGGCATCGGCCCTGCTTGCTCAGACTCCGCAGGAGAAACCTCACACGCATTTCTTTTGAGAGTTTTGGGCTTCCCAAGCGGCAGATTGGAGCATCGAGGACCGTGATATTTGAAAGGCCGCCTCACTCATACCTTATCACAGCATGCTTCATCATAGGCGACCTCTCACACTGGAGTAGGACGATGCAACTCCAGTGGACTCAACCAAATACATTTGGGAGTTCTTAAATATTACGTATTATTTACAGGACATATTTGTAAGTCCAGATTCAAATAAAAAATAACTAGATAGATACCCAATGGCTATTCCTTTATTTTAGGGTACTCCTTGTAGGAACCTGGCTCTTTATATATGGGAACAAAAAGAGGTACACTGTGTAAAGGAGCCAGGCAAACCCCAAAGAAATTACAGAGCCGCAAATGACACCCCAAATGCTTTCTTTTGTGGTAGTGTGGGATAGCAATTAGGCATATCAGAAGGTAGTGCTAAGCATTTATTGCACACACAAAAAAGTAAGTGACACACACACTCAAAAAAGAAACCAGACACCAATTTATAAAAATAACACATACTTTTATCTGAATTTAGATACAAGATCATCAGAATCAGGTAAGTACTTTTCGCATAATGAATTTTGACAGTTTTCAAAAGTTGACACAGTGCAATTTTTGGGTGTGGTAATGTTATCCTATGGGGGAAAACATGTACTGAATTCAGGCACATAACAATGTCTTACGGGACTGTTCTTTTGGACTTAAGGTGAGTATGGGGCAGGCCATGTTGGGAGGCTCTGGGGTGTCCAGAGCAGAGGTTTGTTATGGGTCCGGTGTCCTATTATGTGTTATGTTATATTGAGACAATTCTAGAGCTCTCATATACCCTAAGATGTCTTGGCGCTGAAGCTAATATGAACACGACTGAAAGGGAATTAATTATTACTAAACAACCATGTTTTGAGTTGCTTCCTAAAGGAGATCAGTGAGGGCAGAGCTCTAATGTGGACAGGAAGGTTATTCCACAGGTTAGTCGTTTCGATGACAAAGCCTCTGCTACCCCGGTTTCATTTTATGGAATCTGGGTGTAACAATTTGCTTAGCCCCGCAAAGCGCTGTAGTCTGGTGGGCTGGTACCATTTAAAAAGAAGCTTTAAAAAACCCAGTCCAGTGTTATAAAGGGCTTTATAAGTTATTTCAGAAATTTGGTTAATCTTAACAAAGGTCTGGCTGCTGCATTTTGAACCATTGGCAGTTTATTTAGGGGTTAAGCCTGAATATTCACACAGAGTCTGTTGCAATAAACTACCTTTGATAACACTAGTACCGTAATAACAGTCCTTGTCTTACTCATCCTCATTGTAGAAAAGGAGGAGGAAACTGTGGTATTGACTTCATTTCCAAAAGTCAACTTTTTGTCAATCAAGACTCCTACATTCCTGACTTTGGTGACAGGGATAGGTAGCAAGCCTAAATCTTCTGGCCACCAAGGAGAGGTCCAAGCTGGAGAGAGATTTCCAAACAGTACCACCTCGGTTTTTTTTCAGAGTTGAGATTCAGACAGTGTTTGCTCATCCATGAACTGATGGCCAACATGCAGTCATGGAAAAGTGTAGAAATAGATGGCTCATTGTTGAAATCTGATACAAGAACATGTGTGTAGTCAGCATAGAAAGTCATGGAGAAGCCAAAGTGTTTAATAAGGATAGCCTACTCAGTCACATACACGTTAAATAATATCCGACTGAGTGAGGATCCCTGTGGGACCAAACAAGGATAAAGTGAAAGGGGCGGATTCAAACTGTTACAATGCCACGGATTGCACTTTCTCAAATAGAAATAATGTAAGTAAAGCTAGGTCTGTGTCCTTAATTCCTAAGGCTGACAGCCGTTTGATCAGCAACTGATGGTCCAACCTAATAAATGCTGCTGAGAAGTCAATGAGATTTTCCTTCACTTCAATGGGAGAACAGTCCGGTCAGAAAGAGACTGCAAGCTGGGACTAGGAGACCAGCTCGGCAAAAACCCACTAGGGAGCTTGAGACCCTCAGGCACACAAAGCCACCATTGGTCAAATTCTCCTCTGGTTTTGGGGCTTGGGTATGGTGGCATTGGATTTGGGGCTAGAGTCACTCGCGGTTGGAGGGGGTCTGCAGGAAGAAGCTGCAGGTGGCAACTAGAAGTCTTGTCTGCGCAAACCCAAGGGTGGGTTTAACCTAAGGGTCTGGGGAACCTGGTGGTACAAAAATCTACCTTGGACTTGGGCTGTGGAGCATAGGTGCATAGGTACTTTGAGGTGTCGGGGGCAGCAGTCGAGGGCTCACTCTTTGTCTTGGTTTATGCGGCAGAGGGGCAAACAGGACAGTAGGGTCACTCAGGATGGGGGTCTCACTGTCCCTGAAGTCCCTCAATGTGCAGGTCAATTCTCCTTGGCGTTGGTGTCTGGTCTGCACACAACAAGCCTTGGTTGCTGCAAGGAGTTGAATACCCCAGGTATTGGTGTTGTGCAGCTCCTGTCAGTCCTCGTGTCCCCACCCTTAGAGGAAGGATGGATCTGACTTGTAGGAGCAATGCTACCTCTTCCTGGGTGGCTGCTGTGTTGGGAGTCCTAGTGAGAGGCAGGTCAGTGGACCAGCTCTTGCTTCTTTGGTGACTGTGGCAGCAGGGGAGAAGCTCCTCTATTCCAAGGGAGTTTCTTTGGCAATTGGTGAAGCACTGGAAGCCCTTCAAGTTTCTTGAGGTCTGCACAGTGGCAGAACGAGTCAGTTACTCCATGAGGGTGGGGTGCAGCAAGCAGACTTGGTAGGGTTGGTGCCAAGTCAGACGTGCTCCTCAGGTCTCGGGTCAGCTGTCTTCTTTGCCCAATCCTTCTTTTGTGCCCATCAAAATCTGAAGTCCTGTTATCAGGGTGCCCTCAATACTCAATTTAGGGACGTTAAGGGGAGTGAGGAGTAGTAGCCAATGGGCTGCTTCCCCCTGGGGTCACTACACCTCCTAGATGACCACTTCCTTTGGGGAGTGGGCATCATCCTGTCACATAATTTCGAATTACACCACACACAAGAAAGTGACATTTCTAGATTTGTATTCACTTCCATTTGGTTACCCTAAAGGTGTGCTCAGCCTGGCGGTGCAACATGCCTCCTGCATAGCTAATTTACCCATGTGCCCTGGTGCCAGATAGGTCCAGGGCAGGGGATGGCATCTCCCCTGTCTGGGAAAGCCTTGTGTCACATTTCCAAGGCAGCATAGACCTTTTAGGTCTCCTGCCTTGATATGCTGATTTACCAACCTTCCTCTGGAAGGAGGTGATAACACCTCTCCCTGAAGCAGGCATTGTTTCTGTCATCTGAGAGCAGAACTCTCACCTCCTTGGTGGTCAAAAAGTCATCTGTGGTGACAGGCTGGGCTGGACCAGTCAGCCAGCACACTAGAAGGCCTCCAGGGAAGACTCTGGGTGCTTGTATTAATAAAGTAATCAACTACAGCTCCAGCGGAAGTCATTGGCTAGGGCACCAGAAATGGATTTCATTGCTGTTGAGGGTGCTTTTCCAGTCAAATGGATTTTTCTTGGTCCAAGAATTTATCTTCCTGCGTAGACACTTTTCTCAAAGTCAAAATCTTCAAGTGGATTTATTCTATAAGCTATGTGTCTGTGGCAGGGATGCAAAAGACCAGGTACCTTTGCTGAGAAGTCCCACCAAACCTGTTTTGAGTGCGACAAAACCTCTTATAGGGACAAGACTGATTTTCATGTCTGCCTTGGGTGAGCTTCACTCCCTTGTCCCAGTACTCTGAAGGTGGAAAACTAATTAAGTCCCACTTTTCTTCAACTGCTTTTGTTAGACCTAACAGCCTTAGGATGCTCTTCCCCCAAATGTGTTGTCTGCTTTCCTCCCGTTTTGCTGAATTCCTTTTTGCTGGCCTTAGGATCCTGAGCACTTAAATTGAATCTAACCGATGCTAAAATGCAAGTGCTCTTTCCCCTAAAAAATGTTTTTTTCTGCTCTTAGCCCTTTGTGCCTGCAGCCTGTGTGCAATATAAGTCTGGGGTGAGTAGCAGCTGGATGTTGTGAATTCCCCTTTGACAGCCAAACACAAAGGGAGCTTAGGTGTGACTGAGTGGACATTCACATCCTGAAGGGTCATCCTGGGCAGAATGAAAGGGACAAGCTGACACTTACACCTGAATAGGCTGTGTCCTGTGCCCACACAAAGGGCTGCATACCCCATTAAGAGAATATGGAGCCAGAGCTGTAAACTTTAAAGCCCTTCTTTGAATTTGCCCACACTTCAAAAGCGCCACTGGGTATAAGATCTGGACTTCTGACCCTACTACTTTATTACACTACTGGACTTGTGAAGAACTGTGCCAGGAGGAAGAACTGCTGTTCTGCTACAAGCACTCTCACTTTGCTGGAAGAACTGCTTTTATGCTCTGTTGCCCTGCTGCCTGCTACCCTCTGTCCTGACTGAGGAAAGACTGGACACATCTCTCTTTAACCCAGAGTGACTCCAAGGGCATGCTGGCTTGCTTCCTATTCTAAGTCTCAAGGTCATCAAAGTCTTCTCATCAACTTGCATCAGCATTTGGACTTGGCCTGCTGCAAATCTTGCCATGTCAAGTGGTCAAGTGGTGCAATCCAGTCCTTGGCCCATGGACGTGGGTATAAAGTGCTATAAGTCGCACAATTCATGCATCAACAATCTTGCATCGATTAGAACCGGCACATCTACCTCGAAGCAGATCCACCACGGACATCACCAACTGTGCAGTGCACCGCCTCCAGTTTCTTACGCATTTCCGATTTTGCACAGCTGGGTGCTGATGCATCAATTTCAACCAAGCGGTTTGACGATGACACATCACCTCCTTGCTTCCCGCATCTCAACTCCATTGATGATGAATCCAAGGTAGTTTGCAGTAGGCTCAGGGTGGTCCCTGTATCCGACCCACACTCCTTCACAGTTTGTCTGACCTTTTGGATTAACCCCAGTCCAGCGTGACCATATAACCCGGGTTGGCTCTTTAAGATTTTAAAAACTACAATTTAATGTAATCTTTAAATATTGATTACTTACGCTACACGTATTGTCTTTTCATTGTTTTGTTCGTTGTTCATAAAAATATAAGCAATTTTTCTAACCTGGTGTGGAGTCTATTTGTGGTGTTTTCACTGTGTTGCTGTTTGAAGTGTTGCACAAGTACTTTACACATTGCCTCTTAAGTTAAGCCTGACTGTTCTGTGCCAGATGGTGAGCACAGGTTAATTTATGGAGTTTTATTGACTTACCCTGATTCGAACTGTGGATCCTGCCTTGACAGGGTGCATACCTCTGCCAAACAGAAACCCAATTTCTAACAGGAGGGAAAATTGATTCTGGTCAATACTGCAGCCTGCAGCTTTTCAGGTCAGTCTCTCTTCAGCTTGCTATTCTACAAGATAAAGAGCTCTGTGGTCAGATGGGCCCTGCTGAAACAGGAAAAGAGGAGTCCACTATTTAATCCTAGAAGAGCGGTTCCAGTTCTAGGGTGCCAGCTGGGGTGCGGAGTTCTTGAGTCTTGAGTACTACCAACAGCAGTCATGGGTCTTCTTCCAACTGACAATTCTTCTTCAGGTGGAGTCTTCCAGGGTCCAGGAATGTTCTGAGGTACTAGAGGCTGAGGTGTCAGATTCATCCTGTGCTCCAGCAAGTGATTGAATATATTCTACCACCCAATCCTAACTATGTCCTTGCAGTCACCTTTACCACTTCTTGCAACAATTCCTTTTTGCCTTGCTGTAAGATGACTCACAACCCTTCTGCAACCATGTTAGCTGTTTTTAGGTCCTTAGCCACTAATTCATTTAGATGAGCTTTCTTCCACCTTACAGTGTCCAAACTGGTTCTCTCTTCCATTGTTACTGGAGCCCGGCTTTCTTGTAGGGTTTTTTCAATGTGATTTTAATGGCAATTTTCGGACATCTGAGGTTCCTTGGCACAGGGAACCCTCTTTGGTGAGTGTGTTTTGAGCCAAAAACCAGTTGGCTGATTTAAATGAAATTTTGTTGTTACATATATTTACAGCCAAATACATTGTGTTTTTCCGGAAATGTCACCATCTTTATTCACACATTGAAATAGAATTAGAACCCAAATAGTTAATTCTCAGGCAAAAATGATACTTTTGAATAAGATAATAATTGTTGAATTTAGAAGTAGGAGGCATGGAATGCAATAACATGCTATGTGGTCTTCTGGGTTACTTTCCAAATACTATGCTTCGGTTAATAGGTTTTTGTTTTTTTTAAGTTCAAGAAAATTTTATTAAGAAGCAGAAAGGTGTCCATAAAAAATACATAACATCTGCCTCATATCAACATATCCAGATAAGCATATTCTGAAATTCACAAACTAATAATTGAATAACAATACATGAGAAATTAATAATACACATAAAATCTGAGTATCAATTACTTATAGAAAAAATTTGGAACAATTAGGGGATCAGGGGGGTTTGAGAACTTCTTGTTGTGATGGTTGCATTTGAGAAAACTGTTTAGCATTCATATCAAGAAATTGTGTGACTGGGGACCATAAAGCCAGACGCTTTGTTGCCAAATGTGCAGGGTAAACAAAAGCCGTATCCAGTCTATGATTATGGCAAACAGCGTACCACCATGCTCTATAGGAGATTTTTGTAGAATCCTTCCAATTGATAGTAATTTGTTGAAAAGCAACTGCAATTAACATTGAACATTGTGTTTTCCCAGACAGGAGAAAGACTGCCTAGGAAAACATTAGTAAAGGAGAAAGAGAATGTAGTACCAAAAATTTGATTAATTTGAGTCCAAACTTGTTTCCAAAAATCACATACATGCGTACAGGCTTCTGAAAGGCTGCGTTTAGCCCGATTTCCATTTTAAATTTGTATTCTTTTCGTTGTCTGTTTTATTGAGGAAATTGTGGGGGGTGTATTTTAACTGTGTGAATTTGGCCCGCTGACTATCTCTGTGTGAGATTTGAATTTCGTCATCCAGCAGTTCACGGCCACTCACCGGGGTTCTTGTTACTAGGGCGCATCACGAGCCTTGTGTCACGGGCCGCTCCTCTGGGGGATTAGTAGTACCACAGCGGCCATCTTGAAGGCGACGCGCATTTTTCGCGGTCAGCGCTCTAGATGTTGCACGCTGAATTCCGGCCCCAGGCAATTCCTATTTAAGCTGGTCAGATCGGCGGCACGGTGCTTCTGAAAGGCTGCGTTTAGCCCGATTTCCATTTTAAATTTGTATTCTTTTCGTTGTCTGTTTTATTGAGGAAATTGTGGGGGGTGTATTTTAACTGTGTGAATTTGGCCCTCTGACTATCTCTGTGTGAGATTTGAATTTTGTCACCCAGCAGTTTACGGCCACTCACCGGGGTTCTTGTTACTAGGGCGTATCACGAGCCTTGTGTCACGGGCTGCTCCTCTGGGGGATTATTAGTACCACAGCGGCCATCTTGAAGGCGACGCGTGTTTTTCGCGGTCAGCGCTCTAGATGTTGCACGCTGAATTCCGGCCCCAGGCAATTCCTATTTAAGCTGGTCAGACCGGCGGCGCGGTGCTTCTGAAAGGCTGCGTTTAGCCCGATTTCCATTTTAAATTTGTCTTCTTTTCGTTGTCTGTTTTATTGAGGAAATTGTGGGGGGTGTACTGTAACTGTGTGAATTTGGCCCTCTGACTATCTCTGTGTGAGATTTGAATTTCGTCATCCAGCAGTTTACGGCCACTCACCGGGGTTCTTGTTACTAGGGCGCATCACGAGCCTTGTGTCACGGGCTGCTCCTCTGGGGGATTATTAGTACCACAGCGGCCATCTTGAAGGCGACGCTCGTTTTTCGCGGTCAGCGCTCTAGATGTTGCACGCTGAATTCCGGACCCACCCACGCCCTTTAAGTAGTAGGCCTGACATGGAAGCGCAGCGGACGAGCGCAGCGGGCGCGCCGACAGCGAGCCGAAGGCGCACCTAAGGCAAGCCGGGCTGCGACCAGCAAGCGCGTAGTCAGGGCCCAGGGCACGTCACTCTGCCCCACTTGTTTCAGAGTCCTTTTCCCCCATTACCTTCTCGGCAGAGAGGCTGAAATCCTTGCAACCTCCTCTGTGTCCAACTCATAAAGTCTGTCCCAGTGTTCCCTCCAGAGACTTCTCCTGTGGTGATTGTGCGTTTCACTTCACGCCTGAGCTTAGACCGATTGGTTTGGCTGACGGCTCTTCAAGTTCTAGAACCATTAGCGCCTGCCTTATTAATGCAAGATCTGTGAAGAAGCACTGCGTTGATGTGCTCGATCTGGTTACGGACAATAAACTGGACATCTTGTTCGTGACAGAGACCTGGCTAGATGCCTTCTCTAATCCTATAGTGGCCATGGCTACACCCGCGTGATTCAAAGTTCACCGGGTTGATCGTTGTTCTGGCCGAGGTGGAGGCCTGGCCATCTGGTATAGGGACAACTGGACCTTTAGGAGCGAAATCTCTACTCTTTGGGGCGAATGTGAAGCCTTGAATTTTATTCTCCAACTATCGGCCCAATTCACTCTGGGTGGCTCTCTGATCTATCGGCCCCCTGGTTCAGCTGGGAATTTCTTAGCGTCCTGTTGTGAGGCCTTAGCAGAGCGTTCCCTGAGGTTCTCGAAGTTTGTACTCCTTGGGGATGTTAATATCCACCTTGATTGTAGCAAGGAGGCGGACTCCGTGGCATTTTTAGACTCCCTTCATCTTGTGAATCTTTCCCAAAGGGTCATGTTCCCAACTCATCAGGGTGGCCACATTCTGGACATAATTTGCACTAATTTCCCCACATTAGTTATGAAGCCGCGTCCAGTGGCGTGGTCAGATCACTTTCCCATCTTTTTCTCTTGGGCTTTGCAAAAATTATTGAGGCAGTCCAACTGCAAACGCCCGCCCATCTCCAGGAAGGTAGATCCTATTCAGCTCAGCCTTGCGCTTGATGCCTCACGGCCTACTTTCGGGACAGGCTTGGAGGAGAATGTCACCCAATTTGCTGATTGGATTGCAGGTTCAGTTGCTTCGGTGTCGGCAGCAGGTCTGCCTAGGCTGAGAAGAGATGCCCCTTCTAAGCCATGGTTCACTCCCACGCTGCGGAATCTGAATCTGAAGCACTTCTGCAAAGTTGCGGAGAGGACCTAGCGCTCCGGTGGATATCAGCACCGTGATAAAGAGATTCTTAGATCTAAACAAAAACGTTACTATGGAGCGATAGGGGAGGCCAAGGGTCTGTATTACGCAGCCCGTATTGAACGCGCTAATAACAACTCTAAAGAGGTCTTTGCCACAGTGCAGAGTTTCCTAGCCCCTAGTGCCCAGGTGGCGGTAGCCCCTGCCTCGGAAGCCTGGTGTAATACCTTGGCATCTTTTTTTAGGGATAAAATAATCAGCATCCAGGAGACATTTCGGTCCTCGGTGAGGTCTGGTAGCCCTGAAAAGGCGCCTCTTCTGCCTAGGGCACCTCCGATCTCCAGCCTCTCTGATTTTAGTCCCAATGATCTGACAGGTTCTCTTAGTATTCTTAAAGCCCTCAAGTCTGGCTCGCCTAACGACCCGTGCGTGGCTAGACTACTCTCCGATATGGCTGACACCCCCAACTTAGAGGTGAATCTCCTGGTTAACCAATCATTATGGGAAGCGTATGTGCCTATGGCTTGGAAACACGCTTTAATTCTGCCGCTACTTAAAAAGCCATCCCTTGATCCTTTGCTCCCAGAAAACTATCGTCCCATCTCGCTTTTGCCTAGTTTGGCCAAAGTATGCGAGAAGGCGGTCACGTTTCAACTGACTAACTTCGTGGAGGGAGCAGGTGTGCTTCACCCGGCGCAATCTGGTTTCTGTGCCTCTTACAGTACCGAATCCACACTGTTGGAGGTTTCGGAGTCGATGCGGGAGTGCCTGGATGCCGGCGGGAGAGCAGCATTGATATTGCTAGATCTCTCGGCGGCGTTCGACACCCGCTCTCTCCCGCCTGGATTACGCGAATGCCCTCCTGGCGGGCAGCCCGGGCTACCTTGTAAAGAAATTGCAAGTGGTCCAAAATTCGGCCGCCAGACTTCTAGGGGGGCTGTCCTCCAGGCATAGTGTACGGGCGCAGCTTCGGTCACTTCATTGGCTTCCCGTTGAAACTCGACTGAAATTTAAAATGCTGTCAATTGTGCAATAGGCTCTCTATGGATTAGGCCCCTCTTATTTGCAGGACAGATTCACCTATTACATTCCTAGGAGACAGCTGAGGTCGTCCTCACTGCTGCTGATGCAGGTGCCCAAATTTAAGCGTCAACGGTTGGGGGGGCAACTCCTTTGCCCGTAGAGCCTGCCTTGCTTGGAATTCGCTTCCCCTGACTTTGAGGGCCATCTCTGATCCTCGTTTGTTCAGGAAGTCTTTGAAGACTCTGCTGTTTTAATGGACATTTGTGTTTTTGGGCCGCCTTTCTGTTGCTAGCGCCGGGACACTTCCGAGAAGCTGTGCGCTGAATAAATTAAAATAACCTAACATAACATAACAAGAAAATAACATGTGGAATAGACCAGCATTTGGGGAAGAGCACGTCCAACATGCATCCGATACATCTGAAAAACTTTTATTTAAGGCATGCGGTGTTAATAAGAGCCTGTTATATATAAAAAACAATGTTTGCGTGGTATTGGCAGCTCTAGAAGATTTACGTATCTTAATCCATATGCTCTTCCAGAAAGGAATTTGCCAAGAGGTGTGAAGATCATGTTCCCATGCTTCCTCTGTTTTTGATTTCTGCCTGATTATGTGAGTATCCTGCAAAAAACTATATATGGTAGAAGCTTTAGGAGTACTCTTTAACATGTTGTGAAATTGTGAAGGGGAATCAGGATTGTTGGAAAGATTAGGTGCATCGGGTAATTGGGTGTAAGCAGTCATCACAGCTTCCTTTAAAAGGTTATATTTGGTAATGAATGAAGAAGGTAAGTTAAATAGTTGGCTAAGTGAGGGAAAAGATAAAAGGACGGAATGAGAAAATAATTGGTGAACCCAGAGTAATCCTCTCTGTCTCCAAGTCTTCCAATAAAAGGGTCTATTACGAATGAGAAGATTTTTATTATGCCAAATGGTTGAGTTGAGGAAGGAACCCTTAGCAAGTTGTGCAGGGGGATGCAATAAATGGAGAAGTTTAGAAGTCAATTTGATTATGGGAGTAGAAATAGACTGCGGTGGACGCCAGAAGGAAAGGTATTCCTGAAAAGAAAAAGGAGATATAGAAAGACGTTCGATTGAAGTCCATAAAGGACAGTCATCCGTGGACTCAAGCAACCAAAAAGATGCCTGATGTAAAAGAAATGCTTGGTGATACGTTTGGAAATCCGGAAAATTAACTCCACCTTTATCCTTGGAGCGAATTAACCGTTGTAAGGACATTCTGGACTTTTTATTGTTCCATAAAAAGGAAACTAGTATAGAGTTAATCTTATTAAGTGATTTAACAGGAATCGGAACTGGCATATTGGATATAGTATATAAGAGTATAGGTGACAGCATCATTTTAATTGAATCTAAACGTCCCCACCAGGATAAGTAAAGGGGATGCCATTTAGTGGTCAGGTCTGAAAGCTTCTGAGTGCACCTACTCATACACAATGCTACTGTGTCTGAAATATTAAGTGTTATATACAATCCTAGGTACGTAATGTGATTGGGGCTCCATGTGAAGTTGGAATCACTAAAATCTGGTATGAAAGTATATTTGGTTAGGGGTAAAATTTCGGACTTCAGCTAGAAAAACAGGAATCGATTCATTTGGTTTAGAAACAAAAAGCAAAATATCATCAGCATAAGCGGCAAGTTTAATATGAAAATTAGACGTTTGGAAGCCGTGTAAGTTTGGGTTATGGTGTAATTTGGAAAGGAAAGGTTCTAAAGCAAGATTGAACAAAAAAGGGGATAAGGGGCATCCTTGACGAACTCCTCTGCCTAAATCAAAGAAGGAGGAAATTAAACCATTAGCACATACTGCAGCATGAGGGTTGGAGTAAAGAAGAGAAACCAAAGAAATAAATTTAGGACCAAAACCAAACCAATTAAGAGTGTAAAACACAAGTCCACTCAACCCTATCAAACGCTTTCTCCGCATCTAATGCTATTGCTGCTAGGGAGTGCGTTAAACGAGATGATTTAGACAAAGGTGCCGATTCGGATCCTGGAGAAACCGGGTACGAACCGTCGGACGGAGGGTTTTCTCCGTCCGACTCGTACCCGGTTGTAAAACTGTACAAACATGCAAGTACGATTCGCACGGAAACACTATTTCTGTACGATTCGTACAAAACACCAACCGAGGAAAATAAACATACAAATGACATCCGGAAAAGCGCCGACGTGACGTCGGGACGCATGCAGCCTGCGTTCCACGAACCAGGAAGTACGATTCGCACTGACGTCATCCCGCACGGAGAATATTTTCCGGCAGCCAAAAACTGCCGGGAAATCAGGACGACGCGCACAAGGAGCACCTGTACGCGACGGACAGACATGGACCCGAACCTACGTGTCATCCCGGCCCTCATAGCAGTCGACCTCCTCTACAGGTACCGACGCAGATGCCGCAGAAGGTCAGAACAACACCCAGGGGCAAAGGGGGGGGCAGGGGCAGGACACAAAACCCCCACCCAAGTCACACAGCACACATGCCCTGGACATACCTGACCTCCAGGCCCTGGTCACTTCGAGGGGGTGGGGGCGTGTCCAGCAACGCCAGCGTCCGCCACAACAGAAGTGGGCGACGACGCGAACCGGCAACACAACAATACAAGTACGTACCGTACCCACGCCTTAAGAGCATGGGTATGAGTCGTACCACGCCCACACCCACGTCACCCCAACAATGGCAGTACTGCCCGTACCCATGTGCCAAAGGCCTGGGTACGGGCCGCACAAGCATTCCACAGCGTGGGCACGGGTACGTACGGACCGTACCCTCACCCGTGTATGTATGGAGCGTACCCCCACCCCAACAGTGTATGTACGGACTGTACCCTCACCCGCGTATGTATGGAGCGTACCCCCACCCCAACAGTGTATGTACGGACCGTACCCTCACCCGCGTATGTATGGAGCGTACCCCCACACCAACAGTGTATGTACGGACCGTACCCTCACCCGTGTATGTATGGAGCGTACCCCCACCCCAACAGTGTATGTACGGACCGTAACCTCACCCGCATATGTATGGAGCATACCCCCACCCCAACAGTGTATGTACGGACCGTACCCTCACCCGCGTATGTATGGAGCGTACCCCCACCCC
This sequence comes from Triturus cristatus, assembly GCF_964204655.1. Classification (NCBI taxonomy): domain Eukaryota; kingdom Metazoa; phylum Chordata; class Amphibia; order Caudata; family Salamandridae; genus Triturus; species Triturus cristatus. Next base: position 553,353,366 of record NC_140591.1, on the reverse strand, counting down.
AACAGTGTATGTACGGACCGTAACCCCACCCGCGTATGTATGGAGCGTACCCCCACCCCAACAGTGTATGTACGGACCGTACCCCTACCCGTGTATGTATGGAGCGTACCCCCACCCCAACAGTGTATGTACGGACCGTACCCTCACCCGTGTATGTATGGAGCATACCCCCACCTCAACAGTGTATGTACGGACCGTACCCTCACCCGCGTATGTACACCAGTGTATGTACGAACCATACCCCCACCCGCGTATGTATGGAGCGTACCCCCACCCCAACAGTGTATGTACGGACCGTACCCTCACCCGCGTATGTATGGAGCGTACCCTCACCCCAACAGTGTATGTACGGACCGTACCCTCACCCGCGTATGTATGGAGTGTACCCCCACCCCAACAGTGTATGTACGGACCGTACCCTCACCCGCGTATGTATGGAGCGTACCCCCACCCCAACAGTGTATGTACGGACCGTACCCTCACCCACGTATGTATGGAGCGTACCCCCACCCCAACAGTGTATGTACGGACCGTACCCTCACCCGCGTATGTATGGAGCATACCCCCACCCCAACAGTGTATGTACGGACCGTACCCTCACCCGCGTATGTATGGAGCGTACCCCCACCCCAACAGTGTATGTACGGACCGTACCCTCACCCGCGTATGTATGGAGCGTACCCCCACCCCAACAGTGTATGTACGGACCGTACCCCCACCCACGTATGTATGGAGCGTACCCCCACCCCAACAGTGTATGTACGGACCGTACCCCCACCCGCGTATGTATGGAGCGTACATGGCCAGACGCAGGAGGGGTGGGTGTAGAGTCCTCCCAGCAGTGCCCAGACACAGGAGGGGTGTGTGCAGAGTCCTCCCGGCAGTGCCCAGACACAGGAGGGGTGGGTGCAGAGTCCTCCCAGCAGTGCCCAGACACAGGAGGGGTGTGTGCAGAGTCCTCCCAGCAGTGCCCAGACACAGGAGGGGTGTGTGCAGAGTCCCCCAGCAGTGCCCAGACGCAGGAGGGGTGGGTGTAGAGTCCTCCCAGCAGTGCCCAGACACAGGAGGGGTGGGTGCCTATCACTCCCAGCAGTGCCCAGACACAGGAGGGGTGTGTGCAGAGTCCTCCCAGCAGTGCCCAGACACAGGAGGGGTGGGTGCAGAGTCCCCCCAGCAGTGCCCAGACACAGGAGAGGTGGGTGTAGAGTCCTCCCAGCAGTGCCCAGACACAGGAGGGATGTGTGCAGAGTCCCCCCAGCAGTGCCCAGACGCAGGAGGGGTGGGTGTAGAGTCCTCCCAGCAGTGCCCAGACACAGGAGGGGTTTGTGCCTATCACTCCCAGCAGTGCCCAGACACAGGAGGGGTGTGTGCAGAGTCCTCCCAGCAGTGCCCGGACACAGGAGGGGTGGGTGTAGAGTCCTCCCAGCAGTGCCCAGACACAGGAGGGGTGGGTGCCTATCACTCCCAGCAGTGCCCAGACACAGGAGGGGTGTGTGCAGAGTCCTCCCAGCAGTGCCCAGACACAGGAGGGGTGGTGGGTGCAGAGTCCTCCCAGCAGTGCCCAGACACAGGAGGGGTGTGTGCAGAGTCCTCCCAGCAGTGCCCAGACACAGGAGGGGTGTGTGCAGAGTCCTCCCAGCAGTGCCCAGACGCAGGATGGGTGGGTGCAGAGTCCTCCCAGCAGTGCCCAGACACAGGAGGGGTGTGTGCAGAGTCCTCCCAGCAGTGCCCAGACACAGGAGGGGTGTGTGCAGAGTCCTCCCAGCAGTGCCCAGACGCAGGATGGGTGGGTGTAGAGTCCTCCCAGCAGTGCCCAGACGCAGGAGGGGTGGGTGTAGAGTCCTCCCAGCAGTGCCCATGGAACGCAAAGGGTGGAGTAGCCACAGATACAATGCCCACAAATGTCAGTCAGGTGCACAAAGACCCTGCAGTACATGTACCACATGTGTGCGAGGCTGGGAGTACACACATGCATAGCGCCTAAAAGAGAACATGTCCACATGAAGTGATGTCAACAGTCTACATACAAAAGTACAGTGACCACCAAGAATGCCACGAATGATGCAGGTGGAGACATCGCTCAGCATGCATGTGCAAAGTTGAAGGAGTCCGTCACACACCCAGCTGATGTAGACACAGCTCAGCACCACATAGTGGAAACACCCTGCAGGGAAGATGTCAGGTTACACAGAGGAAGGAACACACCTTGGGACGATGTCACCATGCAGTAACTGCTTACATGAACAAAGTAATTTAGCCAACAGCTTGTGATGGCACACAGATACCAGGGTCCACCCTATGACCAGCACAAGACTACATTTCCCACACACCCAACACATTATCACCACCCAAAATCATGGAGCAGGTCCACCAACAGCAATACCAGATAAACAGTAGTGTTCCAAGGAAAAAACTAATTGCTTTATTCAGCAGGATGTAAGTAATAATCATCATAAATGTCAATATATACAAGGCCCATAGGGCAGTCCATGACTCAAATCCGGATGGTGGACACAGTAGTACGTGTGTCCCCTAGCTTGCCTGCACAGTCAGACTCCTTTGTCTTCCACAGGGGGGGGGGGCATCATGTTGGGGGGAAGGACCAGGCACCGCAGGGAGAGGAGGGGCAAGGGTAGGTGTTGTGGGTGCAGGGACGGACGACTCCAACACTGGGGGTGGGGCAGCGCCAAAGGTGGATTGGAGCACAGCGCTGCACACTACTGCCAGGTCGCCCAGCGTCTCCCCTGCACCCGAAGGAACCACAGGCCCCAAGGGGGGGGTCACAGGGATGGGTCACAGCGCTACCCGGGGAGGGTGTGGACAGGGGGGGGACTCAACCACCCTGACCGGGGACTCCTTTGACCGCTTGCGGGGTGGTGTCATTGTGGGGCTCAGGGACAGAGCGGCCATGAAGGAGTCCTTGCTGGATTTGTGGCCAGGAGAGCTGAGCGGAGTGGATTTGGAGGGAGTGGATTTTGCAGAATGCGGACTCCCACTCTGGCTGCGTGTCTTACGTTTGCCCCCCGACCCAGTGGGTGTGCCTACTTCACCCTGTGTGTGCGTGCCAGGAGGTGTGCGCTTGTCCTTCCCTGCTGGTGTGGTGCCTGTGTCTGGTGGGGTGTGTGCATGCTGACGTCTGGGTGTACGTGGGACAGGCATGGGAGTGGAAAGTGTGGATGGGGCATGGGTAGGGTGTGGGACGAAGTGCTGCAGGAGACCCACTGCTGCAGTCAGTGTCGAGTCAATAGACCGCAGCAAGTTGCGTTGGTCAGCCTGCGATGCTGAAATGCCCTCCAAGTATGCCTCCATGTTGTTGAGCACTTGGCTGTGGCCATGGAGGACATTAAGCATCGCAGCCTGACCAACCTGAAACTGCCGCAGGATGTCCACAGACTCGGCATTGGCGGCAGCAGTGGAGACAGGGGCAGGGGGTGCGGTGCCTGGCAGGAAGGAGACACGTGGTGACCTAGCACGCCAGGAAGGGACACGAGCAAGTGGGAAGCCGGTGATGGCAATGGAGGGGACGGGGAGAGATGTTGTGCTGCTGTCAGCTGTTGGAGCAGCCTCCGCCCCCTCGGAGAGCTCAGCCTCGGACCCGTCAGCTTCATATTCTGTGGTGGCAGTGGACAGGTCCTCCGGCTCACTCCCCTCGGCCTCAGTTCCACTCGATGTGCCAGCTAAGATGTCACTGCTGGCACTGGTGCCCGGTCCCTCCGTACGGTCCGTGCCGGTGTCTCCATTCGTGTCCCCCGACGATGCTGTGGGCAAGGTGAATAAACAGGAATTAATCAGACACCTGTATGCATATGTCACATGAGTCAAATCTATATAGGTTACAGTGCATAGCCTGAAATTAAAGATGAGTAACATCTACAATACAAGGTACATATATAGGCCCTGCAACACACAGTTGGTTCACCCACCATGCCACTGAGAAACTATGGAGAGCATGACACATTTGCAAATGACATGATATGGATTTGGACAGAGGAGCCAGGCTCTGGGGACAATCCAGCACTGCATCTGCACCACACAGCGTTGCCGTAACTAGGGATGAGCAGGGACCATCTCCATGAACTTGAGGCACATGCTGCAAAGGTAATACTTAAAGACATGCCCAACATGAATGGGTCACTGCACCTTGAGTGTATGTCCAGACAAACATCACACACTGGCCAGACCGAGCAATGAGATTTCAGGTGTCGACATGTAGGCCTTGCCCGCACCAACCACCCCCTACATGAGACAATTTGATGAGACACAGGAAGCACTTGCATCTCTTAGTCTGGGAGAAATACACAAGGGCTGGCAGAAACCCATATTGGACCCAAAATACCCCATGTGCGCCTGTACAACGATCTCATTTACAAATGGCCATCATCAGATAATTGTAACAAGACACACAGGCACTGGCCACCGTGAGTATGAACGAGGAAAATTAGGTCAGGCTGTACAGTGGACACTTGTAGAACACGTTACGTAAATATACATGGTGCCAGGGGACAATGGCACAGAGCACATCCTATGCTGTAGACACTGAGGGGCCGATTCACAGAACTAACTTAAGACAAAATCCTAAACTTACTCCTTTTGGTATTCACAGAAGTTAGGATTTTGTCTTAAGTTTGTCTTAAGACAGACTTAAGACAGACTTAAGACAGACTTAAGACAGACTTAAGACAAACTTAAGACAAACGTAAGACAAACTTAAGACGGATTTAAGACAGACTTAAGACAGACTTAAGACAGACTTAAAACAGACTTAAGACAAACTTAAGACTAAATCCTAACTTAAGTCTGTCTTAAGTCTGTCTTAAGTCTAGTCTTACGTCTGTCTTAAGTTTGTCTTAAGTCTGTCTTAAGTCTGTCTTAAGTCTGTCTTAAGTTTGTCTTAAGACAAACTTAAGACAAAATCCTAACTTCTGTGAATATCAAAAGTAGTAAGTTTAGGATTTTGTCTTAAGTTAGTTCTGTGAATCGGGCCCTGCGAGTGTCCACATATTGTGATGACACACATGATACCTAGCAAAATATGCCCCAGGGGACAGTAGTGGCCACAATATTCCATGGTCCTGAATGGTAATGACTGCAACACAGGCCACCATCCCTGCACTCTGCGTATCGCACACTCATGCACATCATGTCACAGGCCACAACATAAGACATGCTTGCTGTAAGGCATTACACTTCAGAGACATACTCCTATGTCTGGACTCAGCATCAGTGCCAATTGACATGGACCCCACAAGTACTGAACTGGACAGGGCACAGGCGAGGTCCCAAAACCTGTTACACACCACCCCCACACATGATGCTGCAAGCATTGGTCACATGGATAAACTGCCAGCCCAGATGACCTTGTGAAAGAGTGACTACACACAGACCAGGGAACACATGGCAAGGAGGGGAAGGGAGGAAGGACAGCACCGCTATACTGTGGGTGACAGGACCTGCAACACACATTTAAACACTGGCAGTGTATCCATGCAACTGCGCACTTACAAATGCTGGTGACACACAACAAACACACATGTACCTACCCCCTTCCTGCTGCTGCTTCTCCCGTAAGCGCCTGTCCATGTCTGGAAAGACCACCGCCAGCACACGCTTGTGGATGTGGGTCAGACGGCGACGCCCATGGTTCTTAGGGCCCACAGGTGAGTCCCCCAGCAGGACTCATGCGATCCTCCGCGTCCAGCACCGGATATCCTGCCAGCGTTTTCTCACCTGGGAGGCGCCGCTTGCGACCCTCCGTTCTCCTCACGGCACTGACGGCGTCCCTCCAGATCTGCTCCTTGGCAGAGGCGCCTACCTGTGGGGTTGAAAAAGTGAGACTACATCAATACACCTGCCACATGTCACAGAGACACACATTAGAACAATTTTGCTGGTTTCAACAAGGCATAGTATGCAGCCAATGCATTGCACCTTTGTCATAGGGACATTTTTCTCTGTGTAAGGGCAAATGCACCACGTGCCATTGAAAGTACACAGGTGGCATGAGAGGTACGACACAATAAATGATCCAGACTCACACTGTGCATCAGAAGGTACACCAGGATTATGTGCAGCACCTCAAAGCAGTCACATGCCACAGGCCACTGACGCTACCTCAGCAGAGTACACAGACACACACAGGCACAGGACATTCACCTGCCATTGCCAAATGCAGCTACAAACCTCACTCTGCACATGTGCCACTAGACTGGGGGGGCTCACAGGTGTGGGGCAGGCTCTGCACGTCAGACACACAGCACTGCTCCCTGCTCACATCAGATGGGCAGGGTATATCCATCCCTCATGCAGCTGGGGTGCTACACTCCACATATGCACCCACCCACATGACAGGGGACTTACACACACACCGATGTCCAGGGTACGAACACATCATGTGGACACTCTCAGCACAGGTACACTGAACAAACACACATCTGTGGGTACAGTCACCTGTCACACTGGGGTGACCACAGAATTACATGAGGACTGTAGAAGCAACATTCCCAGGAGGATTAGACAGGCAGAATGTGGCATGCACCATGCAGTGATTGTCACAGTAAACACAATGCAAGTGAGGACGGCAGACATGCACCACAGCATGCTCTGGCTGGGAGACATCAGGCATTCCCCCCCTGGGACCCACTCTACAGTAAAATGCATGTGTGTCACACCTGGACACAATGCCAGAAGTCCCAGTCACAAAAAAGGGACACAGTCTGTGCTAGTGGACTCAGCACTCACCTGAAACCCTGGTCGGCCATACAGCATGGGGTACTGTGGGAGGATCACATCCAGCAATGCCAGATTCTCCTCCAGGGTGAAAGGCTGGGCCCTCTCCACAGACCTTGACATGGTGCCAGGGAATCACGAGCAGCAGCAGTGTTGTTGAATCAAAAGATGTGCAGGCAAGTGCTCTCTCATGGGACCTGACTGCCTTATATCTGCCTTGCTGGCCTGTTTCATGCACAGGAGTACAGAGTGATTGGTTACTCACATTTGCATCCTATGTTTCCTCCAATCCATTTAAACCTACCCCTGTGAGGGGGTTAGATTTTTTTAGAATTCAGCATGATGTCATTTCAACAACAACTTTGCAACAAAGTAGATTATTTCAAACCGACTTTTGCAGGCCACCTCATTCAACAAATTCAAAGTTTAAACTCGGTCTCCATGGCAACCAGCATGCATCTCTGGCTTCATACTTGTCCCTCATGTGTCCCCTATGTAATTTGGAGATTCACACACAGGTACGGTACGTTCCGGGGCCCTAGGGCACCCCAAATTCATAGCTACGGGCCGTACAGGTGTGTGTACGGTCCGTATCACTATGGGTACGCATACGCGAGCAAACCCATAGTGATGCGGACTGTACACACGCCTGTACGCTCACTATCACAATGGGTGTGCTCGCGTATGCGTACCCATAGTGATGCGGACCGTACACACGCCTGTACGCTCACTATCACTATGGGTGTGTTCGCGTATGCGTACCCATAGTGAAACGGACCGTACACACGCCTGTACGCTCACTATCACTATGGGTGTGCTCGCGTATGCGTACCCATAGTGATACGGACCGTACACACGCCTGTACGCTCACTATCACTATGGGTGTGCTCGCGTATGCGTACCCATAGTGATACGGACCGTACACACGCCTGTACGCTCACTATCACTATGGGTGTGCTCGCGTATGCGTACCCATAGTGATACGGACCGTACACACGCGTGTACGCTCACTATCACTATGGGTGTGCTCGCGTATGCGTACCCATAGTGATACGGACCGTACACACGCGTGTACGCTCACTATCACTATGGGTAGGCCTACGGCAGCACTCCCATAGTGATAGGGAACGTACACACGCCCTCAGAGCGAATGTACGGTGCCTTTCACACAGAACAGTGGTGACAGGCAGCACACAGAAAGGAATAGAGCTGACATACTTGTCCATGGATGGACATCAAGGCATTGTCTGTGCAGTACTACATGTGTGGGGCACAGGTGTGAAAGGTTGTGATGTGGCACATTACTCCTGAGTTGTGAAGGCAATAGATGTAGGATGAGATGTGTACAGATGTTATGTGTGATGGTGCACTATGTGCCAGACATGCCCTTCACTCCTTTGACATGTGTGCATGTCGTACAGAACACTTGAGATAAGCGTCACTGGCATGGCACAGTCAACAACACACGCAAGTGTCCCCTGATGCCCGCTACAGGGTTTACCACACCTGACATGTGACTACCCACGTTGCACGATGTGACTATGTCATGTATGTGTGGTGTGTGCTCCCATTAGCTTGATGTTGGTGTTCCCTCAAATGCATCTGCAGTTGCTGCAACCAACATGTGTCTGTGTGTAGATGGCCATGGCACACTGTTACGCACACCAGGCCACATGTGGTATCGGATGTAAGGTGTGTATGTATGCATGGGACACGGAGTAGCGTAACAAGGACCTGTCTGCATACTCTCAATGTATGTGTGATCAGTCATGACATGTACACCTTCATGGCAAGGTGTGTGGGCTGTCCTAGTGTTATGTCATGTGACCTGTGGCTCTAGTGTTCCGTTACCTGTCTCTGCAATCAACATCCTACATCTGCTGATATGTTGATGTATGTCACTCCTGTATTGCGTCTGGCTGTTCACTTACACTGGGACACAGCTAGTCCCATGCCATGGGATGTGGAGGTTGACAATCCCCGTGTGTAGCTGGGTCTTGGTAGGAGTGTCACCTGGCAGCCATACGTGTCCAGGGCATGTAGCACATACCTGACTCCGTATGTAGCATATGTGTATTGACAGATTAACATGTGCTCAGTACATATAAATTGTTGTTGTAGTGCACTCACTCTTCCTTGTCACTTCCAAATTACTGCAGAGCGCCGCCTCTTCCCTGACCAATTCCGGACTTGGCTGACATGCGGGAGAATGACAGTATACGCCGCTACCGCTTCCCCCAACCGTTTATTGAGGAGTTGACGGCAAGGCTGGCACCACACCTGCAACCGCTGCACAGGTATCCAACGGCACTGACACCCAAGCTGAAGGTAATGGCAGCCCTACATTTTTTTGCCACGGGTACCTTTCAATATACCATAGCTCATGTTGGTGGCATGTCCCAGACCATGTTCAGCCGTGTGCTGCATGATTTTTTAGAGGCCATGTTGCTTCACCTGGATGAGTTTATCCATTTCCCAACTCCTGAACAGTTGACAGGTGTCAAGCGTGGATTCTATGCCCTGGGAGGGATGCCCCATGTCATTGGGTCCATAGATGGGACACATGTGGCTTTGGTACCACCACAGGCACAGGAGGTAGCGTACAGGAATCGCATGCACTACCACTCCATCAATGCCCTTGTGGTGTGTCTGTCCAACATGGTGATTTCACATGTCTGTGCTCGTTTTCCAGGATCAGCACACGATGCCTACATCATGAGGCGTAGCAGGGTGCCTGAAATGATGACGCAGCTGCGCAACGAACGAGCATGTGTTGTTGGTGGGTACACTCTGTCTGTCCTGTATTTTGCGTAGACTTCCTGCCCGACTGCTTCTCCTGTCCTACTTATGTCCATGTGGTTTCCATGTAGGGGACGCTGGCTATCCCAACATGCCATGGCTGATCACACCTCTCCGCAACCCCAGCACGCTGGCCCAGCTCCGCTACAACACCGCCCATGGCCGGACAAGGCGAGTGATAGAGAGGACATTTGGCCTCCTGAAGAGCCGATTCAGGTGCCTACACAAGACTGGCGGTGCCCTCCCATATGCCCCGGTGAAGGTCTGCAAAATCTTCATGGTCTGCTGCATGCTGCACAACATGGCAGTTGAGAAAGCTGTGCCACTCATCCTGGATCAAGATGATCAGGACCATCCACCCATGGAGGACGAAGGGCTTGGCAATGGGGCTAGTGATGTGGAGGATGTGGAGCCACAAGAGGACATCCGGAGTCGGCTCATACGCGACTTCTTTGCTTAGTGGTGAGTACCAGTGTCTGAGTGTGCACGCATTGGTCCTTGTGTGGCATGTGTTGCAATGTGTGTGTCCATCTGCATGTATGCCACGTGAGTCAGAGGTGTGTGTGGATGTGTCACTCGAGTGATGGTGCCAGTGATGAGTGTATTTCCACAGTCATAATTGTGACCTAGCATGTTGTCATCCTTATATGTGTCGAGTACATGCACATGCAAGTGGATGAGCTTTTTGTGGCTGACTTCTTATGTGTCTCTCATCCCCAGGTACTTGTGCATGCCGTCTGCTGGTTGCATTGTTGTGGCACTGCTATTCCTCATGGATACGTCATCGTGTGCTGACTCAGCATTACACGCACGGACAAGTTTGGAAGTCTCCTTAGGGAAAGGGTTGCATCAGGGGTGTATTGGGTGTGGCAGTTGTTTACGATGTGTGCACACTGCCCCTGTCGATGTTTGGTTCCTCTGCAGACATGTCGCATCACCATGGGACACATGACATGTAGCTGGATTCAGCTGAATAGATGGTCAGACTTGTTGACAGTCATCTGTAATGGGATAGTGGATTGTGATGAAGGCATCAATGTGTGTAACACTGCCCTCGGACACATACGGTTTGCATTGGCTTGACATGGTGTGGGACTTCCACATCAGAGGATCAATGGTGTATGGCAGCCTCTCCGTGAGCAGCAGGGGGTGTTTAGCTGTTACCCGACACTTGTGTGCCAGCTCCATGGATATCAAGCATTTGTGGTGCAGAAGGGGGGTGCCAGTGTTGGACCCACATGTTACTCCACATGACCTGTGTATGTGTATTCCGAGTTGCCTCTGCATTCCGGAATACATGACTAATAAAGGTGTCCCTATGCCTCCAAGGTGCCACTTCTCAGTCAATGCTGGTGTGTTGCCACGGTGCATACGGCATGTCTGGCATGGTTCTCAGTGATAGTGGCTATGTGTCTATGTGTAGAGTAGCAAGATGCAAGCTGTTTGTGTGGGATTAGACTCTGTATTGTGCATGATGTCCATGACTGTGTGGGTATTGTGACATGTGCCATCCCCATGCATCCAACGTTGGCCAGGCCACCATTCTCTGCATCCACCTGACTCAAGCTTGCAGGTCATGGTTCTGTCACCTGTCTACACATACCTGGGTGCCCCCCAGGACACTCCACATGATCCCTGACCTCTGCGCATGACTGTTGCTGTACTCAATATGTCTGTCGGCACGGTTGTGCGGCCACCCCCTCAGCTGGTTGGGCCCATCACGGGTGTGTATGGTGCTCCATGTCTGTCTTGCCTAATACATTGTGACCCATGTGTGTCCTGTGCCAGACTCAGGCTCCAGGGTATGGATGGTTGAAGTCATATGAAAACTCAGGCGTGGTTAGACTTTACAAGACACATGTAATGTAATAATGCAAAATGTAGGCATCATCTCTTGATCGTGTACGTTTTTATTTGTGTTGGGGTAAGTGTTGGGGGGGGGGTATGACAAGAGGGGCTTTCCGGGTGTGTGGAATCCAAAGTTCACTGGGGGAGTTGGTATCCTTGCCATTGGAAATCATCAGAGTCCATGCCACAGTCTTTGTCAACATTGGTCAGACAGTGACCAGCAAGTCCATGTGGCAGAGAATGTCATTTGCTGATGTGCTGCTGTTGGGCCAGTGGGCCAGGTGCCAGGCCAGGTGTCCTGGGAGATGGTGCTGTTGCGCCGACCCTCACGGTCTTTTCCGTGGACGACCCGCCCTCCTGCGGGAACCCTCAGAAGAAGGCCGTGACGATGCTTGGGATGCTCCGTCAGATGTATCCTCCTCCTCCTGATCCCTCCCTGTGGGAGGTGATGTTCTTCGCCTGGTGGCACAGGGAGGGTTGCCCATGTTGTCGGCTATCCGACGGAGTGAACGGTTAATTCCCGTGAGCACCGTCACGAGCTCAGCCTGTCTGTCCTCCATCCGTCCTTGGTGTCGCTGTTGACAGGCATGTTGCTCCGCATGTTGCTGGGCCTGCTGGGTCTTGATCTCCTCGAGGGTCCCCTTCATCTCGTTGAGGGTGGACACAACCTGGCTCATGCCCGTGGTGTCCTGCCGGTATGTGTCCAGGATGTTTCTTACATGGGAATATACTGGTTCCGCAGCCAACTGGTCAGGCTCGCGCCTCCGCCGTCCTCCACTCCCACCACCCCTGCCCACTTGCGCCTGGCCTGCCATCGGGAAACCAGAGGGGCCAGGTTGGTCGGGGTCGTCCACAGAGTGGTGAGAGTCGTCGCTGCTGGTAGGATTGTCATCCCGCAGAGACAGGTCCTGTGAGTCTTCCCCCCCAGTGTTGGGGGGTGATCCACGACATTGACCTGTGTGTGAGAGAGACAATGTTATTTTTGTTCCATGCAACATCCATGTTTCATTTGTTTCAAAGTTGTCACATTTCCTCTGGGTATTTGGATATGTCTTGCATTCCACTCACAGTGCACTTGTGCATTGGTATGTCCCTTTGCCACAGCTTTTGAGACTTTACCTATGTGTGACACAGTCTTACTTGCTACGTCAATTGTGACTGCAGTCAGCAGTGGAGTGAGCAGGTGTGGCGAGCCATGCATTGGCGCCTTCCGTGTTGCACTGTACGTGGGCAAATGGAGTTGTTCCAAACACTTATATAATGCAGGTAGCTGGCGTTGTGCTCGTGCACAGGTTGACACATGGCCCAGTGTTTTGCCATGGAAAAGAGAGGGGGATTCAGGCACTGGCCACCCTTGTCTACATGCACGCAGTCCACCTGCTGACGAGCAGACATTCCCACACCACCCAAGGCTGAATTGGTCTCCCTGTGTATCCCTTTCTCACTCCCTCTCTGTCCCCCTCTCCCTCCCTCCCTGTGTCAGCCTCCTCCCTCTGTCCGTCTCCCTGTGTCTCCCTCCCTCTCTCTCCCCCTCTCCCTCCCTCTTTGTGTCACCCTCTGTCACCTCAGCCCAGCTTCCTAGGCACACACTGTTTGCAGATCTTTGAATGGCCCTTGGCTTGTTCATGTGAGTTTGTTTCTGATCTCCAGGCACCCATTGGGTGTAGTGTCTGTGTCTGCACTGCTGCTGTGGTGGTGTGTGCTGCCGCTCTTTCACAGTGTTGGCTGTTCATTAGCTGCTGTCATGTGCAAAAAGTGCCTTCACCCCCATGTCTTCATGCAAGGCGTCCTCCATTTGCAGGCAAGTCTTTCCTGTGTGGGGACACACTGTTTGTCTGGCTGTGACCTAGGCCATATGGGCTGAGGGCATTGTTGTCTGCTTCTGAGTTGCACTATGTGATTTTTGAGGCCCACACTCCCGCCATCCGGGTTACCGTGTCTTGTGTTGGTGTTTTCTGTGGCCGGTGACTTGGCATTGTCTAGCTGGGTGCATGGGGCATGGTGGCGCTAGTGGCATGTGTGTGTTTATGGAGTGCGGTTGAGTCATGCGATAGCTTTGGGGTTGTTGCGTGCATGATTGTGAGTTTGGTTGTGGATGACGTTCCCCCCATGTGAGGTGAGTTGTTTGTGTACTCACCAGGCTCTCGGAGTCCTTCTACTCCCTCCACTCCCACCAGCGGCAGCATGGCCATCACCTTCTCCTCCCAGGGATGGTAGTGTACCGGTCTGCAGGGCGGCCCTCCTCCAGTGATGTTGGCCTGGTTGTGGTCGTCGGACATTTTGCGGCGGACCGTCCTCCGCAGATCGTACCACCTGGCTTGGCATTCATGCCTGGTCCTTCTGGTGGACGCAACAGCATTCACAGCATCGACAATCGTCTGCCACATGGCTGTTTTTTCGGAAATGCGGGTCTGTCTGACCAATGTTCCAAAGAGTTGTGGCTCAACTCTGATGATTTCGTCGACAAGGACCTCCAACTCTCGGCTAGTGAACTTTGGATTCTTGTTAGTGGGCATGGTGAGGGGTGTGGGTGTGGATGGTTGTGGGGGGTGTGGGTGTGGATGGTTGTGGGTGTGTGGGTGTGGTTGTGCAGGTGTGTGTGTGAATGTGATGAGGGGGTGTTTGTGAAGGTGGTTGTGTGAAGGTGTGCAGTTGTAAGGTGTAGTGGAGGTTGTAGTATAGTGCAGTTGTTTCTCTGTGTGGTCTGGCAGCAGTGGGTCTGTTGCAAAGGATCATGGTTTGTGTGTGTTGGGCCTTTTTATTGGTCCATTGGTGGGTGTGGCTGTGTTTAAACTTTGGGTGGGTGTGTTATAAGGAGTGGTTGTGTTTTGGGCCTCTGTTTGGGAGTTTGGCAGTTGCAGGTCAGTGAATAAGTTGTATTTGTGCTTGTTGGACATGTTTTGTGGCTTTGTGCGATTCGAATGGAGTCTTCTTGTGTTGTTTTGCTTTGTCCTGGTTGTGTACGTGTGTTTTTAGCGTCTGTACGGTGCGTACATCGGCCATTTTGTTGTACAGTGCTGTCCTTGTCTCTGGCTTGGTACGACTCATACATGCGCGATGTTGGGTGAGGGTGCTGGTGTTGGGGCCTGGGGTGCGCTCCGTACTTAGACTGGTGGGGTGTGTGTTCGCTCCATACATACGCGGGTGAGGGTACGGTCCGTACATACACTGGTGTCCATACGCGGGTGAGGGTACGGTCCGTACATACACTGTTGGGGTGGGGGTATGCTCCATACATACGCGGGTGAGGGTACAGTCCGTACATACACTGTTGGGGTGGGGGTACACTCCATACATACGCGGGTGGGGGTACGGTTGGTACATACACTGGTGTACATACGAGGGTGAGGGTACGGTCCGTACATACACTGTTGGGGTGGGGGTACGCTCCATACATACGCGGGTGAGGGTACGGTCCGTACATACACTGTTGGGGTGGGGGTACGCTCCATACATACGCGGGTGAGGGTACGGTCCGTACATACACTGTTGGGGTGGGGGTACGCTCCATACATACGCGGGTGGGGGTATGGTTCGTACATACACTGGTGTACATACGCGGGTGAGGGTACAGTCCGTACATACACTGTTGGGGTGGGGGTACGCTCCATACATACGCGGGTGGGGGTATGGTTCGCACATACACTGGTGTACATACGCGGGTGAGGGTACAGTCCGTACATACACTGTTGGGGTGGGGGTACGCTCCATACATACGCGGGTGAGGGTACGGTCCGTACATACACTGTTGGGGTGGGGGTATGCTCCATACATACGCAGGTGGGGGTATGGTTCGTACATACACTGGTGTACATACGCGGGTGAGGCTACGGTCCGTACATACACTGTTGGGGTGGGGGTATGCTCCATACATACGCGGGTGGGGGTACGGTAAGTACGTACACTGTTGGGGTGGGGGTACGCTCCATACATACGCGGGTGAGGGTACGGTCCATACATACACTGTTGGGATGGGGGTACGCTCCATATATACGCGGGTGGGGGTATGGTTCATATATACACTGGTGTACATACGCGGGTGAGGGTATGGTCCGTACATACACTGTTGGGGTGGGGGTACGCTCCATACATACGCGGGTGGGGGTACGGTCCGTACGTACACTGTTGGGGTGGGGGTACGCTCCATACATACGCGGGTGAGGGTACGGTCCGTACATACACTGTTGGGGTGGGGGTACGCTCCATACATACGCGGGTGGCGGTACGGGCCGTACATACACAGGTGTATATACACGGGTGGGTGTACGGTCCGTACGTACGGGGGTGTACATGCATGGGTGGGGGTTCGGCGCGTAGATACGAGGGCTGGGGGGGTGGTTGGGCACGTACATACGGGGGCTGGGGGGGTGTTCGGCGCGTATGCGGGCACATGTCTCCATGGTTGCTATGGGAGTTCGGTGCGGACGGTGTTTTTTCCATACGGTTGTAACATCGGACGCACGGGATGGATCGTACTTGCGCAGTCGGACTTCACTTTTCACATTTGTATGGTAAATCGTCCGGGGACGTGTCGGACACATTTTCCGACCCGAGGACGTGTGGGGAATTATTCCCAATGCGATTCGTATGGACTTTTTCCCATGCGAATCGTACTTGGCAGTTTGTACGGCACTTGTACGATTCGTACGGTAAAAAGACCGGATACGAGTCGTGCGGGGAAATTTTTTCCAGGATCCGAATCGGCACCTATATGTTGAAAAGAAGGCGGGTATTATCAGTGATAACAAAGCCAGACTGCTCCTTCCCCAGCAAATTTGGTAAATAAGTATCTAATCTAATAGCTAAAGCTTTTGAAATTTTTTTATAATCAATGTTAACTAGGGAAATGGGCCTATCATTTTTACATAATTTAGAATCCTTACCCTCCTTGGGTATGAGACAAATATGTGCTTCAGAGAAGGAACCAGAGGATTTTTTGGAGGAGCTAAAAGACTCTGTTAAAAGGTACAATTTGGGCAGAAGAATCTTGGAAAAGTGGAGGTAAAATTCAACGGTAAAGCCATCCGGGCCAGACGCCTTATCTTTTTTAAGGTGTTGAAGTGCAAATGTCAATTCTTGTTGCGTAATGTCCGACTCCAAAGGGGACAAATCCAGAGAAGAGGGGTTTGGTCTTGGTATAGTAGAAAAGAAGTGTGAGAGGGAATCAGCAGTGGGTTGCGCTTCAGATGAATATAAAGATTGATAAAAACGGGAGAATTCGTTTAAAATTTCTACATCCTTAAATTTTAAATTGGAATTAATATCGTATATTAAATCAATGTTCAATTTGTTTTGCTTGATTTTTAAATAATTAGCCAGTATTTTCCCAGCCTTGTTTTTGCCACCGTAAAACTTTGCACTAGACCAAAAGGAGGACTCACCCGAAGTAGGGGCATAAACGTTAAGAAGAGATACTGGGACCCCTTTTAACAACAATTTGACAAGCAACCATCTGCCATCACCATCAGATTCTTGCGACAATAGTGAGATTGGAAGTGACTTGCGACAGAGTATCGTTACTCCATTACGCTTCCCATCACCTGGAGATGAGAAAACTTCCCCCACCCACCCTCTTTTTAGTTTTGATGACTCGATGTCCGTTAAATGAGTCTCTTGCAAGAACACCAAGTCAGCATTCAATTTAGCTAAATGAGCGAGGACTCACAGCCTTTTGATTGGAAAATTCATACCCCTAACGTTCCATGAAATAAATCTCAATGACATAAGTAATCTAAAAAATAGTAATCCAAACCTGTGAGACGCACAACCAGTCTGTTAATACAACAATGTATATAAATGAGTGACAATAAAAAGAACTGGAGAGAAGAATGAAATTCAGATAAGAGGCAAAAAAGATCATCAGAAAGCATGAATATTGAAGAAAAGAGGAAAATCTGAAAAAGGTAGAAGAGATTATTGATAAGGGAAAGATATTGAGACCAGAGACTGGAAAGAATAGAAAGTAGAAAAATGGGCAAAAGTAAGTAAGAAAGAAAATAAGACTTAATAGGAATAGATAGGACACCAAAAGCGAGAATAAGGGGAAATGGAAATACTGGACAAAAGACGAATGACAAAACAGAAGACATACCTACAATTAGGGAACAAGAAGATGGGGGAAGGTGGAGCAGCAAGAAACAGACGGGCCATCCAGCGAAGCTCAAACCGGAACCATGAGAAAACACGCCATAATATAAACGTGACTGTGGAAGAACAATGAAAATTAAGCAACCAATTAGCCATCCCTAAGATAAGAATAAAATACGTAATTATTTAAATATATACTAACATAGCTCCTGCAATCAACAAGAGAAAAAACAAAATAAATAAAAGAGAGCAGTCTTAACAAGAGAATTCAAACCAATCAAGTTTCATGTGAGGAGGAGGGTCTCGACGAATCCATTTAGTCTATCTTGTGTGCATTGATGAAACTTTGCAGACGCACTGGATCCTCGTAGGAAGTGGTTTTGTTATTGTAGGTGACTTTGAACAGACAAGGGTGGTATAAACCATACCTAGCGCCCATGGATCGAAGGACCGGACTCATGTCCAGGAAGGCCTTGCGTCTTGACGCAGTAGCTCTGGAATAATCCTGCGCAAAAAATAATGTAGCTCCTGACCAGGAAATCTTCTGACGAGCTTTGGCAGCAGCTAGAACTTTTAACAAATCTGTGTATTCCAAAAAGTAGAGAATGACACCTCTCGGTTTCTGTGAGGACGCTGTTGTAGAGGCAAAACGACCCAACCTGTGAGCACGTTGTATGTTCAGCACGGTGTCCTCTGGTAAGTGGAGAACCTTCGGAAGAAAGGCAGGGTCTGTACCTTCAACCCCCTCTGCCAGATTATAAATGCGCATGTGTTCCTTCTATTTCAGTTTTCAAGATCCTCAACTTGTTTATGTAGTGTGGATACCTGAGATTGTAAGGAAGTTACACAATTGGTAGTGTCCTGAAAAGAGTAGACATTCTGTTCCACTGTTGTAAGCCTGGCGTCCAATTGTGACCAATTATCCGAAAGAATTTGTAATTTGGTAGTGGTTTCCTCCATAAACGGCCTGAGGGCTCGTATTTCCTGCAACAGCAATTCCATGGAAACCGGAGAATTCGGTTTGGGTGGTGATGGGGGATCTTTTTTTAAACGCTTCGCATTAACCTTTCCGATGGTGGACTGTGTAGGTTCCATACTTGCGTTACACAAATCAGGTTCAAGGAGTCCTGAAGTATTCAAATGAGAAAGTTCTGAAAAAACTTTTGAATTTTTAATAAAGATACGTTTAGGTTTTGAAGTAGCAGAGGGGGTACCTTTTATTCGTCTCATAAATCTTTGTTGGTAAAAATACAGGACACAGACCCAAACCTCGAGGAATATGGAGGAACCGTGAGGTGAGCAATGGAAGAAAAAATAAATAAATAAATAAAAGAAAAATAAATAATAATAAGCAGTAGGACCTGGTATTGATCTAAAGTCTATTTAGTCACCAACGCTGGATAATAGTTTGAATTCCTGAGAAGACAGTGTGAGGCATTTAATATGTGAGGAGAAAAGGTCCACATTGCCTGATGAGGCAATTGTTAAGTTGGAAAGTCACTGGTTAGTAAAAGGATGCTGATCTCCCAACAAATGAAGCAGCCGTTGAAATTAGCAGGGCTCTCATTGGCGATTTAAGAGCATTTGCAGAAGGGGTAACAAGCAAGGCAAAATGGCGGCTACATCCATATCACCACAGCGCCCAGAAGAAACAGGGTGAAACTAGGTTGCTGCGCCACCACATGCCACCACAGGAAGATAAAATGGCCAGACTGAAGCGCTAGAAGGCAGATATAAAGAATAATGACCATTTGGTTTGTAAATGCAGGTTCTGTCAGCCGCGGTGAAAAAAAACACAAAATGGCGGCCGGCATAGCGCGATTCCGCCGATGCGCTCAGACTGAAGAAAAAAATGATGCGAAAATTACCGGGAGAGCGTCCAGTGCCGCAGCATCCCTGCGAGTATCAGTTCACCCGCACAACATTCCAAGGACTGGACAGATTGAGATGAAATAGGCGATGTTCTCCTGCTCCGGTCCGGGAGCTTCACCACGGCACCGCCATCACCGCCGGGCTCCAAGCCACGCCCCTGGTTAATAGGTTTTAGGATTTTCAGAAATGTAAAAGATGTAAACGATATATGGAAAGAGTTGCCAAATACAGGTCTATTATTAACGCTTGCTTTACTAAAGAGAGCGATAACAAGGATGTATGAACAGGTCTTTGTGCATAAATCAGTCAAAACCACCAGAGAGCTGCCCCACCCCCAAAAAAAATCAGATGTTCAAAATAAAACTAATGCCTGAATCATTATGAACACCATTCTGCCTGCTGAGTGAAGTTTGACAATTGAAAAATAAATTGACAGCAAGAGCAATCTAATTTTGGAGCGCGGAATAGAAACTAGAAAATCAGACCCATGTCGGCAAATAGGAAGCACAACAAGCGAGTTTTGCAACTAGAGATGGTTTGCTAGCAAAACCATTCAACAGAGGAGATCCATTGACTTTTCCGTGCCATAACCCGTAAATGAAACAAATATAATTATTGCACCATTTGCTAAATACTTTAATATAATTTCTCTTCATTCGTTCACTGCTTCTTCACATTTCAAGTATAATTCCCTATAATTTGCATCACAAAACAATGATCGAGCCTCATAAGTTGTGCCCAAGGTCCCAACAATTCTTAAATTCCCCTGCCCTTACGCATAACATCAGGACATTTTTAGATGGATATTTAACTGAGGTGAACAACAAGTTCAGGAGGTAAAAAAAGGTAATTTATTTTACTGTGTGATTATGGGCCAATCAATTGCAAAATACGAAGGGCCTCATTTATGAGAAGTGACACATCGCTGCGTGACATCAGCGATGCATCACTTCTCAGTGCGCCCTCCTTGCGACACCAATGATGCGTCATATTTATAATATGACGCATCATGTCGCAAGAAAGGACAGATACGTCAGTATAACTGACGTATCTGTCGGCGCAAAAAGTGGCGCATTACTGGAGTTGTGTCGGAAACCTGACGCAACTCCAGCAATGTTCCTTTCACATAGGGCAAGCCCCATGTGAAAGGACCTGCGTCAGTCTTACGCCTGCTGTGAGGCAGGCGTAAGATATTGACGCATTTGCGTCCTAGAAGTGGCGCAGTGAAATCCTATAGATTTCACTGCTTCACTTCTATGACCCTTTCTTGCGTCAGAATGCCCCCCCTGCATACATTATACCTGGCGCAGGTATAAGGTGGCGCAGGGGTTTACAAAGTGACGCATCTACCTAGATGCGTCACTTTGTAAATATGGTGCAACAAGGCACATTTTTTATGCCACTGGTGCGTCACAAAAAGTGACGCACCGACGGCGTAAAAGTGACGCACAGCCTCATAAATAAGGCCCGAAGGGGCAGATTTATGTTCCCTGGCGCATCCCTGCAAATCAGCAGGGATGCGCCAGGGAAGATGCATCACGCAAGTTTGCCCTCGCGCCACCGCAGATGCGCCGCATTCACAATGCGGTGCATCATGGTGCAAGGACAAGCAGATGCGTGATGCATCTGCCAGTGTAAAGTTGGCGCAGTGCTGAAGTTGTGTCGCAAGCGCGACGCAACTCCAGCACTGTTCCAACCTGCCATATCCCTAACATGGTGCGTCACGTCTTACGCCTGCTTGAAGCAGGCGTAAGGATTTGACGCACCAGCGTCGGAAAAGTGACTGCGTGAAATCTTGTAGATTTCACTGCGTCATTTTTCCGAGCCTTTTTTCGACGTAACGCCCATCCTGCATACATTAAACCTGACGCGGGTTTAATGTGGCGCAGGGCTTTACAACATGACACATCTCCCCAGATGCGTCACGTTGTAAATCTGTTGCAGCATGGCACTAGCTTTGCGCCGCCGCTGCGTCACAAAAGTGACGCAACGGCGGCGCAAAAGTGGCACACGGGGCTTGTAAATCTACCCCGAAATCTGTAAGGAAGTCATATCAGACACCGCATATGCTAGGAGGAAACGGTCGACGTGATGATTAAAGATCTTGAACCAACATGTCCTGAACCTCCACTCCTGAAATCTGTATTGCTCGTTGTTTTCCATCAAGGACACACAAAAATAGTTTATACTTTATATATAGCAGTATTACACAATTATGGCTTTTATTAAGAAGACCATTTGCTATTACTGATCTTCTGGTGTGGGGACTATGGGACTGTCAACTATAATGAAGTCTTTAACTTCGTTCAGCGTTTATCTTATTGAATGTGAGTACTGTCTTGTCGTGCTGAATAATTTTTGTTACACATCAAACCATTGTACACAGCCCAATTTTATCCTGTCAAATTGCTTAAAAATGTATTCTCCATTTATTTGGTAAATTTCGTTTTGTTACAAAATGATGTTGCAAATTTCAATTCAAAAATACATCATGGACTGGAACAAGTATTCAGATGGAGAATTGCTAGAAGCTACAAAAATATTTTGATTCAATTGACTGTGACAGCATTACTGTTCCTATATATACCAATAAGTGTACCACTGATAACTTCGGCGTAGCTTTTATTGTTAGTGATTGCTTGAATTTGAAGGTATCACTGTGCTCTGAAGGGCCCCAATCACTTATTTTATCGCTGGTGTTAGCTGAGACCATTTGATTTAAAAAAACATGTATGTACAATATGTTTATTTAAAGGGGCCTTCAGCCAGCTTTGTTCATCCATTAATCTGTTAGTGTGTTATTTATGTTTTCTTTCCACCCACTACCACATACAGACTGGCGCAAATAGTCTGGCTACTTCGGCCACGGGATAACTTCACTTTGAGTTATTGCATTTTGCTCTTTTGCAAGGAGCATATCCTCACACAAGCTAGTTATCTTCTGTGTCAATGTTTTATTTTTTTAAATGTATTACTTTGATGTTGACTTTGTGTTTAGAGTCTAATGTGACAGCAGGACACTATACCAGATGTGCGCACAGGCCCCATTCCACACTTTATCAGTTCCTGTCTCCTGACAATGCTGTTGTAAATTCCTTTTGGAGTGTCCTTTGTTTACTGCTTGACTGCTGTATTTCACTGCATAATAGATTGAGTCAATGTCTTTGTTTCTTTGTTTCTTTCTTTGTTTCTTTCTTTGTTTCTCTTTCCTGCATTCTGTCTTTCTATCTTTCTTTCCTCCTTCTTTCTGTCCTTTTTTCTTCCCTCATTTCATTCTTGTGTTCTTTTTCTTCTTTCTTGCCTTCCTTCTTGCCCTCTGTTTGTCATTCTTCCTTGCTTTCTTTTTTCTTCTTGCCCTCCTTTTTTCTTGTTTTCTTTCTGACCTACTTTCTTTTGTTCAATCTTTCTTTCTTTCTTCTCTGCCTTCGTTATTTCTTTTCTTCTTTCTTTTTCTGTCTTTCCTTGTTTCCTGCTTTCTCTCCTTCTTTCTTTCCTTCTCTCTTTCTCAACAATTGGCTTTTTTAATTCTGTATTAAGCAAGACCTTTCGATTTTATTAAAATGATTTGCATAACATAGTTACTTATAGGGGTTTTTCAATCACATTTCACCCATTTGTCTGTGGTTGTCTCATTCACATTTTTCTCCAACGAGCACACATCCGGGAGGAACATGTCACCCCACTTTAGCCATTGGGTGGCTTAAGTGTGAGTTACGCATCTTTAGTCAATGTTGTTTTCTTTTTAGATTGACAAACTCCTGCCAGCTTCCCAAACAACAAAGTTTTGCAAAAGCCATGAAAAACAAAAAAAGAATTGCCTAAGGCTGGCGGATGACACCAGACATATTGGCTTTGCCAATTCTTGTTGTTTCATTGCCTGCTTACCTTGACGATGGTTGAGGACTACAGATATCAGCTAACTGTTTTGGTTAAGGGTCTCTAACATGGACTGATTCAAAAACACATTTGAATGTGAAGGTCTGAGGTACCATTTATACGAGGGCAAGATATTCACAAATTGCATTAGAAAATTAGCTTACTAATGCACAGTATTACTTCATGATTGAGTGGTAGTAAAAGAGAATATGTTCCTTTCAAGTAATAGGGAGTGTGCACACACTTGGGGGAATATTTATGACTCCCTTGATCAGCAGTCTCGTCAACTTTTTGTGATGCTCCGGCGGGACAAACCTTGAAATCATATTTACAAGGCCACTCATAACCACTTTGCGTGGCTTTCAATGGTCTCTTAGATGGAGAAGTGCAAGGCAGCAACAATCAAAGGTTGCCTTACTCTGTACTAGGGAGGCATTTTAGCGGTGAGGTTGGTGTTCCCATGCAATATCCATGGATTTTGACGCTTTCCCAGATTTACAAGACCATGCAAACACGGGGATGTGCCAAAATCTTACACCTCAAAAAGTTATGCATAAAAAGGAAAAATACCTTTATTTCTCCTCGTTTTTTTATCTTTCTACATGTGCTGCATTCTGCAGCACACATAGAAAGAGGAATAAGCCTCCCAATATTATTTATGTGCAGGAAGGTGCCCCTTCCTGAACAAAACAATCCTGCCAACAACACAGGCACCCTAACATCATGGTGCAAGGGTGCCTGCCTTGGTGCTAGGCTGTCAAAGAGGCTCCAGTGGAGGGGGAATGGACAGGAATGCACCATATTAGATAAATATGATGCATTCGTATCCTGTCACTTTGACGTAGTGCAGCACAGAAGGTGACTTGCTGTACTGCCCTAGCCAAATCCCCATAAATCTGCCCCCTAGATTTCCCTGGAAAATGTAGACACACTCACAATTTTGAGAAATGTGTGGGTATTATGAAACGTTTCTAATGCCCCTTCCTTCCCTAGAAATCTTTGAAGATGTGCTCTTCCCAGGAGCTTGCATAAATCCCTTTCCAGAGAGGGAAGTGTAGGAGCAGCCCCAACATTAGCATAAGTGTAGGATAAGAGGGTTACCACAGGGGGAAAAAGTTTCTCTTCTAGGAAACAACTGTAAGAAACTGGGGAAATGAACAAGAGCACACTGATTCATAAAATAAAATGTAAATGCACCTTTTACGCATGGGGAAATATCTCTGAATTGTCGAAAATTACATGTAAAAAATGTGTACGTTTCCAGGCATACTTCGTGAAATACTTGCATATTCCGTAAAAACATAAACCTGCACCCATTCTTGGTTGAAAACATTCTCCTGCAGATGAATTACGTTAACTGTAGTTACTGTCCTTGAATTTGTACCTTTGACAATGTAGCATTCATTTTAACTGCGAAACATTAAACTCTTAAAATGGGGTTTAGTATTAAAAATAGCTCAAGCAGCTTAAAGAATAACACAGTTGTAAAAACATCGAAGAGAAATGAAATAGTTTGTTACTTTAAAGATGTATCGTATAATAACTATAACAAGATTTTATTAATTTTGCTAATTCCACATTTCCCAGTTATCATACTTTCGAGGTGTGCTGTAGTGCCCTAGCCAGAATATAGCATTCTCTACTAAGCTGCTACACCTTCCCAAACTTTAAAATGCACATGTTATCGCAGCTCACAGCCCTTGACTGGCTCTGGATAGTTGGCTAATGGCTTTATGGTTAAATACATTTCACTGGGGTTCGACCTCTGTGGTGTTTATCCCATTCTACATTACACTGCCCACACAGGAGAAGGTATCAGCACTGGCAAAAGAGAGGGAGCTTGCAATTGGGAGACAGGAAGAGCAGACGCATTCCGTCTCTGTCTTCCTCTATCATATCCTCTGCCAGGGTTCTCTGCTCACCGCAGCCACTTGATGCTCTTGGTTCTAGTGTGGACTTCAGCAAAACGATTATGTTTCCCCAAGCATTGGGAGAGTTGCTGGAGAGAGGAGAGCCACCCAGGAAAACACATTCAGCCTCCAATGTAAATGAAGAAAAATGCTTACCAGGGTAGCACTAAAAACAAAAACAGGTCTAAGGATCACCTGGGGCAATGTTACATATTTTCCTTGTTTGCACCGGGGGCACCTCTCAAAAGGTGCGCCCTGTGCAGTCACGGAGAGTGAGCTGTATTAGATTGAATGTGCTGCCTCTAAGGCAGCCACAAACTCATGCTGTCCTGGGGGCCGTCCATTCAAGTCAAATATGGAGAGGCTTTGAAGCAGCCGCTCCGTGTTTCACTAGGCAGGTGGCAACCCACCTGCACTTTTAGGAGGCAGGAGAGATCCCCGTGCAGGCTGGTGCAGTGAGTGACTGGACCCTCCTGCAAGGGATGTCTGGAGTCCAGAGGGACCCTTTTACCCCCTCTAGAAGGCTCCCATATAGGGCACACTGTCAGCGCAACTAACAGCTTTGTCCCTCCATCTATAATACAGCATGGGCGCAGAGGCAGAGAGATTTCCTCATGTGCATGGAGGCACGCGCCCCTGCAAATGAGAGACTGCCCTCTGATGAGAGTGCTGGGTCTGTAGGTACACCAGCACTATCGGTATTAAAGGAAGCAGCCACCCAGAGGCCTCCCAATTGAAATGCTTGTCTGCCACAGGCTGTGCCATCCATGAAGGCCCGGTCATTCTTCGAATAAAAAATCTGCATACATTTATGGCAAACAAGATGGGATAGAGCAGGGGCTGGGGACAGGGCAGGGGCTGAATCATCGGTGATGGGACTGTAGTTCAAGGTTAGTTGTGCACGAATGAGGACACAAAATTGGACCTTATTGCAGAGGGAGTGGTATCTAGTATTGTGTGGAGACAGTGCAAAGGGACCATGTGAACAGCACTGAGGACATGCCAGAAGAGTGGATCAAAAGCAGTTTTCTGTCAATCAGTGGCATTTCATCTGTTTGAAATATTACCAGTCATAATACCCTGGGCAAGTACTTCGTTTTTCTTCTTTACAAAATATTAGTTTGCCAAAATACAGTATACACAACTAATGCAGAATTATAGTTCGTCTAAAGAGTATGTTAATTCCTATTTTCTGTAGGTTTTAATAATTCTTTGAATTATTTTTTTAATGTGATTTTTGTGTATATTGCGATTTTTAATTCTGATTTGGTCAGTTATTTGTTACAGCATTTACCCAAATGTTTAATCCCTTAGCAGATAAGGCTTTTCCACCTTCAGCGCTGAGTCCCCTTTTTGAAACTTGGTATCTGGACTATGCAAGGATCCCCAAATATCCTACTGCCAATCATTTCCACATGTCTCCCAGATAAAAATACTTGTGTGGGTCGGCCAACTGTAAAAGTGGGGGGAACGCAGACCCATGGGGTGGCTCCTCCCCTTAAAAAAACTGTACAGCTACCATTTCCTTGTGTCTAGTAGCCTTTCTGCCCCCAGAGGAGCAGGCTGGGTATAGACATCACCTGGACACCACCCAGTCAGGCAGAAATACTGATATGAAAGCGGGTGTGGGGGTGTAACACTAACCTCAAATGAAAACAGTACCATGTTGAATCCCTGGAGTCCATAAGGCTTTCTACCCCCCTGTGAGGGGTGCAATTAGGGATAAGTCCCACCAGTTCCCTCCAGGAGAGGCACAATGACTTATTAGCACAGGAAGAAGCACCAGCCCATGCCCTTAGGGGCAGCTTATCCTAAACACTAGTTAATATACATTTGCTGCTGTCTAGTGACTCCCACAGAGGAGGCAGATTGGGGATAAACACCCTCAATCCTCCTCCTGTGAGGGCTGAAATGCTGACATGGTTGGGGTAAACGTACAGGTCAATGCCCAGGGGGCTGCTCCCCCTTGAACAAATGTTTTCTTCCCTGTTGTCTAGTGGGCGTTCTGCACACCCTGGGACAAGAGGTGTAAACCTAGAGGGGCGGGAAGACTGATTAGACCAGTGGTGGGGGAGTGTCGCAGGCACATGACCTTGGAGGTCTGCAACCGATAAAACACCAGAAAATCAATATTCCCTGATGTGTAGTGGGATTTATGCACCCTGGGGGGGCAGATTGTGAATAAACATCTCCTCTCCACCGCCCGAGGGGGCAAAGGATGGGGGCACTAGAGGCCCATGCAGGGGCTTCTCACTCCAAACAAAACAAGTCATGGGTTCCTTTCCCACTGTCCGAGGGGGCAAAGGATGGGGCAGCACACGGCCATGCAGGGGCTGCTCACCCCCAAACAAAACAAGTCATGGGTTCCTTTCCCAGTGTCTATTGAGCGTTTTGCCCTCCACAGGGCCTTTTGTGGTAAACACTGCCGTATATATGCACCTCACGTGGGGTAAATAGACTGTCTAGCTCGAGGGTGGGATGGATTGCACAGGCGAATGCCCTTGGGGTCCCTCCCCCAAAACACCAGTAAATGAATATTTCATCATGCTTAGTGGGGTGTCTTCCTCCACCCGAGTACAGATTGGGATACACACCCCATCTGCCCTCAGGCTGGGCAAAAAGATAAATTAGCTTGGGGTTTGGGGGAGCACAGCCCCATTCACAGAAGGGCCTTTCCCAACACAAACAAAGATCCCTGATGTTCTAGTGTGGCAGAGAAGCATATCCCTACTTGGAAATTACATGCCAAGCACAGTCCCCAAGCAGGCATCCACTAGAGACAGGCAGCACTGGAAAGGGGTAATTGTCCCTTTCCAACATTGCCTTTACCATGTCAATTTGTATTCCTTGGGCAGATTTATGCTCCTGGCATTGAACAAAAATGAAAGCAGACCATGCCATTAGCATGCTGCTTTTCCTTTTGTTTTGGTGTGACATCAATGCTCTATGACGCTGGAGTTACAGCAAAACAAAAGAAAAATTGGGATGTGAGGGAAGCTGATTTCTTATTTGTATCCCAGAAGCATTTTCATTCCATGTACGGAGGATAACCTGTTGATGTCCTCTGCACTACAAAGGTAGTGTGGAGGATGCGAATTGGTTGGTTCTCTATTTAAAAGGTTAATGCTTTGTGGGTTATATTGAGAGTTTTGATGGGTAGTGTTTTATTTCGAGGGTTTGCTTTATAAGAGGATTTTTGTATGTTGATTTATATTAAGGGGTTGATTCGATCTGGGTCAGACAGCCCTCCTTTACCTTGTGACCGACTCGTACCAGGAGCCGGTCCATCCGGACGAAGTAGTATGATGCGCAAAAGTGCCACAATTCCGTCTGACAGGAGCATTTCCCGTACGAGCCGTACCTCCGAACGCCGATTCGAGTCGCCCGGAAGCAGTTCCCACAGCAGTTTCCGGCCGGACAAGTACGATGCACAAATCCTACACGCCGGACAGGTCGCCACTAGCAGCACGTCACAGCATCCGGTAGAGCTGCATATCAGGTCCGATTCGCACCACAACACAATCCACGGCTACGAGACGGACCAACTCTCAACATGGACGAGACAGAGCAATGACCAGCAAGTACGAGACGAACCAACGATGACTCCCATCGCGCAGGTCATCCCAGGACTGTATATCTATGACCGGATCATGAACAGATTGCGCACATCGCAGACGGTAAGTCAGACACCCCCACAAACCAGTGTCCCGTACACATGAAATGCTACACACACATAGGTGGGTGACATCCCTCCCACCAGCAACAGCAATACCACAGGGGTAGCATGGTCCTCACTACCAGCAGTCACCACACCTGGTGGGGGTGCCCATCACCACTACCAACCATAATCATAGGGGGCTGTATGCCCTGCACCACTACCCCCAACTCATAGGGGGCTGTATGCCCTGCACCACTACCCCCAACTCATAGGGGTCTGTATGCCCTGCACCACTACTCTCTCCACTCATAGGGGGCTGGATGTCCATCACCACTACCCTCCCCACTCATAGGGGGCTGTATGCCCTACACCACTATCCCCAACTCATAGGGGGCTGGATGCCCTGCACCACTAACCCCAACTCATAGGGGGTACATGCCCTGAACCACTACCCCCAACTCATAGGGGGCTGGATGCCCTGCACCCCCAACCCCAACTCATAGGGGGATGTATGCCCTGCACCACTACCCCCAACTCATAGGGGGCTGTATGCCCTGCACCACTACCCCCAACTCATAGGGGGCTGGATGCCCTGCACCACTACCCCCAACCCATAGGGGACTGGATGTCCTGCACCACTACCCCCAACTCATAGGGGGCTGGATGCCCTGCACCACTACCCCCAACGAATAGGTGGCTGGGTGCCCTGCACCACTACCCTCCCCACTCATAGGGGGCTGTATGCCCTGCAACACTACCCCCAACTCATAGGGGGCTGTATGTCATGCACTACTACCCCCAACTCATAGGGGGCAGGATGCCCATCAGCACTACCCTCCCAACTCATAGGGGGCTGTATGCCCTGTGCCACTACCCCCAACTCATAGGGGGCTGGATGCCCATCACCACTTCCCTCCCCACTCATAGGGGGATGGATGCCCTGCACCACTACCCCCAACTCATAGGGGGCTGTATGTGCTGCACCACTACCCCCAACTCATAGGGGGCTGTATGCCCTGCACCACTACCCTCCCCACTCATAGGGGGCTGGATGCCCATCACCTCTACCCTCCACACTCATAGGGGGCTGTATGCCCTGCACCACTACCCCCAACTCATAGGGGGCTGTATGCCCTGCACCACTACCCCCAAATCAAAGGGGGCTGGATGCCCTGCACCACTACCCTCCACACTCATAGGGGGCTGGATGCCCATCACCACTACCCTCCCCACTCATAGGGGGCTGTATGCCCTGCACCACTACCCCCAACTCATAGGGGGCTGTATGCCCTGCACCACTAACCCCAACTCATAGGGGGCTGTATGCCCTGCACTACTACCACAAACTCATAGGGGGCTGTATGCCCTGCACCACTACCCCCAACTCATAGGGGGCTGGATGCCCTGCACCACTACCCTCCCCACTCATAGGGGGCTAGCTGCCCATCACCACTACCCCCAACTCATAAGGGGCTGGATGCCCTGCACCACTACCATCCCCACTCATAGGGGGGTGGATGCCCATCACCACTACCATCCCCACTTATAGGTTGACCAAGCAAACCACTGCCCTAGCATCTTGGCAAGATTATATGTTTGTGTGTGCAAAATGCCCAAACCACAGATCCTGACAGTGAACATACAATGTGACTCCCATCCAATGTCTGCCAAAAAGGTTGTTGTGGGGTTCCAAAAACCAGATTTTTAGGATCATTTTGGTAATGGGGTCTAAACCCCACACCACTACAGTGAGCAAAAGGTGAATGTGGGGTCCACAAATCCAGCATTGTAGGATCATTGTGGTAAAGGGGTCTAAAACCCCCATCACCACAGTGACCAAAAGGTGAGTGTGGACATAACAATAGCAGCATCACCAGACCAGCATTTGTGACTACCGGACCCAACACCACGACTAATGTAGTGGCAATGTGGTGGTTGTGTCACATACAAACATAGATTTGAGAGGCAAAGAATGATGTGTATCACAAGAACTCCCCCTGCCATGTGCAGATAAGCATTGGCCATGACCCCTGACAATGCCGACAGTGTCCAATTAGACTATGTGAAAAGTGAGCATCATGATGCATACACACATATCTCAACGAACAGACAGACAAACTGTGGAATCCTGTGGAGACTGTTGATGTTATGTGACAAAGTCACATACCATGGCAGCAATGGGACATACCAAACATGATCAATATGCAAGCTGATGAGCTACAAGACGCATGGACACTAGGGACAAACCCACAAACAACATTCCCCAAATGGAACGCTAAAGCCATACCAATGCAGAGGCGCAGATGCACAAACACAGACAGGCAGCCACACACTGCATATCATACATAAACATGTGTGCGTCTCAGTGTCCCCAGGCTAGTACACAACACATGACGGTGGGCTGAACTAAAATGACACACATGTGTACACAGTGCCATACAAAAGTAACTCATTAACTGGGCACACCTTTGTGGGCAAGCAGGCAATGTCAGATGAGTGGGATCACAAAGATTCATGTGACACAAGCTGGGTAGAACAGAAACCAACACAGCAAGAGACAGACCCAACACAGCACTACCCTCTATTACCCTAATTTGTGGTGACATTAGCATGTACACCAATCCCACTGTGATGATAAAGCTAGGTTTTCCCAATACTGCGGAGCACAGTCAGATGTGTGTCCTGTGTCATGTGTCCTGAACAACAAACTTACATCACACCTCCATAAACACAAATCACTGGCCATGGCCTTCAAACAATGGGCAAAAAGTAGGTAGGGGCCTATTCATGAAACAACTCCAATCTGGCCACCCTCAACACCACACATCTTGATCTGCAACAATGTGCATCAGCTAGGCACACAGGGACTGGTGATATTTCTCATGCACACATGACAATCCCAGGGGTGGTGGGGGGATCTAAGTTCCCCACAAATCCTCACACATGGGCCGTCAACAACACCTGTGAAGGTCTGCCACACGGCACAGCATGCAGCACATCGGCATAATGTACAAACTATACAATTCATTGGGAACCCTGCCACACACCAATGTTGAACCAAAGGAGAGCCACAACGAACAAATGTCAACACCTTCCAGCATAGCAGCAATGACCCTGATGATAGGGAGTAGTCACACACACATACAAGTGAGCCCCTCACTGACAGATACCACATAGGGAAAACAACATGATGTTGGTAATACATAATTGCCAATGGGAATCCAGAATGTGTCCCATGTGCGTTGGACAACATCCCTGGAATTTACAACTGAAACAGCCAGGGATGACACCCTAATGACCAGTAGTTTGTCATGCACCTACATCCCAGAAAAGGCAGGGCAAAGAAGTTGGATGAACACAGGCCAACTCAGCAAGTCCACAAAACAGGTACATCTGTCTGGAACACAGGCTGCGTCCAAAAAAGGGAAGTGAACACACACAGACATCCTCAAACAACACAAACCATGTGCCCAGGCAATGTCACGGAATGACACAAAGCCATGAGGGGACTCCACTCCTGGGGAAGGTCAGTTGTGCCAAACGTTGTCGGTGCTTCTGTCATGCCAGCACAACACTTGCCCAGTGGGCCAACAATTGCAACACAAGAAAAGCTCTGGTCACAGCAGCCTGTGTACGGGAGTCTTCCTTCAGTCATCTGCACATACAAAATACACATGTAGAGCAAGTTGGACTGATGACACAGATGACTTGTGTAACATGGATGTACAAACATGCCTGTCCAGTGGAGATGGTCCGAGTCAGGGAATCTTACTATGTGCCCAAATGTAAGCACAACCTATGTACAATAGTGTATGCAAAAGATGTGAAGTAGCAAACCCAAAGAGAAAATCCTGGTCACAACATCTTGCCATCATTACACCCTGAAATTGCAGCTAAGGATGTCATGGATACATATCAGAAAAGTACACATATTACATGGACCACATGGAGTACATTACATCAACAGGTCATTCTGTTATACCTTAAAAACACCTTTACAACAGCAAGTCCATGACACCCATCATCAACCTCATGTACATTTGATGCAACAACACTGGATAACAACAATTGGCTTTATTGGGCACATAACTCTTTCAAACTTTTTAATCCACAATGTCAAAAGGCCAATGGCCAGTCCATTTCAGGAGTCCTCCCAGGGTGTGATGTGACAAGTTGTCACCCATTGCTTGCCTGCACTGCTAGGGGCAGTGGACATCTCCCCTTGGAGGGGCATACACAGTGGCAGGCCAGGCATCGCAGGGACAGGATCAGAGGACAGCAGAATGGGGCAGGGGGGGCTGGTGGGTGCAGGAGTGTCACTGGCAACTGCAGTGGAGGTGTCTGACACAGTGTGTGCCGTCACCACAGCAGGTCCCAAGTCCAATGTCGTGGGTACTGTCACCACTGCAGGATCCATCCCCCGTGTGTGTGCCATCAGTCCCCGGAGTGTGCGTGCCTGTGGCTTTTGATTTTGACTTGCGTGGCTGTGTGCTGCTTGGGTCTGTTGTGGTGTGT
The DNA here is from genome assembly GCF_964204655.1 of Triturus cristatus. Classification (NCBI taxonomy): domain Eukaryota; kingdom Metazoa; phylum Chordata; class Amphibia; order Caudata; family Salamandridae; genus Triturus; species Triturus cristatus. The sequence continues at coordinate 553,320,075 of NC_140591.1, read as the reverse complement.
GCCGGTGCCAGTGTGTGTGTACGTTAGACAGGTAGGGTAGTGGGGACTGTGGAAGTGGCAGAGGTAAGATGGGTGAGGGACTGTTGGAGGAGAGACACTGCTGCCGTCTGTGTGGAGGCCATGGACTGAATGGTCTGATGTAGGGCAGACATGTTTGATGAGATGCCCTCCATGAAGGACACCAGTTGAGTCAACAGAGTGGTGTGGGAATGGAGGACACTCAGCATCCCTGTCTGCCCTACATGGAGCTGCTTCAGTAAGTCCACAGATTCCACACTCAGGGCAGCAGGGGCGATAGGGGCACGGGGTGTAGTGCCTGGTCCAAAGGAGACATGTTCCCTTACACTGGGGCCTCCACGGACATCTGGGATGGGAGCAGATGGGAGGGTGGAGATGGTGGTGGTGGCGGAGACAGACTCGCTAGGTGTTGTCTGTGGTCTGCTGACACCCGTCTCCACAAGGGAGTCCTCGCTGGAGATGCTATGTTCCTCAGCCAAGGTGGTCGTAGCTGAAGTCTACTCAGTGTGGCTCCCCTGACCCTCTGTGCCACTGGGTCCCTCCAACTCCTCTGAAGCGGACCCAGTCTGGCTCTACGGGTCCTCTTGGTCCTTGGAGCTGTCTCCTCTAGTAGCCATAGATGCATCTGCAATTAATCGGGATACACAGATCCACATCAGTCACCTGTTTCACCTGACACATCACAGTCAGTACAGCACATCACAGACGACGCCTTTGCATCAAGTGCCAAATGTTGCAAAAAGTGCAGACATTTTTGGGAAATGATACCTGTAAGTCTGCCATTCAATCATTCCCCTCATATCCTGCCCCTCCATGGACCCATCTGTCTGGTGCATGTAGTATGCCACTTCTCATATGTGTGCGCATGCACCACATAGACATATCTCAGAACTGCAGAAATCGTGAGTGAAATGTGCCAGTATACACATATCCCATCTCCTGCCACTGACTCAGTACATGTGTCAGGATAAGGGATGGCCAAAATTATTGTCAGTAAAATGGATATGCTTCATTCACAAGACGCCATGAGGTGCCCATGTCTTGATGGTCAATGCCACAATAGAGTGCATGCTGTACAACTGACATTACTGTGGGATACACATCAGCAAGTGGGATACCATGCTATGGCCCAGTATGGCTAATCAGCCATCACTGGCTTAAGTCTCAGGGGCAGTGCATCCAAAAATAAACAGTCTGCACTGTATCACAATCAATAACATTTTTGTGAATGTAAGCCCTGCAGCTGTCAAGTGCACAGCTACCCCCACTGCTACCCACATCTTCAGGCATCTGATGATCACACGTAATACAAATGCAACAGTTGAGTGACTGCAAGCACCAATATGAAAGCATGATAATATCACAGCATGATGAGAACAAATTGAGGCCGCCTGCACTGTGATGTATAATACAACATTATGCACCGTCAAGTGATTACACACCTATGTATTGACCCATTGTGATGATCTATTAGCCACACCTCAGCTAGCTTCCCAAACCAAAATAACCAACACCACAGGAGTCTAAGAGGCTAGGCCACTCCACAATTACACCGAGGCAAACGCCATATTGCACATTTCACAATGCACTAAATGTAGGCTGACACACAGGAGTAGGAGAACAGAGTGTACTTCATGTCCGGAGTAGGCAAACCTGTTCAGGAACATGTATAACATGGGATTACTGTGGACACCAGGCATGTGTTCATGCATGTGTGAAACACCTGATGTACCTGATGTACATTCTTCTGATGCCCCTACCTTGTCATGCCTGCTGGATGGCTGTGTGAGAAATACCCCTTGCACATATGGTGTGCCAAAACATCTATTGGAACACACATCAATTACCCACACAGAGTAGATGTCTGATTTCTGGCAATGTGCAGACATATATAAATCATTAGCCTCACTCATGAAGACAAAACAATGCACCGGTAGCAGATGCTGTTTACAACCTTAATTTTGGACAACAGCAGGGACACACAACCCAATCTACACAAGTCACAGACTGAAACGGCTGAAAGGGCCACACCTGTGTATAAGATGAGAATGGTCCATGACCTAATTTGGGCACATGACTCCTGTACAAGCAGACAGGAGATCTGTGGAAGTGTAACCAGGATGAAGGAGTGCAAAGAGCATGTAAGGCATAGTACCCAGATAATGCATACACTTACCCCCTCCTTGCTGCTGTCTGGCCTTTAACTGCCCATTCAGGTCCGGGAAGACCACCACCAGAATCCGGAGCAAGTGGGGGGTCAGTGTCCATCGTCTGCCCCTTCTGCGAGGTGGCTACAGCTTCAGCTGGACTCTGGCAATCTTCCGGGTCCAGCCACAAAGGTCCTGCCACCTCTTCTGGCAGTTGCGGCGTCTGTAGACCCCCACAGAACGAACAGCCCTGGCAATGGTAAGCCAGATCTCCTGCTTCTGATGGGCATCAACCTGTGAGGATGACAAGGATAAAAAAAGTCCATTACCACACATGCCACATGTTTGTGCATCACACAGTTGGATATACATGTATTTCTCGCAAGGGCATAAGATGGACACAGGTAGTGCAACTATGGTGATCGACAGTTGTCCTGCATTTTCAACATGGAAACATTGCCTGAGTATTTCAACTGTGGGAAAATGCACTTTTCATGCACAGTACCTGTCCACATCAGGTACCTACACACTTTGGGTTTAACAACTACTCAGTGAGCATGCTAGACACTGGTGAACACAATGTCATTAGTGCCAGTCAGACAACATACACAATGAAAAAGGGATGTGGAGTGCACACTCACCTGCTCCCCTGGTTTCCCATACAGCTTACTGTACTGTGGAAGGAGGCTGTCCAGCAGGGCCTTGTTCTCCTCCTCTGTGAAGGCTGGGGCCTTCTCCACAGTACGTGCCATTCTTGGAGCCAGAGGATGCAGAGACAGCAGCAGTGGTAGCAGAGATGTCAATCTTAAGCATGTAGTGCAGGTAAGTGAGTTCCCAGGGGAACAGACAGCCTTATATCTGTGCTACAGGGGCAGATTCAGTCCCATGTATCAAAAGTGATAGGTCCAACAGGTTTGCATCCAATGAATCTGGCCAGTCCATCGTATTGCACGCCTCATACGCGCCTTCCGCATCAATTGAAAAATTCAAAAGCATTGCACTAACGAGTCTGATACATTGTTGAAGGCAGCCAACGGATTTTCAAGAAACCGATTCGTACCAGGCTCGAATCTGCGTCAGTCCCCATTGAAATCACTGTGCAAGGCGTGCGTGCAAGGTGTGCATGCGATTCCTTCCCTAGGTGTCCGACGCGTCTTTCGAATTGGTCACCCGCACCAGTCCCCATTGAAGTCACTGTGCAAGGCGTGTGTGTAAGGCGTGCATGCGACTCCTTCCCTAGGTGTCCGACGCGTCTTTCGAATTGGTCACCTGCGTCAGTCCCCATTGAAGTCACTGTGCAAGGTGTGCGTGCAAGGCGTGCGTGCGACTCCTTCCCTACGTGTCCGATGCGTCTTTCCAATTGGTCACCCGCGTCAGTCCCCATTGAATGCACTTTGCAAGGCGTGCGTGCATGTCGTGCATGCAAGTCGTTCCCTAGGTGTCCGATGTGTCTTTCGAATTGATCACCGGTGTCAGTCCCCATTGAAGTCAATGTGCAAGGCGTGCATGCAAGGTGTGCGTTCGACCCCTTCCCTAGGTGTCCGACGCGTCTTTCGAATTGGTCACCCGCGTCAGTCCCCATTGAAGCCACTGTGCAAGGCGTGCGTGCAAGGCGTGCGTGCGACTCCTTCCCTAGGTGTCCGATGCATCTTTCGAATTGGTCACCCGCGTCAGTCCCAATTGAAGTCACTGAGCAAGGCATGCCACACACCATAGCTTGCCATGGACCTAAGGGCACACCAACAACAATACAGTCTGTGACACAGTATCTCAAAGTGCATCTCAGGCTGCATTACCTGTGTGTGTATGTGGGTAAACATGTGATTTTGTATGTTTCACTTAGTGGCACCCACTCCCAGGCAGGGCAAGGTGTCATGGGGACAGATACAATTGTGGCCTGGACACATAACCACTGTGGTTGACAACAGTACATCTCAGTGCATGAGGCATGTACACAGTTCCCGGTGTACATTGTGTATGTCATACACCCTGACTCTTCAGTGGAATGGTATGTGTCTCTCCCAGGGTATCACAGTGCCACATATGTGATGATCATCCACAGTATGTGTGCATTTCTATGCAGGGATGACTCAGATTTCATGTGCTCAATGGCAAACGGTCACAACATCCATGTCAATTGTCAATGTGAGTTGCTGTTGCGTTTGTGTGTCATAGACGACCATGTGTGAGCTGGCAAAAAATCAGGGGGCACTACATGTGTGTGTCATGTGTGCGTTGTGGTGTGCATATGAGAAGCTACATCATGATGGTGTCCTTGTTGTGACACAAGGTCCCTGTGTGTGTCTGTCAAAAACTTGTGATGTGGGGTAGACATCTGTCCTAATTAGTCACTGTGGTGTGTGTCTGGTATGTGACACTCGTACTGATGTACTGTGACAGAGCCCATTGATCGCTCACTGCACAACATGGATGTTGTTGTGTGGACCTGTAGAGCTGAGATGTCAGATGATGGGCATGTATCTGACATGTGTGCCCATACCCAACAGCACACACATCATGTTCTTGTGTCCTGTAATGTGGTTTCATGTGCTGTTTGTCATGTACACTGTCACATAGATAGGGGGAATGACAAACTGTCTTTGCTCATCTATGTACTGCAGGAGACCAGCTGTCCACAGACCGTTCCCTGACCTTGAAGCCATGGTTGAACGTGATTGCATGCGACGGTACCGCTTCACCAAGCCACTGATCTAAGAATTGGCGGAGCAGTTGGCCCCATATTTGCAACCCAGCCGGACATACCCTACAGTGCACACCCCCAAGGTGAAGGTGATGGCAGCCCTACACTTTTTTGCCACCGCTACTTTCCAGCACACTGATGCTTCTGCTGATAGGATGTCACAGACTATGTTCAGCCGTGTGCTTCGAGATGTGTTGGAGGCGATTTTGCATTTCCTCAACCAGTACATCCATTTCCCCAGAGCACAACAACTTTCTGACATCAAGGGGGACTTCTATGCTCTGGGCAGGATGCCACATGTAATCGGCTCCATTGATGGGACACATGTGGCTTTGGTACCACAAAACGCACATGAGCAGACATACCGGAACAGGAAGCATTTCCACTCTATAAATGCTCTGGTGGTTTGTTTGGCGGACATGACCATTTCACGTGAGTGTGCATGGTTCCCGGGCTAAGCACACAATGCTTACATAATGAGGAGTAGTCGCATCCCAACGATGATGTCACAGATGCAGAACCAGCGGTCCTGGCTTGCCGGTGTGTACTGACTGTTTGCCATTGTGTGTGTTTGCTAAAGTTGATTAGCACCCTATTTTCACTCTCAACTAATTTGAAATTGTCTCTATGTAGGTGACTCCTCCAGATACCCCAACATGCCGTGGTTGCTGACACCCCTCAGGGACCCTGTGACAGCGGCAGAGATGTGCTACAATGAGGCACATGGTTGGACCAGGAGAGTGACAGAGCGGACATTTGGGCTCCTGAAAAGCAGATTCTGCTGCCTGAACAAGACAGGAGGGGCCCTCCTATATGCACCTGCGAAGGTGTGCAGGATCATCATAGTGTGCTGCATGCTACACAACCTGGCAGTGAGGAAGCGGTTGCCTCTCATCCAGGATGAAGATGACCAACCTCCGCCAGCCATGGAGGATACTGGTCTGGGGCATGATGCCAGTGATGATGAGGGTGATAGTGATGTTCGGAGGCAACTGATCCAGAACTTCTTCACATGAATGTCAGTATAAAGGTATGTGTTGTCAAAGTATTGTGTTTGTCTGACATATGTTGGTGGTGCACTGGTGCTGATTGAGTGTTGCTGTATGCTACTTGTCAGGATGCTTGCTGTGATGTGTCCTTTCTGGTAGTCTGTACTCCCAAACAGTGTTTACCTGATTGTTAGGTGGTGTCTGGGTAGTTAGTGTTTTGTTTTGGGCATGTATATTGTTGTAGTCTGCTGCAAATCCATGTATTTGTTTGTATTTCTGTCTGTCCTTCACAGGGTACTTTGGATGCTGTATGTTGCGGTCTGAATCCCAAGACCCAGATCCTTGTTCCAGAGTGCAAGTACTCGTTGTTCCAACCAATGATGTGCCACACACCGCTGGACTTTCATTGTTCACCACTTGTTTAATTTTTGCTCACTATCACATGAGGTTAACGTGCATCAGTTGTCAAATTCTCACATTGTGAATATTTAATAAACCCGTGCTTCACTTTGGGATGTGCTCCGTGTGTGTCCACACATCCGACAGTCATTCGCATCCTGTACCTTTGGGCTGCATGCCACTGACCCAGGATGGGTGTTGTGTATGTGCATTCCACTGTATTTCCTGTTAACATCATTGTTGACGATGAGCTAGATGACCATGGTGAGTATGTGCTGTGGTGCCATAATGGTGTCACATTCCCATGACTCACATAACGGTGTTCACATGGCTGTAGTAGTTTGCATGCACAGTGTTCCTTAGCAGATCATCATCGCCATGGCACAAAGCAAGTATAAATCACGAGCTAGGCAAGTATTGTGTGATCTTGATTTTATTTCCAAACATGTGTAAGGATGGTGAACGGAATTTGAAGTGCTATACAATGTGATGGTAATCCAAAGTTCACAGGTGAGTTGGTAGTCTTGGGATTTTAAATGTCCAGAGTAGAATCCACAGTCATTTGGTGCATTATCACAACTTTGACCCTCCATGTCAAGCGGGTGATTTGGATGTAAGTCGACAAGGTTAAATGGTTTGCACACAAAGGAGGATATCAGGACCAGGTGTTGGGTACCTGGGGAATATGCATGGCCATCTGCATCTCAATTGCCCTTCTTCAGACAACCCCTCTTCTTTCTCGGGGGACCCTCATTTGCAGGCTGCTGTTGTGCAGAGGACTCTCCACCAGAGTCCTCCTCCCTCCCTTTGGCTGTTGCGAATGTTGTAGCAACAGATGTGGGCGCACAGGGAGGTGTGATCATGTTGGTGCTGTTCTGGCAGAGGCATGTCAGTATGTCCCTATGCACCGCTGTTAGTTCATCTAATTTGGCCCACTTGGACTCCACCTGGGACATGTGGGAGTCCAAGCGGGCATGATGGGCAGCCTGCTGTTCTTTGAGTTCCTTGAGGATCCCCACTACCTGTCCAAACCCTCTGGTGCTTTCTTGGTATGCATCAATGATACGTTCCAGTCGTGGCTCATCATGCAGTCCAGCCCCCTTTGCAGGCCGTGACCTCTGCCTGCCCACCCTCCAACCGCCCCTATCCACACGGCCAGGACCTGCCGTGGCGGCACAGGTGACACTGGGCCCCCTTGAATGTTGGCGTCGGTGGTGTTGTCCCTTGCGTCCAGGGTGACCTGTGTACCTGTTCCGTTGTTGTTCTGTGGCCTCGGCCTGTCCATGTTTGCAGGGGTACTCTGTCTGGTGTCAGATGTGGCAGGAGTGGTTGCCGGTGGTGCTGATGTTCCTGCTGCTGGGGCTGCACGATGATTCACACCGGAGGTGCCGGGTCGTCGTCCGAAGAGGACAGAGACTGATCCCCACCGGGGAGCTCAGGGTCCGCCAGAGTCTGGGACTGGGACTCTTCTTCAGGTCCTGCTGTGTCCGTAGCATCCCCTGTGTTTGGAGGAGACACACAATGTATGTAATGTTTCTACTGACATCAAAGTTGCACACACATGACAGTTGCCACTGTACATCATTATGAGAGCCTGTACATTGCATTGTCCTAAGTTGTGACAGACAGAAGTTGATGTTGTTGAAGCACTTTGTAATGGCAACCTGAATCATTTCGATGTGCACGTCAAGCTGTGTATGACCAGCTCAGGTATTGCTCAATTGTCTGTAGATGGCCATTGCTACTCAGGTTCCATCACATGCCTGACACAGCTGTATTATCCCTGTCCACATTTGTGCTTTATCAATGACGTACAATTACACTTCGGGTATGTAGAAATCTTGGGGCATGTGTTGTGTGATTCTTGTCTTTCCTCTGTGCATCAAATTGGTGTGTCTGTGCAACATGTTCACAGTCCGGGATGCCTAAGATCTAATGCGAGATACTGATTTGTTGTCTGTGTTCCTAGTTCACATCTCATTTCATACAAGTCATGGGGTTAGCGTAGCTAATGAAGTTGGTACTGACTTTTGTAAGTGCTAACGTCTTCTGTCTTGTCAACTTCCTCCATGGTGAGAGGGATTGGGCACAGAAGCACTCTCTTGCTTTTACATGCTTGTGACAGTGATGGGCAGAGGTGTGTGTGTTACAGTTCTGGTGCTGTGAGTTGCATGCCTCCTCCGATGCAATCCATGTTAGTCATTGTGTTTCAAGTGTCCATGTCAGTGCATGATGTGTTGTGTGAATGATGCTTACAACGCAGACCGATGTGGAATTGAGATGCAGCTCACAACAGCACATTTGGTGAATGACACCATGCTACAGTGTCAGCTATATGTGTGTGTCCATTCTAGTCACTGTCAGGTGTTCACTGTCAATGATGTATAGGTGACATTGTGTGTGCTTGGTGCTATGTACTATGTCTACATCTCCCCAATTGTCATATGCGAGACACACCTTCAAAGCCAGGTCAGGGGACACCACAGGGACACTGCATCTCCAGAGAGTTGGAGGATACCTACAGTTCCAATGGCTGTGAGTGTAGATGCGTTTGAGTTGGCCAGTGCAGAGGTGTGACTTGCAGCCAATTCATACATCATGACCATGTGTTAGTCGTCTTGCCAAGGCATTCACTTTTGGAGTGACTGGTCCCAAGGGTGCACTTTGTTCTGGCTGAGAAAGTGTACTTGCAGGACCTCATTCACCCACAGAGGCCAGCTAATACCCCATGTGTCATGCTTCCATTGCAGGGAGTCACACTTTACATTCAGGCTGTCAGGCAGTTGTGTCCTGTTGTCAGTTAGGGACCAAGGCCCAGCAGGGCCTTGTGCTCCCCACAGCAGGGCCTAGTGTCAGACATCTTGGCAGTACTTTTGCATACCTGTGAGGTGAGCATGGTTTAGTGTGAGCTTGCTGGGACATGTGGGTGGGGGACTGCAACTCACAAAATGTTTTTGGCTCTACCCACCTTCCCACAATACCTAAGCTTCCTTCCTGTGACTCTGCTTCCATGTGAGGGATTGAGATGGCAATGGCAAGATGACTGACAGGGGTATCCAGTTTTTGTGCACAATTTCAAAGCAGGGCCTTGTGCTACCCACAGCGGAGCACATTGTCAGGGTTCTTGGTAGAGACTTTTCACTGACTCTCTTGTGAAGCATAATCCCATGTGTGTATTATGGTGTTGGTGGGAGGGGTGTGTGTGACAGGGGCTGCTGGTAGATGTAGTCAGAACTGGCAGTCCTCCTCGCCCAGTCCCGACATCCCACCATGCAGCGTGCTTCCATTGCAGGGAGTAGTAGTTACCTTTCAGGCTGTCAGGCATTGGTGTTCTGTTGTCATTAGAGCCCAAGGCCCAACAGGGCCTTGTGCTCCCCACAGCAGGGACTAGTGTCAGCTATCTTGGCAGTACTTTTTCACTCCCTGTGAGGTGACCATGGTTCAGTGTGAGCTTTCTGAGACATGTGGGGGGGGGACAGGTGGCTGTGACTGCAACTCCCATCATGCTTTTGGCTCCACCCACCTTCCCACAATACCTGAGTTTCCTTCCTTTAAATCTTTTTCCCTATGTGGTGGTGTGCCTGTGCTGACAAGTTGGCAGGCAGTGGTGTCCTGGTATTTGTTTGGACTCATGTCCCGACAATCCCATGTCCTTCACACAACAGAACCCAGTGTGGTAACTCTTTGTGGGATATTTAAATGGATTCTGGGGGAATGCATTAGACCAGGTGGGTTGGGTGTAGTTTGTGTTAAGGGGTAGGGGTGCAAGTGCCTGCTGGTAGATGTAGTTAGAGCTGGCAGTCCTCCTCCCCGGTCCAGACATCCCACCATGCAGCATGCTTCCATTGCAGGGAGTAGTAGTTACCTTTCAGGCTGTCAGGCATTGGTGTCCTGTTGTCAGTTACAGCCCAAGGCCCAGCAGGGCCTTGTGCTCCCCACAGCAGGGCCTAGTGTCAACCATCTTGGCAGTACTTTTGCACTCCCTGTGAGCATGGTTCAGTGTGAGCTTTCAGGGACTTGTGGGTGAGGGACTGGTGGCTGTAAATGCAACTTCCACCATGCTGTCTGCTACATGCACATTCCCCACAGCCAAACCGACCTTCATTTTGACTCAGCTTTCCTGTGTGGTGGTGTGACAGTGGTGGCTAAATGGATGACAGTGTTTGTTGGTTATGCCTTGCAGTATTAGTCTTTAGGTTTCTACATGTTAGGATGTAGTTCCATATTACTGTGGCATGGCAGGTATTGTGTTGGTGTAACTGATATACACGTCACAGGATACTTGCCTTTCCTTTGCTATGGCTTTGCTGGCAGTAATTAGTTTCACAGTCCCCTTGACAGTGCTATATGTGTATTGCCACACAAATTTGAGTAAATAGGTTGTGTACTCACCAGGCTCTGGTATTCCTGTTAATCCATGTATGCTCTCTGGTGGTAGAATGGCCCGCACCTTCTCCTCCTAGCACCTGTGCACAAACAAGGTGCTTGTGCGTTGACCTTGTTGACAATCCTCTCCCACATCTTGGTTTTCTGTGATATGGGGGTCTGTTGGACCAATCTGCCAAACAACTGTGGCTCTACCCTGAGTATTTTGTCAATCATGACTTCCAACTCACTATCTGTGAACTTTGGATTCTTCTTGGGGGGCATGGTAATGGGTGATTGTGGGGATTTATGTGTGGGGGTATATGTGAGTGTGGTGGGTGTGAGTTTGTCAGTCAATGTGTGATTTAGTTTCGAGTGGTGCAAATGGTGTAGTTGTGGTGTGTTGTGTGAGTTGTGGTGTGTCTCTGCAGTGTGGTGGTGGTGTCTGCTGTCCTATGCCTGTAGTTTGCAAAGGATCATGGTAGGGATTTCTTGCCTTTATATAGGTGGAGTTGTGGGTGTGTCTTTGTTCCTATTTTATTTTTGTCATTTGTTTTTCAGGGTTTTTTTTGTGTCATTTCCTTTGCTTTTGTTGTGCATGATAGAGACGTTCGTTTGACCGTGTCGGATGCTGCCAGTGGCTCACGTGGGGTAAGCTGAGTCTGTCACACTGACATTCTGCTGTTTTTCGCTGTTGGCATACGCGTCAGATGCAAAGGGGTCTGTTGTTTGCTAGTCACTATTTGCTGTGCGTCTCGGTCTTCATGGTCATGCTCCGTGCGAGTCGGTCTCGATTCACATGTATTGCATCGTACTGCGCCGCTCGTGCATTGCGGGTACGTTTTGGTTGCGGCAATTCCTGATGTGTGTCGGTCGGTACGATTCCCGGTCATTTTACGTACGAATCACTGATTTGCGTACGGTTCGATCGTGCGGCTCGTGTTCCGTGCGAATGGGTTGTAATTCACACGTGTTGCATCGTACTGCACAGGTCGTACGGCGCTGGTCCATGTCGGGCGGTCTCCGTTCCCAGTCCGTGTCGGTCGGTACGTTTTATGGCCGGAATCGGAATCGACCCCTAAGTGTTAGAGTTTATACTTTTTGGTGTTCATTTTTTCCAAACTATTTTTACATTATGTATTTACATTTTAGACATTCTTAAAAAGATCATTTATTGGGAATGTTGATTTTTTTAATGTTAATTATTAAGTTTGTATTCTTTTGGGTTGACTTTGTAAATGTTGGAGGCTCATATTTTGAAGAGATAATTTTATACAACTCTGTTTTTTATTATGTTTTTTTGTGGGCTTTTACTTTATAATCGTTGTTAGACCTGGCATACTTGGTGTAGTTTCCCCTGACATTTTGGCTTCTGACATCCTGCTTTTCCTGACTTTCTAATCTGATCACTGTATCACTGCTAACCAGTGCTAAAGTGCATGCGCTTTTTACTTAAAACACTTTAACATTGGTTTATTCACAATTGGCATATTTTATTTATTTGTGAGTCCCTAGTAAAGTACACTACATGTTCCCAGGGCATGTAGATCCAATGCTATAAGTGAGCCTGTGGCACTGCTTGTGCCAACCACTGAAGTAGCCTTTTAGACATGCCTCATGCCTTCCCCACCAGAGCCTGTGTGTTGAAGTACTGGGTATTTTAGTCCCAGCGGTGATGGGGCACACACCCTATGACTTCTGGGTTTCACCCTGTTCCGGACCTACAGAAACACAGAGTCTTCTGGGTGAAGTCAAAGAATCGTTTATTGGCTGCAGACCAATTACAGGTATCCTAGAAGTACACCAGCGTGTATGTTCTCAGGAGACTGCTGAAAATCATAGGAACAGGCTACATCTTAAATAGGCCTTTTCTGGCCCCAAGCATACATTCCTGAGTTTTATGAAACGGCAATATACAAGGATATGTTACAAAGAAAAGGCAGAGTCATGGTGACCATCCCACATTCCAGTTCGGCCAGCCCACGATGATTTACACAACAAGGTTCAGATCCCACATTAGATTTACAGATCCCCCCAATAAACATGAGCATCTCCTGTTTTGGGAAGCAAGTCATAAAGCAGGAACAGCCAGGTGCGAAAGAGATTAGCCAGGGGCTTGTGTAGGATGAAAAGGGTTTTATGACGGGCCAAGCCCTGATACGAATCACAGGTGGAGAGAGGAAGGGGAGCTCGTGAGACCAGTTTGACCCGGGGCAGCAGAGCCAGCTGCCCAGGTCACAGAGAAGTCAGAGAGGAAGCCCATGTACTGTGAGGCCCGTATTTGCTCCATTATAGCCTATGTGAGGGCAATGACAAGATGGCCACTGCTTCCAAAATGGAACCCGCGTAGCGAAGCAAAATAACGTGTACGCAGTGCATTCATAGCTAGAACGATATGTAAAGCACTCGTACGTGCCGCATTTACCATTTGCGGTTCGCTAATACCAAGATAGACAGAGGTAGGGCCCTGTTCCCTACGCGGTCCCGAATATTAAAGTACGACAGACCCTCCTTTTGCCCTTACATAGGCAATCACTATACTCATCTTAATCCGAGTCTAGGTCAATGTTCACAAAGTCATGGAGATGTTGCTGTAGCATCATCCTATTACTTAGCTCGTCCCTCGATACAGGTTTCCTTACACATAAGGTAGCACAGAGGCCACATATCGCAGGAGCACACTGTATGCATAGACAGAACAGGAAAAGAATGGCTAAGATCATTCCAATGACCATTAGAACTTTCCAACCCCAGGCAGATATCAATTCCCAGAACCACCCCACCAGTGACCAATCTCCCTTATCCACGTGTATGGATTCAGATATTTTATGGAGTTTGGAGATGGCTTGATACACTGTTGGAGCATTATCTGGTATGAAAATGCAGCAACTGGATTGGATAACCCTGCATACCCCACCGCGGTCTGCAAGAATAACGTCTAGGACCATGCGGTTCTGCAAAGTCATAAGGCGATCCGCTTGGAGCTCAGCTGTCAGATTACCAAGGGCACCAGCCGTTACATTGACGGTGGATTCAACCACACGAGTCAGCTGTCTCAGGTTCCTACTATTGACCATAGGTCCCCAAAACGGCAGGAAACCCAAGAAGAAATCTCCTGCTTCCTGACCGGCAGTGTCCTCCTTACTAATCACGCCTCTCACAACTCTGGTCTTGTGATAGTCGGAGGCAGCAGTAAATGTAGGCGGTAGCAGATTCGCAATATAACATGTGCCCGAGAAATCAGGGGGCAACCATGTATATGCTCGATCATTACAGATGAAATATGTACTCTTGGCAGTCAAAAACGCAGGGGAAAACTGTGACGGAAAAGTGTACGTTTCAGTACAGTCACTTCTTCCCAGTTGAGCTCTAGGATTCTGACCATTACCCTGTAAGCAGAACCGACCCATGTGGGGTACGACCCAGATTGGAGATGAGATTTTTCGCTGTCTTTCACCCAGACTAATACTATACCCCGTCGCGTTCCATCCTACATAAGGTCTCAGCTCTTCTTTGGGAATGGATGAGTATGCATCAATATCCCTACTCATATCGGCAATTCCTCTCACTAAGGCTTTATTATTTGTACTAGGTCTGATGGAACGCGGTTGGCGAGGGGAGTACGTATCTAGAGCATAGAGAAACATGGTCTGGAATGCCCATGACGATCCATTGTAACTATATGGCAGCACCAGGTAGGGAATACCCTTGTTAATGGTATGTGGCATTAACCCACACACCCAGCAATTGGTCGTGTTCACTACTAGTTGGTGCTGGTGCAAGAGCTGGATGAACGAGTTATTTACGAACTCTGATCGTCTGGTCTGTTCGTGTTCAGGCAAAGGGTGAAAAGAGTGAGAGGAGGCAGTAGAAAGGGGTATAGGCTGTTCAGTGGGTGCAATGGGCTTTTGAGCAGAGAAAAACACACATCCTACAACAAACATCATTATACTACACAGTGCAAAAAGGCACAAAAAGACAAAACATTTACTTTTTACAATTCTACACATCCTTGTTTGAAAGTTCATTTCCTCAATCGGTCTCTCCATCTTAAACAACTCCATCCTCTACTCGGGCCGCTCGCGGCGGATGAGTTTCTTCTGCTAAGGAGTACGCCTGTCAGTCCAGGGAAACGCCCTAGACCAACCAGAACCGTTGACCTAACGTCTTCGGCCTGTACCCCAAAGTCTTGGCACCGCGACCCTGCGGCAGAACCCGGATGGTGGTTCGAAAAACAAAAATCAAGAAAGTCCTTCAGATGGGAGAGCAAAAAATGTCAAAAAGGAAAGAGTAAGGAAAATCTTTATTTGTCCATGGGCCTTGGTCTCAAATTATAACGGAGACGGCCAGGTGCCGTTTGGTCTTGAAACAAAAGTTCAGGCTCAGTGGTGTCCAGTCGATTCGATGGCGGCACAGCTTCCTGCAGAATATTGTCACTCTCTTGTACTGAAGCTGTGTCTTTTAGGCGTGCGTCACTGAATGGTACAAAACGAAGCACAGTGTCTGTCTCAGTGTCGGCGATACCCTCTTTGACCCACTGGTCATATGGCAGAGGCAAAGGGACTATTTTGCAGTGGGCACCATGAATCCAGTGCTTCCTCCCTTTTACTCGCACCGCTGATCTCGTTGACAGAAGCACAAGATGAGGGCCGATCCAGCGAGGTTCGTCGTTGCCCTTACGCTGGAAATTCCGGACCAGGACCCACGAGCCAGGGTTGATAGGGTGTCCAGGAGGTTCAGAAGCTTGGGGAAGAGTATCATGTACCTGTTGGTGCAAAACACGCAGTTTAACAGTCAAATCATACAGGTAATCGAGCAGTACTGGATGCTCTATTTCACTGAACTTCGTAGGCCTTGGCACACCCCATACGTTGGCCGGGCGGCCAAAGACTACTTTATAAGGACTAAGTCCCACTCGTGAGTGTATCGTCATTCTGGTGGACAGGAGTGCTAAAGGCAGAGCGTCAGGCCATTTAAGACCGGTGCTCGCCTGGATTTTGGCCAGCTTGAGCTTTAAGGCTCCATTGTAGCGTTCAACTAGTCCAGCTGATTGGGGGTGATTTGCAGCGTGGAATTTCTGCCTTATGCCTAAACCTTCACATACATTCTTCATCACTTTACCCACAAACTCACTTCCATTATCACACCATACCATTCTCGGCATTCCAAACCTGGGGAAAAATTCCTTCACAAGGGCTTTGGCTGTGGATAGGGCAGTGTTATCTTTCAGAGGATAAGCCTCTACCCATTTGGAGAAAGCACAAACAACCACCAGTACATATTTTAGGTTGTTGCATCTGTCCATGTGAATAAAGTCCAGCTGCAAAACTTCGAATGGACATGATGGGGGTGCAAAGTGACCGGCTGGGGTTGGGGTTCCCCTACCAGGGTTGTACTTCAAGCATACTATACAATTCTTGACCACATTCTCTGCACACTTGGGAATCCCAGCATTCTGCCATACTGGAGCCAACAACTTACAGATACCTTTCGTACTGATATGTGCCATTCCATGTGCCATAGTAACCACTGGAAGCACATATGCATCAGGCAACAACCATCGCTTATGTTCCGTCAGATCAATCCAACAACCATTCTCATCCAACTTACCCATACTCTCTCTCCACTTGCTTAACTCTTCTTCTGTAGCTTCAGCCTGAAGCGACTTCACACTCTCTATTGTGTTCTCGCACATTCCCACATCATTAACCCATCTTGCGGGGCCTGCAACATACATTCTAGTCTTCACATTCTGTGCTGTCTCTTTCGCGGTCTCATCAGCAAACGCATTCCCACGTCCAACATCATCTGTGACTTTCCTGTGCGCACTGCATTTCATGATCGCAACTTGCAACGGTAGGGTCAGTGACTCAAGGAGATCATTCACCAACTTGCCATTCTGGATTTTAGCTCCATGTGACGTCAGGAACCCACGCTCTTTCCACAGTCGCCCGAAATTATGAGCCACGCCAAAGGCGTACTGGCTATCTGTGTATATATTCACTCTCATTCCTTCAGACAACACGCATGCTCTCGTGAGGGCAATTAATTCTGCTGCTTGGGCCGAATTATGTGGCACTCGTGCAGTTTCCACGACCGTGTGTAAAGTCGTGATAGCATATGCAGCAGTCGTGTCACCATTAGGGAGTTTGAAGCATGAACCATCCACCCATAAAGTACCATCACACTCAGTCAGGGGAGTATCTTTCAGATCCACTCTCCCTTTCGTTTCTTCTTCCGTTCTGAACAGGCAGTCATGCTGCTCAATCTCATCTGAGTCTGCTGGAATCGGCAATAACGTGGCTGGATTCAGCGTATTGCATCTTTTTATGTGTATATGATTCGCTAAGAGTGTGAGTTCATACCCTGATAATCGCGCACTAGTCAAGTGTTGTGTCTTGGTCCTATTTAATAATGTGTCTACAGCATGTGGAACCATAACGATCAATGTGTTGTCCATTACCAGACCAGCAGATTGTCGGATAGACATTGCTGCAGCAGCTGTCGCTCTCAGACAGCTTGGCAATGCCCTCGCTACAGGGTCCAAGGTGGATGAAAAATATGCGCATGGGCGCGGTCTGTCGCCAAAAGGCTGTGTTAACACTGACAACGCACATCCATCTTTCTCGTGAACATACAATGTAAAAGGCTTGCTATAGTCAGGAGTGCCCAACACAGGTGCTGAACACAACGCATTGCGCAATTCCACAAAACTTTTCTGGCACTCTTCAGACCATGGGATAGGATTCGGTGTGTCTTTGCATGTTAATGCTAATAAAGGTTTTGCCAACAAAGAAAAACTTGGGATCCAATGCCTACAGTATGAAGTAATGCCCAAGAAAGCACGCACTTCTCTCTGTGTTCTTGGCACACTCAACTGTGCGATGGCTTGAATTCTTTCTGGGGTCAGTCTCCTTCCCTCCTTCGATAAGAGATGACCTAAGTAGGTCACTTCTTGTCGACAATATTGCAGCTTAGAGAGAGACACTTTGTGATGGTAAGCGGATAAATGGCGCAACAATGACAATGTGGCTTCTTTACAGATCTTCTCAGTATCCGCGGCGATTAGTAAATCATCCACGTACTGAATCAGGATAGCTCCACTAGGTAAAACAAGTGCATCAAGCTGCGCTTTCAAAGCTTGACTGTATATGGATGGACTCTCACAGTAGCCCTGGGGAGCGCGTTTGAAGCGGAAGCTTCGGCCTCCCAGACTAAAACCAAAAAGGTCTCTGCTCTCTTCTGCAATTGGGATGCTAAAGAAAGCATTCTTTAAATCGATCACTGAAAACCATGCAGCAGAGGCTGGAATCATCGTTAACAAGGCAGTTATATCAGGGACAACCGGAAACTGTGGCACAACAATCTTATTAACCTCTCTAAGATCAATCACAAATCTGTAAACAGGTGGCTGTGAAGGGTCCGTTCGTTTTAAGACAGGTAAAATCGGACTATTGCAAATGTTGCCTCTTGTCTCTTCAATCACACCCTTATTAATCAAGTCGCTGACAATGTCTAACAATGCTTTCTGGCCTTCATTAGAGATTTTGTACTGGGGAATACGTGGCAGTCTGACATTAGCCTTTAAAGTCACCACGTATGGCGGTATCTCCAAGAGGCCCACATCATTGGGACCAGTAGCCCAAAGGGCATCCGGAAGGGATGACAATTCAGGTGGCATTGTATTTTTAGACAAGTACATAGGGGAAATCACTTTTTTGCCTAATGTAAGTTGTACTCCTGAAGGAGAACAATACAGTGTAGCGTGCAATCTTTTCAATAAATCTAATCCCAGCAAATTCTCACCACAACCTGTTGTTAGGATCAGGGGTGCTTTCAGTTCGCAAGGTCCAACAGAAAGTGACATGGGACTAGAAATCGGGTTCCTAACTGGGGCGCCAGAAAAACCTACTGAAACATTTATATCGCCAGACAAAGGTGCGCCAGGGAGTTTGGAATGCATTATTGAACTCTTTGCAGCACCAGTGTCTAGCAGGAAAGGCTCCGTTACATTTGCTGTAGTCACATCAACATACGGTCCACTCTGATCCACTGGCACTGAAACAACTCCCTCTCTCTGTCTATGGCTGTCCTAGTAATCATTATTTTCTTCATCGCCATCCTCCACATAATAATCATTATTGTAATACTGGGCCGTATTACTAGTCGCGTTAGCTTGCTGATCAAAACTATTAATGGCGCTTTGGGGCGGAAGAGGACGCGCGTTTTGGGGAACACTTCCACGCCCTCTGCCTCTAGGAGCTTGCTGACCACCTCTACCTCTGGCGCCATACGCATTACCGTTCCGTTGCATTAATTTAGGGCAACTATATTTAAAATGACCTTCCTCTTTGCAGTATGAACATTGGTTGGGACCTACAGGGACACGTGGTTGATAATACCCATTCATTTGCTGATTAGTCTGAAACTGTTGGGGTTGGTGATAAACACCTTGGGGTTGCCTATAATTATTCTGACCTCCACGTGGTGGATAGGCCTGCTGTAAAAGGACCTTTGTCTTTAATTCCTTCGTTTTCTTTTCTGTCCTATCTTTCTCGTCTTTATCTCTGTTTTCATAATACTGTGCAGTAGCCAGTATTTGCGCTGAAGAAGAAACAGCCCAAGAACTCTCTGAGTCTTTCAACTTTTTACACAGGTCAGGAAGTAAATTCTGCACAAACTTATCCACAAACAGCCGTTGGCCACCCTCAGTACTCATATCCTGCCCACTGTGGTCAATAAACGTTTCCTCAAACCTAGTAAAGAAGTCTGACACTGTCTCATCTTTCTTCTGCTTACATGCAGATAACTTGTCCCAATTTACGCGCATCGCAGGCATTAGTGTCTTCATATACGTGATTATTCTACCAGGCAATTCAGCTACTAAAGGCTCAGGTTTCGCGCCACCAGTTTGTCTTGCATCAGCAGCAATAATGTTAGCCCATGTATCCCCTAGTTCTGCATCGTGATCTGCATTACGAATTGACCCCCATAGAGGCTGTGGAACAACATTACCAAACAACATGTCTATATCGGCCAGGTTCATAACGCATGACCCTGCCGTCTGTGACAACTCTTTATAATAACCTGCTGGGTTTTTACGGGGATCAGGCAATGTCTGTTTAAGTGCTAACACCTCAGAGCGCTTCCATGGAACATGCACCCAAACACGTTGGAAATGCGCTGGCACAGCGGGGTTATTGCCGACAGCTGCAACTGCTTCCTTCCATACCGGGGGAACTTCTCTCATGGGATATTGTCGCGCTTTTACCTTCTTCCCCGCAAGGACATCTTGCTCAAACAATGACTGATGACAATCATCATTCCTAAAGGAAAATACGACCGCAACTGCTTTATCTATATCGCGGTCCACAATTACACCAGTTCCGAAATCAAACCTCACTCTACACAATTCCTGCGGGCTCGGATTTTTACCACTATCCTCCAATTCCTCACAGAGAAATTCGCACATTTTCTCAAACACATATCTCTGTTTTGGGGCATCCCACTGATGGAAGACATTGACAACTGATTCCACATCATACAATGAAGGGAAAACAATCCATCTACGCGCCATGCTATCTATTACCCTTTTCTCATCAGGGTTAGGCAACTGACTACGCAATTGCTTACGCCGTAAACCAGGAGTCGCACCAGATGACTCAAAGAGAGGCGACATTAACGTAGTAACCACATTAGCTAAACGCTGTCGCGCTGAAGGAGAAGCTGAAGCGGAAACAGGGGGAAAAACAGAGGGAAGAAAAGAGGATGTAGAAACGGGTACTGGAGTGGTGCAAGGAAGAGTGTTAGGGGAGGCAGCTGCTGGATTAGGCAAAGTCGCAGGAAGTGCGGGGGCAGTTGGAAGCACAACTGGCAGCCCTTGAGAGGGTTGCGTTACATGGATAGGAGCCGGCTGCACAGCAGCTGGCGGTAACGGCAAGGCTTGTATTATATCAACTGGAGGTGGCATATTCACAAGCTGGGGAGGTGCTGTGGCATTTTGAGCATACGGAGGTGGTGAACTCAACAAATGTGACATCAGGGGATCTTTTTCCTTTTCTTCTAACTCATTCTGCTTAGAATGTGGTAAAGCTGGGTAACATTTGTCAATCCCTAACTTACGCTGCCTGTGCATTTGCTCGCTCATCTGCTCCTCCTCATTGTCTTTAAATTGTACAGCTGCTTGCATTACTGACATACCTCTCTCTCTTTTATTCTTCTTCGCTAGCTTAATTTCCTTCTGTTTGGCTTCCTTTCGCCATAAGCGGAAAGAGTCAAACATCGCCGGCCGGGCTTTCTTCTTAAACAATTTAATTTCCAAATTATCTAAAATATCGGTATCAAAACTACCATTTTGGGGCCATTTTAAAACACCGTCTTTCCTGGTGTAGTGGATCCACACTTCATTATATGCAATTGGGCCTACGCCATGTTTTACATAGAGCTCATAAGTTGGAGTTCCAACCGGAGGAACCGGACATGATTCTTCCAGCTGGAAACCTTTTCCACAACCCAAACAGAATAATCTACCAAATAGTCCAGAACCAGGCATCTTCGCTCACTAGTCTAGATCCAAACGTCAGAGGATTATCGATTACGATATTCTCGTGAATACACGAGTCCTCTGGCTTTGGGGTTTGCAAACACCAAATCACCAAATTACCAAATCAAACCAAACAATCCCGAAGGATACCAAAACAAATGGGAGACGCTCCACTTATACTTAACTGAATATTGCTGATCGATGACGTCACCAGAAGACTCTCTCGATTGTTTCGCTCTCTCAAACTCGTCAAGGGTCCAAAACAGGTCGATTAATCAGGGCAGCAGTCCTTCGTAGCCGTCGGGACGCGGAGAACCTCGCAGAAAAGACTTTCGGACCACGTCGACATGCAGGGGTCGATGAAGTGGCGGCCTTCCTCCGGAATTTCCACACGAAGCTCCTCACGAACCTCTGGCTTGGACTGGTACCGCTGAAATCGCCCCACGTTGGGCGCCAAACTGAAGTACTGGGTATTTTAGTCCCAGCGGTGCAGGGGCACACACCCTATGACTTCTGGGTTTCACCCTGTTCCGGACCTACAGAAACACAGAGTCTTCTGGGTGAAGTCAAAGAATCGTTTATTGGCTGCAGACCAATTACAGGTATCCTAGAAGTACACCAGCGTGTATGTTCTCAGGAGACTGCTGAAAATCATAGGAACAGGCTACATCTTAAATAGGCCTTTTCTGGCCCCAAGCATACATTCCTGAGTTTTATGAAACGGCAATATACAAGGATATGTTACAAAGAAAAGGCAGAGTCATGGTGACCATCCCACATTCCAGTTCGGCCAGCCCACGATGATTTACACAACAAGGTTCAGATCCCACATTAGATTTACAGATCCCCCCAATAAACATGAGCATCTCCTGTTTTGGGAAGCAAGTCATAAAGCAGGAACAGCCAGGTGCGAAAGAGATTAGCCAGGGGCTTGTGTAGGATGAAAAGGGTTTTATGACGGGCCAAGCCCTGATACGAATCACAGGTGGAGAGAGGAAGGGGAGCTCGTGAGACCAGTTTGACCCGGGGCAGCAGAGCCAGCTGCCCAGGTCACAGAGAAGTCAGAGAGGAAGCCCGTGTACTGTGAGGCCCGTATTTGCTCCATTATAGCCTATGTGAGGGCAATGACAAGATGGCCACTGCTTCCAAAATGGAACCCGCGTAGCGAAGCAAAATAACGTGTACGCAGTGCATTCATAGCTAGAACGATATGTAAAGCACTCGTACGTGCCGCATTTACCATTTGCGGTTCGCTAATACTAAGATAGACAGAGGTAGGGCCCTGTGTGCAGTTTTCAACTGACATTTCAACCTAGCAAGTTAACATATTTGCCAGGCCTAAATCCTTCCTTTTTATTGCATATAAGTCACCCCTAAGGTAGGCCCTGGACAGCCCATGGGCATGGGATTTAAAAAGTAGGACATGTACTTTAAAACTTTGCATGTCCTTGTAGTGAAATACTCTTAAACTAGTTTTTACTGCTGGAAGGCCAATCTCTCACATAGGAGAACATTGGGATTGCCTTATTACTCCCAGATCCCCAGTCCTCACCCCATTCATGACATATGGAGATACCCATCACGCAGACAGAAAAAAACCAGAAGGAATGCTGGGACCCTCTACTCCCCCCATCGGGAGTACTTAACCAGCACTTACCTAGCATTTGTTCCGATTTTTTTTCTCTCTGTCAACAGAATAGGACGAGGTGTGCTGGGTGCTGCTTCTGTTGGGCTGGAGTGGTGGTCTTCTGTTTTTCCCCCTGGAATGTTTGTCTGTCTGCTGGGCTCTCATTAACAGTGCTTTCGCGTGCCTCCTGGCCTGCTGGACTTTCCGTGAGGTGTAAGTATGAAGGTTGACCCTGTGCAGGGGTTTGCCGTATGAGTGTTCTGTTATCCCTTCCTTTTTTTGGTGTCATGTGCAGCTAATGTCATGGCTTCAGGGCCACTTCTGTGGTATGATGCCTGTGTGGCTTTCAATGTGGCTGGTTGCGGCTCTTTGCCATCAAGGCTGGCACCCAGCTGGCTGAATTAGCTCAGTTGAGAGAGTGTTAGACTTCTGGTCTGGAGGTATCTGGTTTATTCTCGGGTTTCAGCACAGTCTGAGCCGTGTCAGCATTCAGTTTGCATTTTGCTGGAGGTTAATTGTTTGGTTGCACCTGGGATGTTAATTTCCAGGGCATTGGGTCATGGGGCTTTGTTGTTGACCCTTCTGCAACTGGTGTTGGGACTCGCTTAGGGTGTTTCTTTTAAGATTGGTTGGGATGTTGTCTGTTTGGGGGTTCCTCCTTCACAGTTTGGGCTTATTGGCCCAATGTCCTGTTCCCCTTGTCCTGGCTGGTGGGTCATGGGTCTGTGGTGGCTGGTTGCTGTGGTTGTTTTTCAGGTGGCTCTTCTCCATCAGCCTCTGGGTTTGTCTTTCTCCGGAGGCAGCTTGTCTTTCTTGAGTCATCCCCTGGGGCTGCTGCTGGGGGTTTTGTCCTTGGTGGGTGTTGTATGTGGGCTGGGGCTTCCCTGGAGTTCAGGTTTGGACCTTGTATTTCCCCTGGTCTCATGGACTTGTGGATCTGCCTCTCTCCTCCTTTGATCCTCTCTGGTTTTTGTGTCGTGGTCCAGTTCAGTGCAGTTCGGAGGCAAATAGTCCATCCCTTGGGGGTGACATTGGCTAGTCTTGGTTTGGGTCCTGTTGTTGGCCTCTTTTTCTGGTGATGTTTTGTGCTTCGCTGTGTTCTGGCCTGGCCACTGGCAGTCCTTGTGTCTTCTATTGTCCAGGTGGGGTGCCGGTTTCTGGCTGCCTTGTTCTTCTTGTTGGTCTTTTGGCTGCTGTGGTCCTAGCGCTCGTAAGGGCTGCTTCCTTTCTGGGACCCCAGTAGAGGCGTCTGTGTTTTACTTGGGCAGTGTCTCCTGTTGTTTGGGCACAGTTTCCCCTGATAATCCTTGGGTGTTCCTATAGCTTTGGGTTCAGCAGCTCCAGTTCTCATTCTCCTGGCACCAGTGCATTGGCAGTCCTGCTGTTTTTACGCTGGTGGTCGGAGCAAGGTGTTCCTGCCATGGATCATTGGTGTGGGCTGGTCTCTTTTGGGCAGCCTGGTCCTTCTCTGGGTATTTTCAGTTGGTGGGGGGTTGCTCCTTGGTCAGTGCCTTCTACCTCCCTGGGTTTGTCTTTTTCAGGGTTGATTTTTTCCTCCTTGTCAGCTGCTTTGCGGATTTCTGTCTGCTGTTTGTGTGCTGGAGTCTGGAGTGTGGCTGTGTTGTCCATCCCTTAGCCGGTCCTCTTGGTGTTTGCCTTGGCCCTGGCGGTGGGGTCTTCCCGCTTTTTGGGCTGGTCGGAGATGGGACTCCTAGGTGTTGGTGGTAATGTCCCATTGTTGGCTTTGTTGCTCTTGGTTTCCTGTTTGAAGATTGTGGCTTTTGTGGAATCCCCTGCTTCCCCTCTGCTCTCTTCTGGGCTTTCTTCTGGGGTCTTTCAGCACAGGTGTGGGTTCCTTCAGTTGTCCCCGGTGATCTCTGTCAGATCTCCTGCTGTGTCACTGGGCAGTTTTACGGTTTGCAGGGCAGTGGCATGGTGACCTTGTGGGCCCAGTGTGTGGCCTTTGGACTTTTTGTGCCACGTGGGTTCCACGGCCTGATCTGGTGGTGTGGTTGATTCACTTTTTTTTCTCGTTCCCGTCCTGTAGCGATGCCGCTGTTTTCTATGACTTCACCTTTGGGCTTGGAGTCTGTGCTGTTGGCTGCTTTTAGGCCTTTGGTGTGTTTTTCATTCTTTTTGTCTCTTTTCGGATGGCTTTCCAGAATCAATCCCCTCTGCTCGGTTGTTTGGAGTGTTGGGGTATTCTGCTGGTCAAGGTGCCCTACTTGTCCTTTTTCGGTGAATTCTGGGGTGTGTTGCCTCTTTGTGCCCATGGTGGCTTCTCCCTTCCATTTGTCTAAGGGGTTGGTGTTACCAGCTCGGGCGTTGTGCTCCTATTCTTCCAGTACTTTTTTTTGTCCCTGTTGGTCATGACCCGTGCTTTGCTGGCATTTCTGGCCATGCTGGGTCTTTCTTGCTTCTGTGGCCTTGTTTGCTTCTATTGGGTACTATTCCTATTGAGGTGTTGGCCTCCTCGTTGTCCTTTGTTTGGTGTCTGTGACAGCTGCTTTTTTGGCTTGTTCCCTGACTGATGCTCCTCCTCCAGTGAGGTGTGGTGGAGTTCTTGGGGTGAAATGGCTGCCTCCTGGGCTGTGTGGCATAGTTTGTCTATCACAGTGGTTGTTGGGCTACGACATGGACGTCTGGTTTTTATTTTTTTTGTTCACCTTTCTCATTCTCCTGTTTTTTTGGGGGGTTGATGAGGCCGGTTTTGTTTAGAAGCATTGTGGGCTGTCTGCTCCTTCCTGTTTTTCCTGTGATTCTTCCATCGGCTACACTTTGGTTACTGCAGCCTGCGGGGTGTCCTGGGTGTCATTTTAGTTCAGAAGGCTTTTGTATGCTTTATATGTCATGAATGGGAAGAGGACTGGGGGCCTGGGGGGAATTCCATATTACTTACCGGTAATCATCATTACTCATGGTCGCTTTGTCCTCGTTCTCTTCATGATTCCCCTCCCTGCCTCCCGAATGGCTGCCCTCCCTTTTGCTGGCTGGGTAGTTCAGAACAAATGCTGGGTAAGTACTGTTTAAGTACTCCCGGTGGGACTGGGTGGGGTAGAGGGTCCAGCATTCCTTTTGTTCTTTTTTTCTGTCTGGGAGATGGTTATCTCCAAATGTCATGAATGGGATGAGGACAAAGGGACCAGAAGTCATTAAGATTACCGGTAAGTAATAAGACATTACATCTTATAAGTGTAATTTCCAATTGGCAAAAGATGAGAGTTTTCCATCAGAGTTTGCTGATTGAAGGGGGCTGAAGTTTGGTCTATTAGTTCCAGCTGTGATTTCACTGTCCACGCTGTAGTTAGGGAGTTCTGGATGACCTTCACCTTGCTGATAAAGAAACATGCAAACTCCTCACATTGTGGAACTATATTATTTGGGTCTGGTAGTTCTTGGACCACTTTAAATAATATTTTGGTGCCGTTTTGTGCTGCTGGAAATTTGTTGGAATAAAATATAGCCCTGGCTTTTCTGCAGTGCACATAGTATAGATTTATGGCCATTTTATACTTAAGTTTTTTCTCCTTGTGTTGGGCCTTATTGAACTAAGGGACAGAGGGATGAAGCCTGGAAGAGGATTTTAATTTAGCTAACAGGATAGCATCCAGAGATTCTCAAATCCAGCTATCAATCATCGGTTGGTCCAACTCCATCTTCTGTAACAGAGGTGGTGATGTGCTCAACAAATGTGTGTTGAGAGAAGAGATGTCTAATTTAGACCAATTTCTGGACATGACTGGAGGCTGACATCAAGGGGGTAGGTAGGACAAAGAATGAAAGGGTATGTGAAAAGGCACTACAAAGTAGTCTAACCAGAGTAGTGGCACAGTGGCACAGGAGGGTCCATTGTAAAGTTGCACATTTTGTTTTCCAGTGCAAATGCCTCATTCTTACAAATGCAAATGAAAATTAAGGGCCAGATTCACAAACTGCACTTTGTAATACATTTTGTACATTTTGTAGTAGTACTGAAAATGTCCTAGAAAGAGCTATTCACAAACTACATGCAGAGATCATGCCTCCACAATTGCCCATAAATATTTGTTTGGAGTTTATCTGCATCAATTCTGGAGTCTCTGCATATGTAAGCATTTATGTTTTAGTAGTAAATGTGGATGGAACTGAAGGGAGTATGTGGGAAGAGAGGCAGACTTACTTCAAAAGGGGATGAGGTTTGAGAGGAGTAAGAGGGATTTAAGGAGGGTCGGGAGTAGTTTAAGGAGAGATGCTACCCACACACAAAAAGTAACCCATTCACTATACTCCTCGAGTGGAGACAAGTAACATACTCTTTTTTAGTAAGTTTACAACCAGAGTTTCTGAATACAGAAACGTAGTAAAAGTAGTGAACTTACTCCAAGGGGCAAATTACTCAATTTGTGATTCTGGCCCAAAGCAGGCCTTCTCACCAATTTTGTGTTCATTTTTGTCTTTCCAACCATTCCACTTTCTTGCCCCCCTGTGGCTCTGGCACATATTGATATATGTTTATACTCTGACTCAATGCCATTTTTTTGGGTTGTCAAAAGCACAGCTGCATTGTAGAATCACCATAACAATATGATCTTGGAAAAAATGGAAGAAGATTTTTAAGAATCCTGAACCATTGGCAAATATAAATAAATTAGAAATTCAAATGTGTCTTGTTAGACCTGGCATTTTCAGAAGGTTTACCCCCAGATGTTTTTGGTTTTGGGCCTCCTGTTTTTGACCCTGTTTTTGGTGGTTGTAGGACTCTGGGCACTTTACCATTGCTGTTCAGTGCTAAAGTGCATATGCTCTCTGTGGAAATTGTTATTGTTGATTGATGTTTCCATATTTGGCTTATTTGATTTACTACTAAGTCCCTAGTACAGTGCACTGTGTGTGCACAGGGCCTGTAAATCAAAGGCTGCTTGTTGGCCTGCAGCAATGATTGTGCCACCCACACAAGCAGACTTTTTAATGATTCTCAGACCTGCAACTGCAGTGTCTGAATGCAGTATTTACTACCAGGTTGACCTGGCAAGTGCACCCACTTGCCTGGCCCTAACCTTCCCCTTTATTACATGTGAGCCACACCTAAGGTAGGCCCAAGGTACCCCTGTGGGCAGGGTGCAGTGTGTGTTAAAGGTGGGACATGCCCTTGTGTGTGTGATGTGTCCTGATTGTGAAATACTGTGAATTTCATTGTTTCACTATTGAAAGGCTATCTGTCCCATAGGATAGAATTATAACATAACATTTTATAAGTATAATTTCCCCATTTGGGACAAGGTAGGAATATGGAATTTAGTATGCCTGAGCTCAGAATATAAAATGCACCTTTTAGTAAAGATGATTTTTATATTATGGTGCCGATCACGATCCTGTAAAAACCGGGTACGAACCGTCGGACGGAGCATATTCTCCGTCCGACGCGTACCCGGTCGTAAAAATATACAAACATGGAAGTACGATTCGCACGGAAATACCACTTCCGTACGAATCGTACAAAACCCCGACCGACGAAAATAAACATACAAATGTGATCCGGGAAAGCGCCGACGTGACGTCGGGACGCACGCAGCCTGCCATTCACGAACCAGGAAGTACGATTCGCACCGACGTCATCCCGCACGGACAATATTTTCCGGCAGCCAAAAACTGCCGGGAAATCAGGACGACGTGAACAAGGAGTACCTGCACGCGACGGACAGACATGGACCCGAACCTACGTGTCATCCCGGCCCTCATAGCAATCGACCTCCTCTACAGATTACGACGCAGACGCCGCAGAAGGTCAGAACAACAAAGGGAGGGGGGAAAGGGGGGGGGCAGGACCAGGGGCAGGCCACAAAACCCCCACCAAAGTCACACAGCACACATGCCCTGGACATACCTGACCCCCAGGCCCTGGTCACTACGAGAGGGGGTGGGGGCGTGTCCAGCAAAGTCAGCGTCCGCCACAAATTAAGTGCTTGACGACGCGAACCGGCAACACAACAATACAGGTACGTCCCGTACCCACGCCTTAAGAGCGTGGGTATGAGTCGTACCCCGCCCACACCTACATCACCCCAACAATGGCGGGATGGCTGTACCCACATGGCAAAGGCCTGGGTACGGCCCGCACAAGCATTCCATAGCATGGGTACGGATATGTACGGACCGAACCCCCACCCCCGTATGCATGGAGCGTACCCCCACCCCAACAGTTTAAGTCCGACTCGTACCCTCACCCGCGTACGTATGGAGCGTACCCCCCCAACAGTTTAAGTACGACCCGTACCCTCACCCGCGTATGCATGGAGCGTACCCCCACCCCAACCGTGTAAGTCCGACCCGTACCCTCACCCGTGTACGTATGGAGCGTACCCCCCACCCCAACAGTGTAAGTACGACCTGTACCCTCACCCGCGTATGCATGGAGCGTACCCCCACCCCAACCGTGTATGTACAACCCGTACCCTCACCCGTGTAGGCATGGAGCGTACCCCCACCCCAACTGTGTAAGTCTGACCCGTACCCTCACCCGCGTACATATGGAGCGTACCCCCCACCCCAACAGTGTAAGTACGACCCGTACCCTCACCCGCGTATGCATGGAGCGTACCCCCACCCCAACTGTGTATGTATGACCAGTACCCTCACCCGCGTACGTATGGAGCGTACCCCCCACCCCAACAGTGTGAGTACGACCCGTACCCTCACCCGCGTACGTATGGAGCGTACCCCCCACCCCAACAGTGTAAGTACGACCCGTACCCTTACCCGCGTATGCATGGAGCATACCCCCACCCCAACCGTGTATGTACGACCCGTACCCTCACCCGCGTATGTATGGAGCGTACCCCCAACAGTGTAAGTATGACCCGTAACCTCACCCGCGTACGTATGGCGCATACCCCCCACCCCAACAGTGTAAGTACGACCCGTACCCTCACCCGCGTACATATGGAGCGTACCCCCCACCCCAACAGTGTAAGTACGACCTGTACCCTCACCCGCGTATGCATGGAGCGTACCCCCACCCCGACCGTGTATGTACAACCTGTACCCTCACCCGCGTAGGCATGGAGCGTACCCCCACCCCAACTGTGTAAGTCTGACCCGTACCCTCACCCGCGTACATATGGAGCGTACCCCCCACCCCAACAGTGTAAGTACGACCCGTACCCTCACCCGCGTATGCATGGAGCGTACCCCCACCCCAACCGTGTATGTATGACCAGTACCCTCACCCGCGTACGTATGGAGCGTACCCCCCACCCCAACAGTGTGAGTACGACCCGTACCCTCACCTGCGTACGTATGGAGCGTACCCCCCACCCCAACAGTGTAAGTACGACCCGTACCCTCACCCGCGTATGCATGGAGCGTACCCCCACCCCAACCGTGTATGTACGACCCGTACCCTCACCCGCGTATGTATGGAGCGTACCCCCAACCCCAACAGTGTAAGTACGACCCGTACCCTCACCCGCGTACGTATGGCGCATACCCCCCACCCCAACAGTGTAAGTATGACCCGTACCCTCACCCGCATACGTATGGAGCGTACCCCCCACCCCAACAGTGTAAGTACGACCCGTACCCTCACCCGCGTATGTATGGAGCGTACCCCCCACCCCAACAGTGTAAGTACGACCCGTACCCTCACCCGCGTACGTATGGAGCGTACCCCCACCCCAACAGTGTAAGTACGACCCGTACCCTCACCCGCGTACGTATGGAGCGTACCCCCCACCCCAACAGTGTAAGTACGACCTGTACCCTCACCCGCGTACGCATGGAGCATACCCCCCACCCCAACAGTGTAAGTACGAACCGTACCCTCACCCGTGTACGTATGGAGCGTACCCCCCACCCCAACAGTGTAAGTATGACCCGTACCCTCACCCGCGTACGTATGGAGCGTACCCTCCACCCCAACAGTGTAAGTACGACCCGTATCCTCACCCGCATATGCATGGAGCGTACCCCCACCCCAACCGTGTATGTACGACCCGTACCCTCACCCGCGTATGCATGGAGCGTACCCCCCATGCCAACAGTGTACGTACGGACCGTACCCCCACCTCGTATGCATGGAGCGAACCCACACCCGTGTATGTTCTAAGCGTATATATCCTGAAATAGGAGGGTTGGGTGCAGAGTCCTCCCAGCAGTGCCCAGACACAGGAGGGGTGGGTGCCTAACACTCCCAGCAGTGCCCAGACACAGGAGGGGTGGGTGCAGAGTCCTCCCAGCAGTGCCCAGACACAGGAGGGGTGTGTGCAAAGTCCTCCCAGCAGTGCCCAGACACAGGAGGGGTGTGTGCAGAGTCCTCCCAGCAGTGCCCAGTCACAAGAGGGGTGGGTGCCTAACACTCCCAGCAGTGCCCAGACACAGGAGGGGTGGGTGCAGAGTCCTCCCAGCAGTGCCCAGACACAGGAGGGGTGGGTGCAGAGTCCTCCCAGCAGTGCCCAGACACAGGAGGGGTGGGTGCAGAGTCCTCCCAGCAGTGCCCAGGCACAGGAGGGGTGGGTGCAGAGTCCTCCCAGCAGTGCCCAGACACAGGAGGGGTGTGTGCAGAGTTGTCCCAGCAGTGCCCAGACACAGGAGGGGTGGGTGCAGAGTCCTCCCAGCAGTGCCCAGTCACAAGAGTGGGTGTGCAGAGTCCTCCCAGCAGTGCCCAGTCTCAAGATGGGTGGGTGCAGAGTCCTCCCAGCAGTGCCCAGACACAGGAGGGGTGGGTGCAGAGTCCTCCAAGCAGTGCCCAGTCAGAAGAGTGGTGTGTGCAGAGTCCTCCCAGCAGTGCCCAGACACAGGAGGGGTGGGTGCAGAGTCCTCCCAGCAGTGCCCAGACACAGGAGGGGTGTGTGCAGAGTCCTCACAGCAGTGCCCAGACACAGGAGGGGTGGGTGCCTAACACTCCCAGCAGTGCCCAGACACAGGAGGGGTGGGTGCAGAGTCCTCCCAGCAGTGCCCAGACACAGGAGGGGTGTGTGCAGAGTCCTCCCAGCAGTGCCCAGACACAGGAGGGGTGTGTGCAGAGTCCTCCCAGCAGTGCCCAGTCACAAGAGGGGTGGGTGCCTAACACTCCCAGCAGTGCCCAGACACAGGAGGGGTGGGTGCAGAGTCCTCCCAGCAGTGCCCAGACACAGGAGGGGTGGGTGCAGAGTCCTCCCAGCAGTGCCCAGACACAGGAGGGGTGGGTGCAGAATCCTCCCAGCAGTGCCCAGACACAGGAGGGGTGGGTGCAGAGTCCTCCCAGCAGTGCCCAGACACAGGAGGGGTGTGTGCAGAGTTGTCCCAGCAGTGCCCAGACACAGGAGGGGTGGGTGCAGAGTCCTCCCAGCAGTGCCCAGTCACAAGAGTGGGTGTGCAGAGTCCTCCCAGCAGTGCCCAGTCTCAAGATGGGTGGGTGCAGAGTCCTCCCAGCAGTGCCCAGACACAGGAGGGGTGGGTGCAGAGTCCTCCAAGCAGTGCCCAGTCAGAAGAGTGGTGTGTGCAGAGTCCTCCCAGCAGTGCCCAGACACAGGAGGGGTGGGTGCAGAGTCCTCCCAGCAGTGCCCAGACACAGGAGGTGTGTGTGCAGAGTCCTCCCAGCAGTGCCCAGACACAGGAGGGGTGTGTGCAGAGTCCTCCCAGCAGTGTCCAGTCACAAGAGGGGTGGGTGCCTAACACTCCCAGCAGTGCCCAGACACAGGAGGGTTGGGTGCAGAGTCCTCCAAGCAGTGCCCAGTCAGAAGAGTGGTGTGTGCAGAGTCCTCCCAGCAGTGCCCAGACACAGGAGGGGTGTGTGCAGAGTCCTCCCAGCAGTGCCCAGACACAGGAGGGGTGGGTGCAGAGTCCTCCCAGCAGTGCCCAGACACAAGAGGGGTGGGTGCCTAACACTCACAGCAGTGCCCCTGCAAAGAAAAGGGTGGAGTACCCACAGATCCAAAGCCCACAAATGTCAGTCATGTGCACAAAGATCCTGCAGTACATGTACCACATGTGTGCGAGGCTGGGAGTATACACATGCATAGCGCCAAAAAGAAAACATGTACACATGAAGTCATGGCAACAGTCTACATACACAAGTACAGTGACCACCAAGGACACCACGAATGATGCAGGTGGAGACATCGCTCAGCATGCATGGCCCAAGTCTAACAAGTCCGTCACACACCCAGCCAATGTAGACACAGCTCAGCACCACATATTGGAAAGACCCTGCAGGGAAGAAGTCAGGTTACACAGAGGAAGGAACACACCTTGGGACGATGTCACCATGCAGTAACTGCTTACATGAACAAAGTTATGTAGACAACAGCTTGTGATGGCACACAGATACCAGGATCCACCCTATGACCAGCACAAGACTACAATTCCCACACACCCAACACATAATCACCACCCAAAATAATGGGGCAGGTCGACCAACAGCAATACCAGACAGACAGTAGTGTACTAAGAAAAAATAAATTGCTTTAATCAGCATCCAAAAATCTGTCTGTCCCTTGAAAGTTCAAAATGTACAATGCCCATAGGGCAATCCAAAGTTCAAATCCAGGTGGGGGACACAGTGGGACGCGTGTCCCCTAGCTTGCCTGCACAGTCAGACTCCTTCGTCTTCCAGAGCGGGGAGGGCATCATGTGGGGGGGAAGGACCAGGCACCGCAGGGACATGAGGGCCAAGGGTAGGCGTCGTGGGTGCAGGGATGGAGGACTCCACCACAGGGGGTGAGGCAGGGCCAAAGGCGGAGGCCAGGAGGGCGCTGCACACCTTAGCAAGGTCCTCCATCGACTCCCCTGCATCCGAAGGAACCACAGGCCCCAAGGAGGGGGGGGGCGGAGGGATGGGTCGCAGCACCACTGGGGGAGGGTGTGGACAGGGGGGGGGACTCAACCACCCTGCCCGGGGACTCCCTTGACCACTTGCGGGGTGGTGTCACTGTGGGGCTCAGGGACAGAGCGGCCATGAAGGAGTCTTTGCCGGATATGTGGCCAGGAGAGCTGAGGGGAGGGGATTTGGAGGGAGTGGATTGGGTGGAATGCGGACTCCCACTCTGGCTGCGTGGCTTACGTTTGCCCCCCGACCCAGTGGGTGTGCCTACTTCACCCTGTGTGTGCGTGCCAGGAGGTGTGCGTTTGACCTTCCCTGCTGGTGTGGTGCCTGTGTCTGTTGTGGTGGGTGCATGCTGACGTCTGGGTGTACGTGGGACAGGCATGGCAGTGGGAAGTGTGGATGGGTCAGGGGTAGGGGGTTGGACGTAGTGCTGCAGGAGACCCACTGCTGCAGTCAGTGTCGAGTAAATGGACCTCAGCAAGTTGCGTTGGTCAGCCTGCGATGAGAAAATGCCCTCCAAGTATGCCTCCATGTTGTTCAGCACTTGGCTGTGGCCATGGAGGACATTAAGCATCGCAGCCTGACCAACCTGCAACTGCCGCTGGATGTCCACAGACTCGGCATTGGCGGCAGCAGTGGAGACAGGGGCAGGGGGTGCGGTGCCTGGCAGGAAGGAGACATGTGGTGACTGGGCACGCTGGGAAGGGACACGAGCAAGTGGGAGGCGGCTGATGGCAATGGAGGTGGCGGGGAGAGATGTTGTGCCGCTGTCAGCTGCTGGTGCAGCCTCCGCCCACTCGGAGAGATCATCCTCGGACCCGTCAGCTTCATATTCTGTCCTGCCAGTGGACAGGTCCTCGGCCTCACTCTCCTCTGCCTCAGGTCCACTCGATGTGCCAGGCACGATGTCACCGCTGGCACTGGTGCTCGGTCCCTCCGCTCTGTCTGTGCTCATGTCTCCCTCCGTGTCCCCCGACGATGCTGTGGGCAAGGTGAAGAGACAGCAATTAATCGTACACCTGTATACATATGTCACATGAGTCCAATCTACATAGGTTACAGTGCATAGCCTGAAAAGAAAGATCAGTAACATCTACAAAACAAGGTACAGATGTAGGGCATGCAACACACAGTTGGTTGACCCACCATGCCACAGAAAAACTATGGAGAGCATGACACAATAGCAAATGACATGAAATGGAGTTTGACAGAGGAGCCAGGCCCTGGGGACAATCCAGCACTGCATCTGCACCACACAGCGTTGCCGAAAATAGGGATGAGCAGGGACCATATCCATGAATTTGAGGCACATGCTGCATAGGTAATACTGAGAACATGTCCACCATGACTGGCTCACTGCACCTTGAGTGTATGTGCAGACAAACATCACACACTGGCCAGACCTAGCAAGGAGATATCAGGTTTTGACATGTAGGCTTTGCCCGCACCAACCACCCCCTACATGAGACAATTTGTTGAGACACAGGAAGCACTTACATCTCTTAGTCTGTGTGAAATACACATGGGCTGGATAAATGCAAGATTGGACACAAAATACCCAAGGTGCGCCTGTCCAAATAATCATGTACAAATGGTCATCATCAGATGACTGTAACAAGACACACAGGCACTGGCCACCATGAGTATGAACAAGGAAAATCAGGTCAGGCTGTACAGTGGACACTTGTACTACATTTTACGTCAATATACATGGTGACAGGGGACAATGACACAGAGCACAACCTATGCTGTAGACACTGAGAGTGTCCACGTTTTGTGATGACACACATGACACCTAGGAAAATATGACCCAGGGGACAGTAGTGGCAACACAGCTCCATGGTCCTGAATGGGAATGACTGCAACACACGCCACCATCCCTGCACTATGCGTATCGCACACTCATGCACATCATGTCACAGGCCACAACATAGGACATGCGCACTGTAAGGCATGACACTTGTGAGACTAACTCCCATGTCTGGACTCTGCATCAGTGCCAACTGACATGGAACCCACATGTACTGAACTGGACAGGGCACAGGCAAGGTCCCAAAACCTGTTACACACCACCCCCACACATGATGCTACAGGCATAGTTCACGTGGAGAAAGTGCCAGCCTAGATAACCTTGTGAAGGAGTGACTACACACAGACCAGGGAACACATTGCAAGGCGAGGAAGGGAGGCAGGAGAGCACAGCTATACAGTGGGTAACTGGATCTGCACAGCACCTTTAAACCCTGGCAATGTATCCATGCAACTGTGCACTTACAAATGCTGGTGAAACACAACAAGCACACATGTACCTACCCCCTTCCTGCTGCTGCATCTCCTGTAAGCGCCTCTCCAAGTCTGGAAAGACCACCGGCAGCACACGCTTGTGGATGTGGCTCAGTCGGCGGCGCCCGCGGTTCTTATGGCTCTCAGGTGAGTCCCCCAGCAGGACCCGTGCGATCCTCCGCATCCAGCACCGGATATCCTGCCAAAGTTTCCTCACCTGGGACAGGCGCCGCTTCTGACCATCTGCACTCCTCACGGCGCTGACGGCGGTCAGCCATATCTGCTCCTTGGCAGAGGCGCCTACCTGTGAGGATGAACAAGTGACACTACATCAATACACCTGGCACATGTCACAGAGACACATATTAGAACACATTTGCTGTTTACAACAAGGCATAGTATGCATCCAACGTATTGCACCTTTGTCATAGGGACATGATCCTCTGGGGAAGGGCAAAAGCAGTACGTGCCATTGAAAGGACACAGGTGGAATGAGGGCAACTACACAATCAATGATCCAGGCTCACACTGTGCATCACAAGCTACACCAGGATAATGTGCAGCACCTCTAAGCAGTCACATGCCACAGGCCACTGACGCTACCGCAGCAGAGTACACAGACACACACAGGCACAGGACATTCACCTGCCATTGCCAAATGCAGCGACAAACCTCACTCTGCACATGTGCCACTAGACTGGGGGGGGGGGCTCACAGGTGTGGGGCTGGGTCTGCACTTCAGACACCCAGCACTGCTCCCTGCTCACATCACATGTCCAGGGTATATCCATCCCTCATGCAGCTGGGGTGCTACACTCCACATATGCACCCACCCACATGACAGGGGAATTACACACACACCGATGTCCAGGGTACGAACACATCATGTGGACACTCTCAGCGCAGGTACACAGAACTAACACACATCTGTGGGTACAGTCACCTGTCACACTGGGCTGACCACATAATCACATGAGGACTGTAGAGGCAACATTCCCAGGAGGATAAGACAGACAGAATGTGGCATGCACCATGCAGTGATTGTCACAGTAAACACGATGCAAGTGAGGACGGCAGACATGCACCACTGCATGCTCTGGCTGGGAGACATCAGGCATTCCCCCCCCCTGGGACCCCCCCTACAGTACATAGCATGTGTGAGACACCTGGACACAATGCCAGAAGTCACAGTCACAAAACAGGGACACAGTCTGTGCCAGTGGACTCTGCACTCACCTGATACCCTGATTGCCCATACAGCAGGGGGTACTGTGGGAGGATCACATCCAGCAAAGCCAGGTTCTCCTCCAGGGTGAAGGGCTGTGACCTCTCCACAGACCTTGACATGGTTCCAGGTAATCAGTAGCAGCAGCTGGGTCGTGGAATCCAGAGATGTGCAGGCAAGTGCTCCCTCATGGGACCTGGCTGCCTTATATCTACCTTGCTGGCCTGTTTCATGCACAGGAGTACAGAGTGATTGGTCACTCACATTTGCATCCTATGTTTCCTCCAATCCCTTCAAACCTAGCACAGTCAGTGGGTTCTTATTGTGTTTTTTTCTTCAGCATGATGTCAACCCCACAAACACATTGCAACAAAGTAGATTCATTCCAACTGACTTCTGCTGTGTACCTTCCAGAACAAATTCAAACTTTAAACTTGGTCTCCATGACAACCAGCATGCATGTAGGCCTTAATACTTGTCCCTCATGTGTCCCCTATGTAATTTTGAGCTTCACACACAGGTACGGTGCGTTCCGGGGCCCTAGGGCACCCCAAATGCATTGCAACGGCCCGTACAGGCGTGTGTACGGTCCGTACCACTATGAGTACGCATACGCAAGAACACCCATAGTGGTACGGACCGTACACGCGTGCGTACGTTCATTACCACTATGGGTGTCCTCGCGTATGCGTACTCATAGTGGTATGGCCCGTACGCACGCCTGTATGTTCACTATCACTGTGGGTGTCCTCGCGTATGTGTACTCGTAGTGGTACGGCCCGTACACATGCCTGTACGTTCACTATCACTATGGGTGTCCTCGCGTATGCGTACTCGTAGTGGTACGGCCCGTACACACGCCTGTACGTTCACTATCACTATGGGTGTTCTCGCGTATGCATGTGTGGTGAGTCATCACATGTACACCTTAATGGCAAGGTGTGTGGGCTGTCCTAGTCTAAAGTCATGTGACCTGTGGCTCTAGTGTTCCGCTACCAGTCTCTGCAATCGACATCCTACTTCTGCTGATGTGTGGATGTATGTCACTCCTGTGTTGCTTCCGGCTATTCACTTACACTGGGACACAGCTAATCCCATGCCATGGCATGTGGAGGTTCACAATCTCCGGGTGTAGCTGGGTCTTGGTAGGAGTGTCACCTGGCAGCCATACGTATCCAGGGCATGTGGCACATACCTGACTCCATATGTAGCATATGTGTATAGACAGATTAACATGTGCTCAGTACAAATAAATTGTTGTTGTGGTGCACTCACTCTTCCTTGTCACTTCAAAATTACTGCAGAGCGCCGCCTCTTCCCCGACCAATTCCGGACTTGGCTGCCATGCCGGAGAATGACTGTATCCGGTGCTACCGCTTCCCCCAACGGTTGATTCTGGAGTTGACGGCGAGACTGACACCACACCTGCAACCGCTGCACAGGTATCATACGGCACTGACACCCAAGCTGAAGGTAATGGCAGTCCTACATTTTCTAGCCACGGGTACCTTTCAAAATGCCATAGCTCATGTTGGTGGCATGTCCCAGAGCATGTTCTGCCGTGTGCTGCATGATTTCTTAGAGGCCATGTTGATTCACCTGGATGACTTCATCCATTTTCCAACCCCTGAAATGTTGACTGGGGTCAAGCGTGGATTCTATGCCCTGGGAGGGATGCCCCATGTCATTGGGTCCATAGATGGGACACATGTGGCTTTGGTACCACCACAGGCACAGGAGGTAGCGTACCGGAATCGCAAGCACTACCACTCCATCAATGCCCTTGTGGTGTGTCTGTCCAACATGGTGATTTCAGGTCTGTGCTCGTTTTCCAGGATCAGCACACGATGCCTACATCATGAGGCGTAGCAGGGTGCCTGAAATGATGACGCAGCTGCGCAACGAACGAGCATGTGTTGTTGGTGGGTACACTCTGTCTGTCCTGTATTTTGCGTAGACTTCCAACACGACCGCTTCTCCTGTCCTACTTATGTCCATGTGCTTTCCATGTAGGGGACGCTGGCTATCCCAACATGCCATGGCTGATCACACCTCTCCGCAACCCCATCACGCCGGCCCAGCTCCGCTACAACACCGCCCATGGCCGGACAAGGCGAATGATAGAGAGGACGTTTGGCCTCCTGAAGAGCCGATTCCGCTGCCTCCACAAGACCGGCGGCGCCCTCCCATATACCCCGGCGAAGGTCTGCTAAATCTTCATGGTCTGCTGCATGCTGCACAACATGGCAGTTGAGAAAGCTGTGCCACTCATCCTGGATCAAGATGACCAGGACCATCCACCCGTGGAGGACGAAGGGCTTGGCAATGGGGCTAGTGATGTGGAGGATGTGGAGCCGCAAGAGGACATCCGGACTCGGCTCATACGCGACTTCTTTGCTTAGTGGTGAGTACCAGTGTCTGAGTGTGCACGCATTGGTCCCCGTGTGGCATGTGTTGCGATGTGTGTCTCCATCTGCATGTATGGCACGTGAGTCAGAGGTGTGTGTGGATGTGTCACTGGAGTGATGGTGCCAGTGATGAGTGTATTTCCCCAGTCATAATTGTGACCTAGCATGTTGTCATCCTTACATGTGTCGAGTACATGCACATGCAAGTGGCTGTGCTTTTTGTGGCTGACTTCTTGTGTGTCTCTCTTCCCCAGGTACTTGCGCATGCCGTCTGCTGCTTGCATTGTTGTGGCACTGCTATTCCTCATGGACACATCATCGTGTGCTGACTCAGCGTTACACGCACGGACAAGTTTGGAAGTCT
Source organism: Triturus cristatus (assembly GCF_964204655.1). Taxonomy (NCBI): domain Eukaryota; kingdom Metazoa; phylum Chordata; class Amphibia; order Caudata; family Salamandridae; genus Triturus; species Triturus cristatus. Next base: position 553,280,226 of record NC_140591.1, on the reverse strand, counting down.
CCTTAGGGTAAGGGATGCATCAGGGGTGTATTGGGTGTGGCAGTAGTTCACGATGTATGCACACTGACCCTGTCGATGTTTGTTTCCTCTGCAGACATGTTGCATCACCATGGTACACATGACATGCAGATGGGTACACCTGAATAGATGGTCAGACTTGTTGACAGTCATCAGTGATGGGATTGTGGAATGTGATGATGGCATCAATGTGTGTAACCCTGCCCTCGGACACATACGGTTTGCATTGGCTTGACATGCTGTGGGACTTCCACATCAGCGGATCAATGGTGTATGGCAGGCTCTCCGTGAGCAGCAGGGGGTGTTTAGCTGTTAGCCGACACTTGTGTGCCAGTTCCATGGATATCACGCATTTGTGGTGCAGAAGGGGGGGTGCCAGTGTTGGACCCACATGTTACTCCACATGACCCGTTCATGTGTACTCCGACTTGCCTCTGCAATCCCAAATACATGACTAATAAAGGTGTCCCTATGCCTCCAAGGTGCCTCTTCTCTGTCAATGCTGGTGTGTTGCCACGGTGCATCCGGCATGTCTGGCATGGTTTTCCGTGATAGTGGCTATGTGTCTATGTGTAGAGTAGCAAGATGCAAGCTGTTTGTGTGGGATTAGACCGTGTATAGTGCATGATGTCCATGACTGTGTGGGTATTGTGACATGTGCCATCCCCATGCATCCAACGTTGGCCAGGCCACCATTCTCTGCATCCACCTGACTCAAGCTTGCAGGACATGGTTCTGCCACCTGTCTACACATACCTGGGTGCCCCCCAGGACACTCCACATGATCCCTGACCTCTGCGAATGGCTGTCGCTGTACTCAATATGTCTGTCGGCACGGTTGTGCGGCCACCCCCTCAGCTGGTTGGGCCCATCACGGGTGTGTATGGTGCTCCATGTCTGTCTTGCCTAATACAATGTGACCCATGTGTGTCCTGTGCCAGACTCAGGCCCCAGGGTGTGGATGGTTGCAGTCAAATGAGAACTCAGGCATGGTTAGACTTTACAAGACACATGTAAGGTAATAATGCAATCAGTAGGCATCTTCTCTTTATGGTGTGACTTTTTTATTTTTGGTTGGGGGGAGGGGTTTGACATGCGGGGCTTTCCGGGTATGTGGAATCCAAAGTTCACTAGGGGAGTTGGTGTCCTTGCCATTTGAATTCCTCAGAGTCCTTGCCACAGTCTTTGTCAACATTGGTCAGACAGTGACCAGCAAGTCCATGTGGCAGAGAATGTTTTTTGATGCAGTGCTGCTGTTGCTCCAGTGGGCCAGGTGCCAGGCCAGGTGTCCTGGGAGATGGTGCTGTTGCGCCGACCCTCACGGTCTTTTCCGTGGACGACCCGCCCTCCTGCGGGGACCCTCAGAAGCAGGCCGTGACGATGTTTGGGATGCTCCATCGGATGTCTCCTCCTCCTCCTCATCCCTCCCTGTGGGTGGTGATGTTCTACGCCTTCTGGCACAGGGAGGGTTGCCCATGTTGTCGGCCATCCGACGGAGTGTACTGTGAATTCCCGTGAACACCGTCACGAGCTCAGCCTGTCTGTCCTCCATCCTCCGTTGGTGTTGCAGTAGACAGGCATGTTGCTCCACATGTTGCTGGGCCTGCTGGGTCTTGATCTCATCGAGGGTCCCCTTCATATCGTCGAGGGTGGACACAACCTGGGCCATGCCCGTGGTGTCCTGCCGGTATGTGTCCAGGATGTTTCGGACATGGGAATATACCGGTTCCCCAGCCAACCGGTCAGGCTTGCGCCTCCGCCGTCCTCCACTCCCACCACCCCTTGCACCTGGCCTGCCCTTGTGGGCACATCGGGTCTCCGGGACCCCTGAGGGGTGGCATTTGCGTTGTCGCCTGCCTCCTCCTGGGTGCCCGGGACACCTTGTCCCTCCTGGCCAGCCTGGCTGCATTGTGGTAGTGGGGCAGGGATCCTGGGTGTCTCCTGGGATGTGGCAGGAGTGGGGGTGGTGGTTGGCCCAGTTGTACCTGACGCAGGTGCTGCAGGTCGTTGGACACCAGAGGGGCCAGGTTGGTCGGGGTCGGGTTCGTCCACAGAGTGGTGAGAGTCGTCGCTGCCGGTGGCTCCGTCATCCCGCCGAGCCGGGTCCTGTGAGTCTTCCCCCCCAGTGTTGGGGGTGATCGACGATGTTGACCTGTGTGTGAGAGAGACAATGTTAATTTTGTTCCATGCAACATCCATGTTTCATTAGTTTCAAAGTTGGAACATTTCCTCTGGGAATTTGGATATGTCTGGCATTCCACTCACAGTGCACTTGTGCATGGGTATGTCCCTTGGGCACAGCTTTGGCGACTTTACCTATGTGTGGCACAGTCTTACTTGCTGCGCCAAGTGTGACTGCAGTCAGCAGTGGAGTGGTCAGGTGTGGCGAGCCGTGCATTGGCGCCTTCCGTGTAGCACTGTACGTGGGCACATGAAGTTGTTCCACACACTTATATGATGCAGGTAGCTGTTGTTGCGCTCGTGCACAGGTTGTGATATGGCCCTGTGTTTTGCCATGGAGGAGAGGGGGGGTGCTGGCACTGGCCACCCTTGTCTACATGCACGCAGTCCACCTGCTGACGAGCAGACATTCCCACACACCACAAGGCTGATTTGCTCTCCCTGTGTCTCCCTCCTTCTCTGTCCCCCTCTCCCTCCCTCTGTGTGTCAGCCTCCTCCCTCTGTCCGCCTCCCTGTGTCTCCCTCCCTCTCTGTCCCCCTCTCCCTCCCGCTGTGTGTCGGCCTCCTCCCTCTGTCCATCTTCCTGTGTCTCCCTCCCTCTCTGTCCCCCTCTCCCTCCCTCTGTGTGTCGGCCTCCTCCCTCTGTCCATCTTCCTGTGTCTCCCTCCCTCTCTGTCCCCCTCTCCCTCCCTCTGTGTGTCAGCCTCCTCCCTCTGTCCGCCTCCCTGTGTCTCCCTCCCTCTCTGTCCCCCTCTCCCTCCCTCTGTGTGTCACCCTCTGTCACCTCAGCCCAGCTTACTGTGCACACACTGTTGGCAGATCTTTGAATGTCCCTTGGATTGTTGATGTGAGTTTGTTTCTGATCTCCAGGCACCCATTGGTTGTAGTGTCTGTGTCTGCGCTGCTGCTGTGGTGGTGTGTGCTGGCACTCTTTCACAGTGTTGGCTGTTCATTAGCTGCTGTCATGTGCAAGAACGTGCCGTCACCCCCATGTGTTGATGCAAGGCGTCCGCCATTTGCTGGCAAGTCATTCCTGTGTTGGGACACACTGTTTGTCTGGCTGTGACCTAGGCCATATGGGCAGGGGGCATTGTTGTGTGCTTCTGAGTTGCACTATGTGATTTTTGGGGCCCACCCTCCCGCCATCCGGCTTACCGTGTCATGTGCTGGTGTCTTCTGTGGCCTGTGACTTGACATTGTCCAGCTGGGTGCATGGGGCATGGTGGCGCCAGTGGCATGTGCGTGTTCATGGAGTGTGGTTGAGTCATGCGATAGCTTGGGGTGGTTGCGTGCCTGTTTGTAAGTTTGGTTGTGGATGACGTTCCCCCCATGTGAGGTGAGTTGTTTGTGTACTCACCCGGGTCTCGGAGTCCTTCTAATCCGTCCACTGCCTCCACCGGCAGTATGGCCATCACCCTCTCCTCCCAGGGATGGTAGTGTACGGGTCTGCGGGACGGCCCTCCTCCAGTGACGTTGGCCTGGTTGTGTTCATCCGTCATCTTGGCTCGGACCCTCCTCCGCAGATCGTACCACCTGGCTTGGCATTCCTGCTTGTTCCTTCTGGTGTCCGCAACAGCATTCACAGCATCGACGATGGTCTACCACATGGCTGTTTTTGCTGAAATGCTGGTCTGTCTGACCAATGTTCCAAAGAGGTGTGGCTCGACTCTGAGGATTTCATCGACAAGGACCTCCAACTCTCGGCTAGTGAACTTTGGATTCTTGTTAGTGGGCATGGTGAGGGGTGTGGGTGTGGATGGTGGGGGGGTGTGTGTGAATGGTTGTGGGTGTGTGGGTGTGGTTGTGCAGGTGTGTGTGTGAATGTGATGAGGGGGTGTTTGTGAAGGTGTGTGTGTGAAGGTGTGCAAGTGTAAGGTGTGGTAAAGGTTCTAGTATGGTGCTGTAGGTTGTCTGTGGGGTCTGGCAGCAGTGAGTCTGTTGCAAAGGCTCATGGTTTGTGTGTGTGGGCCCTTTTTATTGGTCCATTGGTGGGTGTGGCTGTGTTTGAACTTTGGGTGGGTGTGTTATAAGGAGTGGTTGTGTTTTGGGCCTCTGTTTGTTTTTGGCAGTTGCAGGTCAGTGAATGTGTTGTTTTAGTGGTTGTTGGACATGTTTTGTGGCTTTGTGCCATTCGGATGGTGTATTCTTGTGTCGTTTTGGTTTGTCCCGGTAGTGTACGTGCGTTTTTTGCGTGTGTACGGTGTGTACATGGGCCATTTTGTTGTACAGTGCTGTCCTTGTGTGTGGCTTGGTACGACTCGTAAATGCGCTTGTGATGTTGGGGCCCGGGGTGCACTCCGTACTTAGAATGTTGTGGTGGGGGTACGCTCCATGCATGCGCAGGTGGGGGTATGACTCTAACGTACACAGGTGTAGATACACGGGGGTACGACATGAACGTAGAGGGGGGTAGGACACGTACACAGGTGTACATACACGGGGGTACGACACGTACACGGGTGTACATACACGAGGGGTACAACACTTACACGGGTGTACATACACGGGGGGTACGACACGTAAATGGGTGTACATACACGGGGGGTACGACACGTACACGGGTGTACATACACGGGGGGTACGACACGTACACGGGTGTACATACACGGGGGGGTACGACACGTACACGGGTGTACATACACGGGGGTACGACACGTACATGGGTGTACATACACGGGGGGGGGTACGACACGTACACGGGTGTACATACACGGGGGTACGACACGTACACGGGTGTACATACACGGGGGTACGACACGTACACGGATGTACATACACGGGGGGTACGACATGTACACGGGTGTACATACACGGGGGTACGACACGTACACGGTTGTACATACACGGGGGTATGACACGTACAGGGGTGTACATACAGGGGGGTACGACACGTACATGGGTGTACATACACGGGGGTACGACACGTACACGGGTGTACATACAGGGGGGTACGACACGTACACAGGTGTACATACACGGGGGTACGACACGTACTTTGTGTTTATAAATTATATTGATTTTAGTGTATTTGTTTTGTTATTAAATCTGACATTTTTAAAATTGTTGGATAAATGTGAATGATGGTAAAATATTTTTATATTTTATTTTGTATTAATTTAGTTTAAAATTTATTTAATATGTGTTTTATATATTTAGGTAATGTTTAGTTTAATTATATATTTTTTGAAATGTATATTTAGTTAAAAAAAATACTCTAGTATTAATTTTGTTACACAAGTATTTTTTTCTCATTTTGGTAATTCGAGTAAATAGTGTGTTAATAAATAGGGCCCCATTAGTATGTCCGCCCGCCATACCCTCGGGAAACGGGCCCGCCCGCTGAGGGTGCGGTGGTCCTGCACTCCTGATTAGCAGGCGCCCGCCACAGTGGCGGGCGCATAGTGCATCTTCAACATTGCGACGGGCAGTGCAGAGAGCACCACCCGCCGCAATGCCACAGAGGCAGGTTGTGCATTTCAATGCACAACGTGACAGACACCACGTGGTGCCTGCCACGTTGTACATTGAAATGCAGGGGGGTACCATAGGTACCCCCCATGTGCACCCCCACCTCCCAGAATCCCTGGGGGCCCAATACGGGCCCCCAATGTCAAAGACCGCCTGACGGCTGCTGCCTGACGGAATGACCGGAAAGGCAGGTCCCCGCATGCATTGTGATAAGGATGACGGTGTCTTCCAGACACTGCCAGCATATGAAATGCTTTTCCGCCAAGTAGGCAATCGAGCAGATTGCCTACCGGCAGAAAACCATAGGATGGTCTTCCCATCCGCCGGGGTCTCCCCGCCATGGTAATGTGGCGGGGGTAATTTGTAAGCGGGCGGTGATTTTTAGTGGGCGGATCGCCACCGCCATACGGGTGGTGGCGATCCGCCCGCTATACTTATGACCCCCATAGTGTTTATTAAAGTAGTATTAAAAAATATATTAATATAAATACATTATTATAAATTTGTAATATTAAACGCGAGTATTATTTTTAGTACACACGTATTAATTTTAATGCCTGGGAATAAATTTTAAATAACTACGTTTTAATACACTTCCTACCCAAAACCCCTATTTTCTCTGCATCCCGCTACAGGGGTTTATTACACACACAAAAAAAATGTGTTGTTAAAGTGTACGTTGTGGTAGTATGCGTTGTAATGGATTGTACAATGTATTCTACTATATTTGTGTTGTAATGGTATGCGTTGTAAAAACTTGTGATTTAATATCAGTTGCATTGTAAAAATTGCATTGTAAAAGCATGTGTTGTATTTATTTGCGTTTTAACATCATATATTTGGCTGCAGCTGGTGCCGGGCCCCTCTGGTACTGGTTGCAGCGTGGCTTGTATCTGTTGGTGAACAGAAAGGAGATCTTTAGGCAATTCATACAAGTAATCGATCAAAAGGGGGTACTCTATCTCGGAGAAGCGCTTGGGTCTTGGGACGCCCCAGACATTAGTAGGGTGCCCAAAGACCCCCTCGTAGGGGGATAATCCTGTCCTAGAATGCGCTGTCACTCTCATAGACAATAACGCCAAAGGTAACGCATCTGGCCATCACAAGCCTGTGCTCTCTTGAATTTTCACTAATTTCAGTTTGAGAGTACCATTGTACTTCTCAACGAGGCCTGCTGACTGGGGGTGGTTCGCAGCATGAAACATTTGCTTAATTTGTAAGCCTTTGCACACCAGATCAATGACTTTTGCGCTAAAGGGACTTTCATTGTCACTCCAGATCACGCAGGGAAATCCATAGCGTGGGAAGTACTCCTTTAAGAGGGCCTTCGCCTTCGCCATGGCCGTATTCTCTTTGGTGGGGTAAGCCTCAATCCATTTACTGAATGAACAAACTACCACTAGTACAGGTTATTTACACGTTCCATTTCTATGAAATCCATCTGGAGAACCTCGAAAGGGAAAAAAAGCGGTGCAAAGTTACCTGCAGGTGTAGGGGTGCCCTTCCCAGGATTATGTTTCAGACAGATAATACAGTGTTTTACCAAATGTGTGGCTACCTTGGAAATATTGTCATTGTGCCACACTGGATCCAGTAGCTTACATATTCCCTTGGCACTAATGTGAGCTGGGCCATGAGCCATAGTGACAACAGGGAGAACATAGGCATTAGGCAGTAGCCATCTGTTTCTCTGACAAGTCAGTCCAACACCCATCCTCGTCCAGACGTCCCGTCCTTTCCTCCCATATTGCCAGTTCATCTACAGTCACCTCTCTCTGTATCCCCCTAACGTTTTCCAATGTATCCTCAAACATTCCATTGTCTGAAACCCATCTAGCGGGACCTGCCACAAACATGTTTTTCATCTTCGATCGAGCTGTCTCTTTAGCTGTCAGGTCTGCAAAAGCATTTCCCCTCCCAACATCATCTGTAATGGATTTATGAGCACTGCATTTCACTATTACTAACTTAATGGGAAATGCCAATGCAGACAGCAATCTGTGTATCAATGGGCCGTTCTGTATTCGTTGTCTGTGCGAGGTCAAAAACCCTCTCTCTGCCCAGAGCCGCCCAAAATTATGGGCCACCCGAAGGCGTACTGGCTGTCAGTGTAGACATTAACAACCAGTCCCTCACTCAACTAACAGGCCCTAAGGAGGGTAACTAACTCTGCAGCTTGGGCTGACTGATATGGAATACGAGATGTCTCAACTACAGTGTGTAGTGCGGTGATTGCATAGGCTGCAGTAGTAGTGCCATCTGGCAGTTTGAAACAGGAGCCATCGACATAAAGTTCCCCTTGGATAAGGAAACATCAGTCAGGTCTACCTGTGCCTTCGTTTCTTCCTCAGTCCGAAATAAACAATCATGAACATCACTGTCCTTTTCTTCCGAAGGGAGGGGTAGTAACCTCGCTGGGTGCAAAGTAGCGCATCGTTTGATGGTAATGTACAGAGCAAAGAATGTCAGCTCATGTCCAGTGAGACGCACACTGGTGAGATGCTGCTTCTTCGTCTTGTTCAAAAGCGTGTCCACAGAGTGAGGAACCATCACTATGAGGTCAGTATCAAGGACAAGCCCTGCCGATTGTCTGATAGAAACCGCCGCCACCACGGCAGCTGTCAGGCAGCTCAGGAGCGCTCTGATGACATTGTCTAGAATGGCAGTGAAGTAAGCGCAGGGTCTCTGCTTACCACTGAAACCCTGTGTTAAAACAGAAAGCGTGCAACCGTCCGCCTCATGTACATAAAGCACAAAAGGTTTCTGGTAGTCAGGAGTACCAAGCACAGGAGCAGAGCAAAGCGCAATCTTTAATTGCTCAAAAGCTTGCTGGCATGCAGATGTCCAAGGCAAAGGCTCATGCACGTCTTTGGTGGTTAGGTAAAGAAGGGCTTTTGTTAGTAGGGAGTAATTAGGAATCCAATGTTGGGTCTTAGGCACAGGCATATTAGTAATAGCAGCTATGCATTCAGGTGTTAGTCTGCGACCCTCCTTCGACTGTAGGTGACCTAAATAGGTGACCTCCTGTCATCAATATTGAAATTTTGAAAGTGACACCTTGTGTCCATGTTGTGCTAACTGTAGCAGTAATTTAACCGTGGCCTCCTTACAGCCTTTTTCAGTGTCTGAGGTCACAAGGAGATCATCAACGTATTGCAGCAACACATTACCAGGGGGAAGTTCCAAAGAGTCCAATTGTGTTTTGAAAGCCTGACTAGAAATACTGGGACTTTCTGTATAACCTTGTGGAGCACGGCAGAATCCAAAGCTCCGACCGGCTACTGCAAATCCAAACAGATATCTGCAATCTGGATGGATTGGAATGCTAAAGGAAGCATTCTTGTGGCCAAGGGGGAATCATTGTCAGGATCGTGTTAATGTCAGGGACCACAGGATACTGGGGAACTGCAATTTTATTGACCTCTCTAAGGTCAATGATAAAACGATAAACATCAGGATGGGCGTCAGAAGAGTCCAAAGGTGCCTTTTTAAGAATAGGAAGAATAGGGTTGTTACACACATTTGCCACTGTCTCTTCAACTACACCAGACTTAATCAACTCTTGTATTATTTGCAATAAGGCCCTTTCTCCTGCCTTGGATATCTTGTACTGGGGAATTCGGGGCAACTTAGCGTTATCCTTGATCTGTATGGAGACTGGTGAGATCTGGAGAAACGCCACCTCTGTGTCTCCAGTAGCCCATAATGTCTGTGGCATGTCTTGGAACTCAGAAGGATGGGGGCATCTTTTGGGAAGTATTGTTTGGCATGGGCATCTTGCGGGCCAACGGTTATGTAAACACAGTCTGGGGAGCAATAAATTGTCGCATGTAACCCTTTTTTACAGATCCAGTCCTAGTGAGTTCTCCCCACAATTTGACGTCGGTAAAAATGGTGAGTCACCCGTAAGGGGGCCAATAGTCAAAGCAAGAGGCTTGGAAATGGGGCTAACAACCAGCACACCTGAGAGACCCACCGGAACATTATTCTGGCCAGACAGAGCTGCCCCCGGGACCAGTGAATGGGAAACAGAGATATTCATAGCCCCTGTGTCAACTAAAAAGGTCTTGTTGGTACCTTGTAGAGCCGCAGTAATGTAGGGTCCACACTGATCTACAGACACTGGAACGGATACCTTGCCCTGCCCCTGGCTGTCCTAGCTGTGAGACAACCCCGTCACTTCGTCCATATCATAGTCGTCATGGTAGTACTCTCTTCCTTGAGGGTCATCAAAATTGTTCCCGCTTTGCCTATTGTACGATGAGACCTCTGACTGTATCGCCCCTCAGTCTCCCCCTCCTCCGCGTCCACGTCCTCCAAAATCCCGACCTCTCTGGGCCCCACCTTTCAGCAACAATTCCGGACACTTGTTCTGCCAATGTCCTTCTTTCTTACAGTGCACACATTGATTGGGTCCCACAGGCATACTTGAAGCACCACCCCTGTTAGATCGAGGAGTCCGCGGGCCTGAATCCGAACCTTGTCCTCTTCCACCTCCCCTCATAACTTGGGGACTGAAGACCCTCGTCTTCAAATCTTTCAACTTCTACTCTACCTTTTTCTTCTCCTCCTTCTCTCTATGCTCATAGTAGTGTTCCATACTTAACATGACTGATGGAGAGGAGGTCGTCCAGGTACTTTCCGAGGCCTGCAACATTGTTGCAACCTCAGGGAACAAATTAGTGTCAAATCCTAACCACTAAAATCTAGAAACACCCCTTCAAATCTAGTAAAGAAGTCTGACACACTCATCCTTCTTCTGATGACACGCAGTCAACTTATCCCAGTCCACTCTCTTCGGTGGGATAAGGGAGTGCATGTTGGGGTGAAAATGTCCTCAGCATGGTAATGGACGTACACCTGCCCTGAGTACCCAACTATATAGTTGTCTGGATCCCTTAAGCTGAATTTTGAATGTCATAGGTAAACACACATTCTGGTGCCGATCACGATCCTGTAAAAACCGGGTACGAACCGTCGGACGGAGCATATTCTCCGTCCGACGCGTACCCGGTCGTAAAAATATACAAACATGGAAGTACGATTCGCATGGAAATACCATTTCCGTACGAATCGTACAAAACCCCGACCGACGAAAATAAACATACAAATGTGATCCGGGAAAGCGCCGACGTGATGTCGGGACGCACGCAGCCTGCCATTCACGAACCAGGAAGTACGATTCGCACCAACGTCATCCCGCACGGACAATATTTTCCGGCAGCCAAAAACTGCCGGGAAATCAGGACGACGCGAACAAGGAGTACCTGCACGCGACGGACAGACATGGACCCGAACCTACGTGTCATCCCGGCCCTCATAGCAGTCGACCTCCTCTACAGGTTACGACGCAGACGCCGCAGAAGGTCAGAACAACAAAGGGAGGGGGGAAAGGGGGGTGACGACCAGGGGCAGGCCACAAAACCCCCACCAAAGTCACACAGCACACATGCCCTGGACATACCTGACCCCCAGGCCCTGGTCACTACGAGGGGGTGGGGGCGTGTCCAGCAAAGCCAGCGTCCGCCACAACGGAAGTGCTTGACGACGCGAACCGGCAACACAACAATACAGGTACGTCCCGTACCCACGCCTTAAGAGCGTGGGTACGAGTCGTACCCCGCCCACACCTACGTCACACCAACAATGGCGGGACGGCTGTACCCACGTGGCGTAGGCCTGGGTACGGCCCGCACAAGCATTCCATAGCGTGGGTACGGATATGTACGGACCGTACCCCCACCCCCCGTATGCATGGAGTGTACCCCCCACCCCAACAGTGTAAGTCCGACTCGTACCCTCACCCGCGTACATATGGAGCGTACCCCCCCAACAGTGTAAGTACGACCCGTACCCTCACCCGCGTATGCATGGAGTGTACCCCCACCCCAACAGTGTAAGTCCGACCCGTACCCTCACCCGCATACATATGGGGCGTACTCCCCACCCCAACAGTGTAAGTACGACCCGTACCCTCACCCGCGTATGCATGGAGCGTACCCCCACCCCAACCGTGTATGTACGACCCGTACACTCACCCGCGTACGTATGGAGCGTACCCCCCACCCCAACAGTGTAAGTACGACCCGTACCCTCACCCGCGTATGCATGGAGCGTACCCCCACCCCAACCGTGTATGTACGACCCATACCCTCACCCGCGTATGTATGGAGCAAACCCCCACCCCAACAGTGTAAGTACGACCCGTACCCTCACCCGCGTACGTATGGAGCGTACCCCCCACCCCAACAGTGTAAGTACGACCCATACCCTCACCCGCGTACGTATGGAGCGTACCCCCCACCCCAACAGTGTAAGTACGACCCGTACCCTCACCCGCGTACGTATGGAGCGTACCCCCACCCCAACAGTGTAAGTATGACCCGTACCCTCAACCGCGTACGTATGGAGCGTACCCCCACCCCAACAGTGTAAGTACGACCCGTACCCTCACCCGCGTACGTATGGAGCGTACCCCCCACCCCAACAGTGTAAGTACGACCCGTACCCTCACCCGCGTATGCATGGAGCGTACCCCCTCCCCAACCGTGTATGTATGACCCGTACCCTCACCCGCGTATGCATGGAGTGTACCCCCATGCCAACAGTGTACGTACGGACCGTACCCCCACCTCATATGCATGGAGCGAACCCACACCCGTGTATGTTCTAAGCGTACATATCCTGAAATAGGAGGGTTGGGTGCAGAGTCCTCCCAGCAGTGCCCAGACACAGGAGGGGTGGGTGCCTAACACTCCCAGCAGTGCCCAGACACAGGAGGGGTGGGTGCAGAGTCCTCCCAGCAGTGCCCAGACACAGGAGGGGTGTGTGCAGAGTCCTCCCAGCAGTGCCCAGACACAGGAGGGGTGTGTGCAGAGTCCTCCCAGCAGTGCCCAGTCACAAGAGGGGTGGGTGCCTAACACTCCCAGCAGTGCCCAGACACAGGAAGGTTGGGTGCAGAGTCCTCCCAGCAGTGCCCAGACACAGGAGGGGTGGGTGCCGAACACTCCCAGCAGTGCCCAGACACAGGAGGGGTGTGTGCAGAGTCCTCCCAGCAGTGCCCAGACACAGGAGGGGTGTGTGCAGAGTCCTCCCAGCAGTGCCCAGACACAGGAGGGGTGTGTGCAGAGTCCTCCCAGCAGTGCCCAGTCACAAGAGGGGTGTGTGCAGAGTCCTCCCAGCAGTGCCCAGACACAGGAGGGGTGGGTGCAGAGTCCTCCCAGCAGTGCCCAGACACAGGAGGGGTGTGTGCAGAGTCCTCCCAGCAGTGCCCAGACACAGGAGGGGTGGGTGCAGAGTCCTCCCAGCAGTGCCCAGTCACAAGAGTGGTGTGTGCAGAGTCCTCCCAGCAGTGCCCAGTCACAAGAGGGGTGGGTGCAGAGTCCTCCCAGCAGTGCCCAGACACAAGAGGGGTGGGTGCAGAGTCCTCCAAGCAGTGCCCAGTCACAAGAGTGGTGTGTGCGGAGTCCTCCCAGCAGTGCCCAGACACAAGAGGGGTGGGTGCAGAGTCCTCCCAGCAGTGCCCAGACACAGGAGGGGTGTGTGCAGAGTCCTCCCAGTAGTGCCCAGTCACAAGAGGGGTGGGTGCCTAACACTCCCAGCAGTGCCCAGACACAGGAGGGTTGGGTGCAGAGTCCTCCCAGCAGTGCCCAGACACAGGAGGGGTGGGTGCCTAACACTCCCAGCAGTGCCCAGACACAGGAGGGGTGGGTGCAGAGTCCTCCCAGCAGTGCCCAGACACAGGAGGGGTGTGTGCAGATTCCTCCCAGCAGTGCCCAGACACAGGAAGGGTGTGTGCAGAGTCCTCCCAGCAGTGCCCAGTCACAAGAGGGGTGTGTGCAGAGTCCTCCCAGCAGTGCCCAGACACAGGAGGGGTGGGTGCAGAGTCCTCCCAGCAGTGCCCAGACACAGGAAGGGTGTGTGCAGAGTCCTCCCAGCAGTGCCCAGACACAGGAGGGATGTGTGCAGAGTCCTCCCAGCAGTGCACAGTCACAAGAGGGGTGTGTGCAGAGTCCTCCCAGCAGTGCCCAGACACAGGAGGGGTGGGTGCAGAGTCCTCCCAGCAGTGCCCAGACACAGGAGGGGTGTGTGCAGAGTCCTCCCAGCAGTGCCCAGACACAGGAGGGGTGGGTGCAGAGTCCTCCCAGCAGTGCCCAGTCACAAGAGTGGTGTGTGCAGAGTCCTCCCAGCAGTGCCCAGTCACAAGAGGGGTGGGTGCAGAGTCCTCCCAGCAGTGCCCAGACACAGGAGGGGTGGGTGCAGAGTCCTCCAAGCAGTGCCCAGTCACAAGAGTGGTGTGTGCAGAGTCCTCCCAGCAGTGCCCAGACACAAGAGGGGTGGGTGCAGAGTCATCCCAGCAGTTTCCAGACACAGGAGGGGTGGGTGCAGAGTCCTCCCAGCAGTGCCCAGACACAGGAGGGGTGTGTGCAGAGTCCTCCCAGCAGTGCCCAGACACAGGAGGGGTGTGTGCAGAGTCCTCCCAGCAGTGCCCAGTCACAAGAGGGGTGTGTGCAGAGTCCTCCCAGCAGTGCCCAGACACAGGAGGGGTGGGTGCCCAACACTCACAGCAGTGCCCCTGTAAATAAAAGGGTGGAGTACCCACAGATCCAATGCCCACAAATGTCAGTCAGGTGCACAAAGATCCTGCAGTACATGTACCACATGTGTGCGAGGCTGGGAGTATACACATGCATAGCGCCAAAAAGAAAACATGTACACATGAAGTCATGGCAACAGTCTACATACACAAGTACAGTGACCACCAAGGACGCTACGAATGATGCAGGTAGAGACATCGCTCAGCATGCATGGCCCAAGTCTAACGAGCCCGTCACACACCCAGCCAATGTAGAAACAGCTCAGCACCACATATTGGAAAGACCCTGCAGGGAAGAAGTCAGGTTACACAGAGGAAGGAACACACCTTGGGACGATGTCACCATGCAGTAACTGCTTACATGAACAAAGTTATGTAGCCAACAGCTTGTGATGGCACACAGATACCAGGATCCACCCTATGACCAGCACAAGACTACAATTCCCACACACCCAACACATAATCACCACCCAAAATAATGGGGCAGGTCGACCAACAGCAATACTAGACAGACAGTAGTGTACTAAGGAAAAATAAATTGCTTTAATCAGCATCCAAAAATCTGTCTGTCCCTTGAAAGTTCAAAATGTACAATGCCCATAGGGCAATCCAATGTTCAAATCCAGGTGGGGGACACAATGGGACGCGTGTCCCCTAGCTTGCCTGCACAGTCAGACTCCTTCGTCTTCCAGAGCGGGGAGGGCATCATGGGGGGGGGAAGGACCAGGCACCGCAGGGACATGAGGGCGAAGGCTAGGCGTCGTGGGTGCAGGGATGGAGGACTCCACCACAGGGGGTGGGGCAGGGCCAAAGGCGGAGGCCAGGATGGCGCTGCACACCTTAGCAAGGTCCTCCAGCGACTCCCCTGCACCCGAAGGAACCACAGGCCCCAAGGAGGGGGGGGGGGGCAGAGGATGGGTCGCAGCGCCACTGGGGGAGGGTGTGGACAGGGGGGGGACTCAACCACCCTGACCGGGGACTCCCTTGACCGCTTGCGGGGTGGTGTCACTGTGGGGCTCAGGGACAGAGCGGCCATGAAGGAGTCTTTGCCGGATATGTGGCCAGGAGAGCTGAGGGGAGGGGATTTGGAGGGAGTGGATTTGGTGGAATGCGGACTCCCACTCTGGCTGCATGGCTTACGTTTGCCACCCGGCCCAGTGGGTGTGCCTACTTCACCCTGTGTGTGCGTGCCAGGAGGTGTGCATTTGACCTTCCCTGCTGATGTGGTGCCTGTGTCTGTTGTGGTGGGTGCATGCTGACGTCTGGGTGTACGTGGAACAGGCATGGAAGTGGGAAGTGTGGATGGGTCAGGGGTAGGGGGTTGGACGTAGCGCTGCAGGAGACCCACTGCTGCAGTCAGCAAGTTGCGTTGGTCAGCCTGTGATTAGAAAATGCCCTCCAAGTATGCCTCCATGTTGTTCAGCACTTGGCTGTGGCCATGGAGGACATTAAGCATCGCAGCCTGACCAACCTGCAACTGCCGCTGGATGTCCACAGACTCGGCATTGGCGGCAGCAGTGGAGACAGGGGCAGGGGGTGCGGTGCCTGGCAGGAAGGAGACATGTGGTGACTGGGCATGCTGGGAAGGGACACGAGCAAGTGGGAGGCGGCTGATGGCAATGGAGGGGGCGGGGAGAGATGTTGTGCCGCTGTCAGCTGCTGGTCCAGCCTCCGCCCACCCGGAGAGATCATCCTCGGACCCGTCAGCTTCATATTGTGTCGTGCCAGTGGACAGGTCCTCGGCCTCACTCTCCTCCGCCTCAGTTCCACTCGATGTGCCAGGCACGATGTCACCGCTGGTACTGGTGCTCGGTCCCTCCGCTCTGTCTGTGGTCATGTCTCCCTCCGTGTCCCCCGACGATGCTGTGGGCAAGGTGAAGAGACAGCAATTAATCATACACCTGTATACATTTGTCACATGAGTCCAATCTACATAGGTTACAGTGCATAGCCTGAAAAGAAAGATCAGTAACATCTACAAAACAAGGTACAGATGTAGGGCATGCAACACACAGTTGGTTGACCCACCATGCCACAGAAAAACTATGGAGAGCATGACACAATAGCAAATGACATGAAATGGAGTTTGACAGAGGAGCCAGGCCCTGGGGACAATCCAGCACTGCATCTGCACCACACAGCGTTGCCGAAAATAGGGATGAGCAGGGACCATATCCATGAACTTGAGGCACATGCTGCATAGGTAATACTGAGAGCATGCCCACCATGACTGGCTCACTGCACCTTGAGTGTATGTGCAGACAAACATCACACACTGGCCAGACCTAGCAAGGAGATATCAGGTTTTGACATGTAGGCTTTGCCCGCACCAACCACCCCCTACATGAGACAATTTGTTGAGACACAGGAAGCATTTACATCTCTTAGTCTGTGTGAAATACACATGGGGTGCATAAATGCAAGATTGGACACAAAATACCCAAGATGCGCCTGTTCAAATAATCATGTACAAATGGGCATCACCAGATGATTGTAACAAGACACACAGGCACTGGCCACCGTGAGTATGAACAAGGAAAATCAGGTCAGGCTGTACAGTGGACACTTGTACTACATTTTACGTCAATATACATGGTGCCAGGGGACAATGACACAGAGCACAACCTATGCTGTAGACACTGAGAGTGTCCACGTTTTGTGATGACACACATGACACCTAGGAAAATATGCCCCAGGGGACAGTAGCGGCCACACAACTCCATGGTCCTGAATGGGAATGACTGCAACACACGCCACCATCCCTGCACTATGCGTATCGCACACTCATGCACATCATGTCACAGGCCACAACATAGGACATGCGTGCTGTAAGGCATGACACTTGAGAGACTAACTCCCATGTCTGGACTCAGCATCAGTGCCAACTGACATGGAACCCACAAGTACTGAACTGGACAGGGCACAGGCAAGGTCCCAAAACCTGTTACACACCACCCCCACACATGATGCTACAGGCATAGTTCACGTGGAGAAAGTGCCAGCCTACATAACCTTGTGAAGGAGTGACTACACACAGACCAGGGAACACATTGCAAGGAGGGGAAGGGAGGCAGGAGAGCACCGCTATACTGTGGGTAACTGGATCTGCACAGCACCTTTAAACCCTGGCAGTGTATCCATGCAACTGTGCACTTACAAATGCTGGTGACACACAACAAACACACATGTACCTACCCCCTTCCTGCTGCTGCTTCTCCTGTAAGTGCCTGTCCAAGTCTGGAAATACCACCGCCAGCACTCGCTTGTGGATGTGGGTCATACGGCGGCGCCCGCGGTTCTTATGGGTCTCAGATGAGTCCCCCAGCAGGACCCGTGCGATCCTCCGCGTCCAGCACCGGATATCCTGCCAGCGTTTCCTCACCTGGGCCAGGCGCCGCTTGCGACCGTCCGTCCTCCTCACAGCACTGACGGCGTCCACCCATATCTGCTTCTTGGCAGAGGCGCCTACCTATGAGGATGAACAAGTGACACTACATCAATACACCTGGCACATGTCACAGAGACACATATTAGAACAAATTTGCTGTTTACAACAAGGCATAGTATGCATACAACGCATTGCACCTTTGTCATAGGGACATGATCCTCTGGGGAAGGGCAAAAGCAGTACGTGCCATTGAAAGTACACAGGTGGAATGAGGGCAACGACACAATCAATGATCCAGGCTCACACTGTGCATCACAAGCTACACCAGGACAATGTGCAGCACCTCTAAGCAGTCACATGCCACAGGCCACTGACGCTACAGCAGCAGAGTACACAGACACACACAGGCACAGGACATTCACCTGCCATTGCCAAATGCAGCGACAAACCTCACTCTGCACATGTGCCACTAGACGGGGGGCTCACAGGTATGGGGCTGGCTCTGCACGTCAGACACACAGCACTGCTCCTTGCTCACATCACATGGGCAGGGTATATCCATCCCTCATGCAGCCCGGGTGCCACACTCCACATATGCACCCACCCACATGACAGGGGACTTACACACACACCGATGTCCAGGGTACGAACACATCATGTGGACACTCTCAGCACAGGTACACAGAACTAACACACATCTGTGGGTATAGTCACCTGTCACACTGGGCTGACCACATAATAAAATGAGGACTGTAGAGGCTACATTCCCAGGAGGACAAGACAGGCAGAATGTGGCATGCACCATGCAGTGATTGTCACAGTAAACACAATGCAAGTGAGGACGGCAGACATGCACCACAGCATGCACTGGCTGGGAGACATCAGGCACCCCCCCTGGGACCCCCCCTACAGTACATAGCATGTGTGTCACACCTGGACACAATGCCAGAAGTCACAGTCACAAACAAGGGACACAGTCTGTGCTAGTAGACTCTGCACACACCTGATACCCTGGTCGCCCATACAGCAGGGGGTACTGTGGGAGGATCACATCCAGCAAAGCCAGGTTCTCCTCCAGGGTGAAAGGCTGTGCCCTCTCCACAGACCTTGACATGGTTCCAGGAAATCAGTAGCAGCAGCTGGGTCGTAGAATCCAAAGATGTGAAGGCAAGTGCTCCCTCATGGGACCTGGCTGCCTTATATCTGCCTTGCTGGCCTGTTTCATGCACAGGAGTACAGAGTGATTGGTCACTCACATTTGCATCCTATGTTTCCTCCAATCCCTTCAAACCTAGCACAGTCAGTATGTTCTTATTGTGTTTTTTTCTTGAGCATGATGTCAACTCCAGAACCACATTGCAACAAAGTAGATTCATTCAAACTGACTACTGCTGTGCACCTGCTGAAAAAAATTCAAACTTTAAACTTGGTCTCCATGACAACCAGCATGCATGTAGGCCTTTATACTTGTCCCTCATGTGTCCCCTATGTAATTTGGAGTTTCACAGACAGGTACGGTGCGTACCTGGGCCCTAGGGCACCCCAAATGCATAGCAACGGCCCGAACAGGCGTGTGTACGGTCCGTATCACTATGGGTGTGCTCGCGTATGCGTACCCATAGTGATAGTGAGCGTACGCACACGTGTACGGTCCGTACCACTATGGGTACGCATACGCGAGAACACCCATAGTGATAGTGAGCGTACAGGCGTGTGTACGGTCCGTACCACTCTGGGTACGCATACGCGAGAACACCCATAGTGATAGTGAGCATACAGCCGTGTGTACGGTCCGTACCACTATGGGTACGCATACGCGAGAACACCCATAGTGGTACGGACCGGACACAAGCCTGTACGCTCACTATCACTATGGGTGTTCTCGCGTATGCGTACCCATAGTGATACGGACCGTACACGCGTGCGTACGCTCACTATCACTATGGGTGTTCTCGCGTATGCGTACCCATAGTGATACGGACCGTACACACGCCTGTACGCTCACTATCACTATGGGTGTTCTCGCGTATGCGTACCCATAGTGATACGGACCGTACGCGCGTGCGTACGCTCACTATAACTATGGGTACACATACGGCAGCACTCCCATAGTGATAGGGAACGTACACAGGCCCTCTCAGCGAATGTACGGTGCCTTTCACACATCACAGTGGTGACAAGCAGCACACAGGAAGGAATAGGGCTGACATACTTGTCCATGGATGGACATCAAGGCATTGTCTGGGCAGTACTACATGTGTGGGGCACAGGTGTGAAAGGCTGTGATGTGGCACATTACTCCTGAGTCGAGAAGGCACCAGATGTATGATGAGATGTGTACAGATGTTATGTGTGACGGTGCAATGTGTGCCAGGCATGCCCTTAACTCCTTTGACATGTGTGCATGTCGTACTGCACACTTGGGATGAGCGTCACTGGCATGGCACAGTCAACAACACACGTAAGTGTCCCCTGATGCCCGCTACAGGGCTTACCACACCAGACATGTGACTACCCACGGTGCACGATGTGTCTATGTCATGTATGTGTGGGGTGTTCCCATTAGCTTGATGTTGGTGCTCCCTCAAAAGCATCAGCTGTTGCAGCAACCAACATGTGTCTGTGTGTAGATGGACATGGCACACTGTTACGCACACCAAGCCACATGTGGTATCGGATGTGAGGTGTGTATGTATGCATGGGACACGGAGTAGCGTAACAAGGACATGTCTGCATCCTCTCAATGAATGTGTGGTGAGTCATTACATGTACACCTTATTGGCAAGGTGTGTGGGCTGTCCTAGTGTAATGTCATGTGACCTGTGGCTCTAGTGTTCCGCTACCAGTCTCTGAAATCGACATCCTACTTCTGCTGATGTGTTGATGTATGTCACTCCTGTGTTGCGTCTGGCTGTTCACTTACACTGGGACACAGCTAATCCCATGCCATGGCATGTGGAGGTACACAATCTCCGTGTGTAGCTGGGTCTTGGTAGGAGTGTCACCTGGCAGCCATAAGTGTCCAGGGCATGTGGCACATACCTGACTCCGTATGTCGCATATGTGTATTGACAGATTAACATGTGCTCAGTACAAATAAATTGTTGTTGTTGTGCACTCACTCTTCCTTGTCACTTCCAAATTACTGCAGAGCGCCGCCTCTTCCCCGACCAATTCCGGACTTGGCTGACATGCGGGAGAATGACTGTATCCGGTGCTACCGCTTCCCCCAACCGTTGATTGAGGAGTTGGCGGCGAGGCTGGCACCACACCTGCAACCGCTGCACAGGTATCCTACGGCACTGACACCCAAGCTGAAGGTAATGGCAGCCCTACATTTTCTTGCCACGGGTACGTTTCAATATACCATAGCTCATGTTGGTGGCATGTCCCAGAGCATGTTCAGCCGTGTGCTGCATGATTTCTTAGAGGCCATATTGCTTCGCCTGGATGAGTTCATCCATTTCCCAACTCCTGAACTGTTGACTGGGGTCAAGCGTGGATTCTATGCCCTGGGAGGGATGCCCCATGTCATTGGGTCCATAGATGGGACACATGTGGCTTTGGTACCACCACAGGCACAGGAGGTAACGTACAGGAATCGCAAGCACTAGCACTCCATCAATGCCCTTGTGGTGTGTCTGTCCAACATGGTGATTTCACATGTCTGTGCTCGTTTTCCAGGATCAGCACACGATGCCTACATCATGAGGCGTGGCAGGGTGCCTGAAATGATGACGCAGCTGCGCAACGAACGAGCATGTGTTGTTGGTGGGTACACTCTGTCTGTCCTGTATTTTGCGTAGAATTCCAGCACGACCGCTTCTCCTGTCCTACATATGTCCATGTGGTTTCCATGTAGGGGAGGCTGGCTATCCCAACATGCCATGGCTGATCACACCTCTCCGCAACCCCATCACGCCGGCCCAGCTCCGCTACAACACCGCCCATGGCCGGACAAGGCGAGTGATAGAGAGGACTTTTGGCCTCCTGAAGAGCCGATTCAGATGCCTCCACAAGACCGGCGGCGCCCTCCCATATGCCCCGGCGAAGGTCTGCAAAATCTTCATGGTCTGCTGCATGCTGCACAACATGGCAGTTGAGAAAGCTGTGCCACTCATCCTGGATCAAGATAATCAGGACCATCCACCCGTGGAGGACGAAGGGCTTGGCAATGGGGCTAGTGATGTGGAGGATGTGGTTCAGCAAGAGGACATCGGGAGTCGGCTCATACACGACTTCTTTGCTTAGTGGTGAGTACCAGTGTCTGTGTGTGCACGCATTGGTCTTTGTGTGGCATGTGTTGCGATGTGTGTGTCCATCTGCATGTATGGCACGTGAGTCAGAGGTGTGTGTGTATGTGTCACTGGAGTGATGGTGCCAGTGATGAGTGTATTTCCCCAGTCATAATTGTGACCTAGCATGTTGTCATCCTTACATGTGTCGAGTACATGCACATGCAAGTGGCTGTGCTTTTTGTGGCTGACTTCTTGTGTGTCTCTCATCCCCAGGTACTTGCGCATGCCGTCTGCTGGTTGCATTGTTGTGGCACTGCTATTCCTCATGGACACGTCATCGTGTGCTGACTCAGCGTTACACGCACGGACAAGTTTGGAAGTCTCCTTAGGGTAAGGGATGCATCAGGGGTGTATTGGGTGTGGCCGTTGTTTACGATGTGTGCACACTGCCCCTGTCGATGTTTGGTTCCTCTGCAGACATGTTGCATCACCATGGGACACATGAAATGCAGCTGGGTACACCTGAATAGATGGTCAGACTTGTTGACAGTCATCTGTGATGGGATTGTGGATTGTGATGATGGCATCAATGTGTATTACACTGCCCTCGGACACATACGGTTTGCATTGGCTTGACATGGTGTGGGACTACCACATCAGAGGATCAATGGGGTATGGCAGCCTCTCCGTGAGCAGCAGGGGGTGTTTAGCTGTTAGCCGACACTTGTGTGCCAGTTCCATGGCTATCACGCATTTGTGCTGCAGAAGGGGGGTTCCAGTGTTGGACCCACATGTTACTCCACATGACCTGTTCATGTGTACTCTGAGTTGCCTCTGCATTCCCGAATACATGAATAATAAAGGTGTCCCTATGCCTCCAAGGTGCCTCTTCTCAGTCAATGCTGGTGTGTTGCCACGGTGCATCCGGCATGTCTGGCATGGTTTTCCGTGATAGTGGCTATGTGTCTATGTGTAGAGTAGCAAGATGCTAGCTGTTTGTGTGGGATTAGACTGTGTATTGTGCATGATGTCCATGACTGTGTGGGTATTGTGACATGTGCCATCCCCATGCATCCAACGTTGGCCAGGTCACCATTCTCTGCATCCACCTGACTCAAGCTTGCAGGACATGGTTCTGCAACCTGTCCACACATACCTGGGTGCCCCACAGGACACTCCACATGATCCCTGACCTCTGCGCATGGCTGTCGCTGTACTCAATATGTCTGTCAGCACGGTTGTGCGGCCACCCCCTCAGCTGGTTGGGCCCATCACGGGTGTGTATGGTGCTCCATGTCTGTCTTGCCTAATACAATGTGACCCATGTGTGTCCTGTGCCAGACTCAGGCCCCAGGGTGTGGATGGTTGAAGTCAAATGAGAACTCTGGCATGGTTAGACTTTACAAGACACATGTAAGGTAATAATGCAAAATGTAGGCATCTTCTCTTTATGGTGTAACTTTTTATTTTTGTTGGGGTACGTGGGGGGGGTATGACATGAGGGGCTTTCCGGGTGTGTGGAATCCAAAGTTCACTAGGGGAGTTGGTGTCCTTGCCATTGGAAATCCTTAGAGTCCATGCCACAGTCTTTGTCAACATTGGTCAGACAGTGACCAGCAAGTCCATGTGGCAGAGAATGTCTTTTGCTGCTGTGCTGCTGTTGGTCCAGTGGGCCAGGTGCCAGGCCAGGTGTCCTGGGAGATGGTGCTGTTGCGCTGACCCTCAGTGTCTTTTCCGTGGACGACCCGCCCTCCTGCGGGGACCCTCAGAAGCAGGCCATGACGATGTTTGGGATGCTTCGTCGGATGTCTCCTCCTCCTCCTCATCCCTCTCTGTGGGTGGTGATGTTCTACGCCTGGTGGCACAGGGAGGGTTGCCCATGTTGTCGGCTATCCGACGGAGTGTACTGTGAATTCCCGTGAACACCGTCACGAGCTCAGCCTGTCTGTTCTCCATCCGCCCTTGGTGTCGCAGTAGACAGGCATGTTGCTCCGCATGTTGCTGGGCCTGCTGAGTCTTGATCTCCTTGAGGATGGACACAACCTGGGCCATGCCCGTGGTGTCCTGCCGGTATGTGTCCAGGATGCTTAAGACATGGGAATATACCGGTTCCGCAGCCAACCGGTCAGGCTCGCGCCTCCGCCGTCCTCCACTCCCACCACCCCTGCCCACTTGCACCTGGCCTGCCCTTGTGGACACATCGGGTCTACGGGATCCCTGAGGGGTGGCATTGGCGTTGTCGTCTGCCTCCTCCTGGGTGCCCGGTACACCGTGTCCCTCCTGGCCAGCCTGGCTGCATTGTGGTGGTGGGGCAGGGATCCTGGGTGTCTCCTGGGATGTGGCAGGAGTGGTGGTGGTGGTTGGCCCAGTTGTACCTGACGCAGGTGCTGCAGGTGGTTGGACACCAGAGGGGCCAGGTTGGTCGGGGTCGGGTTCGTCCACAGAGTGGTGAGAGTCGTCGCTGCCGGTGGGTCCGTCATCCCGCCGAGCCGGGTCCTGTGAGTCTTCCCCCCCAGTGTTGGGGGGTGATCCACGACGTTGACCTGTGTGTGAGAGAGACAATGTTAATTTTGTTCCATGCAACATCCATGTTTCATTCGTTTCTAAGTTGGCACATTTCCTCTGGGAATTTGGATATGTCTTGCATTCCACTCACAGTGCACTTGTGCATGGGTATATCCCTTGGCCACAGCTTTTGCGACTTTACCTATGTGTGGCACAGTCTTACTTGCTGCGTCAATTGTGACTGCAGTCAGCAGTGAAGTGAGCAGGTGTGGCGAGCCATGCATTGGCGCCTTCCGTGTTGCACTGTACGTGGGCACATGGAGTTGTTCCACACACTTAGATAATGCAGGTAGCTGGCGTTGTGCTCGTGCACAGGTTGAGACATGGCCCTGTGTTTTGCCATGGAGAAGAGTGGGGGTTCAGGCACTGGCCACCCTTGTCTACATGCACGCAGTCCACCTGCTGACGAGCAGACATTCCCACACCCCCCAAGGCTGAATTGGGCTCCCTGTGTGTCCCTTTCTCACTCCCTCTCTGTCCCCCTCTCCCTCCCTCTGTGTGTCAGCCTCCTCCCTCTGTCCGTCTCCCTGTGTCTCCCTCCCTCTCTCTCCCCCTCTCCCTCCCTCTGTGTGTCACCCTCTGTCACCTCAGCCCAGCTTCCTAGGCACACACTTTTTGCAGATCTTTGAATGGCCCTTGGCTTGTTCATGTGAGTTTGTTTCTGATCTCCAGGCACCCATTGGGTGTAGTGTCTGTGTCTGCGCTGCTGCTGTGGTGGTGTGTGCTGCCACTCTTTCACAGTGTTGGCTACTCATTAGCTGCTGTCATGTGCAAAAACGTGCCGTCACCCCCATGTGTTAATGCAAGGCGTCCGCCATTTGCTGGCAAGTCTTTACTGTGTGGGGACACACTGTTTTTCTGGCTGTGACCTAGGCCATATGGGCAGGGGGCATTGTTGTCTGCTTCTGAGTTGCACTATGTGATTTTTGGGGCCCACACTCCCGCCACCCGGCTTACCGTGTCTTGTGTTGGTGTTTTCTGTGGCCTGTGACTTTGCATTGTCCAGCTGGGTGCATGGGGCATGGTGGCGCCAGTGGCATGTGCGTGTTCATGGAGTGTGGTTGAGTCATGCGATAGCTTGGGGTGGTTGCGTGCCTGTTTGTGAGTTTGGTTGTGGGTGACGTTCCCCCCATGTGAGGTGAGTTGTTTGTGTACTCACCCGGGTCTCGGAGTCCTTCTAATCCGTCCACTGACACCACCGGCAGTATGGCCATCACCCTCTCCTCCCAGGGATGGTAGTGTACGGGTCTGCGGGGCGGCCCTCCTCCAGTGACGTTGGCCTGGTTGTGGTCGTCGGTCATTTTGGCTCGGACCCTCCTCCGCAGATCGTACCACCTGGCTTGGCATTCATGCCTGGTCCTTCTGGTGGCCGCAACAGCATTCACAGCATCGACAATCCTCTGCCACATGGCTGTTTTTTCGGACATGCAGGTCTGTCTGACCAATGTTCCAAAGAGATGTGGCTCGACTCTGAGGATTTCGTCGACAAGGACCTCCAACTCTCGGCTAATGAACTTTGGATTCTTGTGAGTGGGCATGGTGAGGGGTGTGGTGTGGATGGTTGGGGCGGGTGTGTGGATGGTTGTGGGTGTGTGGGTGTGGTTGTGCAGGTGTGTGTGTGAATGTGATGAGGGGGTGTTTGTGAAGGTGTGTGTGTGAAGGTGTGCAAGTGTAAGGTGTAGTAAAGGTTCAAGTATGGTGCTGTAGGTTGTCTGTGGGGTCTGGCAGCAGTGAGTCTGTTGCAAAGGCTCATGGTTTGTGTCTGTGGGCCCTTTTTATTGGTCCATTGGTGGGTGTGGCTGTGTTTGAAGTTTGGGTGGGTGTGGTATAAGGAGTGGTTTTGTTTTGGGCCTCTGTTTGGGATTTTGGCAGTTGCAGGTCAGTGAATGTGTTGTTTTTGTGCTTGTTGGACATGTTTTGTGGCTTTGTGCCATTCGAATGGTGTATTCTTGTGTTGTTTTGCTTTGTCCTGGTTGTGTACGTGCGTTTTTAGCGTGTGTACGGTGTGTACTTCGGGAATTTTGTTGTACAGTGCTGTCCTTGTGTCTGGCTTGGTACGACTCGTACATGCGCGATGTTGTGTGAAGGTGCTGGTGTTGGGGCCTGGGGTGCGCTCCGTACTTAGAATGTTGGGGTGGGGGTATGCTCCATACGTACGCGGGTGAGGGTACGTGTCGTACATACATGGTTGGGGTGGGCGTACGGTCCGTACATACACGGTTGGGGTGGGGGTACGGTCCGTACATACACTGTTGGGGTGGGGGTACGCTCCATACGTACGCGGGTGAGGGTACGGGTCGTACATACACGGTTGGGGTGGGGGTACGGTCCGTACATACACGGTTGGGGTGGGGGTACGGTCCGTACATACACGGTTGGGGTGGGGGTGCGCTCCATACGTACGCGGGTGAGGGTACGGGTCGTACATACACTGTTGGGGTGGGGGTACGCTCCAATGTGTGTGCTGATTGTGTGTCTGTGGTGGCACAATACATGGAGGTAACAGTGCTGGACAGAGCAAGTGTGCCTGTAAAGGCACATTACATAGAGGACCGTGGGTTCCATTTTGGGAAGCTCATGCCTTGCTGATGAAGACTGGAGGCGGTAGAGGAATCTCCCCGGAAAGATTTGTGTATTGCTGCATTCCTGTGGGCTGGGTGGGACACACTGGAGAAGGGAGAGCATGGCTCTCTCTGTACACTTCAAAGGCTGCTCTTTGATTCAGGGAGAGATCACAAGGAGGAGTCCTGGACACATCTCTGGAAGGAGATGGGGCTGATAAGTAAATCATAAAGAGTGGGGTTAGGAGCCCAGGATTAACTTTTTGATGCACATATCACTGTGGCTAATATCCATGCGTGACCTCTCGTCACTCTCAAGACCTGTGTTGTGAGACCATCAGCTTCATAGTGTCTCCTGCTGTGACAGACAGCCTTTCAAAAGTACGAGGGAGAGGAGAAGCATGTACTTCAAAAGAAGCTTAGCCCCAACATAAAACTTCAAAGGTCCAGACCCTAAATCACATTTGGTGTCTAGAAATTGACTATAAGAAGAGGAGGTTAAGACCCCAAACGTTGGTCATTTGCCAAAGAGCCAGACTAGCTGTGTGAGGAGGGGGGAATCTCTGCATGATTCTGCCTCTAAACAAGACCGGGAGAGCATTGGAGGGAGCAAGGTCCAGTCGAGAGCTCAGCTGAGTGGACTCTCGGTGCAAGGTGAGAGGAGAAGGCTACTAAACCAATCTGGTAATTGCCCATGTGCAGATTTGCGTCGGCGACCCTCGTATGCCAAGAGAGGGCCACTGTGAAAATAGCTGTGAGCAGAGTGCCATGTGGAGTGAGTGAAGCCTTTGCGGTACTGGTTGCGGCTACCAGGCTTGCCAGGATGGGCCTCCATGGAAGTTATTGCTGGATACTGAGGGCCAAAACCTGTGCAGAGCCTAGCGGAGAACCCATATGCCAAGAGCACCCACGGTGGCACGGTCTAGTGAGGATCACTGGCTTGGTTAGAAACGTTGCATAAACCACATATGAAAGGAGGGACTGACATTATTAAGATTGTTGTGATGATCTTTCTGGCACCCGAAAACTGTGCAGTCACATGACTCATAGGTCACAAGGAAGCATTGAGAATTGAATTGAATTGCCCCTGTGAACTGAGGAGGATGCCATGGGTAAATCACCACATTACAAGGGACCCATTGTGGAAATATGGATTTTTCTGGTCAGTTATGTCCCCTATCTTGGACCCCAACGGTTCCATGTGCATGTTACAAGTACATGTATGTTCCCTCCAGTTCCAGTTATGAAGACGCAAACACATGTGCGTCCACCATCAACATGTCCTCTGTCAGATCCGCCATGAATAGGCCGGATATTCCATTCTTAAGTATGAAAGGCCACCGGCTTTATATGGTTCACTTATGACATTTTACAGTCCAGGCAAGTAGGCCCTGATTCTGTCATCGAACTCTTCTTGCCTTCTGCCTCTGAAAGCTCCAGTCTGAGCCTGCATCCGTGACCATGAACTTTGTCTCATTCTCTGCGCGGCTCACGAAGCCTGACATCAGCCTATTCTCTGCCAACAACTGTATTTCACCTTCGAGTTATCTGCTTCGCCCCTCAGCCGATGCATTCCTGTCTAGTAGTTTAAGTAAACATTCCTTCCAGCTACCGAGCAATGGCTCGGCTTCTCTGTCTTTATGCAAGTAATTCATAGTCCTTTTACCATGGAATATTCCTACCCCCTCGCATTTAGTGTAGACACTTAGACGCTTGTACACGCACGCACAGTCAGTATAGAATAGATTGTGTCCGAGAGTCCTTCTTTTGTGGATAACATAGTTCTTTAAACATAGGATGTTAGATATGATTTGGGATTAGGTTGACTTGACCCCCCAGACTTTTCGTCTCCACATGTAGAGCTAAACGTCAAGTCCCCTTCACCCCCTAGTTGCACGTCAATCACACGTCATGCTGCTGCGCGCGCATCTATGCCAAGTATTATCTTATAGATCCACCTATATATGACATCATAACCAATTATGTTCCTTTTTACTCCTTATTACACCCATTTTCGGTTACGCATATGAATCGTCATTTTCCTTATCAATTGTTACGCCTACTGCATTCGTTTCATTTTAATGTATGTTCTATAAAAATCACTTCGTGTCAATAAAGTATGTACTTCACTTCCTGAACCTTCGTGGTGACGGAACTTGGAGCAACCGATTATAATCGATCATTGGAATAAAGCCCATTCCGAACCTCTAATACCACGGATTCTGCCTCTTATTTACTGAGCTGTTTTATTATGTTTCTGTATCAAATTAAGTCCCGGTAATTAAATTATTTACCACATGAATGGCGCCCGAACAGGGACACTTTCTCATCTCACGCGCCGGCGGTGAGTTGCAGGCCCGGTCTCCTGCCACAGCTGGACGGACAATTACGCGTACCAGCAGGATTTCCTGTATCTCCCTCCGGTCAAGCGGGGGCGACTGAGGCTGCGATCAACACCCAGACGAGGCGGTGAGAAGTGCGAAGTATCCCGACCAGAGCCTAGCTGAGAGAGCAAGATCCGAGGTATACAGAGGCCCACCAGTTTCCGAAGTCCCAAGTCGAGTCCAGTCTCCGTAGTGTTCGAGTCGAGTCCAGTCCGGTTCAAGTTCAGTCCAGTTTCCGAGGCCTTCCGTTTCCGAGCTACCCGGTGAGTACCATTACTGGGGAGGCTTTCTGACGTGCACATAGTTTGTGCCGGTCAAGACGGGTTTGGGTACACAAATCCGGTCTGCACTGTTTCAGCAGTGTATCTGTACTGTTTAGCAGTATATCAAGTATATAAT
The DNA here is from genome assembly GCF_964204655.1 of Triturus cristatus. Classification (NCBI taxonomy): domain Eukaryota; kingdom Metazoa; phylum Chordata; class Amphibia; order Caudata; family Salamandridae; genus Triturus; species Triturus cristatus. The sequence continues at coordinate 553,250,428 of NC_140591.1, read as the reverse complement.
TCAGTTAATGTCGAGTATTATGTTTAATGATTTAAGTTTTCCTTAGATCATCATCATTATTGATTGTTCAGGTAAATGTTAAATGTTAAATGTTTTCAGTACGTTCTGCATATTGTGGTATGAATGACTGTTCATTATCGTGGTTACTGTATTAAGTTTTGTTTTAAATCAAGTATCAGGTTAGTTCTCAAATATGCCGCTCTTTTCAAAATTAAGACAGATCACAACAAGAAAAGGGGTACTCGAAGAAGCCGTTCCTATTCCTCCTAGGGACACTCCAGGGTACTTCATGTATCATAAACATGGCTTAGACGCTATATTATTTCTTGATTTATGGGTAGACTACACCAAGGAATTACCAGAAAGTCAGAGGTGGCCCGCAGCGGGGACCTGGGATGCAGAGTGCATCATGAAAGTCGAGGAAGAGTTATGGAAAAGGAAAGTCAGACAGTCACAGAAAGATGCCGTTGAGTTATGGCGTAAAGAATCTCATAGACGTACAGAAAAAGCACTCCGACAGGAAGAGAAGAATAAAGAGAGTTCAAATAAAGTTCGAGAAAATCTATTAATTGAGGAAGGTATCCGAGTGAAATCAGAACAAGTAGACAGACAAAGAAATGCCCTTATGAATGGTATGTATCCCCTTCTAGCCGAAGGATTACCTAAAGCTACTCCAGAAATACCGAAAGACTTGCCGCCCCCATTGTTCCCAATAAAGGTACATCCTAAGGGGCATCCTAGAACCGCAGAAGATGTCTTTCTCTCCTCATATTTAGACGACGCAGCTCCCGAATATGCTAATTCCGCCCCACATAGACCGCATACCAGGGAGGTTCAACGCCAAGATCCAGTACCCGTATCCCTACAGCAACAGATCATGTCACAAGTTCCGGCAAGCACATCTGTTTCTACATCTGTTCCCACAGCTGCTTCTATAGCTGTGTCCACACCTATAGTTGCTGTGTCACGTTCAACGAATCCTTTCACACCCGACACCCCAGATGGGGCTGCGGGAGGTGCTAGCAACATTTTTTCTACGCCACCCAGAATAAATAAACTTACGTTTCAAGAGTCAGCACATTCACGTACCCCCAAACTCATAAATGCCCGTACGCTTAAGGAACTTCTTGTAGATTGTAGATATGACCCTGTGCCCGGCAAAGAGGACGAAATGACCCTGGCATCATTACGTATCAGACGAGCCGCGGTGTATCTAGGGAAGTTACCAGGAATGACTGCGCATCTAGATAATATATATCATTTTGTTCAAACAGGGCGAGATTCTGAATGTATTAACAGAGCTATGGAATATCAGAAAGTGGAGATGCAGGGGGAACTGTTACGTTTCCTCATAAATTGTGTGATCAGAAATCAAGACCGACCAGGGGTAGACCCGGAAGCAATGCAAATTCTTACCAGATGGAGTCAGAATATATCAGAAGGAAGACATGATAAGCAGAATTGTATAATAGCCATGTGCCGAAAGATCCGAAAAGAAATAGAACGCCTACACGAAGAAAGATTAGCGGTAGACCAGTTCGAACAAAGCGAGGAAGAAGGATCAGGACTGCCCACAGGACAGTCAGACACTATAGCCTATGTAGGTAGAGGAAGATCTTGTAATAGTAATAGATGTCTTATTGACCCGATACGTCCGATATGTCCAGACAATAACAGGAGTTTCCCAACACCCATAGTCCATATAAGGTCTAACGAGCATTCGTTCCAAGCAGCTGACAAATTACTTTGAGAACGAAGGGGTTATCATTTTCTCGATTCTATGGATGAACAAGAATTAGCCAGGTCAGCTGTCCATTGGGTTGACAGTCCCGGAAAATATAGTGATGATACAGTAGCACACACATTTTTGAATCTCACCCCAGATGAACAGCGTTTAGCTGGGATTTATATGATTCAACAACTCCTTATACTATATCAGAGTCAGCATTCGGACCCTGGTCCCTTACCTGATATATTGACTGAATTACTCATGAATAGATGGAGAGGTTCAGGTACTAAATTAATTAAAGAAATACTAGAATCAAGAAAGCAATACATTCTTTTTGTATGTTCAGAATATGTTTCACTACCCATTAAGGAAAGAACCACGTATTACATGGACAGACAGAATCCTCTACGAGAAGTACACCCAATAAAGGGCGAGGACAATGAGTTTAAACGCGTATTTGTATACACGCCCATATCAAAAATAGAATTGTTAGAAATGAAGAAAGTGGTACCCAGTCATGACAAAGATCCAGCGGGTTTTCACCGAGAAATTAAAGACATGTTACTCATGGGAGAGTATACCTATCCCGACATTATGACAATATTAAAGGTATTAATGCCTGCTGGCATTTATGAGAAACTCAGGGAAAAAGAGTGGGAGGTAGGAGACCAAAAGATAGAATGGTCAGTATTAGAAGCAGAAGAAAAGGCCCGAACTGCAGGAGCAGGACTTGGGGATAAAACTAAAGCACTACCAGGTTTATTAGTACAGGTACTGCCACGTTTATTAACTACGAAAAAGGAAGATCGGGGTACAATTTCAGCCTGTAAACAGAAGCAAGATGAAGACACTAGTGATTACTATGCCCGATTTGAAAAATGTTTTGGTATAAATAGTGGCATAAAAGCGAGTAGTGAATCATACCCACATCTGTTTGTAACAAAATTAGTAGAAAATGCCCTGCCACAAGTAAAGAATAGAGTATTAAAATTCGAGAGTACCTGGCAAGGTAACACTCCATCACAAATGTTACAAATGTTACAGTACCATCACAATAGAATTAGAGAGGAACAAGAACATGAACACAGACGCATGAAAGACACAAAAATGAAAATGCTAGTTTCTCAGACAGTTCCAGCTGAAGGACATAAAAAGGGTATGACACATTCCGGTGATTCAGCAGGACCTGTAAAAGGGACATGCAATTATTGTAAAAAGCCAGGTCATTACGTACACGATTGTCCAGTTTTGAAACATAATATCGCCATAGGTAATACAAAAGAAAGACCACGGCCACCTAGACAGGATCAGAATGAACAAGGAGCTCCGCAGCACGCACAGTCCATGCCAGCTCCACCACAGTCTGTACAGTTTGTGCCAGCTGCACCAGCGCTGCCCGTTGCTGCCACACAAACCACGACACGACAACTGTACCAGACCGCACAGTACGACTATCCTGATTATCAACGATACGCATGAACCAGCCTAGAGAGGGAAGTTGATTTACCCCTTATCGAGATCCCTGTAGATCAAGAAGGACCTTATGTACATAGTGAATTGTTAGGCCAAGACAGAAAATTTTTACTCGATACAGGGGCAAGTCGAACGACCATAAAACGTAGTGAAGTTCCAGGGGCACCCCTCTCAGGCTCTCAGAATATTTCCCTTGGTTTTTCAGGAAAACCTATTGTTAATGAAGTGTCACAACCTCTTCCACTTACGATAGGACCTTTGACCCGAACTACCGATTTATTGCTTACTAAATCATGTCCAGAAAATCTGTTAGGAATAAAAACACTGAAAGCTCTAGGAGCCATAATATGTTGTTCTCCGGAAGGAGTAAGATTGTTTTTACGTGATTTTAAAGGTCACTATGTATCTAGAGACATGGATCCCCGACTGCAGACTTTACCTACACATCTATGGGCACAAGGCCCTACTGATGTTGGTTGCATGAATATTACACCATATCGAGTCACATTAAAGGCAGGAGTGGTACTACACGAATGCGACAATACAAGTTACCACCAGATGCTGTAGTGGCTTTGCTGCAAATCATTGACGAGCTCATTGCCCAAGGAGTGGTTGTGGAAACAGACTCCAATTTATGTAATTCACCAATAATTCCGATTCTTAAACGAACAGATCCAAAGGCCCTGCCAGTATATCGATTGGTTATTGATCTGCGCGAATTAAACAAGTGTATTGTGCCACAATTCCCTGTGGTCCCTGATATCTCGTCATTATTGACAGCTATTGATTCCGAAGCAACATTCTTTACTGTAATTGATCTCAAGAATGCCTTTTTCAGCGTCCCAATAGATCCGGAAAGCCAATATTTGTTCGGATTTAGTTTAAATGGGCGTAGCTTTAAATTCTCACGCGCACCTCAAGGATTTACAGAAAGCCCCAGCATCTATAGCCAAGCACTGAAACGAGAACTCGACAGCATCCACATGCCAGTTAACACTGCCTTGCTTCAATATGTCGATGATCTGTTGATCACCGCTAGAAGCGAACCCGAATGTGAGAAAGCATCACTGACAGTTTTACAATTTCTAGCTGAAAAGGGACACAAGGTGTCCCCTTCTAAGCTGCAATTCTGTGTCCAGCGAGTTGTTTATCTTGGACACTCGCTGTCCAAGGAGGGAAGGCAGCTTACACCCGACCGCATTCAGTTAATAGCTAACATGCCAATACCTAAGACACAAAAGGAAGTACGGGCTTTCATAGGCCTCACTTCATACTGTAGACAGTGGATCCCTCAATATGCATTTCTAGCAAAATCGCTCATTCAGTTGACAACACAGGAGGCAGCCACATCGACTGTTCTCCCTTGGACTCAGGAACATACACAAGCTTTTGAAAGCCTAAAGAAAGCTTTATGTCAAGCACCTGTTTTAGCAACGCCATGTTACAGAAAACAGTTTACACTTTTTGTTACAGAACGCGAAGGTACTGCCTTGTCAGTACTCACACAGGAACAAGCAGGAGCACACAAACCATGTGCTTACTTTTCTAGTACATTAGATCCCGTAGCTCAGGCTTTGCCTGCGTGCCTGAAATCAGTGGCAGCGACAGCTTTAGCAATCAGACAAAGCGATGCCATAGTGTTAGGACATCCATTGACAGTTCAAGTACCACACGCAGTAGAGGTTCTTGTAAATAGAACGCAAACACAACACTTGACTATAGCGCGACTTACAGGGTACGAGCTTACATTGTTTCAGCCACATATAGAAATCAGACGCTGTAACACATTGAATCCTGCCACACTTTTGCCAGTAATCGGAACAGACCCACTAGCCCATGACTGTATTGAAGTTATTACTATAACGACGAAACCCAGACAAGACTTAACCGATGTCCCATTGTCAGATCCAGACCTGACATTGTATGTAGATGGTTCATGTATGAGAACAAATACAGGAGAGTTAGTGGCTGCTTACGCAGTCACAACAGATACTGAAGTCATTGAAACAAATCATATAAATACTTTGTCAGCTCAAGCCGCAGAGCTCATCGCTCTGACACAAGCCTGTATTCAAGCCACAAGTAAAAAAGTCAACATATACACTGATTCACGTTATGCATTCGGAGTTGTACATGACTTCGGCGTGCTGTGGCGAGAGAGAGGTTATTTAACTTCCCACGGTGCCCACATTCAGCACGGACCCCTCATTCATGCCTTATTAGATGCAATACATCTACCCACTGCAATATCAATTATGAAATGTAAGGCTCATACGAAGATTACTGATGTCATTTCTCAAGGCAATGATCTAGCCGATAGAACAGCTAAACAGACTGCTCAAGCTCAAACCTCCGACATGACAAAGACAATAGTCCCGATGCCGACACATTGTATGACAGTTAAAGATCCTACTTTTGACGTAATTGACATCCAGACACATGCTACACCAGATGAAATAAAGAAATGGACCGAATTAGGAGGGATCCAAACGGATCAAGGATGGATTATGAAGGAAAAGTCTGTGTGGTTCCTTCCTGATTCAATGGTCCAAGTTATAATTAACACTATACATAGTCCAGCACATCTAGGAGAAAAAGCTATGCTAGATAGCATTCAACACATTTGGTTCAATAAACATTTACGAGCAGCAGCCAAACAAAAGGTCCGTACCTGTATGATCTGTTGCCAGTTCAACCCAGGAAAAAGCGTTCCCGTAGAACAGGGTGGATTTCATCCTCCTGATCACCCTTTTGAAGTCCTCCAGATGGATTATATCCAGATGGAACGATGTCGAGGATTCAAATACGTTCTCGTAGTTGTTTGTGCTCTTTCCCGTTGGACGGAGGCATACCCGGTTTCAGATTACACTGCCCCGACTACTGCCAAACAGTTGGTTCGAGAATTCTTCCCACGATACGGTTTACCACGTGTTGTTCACTCAGATAACGGCCAGCCGTTCTCATCCGAATTAATGAAACATGTTTCACTTTTGTTAGGTTATCAGTGGAAATTCCACTGTGTCCGACACCCTGAGGCAGCAGGTCTCGTAGAAAGACATAATCAGACCCTGAAAATTAGATTGTCCAAAATATGCAGGGAGAAAGGTGTCGACTGGGTAGTAGCACTACCAGTTGCACTCTTTTTCACGAGAATGGTAGCACACTCTCGAACAGGGCTATCCCCGTATGAGGTGATCTTCGGCAGACCACCAAATATGTGGGGGACGCCTATACCACGCAAAATAACAGATATTGACTGTAATATGCTGACAGATTACTTGGCTTCCTTGATGTCTGCACTACAATCTTGTCGTTCACAGGTAGCTGCAGCCTTTCCCGACAACACTGAGGTGAAACCCCTTGACGTAATTCCGGGGGACCTCGTCCTTGTGAGGAATTTCGACCGAAAGACTCAGCTGGAGCCCAGGTGGAAGTCACCCAAGTTGGTCCTGCTGACCACAAGAACAGCCGTGAAGATTGAAGGCAGAAAAGGATGGATTCATTCGAGTCATATCAAGAAATTTCATGGACTTCCTGCAGATGTAAATAGCCCACCTCGTGTGTCTTCACCCATTGACTCAAAACTACCTTTGGCTGAGACCAACAGCAAGGAACTCTATAAACTAAAACTAAGGCCTAGACCGTCGGACGATTTGATTGTTTAAGTCCTCTCCTAGGTGAAGCGGTTGAATCTGTCTCCGACATGTATCCTCCAGACCTGAATCATGGAAAACCACGAAAAGTGATGAAACGACAGGCGTATTGTAAATCACTGCGTAGCCATTGCATAGTGACATTATTAATCTTGTTTTTCTTAAGTCTTTTAATAATTACTGCAAGTATATTGTTGCACATATATTACCCTATTGCCAGAAATGTTTACAATGTTACTGCTGAACATTCTTTTAGTGACTTACCCCCGCATGAATTGTCTTATAGACTTGCGCTGCGCAATAACACTTTCATTAGTATGTTACATCATTCCCACCAGACTAGTAATGCTACTAATTGTTGGGTGTGTGGCCGGCTCCCTCCCTATCAGAATTATGAAGGAGTCCTGCCTTTCTTTCCACATCCGTTTACACATAATGGCTCCTGTGGAGCATGGTTCAGCTTAATCAATTCCATAGACTCAGACACAGCAGTTCATCAAGACCATTGGGTATGGGGAAATCTGAACCTAGTTTTATTCAAGGTCTGTTACCCTGACAAGGAGGGTCGCCCCAAAGGAACAGGAACTGATCTAGAAAATGAAGTATATGGATTAGGTAATTTTACACCTAATCTCATGATTCTAAATGTCGAATCCGAAGTTGAACTAGTTTTACCAACAATGTCAGTATTCCCAGCGAGAGGTGAATTGTGTGTAAGAAAGGTTGGTTCCATACATATGGGCCATAGTAAATGCACTACTATAGTAGAATTCAGTGATCAAGGCAAATCCTCATTTAGAGCTTATCGCCACTCCTACTTTATATGTGGTCAGACTGCATATATGCGTCTACCCCTAGATTGGGATGGTACCTGCTACATTGCATTTCTTTTGCCACCTGTTTTTTTAGCTCCTCCTGATTATCACAGAAATATTCATTTAGTAAATAGTAGAGTAAGGAGAGATCTCCCAATAGTCGATTACACTGAAACAGCATGGGAAAAATACACAGATTTCAATAAAGGTCTCTTTCCCTATATAGGTACTGTTACTAATAGTAAGCTGATACGTAGATTAACTAGAACCCTTGAAGCAGTAGTGAATGAAACTATTTCCGCTTTAGGCAATTTAACAGAAGAGCAGTCTGCTATGCGGATTGTTGTGCTTCAAAATCGTCTTGTCCTTGACGTCATCCTGGCTGATAGGGGCGGAGCTTGTAGGGTCATCGGATCAAGCTGTTGCATTTTCATACCAGAAAATTCGCCATCTGTATATAAGGCCATAACTCGCCTTCATAAGATTGTAAGCCAGATACACCAGAACCCAGGCACCTGGACTTGGTCCGGTTGGTTTTGGAGTATAATATCTACCTTTGGATGGAAGGTCCTATCTTTCCTAGGTATTGGCCTTCTCATACTATTCAGTTGCTGTCTATGTCTACAAGGTGGACCAGCGATCTGTGGTCTGTGTGCCACATCATGTATTCCACCACCAAGAATTCCTTCGTCACGAAAGAAGAAAGAAGAACAAATGATGTTATATGAACAGATCAATGGATTGATGAAGATTGATATCTCTTAACGGGCAAGTAGGGGACAAGGAGGGAATGTGGAAATATGGATTTTTCTGGTCAGTTATGTCCCCTATCTTGGACCCCAACGGTTCCATGTGCATGTTACAAGTACATGTATGTTCCCTCCAGTTCCAGTTATGAAGACGCAAACACATGTGCGTCCACCATCAACATGTCCTCTGTCAGATCCGCCATGAATAGGCCGGATATTCCATTCTTAAGTATGAAAGGCCACCGGCTTTATATGGTTCACTTATGACATTTTACAGTCCAGGCAAGTAGGCCCTGATTCTGTCATCGAACTCTTCTTGCCTTCTGCCTCTGAAAGCTCCAGTCTGAGCCTGCATCCGTGACCATGAACTTTGTCTCATTCTCTGCGCGGCTCACGAAGCCTGACATCAGCCTATTCTCTGCCAAGAACTGTATTTCACCTTCGAGTTATCTGCTTCGCCCCTCAGCCGATGCATTCCTGTCTAGTAGTTTAAGTAAACATTCCTTCCAGCTACCGAGCAATGGCTCGGCTTCTCTGTCTTTATGCAAGTAATTCATAGTCCTTTTACCATGGAATATTCCTACCCCCTCGCATTTAGTGTAGACACTTAGACGCTTGTACACGCACGCACAGTCAGTATAGAATAGATTCTGTCCGAGAGTCCTTCTTTTGTGGATAACATAGTTCTTTAAACATAGGATGTTAGATATGATTTGGGATTAGGTTGACTTGACCCCCCAGACTTTTCGTCTCCACATGTAGAGCTAAACGTCAAGTCCCCTTCACCCCCTAGTTGCACGTCAATCACACGTCATGCTGCTGCGCGCGCATCTATGCCAAGTATTATCTTATAGATCCACCTATATATGACATCATAACCAATTATGTTCCTTTTTACTCCTTATTACACCCATTTTCGGTTACGCATATGAATCGTCATTTTCCTTATCAATTGTTACGCCTACTGCATTCGTTTCATTTTAATGTATGTTCTATAAAAATCACTTCGTGTCAATAAAGTATGTACTTCACTTCCTGAACCTTCGTGGTGACGGAACTTGGAGCAACCGATTATAATCGATCATTGGAATAAAGCCCATTCCGAACCTCTAATACCACGGATTCTGCCTCTTATTTACTGAGCTGTTTTATTATATTTCTGTATCAAATTAAGTCCCGGTGTATCAAATTAAGTCCTCCGATCGCTGCTGGAGCCGGCCGCTTAAGATCAAAGGAGACCCTGTGCCTTCCGCATTCAGCTAACTCTCTAAATAGGCCTGGACCATTGTGAGTGCCCTAGGATGGGCCACTTGATGAGACGCTGCATGCTTCCTCCTCGCTGGAGTCAGTAAGACTGGTTATAGGACTATTGGGCACCAGAAGAATTGCTGCTAAGGCCGCTGCTAAAGGTCAGACTATTGCAGTTGTTCAATGAGTGGCTCGGAAACAGTTACACACTTCATGTGGCTATGTAGAACATTGCTACCTACATACCCTGTTTTCAAAATGCAACATAGGACAATGCAGAGAAGCAGTAACGTTGTGTTGCAGGTCAGAATTGAAGGAGATCTTTCTGGAGGGAGCATCATATATCTATGCTGCCTGGAAAGTAACAAGAGCTGTAAAAGGACTGCCCTAGATACCTTGGACGATGCATATACCCCATTTGATATTCATTCCTACACATGATGGCCGGAGAACACATCGCTGTCTTATTCAAGGGTAATTTAATCAGGTATAAGCCCAGTGAGTTCCTTTCCTTCTTGCCACATGCCGCACAAACAGTTCCTATGCACCTTTGCACAGCTTGACAACACTTGTTGATAACATTGCTATTTTAACTGCCTTAAACGCGGATTGGTTACAGATTGCACCGAGCATTTACACTTTGATCTCTTACTAGCAAGGAAAAATGATAAACTATCTCTATAGGGGGATGGGGGGCGAGGGTGATGTTTCTGTATTATGCTGTGTAATAGCATTTGCACTATATTTATGCATGTTTTCACATTATGTAGTAGTCTCACCTCTAACGTTTTAAGCATGATTTTTAGCTCTCCGCTGTATAAAGGCACAGGTATTTTGATTGATTAGTATTAGAAAGGCGAAATTACATGTTCGGCTATGTCCAAGATCTCTGTTTAATTAAGATAGCACTAGTACCTAAATGTTACAAAAATATTTTTTACTGTTTTTCATTCCTGTATTTGCACCAAGCCTTTAGTTCCACAAAATAATCGGCTTCTTTTATTTAAATAGACAACGGCAAGTAGACAAAATGTCACTTCTGAGTCGCTTGGCTACTATTCCATCTTTGAGTTCTAAAAGCCAGATGACTTGCAAAAGGAAACCTATAAATAGTACACTTCTACTGAAAGGAAGAACATTTGTTACATTGGTGGTTTTCCCAACCATACTTCTTGCTAATTGTATCACGTAGAACCACACTGAATAAAGGTTATTGAGAATTATATTGAAAAGTGTATTGATTTTTTACTTCGGTGGGTTCATTTACTTCGGGAGGGCAACTGTCGGTATTGACTAGTACTGTCCCCATGTAAAGTAAAAGTAAAGGACTCTTTTATATATATCTAATATATTATTTGTCTTAAAATGTGGCACAGTAGTAAATGTTATGGCATAATGCTGAAAACACGTAAACCGGACTTAATATAAAACAAAATCATATATTTTCCCTAGTGCCCTTGTACAATAAACTGTGCTTTCTCCACATAGCTAGAGGAAATTCAATTTATGGCACAATTTATTATGAGAAATACGTCTCTTTAGGATCGCAAAACGAGTAAAACACCGTATTTAGCAATGCATAAATGCATAAATATGGGTTTTTGTTCCCCGCGGAAAATATGACTTAAATATTTACAAGACGTTCACAACTAGAAAGGGTTTATTTAGCTTGTTTAGACTGTTCAAATCAGAATGTTGAATATCGATCCACTCCATCCAATGGTATGTTTATTATCGTTATATTTCTTCAGTCTTAGATGTCTTACATAAATACCTATTTACATTAAATATTTAAAAAGCTTAGTAAACATACTATTAAAGTGCTATCTCATCTTGCCTTCTAGAGCACATCCCAGGCTTTCAATTTGGTCACTTGCTTAACTCCATTCCTATTTTTTTGTTAATCTACCTTGCATTCTTTTTCTTTGTTTTCTAAGGCGTGTTTTTTCAGCCCATTGGACCTGATCAGGGATATAAGTGGGATAAAAAATGTGTGGGGTCCCACTTAGGCCTGGGCTAAAATTTCGTTCCGTTCGCGGAAATTGCGATAATTTGACATTTTCACGTTCCGCGGAAAGCGCGAAAATGCGAAAATTTCCGCATTCCGCAGCTTGGCGATAATTTGTTTCTTGCTCGCGCTGTAAAATAATACATTCTCGCGCACGCGCGATCGCCTTACCTGAATCCCTGCGTTCGCCGACAAGTTTTCTTGATCCGGTCGCGTTCTCCATGAGATGTTGTATTGTTTTTAGCCATTTGCACTGTCTCGTGACAGTTCGCGCCCGCAGTGACGTCATGCGTCGCGCGATCACGTCTTTCTTCTCGCGATCATGCACCACGAGACAACTGAAAACAAGATGGCCGCGCCGGCGAGCAACCACATGGGTAAGTTGGCGAGCCGCAGCCATGCAGAAAATCTCGCGAACATGCGGGAAAAAAACTTCCGCATCTTCGCGATATTTCCGCGTGTTTGCGATAATTTTTAACATTTTCGCGATAATTTGCGAAAGTGGATTTTGCAAATTCCACCCACCCCTAGTCCCACTCCCCCCACACATTTGCAGAGAACTACAAGTGCAACTCGCATACATGTTCATTGCTCTGTGCGCTCTACAGAGAGGTCAAGGATTGAATGTCTATGTGTTTTGAACACCTTTTTGACCAAGTGACAGGCACTGAGAGAATCTTGCAATGCCTTAGAGCCTCAACTCAATCACGCCCCCTATAATCACTTGGATGGGACTCGATCCAAAGCATGAACTATAGAAGAGTAATAGGCTGCCTGAAAAAAAATAGCATAACACAACATCCTGGAAATAGCTGTCACTCTTAGGGAATGCAAGATTAAGTAAAGCATGTGAAATAGAAATGACATGGATCGCCTTCACTTTTTACACTAAGGGCTTAATTATGAGACTGGTGGGGGCGTTGCGGCGGCGGTCTACTGACTGTCCTATTAGGACTAGGGCGGTCGGACCGCCATTGCCCCGCTGCCGCCACCAGGAAACACGGGCCCCCCTGTGTGCATGCACACCAGTTTCTGCATGAATGGACTTCACAGTATATGCCGTGCAGGAACTGTTTTTGGCGTTCCCATTGCGGTGCCCATTTCAGGGCACCGCCATCAGAATGTCAATATCAAAGCCTAGTAGACAGGAGAAAACTCCCAATCTGGTGGGTGGCTTGACCACGCTTTGGCGGTGCAGCGGTGGGGCGGACCCAGCGCCGCACCGACAAAGTCATAATTAGTCCCTTATTGTTCAGAAATCATTCATGTTTTGTCTGTAATGTTAAGGACATGAATGCAGTGCCCAAATGGGACCCATTTCAAGGTCCAATTTTAAATACTAACGGTTTCTGAGACCCAGAGGCGCCCGGCTAACTTAAAGCCCAGAACCTGATTCACAAAGCCACATGATCCATTTACGTCTCGCAGCTATCCACAAAAGATTATTATCAGGTTTAAACAGCTTTACTAGTATGTAATTCTCTACCGCAACAGAATGGCACAGAACTAAACCGTAGGCGAGTACAACACTTTAGCAATAGGGAAATGGCTAGTCTCAGAAATTGGACAAATAAAAAAGTGATGGGTAGAATGCTTGAATTATTCTCAGCCAATGGTAATTTCGGTGATATGAATTCCAGTCAAAGTTCTTTTTGTACTGTGCAACCAGGGGCGGCTCCTCCACTAGGGCAGGGGAGCATCGCCCCACTGCTTTCTCACAGTGCCAGAAGCCAAAACATAAAATTGTAATAACTACCATGTTATGTTTCTGCTTCTCGCACTGCGCGAGAGCAGAAGCGTTTGTTTGCGGGCTCTGTTCTTCGAGCAGGGCTGAGCAGGGCAGGAGTGGTGTGCCCACTCCTGGGGCTGACCAAACCAGTCATGCATGTAGGCTGCAATGCTGACTGAAGTTTCTTTCTTTGGAATTGAGAATTAGAATCTGTCACATGATACTGTCTGGCAACAAGTTGTTAGTGAGTCAGTAATAAGGTTGGGCTTGCTGTAGCATTACTAGGCCCATAAATCTTTATAAGTACGTACTACTTTTACTTTTCCCTTTCAGAGTCTCATACCTCTCTCTCTTGGTCCTCCAATGGATCTTCATTAGTGCCGAGAGTGTTTGGATACATAAGATTCCAACAGTCATCCAATGGGGTCCAGGAATTGAATGACCGAACTACAAAGTAGAAATCAAACTCATATAGATCACTCTCAATAACATGCTAGAAAATTATCACAGCAAGCTAAAATCTCCTGAAGAAACAAAGGCAAGCCAAAATCATACACACTAGGAGCTCAGTTAAAGCTAGACAAAAAAACAGCATTAGTATTTGATGTTCTGAGATCTCTCTAATATAATCTCCTCTGGTCTTTAGTTCCAAATTAGGAATGCACACTCAATTAAAGAGAGACAATTATAATAGCTGAGTCAGTATGATGATTTAGTTTAGTTTATCAGAAATTTAAGGCTAGCAAATCTATCTAAAAATAAAGTCAAAGACAGTTTAGTCAAATTATATTAAGGCATTAAAATAAGATACCGAAGCTCACAGGTTCAGGAATGGACATGAAATATGCCTCTGCAAGAAGTGTCCCAGAAAGAAAGAGACCACTCAATGCACACAGCGTATGCGTCAGTTCGTAAAAGAGGCCATGTGAGTCCGAATCGGGTAAATTAAGATTTGTTAAGGAAAATTCTGCAAAGTAATAGCCAATAGTTCATCCGTAACCCCCTCCAGCCAGGCAAGAAGAAGTAGAGGATATCTAATCAGTGAATTCAAACAATAATATTTTCTTGACGTTCTGAGGGTGACACCTCTTGGAACCATCATCTGGTCAGACGTCTCAGTCCACTGGTCAGTTTGTATAGGATGGGTGTCAGAAGACATACAGAAGACACAATTTGTAGAGGAAAAAGGTGGGATAATAATGCAGTCCTTAAGAAATCCAGGGTATTAATCCTTAGAACAATGCTGCTTGACAAAAGCACATACACAAGTTCAAGAGGACTGTTTTCCAGACAGCTGTTCTGGATTGTATCAATAAAATGTAGCAAATTATCTTCTATGGTACATGAGAACTCTGGAACAAAAACACAGTTTCATGTTATTTTGTTATATTGAGGAATTGTATCACAAGCAATTGATTCAGCAATGCAAAAGACTTTGCATATGCCATCATTCCTGCAATAAATTTGGCTAATATAACGTAAAAGATATATATCTAATAAACATATATTCATAAGATATATAAGACATTATCATGCTAGTATAACGCTGATGGTCTGGAAATCATGTAATATGGTTCCAAATAATACATGTCAGTATGACAGATTTCTACTTTTTTTAATGTTCTAAAGTATAAATACATTTAAAATTCAAAGGAATTAAAAGTTTTCTGAGTACACGACATTTGTACACGTATGAAAATTACATCTATAAAAGTTTTATGAAGGCATCATTATTAAGAAATGCATAGCACCTACTTTTTTTGTCATTTCTGTGCATAAATGTACACATAAAGGATACTTTTATTTTGAATTCCTTGACATAGTAAGGTTAAGCCTTAACGATTAACTGGTTTCCATTAGTTGTACACACGTATAAATGATAATAAAATTTGATTAGCGATAAACTCCATAACATGAGAGTTCACTATTTACACATTTTCTAGCACACATTAATAGAATTCAGTTCTTCTCCTGTAGGAAATCACACTCTACATTACTTACACAAATGATACTATCTAGACTATACCTTTTTCTGCATGCTTTGACTATGTAGTAACTCAGTTCTGGTTTTCTCATGTTTTCTTAAACGTGTAATTGGTACATGTTTATTAGTTTTTTCTCAGAAATTGTCATTATCGAGTTTGTCATTTCAATAAAAGTTTGAATGAATTTCCCTCTCCAACAGGCTAAGAATTTAGAATGGCATTTAGAAGGACAGAGGCCTCAATTACCAGTGTCTGAATTACTCCCTGTTATTTCCTACCCCCGTAATTACTGATACTGTGTCAAAATGAGCATACATTGACATACATTTTCTGAAGTGATTGAAATGTCAAAATTGATACAATACCGTGTGTAGTTATATGAAAATAATATTTATGATGTTTATCACATATCTTGCATGTAGCACATTTGCCACAGATTTATGTGTACTCTCGTTTGGCATTGTTGTACTGTTGGAATGTATAGCATAACATTTTATGACCCACATTTAACAAGAAACTTTTAAGGAATAAGAGCACAGACTTTATTTCTGAGCAGTTCTCGCACTGCCAAAAGTATATGCATCTGATGGTCAGCCATATAGAAGAAAGGCATTGTGGTGTAGTGATGTTTAAATATCTCTAACAGGGCCAGATTTAGTACTTAGAGCTGGTGGTGTCCAGTGTGACAATGTTTGTTGCCCCCTCCCGATTGACCACCTCTACTATGGATTCCCTAACTAGCACCCTTTAACCTCTTCTGTGCCCATGACGAGATAGTCTCGTCATGGAGCACGGTCGCGCTGTGCCCATGACGAGACTATCTCGTCATGAACCCCACCCACTAATGCAACGCCCGGCACAGGAGGGGGAAAGGGCGTGGCACTGAAGGGGTTAACAGTGCCCCTCCTGTCTCCATAACCACTTTCTCTTAGATGCGTTTAATTAATTTTATTGCGCCACTCATACATCCTTTACATTGCAAGCAATACATCGCATGCCATTACAACACGGCTGGTACTACGTCCCTCATTGTCACATCGCAAACCATCACAACACAAGTCATTACAATGACTTGCTGTAGGGGGCAGAAGGTGTTGGATTTAAAATCCAGCACCTTCCCTACTGTAGCATAGACTGGAGTTGAAATAGTAAATTATACCATTGTAACATCCAGCGCCCCCTACAGCAAGTCATTGTAATGACTTGCATTGTAATGGTATGCGATTTATCGCATGTGATGTAACATCGCATATTCCTCATACCAGTGTATTGTGTCAGAGCACTTTAATTCAGACACACACTACACAGAGACAATCAATCCTAGGTGTCTACATTAATAGATAGTAAGACAGAGGACTACAAGGTGTAGGAGTCATGTGTCATCTATACTGGTAGACAGTATAGTTTAACAGTGCTTCGTCTGGAGAAGAACAAACCGAGAATTTAAAACAGGAAACCATGGTTGGGGGTTCTCTTTAGCAATCAGAATTGATTTCTATCCAAATTAACCCTTTATAAAAACATTTGAATAATGAAAGACTGGGGAAATAATCATAATGCTCTAATCTATACTTTGTAGTTTGCATGAACCTCCCTGATGACAGTTAATTGCTCACTGTTCTATTTTAGGGTGTTAACTTATAAACTGTGAGTAACAAAAGGATTTCTAAGACAAAATTAGTAACCGACTGACCTATTTACAATATATACACTTTGTGATCTGCATGGTATGCATTTTTTGCAGCAGGCATAACCCACTGCACTACCTTACCATGAGTCAAAACTTCCACTAGACAAACTTTCAGTCTCTCTCTAGGAAGAAAATTAATCATCTGAGTTATCTTGACATTTTTATTGTTGCATGAAAATTGCCGGAGGCCAGAAAGGTGGCAGCAGGTGCTTTCAAACCATGATATACTTGCAAACATGACACCCCCACCCGAAGTCAGCCCCTGGTGTGGTCACACCGGACGCAGTTCCTTAGAGTCAGCCCTGATCCCTAACCATTAGGGAGTGGTCTTATTCAAATACATTCTGCTGTACTGGCCAGCAGGTGATGAGCTGGCCAATAAGGACACACTGGAGATATTGCAGGTCATCCATAGGAGTGTAAAACCCTGGGAATAGCATCCAGTAAAGGTTGCACTTTCATGGAAGCCTGAGAGGACCTTTGCTAATTGTCCAGACTCAACATTCTCATGAACCTGTGGAAGGTCCATACAGCCGAAGAGGAATGCATGAGCCCGGTGTAGTGATCAATGGAAGATGGAGGCTCCAGGTATTTAGAAACCGTACTTTATTTAGCACGCACACATATAATAGATAGCTGCATAATGTCAAAACTGTATCATTGAATTATGTAACTACAGTGAGTTATCAAGAACATTTTTGTAATGTCAATGTTTTAGCTTATAGGACCATTCTAAAACAAGTTGTCTAACAAAAACAAAAGACCAAGGTGAAGAATGTAATTGTCAATTGAATAGTTGCATAGCAGACAACACATTTTGCCTGTTTTCATTGCAGAATTTGTGTCATGAAGCAAGTAAAATTGTAAAATTTATTTCAGCATTCCAGAAAGTGCTGGCACACTACATTTCATTATGCAACTCATGCTTAAGACAAAAGTTTTCACAGCATGGTGAAACAAAAATAGGTTTACTGTTATTGTTTAAGAGCAGTCAGCTACATGTACATGATTCATACCCATGATAAACAGTTTCATGTTCATAACACTGGATATAATCACAAAACATTTAGCTTCATGGTGTTGTGTACACAATGTGATAGTGTTTCATCTAAATTACTGTTGTTCAGGAGATAAACACCGAGCAGTGCATTTCAACAGGTATTTAAAGCTCAATGGAACTGCCTAGCATGCCAGCAGGGACAGTCCTCATTCAATCATGTTGCTTGTTACCCCTTTAAATTTAGTATATTTTTCAAGTTGTTATTCTAAATACCTTTACTTTTCATTCTCCTTCGATTGAAAACTAATTTGAAATCCAAAACAATTTCCAGAACTTTTATGTGTGTGTTTAATTTGCATTTCAGTGCATTTTGCGAATTACACTTCCCTCTGTTAGAAGTAAAAATAGGCCATGATTTACCATTCTTTCATGCAACACACAATGCCACCTTGCTGCGCTGAGTATTCGGGAAAGGGAAGGAATGCGCCATATTTACCAGTATATGGTGCATTGCATCCTTTCCTAGTGCTGACACACTTTTGGTAGCCTATCGCCAATGCAGGCAGCCTTGCTTCATGGGACAAGGGGGCATTTGTTGTAGGAAGGATTGTTTTGTGCCGAAAGGTAAACATTCCTGCACAATACAATCCTGGGAGACATGTTTCCCTTCCTATGTCCGCTGCTGAATACAGCACACATAAAAATGGGGAAACAATTAGAAATAAAGATATTTCTCTCAGTTACACCTCGCCTGTGGAGGAGCAGCATTTTTACTACTAATGTTAAATATGAGAATGCACCAAAATCCATTAGTGGATGCATGGGAACCCCCACGCTCCAATGATGGAGCATATTCCTGCTGCAGATTGATGCATGGAAGTGATTTGCGCTACCTTGCTTTACTCTAGATGTATTGAGCCATGCAGAGCCATGCAAGGTAGCCATGCATGGCTTAATAAATCTCACTTAGGTTTGTGTTCTAAGGGTGAGGCAAAACCTTGATAAATCTGGCCCATAGTTTTGATTCTACAAACAAAATGGAATGTGCACTCATTCATTTTACACAAAAGTTATAAAAATGCATACCCTTACAGCCATGATCTCATAATGTTTACCCATTTCTGCTTCCTTGAACTTCTTATTTCACCTATTCCTCTCCAAACTAATATCTCATAACTGTTAGTCTGTGTAGAAATTCAAACGATGTTCTCACACACTCTTCACAATATTCCTCCATTAAGGTCTTTAGACCGAGGCTCTTCAATTAGCTTCATCAGTGTGTTCTTTCATATGTTCCTCTAGCGAGACTAGAGAGGTCATTAAGAGTTTAACGGTGCTTCCACCATTCCAAGCTCATGGTTTCTTGCTTCGTTTAGAGTCTGGGAAAGTTGCGACTTTCTTAAGAAGGAGTCTTAGCTGGTTCCATGTTGGATACATCTGACATGACACCCCACCCACTGAAGAACTATCATTTAAGAGTGAATATTGCTCTGCACTGCTTAGAGAAGTGCAACTATCACTAGATTTCCCTATTTTGGAGCTCCATGTCTGAGATGGAAGGACTTGTATGGGATTTGCATAATGCCACTCACACAAAGGAGGAAAGTTCCTGGCATCCCCCGCCACTGCTTTGGTACTTTGGTCTTGCATAACAAGATAACTTGCAGAGTGGGAGCAATACACATGTTGCCCATGCAGCCAGGTATATTGCCTTAAGGTAATTAGGACTCTCTAAATTTTGGTATTGGTGTACCGCCAAGGAAAGCAAAGGACAATGGCCAACACTAATCTGGTCAGCAAGTCACGTGCCAGGGTCTAAATGAGGACACAAATAACTAAACTAACATGCTGTATCTTTTCAGACATTCAATGGTCAATATGTAATCTAGAACAGAGCAAAACATGTTCTGACATAGACCTTGAATATGAAATATTACAAGGGACCCAAAATTAAACTCAAAACATTAATGAAATATCACATATTGCAGAACATTTTTGCAATGTGATCATTATAGGGCAAAGCATTCCCTGTGACCCCACATCTGATCTTGATGTACAAACTTTGATGGCTTGTGAGTCTCTTTTTTTATTCTCAGAACTGACAAATCAGACAAGATTACACGCTGAACCATAGTTTTGATCACTTGTTTATAGAGATCACTAGAAAATTTCCACTAAATGTGGCATAAACAAAGCAACCTCTTAGGAAAGAAAACAAGAATTCTGCACCATTACACAACTCCCTCAGCCTTTTTGGCTGACAGTTATGCGGAAAGAAAATGCTAGCAACGTTGGGGTAACAGGTCCTTTTCTAGACATGACAGATCTTAGTACTGAAGTTACAGAGAGGTTTTCTCACCCGCATAGTACATTGGGACATATGCCTATGGACACAAAAGGTGCACAAAACAACAAGATTTGAGCAAACATCAAAGCTGCATGGTTGACCTCTGGCGTCCAAGCACTATCCAGATTCCAGAAAAGTGACACAGTTGCATATACTACATAAAAGAGGTCACTGGGGGTGGTAAAGGTTCTCTGCAGACACCATGCCAGGTTAAATATAGTTGTTAACAGGGAAAGCGCAAGGGGGAATTTCACAGAGAGAAACAGAATAAAAACATTGTTGTATGGATGGAATTTGTTCAGGACGAAGAGTCACCACTCCCCTGCACATACAAATTGGTTCATGTCCCCTGTGGTGTCAGTAAATGATTGCAGTATGATCATTGTGGAGAGGTGTGGCTCACTAGTTAGAGGCGGCAGACCCATAAGCAGAGAATCGGCCAGGGACCAGGGTTCAATCCCCGACGCGGCAGGGTCGTGGACCAGGGTCAAAACGGACTCGATAATTCTCGCCTCGGTACCTACTCTAACCAGGAACACACTCGGCAACTCTGGGCATTAAGCTTGCCTCATCTCTACAACAGCCCCCCACAGACGCCGGGGATGCCTGGTTGCACCTTGGAGATACCCAGAAAGGGACAATCTCACAGGGATAGCCAGGACAGGTTCCCCAGCGGTCTACAGCGCCGGGACGCCCCGGTGTTGGGTAGCTGTGCGCTTTACAAGTCTACAACATTTACATTTACATTGTAGGGACAATATTGTATTGTGACACAGTGTCTGACCATGCAGTGCATTCTATAATAACTTGTGTTTCTCTCTTTATCTTTGAGTAAAATAAACAGAAAAATAAGATGAACCATCACACTGTAATTGGTGTAAATTATGCAATCTGTTGGAAATTAAACCAAAACCTACTTTGACAAAATCAACTTTCGCAAAGCTTATCTTTGACAGTTATGAAGCCAAGTCATGTTGCTGTGTTTACTGGTTTATGGCTAGATGTTGGTGGCATCTTGAAACATGTATATTTTGTGACCCAAACTGTTTGTAAAACTAGATCAACAACTTGGCAACCATTCATGACAGTTCTTCATACTAAAGATGCAGAGAGATGTGCGATCTTAGGAGGAAATGGGGAGGTGGGCCAAGGGAAACAAAAGGCACCCACAGGAATTGGGATCTTTCCGCTAGCTCCAAAACCAGGTGATAAACCTCTGCACAACAAACACTTATAGATTACCCCAGACATCGAGGGTGGTGAAGAACATGTGCTTATGAAAGGACAGGTGAAAGTTATGGGACACCAGGAAAACGGAAATCGGGGAGTCCCACAACGTTGAACAAATCAAAACACTGTTACAGGGAAGTAGTGTATTCACCAGGCAGATTTTTCAGTCTTCTCTCCTGTGAATGCTAATCATTTTTTGGACAGCCATCTGTAATCTCTTATGATGGCTGAAGAGAAGTTCTTGTCACTCTGGGTCAACATCTCTGAGCTCTTTGAGCTAGCTTGGGGAGTCCTGCAGGCAAGGCCAGCATCAATAGTAGATTACCCAGCAGAGCTTGAACAGGGCATCAGGCTTAGCCCTAACCTCGAAAAGGCATTCAGAAAGACTCACAGAACCATCCATTTATGTCTGTGTAAGTAAGATGCCCTATTTTCTGAAGGGGGTAACTTCCTATATTTCTAATTCCTGTAAGCAATACACTGACACACAGAGACAGAATAATTGTATAGCAGAATTTTATTTCTTGGTGAGAATGGTGGGTAGAGCAGGACTTTCCATGCTCCCCGATTGCCCTAAAGGTTATTCTTTTATTCGGGGCCATGTGTACTATTTCCTTGCCACAATTTACAACCAGTATTTTTGCAACCAGTAAAGAATTTAAAAAAACAACTAATTTCAATAGTTGGGTACATCAAAATTGGAGTTGTAGTCAGTCAGAATCTGCCTACTCCATGCATATTGGTGTAGGTACATATTAATGACTGTGAAATCCTGAGTTACCATCATTTCAAAGTAAACATGTTGAGACCAAAATATCAACAAGTAGGTCTGTATAGGTTTACACTATTTAACTCCATATACATGCATCTTATCAATATATATATTTTCAAGTTACTCAGATGTGGAATTAAGAATAGTAAATCTGTTCTTGCCTACATGCACTTACCTCCTCAAGATTTTGGTTCTGGATACTTTGGTTCCAATATTCTGGTAATTTAAGTTTCAAAACTCAATATTCCAGACTACCATGGGTCTGCAAACCACCATGTTTGTGATTGCTTTTTTAATATAGCAAACTTTAAAAAAAAATCTTTAAGGCAAACGGGGCTGTATTTAAAAAGAAACTTTTTTTGCATGTTTATTTAAGAGGAGAAGTGGTCCTGTAGCCCACTGCCTCCTTCTAAACAAACATTTGATACATTAACAATGGAGAAGGGGACCCAAAGTTATCTCATTCTTTTTTCAAATAGGTTACAACTTCCTTTGTGGTGTTGGTAGAATATCAATGTTTTGCAACTGGATTTTGGTCTTAAAACATCGATCCATTAAATACTGATTTAGTATTTGGAAGGGACATCTACAATACGCCCCTTCCAGATATTGAATCAGTATCCATTTTGAATTCCATTTTAGAAGTCACTAAAACCTTTTGACTCTGAAAAAGTTAATATTAAGTAAGACAAATCATTTTAATACTTGTAAATGCTGAATCAGAGAATTTGTAATCGATAAAATGCTTAATACACCTGTCCCTATGTTATGCTAAACACATTAATTCTCTAAAGGTTTCTTCTACATGAAACCATGTGCACTGAATGCAGATAGATCCTGAAGATACGAAGCAAGAAAGACAAAGAAGTCCTGGATGGGCTACCATGTTGTTTCTTATTTGTGAGCTGTTATTTTCCATCTTACCTTCAACATTTACAGAAACTTGAAATTGTGAGCTCCTAGTTGTGATTCCATGTGAATCACAATTAGTAAATCGCAATTTGCAAGGTGCAAAACTCCACTGAGTTTCATTTGCGATTCCAAGTGGGTAGCAAATGACCTACCTCATTAATATTCATGAGGTAGGTTGCATTTTGCGACCCTTTGGGAATCGCTAAAAACATAGGGATGGTGGCCTGCTGGGGACAGCAGACCGTCATGTCTGCATTTACTTTTCAATAAAGCAAAGTTTTTTTTTTAAATGCATCCTGTCTTCCTTAAACATTCGCACACACACCTGAGATTCAGTATTAGGGAGGGACACCCTCAACAGGCCCCTTCCTCATAATGACTGGCAAAACCCAAATTGAGATTCAGTACTTCCTGCTTTGTATGTTCCAAAATTCCTTTTTCCTGTCGCAAACGGCCAGCTATGGTGGAGGATCTTCTGCCCTCCCTCCATCAGCCTCAAAACTTTGAAAATAGAATAATTATAAAAGCGTTCTATTATAGTGGTATTTTTCTAACAATAGCCAAGGCTTTGGTGCAAGGACGTCATAGAGGGGTAGTGGTGGGCAGGGCACTGTTGTCAGTGTGCATGATGGTTTGGCCGGTTGTCTCAGTCTGGCCAAACTGTCATGCGCACTGAAGCTCTCTCCTACCCAACCTGCATTGCAGGGTTGGAGAAAGCAAGCACAGGCTCCCAGTCTCAATGGGAGTGCAAATCTTTTGCGCTCAGACCAATCCTGATTCTTCTTTCAGCATCATGAAAGCAGCTGCAGTATTATCGCCAGGGGATTCTGGGAGCCTGTGCTGATCTGGACGGAGAAGAAGAGAGGAGATGCGATGATACAGCAGGTAAGGTTTTTTTTGTGTGTGTCTCCTTTGTTTGTCGTCCATCTCCATCTCCCCCTTCCCATTCCTCTGCTGCCTCACCACTCTGCTGGGACATGAGCCCCTACTGTTTGATAATCTAATGCTGTAACTGCTGTTCCTGTCCATTCAATCCCTCACATCCTTAAACGGACAGATGCTAAATTGTATTAAGATGAAACTGGATGAGACCAAGGGAATTTGTGGGAAGCAAGGATTGTTCCATATGCCCGCTGTCTGCTCCCCAATTCCCAAGGCTAGTATTCTGACAATGAAGTCTGTCCTTGATTGAAAGTTTCTAGTTTGTAAACTAATATGGCTGTCTTTCAGGTGGCGCTATCATTGGGTTGGAACTGCAATACCAGTTGCAAAACGTTGATATATATCCTTGCCAATCTCAAGGAAGCTTGGGAAACACCTTCAATGCTACCTCTTCCTTACATGGACATTGCCACCCATTTGTAAATCCCAATGTTCTTTCAGAAAAATGTGATTCTACTTTTGTGCTTGCAAATCTCCAATTTTGCACAACTCCATGTTTGCAAGAGCAAAAATAAAATTTACACATCAGACCCATCCTATAATATTCATAATGTCGTTAGAAAAAAGAAAGAACCAATGTGTTTTGATTTTCGTTTCTACTATGCTTATAGTTGTGGCTGACGTGCTTAGTTTGCCTTCAACTCCTAAAAAAAGGATCGATAACGAACAAAATGATAGCGAGTAGTTCTGGAGCAAAATGCTATGACATATTGTTCGTGTGCCAGCAAAGCTAACATTTATGTCAACTGTGTCAGACTCACTCCCTCATTTTCTATTTAAGAAGTTTCACCAAAATAAACACATAAACACAGGAGCTGTAGCAAGCATGTAAGTTCCAAATTATTTTATTGGCGGCTTATAAAGGTGACAACATCATGACAGAACCAGGGCAGAAACTCAAGGGCAACAGACCTGACCTCCCTCTGCTCAAGAAGCATGGAAGATGGAAAGGCAGTGACAAAGGAAGGCTGGGTTTAAAGGAACAATGGATTATTACAGCATTGGAATGTAGAGAGCTACTATGGCTGGCATAGGACTTTTGGTCCAACAATACAATTTTGTCTTTCTGCTTCTCTCTTTTAATTTATAACATTCTACCCTCAGGTGCTGGGATTTTCTAAAATCCTTATAGCCCATTCTGTCTCGGGCTCTCGGGCTATACTGCTTGTTAGAGAACATCCCCTTAAAATAGGACCCAGGGCCAGACTGGGAACCGAAACCGGCCCTGGCAAACTGCTCGGCTGGCCCCCAAGGGGGAGAGGAGGGCTGCAGCTGAGCTGTTTGGTAGTGCTGGTTTCAGAAGACTTTGTTACAGGGGACCGATATTGCCGGCCCACAGTAACATAACCGGCCCCCCCGGGTGTCCAAAACTAGCCCCTACCCTGGTCGGCCCACCGGGGAAATCGAGTTCAGGACATGTAGCAACCGATATAGTCACTGGCAACGGGCTACCACGTTATATTAAAGAATAGCACAGTGATATTAAAACATGAGGGTGGGAGGGGCACAAATGCAGAAGGATGAAAGACCCTAATATGTAAACTTCTAACATGAAGCACTCACTTTTATAGTTCCTGATACACATCATTTATACGAAATACACATCATTTTGCAAAGAGTGGAATTCTCTTTTTGCTGTTTATTTGTTCATTTTTAAGGTTAGATTGTTCCATGTAATCCACGTCTTAATCACTTTTGTCGAACTTGTGTATTTTTGATGCAGTAAATTTTAAGTCATATTGAACTCATCAAAAAAATACTTTTTAATAATTTTAAAGAAGCATGTCTTTGAGATTGGACATATAAATGCTCCACGGTATCTTAGAAGTTCTGAAAACAGTTTTTTGTTAATACCTCAAGGTTACAAGTTGGCATCAAGTACCACTGGTCTGCCAATTTAAAGTTGGCAACAGATAAAACTGACCCGCCAAATTAAAAATATTAGGTATTTGACTTTGCACATACCGCAAGCACTGTATTATGTCTTTACCTGCTGAACGCGCACTTAGAAATCTCCTCAGGTAAATGGCATTTGTCTCTGGGACGGGCCATCTGGAGCGCAGATGTTGCAAGTTTTGAGCCTAAAGCTTCCACGTCCCTGAAAGGGAACACAAAGTAAGGTGAATGCAATCCACCTTGATCTGCCTTGACCTGCCAGATGCAGAGCTGTCAATGGCAGCCCTGTCCACTGCACGAGAGCGCTATGTCTAATTGCATTCATTTGTTCATGGCTACATTTCAGGTGACAGAACGTGTTGTTGCACAAAAGAGATTAGAGAACACGATATTCTCCACACATAAATTCCTTATCATGATTACATTTCTTCCGAGATTATTACATTTGTAGTGCTGTAGTATTAATTAGTGTTGACGCTCCTTCATGGAAGTGTGAGAAATTTGTGTAATTTCCTCTTGCGTAATCATGTGAAATTTTGAAAGAATTATACACAATTTGGCGAGGGGCCAAATTAGATATTTTTCATACATTTAGGTGTGAAATACGTCCTTGCATCCACTTTGCATGACATGACGCATTTAATGGCACAAATACTAACTTGACAGGTAGCCACTGAGGGTCTTTTCAATGGTGTTGTTTCTGTGCTCCTCTGATTTCCCCAAAATTATGACCTGATTACGCAATCTGGCGTAATGGTGTAATTTGGGGGATTTTGATGAGCAAGGGTAACACAAAATACAGGATTTCACAATAGTGACAAAAAATTCAGCTCGGTCTACCCTTGACAAGTTACTTCTAAAACATTGCCTTTCATTTAGGATTCTCCAATTGTGATGTTTGGTTATGTGTGTATGTC
Source organism: Triturus cristatus (assembly GCF_964204655.1). Classification (NCBI taxonomy): domain Eukaryota; kingdom Metazoa; phylum Chordata; class Amphibia; order Caudata; family Salamandridae; genus Triturus; species Triturus cristatus. Next base: position 553,223,333 of record NC_140591.1, on the reverse strand, counting down.
ATTTTCATTTGATATTATAATATTTTTTGTTTAAAAAAAACAACCAATAGCATTTTGATCAAAGAGTTGTGGGTACATGCAGGCAGATGACGTCTACCCACTATTTTCACAGGGTTGATGCTGTCTTCCCTGCTAAGAAGTTGGGTCCCAGTGAAGTAAGCTGAACTCGTCCTGGTGTAATTTTCCAACACCAGGCCACATTCGGCAGTGTGTGCACTGGTAACTGCTTCCTGCTCAGCAACAACTTGCAGGCAGTGGAAGGGCTTTTTCCCTCCAGCTGTTCCTAAGACAAAGGTCTTATTAAATGGCCAACAGCTCTCTTTTTGAGTAACTACAATTGTGTCTGGGAAGTATCTGTAGCCTCACACCTAGGTGTCAGAGCAGTGAGGGGAAATAAATGCACACAGCTTGCATCACAAGCATTTAAGAGAAACTACTATTCGGATGCAAACTTTTCACTTTATGCATTCCCTATATACAAGAGAATCTACTGTAAGAATGGCAGCTGTATAGGACTGTGTGAGTTCTTACATAAATATCCATTTAGATTCTGTTGCTTGAATTTGACATACCTTGAAAAAAACAAGAAACAAGAGGCGTTTGGCAAAACAGGCACAGTTCATTTAATTAAACAATGCAACCGGGAGCACAGTCACAGGCATATGATCTGAAGACTGTCTCAATTTACAATCTGTCTAACATAGACTTTTATACAGTTCAATGAATGCAACAAAAATGTTTCCGACAATTCTTTTTGGTAAGGAATGTGTACCTCTATCTTTGGAGCCATAAATTAAGGTATTGGATGAAGAATTCAAGTGGATCTCAGCCTTGCATGGACACAGTACCACCAGTGTATAGCGTGTCCAAATGTCCTGAATGGGGAGCACGTCATCACTGTGTGTATTGTGTTTGTTGCATCTTGATTGTCTAAGTGTTCGTAACTTCATGTAACATCTGACTTTATGGTGTTTTGGGAAATTGCACATCCCTACAGCCATGTGTGCTTTATTGGGGCCAATCTCACTGGACTATTGTGGTATCGCTGCGCTTATCTGTGGGATCGATTTGAGATTTCCTGTTTACATGTTTGTCTGCTGGCTACTTACCTCCTCACCTGTGGTCTGTCAATCAGTGACCTTGAACCTGGGTCCCGGGGTCTGTCAATTTACCTATTTCTGAGTCGGGTCGACGTGGAGTTCCCACTGGACGAATTTGTCAGTAAAGAAGCGATTTTGTTTTTACACATAATTGTATCGTTATTTATATTGACATTGAAATTTTCAGTATTAACATTCCCTCCTCTAGTTGAATTTTCAACTACGCTACTGATGGGGCCAGATTCTTGACTACCTGATTATCTACAAGAATCCTCTCCGGTCGCCAGGATCTTTTTATCTGCTAAATAGTGTTGAGGGGAGGAAATCCAATTATTAGAACATAATCACCAAAATCAAATCTCATTTAGGAAGGACCACTGACTCCAAATCTAAAGTTTATAAGATTTTATTACAACCAAAAATAACTGCACATACAAACACCTTAGCACAAAGTGTAAAAGATAAATGGGTACTAAGACAAACGCAAGTCTGCGCAAGAGTCTCATACGACTCAGAACAAAAAGAATAAAAAGCTCTAAAAGGAAAAAGATATGCAATAGTCAAACCAATATCTACATTAGGAATCATTAGCCTAAAAGAAAAACAGTTAGTCTTTCCCTACTCTATCTCTAAGGGGACATCCCTACTTAGCATTTCCCAATCCCAGGCAAGAGAATAAAAGGTGTCAGAAGTGAAGACTTCCTAAGAAGTACACTCACTTAGTCAGAGCTCGTTCTAAGATGCTCCTTCTAGCTCCCGATCTAAACCTCAACTGCTTAACCCTCGGGGCACTGTCCCTAATACAAAATCCCCAAAACGTAGAACACGCCCTTCGGCACACCTCTTTGGCCAGGTCTTCTTCCAGTACTTTTCCAGCGAAACTTGTCTCTCCTCCAACGATGGGTCGCTTGACCTTGGATCCCAGGCACCTTCTCCGCTGAAAGTATCATCCTCACATTCCAATGTACTCCCCTGTTGGCTTCTCGTACCATCCTAACTCCTAAAACAAAGAGCTAGTCTCACTATAGAGCTAAATGTCCTTGCACCTGCAACAGAAACATGGGAACGAAAAACTTTTCTCTTCTCTAAGATTTTCCATCCTCCTATAACCCAAAGCCTTTACCAAGGAAAATCATTTTTTGGCCTACAACGTTCAGCTAACATAAAAAAATGAACAGGCCTTCTCCTCAAACGTATATGCGATCAGGCCTTTACACTGTGAAACACATTCCTAATCACACTCCAAGCATTAGTTCATCACTTTTATACGTAATTAAGCAACCTTGCACATGCAACTTTAACATGGCACACGTTTAACCTAATACATTGCATTATGTAAACTACTCATTATGCTTTACTAAAATACAGTCACAATAATCTGCAACATTACTCTTTATGAAAAGCATTGTTATATTTCTTTTTTTTTTTTTTAAGTTTAAGTTTATTGAGACCAGCAAGAAAATACAATACACAATGAAAATCCGGTCAGAGAACATGAGTACTTATGTTATGAACAATAAAGGATATTAAGCATAAAGGGTACAATAAACATGGTGACCTAGAAAAGAAGAAGGGAGAGAGAAAAAGAAAAGAGGGGGAGGGAGGGGGAGGGAGCAATAAGAATTTCGTTGGGGAGAGTTCAGAGCGATCAAGGGCAACAAAAGAGGTAAAATGAAGCATTACATTGCATGTATTGTAAAACTCTAAAACGCATATAGTGATGTAAAGGGAGGAGTACAGTATACAAGAACAATAATAAATTATTCAAACAAAAGACAACGAAATTAAATCAAGGCGGTTTGCGGACATCATCCGATGTTCTCACAGTAACAGTAGTGGGAGTATTTGGGGGGGGGGAAGCAGATAAATATGTAGTGAGAGGAAGCCATAACAAATCCCTTTTAATTGCTAGTGAAATAGGGGTAACATAGTTGGTGTCAAGTCTGTGATTAAAACAGATGGCGTTCCACCAGGCTCTGTAAGTGACTTTATCCGCGTGTTTCCAATTCAGGGTAATTAGATGTAAGGCTATAGCAATTAACAAATCTATTAACTGACAATGTGGTGAAGGATGAGGCCATGAGGGGGATAGGGAACCAAGGAATATATTTGAAAGGGAAAAAGGAACTTTAGTGTTAAATATCTTGTTAATTTGAGACCAAACTAAGAGCCAGAATTTAGCAATGTAAGGGCAATCAAATAGCATATGTTTTAAGTCAGCCTTTAAACATGAGCAGGACCAGCAGTGTGATGAAGTGGTGGAAGAAAAGGAAGCCAATTGTGCGGGTGAGTATAATGCACGGTGGTATACAAAATAAAGAGTCTGAGTGGTATTGGCCGCCCGCGAAGTTTTATGAATCTTTAACCACAGCTTATCCCACAAAGGGACAGACCAGGAATGTAGTAAATCTTTTTCCCATGCCAGTTCAGTCCCTGTTTTGCACCGCGTTGCCAGAGATAAGAGACCATTGTAGAGGGAAGATGCAGAAGGGGAAGCGTTTATCAATGGAAACAAAGTAGAGCAAGTTGTGGGGAGGTTTGGAGAAGGTGGGAGCGATGAGAGATATTGGTGAAGAGAGGGAAGCAGAAGGTCATATTGCTTTTTACAGGAATTAGGAAGGGTAAAGTCAGATTTGAGGACTGAGAAGGGAAGAGGTGTACCGTCCATTAAGAGTTGGGAAATCCATTTCAAGCCCTTGGAGTGCCAAATCTTCCAGTAGAAAGCACGATTTTTAATACGTAGTAACTTATTATGCCAAATAGGTTGTTGAGAAAGTGAGTCACGTGAGGGATAAGAGGCTGGTAGGAGAGGAGTTAAAAGTTTTCGCGTGTGAGAGATAACAGGGTGACGCAAAGAAGAAGTGTGCGCAGAGAAGGCAAGGGATTCCAAAAAGGCGAAGGGGGAAGTAAAAAACTTCTCGATGTTAAGCCAGATTGGAGGATAGGTAGGAAGGTCCGAAGAAAGCCATGAAGAGGCTTGTTTCAGGGAAAATGCGTGGTGATAAGATTTAAAGTCAGGAAACTTAAGCCCACCATTTAATTTATCTTTTTTAAGAGTAGATAAGGCTATCCGAGGGGGTTTACCTTTCCAGAGGAATTTTAGTAAAGTGCGGTCTAATGTCTTAAAGTAATAATCTGGGATGTGTACAGGAATCATTGAGAGAGAATATAAAATGACGGGGGCAAGCATCATCTTAATGGAGTCTAACCTACCCCACCAAGAGAGAAAAAGAGGGTGCCACTTGGTAATAGAGTCCTTTAGCTTCTTAGTAATGTAATCAAAATTGTGTTTGAGAGTTTCGGAAATAGACGGGGAGAACCATAATCCTAAATATTTTATTTTAGAGGATTGCCAGGAAAAACCGGTATGATCAAAATAGTGTTTAAGACACAAAACATTGAGGGGCAAGACTTCACATTTATCACGATTTAGGCGGTATCCTGAGAGTTTTGAAAACGCATCTACTTGGGAAAGGAAAGGAGGAAGAGAAGTATCGGGATTGGAGCAGTATAACAGAATATCGTCTGCATAAACAGACATTTTGACTTGGTGGGTACCTAAATGGAATCCTGTAATTAGGGAGTCCTGTCTGATTTTGGTAAGGAAAGGCTCCAATGCCACTACAAATAGGAGAGGGGATAGGGGGCAACCCTGCCGTACACCTCTTGAAAGAGAAAAATAATCGGAGACCTTACCATTAGCAAAAATAGACGCTTTAGGACCAGAGTATAAGAGAGAAATAAAGGAAATTAACTTAGAGGGAAACCCTATCCATTGAAGAGCGCGGAACATAAAGTCCCAGCCAATCCTATCAAAAGCCTTTTCGGCGTCTAAAGCTATGGCAGCAAGCGGGTAATCTAAGGAAGAGGCCTTGCTAAGAATGTTAAAAAAGACTCTAGAATTATCAGAGGATAAGCGACCTTTTACAAAGCCCGATTGCTCCGAACCAAGAAGCTCAGGTAAAATTGGGTCAATACGTAGGGCAAGAATTTTAGCAAAAATTTTATAATCCGTGTTCACTAAAGATATCGGGCGATAGTTTTTACAGAAAGAGGAATCCTTGCCTTCTTTGGGGATTAGGCAGATCATAGCATCTTGGAAGGTACCTTGAGATGATCCGTTTGCGATAAAAGAAGTAAACAAAAGAAGAAGTTGTGGGAGGAGGAGTTTCGAAAAGTGTTCATAAAATTCGATGGTAAAACCATCAGGACCAGGGGTTTTCCCTCGCCTCAAGACCGATACGGCATGAGAAATTTCTGCTAGTGTGATATCTGACTGCAGTGAATCAAAATCAATATGTTGCGAGGGAGGAGAAGGGATGGATTGGAAGTAGGAGGAAAGATCAGATTGAAGAGGTTGGGCCTCAGGGGTGTAGAGAGTTTTATAAAAGGAGACAAACTCACTTAAGATATCTTCATCCTTGAGAAGAGTGTCACCATTGGAATTCTTCAGAGACTCTATCCTAGTTCTGTCTCGCCGAGATTTTAGATAGTTGGCCAGTAGCTTCCCCATTTTATTCTGACCTCCATAGTAACGAGCACTACACTTCAGGAGATAAGAAGAAGCCGCTTCTGTGGATGCTTTATTGAAGGTGATTTTGGCAGTGATAAGATCTTTCAAAGAAGCTTCAGAGTACGAGTGGTAGTAGGTGTATTCTAATTTTTTAATTTTGGCAAGCAATTGAGCCGATTGTTTCTCAAAAACTTTTTTCTTCCGAGAAACAAAGTTAATAATAAAGCCTCTGGCAGCTGCTTTAAAAGAATCCCAAATCATAGCAGGGGAGGAATCATGAGTAGTGTTTATGGTGAAAAATTCTGACGAAAAAGAACTGAACTGACTGGAAAAATTAGGATCTGCAAGTAGTGAATTATTAAAACGCCAACGTCCAGCACCTGGGGTGTGAGGAAGAAGGTCAAAATCAACAGAAACCGGGGCGTGATCTGAAATTAAAATGGAGCCTATTTCTGAATGAAGTACGTGTTGCGTTAGAGGTTTACTTAAAAAGAGGTAGTCAATACGGGATTGTGATTTGTGCGGGGGGGAGAAAAAGCTATATTCACGGAGTTCAGGATGACATAGTCTCCAGATGTCAACTAAAGACTTTTGACGGATGGTGGAAGCAAATTGTGAGTGCATTTTGTTGTTTACAAATCTGACTGGGGAATTCCTATCGAAAATGGGATCACAAACTTGATTACAATCACCCCCAAAAACAATATATTCATCTGTAAGGGAGAGCAACTTATCAGAAATATGCAACCAAAAAACATTGTCAACTGAAACTGGAGCATAAACGTTGAAGAAAACCACTGGTATTTTGTCAATAAGTAATTTAACAATTAACCAACGACCTTCAGAATCAGTTTCTTGAGAAATCACCGATACATTAAACTTTTTATGAGTAAGAATAAGAACACCATTTTTCTTACCTAAAGCTGGAGAAGAAAACACATTACCTACCCAACATCTTTTTAATTTAGATGCTTCAGCCTCAGGAAGGTGGGTTTCCTGAAGGAAAGCAACATCAGATTTTAACTTTGCTAAGTGGGAAAGAACTCGTTGTCTTTTAATGGGATTGTTCAATCCTTTAACATTCCATGTGATAACTCTGAACTTGGCAGGATGAGATTGAATTCAAAAACCATAAACATACAATGCGATAAATAGGGTTGAGATTGGAAAGAGTAGAGAAATGAGAACTCAGAAATGTACAAAGAAGAAGATAAGAGAGGAAGAGATTAAAAACAATGGTATTAAGAAATTCGATAAGGGATAAGGAACAGAAGCAAGGAATATGGATTTGCAAATGACCAAAGAAGGGGAGAAGGGGGTAGAAAGAGGGAGGTGAAAGCGGGAAGAAAAGAAAAGGAGAAAAGAAAAAGAAAAAGAGGAGAAGAGAAACAATGACAGAGAACAGCACAGAAAGCATAAAAGTAGAATATGAACAAAGGGCATACTTACATGAAGAAGATCCAAGAGAACAAGGGGGAGGGGAAGAAGCCACACGAGACAGACAGCCCATCCAGGCTGACCAGACGGAGGACGAGGGGGAAAACGCCAATAAAATAGGATATCTACGGATGCGAGAGGGAACAAAAGAACAAAAACGTTAAAAACTATTTAGCACAGTAAGCGATGAGGAATAGGGGAGTTAAAACAGAGCAAAACGATTAGGTACCAACTCAAATTAAATTAAGAAGACCATTCAAACTAAAAAGAACACCAAAGAATACATGAGGGACGGTGATAAAGAGAAACAGTGAATGAGAGAACCATAAGAAAAATCAGAACATCAAGTAACATTTGACGACGAGGGTCCCGAAGCTTCCATGGTCTCCGTCCTGTGAAAGTTTATGAAACTCTGTAACTGCTGCGGATCTTCATAGGATGTTGTCTTGTTATTAAACGTGACCTTAAAGAGGCAGGGGTGAAAAAGACCATAACGTGCTCCCATGGCACGAAGAGTAGGTCTCATATCAAGAAAGGCCTTACGTCTGTTGGCTGTGGACTTGGCATAATCTTGAGCGAAAAACAAAGTGGCACCGGACCAGGTGACTCGTTGAGAGGATTTGGCCGCTGACAAAACCTTTAGCAAGTCCGTGTACTCCAAAAAGTACAAAATGACACCTCTCGGCCTCTGTGAAGGAGATGCACTCGATGGAAGACGCCCTAACCTATGGGCTCGCTGAATGTTGAGAGCGGTGTCTTCTGGCATATGGAGAATCTTGGGTAGGAAAGTTTTAAAGAAAGTAGGAGGGTCCGATCCCTCTGATCCCTCCACCAGACCATAAATACGCAGGTTGTTCCGCCTATTACGGTTTTCAAGGTCCTCGACTTGGCGTTGAAGGGCAGACACTTGAGATTGAAGGTGAGAGACATTGGTGTTAGTGTCCGTAAAGGAAGACATGTGACTTTCCACTGCAGTAATTCGTGTATCAAGTTGAGCCCAAGAGTCAGTGAGGACTTGTAGTTTATTATTTGTTTCCTCCATAAAGGGACGAAGGGCCCTGATTTCTTCCAGTAGTGTTTCCATAGAAATAGGCGAGGTCGATTTAGGAGGAGAAGGTGGGTTGTGCTTTAGACGTTTGGTGACAGACTTCACAGCAGGTACTGGCGAGGGAGAGGGATCCATATTCTCCGTGGGGTCTTGTGAGGATAACAGTGAATCCTCTAGTTTGGAGAAGGCAGTAAAAACTTTTGAATTTTTGACAAGGGTATACTTGGGCGCAGGGTGTTTAGCAAGTGAGCCTTTCGTTCTCCCCATAAGAGGCAAGTCCAACAGTCCAGGTGAGCGAGAGGGGCAGAGACGTGACCCAGAAGGAGAGTATCACTAGTTAAATGGTTAACATCACTGTCAGATCCAGCAAGTATCAGAAAGCCTCATTGAAGCGCGTGTTTGAACTGAGTTAGAGAAATAGTCATTGAATTGACGTACCCGTAAAAATGAGGCAGTTCCATAAAATCATTTCAATATCTGAGACAAGAACACTCGTCAAGAACAGCCATGAATGAGGAAGAACTGTGTTATCTGAGGAGAACAGTACAGAAAAACACTCTCGTGAAGTGCGTGCATAAAATGGCGGCTGAATCGAAGAAGAAGACGCTGCACAAACTACGCACCTTTCGTATTCTCCAGAAATATGTCATTGAGATTGTCCAAAGTTGGTGAAGAAATGAAAACAAAAGCCAGAGTTGAGCAGAATAATAGCCAAAAGGGAGAAAAACCAATTTTGCAGCATGCTTCTTCAAGTCAACAGCTTACATTCTCCTCAGGCGAAAAAACAAAATGGCGGCCGTTCCGAAAACGGGGCCTCCGAGGGAATTAAAGAGGATTAAATGCAGCTTACTGACATAGCGACTGCAAAATTCAGTGCTCCGGATGTTCAGACAGCCTGTCCTCACTTTGTGGCATCCTCGTACTCGTAATTACGAGAGAAAAAATCGGCGTTGTCCTCCCGACCCCGGGAGCGTCAGGGAAGAGCCGCCATCTTCGTAAGGCGTTAACCACGCCCCCCTCGCATTGTTATATTTCTAATCACCTCTATGTTAAACGGTTCTAGTAATACATTTCTATGGCACACTTAACCTACATCGATTAATATGCAGGTGCTGACTAACGGTGAATATGATGCACCCCTACAAGTTTCAGAATAACTTGACGCTCTATCACTACCTAACCCATACTCCATGACAGTTACTTTATTGGGGGACTGTTGTTCTTCGGTTTTGACAATTACTACTTTTTTAGTTACTTGCATTCTACTCAATTTGAGCACTGTATTTTTACAGTAGGAAATCCCCAATTGCACGGACCCACTTAAAAACAATAAAAAGATGAAGACTGGCAGCAACGATGAGCACAGACTGGAATACCACCAGGGGAGACAGGAGAACCAACTAGAGAACCACTCTTGCTCAGGAACATCTTGTACCTTACACATGTCTCTTTGTAAATGGTGCAAGAGTCAATGCCCATTATCCAGGTCATTCCATGGGATCCATGTGCATCAGCACGCACCAATCGTGGCACACTCCCCTCCCTCAAATGCGGTCATTAAGCCTAAAACATACTGATGCTGCATCACCATGAGGCAGATTGCTCTCAGTAATTCCTAAAACAAATTAGGGCTGAGCTCAGTGCTGTTTATCATTTTAAGCATGTCCCAACTGACGATTTGCAGACAGCGACCATTACTTTCGTCTGCATGGTGAAAAGGGTATGGACCCTCCCGCTGATACTTGTGAGTCAGAGAACAGTCTAAACTCTTCTGGAGTGTCCATTCATAACTAATCTTTCTACGGGATCACTGTATTTCCCTCAGGGGTGTGTTCTCTACACTCTATTTGCACATATTTCTTTTTAGTAGATACTGGAAGGTATCTATATGATGGTTAAAGCCAAAAGGTGGTTTATGGGTAATCAGGTGAATTAATCTATTTGATGAGCTTTCCTACTTAACTGGGTGCTTGGATTAGTGTTTTATGGAGTGTTCTTGTGATCATAAAGATGGAATTATCTTGGGTTTTATGGGAATCAACAGATTCCTGAGACTCTGCCTCTCCTGATGTGGGCAGTGTGGGTTGCTTTCAACCCACATATGCGCGGGACTGTACAATGAGGTGTTGTGTTGCGGTTAAGTGTTGGTGGTTGCAATGTGCCCTGAGATCACATGTGCCTCGGCATGAGGCGTGCAATGTGCCCCTCCCTTGTGCCACTAGATATTTCAGTTCCATCCTTTCTCTAGAGGCTTCTTTTTTGGGGCTAACTTTGGGCTACTTTTGTTGGGTTTTGGGTGCTTCCCTACATCTCACACAATCTGCCATTTCACTTATCATGAGGCAGAGGGGGTCGGAAAGTCATGCTGTGGATCTAATGTACATCTGATTGCAGTTTTGTGGCGTCGGAAGTCGAGGCTTACTGCTTTCTCCAGATGATGTATGTGAGGCCTGGTGCATTGGTCAATTGCTGGGCCTGATATGAGGGTGAGTACATTCTGCTTTCTACTTATGCCTGGAGCTGTGATGGACTTTGCGTCTTCTCCTCTCCCAAGCACCTGCTATCCCTTGGTCCATGTATTTTTAATCGTTTTGGATCTGTGGTTCCTGGCTTGTGGCTAGGATCTTCCAACTAGTGGGCGTGCCCCTGTTGCTCACTTTGGAGGGGTATGACATGGTGACCAGTCTTCAGACATTCGAAAAACCTAAAGAAAAGAACAGAAAACATCACTGAGATCATAAGAATGTGGGGAGCTCAGGGTAGAGGCCAAGAACATTTGCCAAACTTTGCATTGGGAATTATGACTGGACTGAGGCATCTAGCTAACCTGATGAAACTCTCTACTGGCTCGGTGCATGGGAGTGCCTCAAAATGTATTGGCTCTTGTATGTGTGCTGGGAAGGTTGTGGTATCTTCACTATCTCAGGGGTATGGGAATCCTGTATCCCACCACTTGAGGACAGCTTCATTTTAGAACTGAAAGAGGGCCTCCCATCTGGCCAGAGACTTCTAGTTTTGGGGACGCTGTTAAAAATTCACACCATGAAGAAAACATAGGTCCTGAGCCGAATGGGAAAGAATGGTGACATTTCAATTTGGTAATTGGAACCCATCCCTATTGACTTTGAATGAATTAACCTGTGTGCCTGCTTTTTAACTGCTTGGTCTGTGAGCCACCCCACCCCCTCATCAGACTGCCCTCTCCCTGGGGCACCACCAGCCAAACCCCACCCTGGGCAATCAGCAGCAGAGTGGGGCCTTGGCTCCCGCAATCACCTTTAATGGTGAACTTTAGTGAGGATACCCGATCGTCAGAACACATATAGAGGCCTTGAATCCCCAGATGCAAGTAAAAGTTTGCATTCCCATCATTGTGTCATTGGTCCTACTTTTGGCTTCGATACAGTTAATTCTTGGAATGTGGGCTAATGGGTGGTATTTTACTCTTTGGTTTTATCTTATTACACATTTGGATTCTGTTTTTTTTTGTGGTGGCACTGCCTCCCCAGACAGCTCCCCCTCCCTGCTGAGGCTGTGGCCCTGGTCCCTGTTGGGCTGAGTTCCTTGTCTGTGGCTGCTGTTGCCACGTGTTTGTCCAACTACCTGATCTCTGTTTCAGGGGTGCGGTGGGGGACTGGCCTTCTTGTGGCTGAATGTAAGGTGTAGTTGACTTTCCCTGGTCTTGCTTATGTGGATTAGGATTATGTGGTGTCTGACCCTGGCCAATCGATCTCTGTTTGTGGTATGCTTTTAACCGGCATCTGTCTGCTAGGTTGAAACCCTCTGGGGTTTTGTGGTAGAGCCCCCTTTAAGGCATGTGCCATTTGCATGCTATCGGCCTATGCGGCTTCTTCAAGGACGGTCTTTTTCAATTTGTGTTGGCCCAATTTAGCAGTGTCTCTCTGGGCTTTCTCCTGTTTTCTGTATCCTTCTCTTGTGTCTTTTTGTGGTAATGCAATATATGGACTTGTATCTTCCGTCAGGGCTTAGTGTTTAACCCAACCACGATATTCAATTCACTTTGTATCTCAGAGGGCCCATGACAGTCCATGAGTGTCATGTGTTAAGGTGGTCCCGGAAATGTTTTTCGGTAAGCTGTTGAACGCTTGCCCAAACAGTTTCTCCATCTGTTTGGATGAAAAGTCTAACAATGAGTTGATATTTGAGCATTTTAATATAATAGCTTCCACAATAAAGGATAATCTGTGGGTGGAGGTTAGGAAGAGGTCTAAGGGTAAGAAAAGTTGGTTTGATAATCTTTGTACCCGGTCTCTTACCGACCTTAAACGCGCAATTCATAGGACACCTCGAAATCCCACAGAAATAAGAGGCTGTAGGAAAAAATATAACGAAGCCCTAAAAAATAGGAAAAATACTATTAAAAAAGAGGCCCTGGTAGCTTTATGTGAAGCATCACAACTAAAGGATGCATCTGCATTCTGGAGGGCCGTAAATACCCCATTCCTCTACGATAATTCCAAAGCGCGTATATAGATCGCCATCGCGGAGGAGGACTGGGTGGAGCATTTTTCATCTCTTTACAAGACACAAGATGCATGTCATAGTATAGATTCTCCAGTAAGGGCTATTGTGGATGTGGAGACTGAAGACTCATAGTAACCTTGGAGGAAGTTACTGCGGGTCTGAAAGCTATGAAGGGTGGCAAGGTGGCAGGGCCGGACGGGATCCCCGTAGATCTGTTTAAAGCAAATATTGAGGTCTGGGGCCCATTGCTGGTGCAGGTTTTTAATGCGGCACTAGCAAGGGGCCTAAATCCGTCTTGGCTCACCTCGATCATTGTACCCATTTACAAGAAGGGAGACAGACAAAGTTGTGTCTGTTATAGACCCATCTCCCTCCTGGACTCATCCATAAAAATCCTGGGGAGAATCGTCCTGGCAAGATTACAAAGCTGGATCGAGGAAAATGATTTGATGAGTGATTTGCAATATGGATTCCAAAAGGGCATTGGCACAATCGAACAATGTCTAAATTTAATGATCCTCCAATCAAAGTATATAAGGATAAAGGGCGAACGTCTGTATCTCACGTTCGTGGACCTTTCTTCGGCGTTCGATTGTGTATCACATGCCAAGTTATGGGCAATCTTGAAAGAAATGGGTGTGGAAGATCCCATTGTCTGCTTTCTTAAAGACTTATATTCTGGGGCCACAGCATCGGTCCGTTATGGTATCGGGGGTCAGTGCACTAGAAGGTTTGACGTGGGCCGGGGTGTGCGCCAGGGCTGCGTCCTGGCCCCCTTCCTATTTTTGCTTTACATAAATGGTTTGGAGTGCCACCTATTGCAGGAGTGTGGGGACATACCTAAGGTCGGAAGGAGGTCTGTCCCTGCGCTCCTGTATGCGGATGATGCGGTCCTGATGGCCCGTACCCCCATGGCACTACAAAATCTGGTCAAATCATTTGAGACCTTTATGTCTAGACTTGAAGGTGAATTGCAGTAAAACCTTCTCTATGTACTGTGGTAATGGTCCTGGAAAGCGGAAAAAAAGCATGTTTTTGAATAACGTTCCTCTGGAAATTGTGCCTACTTTTTCTTATCTTGGAGTCTTGTTCCATGACACAGGGGCATGGTCTAGTGCGGTTAAGGCCAGAACCTTTTTGTTCCAAAAAACTATAATGGCCCTGAAAAACTTTATTAAAAAACTGGGTAAGAAACCGACAAAAGAAATTTTAACAATATATAGAGCTACATGCACCTCGGTAGCTATATACGGCTTGGCTCTGTGGGGGTATTCCAATATTGACTTAATTAAAAAAACTGAGAATAGGTTCTTGAGGTACATCCTGACAGTCCCTCAAAGTGTCGCGACATACATATGTCACATTGAATTGGGCTTATCTTATATATCTGACACGATCAGAATTCAACCAATACTTTTGTGGCATAGGGTATGGACAACAAGGAAGTGTGTTATGAATCGGGCCATCCTACAGGATGTTTTAACCCTGGATAATGTGGGTAGATCTGATTGGCTAAATTATGTCAAAAACTTTATGGTTAATATTGGATGCCAACAATATTATGAAGACCCACTTTCAATGGTTAGCATATCTAGAAACCTACTGTCTAAGCTATGTATGGAATACCTCGAAGAAATAAGAAGACAAGAGGAAGCGAAGAAAAAGTCAGTAACTTTGCACCTCTGTCTCTTAACTCATTCTAAAATACAGCCTTACTTAACTTTGCCGTTGTCTAATTATGATAAATTTCTTTTGACTCGTTTTAGATTAAATATTATGTTTAGACTCCTGACCTTCCCAGAAATGAACTTATGGTCGTTTAATCTGCCCCTCTGTCCGTGTGATGACTCATCGTTCCAATCAGATATTCACATTTTATTTTTCTGTAAATTCTATACTCTACCTCGTAGGCAGTTCATTATACCATTCCTCAAAGAACTGAAATTAAATAAATGTCGTCCAGCTTTTTTAGAATTTCAACGAATGGATAATGTTCTAACTGTTACCGTAATTTTAAGCTTTTTTAAAAATATTTTTAAACTTCGGAAAACAATTGGGCTTGGATGAAATATAATATGTCCCGTGGTTTTTCTTTTTAACATTTTCCCTGTGTAAATTTGTAATCTGATGTTGTTGCTTTCATGGTTTTTTTTATTTTTTAAACCGAATAAAGTTTTTCTTGATCTTGATCTTGAGTGTCCTGTCTCTTGTCCCATTGTTGCCTCATACTATCCAGAAAATCAGTTATTGTCGCCATTGGCTCCATAGTCTCTGCTAATAGTCCTCCTACATCAGGGCGATCAGGGAACACCTCCATCACAGCTGACCATATTCAGTGCCTGCATGAAGTGAATGTAGCCCTGTCATGCTCAGTGTTTGTCAGCGTAATAGCTGCGATGAGAGCTAGGGAGAACACCATGTTAGTCTGCTCTCTGATAAGACTAGTTAGCAGAATTTTGATAATGCTTTAACTAAGGTTATTCCCATGTTGTTCTCCTCAAACAATTAGATTCATTTCCCTGCTCCATCCAGCAATGCCAGTATCTTTGTCGTTAGTCTTTCCGTGTCCATTTGAGCGCATGGCACATAGATGGTCTCTGATGTGTCCTTCTGCATTAGTGGGCACATATTTGCTCTGGCTGCCTCTACTGGTTTCTCCCTAACATGGTGCTCCCATCTTTTTAGGCTTTCCTGCATTTAGGGGAAGTTCCACCCCAGTCTTCCTCTATGGCATGTCCTCTGGTTTAAAGGATCCCTCCATTGGCCAGGGTCTATCGTACTGGCTTTTACTCTTGGTCCAGTGGTCTAGGAGGTGGCAGATTGGCCACGCAAAGGTCTCACCTTCCTCTCTGGCAACTATCTCCCTTGGGGTCAGTATATCTATCTATATCTATATTGTGTGTTAGGGTGAAGTAGCGTGCATCTTTGTCACTGCTCTCCTCATGTGAGCGCAAAGGCGCCTTACTGTTTTTCCTACCTCTTGGTTGAGTCAGCCCTAGGCTCTAAAAAGTGCAGTTCAAGTAAGGAAATAGCTATAGGTTGTTAATATTTATTGGAAGAATGAAAGTTTGAACTGTAAAAAAAAAAAATAAAGCTTTAACTTCTTGTGGTCTACATGACGACTTAAGTTACTCACCAACTCAAGCTGAAATTAACTTCCCTGCGTCCTAAGACATCCATCATATCCAAACTTTTTTCCTCAGCTTTTCATGATCGGTGTTACTTTCTGCGAATGATCTAGCATGACACAGAGACAGAAGTGGAAGTGACATCAGATGCAAGAATCCGCCAAGCCACCGAGTCGTGTCGCAAGGAGGAGGGCAGGTAGCAGTAGGTTGCAGTGTGGTAATGCGTCAGGCCGGAGTGAGAAAGGGAAGATACAGGCCTGACAGATCTGCCTCAGGACAAGGGCATTGAGCAGAGTCAAGCAGAAGGCAAGGTAAGGTGCCCAAACACAGCTGTAGTAGTTCTCACTCGCAGAGCATGAGCCTGAGTCCCGCAGAAGCAACCCAGCTAGGTCTGGGTGCAGCTTGCGGTTGGCCTGGTGTACTCCCGCTCAGGCCCTCACAGCCTCTAAGTCATCATATCCTGCAGCCATCACAGTATTCTCTTGGTGGTTATTAGTTTAGAACTCACGGTGCTCAAGCCCAGGAATCCCAGAAATAATACAATTGTCTATAACAAAATAAATGTGAGTACCTTTTGGTCAAACAAAAATGCAATAGACTTGGCAGGATATGTTAAAACAGTGAGTTTAGGTCCTATAGAAGAGAACGCTATTGCCTGGTTTGAGAAACAGTTGTATTTTGATCATGTGGGAGTAAGAAATTAGCCACTAGTGTTAAACCCTTCGTGGCTACCTCTGGGGAGGTAAAAAAGCTAAATCATGAGCTAACCTTCCTTGTAAGGGAACAATTTAACCAGTCACCTTTACTGAGGCAAAGGGAAATCAATTGATTGAAGCGGGTGAGAACGAGACTGAAGGTGTCTGAACGTAGATGGGAGGAGGATGAGAAATGGTTTAAGCTGAGAGAAGTTGCATTTTCTAGTGACTCGTGTCACTATTGGTCCCTAATAGCCAAGTATTCTGATTGTAGAGTTAAGGCTGAAGCCATTTTAATATCCAATGCAAAGTGGATCTAATATATCCCACAGCTATACGTGTTTAATGTTAGTGGTGGGTTTCCGTTGGAGTCAATTGGTGAGTCTCCCTCACTCAATATATATGGCCCTCCTTCCTGTGAGGAGATAGAAAGTTATATTAAGGGTGCTAGGTGCTCTGGGGTGATTGGCCCGGACGATCTCCCGATATCTCTCATTTAACAAAATATTTCCGCATGGGCTCTTTTTCTACACCTGGTGTCTCAATATTTTTATTCGTATGGGACCATACCGTCTTCTTGGAAAGGAAGTATAGTGGTGCCTTTAAATAAAAAGAGTGCTAACTTGTCTCCCACCAGCTTTAGGCAGATTGCATTATTGGATGTGATTGGGAAGTTGTTCTCTTCTTCATATTCAGGACTGGGCATTTGGTAATAATCTCATCCCTGAGAAACAGCATTGCGGAACCCTGTACAATATCACTGCCCTCCAAACTCTGATTGAAAAGTATCTAGTGGGTACGTTTATGGCTTTATATACTGCATTTATAGATTTCTCCACATCTTTCGACAGGGTTGCTCGTGGGACGCTGTGGAGGAAATTGGTTGTATTGGGGATCCCGCACACTTGATTAGGCTGGTTCTTGCTTTGCCCTCTTCTACTTGGACTCAGGTCCCGATAGGCAGGAATCATGTCTTGTCCAGTAAACTAGAAACTCACAATGGGTTGAAGCAAGGGTGATTACTTCTGCCCCTTCACTTTTCCCTTTATATCTATGACTTGCCTATCAGAGTCGGACAGTGTAAGGGGATCCACCAAAACGAGGACAATTAACCTTAATTGTCTTCCTTAGGCAGATGATGCTATTTTGCTAGATTTATCGCTGATAGGTCTACAGAGGCGTCTTTTTAAGTTAGGCAACTACACTGATGAACATTTCCTAAAAATAAACATCTCTAAGAGTAAAGTTATAGGTCCCGGCGGTGAAGGGTTTGGAAAGATCTGCATTGGGTTTTTAGCACAAGACAAGCTAGAAGTGTTGAAGGTGTACCCATATTAGGTTGATGTTTTTCTAGTAACTGCTCTAATAGTGATCATATTAGTCAGTGCAGAAGTAAGGCAATATCTCAGGCTTCTGCAATTGGCAGGTTATATAAATGTTGCGGGCAAAGACACATTGCCCACGTCCTGGCGGTATATAAGATTAAAACTTTGCCTTCATTCAGTTATGCCTGTGAATCAATGGATGGGCAGTACTGGGCCTTTCTTTAGAAGGTGGAAGGGCGCATATAGCACCAAATATGTAACTTGAATTGTGCAGCTGCTCCATCAGCACTCCGGTTTGAATTCAGGCTTTTTTCCACGAATGGCAGTAAGCTGAAGGTGGAGGAACAGTATATTGAATAGTGATCCAGGCTTCTTACAGCCTGCCTTAAAAGATTACATTTTTTCTGTCTGAAGGAGAAAAGTGCTGTTGTCTCAAATTATGTGAGAGCACTGGATATGTTTGGAATTGGGTAAAGTGAAGTGGGACCCCTTCCAAAGGCTATTCTGAAAAATATGATAAAAAAATAAATGTATGAAAATAGTCAAAAAAGAGCTATGGTACTGTGTTCTTAGCACATTAGGAATTATATGATAGTGGTGAGGGGTCGTACGTTAAAAAAAAAAAAAACTGTATGCCTTATTGAACCTTCCCCATGGTGTGCATAGAACCATCTTGCTATTAAGGCTGAATTTACTTCCTCTATGAATTGTTACGAGAGCATGGGAGGGATTGCCTAGGGAAAAGAGGCTCTGTGACCTTTGCGGAAACCACGGTTATGATTTAATTCATGTTTTATTTTGTTTGTCCTCTCCTACATTCACTATGAGATTGGCTAATAGTACTAATGTTCTTAAAGTATAATATTTCCTCAGCAGTGAAGGCCAGGAAATATTCTTGGGTGCCACCCTTGGAAATAGTTTGTTCAAAAATGTTTACCTTTTTAAAACAATGTTGGAATATTTTTTAGATAGGATTATACTAATTGTATTTGCCCTTGTATTTGATTATTATGGCCTTCTAGGGTAATAGGACTTGCACAGTTTAATTAGATGTTCAGGGTTTACATAGCTTTAGAAGGCTGATTGCTCTGAATTATATTGAAGAGTTGCACTGGTGTTCCTACAAATTTCTTATGCTTGGATATGCTTTGTGTTTCTCACTAATTCTATTGCTCATTAGCGCGTTATTAGTTAAAGGACTTTTTACTCAAGTGGAGTATGTCTGTACATTGAATGACTGTGGTATGTATTTTATTCTGTACATTGTCAATTGTGTGAACTGTATTTTGTAGATATTTGTGTATGTTTTATGTGGATCTCCTTGAGTTCCAAATCATAATAACATTTTGACATTGACATGAACCAAACTTTCTACACTAGAATAGGAAAAAATACGGGAAAGTGCACATTCTACAAAGGCAGGATGCTTAGGAGTCAGGCAAGTTCAACATTTTACATATAGAGAGTGACATCTTCACTTTTCTCTGTTACATCTGAATGTGGAAACCAATAAAAACAATCTTCAAAAAGTGACCAAAAGTTAGACTGTAGCTAGGCCTACCAGAGGTATGAGAATCACCTTTAGAAAGTTGACTGACAGTCATTTATCACCTTTGTCGTCCGCTGTACATGACTTTGCTAACAAGTAGTATGTTTCAAGAAGCAGAAACAGTAATTTTACACAGGAAAAAACACATAAAATACTTTGCTAGTAATCTGTAAATATATGCAAAATCAAGTCTGGAACTAGGCCTGGAAAGTACTGCAAAGAACAGTTTTCACTCAAAACGTTTTGTAGCATTTCTGTTTATTGAAGTTGAAATGTTGTTCATGGCTTCAGGTTTAACATATGGACTACTAAGATCAAGAGCTAAGATCAGGAAGAAGGTGTGCAAAGGCACTCCTATTTCAACCCTATATTACGAAAACACAAACATTTAAAGAACAGCAGTTGAAGTGACTGAAAACATGTCACAAAACATGAAATCATACCACAGTTCAGGCAGATAGCCCTCATGTACATGTTGTGCAATCCCTCCCAAGCATAACCTACCATGTCAGGTCAAGGTGGGTTGTATGTAGTGACGTAGTATTACACAGTGCCATCCTCACATGGAGAAAAACTGCAAAGACTCTTGCTTTTATTCGTGCAGTATGGTCACAGTGTGTATGGTACAGCAGGGTACTTTTGCTGAAAGTCATGTCTCTGAAAAGTAGAGATCAAGTGTAGATATTTACCAAAAGAAGAACAAGTTTAAACTAGAAAGGCACCAAGAGAACTAAGTTGTTTAAGCATGCAGTATTAGTGTTGTGGACCAGCAAATAAACTGGAAGCCAAAGTGAAGAAAGTGGAATCCAATGAATTAGCCATCAAAAAGAAGTTCTAATATATACTTTTTATTAAAAGTATTTGAGTACTGCAGTACTACCACAGATTTGCTAGAAGAGCTACTACAGAATTGGAGGAATGGGATTTTGCGTGTGTACCGGTGTAGTATCACAAAAAAGATAAACTTCATAAAAAAATAGATATATAACTAAACAGTTTTTAAAGAAATAATCAAGTTTTAGTGTAGATGCACATCCCCACTCCCAAAAGAATAATTACGTGGGTCTGGTCCTCCAATGAGACAAAGCCCTGACAGACCCTTCCTGTTGAATTGAGGTGCCGGCCATGCTCTGGTCATACTCCTTCTCTAAATCTGATCTGTTTCACTCTTTCATTGGCCATCTACTTTGCCTCAGTGCTGTTTTTCCTGCCCTTTCTTCTTCATCCCGCCTCCTCGAAGCCTCTTTCCTGTTCCTTGCATCTGTTATAAAGAACGTTTTTGTAACTTTGTAACTTTGGCACCGGATGATGCTTTACAAAATAAAATCATTCACCTAAGCACATTCCGCAAATGTTTCGGGGTGATCCTCTAAGTAGGGGCAGATACACATTGTGATCCCAAAACACAGTTTTCTAATGTTAATTCTAATAGGAAATTTTGGGATGTGATCCAGAAAAAAAGCTGGATAATATAGTGTCCCTCTCATGTTTTGGTGTAAATCCATTGCACTTTTTCTCAGAAAGTTACCTTTAAAGAGGTGCTCAGAGTGGGCTTGAAGGATTAAAATCGAAGTATATCTAGATGGGTGGTATCACAAAAGTCCTGTGATCATAAACTCAAAATATAGAGCATTCTAATTGGCTGAGGGAGTTTTTTTCCATCAGTCATCGTGTCGTAATGGGACTGAGCTATCTGATTGGAAGGGCGCAACTTCAACAGAAATGTTGTGCCCAACATAACAGTAAACGTGACTTGCTCACTATGTCTTGAAGTCCAATAAAAAAAATATAAGGAGTCAAGGTAGAGGTATCATGATTTACTGGCAATTCTGGGGGTATTCAGAGGGGTCCTACATGAGACAAAAAGAAATTGTATTGCGGGTATTGTAGTAATCGTGTGGAACCCAGCCCCGCCTTTCAGTGAAGTAACACAGTACTCCCATGGAAGTTGTACCACAGGACCATGCAAGCTACAGTGGGTACAACTTGCAGCATGCCGTGGACCATGGAGGTGACACTTAGTCACATTACTATAACAGTACTGCAGTTCAGCAAAAAAGATAAAAAAATAAATAAATGTGAATATCGCAGGGGTTGGACACATGACCTAGCAGCAGGCTAGAGCCTTTGGGCTACCCCCCACCATGTATGGTTGAAGGCCATGTTTGGAGAGGTTTGGATACTAGCCGTCTTGTTGGGTGCAGACCCATGCACAGCGGTGGGTTGGGTGTCCATGGGGGGTTGGGCACAGGGACAGGCAACAGGTCATGTCCTGTTGCTTAGCCACTGCTGGGCAAAGCCAAAAGCTCTACTCAGTGTGGGAGTTGGGTATATATGATC
Organism: Triturus cristatus; assembly: GCF_964204655.1. NCBI lineage: Eukaryota > Metazoa > Chordata > Amphibia > Caudata > Salamandridae > Triturus > Triturus cristatus. The sequence continues at coordinate 553,201,713 of NC_140591.1, read as the reverse complement.
CAGAAATTCACAAAAAAACAACAAAAGCTAAAGTGACTTTATAGCTAGGTGAGGGGAAAAAATCATACTTTCAGTTAAATAAATTCTCTGGAAAAACAAAGGTTAAAGTGACGTCATAATTAGGTATGGTAATAATATGTAAGCCTATATTAAAAAAAGCCAATCAAATTCACTGAAAAACCAAAGGGTAACGTGACATTATAGTTAAATGCTGAAATAAAAGAACAACTAAAGATTAAAGACCAAAGCAAACACTGAAATTCACTGATATGGCTTACAAAGCTAACTATAACTTACACCCCGGAGTGCACTGCTTATAACCACACATTTTGCATCACTCATAACATGTCAAGAGACATAATTGATCAAATCACTGATGACATCATCCAGTCAATGTGAAAGCTCTGTATATGGTTAGTGGACTTGAAGTATTTCAACATCGTACATCTAAGGCCAATTTTCTACTATCAATCACCTAGTTATGGACATAACCTTTGGTCACATGTTGCACACATAGCACATCTATCAAGACATCTACATTTAGTGTCCTTCTTATCAGTATTCTCCTAGTTAACAAACAGAATGTCTCCAGAAATTTTGTTTGAATCACCCCTTTTTAATTCTTAAACACCCTGAAAAAAGGAGTGTGTATTCTATCCACCGTAATGTGATCACCCTCACAAAGGCTTGACATGGCCAGCAATTTGAAGTCATGAGGTTGAGAGGTATGCATTTGCCATTAAAAAGTCACCTTCAGAAAGGCCTTTGTGCAACAATTAGTAGTTTGATAAAATGCACCACATACATTCTTGAGATGGGCACAATGGTCTACAATATTACATCTTTACAAAAATTGTGTAAGTTAAATACCTTTAAGTGGTATGCCTTGATTTCTACAATATTGATTATTCTGCAATACATCAACATTTTCTTTGAAGGTCTATAAAAAAAATCCTCACCTTATATGCATCCTTGTTATAAAAAATGTGTCTACAGCACTGTATTGAAACCGTTTAACAAGAGCAAATGCCTAGATTACACTGGTTGATAATCTACTTTCAATGGAAGCTTTGGTCTTACTCTCAGATTTGTCTAATTGATTAAAATCATGTCAGAAAGCCTGTTATACTGAATACTCAGGAGAATGTGAGGGTATTCACACTATATGAGTTATGTGTACTGAGCACTCACTTGATAATTGTAACTGCCGAAGCATTGTTCCTTGATTCTCTGCCTCTTAACTGTTTTTAAACTTGCACTGTTTCTTTTGACTAAATTGCCTGTTTGTTGTGCTCTTGACCTGCGATGCCTGTAAGTAAAAGCAGTACCGACATTAGGAGGTCAGCGTGCTAGTTGTTTTGCACGCGGGGAGACAAACAAAACCATGCTGATGCGACCGTGCAGCATGTACCGAACACTCACTTGATAATTTTAACTGCTGAAGCAATGTTCCATGATTCTCTGCCTTCCAATTGTTTTTAAAATTGCACTGTTGCTTTTTACTAAATCGCCTAGTTGTTTTGCACGCAAGGAGACAAAAAAACCCATGTGGACGCGCCCCCGTAGTGGGCGCGCAGTGGGCACTCCATCATCACTCCGTAAGGCGCACCAAAGGCAAGCCCGTCTACGCCCATCAGTGCCCTGAATGCGCCATGTGCCAGGACCCCTGGATGCTACTCCCACCACATCTATTTAATGGGATGGGGAGAAGGACAACACTCCATACCCCTGCAACTTCTCCCCTGGGGTTAACCACATAGCAGCTAACCCCAAAGCAGCGCACTTGATAAAAACCACACTGAGGGATAACAACTCTCCCAATGCTACAAATAACTCACTAACTTGTATCTTGCTGAACATCAGATCAATGATCAAGCGCAGATATGATTTTGAGAGTTTGATGCAGACTTCTAATCCTGATCTGGTTTTCTTAACTGAAACTTGGGCCAATAAAACTTCGGAAACCCAACTGGATTACAACGATACCAGCAGGATTCAAATTGGCAAGTGTAGACAGGGAAAGGAAAAGGGGAGGAGGTAAAGAAATGGTTTACTGCCCTAGCTCTAAGGCCATTTTTCACCCTACCCAGCACCTTGGAGTAGAAGTGACAACAATCAATTTAAAATTTAGTAACACTCTGTCCTTCCTTTACCGGTCGCCGGGGCCCAGGGCCCCCTTTTACACAATATTTGCAAACATGTATAGAATCATGCCTAGACTCGCCAGCTTTTACAGTACTTGGGGATTTTCATCTTGAATGCAAAAACAATGCGGACACCTCCCTTCTGGTAGATAATATGGCAGAATTTGGACTGCCCCAGATTATTGCAGAGCCCACACACCAGGCCTGTCACACATTTGATGGAATCTTCAGTAATAACTCCAACATTATTTTGGAAAGAATACTGCTGCTAACCTGGACTGATCACAGGGCTATTTTTTTCAAACTCCTTCTTCTGGAGAAAATAGTGCCCTTTCAGAATAGATTGCATCCTACCAAGACTCAACTGTGGCACAAAATTAACAAAGCTGACCTAGAAGAGACCCTTGATAGACACTTTCCCTTGTTAGTCCCAGATAACAATAAGGCTGCTGATAATGTTGACTGCTGGATCAGATCAGCAATCGATCTCCTGGCCCCAGAAAAATCTAATCAACAACACGAGAATCAAGCTCCATCCCCATGGTAGAATGCAGAAATCAAAAACATAAAATCTAAGTGCAGATGTTTAGAACATACCTGGGGGCTAGATTACAGTGAGCAGGGAAAGCTTAACTACAGACTAGCCCTAGTAGAATATAAAGAAGCAATCAAAAATGCCAAAATTAACTACTTTGCCTCTAAAATAGAGGCTGCAACAAATTTGACAAGGGAGCTTTTTAAAACTGTTAATTCTCTGTCCAAACTTCAGTGGGAGAATCAATTCTCTCCTGATCAAGCATTCTGCAATAAAATGGCCGATTCCTTCCAGACTTAAGTATAAACAGTTTACAAGGAGCTTGCAGGAAACGCCACAGACACTCTCAGTAAGGTGTCAATAGAGGATATTGTCTCTGGAACTTAAGCGTCTTGTCAACTGCCAAGTTTCACCCCTTTAACCTCTGAGAAAGTAAATGATATACTACTATCCATCAAATCTGGCTTCCTTCAATACTCCATATGGCTTTGGATAGGGTTAGTACTCATTTGGCCCCACTTCTGAACAACATTCTCGTATCAGTTAATTTTCCCATTTCCTGGAAGAAAGATTATATACGGCCAATTTAAAAATAAAACCTCACTAGATCCCTCTGATGTTAAAAATTACCAGCCAATATCTTGCCTTCCTCTCATCACCAAAATCCTAGAAAAATCCATTAATCATGAGCTGGTGTGCTGCTTAGAATCCTATGGCCTCCCCTATACCACCCAACATGGCTTCAGACCAAACGACTCAACAGAATCAGCCTTAGTCATGGCCACCGAGGAGATATGTAAACAGCTTGACAATGGCGGAAGGGCCCTTCTCATCCTACTTGACCTCTCAGCTGCATTTGATACTTTCAACCATCTGGTACTAGTGCAGAGCCTGAAGTCAGTTGTAATTAAGGGGTTGGCTCTAACCCTGTTCACCTCTTTCCTTGCTTCAAGGGAACAGAGGCTGTGCAGTGGTAATCCTAAATCAGAGGTCTATTCACTCCCTTGTAGAGTTCCTCAAGGCTCAGCACTGTCACCTACCCTATTTAATATCTTGGCCACTCTTCCGGCTTAGCTGATTAAGGCACATGACTTTGCGTTGGTCTTCTATGCTGACGACACTCAGATTGGCTGAGAGGTTCTAAAACTGTCTGAAGCACATCATTGGGTGGATGTGTATGAATTATCTTAAACTAAGCACAGATAAAATGGAGGTGGTTGAGTTCAGAAAGGGACCATTACTCTGGAATCACCTGTGGTGGCCAGCAGAGGCAGGATGCTGTCCTGATCCCACTGATAAGGTCAGAAACCTAGGAGTCATATATGATGGTCAACTCAATTTTGAAGGCCAGATCAATCTTCTACCCTCCTCATGATTTCCCTTTTACAAATCCTGTGAAAAAATATTCAATTTATTCCACCTGCTCTGAGAAAAACCGTACTGGTCGCCTTAATTCTCTTTATAATTGACTACAGCAATGCTCTTTTTCTGGGCATTGACAATCGCCAACTATTATAACTCCCGTCTTTGCAAAATGCCACAGCATGGGTGCAGCTAAAAATTCCTAAATCCCATTCCATTTCCAACAGCATTAGGAACCTCCATTGTCTGCTGGTCCAGGAAATAAATGAATTCAAGGCTCTTTCTATGGTGCATAAAGCACTATATCCTGCAGCAGGACTTAAGATCAGCCAGCAAAGAGCTTGTTCAGATACCTAAAATTTGAAGGGCAAGGTGGGGGGTAGAGGTCTCCCCGATTGGAGAGCCAAGCTCTGGAACATGCTGTCCGGTTGTAACTAGGATACAATCGAATAGACTCTTGCTCAGGAAGATGCTTAAGACCTGGTTATTCCTGACCAAGTAAGAAGTAAGAAGCAATATCTCCCCTCTCCTCGTCATGTGTCATGAAGTACACGGTACACAAGACACTCAGCGCCAAGACACCTTGGCATTTGTGCGCTTTACAAATCTCTTACTTACTTACTTCTGTAATAATAACTCTGATGAATCTCTCATGTCCTTGAACCACAATAATGTTGGCCTGATTGTAATGTTGTGAACTTGCAAGCTTCTCTAGGTCTAGTTCAGGTTCATTGGCATGACAATCTGTATGATTACACCTACATCCAACCTACCCATTGGTGCAAGATTCATGAATGGCCAGTATGACAATTTCATATGTTTGAATATTTATCGAATGTTTTGTTTAATTGTATCTTCTGTCACATGTGGATATTTTGGGGCCAATTTACCACTTTGTCTCTGGTTTTACTTTTCACTAGAATTGGAATTGACGATGTTCATACACCTGTGAGCATAACAGAATGAGGTCTTAGAAAGGTGAAATGCAGGGTAGTGTCACACATTTGTTTTCTAAATCACTGACAGAACACTGAAAACAGAAATAACATGTGGACATAATATTGTCTCAAAAATATCAAGGACCAAAATATCAAGAAGGTAAGTGCAAATAGGTAAGTATTGATTTACTATCCTCAACTCTATGTCATTGCACTGTGAACTTATATATTGTCAAAGTGCAAATATGTGGAGTTTTAAATAGTAAAACTTTGCTTTCTTATAGAAACTTACCTTCACCATATTCTTGACATGATATTTTAGTCTAAATACCATGTTTTCTGCCCCAAATAAATTATTGATTGAATAGAACAGTCCAGGATTTCTTCCTCTACAGTCTATATACTGCAGTTCTGTTCATAATGTTAGGAAAGACAGGAACTCCATTAGGAAGATGCCGGGCTGAGAGTTGCTTGTGAAGCTCCCATAAAAATACTTTCCTGTGATATTTTGAAATCGGTGTTTTTTGTTTGTTTTTTCTGCATAGTTCTGAATTATCTTTATTCAGCTGTAAACAGTCATAAAAGCATGCACGATTTGCAAATGTAGCAGTTAAATACATTCACGTTATTGAAACATGCAAGTAAAATATGTAAACTATCAGGTTAGGGATATTAATGACCAACAATCAGGGTAAAAATCAGGCTGGGATGAATAAAACTAAAATTAAAACACAGTCAAGTAGTGATTCATCTATTCCCTGATATTGATCTAAAATCATTGACCTCATGGAGCGGACTGAGGCTTTAAGAGACAGAATCACGTAACCACATGTTTCGTCATCTGGTAATGCCAATAATAAATGATATGCTTGCATACAAAGCCGTAGATTCCTAATCTTCAAAAATGGTATGAGGATTTTTTGGGTATACAGTTTATAATATTCACAAAAGAGGAGGAACTGTGCCATAGTTTGTTTATGCAAGTTAGTACATGGGCATTCACTTGAGTCGAGCTGGGGTTGGTGTCCAACAGAAAAACAAAGTAAATACTTCATAATACCAGCCCATACGCTGAACAATAAAAGATCATCCCTCCTCTTATTAGTGTTCTGCAGGTAGTTGGTAGAGATAGCCCCGGGATTAAGATATAAATAATGCTTAACACTTGATTTTTGTCTTTCAGCCCTTATCCTCTCGCTTTGGCTCGTTCTAGCAGCAAGACTGGCACTTGTTTCCGAACAGTGGCTGCCCATGGTGTTCTATCTAAAAAAATATCAGCCAATCCAATGGCTTCCAGAGATTTTTTGACGTATGCCAGCCAAGGGATCAAAAGACCCTTATTGTAAGCCAAGCCGCCGAAAACTATTTCTCCAGTTATTTTTGCTTCTTCTGAGCTCGAGATAGAAAGCCACAAGAGGACTGGCCACCTATGAATAAAGCCGCTCAGAAAGTCTAAGCCTAGTTCATTGTGGCAAATGAAGCTGGATGTTGACACAGGCTGACAGTACTCTCTGACAAAATCAATTTTCCTCCCTTTGGAGGGTAGCCGAGTCACCCAGGCCCCATATGCCTGCCTCATAAGTTGCTGTAGGAACTCATTGTGCCAAGTATATTTACAAGAGGGGTGTGAGATCCCTCTCTCCCTTAGGTAATGGGGGACTTAGCAGTGAGCCAACTGCCCTGGAAAACTTGGTCCTACTTTGTGCAATATGTGCAGACCATGTCCCAGATGAGCTAAAAGTGACCCCCAAGTAAGAGAAGGAGCTGGTGCTCAATACCACTTCCTAACCCACTGTAATTGTTAAGAGTCGCATTTGCATTGGGCCACAAGTCATCATAAAAGACTTAGTAAAATGAGTTGGTAAATCCAGATTGGCCATAAAATTGACAAAGGAGTGCACTAGATAATGCACAGCTAAGGGGGTGCGAGCAATTAACACTGCGTCATCTGCATACAATAAAGCTGCTAGTGGGCACCATTTACCATGGGCACATCTGGGGTGCACTTATTAAGCTCCTTACTAAGATCATTAATGTACAAAATAAAAAGAAGTGGGGCTAAAACGCACCCCTGGAGAACCCCCCTGACAATACTAAATTTATCAGTGACTTTTCCTTTGTTCTCTAACCTGACTTGGGCCTTAGTGTCCGTATGCAAGGTGAACAACAAGTGGACTAGGGATAGATCCATTTGCAGTTTAATAAGAGGTTGCCACAGCTTAGCCCAATTACCACAATCAAAGGCCATTTCCCAGAACCATAAAGGCTAGATACAGCCGCAGCCCGTGGAGGGAGTTCCGTGGGGCGATGCAGCGCGCGCTACGAAATTCGTTTTATTTATTTAATTGTTTACTTACCTGCAATTTTCCATATTCCGGTTTTTAGAACCCCCCACCCTGCCCCTCCCCGGCCCCGTCTTACCGCCCCACGGAACTCCCTCCACGGGCCGTGGCTGGCTAGATATAGTGCAGACTGTTTGGCCACCATTTATTTTCCAATGATCAGGTTTAAGTTGAGGCATTGATCAAAGGTCCCTATACCACTGCAGAATCCATATCAGCAGTTATTTAACACGTTGTTTTTAGTGACCCAATCTACTACTCTCTTATACAGAACTCTGCCTGAAATTTGGGGAAACTGGGCGGTAACATTTAGGCTCCACCCTGTTGCCCATTATAAAGATCAGGACTATGACTGAGGAAGCCCAGGAGCGGGGGATCAGTGATGTTATAAATGTTTGTCAAACGTGGGGCACAAAGATCCATGTTAGACTCAATAATGTCAATCAGGACACCATCCAGGTAGGGTGCTCTCCCTCCCGCACTCTCCGGGATGGCAATCCTTAACTTCCTGTAAAGAAATGGATGGCAATTTCTGCACAGCAGTCAACGTGAGTCATGTATTTACAATATCTTAATTCAAGAAGTTCAGTGGTATTGAGCATTTGATATAGAACCATGACTCCGTTTTTAACTGTGCATTTTCAGTGAACTTCATAAATTTCTGTTAGAGCACACTTAATTTCTAACTACTGCACCTTCGGTGAGGCACAGCAGGGTTTGGCCCCATTGACTGACCTGTGGCCAGGTTTCCGCCCAACCAAATGTGGGAAGCCAACGCTGAATGCATATTGCCTTCCACTGAGCGCATTGGGGTTTGCTCAAAGTGGCCCAAACTGATGCAGGTTAAGTCAATCCCTGCTGCTTTGGCCCATTTTTTTGCAGACCCTATTGTGAGCCCAATGTAAGCTTCGTGCTCGGGTAACACAAACCTAGGGCAAGTTTGCCCTAGGTTAACAGTAAATTTGAACAGTGATCCACTTTCTGAAATGGTGGACACAAGAGAAATGTTTGTCTTTCAGCCAACAAATCAGAGCTCTCAGATCTGTAATTCCTGATCCACGGATCTGAAAAGGATAACAGGACAGCAGAAAAAAAGCTTCCTCATCCAATCAGGTTCCTTTATTTTTTTAACATTGTTATTTTCATTGATATTTACTGATCGAACCCTCCAATCATCTGTTATTGAAACCGCAGAAGCTTATAATTTTTAGCATGCACCCAGCCCATCAGTTCTTAGAGCTGTGATTCCTACTTTGGAACCACGAATAGGACAACAACAAAAAAGCTCCCTCGTCGAATCAGATTCCCTTATTTTTCAACATTTTTATTTTCGAAGATATCTACTGATTGAACCTTCCAATCCTCCGCTACTGAAACAGCTTCAATATTCAAAAGGGTTAACCCTTGGAAGCCTGCTCACTAACTTTTTCAGATGCTTATATATAAAAAATTACAGAGTGGATTTAATGAAACCAATAAAAACATTTAATTATATTATGCAACGGTTGCTGTAAACCATTCAACAGTGTTTGCTGCAATTGTGAGCAAATTTCCTAATTGGAACTAAATTGGGAAAACACAGCTTTTTTTCACTATTCGATAACTTTCTTTTCCCTTCACCGATATGAAAGAAAATGTTCATGCCAGACCTTAGCTGACTACAGCAAGCAATTTTCATATTTGTGGCTGATCTGGCCATATGTTAGAAAAGTTTAAGCAAAATATAAAAATCTTTTCAATGCAAAGTACAGCTGACCCATAATTGTGCATTGGTAAGTAAAATCGTGCCATCAGGGCTGTACTGGGAACTCAAAGAAGCAATGCAATTGTTGTCAGACCAGCACCCATACGGTGCACAGTGAGTGCAGTGAGCGAGCCTGACCACAACAAGGAGGGTTGGGAGGCTTTCCCCCCAAGAAAATGTGAGCAAGAATGGCCCATTCTGCAACACATTTTTCATTATTTATTTAATTGTATTAGCTTTTAAAGCATAGTAAATGATTACATTAGAGTGCCCCAGGAGAGGGCAATCTGTGTGGGGGCCCTTCAATGATTCCCTCACTATCACCTTCGAACAGTGCCCCTCATCTCTCCATAGCCCCTCTCTCACATGTATTTAATTTGTTTTATAGTGCAGTGTAGGATGTTAGAGCACTTTACATTACACACAAAACTGAAACAACGAATCATACATGTGTAAATCAGTGTATACAAAATGTTACATAGACAAAAGATACTACAAGGTGTAGGATTCACATGTCATCCATACTGATTGGCAATTTAAGAGTGCTTGGTCTGGAAAAGCCCAAACTCAGGATTCAGAACTTAACCCAGTAGTTAGGGTTGGCTTTACTAATAAGAATTGAATTTTACCCAAACAAACCCCTTTAACAACGCTAGGATAATGAAAGAGTCAGAAAAATAAAATAACTCTCCAGCCTGTACCATGTAGTTTGCATGTTCGTCTTTGATGCCAATTCATAGCTCACTGTGCTATACTATGTCTGTAACTTATGAACCACGAGGTATCAAAAGGGTCTCTCTGACAAAAGCAGTCACCCACTAAGCTATGTACATAAAATACAGTTTTGTTATCTGCATAGAAGACGTCCTTTGCAGCAGGCATATTAACGCTCTGCACTACTTTATATGAGTCAAAACATCCACTAGACAAGAATCCGATGTCTCTCCAGCAGGTACTTTAAACACCAGAGTTATCTTGACTCTTTTATTGTTGCCTGAAAACTACTGGATATACAAGGAACTCTGTATGAAGTGCTTTCAGAACCACTGCACTGCTACAAAACCAGCCCCCAGTGACAAAGTCGGCCCCCCGCACTTCGAGCATCCCGGTGCCATAAGAAGATTGTTGATTGGTTTTCAGAGGATGAGTTTGCACGTTATCAGCAATGTACGTGTAAGTTTGCTTTATTTACTTATGCAAAAATAATATTTAACAGCACACTGCTTCTAAACAAGTATTTAAAAAAAGTTTTATAGTAATTCCTTTGCCTTTACCTGGTGTCCAGGTACCTCAACTGTAATTTACTGATCTGGCTATCAGGTCTGCTTGCTTCATCATCATGACTTCAGATCTAACATAATCTTTGGCCTGTTTATTTTGCAATGTATTTACTACTATTCAAGACAATCGTATGACCCTCACTAAATTGAGGGTTTCTTTAAATCAGTTTTGTCGTACCTTGGTGAAGCGCGGATAGGTTGCATGACTTGAAACATAGATCACACAATGCAGTCCGAATGTAATCTTTGCGTTCGAACATCATTGAAACCCAAGGGTCTCCAATGACAGAAGAAGATAGGTTTTCTACAAGGCTAATGCCCCTAGGACCCAGACACTGAAATGATTCCTTCTGCTTGTCCAATTTGTTATTAAGCAGACATTGCTGAGGTATGGCGAATCCAAGCTCAGCCCTGTCGGCGCTCACACTGAAAATTGACTGAACTCACCAGAGACACAACAATATAAACAAATGTTTTTGTCTTTCTTTCACATTCAATGCTGCAAAGAATCCATGTTCGCAGTCGTAGGACAACGGAAATACTGTAAATGAACAGTTTATTAAATACAATTTTCGCTGACAGCAGTTTCGCTTTTTATACTGTAAAATATCTGCCGAATATATCTATCATATTTACTTCAAAATATCGACAGTATGCTCTCCTCAATAAAACCATTGTAATGCTTTATTACGATGCCTTGCAGAAGTATTATATCCGTTCTAAAAACCTGAATATTAAACTAAACGTGCACGATTCTGATTTCAGGTAAAAACACAGTGTGCATTTTACCTTATGCAGATACGTTTCCTACTCCAACAGATAATCTACCTTGGATACATTCTTTAGAATGGGATGACAAACATTAGGCATTTGCGGTCTTTCTTCATTTCATTTGTAGACTGCAACATATTTTTGTAGAACCTGTGTGGTAAGCTGGGGTAGTCACTGGTCCTCACGTGGTCTGGAGCAGTCCTAGGGCTGTGTGCTCAAGCTAGATTAGCACAAGGCTGGGGACAAAAAAAGTCATAGTACAAGTTTCGCATACATGCGGGTACCCTAGGCAGCGGTACTTGCAGGGGGCATCCTTGGCATAACAGGTAGGTTTCAGCCTGTTTCTGGTATTTTGCTTCTGTCGTACAGAATTTCCTCAAATGAAATAATCCATTCCATTGAGGTCTGGTAAATATTCTTTCCAGTGGTACTATGGTATTGGTGGCTGTTTCCTTTGCGTGTAGGGTAGTTTGGAGCATACCATCATTCACATAAACCTCAGGATCCAAATATCTCACTCAATGCCACTTGCTTTACCCACCACCTAACTCATTGCCAAATTAGCGTAGCCTGGTACAATAGAATTGCCCACAGACGTCCTGTGTAGTAATTGTTTGTGTACTTTCTTATTAAACAGGAAAAAGGAATTGTTGAGGATTATGGCAATCTTTCCCAAAATAATTGAGACTGTGGCAACACACAGACGTTGACCCCTGTCATTCGTTGTGCATTAAACTGTTAATAAATAAAATACAATACATTTGTAATGGCCTATTTTAAGAAACTATTCAAAGGATTGTATTCCCCATGTATGCAATATATCTGAGTATAACAAGGCCAAATACAATGCTTACAATCATCAAGCCAAGGAATACACTGGATGTGTTTGAGAATGTCCTTCACGTATTATTTAAGCCTTTGAAAACAATGAACCCAGAAATGGTCAACATATTTTTCAGTTTTAACAAAAAGGAACAGCTATTATTTGTCTCTGCAATTATTTTTTACGTATTTTTTTAACCTTAGATATGAAATATAGAGTGGGAGTGATAAGATGATGTTCTTATAAGTAATTATATTCATCATCGTCATCAAGTGCATAACATGTATCACTGTTATTAACCCTGGGCGTAGTTTGAGTAGTAGCGCTATGCGTAGCTACACGAAGTGCACTTTGCACTACGTGAGATACGCGTAGCGCTATGCGAACTGCATAATGCGCTGTTCGGGATGATTGTACAGTGTCGGATGCTTGTCCGTACTGTGCAATCATTGAAAACTGCATCTCGCACAGTGCAAGCTGTTGTTTTCTGCCGCTCGAGTAGATTTTTTCTCGAGCAACAGCTTTTCAACACGGACTGGTAGTTTCTCATCGCGAGCAGTCACGAGCATACGCGACCACTCGCAATGAGAAACTTGACCTCCCAGCGTTGAAAATCTCACCGGGAGGTTTATTTTCCACGCCCGCGATCGCCATCTTGATGTTGCTGATCGCGAATGAGGAAAAAGTCTCACCGGGATGTCTTTTTGCTCGCTCGCGATCGCCAACTTGACGTTGAGGACCGCTAGTGAGCAAACAATGCCAACTACGCTAAGCTACGCGTTTTTGCTTTGTGCTACGTGCAATTCGCGTAGCGCGAAGTAGCACAAACTATGCAAACAACGCGAGCGTAGCGTAGTTGGTCACCCAGGGTTAATTTTTATACAAATTTATTGTAGGAGCTATGTGGGAGCTATATTTGCATGACTGCTGTGCTAGTTATGAATTTCCGTCCCAACCACAACTTGTGAATTTCAGTAGTTTTGCAGTTTTTTATTATTAATGATATTTGCATGTTAATTGAGCTTCTTTCATTGACTTTCTGAGGTTTCTTCAAGATACATATTGGTGTTATAACCAAACCTAACTCTAAATTCAGTTTATTCTTTATTCGTTCCATACATCCATCCAGCCATCAATCTATCTATGTATTTGTCCGTCCGTCCGTCTGTCTGAATAGAATCTATCAATGAGTTGATGCTTATGGGAACTGTAAGCAATGGAAAATATTTCACAATTGGCTGTGAAACGGGGATTATATCGCCATAATGACAGCTCCCAAACCACTCTGTGCACCCTTATCATTCTCATGGCTACTGGGATTATATGGCTTGAAGGACAAAACTATGTGGCAAAGGTATGTAAATTATGCAGCAAAACTGAACTTTTGCACACTTTCTCTGGCAGTATTGGTTCCATCCACTTGAGTTAAAGACAATATATCTGGTGAAATTTGCCAATTTTGTGGAAATGTATGTGGTAATTAAGGTAAGTCCATAATTATGCGACACTGATCCTGTTGTTTGTCCACTGTTTTGTTAACAATTTATAAACAAACCATAAACAAAACCAAAACAATTGACTTCCAACCAATACCCCCTGTTAGCTTCACTTTAAAAAAAAACAGATTTTTAAATCTAAATACTTCAAACTAAACATGTAATATAAAATATACATAATGGGTAAAATTAGTAATATGATTCGATTTTGCTATTTATGGGGTTCTGATGACATTCACAAATCACTTGGCTTTTGCCTTGTGGTTTATAATGTCTCCAGATCTGCTCGATTTAATATTGAACCATACTACTCAGATACCTGTTATGTATTATAAACCTAAATGTTTTTGCATTATTCCATACTTTTAGCAATGTGACAGTTGCTTTTTACCTTCATATATTTATTTGATTATTTATGAATAAACTCATTCATTATGTAACGTTTTTATATGTTCATAGGAAAATAACAGTGATTATAAGAAAATATTTGTATTTCGACCTTAAATTATCTTCCAATGTCTAGTTATTATATGTTCACATTTGCTTGATGCAGTACTATCTTCATTTCAAAGTTTAATCGATTTCTATTGGTTGATATTATTAACATTTCACTTGTCCTTTCTGTCTCGAGCTATTGAGTAATGTAATTGATTTCTTTATTCTGCTAGTTTTTTTCAAAAGCGTTTTAGACTGATGATGTAAGACATGGAGTGATGGGGAAAGAAACTACGGCAGGAGGTACATGATGCTGATGAGACAGGGTTGGAAGTCTAGAAGTGGAGATATCATAAAAAATACAAAGCAACCACTATACCCAAAATAACAGCGCCAAAAGAATAGCAAGCTGCAAACACTTCCTAGAGGAAGAGGCCTGGGTATCGTTGTCTCCTGGTCAGATTCCAGTATATTGGGATGATGTTTCAGGGCAGGTTGTCCAGATTGGATGGGAGCAGGGAACAACTGGGGCTCAACATAGTGTAGGGCAAGGCAGCAGTGGCACCATCTTTTCTGAGAGATGAGGCTGTGCTCAATGAAAGGGTGCAGCTTGCAGTTATAGTGTGCCCCAGGTGAAGAATGGATGAGGATCTGGGGATCTAAAATGAATTGTTTCTTACCGTGACACTGCTTCAGCAAAATTGAAATCCGAGGTAAAACAGTGGCTTTCTAAAACTGCTCCAGGGATTGTCTGATAGCCATATCACTGAGAAGGTAATGGACCAGAATTCCTTGAAACTCAGAGAGCATTCAGGAGCCAATTGTTATTTGCGAAAGAAGTAGGCTGAGGAGTGCATCTCTATCCCTCTACTCTGCTAATCATCTTACCAAGATCAATGCCACAGAATCAAGCCAGCAGAGGAGGTAAAGCTTTTATAGCGAGGGACTAAAGAAAGAGCTAAACAAAGCATTTCCATGCCAATTGGAAAAGAGGGAGCACATGTGAGCCAATGCCATTAACAGCAATAATGGTACAGTAAAACTTTGAAGTAGGAGGTTTTGGTGGAGACAAAGTGAGTAAAATTGCGATTCTCCTATTACCATTACTAGAGAACCTGGAGTTCATTAAAGACTCAGAGGCTAACATTATGCTTAAAAAAAATGAAAAAATGGGGAATATTTACAGGTCAATAAATTTAATGATTAAGAGATAAACCTAATCAGTAGAACCAAGGGGTTAGACTGTTCCCTTTAAATTAGAAATTGAATTAGTTCAGGATCAAGATTGGGGGTTTGACAAATTTTATCCTGGATAGCGGGTCTTGAGCGTTCAGCTCTGAGAATGTTGTGGGTATCTTTTTCGAGAAGGTTCCTAAGCAACTTTTTAATAAATTGGGCTACGTGATCCTGCGGCCACCATTCAGAACTTCTCGGATGTTTAATGTTGTAAGGTGAGAACATTTCTTCACCCAAAGGATTAAATACATTGTCTTTTGAAGAGGATGGAATTTCGTCCTCAGTAAGTTGACTATTGAACTCGTGATCATCTTCATCCAGATAAAGGACATATTCATCAAAGATGTTAGTAGTTTCATCATTTTGTAACTCATTATCAGTAAAGTCATAATGAGCACTTTGATAGTTTGTGCCACTAAGGACACCCGTATGTTTTGTGCCGCTGTGGACACCAGTATAGTTTGTGCCGCTAAGGGCACCTGTTGAGTTTGAGGTGCGAGACCCTCCATTAATAGTTGGGGTGCTGAGACCTCCTGAATTGTTTGAGGTGCCAGGACCTCGCATGGTGCTCCTGGGGGTTGGATATTCAATATTTTTGTTTTTCTTCAGTCTTTTCCCCCCTATTATCACTGAGATCGTCAATGACTTGCAGGTCTTGGCTTCCTATGGTGTCATCCTCCTCAGTAGGGAGGGATCTTTTGGATGCCATTACTTGGTTTAAGGGTTCTAACATGCAGGGTCTCATCTCTTTATGAATAATTTCTTTGAAAGCCTCATTATCAATATTAGGGATGGGGGCGACTGCATCTTCAGAATAAATATCAGACATTGGTATTTAATTAGTTAGTAAGGTGGCTTAGAAACTGATTTCTTTGATAAAATGGCTTAGAAACTGAAAATAGGCTCTTTGTCTCAAAGGTGAATTAATTGAATAGAGCCACAAATGAAAGTTAGAGGGAACAGTCTAACCCCTTGGTTCTACTGATTAAGTTATCTCTTAATTATTAGATTTATTGATATGTAAATATTCCCCTTCTTAATTTTTTTTAATGCGTAATGGTAGCCTCCGGTCTTGTAATGAAATCACCCCCCACCCCTCGGAGCACCCAGACCCATGCCAGTGCAGTAGGAAAAATTACATCATTTTTAAAGACAATTAGATAAACCCCCACTAGAGGTGTCCATAACTCTCAGTTCACAGATTTATTTTACCAAAGGTGGATAAAGCGTGAAGAACGAAAGGTCAACATTTCTCTTTGAATGAGAAATAGAAGGAATATAAATTTCATTAAGTATCAAACTGGGATCAGTTAAGGAACTGTTGGCACTGTAACTGTTTGTGGGGCAATACAAAGCATATTCCATGAGGCTTTAGATAGCGCAGATCTCTTCTTCTAGTAACATTGGAATCTATAAGCCAACAGAAAAGAAAATGAACTGGGAGTTGTTCAGGGACAGTTCTTAGATCCTTAACACTAGAGAAAATATAAAAGGTTTTGTTGGGCCTGACCCTCTCTGCAGGCTGACCCCAAATGTTTTGCCATCCTCCTCCTAAGTTTTGCTGAATTTGTTTTTGTTGGTCTTGAGACTCTGTGCACGTTACTGCTGCTAACCAATGCTGAAGTGATTGTGCTCATTCCTCTGAACATGGTGTGATAGGCATATACCTAATCAGCATATTTAATTTACGTATGTGTCCTTTGAAGAGTGGTATAGGATATACCCAGGGCCTGTAAATGAAATTGTACCAGTGGCTTTTCCACCCTTATTGTGCCACCCACTTATGTAACCCTCCAAACATGCCCCAGGCCTGTCATTGAGGACTGAAATCAGTGTCCCACTGCCAATTAAGTCCCCTTGCCAAGCCTTAATCTCCCCTTCTATAAAATTGATGTCACCCTAAGGTAGGCCCTAAGTGGCCCATAAGGCAGGGTGCAGTGTAATTAAAAGTTCTGACATGTACTTTTGAGTTTTACATGTCCTGGTAGTGAAAACCCCCCAAATTTGTTTTTCACTATTTTGATAGGATAGGATACCATTAGGGTTTCCTTATTACATTTGATTAGCTGTAATTGCTGATTGAGAGGAGGTTAATATGGCATGTTTGGTACCTATAACATTGTTATGATAAACTTTCTTTAATAGTAAAGTCAAATCTTTCAGTACAATTTTGAAAATTGCACTTTTAGAAAGTTGCCATGTTCCTGCTCTTAGGCCTTTGTGCCTGCAGTCTGTCGTGGGTCACATGACTGGGTATAGCTGACAATTAGGCTTTGTGAATTCCTCTCAGACAGTCTCACAATAGATGGATTACGTGTGTCTGCCTGGGGCATCTGCTGGCAGGATGGGGTGGTGGAGCACAGCACAGCCCAACCTACACCAGAATGGCTGTTGCTCTGCCTTCACAAAAAGGGCCTAACAACCCTGTATTCTCACAGCAGCCAGCTTGGAGGCAGGGCAGAGGAGTCGGAAAATTCCAGACAAAAAACCTTTTTTCAGATGCTTCTCCCACCTTCTAGAAGAAGGGCACCAGAGTCTAAAAGAATACCTTGAAGTTCACTACTGGACCTGCAGAAGGCCTCTCGGAGGAATGCCTGCTGCTGAGAACTGCTGCACACTCTGCCAGACTGCTGCTTTACCTGAAAGGACTGCTTTGTTGCCTAGAACAAGACCTGATGTTGAGGTCTGCATCTTCATCTTTACCCAGGACAGTCAGGAGTGACTCTAAGGGCTAGTTTATTGGCTTCCTGTTCAGAGCCACAGGACATAAAAGGCTCCTACCATCTTGAACCTGCACCAGAACCCAGCCTGGGTGAGTCCTGAACTCACATGAGGTCCCGCCAGTCCTGGATGCTTGGTTGTGGTGCTAAAGGTGTCCATGATGGCCAACTTCCAGAACTGAGGGCTTGGACAAAAAGTGCTCTGAGAACCAGGAGGAGACCCAAACCAACTTGCTTGTCTTTCCGCCTCAGGTGCATCACAGGTCAGATAGACTATGTGGTTTCTTGCTACCTTCTTCTTCTCCGCAGCAGCAAATCTGTTTCAGCGGTCCTTCGCCAAAGGGGTAGCCGACACCGTGGAATAGTCTTCAATTACAGCCTTTTGCCTCGTCCCACTGAAGTTTTTTAACTTGCATTTTGGTGACTAACTCCAAACGTCGACATTTTTTACCCAAGGCTATCCGACGATGACGCTCTCTTATCGGACACCTCCTGCACCCTTGCCCGATGGAACTTCACTTTCTTAGACATTTTTCTCCATGAAAAAAATCCAAAGGTAAGTGCTGACCAGCCTAGGTGTTCATGGTTGGCACTTTGATCTTTAAGATAATATTATGAACCTTAAATTTAAAAAATGCATAACTCTGGTTCTACTGATTAGATTTTTGTTATTTTGGTGTCAAACTATTTATTAAAATGTACTAATTTTTCTAAATTGGTTTGGGATTTCTCTTGTGTTGTGTTTTCACTTTGTTACTGTTTGTGTGCTGCATAAATACGCTACACATTGTCTATATGTTAAGCCTGACTGCTATTTTGTTTATGCCAAGCTACCCAGGCTTAGATTGAGTGAGTTTTTGTGGTTCATGCTGCTAGGGATTGTGGCTGTTGCTTGACTATGGCTCACACTCCAGCCATACAACAACTAAGCCTGGGCGTTGAACTACGCTCCGTTCGCGGAGCTTGCGAAGTTTAGACAACTTCGAGATTCGCGTAGAGCGCGAAGTTGCAGATTGCTACGCAATCTAGCACGTAGCATAGTAGTTTTGCTTCCTCGCGTGCTCAAAATTCACTTTTGCGCGCGCTGTAACGTCTTACCGTGATTCTGCGATCGCCAACTTGCTTTTCTGTCCGTTCGCGTGCGCCACGAGATTTGTAATATGGCTGCCCAAGACCGCGAGAGTGTGCGAACGCGACCATGTCATTCGGGCACGCAAGCTTACTTCCGGCGGCTGTCTTGGTAAGATCACGATCCCGAACATGCAAAAACTACAATCTGGCGAAGAATATCTCTCAAGCTTCATAAAACCTTCTCTAAAATGATCATTTCGCTCAGAAAAACTCCTCAGATTGTGATTTTGCTGTAGTCTTTTGTGTAAGGACTCCTTTAATTTTTTTTACTCTTTTTTTCAAGAGGAAGGAAGTGCCCCTGAGTCTCTAACTTCCTGTTCCTGTCCAGCAGCCTCCTCCCAGTGCTTTGTCCATGCGCTGTTCACTTTCATTTGGATTTGGAGCTGGAAGGATCACTTTTTGTGTCTGTCTGCTGCATCATACCACTGGATTGGATTTATTTGAGGACTTTTTGATTTGAGATTTAATTTACTACAAGTAAGTTGGAGAATTGCTGTGTTTGTTTCATTGGGCCTTGTTTGTACCTACATTATTCTGGGATTTTCAATTGTTTTTAAAAATTATTGTTGTGGGTGGCCTGTACTTTCAATAGGGGCTTAGTTGTTTTTCTCTGCAATTTCAGCCAGTAGGGTACCCATGGGTCCATGATTTGTGGTGTCTGTTGAATTTCAACATCATGTAGGGCATGGATGGCATAGGATTGAAATGCTAAATGTGGCTGTGGTGTATTTCACTGTTTGTGTGTGTGTGTGTGAAATACCTTTGTTGGATGTGTGTGCTTGATGTGTAACTTCTTTCCAATCCTTTCGTAGCCCTGTTTATTTTTATTTTTGTATTAAAGTTGTGTTGTTCAGCAGGCCTCCTTTGTCCGGTCATATATAGGCCTGCTTCAGTTCACTGTTTTCCATGGCCTGTTGTGACTGTGAATGGACATGTGTCTTGTGGCAATTTTGTGGTGGTAGTTTAGTAGTGTGTGCTTCTTTTTCCATAAAGGCCTGCATTTATTTTCTTTGTTCCCCTTGGCTTATGCTTGTTGTTGTGTCCTGGCCATGTGTGTGGTGGCCATTTTGTTAAGGCAGTCATTGTGCTTTTGCCATAGGCTTACATTGTCTGTCTTCCATTCCTTGTTGTTGTGGGTGTGTAGCGGCCATTTTGTGGAGCCATCCAAGCAGTGTGCTTGCTTTTGCCATTCTGTTCCAAGCTTGTGGCCAGTCTGCCAGTAGGCCCAGAGGTAGTCATCCTCAAATCTTTGGTGCATTATTTAAATTTACAGTTTGTGTTGTCTGGTGAATTTTTTTTACACCGTGGATGGCTTTGGATTGAATTGCAAAAGGTGTTTTTTGGGGTGGAATAGCAGTTTTTGGGTGTATATTAAATAAATAGGGCTTTTCAGCCAATAGGTAACCCTAGGGATTCAGCTCGCGTACTTTCGGTAACTCTGCACAGCGCGACAAAGCGGACTTACAGTTTTTGTCGTTTTCGCGCTCTCAATATGCGTGTTCGCACACGCGATAAAGCCTTTTTGTACAGTTTGCGATCCCGAACACGCAGCATTTGCAATCTGGCAAACAATATCTCGCGAGCAACATAAATCCTTCTCGAAAATGCTGATTTTCTGCATTTTGCTAAAAAAACTCCTCAGGTTGTCATTCTGCTGTAGTTTTGGAGCACAGTGTCACTTTTTTTTTTTTTTATATTTAGGAGAGGAAGTAAGTTCCACAGAGACTACAACTTCCTGTTCCTGTCCTTTGTAATCACTCTTTTGTTATTATTGTGGTGGGTGGCCTGAGCATGTGTGGCGGCCATTTTGTGGAGGCAGGCATTGTGCTTTTGCAATAGGCCTGCATTGTCGGTCTTGTATTCTTGACCTTTTCTTGTTTTTGTGAGTGGCCTGGCCATGTGGTGGTGGCCATTTTGTGGTACCAGCCACTGTGCTTTTTCCATAGGCCTCCAAGCTTATGGCCTAGTCGTACAGTAGGCCCAGGGATACTACTCATCAATCATCACGGGTGCATGGAAGTTAAACAACTGTTTTTGTGTTGTGCGTTAAATTTCAACATCATGTATGGCTTTGGATTGAATTGTAAAATGTGGGCTTTACTTTTTTTCGGGGGTATATTTCACTTTTTGGGTGTTGTAAATAAATGCCTTTAGTTTTTATGTGTATATGTTTGTTGTTGTTGCTCCCTGATGCTGCATCCATCCCATAAGATGCACACATTTTTATTTAGGGCAAACAGGCTACACTACATTTATGTTTTTGCTCATTGCTATTCTTCTTCCTGAGTGTACACAGTACAAGTACACCAGGAGCCCTGACCTTGTCAGTCTCATAAATGGCTATACTGTTGTTGTTCACTGACTTCATAAAATGTAATACTTGTGACCACCCACCAGACACTAAGAAGTTATATATTATATTATTGATCTTTTGACTGATGTTCTTCTGGCTTTTTTGCTTTTAGGTGCACAAAAGACGGAGGAGGTGTGTCATCATCATCGGCCGTTGTGGTGCCAGACCGACGTCCTGCTGCTGTACATGACGTGACGTGTGAGTGACCTGACCAGGCATCTCTGCAACTTGTGCAACTGAGTGCTGTTTTGACATCTGAAGAAGATGCCCCCAAAGAAAGCAGGTAGCAGGTCCTCCGGTACCAAGAAACTTGCCATGGAGAAGAAGGAACAGAAGAAGAAGGAAGTGTCACTTAAGTCTGGTGTGCCTCCCAAAACCTTTTTTGGGACTCCGAAAATGACGCCTGCAGCAGCGGTGTCCGGGGGCCAAGCTGGGGGCAGCAACTCCGCATCAGTGGGCCCGACCCACCAACCCAGGCCCAAGCAGATGAGTGTGGAAGAGGTAGCCAGCCTTATGGTGGAAAGCAGTGATGCTGAGCCTGAACTAAACTTATCGCTATCTCAAAGTAGTACACAATCAACACAGGAGGGAACACAGCAGATAAGTGCTCAACAGCCGCAACCACCACCCGCAATAGTAGCTGTAGTTCCTCCCGAAGTAGGGGCAGTTCAGGAAATTGAGCATCATGCAGAGGAAGAAGAGGAAGCCACTCCTTCAGAAGTTCCATTGTCTTCCAAATCCCCAGCAAGGAAAAGGAGGGTCAGTACATCAAGTTCTTCACCAAGCCCCCCTTCTGATGATCTAGATGCCACCTGGAAGCCACAAACTGAGTCTGAGAGGGAAACACGTCACAAGAGCAGGCATGGGAAAAGGAAGGTTCCAGAAAGCCTTACACTTATGGAGGTTGATGTAGAAGTGCAGGATGTGCATGATGATGATGATGATGAGCCAGTCATCACGAACATCACTCCCGGGCCTGAGGAGATGGAGACCAACATTTTTCCACTATCCAAAATGGCTGCGAGGGATGTAGCACGCATACCTCCAACACAGGTAACACCAACATGACCTCCAGCTTCCATATTTACATTAGCAAAGGGCCGG
The DNA here is from genome assembly GCF_964204655.1 of Triturus cristatus. Classification (NCBI taxonomy): domain Eukaryota; kingdom Metazoa; phylum Chordata; class Amphibia; order Caudata; family Salamandridae; genus Triturus; species Triturus cristatus. The sequence continues at coordinate 553,179,299 of NC_140591.1, read as the reverse complement.
CAGCGTCCTACATCCAGCACAAGCACCACCTCAGCAGAAGTAGGTAGTGGTACTGCACAGAGTCAAATTCAACACACACCCTCCAGTTCATCTGGCATTGGAAGTGGCACCTCCAGCAGGAGACAAAAGTTAAGCTCCCCAGTGTGGGACTTCTTTATGGTTAGTGGAAAGGAGGAGAACATTGCTATATGCTCCGTTTGTCATACCTCTGTTAGTTGTGGTAAGCTTGGTACAAACTATGGTACCCGAGGCCAAATGACCCATCTGAAAAAACACCACGCAATCCAGTGGGAGGAGCACATTAGTCGCATAAAAACTGGAACCATTACTGTTGGGGATAAACGAGTAGAAAGTCCGCTCACGGTGGAACAGGAAGAAGAGGGAGACATTCTCTGTGATAGTGGTACACAAAGTAGCTCTGTCCCCAGCACTGCAGTGGTAACGCCCACATCCTCAGCCACATCTCAGTGGCACAAGAGTAAGAGTCAGCCTGAGACACCAAGGAGTACTGCTTTAAAAAAAAGTGCGACGTTGAGAACAGGAAGGAATACCACGCAGCCTACCATTCTTAGCATGTTTACTAGGCTGGAGGGGCAGTACGAACGCAACTACCCAATAGCATGGTTGTACAATGCGTCGCTGGCTAAAATGTTAGCACTGGACCTTCTCCCTTTTTCTTTTGTTGAAGGGGTGGGTTCTCTTGAATTTATGACCACCACCTGCCCAAAATGGAAAGTTCTCAGCCGCTACTATTTCGCTGTTCCAACACTACATCATGAAGTACTGGAATTGCTTGGAAAAGCCTTAAAACAGAGTACTGTTCAGAGTATCCACCTGACAACAGACATGTGGACCAGTTGCCAAGCCACTGATTACATATGCATCACTGCACACTGGGTCTCTTTTTCGGGTGTTAAAGATAAGATATCTGACGGTGTTGTTGACACCGCTGAGATTTTTAAAGACACCCGCAAACATGCAAATGTAGCCATGTTTGCTATGGAGAAATCTCATACTGCTGCAAATATTTTGGATGAGTTTAACAGCAAGGTATTTGAGTGGCTGAGACCAAGATGGCTTACCATTGGTTTTGTTGCCACGGACAATGGCAGTAATGTAGTTAGGGCCATGAAAGATGGTGGCTATTTCAGGGTCCCGTGCTTGGCACACTGCATTAACATTGTTGTTCAAGACTTTATGAAAAATGAAAGCAAAGTCAGCAGCTTACTGACCACCTGCAGAAGAATATGCACACATTTCAACCATTCTTTTAAAGCCCAGAAGCAGCTGAGGGTCATTCAACGTGAGCATAAAATGCCAGTCAAAGCACTCATCCAGGAGGTGCCAACACATTGGAACTCAACTTATTACATGCTTGAGCATCTGTTTGAGCAGTACATACCACTCAATGCTTATGTCATGAAAAGGTCAGGAGATCCTACTGTGAAAGGCATGACCGTTGAGATGGCCCAATGGGACCTCGTTAAATGCCTGACAGAAATGCTACTTCCTTTTGAGGTCTTCACAAGTGAAGTCAGCAGGGAGGACTGTACTTTGGGCCAAGCTATCCCATTGTTGTACATGCTAGAGCAAGAGCTGAAGGAGGTGTCAGAAATGTACGCAGGTGTGGATGACAAAGTAGACGCATATTATTTGGCGGACAACTGAGCCGCTCGCTTATCTGACAATACAAGGATTCAAAATAACATTGTGTCAAATCGACATTACATTACTGCCTCAATTTTGGATCCACGTTACAAATTATTGCTGAGCAGTAATGAAGTAATTCCTTTTTCAGAAGTGGATGTTGCCAAGTACAAAACTTTGATAGCTGAGGAAGCCACTGACTTTGAAAACGAACAAATCTTAATTAGAGGCCCGCTACCCCAGGGCAGAAAAAGTACTACAGGGCACCCAGAGTCAAGTTCTACTTCACAGGCCGAGAGCAGTGCGTTTGCCTCCCAACAGTCAACAACATTGCCAGCAATAACATCAACAGCACCAACAGGATCATCAGCCACATTTAAAAAAAACGGCAGGTGATTGGTTTCTACTGAAAGGGTTTTGTACGTCCATGACTGATGCAAAGGCAAAAGAGGCCAAGCAAATCGGAGCACCCCTGAACATTGAGCTGATGGTTCAGGCCTATTTAGATGACACAACAGAGGTCTTCATGGAGCAAAGCCCTTTGGTGTATTGGTATGGGAAAAGAAGCCAATGGCCAGTGCTCAGCAGGCTGGTGGTAAAGTATGTGGCTGTTGCAAGTGTCTCTTCAGAGCGTGTTTTCAGTACTGCTGGTGCCATTGTTACTGTGAAAAGGACCAGTCTCTCGCCCAAAAGCGTGGAGAGGTTAACCATGATCAAAATGAATCAACACTTTATACCACCGGAGTACAAAATACGTGAATCACAGCAGGAAGAGGAGAGCGACTTCGATGACATAAGTAGTGGGTTCTTACAAGACGTACTTCTGTCTGAACCACCAGAGTTAGAGGACGAGCTCCTCTTCCCTGACAACTAGGCTTTCAAATTGTTCTCCCTTCCTTTATTTGTGTGTGACTGTGTATCTGTTTTTCTGGTTCAAAATCTAATCACAACAAATCCATCAACAGTCGCCTCTTTTTATTTCCCTATTGGAGTTGTACGTCTGTGCATAACTGTCCACTCCACACCTCAGGGTCCTGCTCCATCTTCCTTACTCTCCCTAAATACATTTCAAGCAAGCCAGACATTGGATGGAGATGGAGAATAGTACAATACATGTTGCCTCTAACAGTCCCTCCATAAGAAGTGAAACGTGACTCCAGCTATATTCCGTTTTGTTTCCAAGCCGAAAGAAACTCATCACTGACTGTCAGAAGGGTAGGCAGGCATCAGATCTGACAGCAAGACAGATAATGAGTGATTATTGTGAATGATGGCATGCATTGCATTGGATGCTTGCTGACTACGAATGAATGTGCATGAAGTCGAACTATACTAGTTTATCGACAAAGTAAAAGTGACTCAGGTCAGGTGACAGTCAATGTTTCCTTTTTGTTTAATAACCACATTGTACTCCTACCACTGCAGGTGGCGCCCAATATCCGTTGCAATTTTGTAATATGGAATATATTATAAACGTAATCAGTCACTACAGACTGAGTTTGTGCTGGAGAACACGTACCACACGGTCATCATGATGCTGCTGAGCATACTATCTTTGCACACAGTCAGTCAGTCAGTTGGATCGGAGATAATTGATGGAATAACTGCATTTCATGGACTGCCTTAAAAGGTAAACAGTTTCAACAAGAACCACAGCAGACCTAGGCTACATGTCCGTGTAGTGGTGTGGACTGGAGTAGAGTGTAGTGGTATGAGTGACAGTGGCGCATTGATTTAGTCACTTCATTTGGAAAATGCTAGGTTGCTGCAGTGCATATGCCATTTGTCTGGCTCGGTCAAAATGTAAGTTAAGGGGAAGGGTGCCTGGCCTGTCCCGCGGTTGTCCTGTTCTGTGGCTGTGCTGGCTCCTGAGTCCTGTCCCGTTGTTGTTGTAGCTTAATGCTGTAGAGTAGACACTATGTATCCTATCCAAGCTGCCTCATTCTGAAAGTGTTCTCTCAAGAGTCTTGTCTTCTCTTCTTGCACTCCACGGTAATTGAGTTTATTTTTTTTAATTCAGTTATTTTTCAATACCCCTTTTGTTTTCCCATCTACACTTACAGGCCGGCCTTTAACCTGTGCAATAGTGGGAAAAACAACTCACACTTACCTTACAAATCCGCATCAGGCAGGCAGTGGTACCCAAGATTGATGTGCGGAGTGTCCATGGAAGGGAGGACCAAGAGGAATGACGAGAATGATACAACTCCACATTTGGACCAGGATAATACAGTAACTTTAGTATCATTCATCATTCGTCTTTAAATTTATTTGATTCCTTTTTTCTCTTCAATCATTACGACTGTGTGTTGTGGTTTGTTTGGTAATTGATCCCAACAACTATTTTTTCATTTCCTTTGCTAGCTTGAAAAATAAAAGTAAGCCCGGTACAGCATGTAATGTGTTTCGGTCTGAGCTCTGAGGGCGGCAGACAGGCAAGGCAAATTTCATATTGATAATTTCTGCCCTGTACTGTCTAATTGTGTAGTAGTAGTTAGTAAGTACAACTCATTATCATTAACCATCAAGTTCTCTTCCTCAGCATGCATGCATTTCCTTTTTCTCACTTTATACATTGATTTCTTTGATAATGGATCATGGTCATCTTACAACATTGTGTTTTACTTTTGTTGTGTCCATGCATACTGTCTGTTTTTCTTTTTCAAAACTTTCCCAAAACCCCACTTCCCATCCATTCATCAATCCCTAACCCTCTTTCCCCGGGCCTTGTGATTTATATTGAGGTGTGATGTGACTACATTAAATGTGCACCAACAATTGATCACACGCTTGCTGGGGCAGATGTGGTGAAAGCAACACTAATTGAATTTCAACTAAGGCAGGGCAAGGATCTTCTTTTGCTTGCACACCCATGCTGTAGTTTACTTTGTCCTACTACTCCTCCCACAGTCTCTCAATCAAGTGACTTTCTCTTTCTTGTTTCAAATGCTGTTGCCAGTGTCTACTACTACCACCACAATAATGGCATCTTCTCCGTTCATTTGGGAAACCAACCATGCAGCCATCAGTATGCCAAACTTCATCATCATCAATCACAGGTAAGATCTGTTTGGTGGGAGGTATAATGGACTAGGAGGAGAGACTGACAGTACAATTATGACAATTAAAAATAACTCAGTGAGGGGTACTGCATCTATTGGTTTGTGTGTTACACAATCGGCAGATCTTTTAAATCAAACACTGGCTGTGGGCATGCAGCAGCAAGGAAACAAAGTAACAAACCATGTAACTTAGATTGAATTCAGAAAACAGTAACCCACCACAAAACATTAACATTGTATGTTTAAGTAAATAATATAAAAATGTAATAGACCCTAACAAAAATAAACTATCCCACTCTGACCTAACCCACGCCCTCCCTAACCCCAACCAATGTCCACAACGAAAGTCCAAGTCCCAATGTCCAAAAGTGAATCCCCAACGCCCAAAAACCCACCCACCAACAAAAGGAATTAAAAAAGGGGCAAACGACAAGGTCCTCTATAGTCGGCGGGCCTTCAGGTGTTTATTCACCAGGATTTTTACCCGCTCCTCTAGGTTCTCCTCCAAGCGGGCCATCCGGCGGAGCAGCTGGCGGCAAAATGCCATGCAGGGTGGGGAGCAGCAGTGGTTGAGATGGAGGCATGGCAGCGGGTGGCTGCCGGACCACGGCACCGTAAAACTGGTGGCAGGGCCTGACTGAGGCCCGGGGCATTGGAGGAGGCTGCAGTTGCAGCCGCCTCCTCCTCCTCCTCCGCCTGAGCCACCAGCCGGCGATATTCTTCGCAAATGGCCTCCAGTTTACGGCGCCGGGCCCTGGCGGCCAACTCCTTCCTAGATGGTTTTGGTGTGGATGTGGAAGGAGTATCTATATCAAGAAAGAAAAATAACATGTTGTAGCCAAAACTCTTAGCAAAACAGACACTAAAATCATTTAACACATAGTGTCACAGTATCACTAGCAAGCACAGTACATAACATTTGTGATTTGGTGGTAAGTATCTATACTCCTACTTCCTTGGACTCTAAAATTTGTGGGAGTTTCCGACATTATACTCGTACTATGTACTCCGGTACACCAGTCGTGTTGTTCTTATCTCTAGTTTAGTGCAATTACAGAACCTTGTTGTTGCCAGCCCGGCATGCCAGCTCAGTCAGCTAAGCTTGCACCCAAGAGAAACAGATATGAGTCACAAGATGCAGACTCACGTTAGTTTTATTTACTACTACTGTCTGCAGGTGGGGAAGCTCATATTTTTACGGCCGGTGGCACTGGCCATACTCTGGCTGTTACATTAGGGCAAATGATCAATTTCCCTTACACCCTGCCCTGGGTACTACAAAAAGGCTGATTATCTGATCCAATGATCATTGCTTATATTTATATTATAGATGGTAATACGAGCGACATCAGGTGAGTAGCGGTCGGTGGTGGGAGTGCTGCCGGGCAGTGATGTGGGAAGGTGCAGGGTGGGAGTAGTAAACTATGGATTACAGACAATCACAGGTAAATAAACAATACATACAAAAATATTTGTTGCACGCACTGCATCACATTCTGCGGTGCTGTGCGCACAATGAAAATCATTTTATTTATTTTTATGTTGATTACCTGTATTTGGCCGTTATACATAGTTTACTTGCCAGTGCCACCCACCATGCCCCTCCCGATGTCACCGCCCACCAGCACTGCCATCACCAACCGCTACTGCATATGGTACTTTGCTTTCATTGATTGTGTAACCATAACCAACAGATAGGTCACCCTTTGCAGGCTGGCTGACCCAATCGAAAATAAATTAATAGGTAGGGAGTGGTCCCCGGAGTCGGAGGAATGAGCTTCCACTTGATAATATATATATATATATATATATATATATATATATATATATATATATATATATTATATATATATATATATATATATATATATATATATATATATATATATATATATATATATATATATATTATCTACTGGCGGTCGCCAGTAGATAGTTATAGTTAGGACCACGTTTCCATAGGAAATCCGCAACATTCTATTTTGAATAACTTTGGCGCCGGTTGACGAATCCTCGCGAATTTTTCAAAATAGGTGGGGCGCTACGCTCCGCTCCTACCCTGAAAGTCTCGGGGGGATTCATCAAGCGGGGGCTGAGATAAAAGGGGGGTCCCAAAATGCGTTTTTCCCATGCATTTTTCCATAGGACCTTTAGACACAGCTACAGCCCGAACGGCTGAACAGAATTACTTGAAATTTGGCAGAGAGGTAGTCCTCAGGTCAAGGAAGTGCCTTTTGTAGGTTTGGTGTAAATCTGTTCAGTAGATCCTGAGAAAATAGCATTTAAAAGCATATATATATGTGGGCGGAGCCTAACCACACATCTCATCCTGAGATCTGATTGGCTGTCAGCACTTCATCCAAGAAGTGTTGGCAGCCATCTTGGGACCAATATACATGATAGCACCTCATTAAAAAGCATTGCAGTTAATAGAAGGTTTTAAGACTTTAGTTACATTATAAATCATTTGTTGATGGTACCATACTCATTTTAGGAATTGTGGTATGTTCTAAGGTGATTTCACCATGTGAAAAAGCCTTCTGCTGGGATATCATGATTGAGAGAAAAATATTTTCTCATGCTTTTACCACAGAGGTTTGGAAGGTGATCTATAGGCTAAACTGAGAGCTTATTTTCTGTAAATTCACATTATCTTTCTCAGTCATGTGAGAATGAAGTCTGACATTCTCAGTAAAACATGTACATCCAACAAGGGCAGAGACTGTCAGTTGATTCCTTTGTGTTCTACTGCAGCTTCCCAGAGTGTTCCAAAGAACTACTAGAGCGCTAACAGTCCTACTTATGATAAACGTATGGCACACCTGAAGCCATCTTGCTTGGATTAAAGTGGTAACTCTTAAAACATTTAATTTAAAAAGGAACAAAATGAGGGGGTTCATTTTTCAATAAAAAGTATGATTAGTGCTGCAGAAAGAAAAATTAGGGCACATTTTGAGTGACTTCTCAAATCCTCTTCTATTTCATTAAAAAATTCTGACATGCAGACTGAAACATGCACTTTCAATACCAGCAGCAGTTTTCCCTGGTGAGCAGTAGCTTTACTACAGTGATCTAATGAGCAAAAAGAGTGCTAACATTCTGAATTTATGGCAAATGTGTGACACATCTGAATGCCTTCTTGATGGAATCAAAGTAAAAAACTGAAAGTATTTCCTACTGAGGAGACTGCAGTAAATGAGGAAATTAGGAAACTTCATAACAAATAAGTCTCCCAAGATGGCCACCAGAGACAAAAGAGCCCAAATGTAGCCCAAATATCACCCAGATGTAGCCCAAGTATAGCCCAATGACAGAATGTCCCAGAATGTTCTTAAAAACAACTAGAGCGCTTACTGTCTTCATTATGACAAAAGTATGGCACACCTGAAGCCATCTTGATTGGAATAAACTGGTAACACTTAAAACATTTAATTTAAAAAGGAACACAATGAGGAGGTTCATTTTGCCATAGAAATTATGATTAATGCTGAAGAAAGAAAATGAGGGCACATTTTGAGTGACTTCTCAAATCCTCTTCTATTTCATTAAAAAAATTCTGACATGCAGACTGAAACATGCACTTTTAATACCAGGAGCAGACTTCCATGGTGCAGTAGTTTTACTACAATTATCTAATGAGCAACTAGAGTGCTAACATTCAGAATTTATGGCAAATGTGTGACATATCTGAATACCTTCATGATGGAATCAAAGTAAAAAACTGAAAGCATTTCCTACTGAGGAGACTGCAGTACATGAGGAAATTAGGAAACTTCATAACAAATAAATCTCCCAAGATGGCCACCGGAGACAAAAGAGCCCAAATGTAGCCCAAAATCACCCAGATGTAGCCCAAATATAGCCCAATGACAGAAGTGTGCAAAACACTTATTATTTTGTGTTTTTGCAGTGTTATATAGTGCAGACTTGTCAGGTATTGGAGTGCTTTACATGAGCATTGGTTACATCACACAAGAACACATTCATTTTGGTTGTAGACATGGGGAGACTAAGTGATTTGACCAGAATCACAGAATGTCGAGCTGAAGCAGAAACTTCAACCTGGTTCCCCAGTTGCAAAGTCTGCAGTTCTGGAAGTAACACCACATCATCTCCCCTAAGTGCAACATTTAATCAAGTGGTCAACTGGATAAAAAAACATAAAGATAACAAATAATTTAAAAGTGTTTTGTCGCTATTTGAAAACTTAGAAAATATGTCCTTATTTTAGCCTTTTAGAGCACTAACCATAATTTTGATGCCAATAAGACCCTCTCATATATGTAATTTCTAAAGGAAATGCTCTAGGTATTACAGTTTTGATTACATCAAGATGATGTCAGGCGTTCCACACTTTTGTAATAAATATAGAATGTTAGCAATCTAGTTGTTCATTAGGATACTGTTGAGAGGCAGAGGCCAGGGGCACGGACTCTGAAAATTGAAGGCAGGTAGGAGGGTGCAAAGGCAACAATTTAACCACACTGAGCAGGCAGGAAGGGCCGTGGAAGCACAACAGACTATGGAGGGCAGTGGAAAGGGGGGCAGGGGCAACAAACCAACAATACAGGACTTGCAAGAGAGGCTGTTGGAGGCAAGATCTATTACGGGTCAAGGAAGCTAGGGGCGGTCCCCAGATCCCCGGGAGCCACCACAGAACTGAGCAGGAGAGTGAGTCAGGGACAAAAGGGGCACCTTAATTTGAGCCGGGGTGCCTAGGAACGCTTGCTCCAAAAATGAAGAAAACAGACATATGAGACATGGAATTGGAGGCAGAATACAATGGCAGTTTAACCCCTTCAGTGCCCGCCCCTTTCCCCGCCCAGTGCCGGCCGTTGCATTAGCGGGCGGGGTCTATGACGAGCTGGACTCGTCATGGGCACAGCGCCACCGCGGCCCATGACGAGTCCAGCTCGTCATGGGCACTGAAGGGGTTAATGAGAAGATGCAACTTCAAAGAAACCGCAGAATAGAGACATAAAGTACAAAATACAGAATCCAGATAATCATACAGCTGTCATGATCTTCTCTGTATCTCAATTAATGTACTGACAGAGAGAGAGAGAAAACACATCTATAAAGGCATCATGAGAAACAAGTTACACCAAGGAAAATGTTACCTAGGAACACTCACGTTTACTCTTAGAGCAAGCATTCCTGCAATTACAATACAAAATCTTTTAAATGCAAAAGTAAAGAGAACAATGGTTAAACATAACATGACATTTCATATAGGTAAAATAGAATAAGATACTTCAAGCAAAGCAGAGCAAGACATTTTAAGCAAAGGAAGACAAGAGCTCCCAGCTCTTGGGGAAAACCTGCACTGCCTGTTAACCTACATACAGACGGCGAGGTAGTCCATCGATATCTGTGGGTGCTCCCTTTTTATATCATTTTGTGGGCTCCTTTGCACGCTACATCTACCTACGTATGCTACCCAAAAGCTTCGTCTGCAGATTTTACCAGACATTTCGTCATTTACCCACTTAATGCTGACAATGGACTGGGTGAAAAGGTCAGTCTCTCAGGCCAATCGCTTATCGTAAGTTCCATAGAGCAAGCAGAAAATAATGGGTATTGTACGGGAATTCAATATATTCATGTATAAAATCTCCTCAGTTCTCCTAACTTGACGCTCTGCGGTTGCCACTTCCTTAAAAGCGGGAAACCTGCCCAGGAAGCAAGTACCAGTCCAGGATGCAGCCTACTGTATGTCGACAGCTTCAGGGGGATGTTGAACTTTGATACCGAGCACGGAGCACTCGGGTAGGGTGGGGGCTACTGGTTTGGAGCAGAAGGCCTCGCAGACCTGCCTTCAGACTGCTATACACTAAAATTGCAGAGCTATGGTCAATTTAACAAAGAGGCCTACATATTGAACAGAAGGGCCTACACAGGGGTTTTATACTGCCTGAGTGGTAAGGATGTCTCAGGATAATTATATAGCAACACAGGACCCGCTGGTCAATTTAATACGGCCTACAAATGCAGCTGGCAGGGCAAGGACAAGGGTCTCATACTTCAGGTGTGGACAGAACGGGCCAGGGGCCCCCTGTGATACAAAATCTACCCTCCTTCAAGCCTGTGGCAATGTAATAGACCATTAAGGGCAGAAGGAAGAGGCAATGGTAGTACAACCATACATGCCAACAGACCCGATTCAGCCAGGAAACGTCCAATGTTTTTAAGCTCAAATGGGCTTTATTTGATCTGTCTCCTATCTACAATATCCTCTTTTTCAATGTAACTCAAAGGGGAAAATCAATACCCCAGTTTTTTTTCAAAATCTCCCTCTTACCAAGTTCAAAATGTTCGCAAGTATGGTACATTGGATCATGGAAGGAAATGGGATAGGGACATGGACTTGGATAACAGAGGACAGGAGGGACATGGAGAGGTGCACCAAACTGACCCTGCAGGGCAGGCATCAGGGTTTGCAGCAGCACAATACACCACACGGGAGTGCAGCACAACAATCCATAGAAAGCAAGAGGGAGGGGACAGGACCATGCACATGGACAACAGAGAACAGAGGGGCAAGAGGCAATGGTAGCTAGATGACCATAATGGACAGACAGGAGAGAAAGCTGCAGCATAACAGACCATAAAGGGCAGGAGGGACGGATCAGGGGCATTACAATGGAACAGACAAGCCAGGAGGGAGGGAGTAGGGCTGGGGGCAAGGGGGCAGGGCAGGAGCAGCAAGATAGCCATGGAGGTCAGGCAGGATGGGCACTAGAAGCAAGACACACCATGAAGAGCAACAGTGAGACTGTGATGGCATACACACAGACCATGGAGGGAAGGTGGGAGGGGGTCAGGGGCAGCTAACTGACCACACAGGGAAGGTGGGAGGGGCCATGGCAGCACAGAAGACCATGCATGGCAAGTGGGAGGGTTAGTGGCAGCACAATGGCTATGATGGGCAAGAAGGAGGGTGGAGGGGCATGCACAAAGGACGATGGAGGATAGAAGGGAGGGTCAGGACCTGTGCACAGACAAGAAAGTTCAGGGGAAGGGACCTCACAACAGACCACACGGGGCAGGCAGGAGGAGCAGCTGCAGCACAACAGACCAGGGAGGGCAGAAGGGTGTGGCAGTACAATGGACCATGTAGGACAGGAGGAAGAGGATAGGGGCATGGCATGTGGACAGGCAGGGTGGAGGTGACAGGGACAGGTTACAGTCATCTGACAATGCTAGGCAGGTGGGAGGGGAGTGGCAGCTCAACAGAACACTCAGAGTAGATAGGAGTGGCAGGTCCATGGGACATGGTGGGCAAAAAGGATGGAGCAGGGGCATGCACAAAGACATCGGAGGGCAGGGGGAAGGAGAATAGGGGCAGCAAGCTAAGCACAGAGTTTAAGCAGGAGGTCAATGATGGGGCATAGAATTGGGCAATGGAGAGCAGGAGGAGTGGACTGGTGCATCATACTGAGGGCAGTGGCAGCACATAAGACCATGCATGGCAGGAGGGAGGAGGCTAGTCCATGGATTCACACAACAGAGGATAGGGAGGAAGGGGATGGGGCAGCAAGCTAACTGTTCAGAGAAGGCGGGTATTAGGAACTTTATTGTTTTTAAAACATTGTGTCTGTGCGAACTACTTAAAATATGAACAAGTATGCAGCATAATCTCACTTTTATTCAGGAAGAAGAGGACGTTTGTGACTGTGACTCCGGGCTCACTTGGCAGAAACACCCCCTGACCCTCCACCCCCTATCGCAAAATGTAATGCCCGTGAAAAGGGTAGGTGAACACAGTGTTATATAGAAGATAATCCTGAGAGCACGATTGAAAATGAAAACTAGATATAGTGTATGGTATAAACTATGCACCAAAAAGTGTGATATAAGATGAACCGGGCGTGAAATATAATATGCAATACATTGTGCGCAATGACAGATTCATTGGAGAGCGCGAGATAGCACAGTCACTAGCGCGTGCTATGCGATATGCGCCTTGGAGTGTAATATGCACAGGGCAGTGTTGTGTAACCTAACTAGTCTCTAAAGTTGTAATATAAAATATGTGCTGGGGAGTGTAAGGTTGCATATGCACTGTGACAAAGATATGGATCCCAGATTGTAATATGTATGGCATAGCACTGTGCGTTATAATATAGGCATCGAGAAAGGCACGTTAGATGGGGCAATATAACCCGTGCGAAGACAAGTGTGGCATGACATATTCACGGGGTGGTGTTACAGTGCACATGGGCTAGAGAGTGTCATAGCATATGCACTAGCTAGTGGAATACAACACAGAGGTGTGTGGCACACGGCAGGCAATGGTGGGTGTAACACAGCATTGGGCTCTGTCAGGAGCGCGCTGTGACTCTCAAGTGATGTTCGTCCCCTTTCCAGAGAGTAAAATAAAAAGTATTACACATCCGGCAGTGGATGTGTGTTTTATTAACCGTGAGGGGGGTTTCTTGCATAGTTTTGGTCGAATTTTTGTCGAATCCCCTTTGAATGGCTTGGTGTGCATGTGTATTAAATGTGCCCGTCAATAGCTACCCAAGTTTGTATAAATAAACGACAAGGGTGTCTACCGGGATTAGGCACGGTAGGGCATCAGACATGTCAGAGCTTCACTAGTGGTGTAAATACATTCCACGTGGATTCATTGCATGCATAGTCGCCTTTTAATGAATATCACGCAAATCGTCATGGTGATAGGTACGTACGGTTTGTCCAGCATGTCCTAGGTGTGTCTATAAATATATATTTTTTTAAAATAATAAAAAACAGTGGCCGGCCCTGGGGATTGGGGTCAAAAAAATATAATTAGGAGACTGGCCCTGGGGGATGGGGTCATCAGGGCCAATAAATTAGAATAAGAAGGGGAACCAAACAGCCCCCCTTCTTAAAAAACTAAAATAAATAAAAGACTGGCATCGTGCAGGAGGCCATGCCCCCTCCGTGCAGCACTCTGCAAACGCGCCCCCAACAGGTATCTCCAGTATGCGCCAGGGAGCTGCGCTGCAGCCAGGTGTTCTGAGGCCAAGCCCCTTTTTACACCTCTCTGCAACACAGCTCTGTGGCGCTTACTGGAGGTACCTAGTGGTCTAGTTTGACCCTAGGGACCCTTAGGATTCAAGGGGACTTAATCTCTCAACTTAGAACAGCCACAGGGCGCGTTTACACAGTGGTGAAGGGAGGGGACGGGGCCTGAGGTGACGTGTGCAAACACGCACTATGGCACGTTTTAAATTGGGGATATAATTTCCCTTCAATACTGAGGGCCCCTGGGGGCTAACTAGCCCACCAAGTGCTTCCAGTAAGCGCCACTGAGCTGCATTGCAGAGAGGTGGTACAGGCCGTGCCACTTTTTACACCTCTCTGCAACGCAGCTCTGTGGCACTTACTGGAGGTACCTAGTGGGCTAGTTGGACCCCAGGGACCCTCAGGATTCAAATGAACTTAATCTCCCAACTAAAAATGGACACAGGGCGTGTTTACACAGTGGTGAAGGGAGGGGACGGGGCCTGAGTTAACGTGTGCAAAAACGCCCTGTGGCCTGTTTTAAGAGGTAGTTTTAATCCCCATGCCCTCTTATATACTAGGGGCTTACAGAGGAGGTCATGCTAATCACAGGGGGACCCCAACGCATAATGTTCCCTAGTGTATGTAGGAGTTTTCACTGTATTCTAAGTGTCTTTTAACATAGCACTGGCTCTAGGACTGGTTAGTCAGGCTCAGTTACCACCAGTATCCGTCTGAAAAAGTTGAGGGTACAGGATGATTTTGCAACAAGGCTTCTTTCTGCTCTTCTTTTTGTTCTTTCTGCACGTTATCCTTCTTCCTGCACTTATCTTCGTATTTGAGGACTTCTGTTGCTTCTTTCTGCACTTCTTTTGTTTCTTTCTGTGCATTTTTTCTTCTTTCTTCACATGTCCTATCTCTGTAGGCATAGTTAGAAATTAGCATTTAAAAAACCTTTGAAATTCACAGAAAAAACCATAGGTTTCAGGCACGTTATAGCTAGGAATTAGCATTTAAAAAACCTCAGAAATTCACTGAAAAAACCATAGGTTTCAGGGGTGTTATAGTTAGCTGGACTTTTCACTTGTACAAAACCATTGAAATTCCCCCGTTATAGTTAGTTCAGCTAACTATAACTCGGGCGCCCGCAATGCACTGCTGATGACGTCACATATTACATCACTCATGACATGGTCAGTGACATCACTCATGACATCACTGATGACATCTCAAATTACATCACTGATGACATCACTGATGACATCATCCTTGTGATAGAGTGGCAGACCTCCTCTCACCCTAATATAACCTTTGATACACACATTCAAAAATAGAGACTAAAATTTTCAAAACAATGGACATACCAATACCAGTTACAACAACCTCTTCAGTAATTCTAAGATCCACATACACATCCACTCATTCACCAACAGTCCTATACAGTCACTCATACATGTACTCACTCATCATATGTACTCATACACCTATACATCCTGTTACACAATGCCACTCATCCATAGAGTTACTCACACACATAGTCACTCATGCTAATAAAGAATCAAACATACATTTACTTGCATATACAGTTATACACACACCACCATACTTACTTCTACGGAAACTTACACATACTTAGTCTTTTAAACAATCACTTATAGAAACACATACTTATTCATACAGGAACTCTTTCAATCTCTCACTCTCACATATACTCACATATATACACCAATAGTCACATATACTAGTTTAAAACATATGTAGTTACTCATAAAGACACTACTGAGACAGTCATTCACTCACTAACACACCCATACACACACTCATCCACCCATACAGTCCTGCACACATGCTGTGTTCAACACATACAAACAGTGAGTCACTCATTCATGCACCTATGCACTACGTAATACCCCCCACCGAACCATGCAGACACTCAGACTGATACTCAAAAAACCAACTAATAACCTATATAGACACCCATGTAGCTACTCACCAACCCATGCAGCCACTTATACACAAAGTGAGAGACTGATACAGATATTTACATATTTAAACATTACTCACTAAGCCATGTATTCACTATGATACACTTAATCAGTCAGTTACACAATCAATTTTTCAAAAACAAATCATCCATTTAGACACTTATATACCCATTTATTCTTCCATCGACCTTGAGATATACATATATAAAACATATTTAATTTTCAGAAAAACACACATTCACTGGATGATGTCATCAGTGATGTCATCAGTGATGTCATTTGAGATGTCATCAGTGATGTCATGAGTGATGTCACTGACCATGTCATGAGTGATGTAATATGTGACGTCATCAGCAGTGCATTGCGGGCGCCCGAGTTATAGTTAGCTGAACTAACTATAACGGGGGAATTTCAATGGTTTTGTACAAGTGAAAAGTCCAGCTAACTATAACACCCCTGAAACCTATGGTTTTTTCAGTGAATATATATATATATATATATATATTCACTGAAAAAACCATAGGTTTCAGGCACGTTATAGTTAGGAATTAGCATTTAAAAAACCTTAGAAATTCACTGAAAAAACCATAGGTTTCAGGGGTGTTATAGTTAGCTGGACTTTTCACTCGTACAAAACCATTGAAATTCCCCCGTTATAGTTAGTTCAGCTAACTATAACTCGCGTGCCCGCATTTGAGATGTCATCAGTGATTTCATGAGTGATGTCACTGACCATGTCATGAGTGATGTAATATGTGTCGTCATCAGCAGTGCATTGCGGGCGCGCGAGTTATAGTTAGCTGAACTAACTATAACGGGGAAATTTCAATGGTTTTGTACGAGTGAAAAGTCAAGCTAACTATAATGCCCCTGAAACCTATGGTTTTTTCAGTGAATTTCTAAGGTTTTTTAAATGCTAATTCCTAACTATAACGTGCATGAAACCTATGGTTTTTTCAGTGAATTTCAAAGGTTTTTTAAATGCTAATTTCTAACTATGCCTACAGAGATACGACATGTGAAGAAAGAAGAAAAAACGCACAGAAAGAAAAAAAATAAATGCAGAAAGAAGCAACAGAAGTCCTCAAAAACGAAGAAAAGTGCAGGAAGAAGGATTACGTGCAGAAAGAACAAACAGAAGAGCAGAAAGAAGCCTTGTTGCAAAATCATCCTGTACCCTCAACTTTTTCAGACGGATACTGGTGGTAACTGAGTCTGGCTAACCAGTCCTGGAGCCAGTGCTATGTTAAAAGACAATCAGAATACAGTGAAAACACCTACATACAGTAGGGAACACTATGTGTTGGGGTCCCCCTGTGATTAGAATGACCTCCTCTGTAAGCCCCTAGTATATAATAGGGCAGGGGATTAAAACTACCTCTTAAAACGCACCACAGGGCGTGTTTGCACACGTCACCTCAGGCCCCGTCCCCTCCCTTCCCCACTGTGTAAACACGCCCTGTGGCCGTTTTAAGTTGGGAGATTAAGTCGCCTTGAATCCTGAGGGTCCCTAGGGTCCAACTAGACCACTAGGAACCTCCAGTAAGCACACCAGAGCTGCGTTGCAGAGAGATGTAAAAAGGGGCACGGCCTAGACCACCTCTCTGCAACGCAGCGCAGTCGCGGTTACTGGAAGCACCTGGTGGGCTAGTTGGCCCCCAGGGTCCCTCAGGATTGAAGGGGAATTATTTCCCCAACTTAAAATGCGCCACAGGGTGTGTTTGCACACGTCACCTCAGGCCCCGTCCCCTCCCTTCCCCACTGTGTAAACACGCCCTGTGGCCGCTTTAAGTTGGGAGATTAAGTTCATTTTAATCCTGAGGGTCCCTAGGGTCCAACTAGCCCACTGGGTACCTCCAGTATGTGCCACAGAGCTGCGTTGCAGAGAGGTGTAAAAAGTGGCACGGCCTGGACCACCTCTCTGCAATGCAGCTCAGTGGTGCTTACTGGAAGCACCTGGTGGGCTAGTTAGCCCCCAGGGGCCCGCAGGATTGAAGGGGAATTATTTCCCCAACTTAAAACGCGCCATAGGGTGTGTTTGCACACGTCACCTCAGGCCCCGTCCCCTCCCTTTCCCACTGTGTAAACACGCCCTGTGGCCGTTTTAAGTTGGGAGATTAAGTCCACTTGAATCCTGAGGGTCCCTAGGGGCAAAATAGCCCACTAGGTACGTTCAGTAAGTGCCATTGCAGAGAGGTGTAAAAAGGGGCACGGCCTGCACCACCTCTCTGAAACGCAGAGCAGTGGCGCTTACTGGAAGCATCTGGTGGGCTAGTTGGCCCCCAGGGTCCCTCAGGATTGAAAGGGAATTATTTCCCCAACTTAAAATGCGCCACAGGGCGTGTTTGCACACGTCACCTCAGGCCCCGTCCCCTCCCTTCACCACTGTGTAAACGCGCCCTGTGGCCGTTCTAAGTTGAGAGATTAAGTCCCCTTGAATCCTAAGGGTCCCTAGGGTCAAACTAGCCCACTAGGTACCTCCAGTAAGAGCCACATAGCTGCATTGCATAGAGGTGTAAAAAGGGGCGTGGCCTCAGAACACCTGTCTACAACGCAGCTCCCTGGTGCATACTGGAGATACCTTTTGGGCTAGTTGGCCCTCAGGGACCCTCAGTATTGAAGGGGAATTAATTCCCCAACTTACAACTGGCCAGGGGGCGCGTTTGCAGAGTGCTGCAAGGAGGGGGCGTGGCCTCCGGCGCGAAGCCTGTCTTTTATTTATTTTATTTTTTTAAGGAGGAGGGCTGTTTGGCCCCCTTCTTTTTCTAATTTATTGGCCCTGGGGACTCCATCCCCCAGGGCCTGCACCCTAATTTTTTTTGTTGAAAAAAATAAATTTGGAAGGGGGCCGTGTGGCCCCCCTCCCAAGGCCTTAATCGGCCCTGGGGACCCCAACCCCCGGGTCATGGACTTTTTTTTTTTTAATTCTTTAGGAGGAGGGCTACGTTGCCCCCATCCTCAGGCCACTTATGGCCCAGGGGACCCCATTCAACGGGGCCGGCCTTTGTTTTTTAATTATTTTTTTTTAAATATATTTATAGAAACACCTAGGACATGCTGGACAAACCGTATGTACCTATCACCATGACGATTTGCGTGATATTCATTAAAAGGCGACTATGCATACAATGAATTTACGTCAAATGTATTTACACCGCTAATGAAGCTCTGACGTGTCTGACGCCCTACCGTGCCTAATCCTGGCGCCCCCGCCGGTAGGTACTCTCCAAGTAGACACCCTTGTCGTTTATTTATACAAACATGGGTAGCTATTGACGGGCACATTTAATACACACGCACACCAAGCCATGCAAAGGGGATTTGACAAAAATTCGACCAAACTATGCAAGAAACCCCCCTCACGGTTAATAAAACACACATCCACCGCCGTATGTGTAATACTTTTTATTTTACTCTCTCGAAAGGAGACGAACCTCACTTGAGAGTCACTGAGTGCTCCTGGCTGAGCCCAATGCTGTGTTACACCCACCAGTGCCCGCCGAGTGCCACACACCTCTGTGTTGTATTCCACCAGCTAGTGCGTATGCTATGACACTCTCTAGTCCATGTGCACTGTAACACCACCCCGTGAATATGTCATGCCACACTTGCCTTCGCACGGGTTATATTGCCCCATCTAACGTGCCTTCCTCGATGCCTATGTTATAACGCACAGTGCTATGCCATACATATTACAATCTGGGATCCATATCTTTGTCACAGTGCATATGCAACGTTACACTCCCCAGCATATATTTTATATTACAACTTTAGAGACTAGTTAGGTAACACAACATTGCCCTCTGCATGTTACACTCCAAGGCGCATATCGCATAGCACGCGCTAGTGCCTGTGCTATCTCGCACTCTCCAATGAATCTGTCATTGCTCACAATGTATTGCATATTATATTTCACACCCCGGTTCATCTTATATCACACTTTTTGTTGCATAGTTTATACCATATACTATATCTAGTTTTTATTTTCAATCGTGCTCCCAGGACTATGTTCTATATAACACTGCGTCCACCTACCCTTTTCACGGGCATTACATTTTGCGATGGGGTGGAGGGTCAGGGGGTGTTTCTGCCAAGTGAGCCCGGAGTCACATTCACAAACGTCCTCTTCTTCCTGAATAAAAGTGAGATTATGCTGCATACTTGTTCATATTTTAAGTAGTTCGCACAGACACACATTTTAAAAACAATAAAGTTCCTAATACCCACCTTCTCTGAACAGTTAGCTTGCTGCCCCATCCACCTCCTCCCTATCCTCTGTTGTCTGAATCCATGGACTAGCCTCCTCCCTCCAGCCATGCATGGTCTGATGTGTTGCCACTGCCCTCCATTTAGCATGATGTACCAGTCCACTCCTCCTGCCCTCCATTGCCCAATTCTATGGCCCATCATTGACCTCCTGCTTAGCCTCTGTGCTTAGCTTGATGCCCCTATTCTCCTTCCCCCTGACCTCCGATGTCTTTGTGCATGCCCCTGCTCCATCCTTTTTGCCCACCATGTTCCATGGACCTGCCACTCCTATCTACTCTGATTGTTCTGTTGAGCTGCCACTCCCCTCCCACCTGCCTAGCATTGTCAGATGACTGTAACCTGTCCCTGCCACCTCCACCCTGTCTGTCCACATGCCATGCCCCTATCCCCTTCCTCCTGTCCTCCATGGTCCATTTTACTGCCACACTCTTCTGCCCTACCTGGTCTGTTGTGCTGCAACTGCTCCTCCTGCCTGCCCCACGCGGTCTGGTGTGTCTTGTTTCTAGTGCCCATCCTGCCTGACCTCCATGGTCATCTTGCTGCTCCTGCCCTGCCCCCTTGCCCCCAGCCCTCTGTTTCCATGTGCAGACCCCTATTCCCTCCCTCCTGGCTTGTCTGTTCCATTGTAATGCCCCTGATCCATCCCTCCTGCCCTTTATGGTCTGTTATGCTGCAGCTTTCTCTCCTGTCTGTCTATTATGGTCAGCTAGCTACCATTGCCTATTTCCCCTCTGTTCTCTGTTGTCCATGTGCATGGTCCTGTCCCCTCCCTATTGCTTTCTATGGATTGTTGTGCTGTACTCCTGTCCCGCATGCCCTGTGTGGTGTATTGTGCTGCTGCACACCCTGATGCCTGCCCTGTAGGGTCAGTTTGGTGCACCTCTCCATGTCCCTTCTGTCCTCTGTTATCCGAGTCCATGTCCCTACCCCAATTCCTCCTGCCTACCATGATCCAATGTACCATACTTGCGAACATTTTGAACTTGGTAAGAGGGAGATTTTGAAAAAAAACTGGGGTATTGATTTTCCCCTTTGAGTTACATTGAAAAAGAGGAGATTGTAGACAGGAGACAGATCAAATAAAGCCCATTTGAGCTTAAAAACATTGGACGTTTCCTGGCTGAAACGGGTCTGTTGGCATGTATGGTTGTACTACCACTGCCTCTTCCTTCTGCCCAAAATGGTCTATTATATTGCCATAGCCTCTCTTGCCAGTCCTGTATTGTTGGTTTGTTGACCCTGCCCCCCTTTTCACTGCCCTCCATAGTCTGTTGTGCTGCCACTGCCCTTCCTGCCTGCCCAGTGTGGTCAAATTGTTGCCTCTGCACTCTCCTACCTGCCTTCAATTTTCAGAGTCCGTGCCCCTGGCCTCTGCCTCTCAACAGAATCCCAATGAACAACTAGATTGCTAACATTCTATATTTATTACAAAAGTGTGGAACACCTGACGTCATCTTGATGTAATCGAAACTGTAATACCTGGAGCATTTCCTTTAGAAAGTACATATATGAGAGGGTCTTATTTGCATCAAAATTATGGTTAATGCTCTAAAAAACTAAAATGAGGACATATTTTCTGAGTTTTCAAATAGCGACAAAGAACTTTTAAATTATTTGTAATCTTTATGTTTTTTTATCCAGTTGACCACTTGATTAAATGTTGCACTTAGGGGGGAGGATGTGGTGTTACTTCCAGAGCTGCAGACTTTGCAACTGGGGAAACAGGTTGGAGTTTCTTCTTCAGCTCAGCATTCTGTGATTCTGGTCAAATCACTTAATCTCCCCATGTCTACAACCAAAGTGAATTTGTTCTTGTGTGATGTAACCAATGCTCATGTAAAGCACTACAATACCTGACAATTCTGCACTATATAAAACTGCAAATACACAACAAATAAGTGTTTTGCACACTTCTGTCATTGGGCTACATGTGGGCTACTTCTGGGTGATATTTGTGCTGCATTTGGGCTCTTTTGTCTCTGGTGGCCATCTTGGGAGATTTATTTGTTATGAAGTTTCCTAATTTCCTCATTTACTGCAGTCTCCTCAGTAGGAAATGCTTTCAGTTTTTTACTTTGATTCCATCAAGAAGGTATTCAGATATGTCACACATTTGCCATAAATTCTGAATGTTAGCACTCTAGTTGCTCATTAGATCACTGTAGTAAAGCTACTGCTCACCAGGGAAGTCTGCTGCTGGTATTCAAAGTGCATGTTTCAGTCTGCATGTCAGAATTTTTTTTATGAAATAGAAGAGAATTTAAGAAGTCAAAATGTGCCCTAATTTTTCTTTCTGCAGCAATAATCATAATTTCTATGGGACAATTAACCCCCTCATTTTGTTTTAAGAGTTAGCACTTTATTCCAATCAAGATGGCTTCAGGTGTGCAATACATTTGTCATAAATAGGACTGTTAGCGCTCTAGTTGTTCTTTAGAATACTCTGGGAAGCTGCAGTAGAACACAAAGGAATCAACTGACAGTCTCTGCCCTTGTTGGATGTACATGTTTTACTGAGAATTTCAGACTTCATTCTCACATGACTGAGAAAGATAATGTGAATTTACAGAAAATATGCTCTCAGTTTAGCTTCTAGATCACCTTCCAAACCTCTGTGGGAAAAGCATGAGAAAATAGTTTTCTCTCAAACATGATTCATGATATCACAGCAGAAGGCTGCAATGCTTTTTAATGAGGTGCTATCATATATATTGGTCCCAAGATGGCTGCCAACACTTCTTGGATGAAGTACTGACAGCCAATCAGATCTCACGATGAGATGTGTGGTTAGGCTCCGCCCAGCTATATCTATCTTTTTATCTCTACTTTTCTCAGGAACTACAGAACGGATTAACACCATTTAAGCAAAAGGCATGAGTCTGAACTGAGGACTACCTCTTTGCCAAATTTGGTGTAATTCCGTTCAGCAGTTTGGGCTGTAGCTGCGTCAACAGGTCCTATGGGAAAATGCATGGGGAAAACGCGTTTTGGGACCCCTCTTTTTTCTCGGCCCCCGCTTGACGAATCACCGCGAAATTTTCAGGATAGGAGCGGAACGGAGCTGGCCAAAAGTTTCGAAAATTTCGCGAAGATTCGTCAATCGGCGCCAACGTTATTCCAAATAGAATGTTGCGGATTTCCTATGAAAAATAGGTCCTAACTATAACTACCTACTGGCGACTGCCAGTAGGTAATATATATATATATATATATATATATTCACTGAAAAAAACATAAGTTTCACACACGTTATAGTTAGGAATTAGCATTTAAAAAACCTTGCAAATTCACTTAAAAAACCATAGGTTTCACACATGTTATAGTTAGCTGGATATTTCACTCGTAAAAAACCAATGAAATTCCCCCGTTATAGTTAGTTCAGATAACTATAACTCACGCGCCCGCAATCCACTGCTCATGACGTCACATATTACATCACTCATGACATGGTCAGTGGCATCACTCATGACATCACTGATGACATCATCCTTGTGATAGAGTGGCGGTTGCGTGAGTTATAGTTATCTGAACTAACTATAACGGGGGAATTTCATTCGTTTTTTATGAGTGAAATATCCAGCTAACTATAACATGTGTGACACCTATGGTCTTTTAAGTGAATTTGCAAGGTTTTTTAAATGCTAATTCCTGACTATAACGTGTGTGAAACCTATGGTTTTTTCAGTGAATTTGTACGTTTTTTTAAATGCTAATTTATGTATGTATTATTATTTTTTTATATATTTATTTTACAAGAAACTACGTTTTAAATTTTTTTTTTAGTTTTTTTTGGTTTTCACCGTACGCGCACCCCGCGATTTAAAAACAAAAATGTATATATATTTTTTGGGGGGGGGGTTTCACCGTGCGCGCATGGTGCGCGCACCCCCGCGATCCTTCAGGGACCCCCTGACAAAGGCTAGGGGGTCACGAACTCTCTACCCTGCCCCCTTTCCACGTTCGCCACCTTCCTTTTTCACACTCGCACTGAAAACAAAAAAAATGGTGGCCGACACTTCCTGATTTCAACCGATTCGAACGTTGACTAACATGTAACCACCAATCAGAATTACGCTCGCGCACGTTAGGGTGCTCGCACGGTGCGCGCACGGTGCGCGCACCCTGCGCGCGTATAGATATTGATATGCTTTTAAATGCTATTTTCTCAGGAAATACTGAACAGATTTACACCAGACCTGCAAAAGGCACTTCCTTGACCTTCTGGCTACCTCTCTGCCAAATTTCAAGTAATTCTGTTCAGCCGTTCGGGCTGTAGCTGCGTCTAAAGGTCCTATTGAAAAATGCATGGGGAAAATGCGTTTTGGGACCCCCCTTTTTTCTCGGCCCCCGCTTGACGAATCACCCCGAGACTTTCAGGGTAGGAGCTGAACGGAGCTCCCCATTAGTTTTGAAAATTTCGCGAGGATTCGTCAACCGGCGCCAAAGTTATTCAAAATAGAATTTTGAGATTTCCTATGGAAACACGGTCCTAACTATAACTATCTACTGGCGACCACCAGTAGATAATATATATATATATATATATATTCACTGAAAAAACCATAGGTTTCACACATGTTATAGTTAGCGGAAATTTTAATGATAAAAAACCAATGAAATTCCCCCGTTATAGTTAGTGCAGGCAACTATAACTCACGCGACCGCAATCCTCTGCTGATGCTAATACTGTATTTAGACACTTATTTGCCCATGTCTTCTTCCATACATTTTTAGCTATACATATATTACAAATATTTTTTTTTCATAAAGACACATATGTCATCAGCAGAAGATTGCGGTCGCGTGAGTTATAGTTGCCTGCACTAACTATAACGGGGGAATTTCATTGGTTTTTTATCATTAAAATTTCCGCTAACTATAACATGTGTGAAACCTATGGTTTTTTCAGTGAATTTGCAAGGTTTTTTAAATGCTAATTCCTAACTATAACGTGTGTGAAACCTATGGTTTTTTCAGTGAATTTGTACGGTTTTTTAAATGCTAAGTTACTTTACGCCATTCGTGGCGTGCGCGCCCACTTAACGCAGTTCGTTCCGTGCGCGCACGGTGCGCGCACAGTGAGCACTTTACGCAGTTAGTGCCGTGCACGCACGGTGGGCACGCGGTGCGATGACAAAGCAAGAAAGCACGTCAACAAATCTGTTTCTGCTTTCCTCCGTGACTATGGTATGGGTGCCATTTACCACAACAACTTGCGTTATGACATGCAAGACATTTATAGAGGAGATGGTGTGCACTTCAGTGATGAAGGGAACAGAGTCTTCCTCTTGAACCTTAGACTCTGCATCGGTACTTACTTGTAGGTACCACTAAAAAATCATTTCATAAACACAACGGCTCTTTTTAGAGCCCCCTAATATCTAAACACTTAAATCTGATTTTCATTTTTTTTTTTTTTTTTTTTCTACCGTACGCTTACCGTAAGCTTACCATACGCGTACCCCGTGATTTTTTTTAAAATCAATAAATGTTTTTTTTGTACTTTTCTGTCCTTCTTTGACCCCCTTACAAATGTTAGGGGGTCTGTAACTCTCCTCATTGCCCCCTTTCCTTGTTTTCACTCTTTTTTTTCAGAGTGAAATACACAAAATGGCGGCCGCCGCTTCCTGGTTTCGGCCGATTCGAATGTTTACTAAGATCTAAGAGCCAATCAGAATCGCGCTCGCGCACGCCACCGTACGCTTACCGTAAGCGTACGGTAAGCGTACCGTAAGCGGGCTCAGATATATATATTGATTTAAAGGCTATTTTCTCAGAATCTACTGAACAGATTTACACCAAACCTACAAAAGGCACTTCCTTGACCTAGGGACTACCTCTCTGCCAAATTTTGAGTAATTCTGTTCAGCCGTTCGGGCTGTAGCTCGTTCTAAAGGTCCTATGGAAAAATGCATGGGAAAAATGCGTTTTGGGACCCCCCTTTTATCTCAGCCCCCGCTTGACGGATCCCCCCGAGACTTTCAGGGTAGGAGCGGAGCGTAGCGCCCCACCTATTTTGAGAAATTCGCGAGGATTCGTCGACCGGCGCCAAAGTTATTCAAAATAGAATGTTGAGGTTTTCCTATGGAAACGTGGTCCTAACTATAACTACCTACTGGCGACCGCCAGTAGGTAATATATATATATATATATATATATATATTATAAATCCAAAGATGCGGCACTCGGGAAAGAGATTTTCAAAGGATTATTTATTTGCAACACAGCTCCACCAACGCGTTTCAGCCATCAAGGCCTTGTTCACGGTCAGTAAGTCCTTTCTCTATTGCACCATTTATACACCCACTCGAAAATGAAAACACACAATGTCAATCTGATCGTTAACCTTTCTAAATATGTACTCACACCTGAGGAGGAATCCGCATTAAATAAAGGACTATCCTTTTGCCCAGAAAGCCATTTTGATCATACTCAAGTGAGGATAGACTTGTATAAATATATCCGCAAACTGAAACTTGCTAAAATCCATGCAAATAAAGCTTCTAAAGAGATGATGAGTGCACAAGTACTTAACGACGAATCCTCCCTAAATCTGGAACCTATGCTTAGTATTGACCAAGCAACTGATTTAAAGAATATCTTTGATCTCCTATATGATTTAAACGATGATGAGATGACTGAGGAACAACTTCTTGAACATCTGTCAATAGAAACAGACAAAAGACCAGACAGTGGGCTAAAGAAGAAATCAAAGTATTGCCCTGTTTTACCACCTGGGAATCGCTTCGACCAATTTAGCGAGGCAGTAATTGAAGAACTGGATAAAATCACAAATACCAGGAATGTTATGCATAGAGAAAATATGAGCAAAAAAGAACGAGAAGCAATCAAAAATCTGATGCAAAATAAAAATCTGATAATAAAACCGGCGGATAAAGGCGGCAACACGGTACTTCTAAATACCGAAGATTACCTAGATGAAGCATATAGACAGTTGAACAATACCTCGAATTACAACAGGATTACTACTAATCCAATGAACGTAATGATAAAGGACTTGAGTGAAAAACTAACCAAATGGCATAACGAAAATCTAATCAGTGAAGATGAATTGAAATTCATGACTAATGAATTTCCGACTATCCCAACTAAATACTTCTTGCCTAAAATCCATAAAACTTTAAATCATCCACCATGCAGGCCGATCGTATCTTCATGTGACTCTATGTATGAGAACATATCAGAATATGTGGATCATTTTCTTGCCCCAATAGCCCGTAGCATGAGCTCCTATATTAGGGACACCGGAGACTTCTTACGTGTCTTGAATGGTATATCTTGGAACAACCAGTTTCTGTTAATCACCATAGATGTGGTGTCATTATACACATCCATACGACATGAGGTGGGCCTGGAAGCATGCAATTATTTTTTGAGACAAAGAAAAATCACAGAAATGAAACATACACAAATGCTTCTTAACATGATCGAGATGTGTCTCACTAATAACATTTTTTGTTTCAATAAAGAATTGTTCAAACAAATGTGCGGAACAGCTATGGGCATTTCCTTTTCTGTAAACTACGCTAACATCACCATGGGATGGTGGGAGAAAACCATAGCGTGGAACCTAGACAACCAGGATGAACTGGAGAAGATCATACTATGGGTTCGTTACATCGATGACTTGTTTTTAATTTGGAATGGCACAGATGATGATTTCAAAAAATACTTTGACAAACTTAACAATAACGAAACAGGCCTATCCTTTACATACAATATGAGCAGGTCAGAAATCCCATTCCTGGACACTTTGATCTACATTGAGAATGATCAGATCCATTCGACACTTTACAGAAAGGAAACAGCAACAAACAGTATCCTGCATGGAACTAGCTTCCACCCCAAACCCCTTTTGGATAGTATTCCCTATGGGGAATTCATGCGACTAAAACGTAACTGCTCAAAACCGGAAGATGCTGAAAGCAAAATTTATGAATCTATGGAAAGACTCAAACATAGAGGCTATTCAGAACTCACTCTCAAGAAAAATAAAAAGAGAATTGATAACAAAACTCGAGCAGAGACCTTAATACCTAAAATGACACCAATACCTGAAGACGGAAAACAAATCCCGAGATTTATTACTACCTACAGCAAAGAGAGTAGTACCATCATGGGCAAAATCAGAAAACACTGGCACCTAATTATGAAAGACCCAGATATAGGCAAACTAGTAGGTACTAAACCAACTGTTTCATACAGAAAAACCAAATCTCTGAGGGACATGCTCGTCAAAAGCCATTTCACACAAAGAGAAGAAACAACCTGGCTAACAGAAAAACAAAATGGATTTACTAAATGCAATTCATGCAAGGCATGTAAGATTGGCAAAAACATAAGAACCATCACAGAGCCTAACGGAAATGTTGTAACCATAAGGACAAGAATAACCTGTAATACCAAATTTGTGATCTACGTCATTGAGTGCACGTGTGGACAGAAATATGTGGGGAGCACCATCTGCCCACTAAAAAAGCGTATTCTTGAGCACATTCGAGCAGTTAAAAACAAAGACATCTCCTATGCAACTGCTAAACACATGATACTATGCCAGAAGGGGAACTGGAGATCAATGTGCTACTATGGGATTGACACCATCCCAGCAAACGAACGAGGTGGCAATAGAATCAAGAAGCTATGTCAGCTTGAATCACGCTATATAATCAAACTCAAAACTAAGAACCCGAGAGGCATGAACAATGACGAAGAACTTTATGTACACTTAGAATAACGTCCTGTTACATGATGAACTTTTTGACCTCCGATGAACCTAATTGGGACCCACTCTCTCCCTCACTTTTCTCGTTTTCTTCTCTTGTTTGTGATTTTCCTCTTACTCCCGTCCATGAAAACATAGTACTTTGAAACTTTTTCATTCTATATCTATTATGCCGCCTGCATGACAATTGTACTACACAGATACATGAGGATGAAATCAAGACTTTTGAGACATCATGATACCAATGTTACTGAATGTTTCTTTACTAGCAAATGAATTTACAACCATTAGTATACGAAATGTCTGGTACTATACCATAACTTAGTTTAAAGTGCCTTTTCCTGTTATTTAACAGTCGTAATTGAGTTTCCTTTTGGATAAAAATACAATTTTGTTTTTTACTGCACTACATTTCCCACAATGCAACATTGATGTCAAGTGGGTGTATAAATGGTGCAATAGAGAAAGGACTTACTGACCATGAACAAGGCCTTGATGGCTGAAACGCGTTGGTGGAGCTGTGTTGCAAATAAATAATCCTTTGAAAATCTCTTTCCCGAGTGCCGCATCTTTGGATTTATAATTGATTTGGGGGCCTGGATCCAGCCCGTATGCAGAGCACCCGCTGCCAGTGTGCCCCGGAACTTTGGGTCCCTTTGTTTGGATATATATATATATATATATATATATATAAAGTTCCACACTTGCCAAAGCTTCAGGACGCACTCTCCATAGGAAAATTAGGCAACAACGCATTCTGCAACTCCATGGTAAATAACATTGCCTTACGCGTTTCAAACATAAACTGTCCTTCATCATAGGCAGAGCGACATTGAATGAAAGGCATCGACTGCTGCTTCGTATTTCAAATACCTTTAATAGCCATCAGGTGAGGCCTCGTATTTGTCAGCGATTGCATTCTGGGAACAGCAGTTCTTAACTCAGCCTCGTAGTTCGTAAACAACAACCCATGTCTGCTCTCAATATATTATAATTTCGCCATTAGTGGGCTGCCAGGGGAAGCAAAAGAAACGTTGTTCAAATATAGTAAGCCATCCTCATGGACCGAAAACTGCTCTTGACATCCAGAGCCTCCGGCCCGCCCCTCTGCGGTGGTGCCGCTGACAAATACGAGGCCTCACCTGATGGCTATTAAAGGTATTTGAAATACGAAGCAGCAGTCGATGCCTTTCATTCAATGTCGCTCTGCCTATGATGAAGGACAGTTTATGTTTGAAAGGCGTAAGGCAATGTTATTTACCATGGAGTTGCAGAATGCGTTGTTGCCTAATTTTCCTATGGAGAGTGCGTCCTGAAGCTTTGGCAAGTGTGGAACTTTATAAATTACACGGCAGCCATGCCGTGAGGACTGCACCACCGCAGAGGGGCGGGCCGGAGGCTCTGGATGTCAAGAGCAGTTTTCGGTCCATGAGGATGGCTTACTATATTTGAACAACGTTTCTTTTGCTTCCCCTGGCAGCCCACTAATGGCGAAATTATAATATATTGAGAGCAGACATGGGTTGTTGTTTACGAACTACGAGGCTGAGAAACAGTAACATCATTGTATATGTGTGGGGTGTGGTGGGGCAATGACCACTATGGTGAGCTTTTAACGTTGCCTTTTTCAGTTATTTTTCTGCTTTTGCAGAAAATCAGTTGGGCAGTAAAGCCGATTCACGGTTTGATCGATGGCAATGCCGATAC
Source organism: Triturus cristatus (assembly GCF_964204655.1). Taxonomy (NCBI): domain Eukaryota; kingdom Metazoa; phylum Chordata; class Amphibia; order Caudata; family Salamandridae; genus Triturus; species Triturus cristatus. Next base: position 553,148,895 of record NC_140591.1, on the reverse strand, counting down.
ACGGCTTGATTTTGTGCAGTAGAGCAGATGCCAGAAAGCGTAAGCCGATACACGGCCTTATGAATTTACATTTACGCAAAATTGTTGTTCAAAATATTGATGTGCTGGTACTTGAGACAATATGCCTTTATTATGTTTGTTCATTTTGACGATTCTGCAATTTGGATTAATTTATATGTACTCAGTATGCATGTGTATATGTTTATTTATTCATATACTTGATTTTGAACACATTTCAAAATGGCGCTGTATTATCTGTGCACTTTACGCTGTCCTCTTTCTATGTTAAAATCCATGATGCATTGAAAGATTCAAATAATGGCGCTTTACGGTGTGCTGTGAACACCGAGGAAGGCAGATCGCCGAAACGCGTCTGTTCTGGGAATAAATCTCGTTGACACGCTACCCGTGAGTGCTTAATTCTTTACGATTAGAGAATTCTGGAGCGAAAATGTTATGCGGCTGGCACCGCCGCATTTATAGCACCCGACCGTGAGTGACTCGGAAAACGAGGTGCGAAGGGAGCAGTAATATATATATATATATATATTTATATATATATATTTATATATATATTTTATATATATATATATATTTATATAACATGCTTGCAAACTACTGCGAGTCAACTGTATTCTGATAATACTACCTATATTCCCCTACGCTTTGCTACTGTGGTGCAGTTTCTTTTACATTTTATTCAAAGTAAGACTCTCCAGTGACATCTCATAACAAACCTTAGTTGGTTTCACCAACAACCACCCATGCTTCCGCACCTTCCTTGTTTGCCTTGGCTTTGAGTTTGAACCAATCACCGCTGCTTCTTGCTATCTAGTACTATCCACCCATACTGTGCCGCCCATCCAGGCAGGCATTCTCTTTCACCTTCCACCCATCCTTCAACAACCCATGCGTCTGATCTGATTCCTATCAGCCACCTATGCATGCTTCCAACATATCCTTCTCTGCCAGTCAGTCATATTATTTATCTCGCCCGTCCTTCCACCCTTCTTTCCCTCTTTGTTCAACACATCCATCAAGGTCATCTGATCTGAGTTTGTCTTCTCCATAAAACCTTCACAGCTGATTTTGGAGTCAAATAGAAGAGGCCATTGGTTACTCAACTCACGCTGCTAATGCTAAGTAAAGGATGTCTTCTTCAAACGTTGTATAATGTTCACCACAACTTAATAAGTTGCACAGTACAGTGAAGTAGTGAACACACTTCCATCTAGTAGTAATGTCAAGAAGTAATGAATATAACTTACCACCGCCGGCCATTGCTGCTGGCTCCCCCCCTGTCGCTCCTGCAGGTGCCGCCAGTTCTCCTGCCCCCTCCGGAATGGCCGCATCACCGCTGGCTGCTCCGGCACTGGTGGTTGGTAGTGTGCCTAGAAAAAAACATCACAAATGTTTAGATGCCTGGAAACCTCCCCCTATTTTATTAGTGTTCACTTGGAACATTGAAAAAAAAGTTAATACGACATACATCAGCACTAGAGTAGTAAGTATAGTCGGTAGACAGACACTAGTAGTGATATGGATCCTAGGGTCATCTATTCCTACTCTACTCTTTTGAAAGTTAGCCTGAGCCATGTGCAACCCTTTTAGATTCATCATGCCGACTACTACTCTTTTGGCGCATATTTAATTATACCTGGCAGCTTATTGACATGTGCAGTAGATGCCTTTGAGGCCACATGACTGTTGCGTACAAGTGAAGAGGTTGAAAAACAAGGCACTTTGTTATTGAGTTTGGTTAGTCCGTATTGCTTAGCCATCACATATATGTCACACTTTTTGCCATGACTGCAAAATGCTTGCATTCACCAGTATACTATCTAACGGCTAACGCGCAGCATTTTTCTCATATAATAGGTGGAAGGTTCCCTTCTACAAACCAGAGATTTACAGAGCTTATGATGCATGATGTAACCAGTATTTCTACGTTCTACGGTGAGGGGTCTTCCAGAATTGAAAAGATCTTGTCTCTTGTCTCTTGTTCTTGTTGTCATGCACTTGTAAATGTTTACTGTTTTAATCTTAAGCATTTTTCTTGCTGGCTTATTGACGATGGCTGTAGTAAATGAAATTACATATAACGACGTACAGAGCTTGTTACTTGTTTCAAATAAACCTTTTGAACTTACACATAGACTCTGTGGTATTTGGTGTGGTGGGGTGGACTTACACAAGTGAGTGAGCAAAATGGTGTTATGTTCTGGGTTGTCTGTCTCAGTCATCATCAACATTGTGTATCTTATTCGTGGGGGGGTCGGGAGTGGGACCCTAATCTGAGACACTATAACTAGTCGGTCAGGGGATCGTGGGTTCTTCGGACTGAGGTATGATCAGTAAGGTCCAACCTCCCATCACCAACATCCTATTTTGTTGTGCATAGTTCTGTTTGTGGCTCTGCAGAATCACTACAACAATAGTAGTATCATGTACTATCCGATCCAAAATACTAGTCAAATATCTGGGTGGCCATTTTGTTTGTGGTAATTGTCAAAGCCTCAACATTGAGAAGACTAGAAGAGGACAACCCAAAGGACAGGACACAGTGGCTAGAGCTATTGGTCAATCAGAGTTTTATTATTCCAAAGAAACCCTTCAATAAAGAGTGGGCAACTGTGCAAGCTTCGCTACAGACAGAATAATAGTAGTAGTAGTAGTACAGAGAGTCATAGCAGAGGCAGTTAGAAGGAACTTAGTTAGAGGCAGGGATAAACAGAATTTGGAAACAGATAGTCAAGGTCAAAGAAGCTTTTGTAAAAAATAGAATTAGAAAGTGGAACCATAATTTATAGTTCGGAAAAAAAAGATGCAGTAAATGTTAGGGAAATATAACTGTCAATATAACCACTCGAGGACTTACTGGGGCCAGCAGCAGGAGCCTCGGTAGAGGAGCGGTCCTGTGGTTCCCCCGCCAACTCCGACCCCGTCTTCTTGGCCCTAGGTGGTGCTGATGATCATGTAAAATATAATAAAGAAAGAGACAAATATTAAGGAGTGCTGTGAAACAAATAATAATAAATCATTTGGAAAAATAAGTCAAACAACATTTTAGGAAACAACAATTGCAATAAAATTGAACTATCTAATCAGATGGATCGACTACTGGCTGCTTTCTGCATTCACGGATCGTCTACTTATTTATGAACACTCCAGTGTTCCATAATCATTCTGATTACAAATACTAACGGAGCCAAGTAAGTACCACCTGACCTACACCACCTATTCCAGATGGGCCAATTGTTCACTAAGTCTGCATTTCCATTTTTTTCAGCCATCAAATGCATAGATGAGATGGAGGACACATGCATAAATTTGTGCATACATACAACAAATTGTGGGTTGGTTGCATGATTCTGATCTAGTTCTGCTACTGACTGACCATGTTAAGCCTACCACTCACTAAACGAAGTACAAAAGGTTCTACGGAGGACTGGGGTGAGCAGCACTCAGTGACAGAGGAGGCGTCACACAGACCACATAAAACAATTATTTACTAATACTAACAAACTAAACCAAGTATCCAATATCCATCCACGACTATTTCACAGTAGGACAATGGAAGGACTAGAGTCTCTCTAGCAAATCGCATTACCTAACTTCAGTTCTCTAAAATAAACTCTTACATAATCAGCACAAGCTAGCGCAAACTAAGTCGCAAACAAGTAAGAGTACCACCGAGTACCTGGGTCCAGAAGATTTTGCTTTTTGGAACGTAATTTACCAGCAACGTGTAGCACACAGCAGTAATCTTGTTATTCGTCAAATTTAATTTATAAACAATAAGTTACTCACCAAGCCCGACGACCTTGACACCTAGCAGGTCCAACAGGTCCTGCTCCCGGTCCAGGATGTCGGACCACCGGTGGGCCAGCTGATTATGGGTGCGCCGGACCCCAGAGCACCGGAATACTGCCCGGCGCACCTTCGCCCACCGACGGTGACGCTCCTGGGTAGGGTACCCGGAGCCGGGCCTGCCGCCTGCTGCCAAGGTCAAGGGGAGGTGGCGCTGAATGAAAAAAACAAGGGCGGCCACCTCCGCCTCCCCAAAAAGTTGCCGGTCCTGCACCCCTGCAGGACGCATTCTGCCGCAAGGCAGGAGGTCCTTGTATGCTCCTGCAGGTCCCTTGCCCTTGGCACTAGGTGTACCCTTAGCCATGGTTCTGGGGTGGGTGGGAGGTGGAAAAGAAAAGTTAGAAGGGGAAAAAAAGTTAGGGGGAAGAAGAAAGAAAGAACTTTATAAAAGTAAAAAACACACAGTAAAAGTAGAAATAAAATGCAAAATATAAACTTAGGGAAAGAGAGAGATAGATGATAACTAAAAAAAGTCAGACAAAATGTTTTAAATACAAAGGATTACAAAGATTAAGGGAGGATAGAAAAGTAGGCCCAGAACCATAGCATAGAGTGAAAAACAAGATGGCCGTGCCCATTCGCGACCGCGTGGGTGAGTTTGCGCGATATTTCTTGCGAACATGCACTATTCATAGCGAACAAGTAACATGCGCTCCCGAACACGACAATGCGCATCGCGAACACGCTATCCGCGACCCGAACCAGGAAATAAGACATCGCGAGCGGGCGGGACAATTGAAAAACAAGATGGCCGCGCCCATTGGCGACCGCATGGGTAAGATGGCGAGATATTATCCCCCGAGCATGCAAACAGCTCCCCGAACACGCTCACCGCGCTCCAAAACAAGTAAAAGCCATCGCGAACGGGCACCCCAAGCAACTACGCTAGCTCGCGAAGCTCCTCGCAGCTCGCGTAGTGCAAGTACATTTTCGCGTAGCTTCGCGAAGTGTGACTACGCGAACTATGCCCAGGGTTAACAGCAACCCAATTTATCACAATGGTGTTCAGTGATGTGGATCAGGTCTTGCATTTGTGCAGAACCATATAATGATTTGTGTTACACAAAACTGCAGATAAATAATTTGATATCACAGTGACCCCTTAAAACATTTTTCTTTAAATTTTCATGTGGCTTTTTTCCCCTTTTCTAAATTTAAGTGCCTTCACCTTCCTTTATGCAAGATGGAGATGGAACAAAGTAACCTTGACACTCTCAGCAAGGATGATCAGTGCTACAGATTGATTCACAGTCTGGGACAACCATGTCTCATTTGGCAGTCTCAGGTAGGGGAATCCAGTGAAGACTTCATCCCCAAATTGAATGGGTTACCCTGAACTGCCAGCTTTTTTCTTGACAGGCATTCCAGTGAAATGTTCCAATACCAGTGCCTGCTAAAGCTTGCCAATGAAATTAATGTGGTCCTCCACAATTAAATGAGGCACAGGATCTATGAGTCTGTCAGGGCTATTTAAAGGACAGAATGTGGATGTGTGTTTATGTATCTAGTATTTAAACAGTGGGAACCAAGCTAAAAGACAGCCAAGCACTGTGCACAGTTAAAGACAAGCATCAAGTGAACAAATAATATGAAGGAAGCTGGGATGTGGAAAGTTAATGCATTGTTATGTAGTGTTCTGTAAAGAGATGATTCTTCAACACTTTCCTAATTCAAAAAGTATTGTGGTGATCCTCATGGATATGGGGATGTTCTTCCAGATCATGAGTCCATAGATGGAAAAGGCGTGCTGCCTTTTTTTTTCTTTTGTATGGTTATTGATCTGCAGTCTGATGATGTCAGGGCTGTGGTTGTGCTGGGAATCACCAGAGATGGTGAGCTTGTATACATGATAAAAGGGGAGTTTGTTGTGACGACAAAAGGAGCCAATGGAGTTCCATCAGGATGGAGGTAATGTGATCTTATTTCTGCACACCCTTGGTGAGATATGCTCCTAGGGGGTGATAATGTAAAGTCTGGGATGACATGAAGTAAAACATTACCACTATCCTGCTGCAAGAGTACAATGGCTTGAACAGTAGTTCTGAAGTCACTTTCTAGAGAAAATTGTTTGATTTCCTTAAGGATAGGGCTGGTAACAGGCAGTCTTTGTTTTTTTGGAAAGGTGTTCCTTGATGGTGAGGTTTTTGTTAATTTTTAATCCAAATGTTTTGGTTTTTGGTGTACGTTGGGGTTCAAAGTCTTCAATGTTCATGTCATTGAGCCAGGCTTTTTCTATATCTCGTTTATTGTTTGAGGCAAATAACAGGAATTCTGTCTTGGTTGGGTTGAGCTTCAGGAGAGCGCTGAAAATCAAGGTCTGGATGATGTACAAGCAGTGTTTGAGGCTTTGGATGCCTGAAGAAGAGGAGACTTTCAAGTAGCATAGAGTATCATCGGCATATTGGTGACTCTTGATGCTGTTATCTAGGAGTAAAGGCTCCATGTATAGACTGTAGATGACAAGATGGGGCCTTGAGTGACTTCACAGGTGAGGGATCATTTGCGACCCGGAGGTGACCATGTTAGCAAACTAGTGTCTGTTAACCCCTTTGCTGCTAGGCATTTCCCCCTACCCAGTGCTAAACATTTTTTGGGCTCTTTGGGGTAGTTCAAGCATAGGCTACCATAACGTTTTGTCCACATAAGGTATCCACACCAAATTTGCGTCATTTTCTTCCAACATCCTGTGGATTCTAAAGGTACTCAGAATTTGTGGATTTTCCTGGAGCAGACCAAGAAATTAGCCAAAATACAGCTAAATGTTGAGGGTTTTGGGAAAACTGGGAAAAAAGTGCTGCAGAAGAAAACGTATGGTTTTGTCCCTACAAATGGTATCAATGAAGGGTTTGCAGTGCTGAAAGGATCAGGATAAGGCAGAAAATTGTCAGAAAACCAAGATTTTCTAAATAATCCTGGCATTTTCCTGGGACATAGCCTATCCTTCCTATTTTTTGTGCTTTCAATCTCCTTTCAGTTTGTGATAGAAATGGGTGTGGAACCAATAATTAATCCCAGAAAGCTATACATTTCTGAAAAGAAGATAATATTCTAAATTCAGATAGTGGTCATTTGTGTAGACCCTTCAAGGTTTTCCTATAGAAACTAACAGTTGAAATAAATGCATTTTGAAATTGAGTTGAAAACACAGCCATTTGTGCCTACATTTTAACCTGTAACTTCATCTATGTATGGCGGATTGTTTAAAGCAATATACTGTTATAGCTGTTGAACCCTTCTGGTTGCAGCGATATATAGTATTTGTAGGTTCACCAAGAACTCATGGTACCCAGAGGCAATAACTTAGCTGCACCTTGGAACAGTTTTTCGACGTGTACCAGGTATACCGCAAGTTATTGGGTAAAATATAAAGAGTGAAAAATAGGTATCAAGGAAACCAATGTATTTACAAAATGAGAACAAAATATGGAGTTTATAAGCAGTGGTTATTTGCATATCTCTAAATGTGTGGGTCCCATACTTGCAAATGAATTAGAGGGCATTTTTCATTTTTACAAATTGTCTTACATTTGGATAGCAGAAATACACAGGAAGTCAATTGCTAATTACACTTTTCTACTATTCTATGTTTCCCTAAGTGTCCCAATGAAAATGGTACCTCATTTGTGTGGGAAGGCCTAGTGCCTGCGTCAGGAAATGGCCCACAATGCAATGTGGACATATCACATTTTTCCAGTGAAAACTGACCCTTTTTTTGCAATGTGCCTAGCTGTGAATTTTGGACCCTACCTCACCGGAACCTAGAGAGACCTAGCAAACCTTTACATTTTTGGAAACCAGACACTCAGTGAAATTCAGGATGGGGTGACTCGGGTGGCTCTCCCCAGGTTCTTCTACCCAGAATCTCTTGCACACCTCAGTGTTTGTCAGAAAAACATATCTTTTCACATTTCTGTACTGGAAAGTTCTGGAATCTGTGGGGAGCCTCAAACTGCCACCCACCTGGCGTTTCCCAAAGTCTCCCAATAAAAAATGGTACCTCATTTGTGTGGGAAGGCCTAGTGCCCGCGACAGGAAATGGCCCAAAATGCTATGTGGACACAACACATTTTTCCACAGAAAACTGACCTGTACATTTTTAAAAGCTATGTGTCCAGGATGGGGTTATTTGTGTGCCTCTCACCAGGTTCTGATATCTAGAATCCCTTGCAAACCTCAAACTTTATCAGAAAAACATATTTTCCTCACATTTGTGTGATGGAAAGTTCTGGAATCCTTGGAGAGCCACAAACTGTCTCTCAATAGGAAATGGTACATCATTTGTGTGGGTAGGCCTAGTGGCCGTGACAGGAAATGGCCCAAAACGTAATGTGGACACATCACATTTTTCAACACAGAAAACTGACCCTTTTTTGCAATGTGCCTTGTTGTGGATTTGGGACCCTAGCTCAGTGGGTACCTAGGGAAACCTGTACATTTTTAAAAAGTATGGGGTATATGTACAAGACCCTATAGCCACAGTAATGTAACTTTCTGTGACGTTTCAGTGGCAATAGGGGCTTTGCATTATTTACAAGTTAGCGTTAAGCCACTTAATGTGGCATAACGCTGCCTTGTTAATAATGCCCTCTTTCACACTATGATTAGCATGGATGTGGTGGGCTGTGGGTGTTGCGTGCACGTTCCACCACAACACCCATTGATTTTGATGATGTCCGCTATTTACAAGGGCAGCGTAAATAGGAGGCAGCACCAAAATTAATACCAGGAAAAACCTGGTCTTAACTTGGCGAAATGAGGAGAAATGCTTTTTGTTTCCTCGTTTTTGCTTTTTCCATGTGTACTGGCTTGTGCAACACATATGGAAAAAGCTAAATGCCTTGGATTGTTCATGTTCAAGAAGGTGACCCTTCCTGCATGTAAACAATCCTTTAAAAAAATGACATTTTGTATCTTCCATGTGTGCTGCATTAAGCAGCACACATAGAAGTGAGAAAATGGCATTTCAAGATTGGATATGTGCAGGAAGGGGTCCTTCCAGTACATAAGCAATCCTCCCCTGCAAGCAGACACCCTTGCACTATGGTACAAGGATGCCTGAGTTGGCACTATACTGCTAAGTGTAGTGCCAGCGCAGGGTGAAAAACAAGGCTGCATCATATCCTTGTAAATATGATGCAGCCTTGCGTTTCTGAAGTGGCGGAGTGAGGTGTAAAGCCATGATGGTTAACACCTCACACTGCCACTTTTTTGTAAATATCTCCCTATGTGCCCAGTGGAATCCAGGATGGGGTGACTTGTGTGGCTCTCACTAGGTTCTGTTACCCAGAATCCCTTGCAAACCTCAAACTTTGTACAGCAAAATAAATGTTTCTCATTCTGTGAGGGAAAGTCTGGAATCTGTGGGGAGCCACAAACCTCCACCCACCAGCATTTCCCCAAATCTCCTGATAAAAATGGTATCTCACTTGTGTGGGTAGGCATGGTGCCCACACAGGAAACGGCCCAAAATGCAACATGGACACATCAAACTTTTTTACCAGTGGAAACTGATCCTTTTTGTGCAATATGCATATCTGTGGATTTTGGACCCTAGCCCTGCCAGCACCTGGGGAATCCTAGAAAAGCTGTACATTTTTTAAAACTAGATACCATGGGGAAGCCAGGATGGGATGACTTGTGTGGCTCTCACCAGGTTCTGTCACCCAGAATCCCTATCAAACCTCAAAATTTGTAAAGAAAAACATATTTTTCTCATTCTGTGATAGAAAGTTCTGAAATCTGTGGGGAGCCACAAACATCCACCCACCCAGCATTCCCCTAAGACTTCCAATAAAAATGGTACCTCACTTGTGTGGGTAGACATTCTGCAACAGAAAATGGCCTTAAATGTATCACATTTTTCCAGTGGAAACTGACCCTTTTTTACATTGTGCCTAGCTGTGGAATTGGGACCCTAACTCACCCGGCACCTGGTTAAACCTAGCAAACCTGTACATTTTTGAAAACTAGATACCAGCCAAGCATCACCCACACACAACCCCAGCCAAACACCATCCATACACACCATCAGCTTAGCGCCAGCTCATGTACACTGCCGCCATCAATCAAGCACCACTCCATGCACACCACCAGGCAAGTGCTACTCTACACACATCATCATCAAGTGCAAGTCCACAAACACCATCAGCCAAGTGCAAGTCCACACACACTGCCAGCAAAATGCCAGCCAAAGGTCAGCACACGCAGAACGTGAGCCAAATTCCAGGTTACACACATACAAACTTTCCTTGGTCTCTAGTGGTTTTCTGCACACGCTTGAGAGCAGATGAGCCTAAAAATATTACTGCAACAACCAAAATGTGTGCCTAAAAAAGGGGAGTGACACTTACCTATGGGACAACTCCTTGAAATGCCCAAAAACATATCAGCCACGTTAGGCAGCTCCTACCCCCTAAACAATGAAAGGCATAGTCCCTGGTGCCTAATGGGCTTTCTGCCCCCCATGGCGGAAGACCAGGGGCTGTTGCATCACCTACCCCCAAGAGGAGGCAGAAAGACATTGGGCCCCCGTTTTGTGGGGTGGAGGCATGGCCATGCCCAGTGGGAGCAGCCCTACCACTCTTTTATAAAAAAAAGAATCCCTGTTGTCTAGTGGGCTTCCTCCCCTTGGGAGTCAGATCAGGAGTAATAACCCACATCTGCTCCCCAGGGGAGGTAGAAAGACTGTCCTTTAAATTGGGGAGTGGGGGCATCGGCATGCCAATTTTGGGCAGCCCCCACCCTTACGTATTAAGATAAAAATCCCTGGTGCCTAGTGGTCTTTCTGCTGCCCCCAGTGGGGCAGAAAGACTTTCTTCACAATTTAATTTGGGTGGGGGCTTGGTCTTGCACATTGTGGGCAGCTCCCACTCATCTTTTATATTAAAAAAACCCTGGTCTCTACTGTGCTTTCAGCGCCCCCTGTGGGGCAGATCAGGGGTAATAGCCCCACCTGGACCCCAAAGGGGCAGTACACCTGTCTAATTTGTGTTTAGGTGGGTGGGGCACTGGCATGTCCATTCTGGGCTGCTCTCACCCCTATGTATAAAAAAATCTCTGGTGCCTATTGGGCATTCTGCCCCCCTGAGGTGCAGATTGGGGCTATTGCCCCATCTGTCTCCCAGCAGGCCAGAAAGACAGTGGCTAATATTTTTTGGGGCATTCGCATGCCCCTTCCAGTAGCCACACCCTTGCCCTTAAAAAAAATAGTCCCTGGCTGCCTAGTGGGCTTTCTGCCCCCCTGTTGGGCAGATTGGGGGTAATAACACCAAAAGGCTGCCCAATTTGTGTTTGTGGGGGGTGGGGGCACTGACTTGCCCATTTTGGGCAACCCTCACACCTACTTTGCACCTAGTGGACTCCCCCCCCCCCGGGAGCCAGATCAGGGGCTTTTGCCCCCAACTGACTCCTGGCAAGACGAAAGACTATGGCTAATAGTTTTGGGGGCTCGGGGGCATTGGAATGCCCGTTCTGGGCATCCCCCACCCCTGACCGATATAAAAAATAGTCCCTGGCTTCCTTTTGGGCTTTCTGCCCCCACGGGAGGCACAAAAACTATCCAAATTGTGTTTGTGGAGGTTGGCGCAATGGTATTCCCATTTGGGCAGCCCTCACCTCTATGTATAAAAAAACATAATCCCTGGTGCCTGGTGGGCTATTAGCCCCCCCCCCATGGGGGGTAGATCAGGTACTATTGCCCCTATCCCCTTTCTGTCTCTGGGGGGTCAGAAAGATTCCGGCAGCCAGTTATCAAAAGAGGTTTGTCAATGATGTATTCTGTAGCAGTCTCTGTGTTGCAGGGTGATCTGAAACCAAACTTGCAGACATGCAGGATATGGTTGTTCCAAACTGCTAAGCTCTAAATCATTGTTTTACGGATAGATGTTTCTTCATTTGGAAGCATAAAGGTAAAGTGATGTATACATTGCTGCTCCTATTCCCTGGTTTTATACAGGCATTGTCAAGGTACATCATGCATAAAAAGCAGGTAAAATTCAGCCAAAACATTCCTGAAGTACCACATTTTTTATAACGAGGACACAAGATTTGCTGTTACTTTTGGCTACAATGTAAATACATCAAAGCATAAAGGTCTTTCAAAATAAAGAAATATTCATTTTTTCATGGTTTTCATGAAAGCTTTATGATATTTGAGTTTACAGGTAATTCGGATCATCAAGTATTGTCTTGATTGAATTATTATTGCTCAATAGCCAATACTCAATCCACCTTCAAAACCTGGTGACATAAATCACTGTGAGTCATGTGGCAAATAAAGTTAGAAAAAGTGATAAATTGGCCCCAATAACTGTTTCTCTTTCAGTGTCTTCCTCACAGACCAGAAGAAAAACATGTTAATAATCAAACGATATAGTAAATTCCAGTAGTTTGAGATTGGGCTCTTCCAGATTATTTTGCTGCTTTAGCAGCATAGGTTCTTCAACAAGTTGTTATATCTGAATGTAATGTTTATTTGTATCCCATTTACATTCTGAAATGACAAAATAACGTGCATTAAAAGTATATTTACAAAAAATGAGCACCCATAGGTTGTCAAATTTATAAATGTAAGACCTTGTTGGTCCTTTGCTAACTATATGCCTAGAAGATTATAAGTATGGGAGAGGCTGGAAGTTGAACTCCCTGAAGAAATCCCTCCTCTCTGATGAAATGTCATGGGGTACAAGAGAATTGGAGACAAAAGTAATACAGAAATCTGATTAATTAATGTTAAAGGTTGTTTTTGTCAGAAATTCAACAGAGGTTTGAAAGTAAATGTAAGGTATTCTTTTGTAAATATGGATAGCCTTTTTGGAATGTAAAGCTAGCACTTGACAGGGGATATTCGAAGAAGCGTTCCACTGTCCATTCAAAAGATGATGCATGCACATTGCACATATTCATAGAAAAATAAAAAAACTAACGGATTCTCATAGTCTAGATAGTTTGAACATAAGAAGAGCATGATCTCAACAACTTTGACTGATTTGAGAAAATATGTCTAATATACCCACAGACATATAATTAGTCCATCCACAGAATTTATTAATATTCCATATACAGATTAAGGCTAATTTTAATACATTATCTTGGTGTTCAAAGTCTGAAACCATCCTCTATATGTGACATTTCTAATATTAGGATGCTTCATTCAGCAATCTGTTATTATGTATATGTCTGTGTTCAAATTAGTTCTTATATTTTTCACATGTGATTTGACTATATTTAATCTCAACACACTAACTACTAAGTGTTGATACAAAACATCCGGGAATTTGAAATAGTTACTAAACAATAGGTAATGGAGTATATGGAGAAAGAACGTGTCCCCTTTTAGTTCCCTGATTCAATATTAGCCTGTCATCTGCTTCTATGCCATCTACATAGTATAGAGACACACTGGAAGCTATGCACAAATTGTACTTTGTAGTACGTTTAACAATATTCAGCAAAGTACTTTTCACAAATCTATGTGTGAAATCATCCACCTCAGTCTATCCTATCTTCTTTATGCGGAGTTCTCCGCCTTGTTTATGGAGGTCTCTGCACCCATAAGGCCTCATTTCCAATGGCTTTATGCAGCCTTGTAAATATTGTTCCCTTTATCTCAGTTTTCTGCATTTAAGGGGCATGCAATGGGTGTTGCCGTGGGTGTTCCCAGAAACACACATGGCTTTTTGACACTGCCCCAGATTTATGAGGAAACGTAACTCTGAGGCAGCGCCAAAAACTTAGGCTTTCACAGTGGAGGCGTAAGCGAAGGCATAGCAAGGAGAAATAACGTTATTTCTCCTTGTTCTAAATGTTCTCTGTGTGCTGTATTCTGCAGCACAGATAGAAAGAGGAACTAGCCTCTTTTCATTGTTTTTGTGCATGAAGGTTTTCCTTCCTGCACAAAAAACAATCATACCTGCAACGCAGACACCCTTCGACAATGGCGCAAAGGTGCCTGTGTTGGAGCATGGCAGCCCATTGTGTGCAAGCGCCTGGGAAAAGGAAAGGTAGGTGCTGTATCTAATAGTTACATCGCATTCCCGCCCTTTCCTTTTGCTGTCGGGTAGAGCAGCAGGAAGGCCTGCGACGCTGCCCTATGGCAAAACCTTGTTAATGAGGCCCTCAGTGGTAAACCTGAATGGAACCCTGGGAAATACTAACTTCTAAATGGGGTGGATTAAGGAAGGGGATGTTGTTAGAATTGACTACATCTAGAAGCATTACAGTCTGTACAAGCATGCACAACTGAACATACAGATATGTCACATTAAGGCAAAGGAGCATCATGTTTGATTAATGTTTTTATGTAACTGTGTATCACATATGTGCTTTTATGGTTTACTTTTAAATCGAATAAAGCTACTTTTTGACTTTGATTAGTCTTTAAGTGGTTTATATCATTCCGGGTGCATTGAATAAGCAAAAGTGGTGAGGTAGAAAGTGTAGAGGCGAGGCTCTCGTCTGACAAATCTAGAGCTCCCATAAACAGAAAACACAAACAAAATCATTTTCTGTAATAAATGCTGTTATTGAAGATACAGTACACATTATTAACATGTAAAAATGAAAGAAAGTTTTCTTTCATTTGGATATTATTCTTCAATAAAAAGTTTGACTCGTGAGCAGGTGTTTTTTAACATTACAAACAATCATCATCTTACCATTTAAATAATAGTTTTTCATTTATGTCCTGGTTAATGTTCCTTCAGTTGCCCTATTTGCATCCTGTCTGTGGAGACAGAGAAGTTGCTCCTTATCATCTGAGTCATCTTCAAAATCAATAGGTAGTTATTTACGGAGAATATTGCAAAGCACCACCACTGTATTGAAGGCGCTTGAATCTGTTTATAAAAGTTCAAAAGTTCCTTAAAGTACAACCTTGTGCCTCTGTGTACTCTATTTCTTTTTTCATTAGAGTTGAATATGCCCTTCCTGTACAAGACCAAAATAGACCAAAATAATATGCTAACATTTTTACCTGGAAGGACTCCGACTTGTCGACATCTGTGGTTCAGAACTGTCTCTCATCTGTATTTCAGTGGCTTGCTTGCGCCCAACTGAAATGCAATGAGGATAAGTCGGAGGTCCTTCTGTATGGCTCATTTCCACCTTCCTTCAGAGAAATTATATGGCCGCCAGACTTCCCTCGCCCTAAGTCAGAGGGCGTCTCTGCTAAGAACTTGGGGATCTGGTTTGGTGAAGACCTTCAGTTTTTGGTGCAAATTAAGAAACTCACCGGAGTTTGCTTTGGGACTCTCAAGTCACTCAGAAGGTTCTTCCCCCTGCTTCCCAGGCCTGCCAAGGAAAAGGTCGCCCGTGCACTCATTCTTTCTCACATTGAATATGCTAACTCATCCCAGGATATTTGTTGAGAAAACTGCAGACCATACAAAATGCCAAAGCTAGACTCCTATTTAACATCTCTGGAAGATCTAGCGTGACACAGCACTTACGAGACTTGCATTGGCTTCCGGTGGCCCAAAGTGTGCAATTAAAATTCTCATGGTGACCCATAGAGCCCTGCATGGTTTGGGGCCTCTGTACATTAGGAAGCGGTTTGGCTTCTACATCCCTAGCAGAGCTTTGAGCTCTGCCGCCCAACGTCAGATGATTATCCCGCGATTTTGCAGGTCACGGTTGGGAGGTCAGTCCGTTTCTGTTAAAGCAGCAATGGCTTGGAATTCTCTCCCATTGGAATTGCGGCATATTGAGGATCTTAGACTTTTCAAGAAACAACTTAAAACTTTTCTCTTCAGCTAGCTGATCCATACTCTCCACTCCATTGGGCTTTGATAACTGCACGCGCCAGGACACTCTCGAGTATTTGAGCACGCTATGAAACCCTCTATAACATAACATAACATAACATAAAGCACAGTTTTGCCTGCCCGCATAGATGCAGGGAAACCCTTCTGTCCATACAGCAAAACACTTCATTCTCCGGAGACAGTGTCAATAAGGTGGCATGTCAAATCTTAGTCAATGTGTAACCGGGAGAGTTGAGTGCATGAATGACTGACCAATGTCAGACCAAACACGGAGACAGTCAGCTCTCCATTGGCTTGCAATTTGTCCCTGGGGCAGGGATTCGGGATGGCACTTATTAGATGCGCTAATGGTTAGGGTCTCGCATCACACATTGGGGCATGTTTACAAGGGGATATCACCACCAGAGCATCACTTGTAGCAAAATTCTGGTGGAGATTTACCCTTCTCCATATTTACAAATTGGCATTCAGCTACTTTTTGTAGCTTAACGCAGCCTTGTAAATGAGGCCCCTTTACATGCATCAGTTAGCATGAAAGGGGTGTGCAATGGGTGTTGCTATGGCCGTTCTACCACAAAACTCATTGCTTTTGATGCTGCTCCAGATTTACAAGGAGGTGTAAATCTGAGACAACACCAAAAACTAACACCATGCAAGAGTAAGTGTTAGAATGGCAAAACAAGGAGAAATACTTTCAGCACACGTAGAAAGAGCAAAATATAATTAATGATTGAATATGTGTAGGAAGGTGTCCCTTCCTGCACATGTGATGTCATTTGAGATGTTATGAGTGATCTCATCAGTGATGTCACTGACCATGTCATGAGTGATGTAATATGTGACGTCATCAGCAGTGCATTGCAGGGGAGCGAGTTATAGTTAGTTGAACTAACTATAACGGCCAAATTTCACTGGTTTTGTACAAGTGCAATGTCCAACTAACTATGTGTCCCTGAAACCTGTGTTTTTTTGGGTGAATTTCTAAGGTTTTTTAAATGCTAGTTTCTAACTATAACGTCCCTGAAACCTGTTGTTTTTTCAGTGAATTTCAAAGGCTTTTAAATGCTAATTTCTAACTATAACGTCCCTGAAACCTATGTTTTTTCAGTAAAAAAAAATAATATATATATATACATATATATATATCACGCTCCTGCTTGTACCAGTTGATGAGAGGCACTCGAACCGCAACATGGAGCTGCAAGCTTCAGACTCGTATTTCCAGGTACGAAGGATGCCAGCTAACTGATCACTTTCGCAGCCATTCATTAATGCTGCCTGAAGCGTTTCGAATTCATCTTCTTTCTCAAAGGCTCCTGGTGAAAAGAGCACGATCCGGTCACGCCCTCCTACGTACACTTAAATAGCGCGCCCCTTGATGGGCTGTTCTGTATGACACTGCGCTAGTGGTTATGGGAGTTGAGGTGCCGGAGGGAATATACGATTCCCAAAAGGTGCATAAATTGTTCTGCTGAATATATTAAAAACCTGCTGATGGGTCTCAGTGTGCTAGCTCCTCCTAAATCCTTTGTTGTGGCTCCACATGTTGAGGCCGGTAGATACCAACCCCAGTGGCCCCCTGGATTGTTAGGGTGGTGCACTCATAGCTGTATGGCCACCGCTTACAAATCGCGCTCCTGCTTGTACCAGTTCATGAGAGGCACTCGAACCGCAACATGGAGCTGCAAGCTTCAGACTCGTATTTTCAGGTATGAAGGATGCCAGCTAACTGATCACTTTCGCAGCCATTCACCAATGCTGCCTGACGCGTTTCAAAGTCATCTTCTTTCTCAAAGGCTCCTGGTGAAAAGAGCACGATCCGGTCACGTCCTCCTACGTACACTTAAATAGCGTGCCCCTTGATGGGCTGTTCTGTATGACAGTGCGCTAGTGGTTATGGGAGTTGAAGTGCCGGAGGGAATATACGATTCCCAAAAGGTGCATAAATTTTTCCCAATAACTTTGGCGCCGAATGACGAATTTTCAAAACGTTGGTCCGACTCCGGTCAGCTACTATCCTGAAAGCTTCAGGGTGATTGACCAAGCAGGGGCCGAGAAAAAAGGGGGGTCCAAAAAAGCGTTTTCTCCATGTTATTTCCCATAGGAAACTTTAGACACGACTACAGCCCGAACTGCAGAAAGGAATTACACCAAATTTGGCAAAAAGGTAGCCCTTGGTTCAGAAAGAGACCTTTTTTTAAATGGTGTAAATCTGTCCAGTAGTTCCTGAGAAATTCAAAAAATAGAGGTCAAAAAATCAATTTGCCATAGGAAACTTTAGACAGGGTTACAGCTGAAACTGCTGAACGGAATTACACCAAATTTGCCAAAACGGGAGTTCTTGGTTCATACAGCAACCTTTTTTTCAAATGGTGTAAATCCGTACAGTAGTTTTCAAGATATTAAAGGAAATAAAAGTTTATATATCTGGCCGGGACCTAACTACACAAGCACAAGTTTGGCTCTAATTGGCAGCCAACACTTCATCCAGGAAGTGCTGGCAGCCATCTTGGTGCAATGCTTTTTAGGTCGCGCCTAGTGATGCAGCGCATGCGCTGCACACTACACAAACACCACTGTATTGCCCTAAACCCTAAAACACTACCCCAACACGACCCCCTACACTGCACGAACACCACTGCACTGCCCTAAACCCTGAAACACTACCACAGCATGACCCCCTACACTGCCCGAACACAACTGCACTGCCCTAAACCCTGAAACACTACCCCCAGCATGACCCCCTACACTGCCCGAACACCACTGCACTGCCCTAAACCCTGAAACACCACCCCCAGCATGATCCCCTACACTGCCCAAACACCACTGCACTGCCCTAAACCCTGAAACACCAGCCCCAGCACGTACCCCTACACTGCCCGAACACCACTGCACTGCCCTAAACCCTGAAACACGAGCCCCAGCACGACCCCCTACACTGCCCGAACACCATTGCACTGCCCTAAACCCTGAAACACCAGCCCCAGCATGACCCCCTACACTGCCCGAACACCACTGCACTGCCCTAAACCCTGAAACACCAGCCCCAGCACAACCCCCTACACTGCCTGAACACCGCTGCACTTCCCTAAACCCTGAAACACCAGTCCCAGCAAGACCCCCTACACTGCCCAAACACCACTGCACTGCCCTAAACCCTGAAACACCACTCCCAGCAAGACCCCCTACACTGCCTGAACACCAAAGCACTGCCCTAAACCCTGAAACACCACCCCCAGCAACACCCCCTACACTGCCCGAACATCACTGCCCTAAACCCTGAAACACCACCCCCAGCAAGACCCCCTACACTGCCCAAACACCACAGCCCTAAACCCTGAAACACCACCCCGAGCAAGACCCCATACATTGCCCGAACACCACTGCACTGCCCTAAACCCTGAAACACCACCCCAGCACGACACCCTACACTGCCCGAACACCACTGCACTGCCCTAAATCGTGAAACACCACCCCCAGCAAGACCCCCTACACTGCCCATACACCACAAGCTGTTAACCTTGAAAACCACCCACAGCAAGACCCCCTACACTGCTCGAACACCACTGCACTGCCTTAAACCCTGAAACACCACCCCCTGAATGACCCCCTACACTGCCCGAACACCACTGCACTGTCCTAAACCCTGAAAAACCATCCCCAGCACGACCCTCTACACTGCCTGAACACCACTGCACTGCCCTAAACCCTGAATCTCCACCGCCAGCATGACCCCCAACACAGCCCGAACACCACAGGCTGTAAACCCTGAAACACCACCGCCAGCACGACCCCCTACACTGCCTGACCAGCACTGCACTGTCCTAAACCCTGAAACACCAACCCCAGCAAGACCCCCTACACTGCCCGAAAACCACAGGCCATAAACCCTGAAACACCACCCCCAGCACGACCCCCCTACACAGCCTGAACACCACTGCACTGCCATAAACCCTGAAACAACACCACCCGCACGACCCCTACACTGCCTGAACACCACTGCACTGCCCTAAACCCTGAAACACCACCCCCAGCATGACCCCAACACTGCCCGAACAACACTGCACTGCCCTAAACCCTGAAACACCACCGCCAGCATGACCCCCTTCACTGCCCGAACACCACTGCACTGCCCTAAACCCTGAAACACCACACCCAGCACGACCACCTACATTGCCCGAACACCACTGCACTGCCCTAAAACCCTAAAACACCACCCTCAGCACGAACCCTACACTGCTCGAACACCACTGCACTGCCCTAAACCCTAAAACACCAACCTCAGCACAACCCCCTACACTGCCCGAACACCACTGCACTGCCCTAAACCCTAAAACACCACCCCCAGCACGGCCCCTACACTGCCCGAACACCACTGCACTGCCCTAAACCCTAAAACAACACCACCAGTCCGACCGCCTACACTGCACAAACGCCACTGCACTACCCTAAACCATAAAACACTACCCCAGACTATTGCAGGGATTCTGCTCATGCACAGAACTATGCACAGGAAACCAGGACCTCAGTGAATTGTGGTGTACCAAAAACTCACCTCAGTACCCAGGACCCCTATCCGACCAGCATTAGCGTCCCATTCGTTATCCGTATTCTCTCGGAGGTCCCAATGTATAGACAACCCAGAACAAGCGACTTAGAGTACTCTCAGGAATGGTGGGAATCAGAAATACCTGTTCCTTATTATTCTCATATCAGTCCACAACAAGAGTAATCAGAGACACAGTAAAGTTTAAAAGGTATATTTTATAAACTGCGTGTCCTAAGATGCAGTACTTTGGCTAATATAAGCAGACAAATGATTATAATTAAAACCATCAGCATTTTTACAATACCATAGAAAATGAAGGGATAAATCATATTACAAATGACAGTGGAATACAGCCACCTTCCCTTCGCTAGTAAGCTAGTATTATTATACTAATGGAAGGTCTCTAGGCTTGAATGGGGAACCCCATACCGTAAAGATCAGCTTAGGTGAATCACATCACAGGATCAGCTTTGCTCTGCGCCTGGAAATGGTCTTCTCCAGAAGGTGTTTCTAACGCATGCAAACAGTAATATTAAAGGCTCTCGACACCCAGGTATTTGCAGCTGTGTGTGTATTATGGCTAGAGAGTGGGCCGATCAACCTGAACTCAAGAACATACATTGTCTGGCGGCTCAGAGTGTTTTGCACACAATGTTCAGACCAAGGTCGCAGTGCACGTCTAGGGATGTGAACAACAGACAGTTGTCATGTGAAGAAATGGCAAGCAAGCAGTTTTCAAATAATAATATGTCTCTGCAGTGTTGTGTGCAAAAGCAGCAAAAGTGTCAAGATGGATATTCTAACATCTAACGCGCTTATGTTAACATAGCAATGTATGTATCTAAATTGCTGCCTTCACTACAACCCGACCCCCTTCACTACATAAACACCAATGCACTACCCTAAACCCTAAAACACTACCCCAGCCCGACCCCCTTCACTAGATAAACACCAATGCACTACCCTAAACACTAAAACCCTACCTCCAGCCTGACCCGACACACTACCCAAACACCACTGCACTACCCTAAACCCTAAAACACTACCCCAAGCACGGCCCTGTATACTACCCAAACACCACTGCACTACCATAAACCCAAAAACACGACCCCCCGCACGACCCCTCACACTACCCAAAGACCACTGAACTACCATAAACCCTAAAACACGACCCCCTACACTACACAAACACTGCTGTACTACCCTAAACCCTAAAATACTACCCCCAGCACGACCCCCTACACTACACAAACACCACTGCACTACCCTAAACCCTAAAACACTACCCCCTACACTACCCAAACACCACTTGCACTACCATAAACCCTAAAACACTACCCCCAGCAGTATCCCCTACACTACCCACACACCACTGCACTACCATAAACCCTAAAACACTACCCCCAGCACGACCCCCAACACTTCACCAATACAACTGCACTACCCTAAACCCTAAAACACTACCCCAGCACGACCCCCTACACTACGCAGACACCACTGCACTACCCTAAACTCTAAAACACTTTCCCCAGCACGACCCCCTACACTACACAAACACCACTGCACTGCCCTAAACCCTAAATCTACCCCCAGCACGACCACCTACACTACACAAACACCACTGCACTACCCTAAACCCTAAAACACTACCACCAGCACGACCCCCTAAACTGCACCAACACCACTGCACTACCCTAAACCCTGAAACACCGGGCCCAGCACAACCCCCTATACTGCCCTAACACCACTGCACTGCCCTAAACCCTGAAACACCAGCCCCAGCACGACCCCCTACACTGCCCGAGCACCACTGCACTGCCCTATACCCTGAAACACCACCCCTGCACGACCCCCTACACTGCCCGAACACCACTGCACTACCCGAATCCCTGAAACACCACCCCCAGCACGACCCCCTACACTGCCCGAACACCACTCCACTGCCCTAAACCCTACACACCACCCCCAGCATGACCCCTTACTCTGCCCAAACACCACTGCTCTGCCCTAAACCCTAAAACACCATCCTCAGCATGACACCCTACACTGCACGAACACCACTGCACTGCCCTAAACCCTAAAACATCACCCCCAGCATGACCCCCTACAGTGCCCGAATACCACTGCACTGCCATAAACCCTAAAACACCACCCCCAGCACGACCCCCTACACTCCTTGAACACCACTGCACTGCCCTAAACCCTAAAACACCACCCCCAGCCCGACCCCTTACTCTTCCTGAACACCACTGCTCTGCCCTAAACCCTGAAACACCACCCCGTGCACGACCCCCTACACTGCCCGAACACCACTGCACTGCCCTAAACCCTGAAACACCAGCCCTAGCACAACCCCCTACACTGCCAGAACACCACTGCACTGCTCTAAACCCTGAAACACCACCCCCCTGCATGACCCCCTACACTGCCCGAACACCACTGCACTGCCATATACACTGAAACACCAGCCCCCTGCATGACCCCCTACACTGCCCGAACACCACTGCACTGCCCTAAACCCTGAAACACAATCCCCCTGCATGACCCCCTACACTGCCTGTACACCACTGCACTCCCCTAAACCCTGATACACCACCCCCCTGCATGACCCCCTAAACTGCCTGAACATCACTGCACTGCCCTAAACCCTGAAACACCACCCCCAGGTCGACCCCCTACACTGCCCGAACACCACTGCACTGCCCTAAACCCTGAAACACCACACCCAGCACGACCACCTACACTGCCACGAACACCACTGCACTGCCCTAAAACCCTAAAACACCACCCTCAGCACAACCCCCTACACTACACGAACACCACTGCACTGCCCTAAACCCTAAAACACCATCCTCAGCATGACCCCATACACTGTATGAACACCACTGCACTGCCCTAAACCCTAAAACATCACCCCCAGCACGACCCCCTACAGTGCCCGAATACCACTGCACTGCCATAAACCCTAAAACACCACCCCCAGCACGAACCCCTTCACTGCCCGAACACCAATGCTCTGCCCTAAACCCTGAAACACCACCCCCAGCCCGACCCCCTACACTACACAAACACCACTGCACTGTCCTAAACCCTAAATAACTACCCCCAGCCTGACCTCCTTCACTACACAAACACCAATGCACTACCCTAAACCCTAAAACTCCATCTCCAGCCCGACCCGCTACACTACCCAAACACCACTGCAGTACCCTAAACCGTAAAACACTACCCCCAGCACGACCCCGTACACTACCCAAACACCACTGCATTATCCTAAACCCTAAAACACTACACCCAGCACGACCCCCTTCACTAAACAAACACCAATGCACTACCCTAAACCCTAAAACTCTATCTCCAGACCGACCCGCTACACTACCCAAATACCACTGCACTACCCTAAACCCTAAAACACTACCACCAGCACGACCCCCTAAACTACACCAACACCACTGCACTACCCTAAACCCTGAAACACAGGGCCCAGCACAACCCCCTATACTGCCCGAACACCACTGCACTGCCCTAAACCCTGAAACACCAGCCCCAGCATGACCCCCTACACTGCCCGAGCACCACTGCACTGCCCTATACCCTGAAACACCACCTCTGCATGACCCCCTACACTGCCCGAACACCACTGCACTGCCCTAAACCCTATACACCACCCCCAGCACGACCCCTTACTCTGCCCAAACACCACTGCTCTGCCCTAAACCCTGAAACACTACCCCCTGCACGACCCCTACACTGCCTGAACACCACTGCTCTGTCCTAAACCCTGAAACACCACCCCCAGCACGACCCCCTACACCACCCGAACACCACTGCACTGCCCAAAACCCTGAACCACCACCCCCAACACGACCCCCTACACTGCCCGAACACCACTGCACTGCCCTAAACCCTAAACACCACCCCCAGCACGACCCCTTACTCTGCCCGAACACCACTGCTCTGCCCTAAACCCTGAAACACCCCCCCCTGCACGACCCCCTACACTGCCCAAACACCACTGCACTGCCCTAAACCCTGAAACACCAGCCCTAGCACAACCCCCTACACTGCCCGAACACCACTGCACTGCTCTAAACCCTGAAACACCACCCCCCTGCATGACCCCCTACACTGCCCGAACACCACTGCACTGCCATATACACTGAAACACCAGCCCCCTGCACGACCCCCTACACTGCCCGAACACCACTGCACTGCCCTAAACCCTGAAACACAATCCCCCTGCATGACCCCCTACACTGCCTGTACACAACTGCACTCCCCTAAATCCTGAAACACCACCCCCCTGCATGACCCCCTACACTGCCTGAACATCACTGCACTGCCCTAAACCCTGAAACACCATCCCCAGGCCGACCCCCTACACTGCCCGAACACCACTGCACTGCCCTAAACCCTGAAACACCACACCCAGCACGACCACCTACACTGCCCAAACACCACTGCACTGCCATAAAACCCTAAAACACCACCCTTAGCACAACCCCCTACACTACACGAACACCACTGCACTGCCCTAAACCCTAAAACACCATCCTCAGCATGACCCCCTACACTGCACGAACACCACTGCACTGCCCTAAACCCTAAAACATCACCCCCAGCATGACCCCCTCCAGTGCCCGAATACCACTGCACTGCCATAAACCCTAAAACACCACCCCCAGAACGCCCCCCTACACTCCTTGAACACCACTGCACTGCCCTAAACCCTAAAACACCACCCCCAGCCCGACCCCTTACTCTTCCCGAACACCACTGCTCTGCCCTAAACCCTGAAACACCACCCCCTGCACGACCCCCTACACTGCCCGAACACCACTGCACTGCCCTAAACCCTGAAACACCAGCCCTAGCACAACCCCCTACACTGCCAGAACACCACTGCACTGCTCTAAACCCTGAAACACCACCCCCCTGCATGACCCCCTACACTGCCCGAACACCACTGCACTGCCATATACACTGAAACACCAGCCCCCTGCACGACCCCCTACCTTGCCCGAACACCACTACACTGCCCTAAACCCTGAAACACAATCCCCCTGCATGACCCCTACACTGCCTGTACACCACTGCACTCCCCTAAACCCTGATACACCACCCCCCTGCATGACCCCCTACACTGCCTGAACATCACTGCACTGCCCTAAACCCTGAAACACCACCCCCAGGTCGACCCCCTACACTGCCCGAACACCCCTGCACTGCCCTAAACCCTGAAACACCACACCCAGCACGACCACCTACACTGCCCGAACACCACTGCACTGCCCAAAAACCCTAAAACACCACCCTCAGCACAACCCCCTACACTACACGAACACCACTGCACTGCCCTAAACCCTAAAACACCATCCTCAGCATGACCCCCTACACTGCACGAACACCACTGCACTGCCCTAAACCCTAAAACATCACCCCCAGCATGACCCCCTACAGTGCCCGAATACCACTGCACTGCCATAAACCCTAAAACACCACCCCCAGCACGACCCCCTACACTGCCCGAACACCACTGCACTGCCCTAAACCCTAAAACATCACCCCCAGCATGACCCCCTACAGTGCCAGAATACCACTGCACTGCCATAAACCCTAAAACACCACCCCCAGCACGACCCCCTACACTGCCCGAACACCACTGCACTGCCCTAAACCCTAAAACACCACCCCCAGCCCGACCCCCTACACTACACAAATGCCACTGCACTGCCCTAAACCCTAAAACACTACCCCCAGCCCAACCACCTTCACTACACAAACACCAATGCACTACCCTAAACCCTAAAACTCTATCTCCAGCCCGACCCGCTACACTACCCAAACACCACTGCACTACCCTAAACCGTATAACACTACCCCCAGCACGACCCCGTACACTACCCAAACACCACTGCACTACCCTAAACCCTAAAACACTACCCCCAGCACGACCCCCTTCACTACACAAACACCAATGCACTACCCTAAACCCTAAAACTCTATCTCCAGCCCAACCCACTACACTACCCAAACACCACTGCACTACCCTAAACCATAAAACACTACCCCCAGCACGACCCCGTACACTACCCAAACACCACTGCACTACCCTAAACCCTGAAACACTACCCCCAGCACAACCCCCTACACTACCCAAACACCACTGCACTACCATAAACCCTAAAACACAACCCCCCGCATGACCCCCTACACTACCCAGAGACCACTGCACTAACCTAAACCCTAAAACACGACCCCCTACACTACACAAACACCGCTCTACTACCCTAAACCCTAAAACACTACCCCCAGCACGACCCCCTACACTACATAAACACCACTGCACTACCCTAAACCCTAAAACACTACCCCCTACACTACACAAGCCCCACTACATTACCCTAAACCCTAAAACACTACCCCCAGCATGACCCCCTACACTACCCAAACACCACTTGCACTACCCTAAACCCTAAAACACTACCCCTAGCATTACCCCCTACACTACTCAAACACCACTGCACTACCATAAACCCTAAAACACTACCCCCAGCAGTACCCCCTACACTACCCATACAACATTGCACTACCCTAAATCCTAAAACACTACCCCCAGCACGACTCCCTACAGTACCCAAACACCACTGCACTACCCTAAACCCTAAATCTACCCCAGCATGACCCCCTACACTATGCACACATCACTGCACTACCCTAAACCCTAAATCTACCCTCAGCACGACCCCTACACTACCCAAACAGCACTGCACTACCCTAAACCATAAAACACTACCCCCAGCACGACCCCGTACACTACCCAAACACCACTGCACTACCCTAAACCCTGAAACACTACCCCCAGCACGACCCCCTACACTACCCAAACACCACTGCACTACCATAAACCCTAAAACACGACCCCCCGCATGACCCCCTACACTACCCAGAGACCACTGCACTAACCTAAACTCTAAAACACGACCCCCTACACTACACAAACACCGCTGTACTACCCTAAACCCTAAAACACTACCCCCAGCATGACCCCCTACACTACATAAACACCACTGCACTACCCTAAACCCTAAAACACTACCCCCTACACTACACAAGCCCCACTACATTACCCTAAACCCTAAAACACTACCCCCAGCATGTCCCCCTACACTACCCAAACACCACTTGCACTACCCTAAACCCTAAAACACTACCCCCAGCATTACCCCCTACACTACTCAAACACCACTGCACTACCATAAACCCTAAAACACTACCCCCAGCAGTACCCCCTACACTACCCATACAACATTGCACTACCCTAAATCCTAAAACACTACCCCCAGCACGACTCCCTACAGTACCCAAACACCACTGCACTACCCTAAACCCTAAATCTACCCCAGCACGACCCCCTACACTATGCACACATCACTGCACTACCCTAAACCCTAAATCTACCCTCAGCACGACCCCTACACTACACCAACACCACTGCACTACCCTTAACCCTAAAACACTACCCCAGCACGACCCCCTACACTACCCATACACCACTGCACTACCTTAAACCCTAAAACACTACACCAGGCATGACCCCCTTCCCTACCCAAACAACACTGCACTACCCTAAACCCTAAAACACTACCACCAGCACGACCCCTTACACTACTCAAACACTATTGCACTGCCCTAAACCCTTAAACACTACCCCCAGCACGACCCCCATACTACACAAACACCACTGCACTACCATAAACCCTAAATCTACCCCCAGCACAACCTCCTACACTACAGAAACACCACTGCACTACCATAAACCCTAAAACACGACCCCCCGCATGACCCCCTACACTACCCAGAGACCACTGCACTAACCTAAACCCTATAACACGACCCCCTACACTACACAAACACCGCTGTACTACCCTTAACCCTAAAACACTACCCCTACACTACACAAGCCCCACTGAATTACCCTAAACCCTAAAACACTACCCCCAGCACGACCCCCTACACTACACAAACACCACTGTACAACCCTAAACCCTAAAACACTACCCCTACACTACACAAGCCCCACTGCATTACCCTAAACCCTAAAACACTACCCCCAGCATGACCCCCTACACTACCCAAACACCACTTGCACTACCCTAAACCCTAAAACACTACCCCCAGCAGTACCTCCTACACTACCCAAACACCACTGCACTACCATAAACCCTAAGGGCCCGATTCACAGAACAAACTTAAGACTAAATCCTAAACTTAGTACCATTCTGGTATTCACAGAATGCACCTAGTACTTCTGGTATTCACAGAATGAACTTACAACTTTTGCTATTCACAGAATGAACTTAGGACTTTTGCTATTCACAGAATGGACTTCCGGGTCGGAATTTCCGCACCCGGACCGGAATTTCCGCACCCGGAGCGGAAAGTCCGCTTATGGGCCGGAAAGTCCGCTCACGGGCCGGAAGTTCCGCCTACGGGCCGGAAAGTCCGGCTACGGGCCGGAAGTTCCGATTGCGGGCCGGAATGTCCGATTTGGTGGCCATTGATCATGTGAGCCAAGGGTGAACACCTGTCCAAGTCCCTACCATCCCCCACCATGCATCAGCTGACACACTCCAGCCAATCCTAGCTCGGCAGCATGTATAACTGCAGAGCAGTCACACACAAACCCTTACAACATGTCACTGAATGTGTTTGTTGCACTGCCCCTTGCCATGTGGCAAAACGACTTGAGGAGGAGGAGGAGGAGAGCCAGAGCAGAGAGGATCTTCAGACAGAGGATCAACTTATTTGGAATGTCCAGTCAAGATGTAAGGGCCAGGTACCGTTTCCCTCCAGAAATCATCTTGGATATGGTATGTGAGTGGGAGCAGGAACTTGACTCCGTGACCTGCTGCTCACATGCAATACCAGCATACCTAAAGATCCTATCTGCGCTCCATTTCTCTACCACTGGCTCATTCCAAAGGGTCTCCAGTGACCATGTGGGCATATCCCAGACGAGCCAGTCGCGGTGCCTGCATCAGGTACTGCGATGCATCACTGCAAGATCCCACCACCACATACATATGCCACCGACACTGGCCCTGAGACAAAGGGCAGCACGAGATTTCTTTCTCATTGCACAATTTCCACGTGTGCTGGGTGCAATTGACTGTACCCATGTGGCCCTTCAGCCACCCCGCCACATTGCACACATCTTCTGCAACAGACACCGATGGCATTCCATCAACGTACAAGCTGTCTGTGATGCCAGAGGGAGGTTCATTGATGTGCATGCGCTGTTCCCCGGCAGTACCCATGACAGCTTCATATTCCGCATGTCACCTCTTGCCCGGCGGATGGCTGCGGGAGAATTTGGCAACATGTGGCTACTGGGTAAGTACCAAGCGTTAGAAAGGAGGAATATGTGTTTTTGAAATGTCTGAATGCCCCCCAACATTAACCATTGTACTATAAGAATCATAAAGCTAGATACAGGGCCCAATTGACAATGCATGTAATACAGTATAGATCATGTCCTGTGCAATTCAAAGAGGGAAATGTAACCAACTGCCCTTTCCCCTCTACTCAGGTGACGCTGGGTATGCACTCACCCCACATCTCCTCACCCCTTACAGGCGTGCAGACACTGTACCACAGCGTAGGTACAATAGAGCACACATACGGACTCGAGCCATCATAGAGCGCACTTTTGGTCTGTTGAAGTCGCGATTCAGATGTCTCGACCGTACAGAGGGGGTGCTGCAGTACTCCCCAGAAGTAGTGTGCAAGATCATTTTAGCCTGTTGTGTCTTGCACAACATTGCCTTAACGCATGGCTTACAGATACCGCTGGAACCTCGGCTAGCTATGAATCTGGGAAACTGGGCCATGGCACAAAACCGAGGTCAGGGCATGCAAGTCTGTGAGCAGCTCATTGCCACGTTTTTCACATGAGCAACCTGTAGTGGAATGGACTAAATGTGGATTGCTGTCTGTTGCCAATGATGAAACTTGGATATACACGACTGTGTCAATAAATTCCTTCCTGAGGCAACTTTGCAAGACACACTAACTGCATGTTAATCACAGCTCTTGACAGTAGTCAAAAGGTTGAGCCTGCTTCAGCACATGTGCCCATGTCAGCGATCAGTGTAGTGGATGTCCCTAAAGAATCTATAGCTGCAGATGGAAGATGATACATGTACTGAGAGACCTTGCCGGACCTCATGAGGATGGGTCACTTAATCAGAAAAGGCCATAACCATAGCATTGTCGGCCCTGTGTCATCAACAGATGTGACTCCCCCACAAATGATGCGCCCACAACGTGAGTGATGCAATGGGTCAATCAGACACCATGGGGCAGAGTAATGTGGGACTTGTGCTCCTTTCACGCCGCCGTTGCGTCACTTTTATGACGCAGCGGCGGTGCAAAGCCAGCGCCATGCTGCGGGGTATGTACTATATGACGCATCTGGGAGTTGCGTCACGTTGTAAAGGCCTGCGCCACATGTAGGCATTCTGGCGCAGGGAGGGGCCTTCCGGCGCAGGAACGCCTCCTAAAAGTGGCTGGGTGAAATCTACTATATTTCACTCAGTCACTTTTAAGGCCATGCTGCGTCAAAACCCTGCGCCTGCTTGAAGCAGGCGTAAGGATTGACGCAGCATCATAGGGATAGGGCACCCCCGAGCCTTGCTGGAGCTGCGTTGCGCTTGCGACGCAACTCCAGCAATGCGCCGCCTTTCCAACGGGGGATGCGTCATGCATCTGCACACCCGAGCACCACGGTGCACCACATTGTCAATGCGGCGCATCTGTGTTGGCGCACGGGTGGGCAGATGCATCGCAACTCTTCTGACGCATCTCTGCTGATTAGCAGAGATGCGCCAGAAGTCGTAAATCTGCCCCATGTGTCTGTGATATATCCACACTTCTCCAACCCAATGTTCCGTAACACATCACACAACTCTGCAAATGAGCACCTAATATGGACTACATGTACCAGAATGCAAAGCAGGAGAAACTGAAACTGAAACTGCAGAAATGTCTTGAAATGGTCTCTTCCCCCTCTTGTCAAATTTTAATAATTCTCACATGCACTGTCTTTTCTTTTTTATCCACAACAGAACAGCAGGATGGCAGTAGATTTGATTTCTGATTGTGGATGGATCTGGATGAATACAAAATGGCTGCCAACTATTTCCTGTGATGTATTTCCTGCCTCCCACTCCCTGTCAAACATTTCCTGTATGGAATTATATGTTCCGGGTCATTTTTGGAGTTTACGGCCAAAAAGCGGAAGCTCCGATTACGGAGCGTACGGCCCGTGTGTGGACCCCCCGCTCCGGAACCGTAAACTGCGCTTACGGGCCGTAAACTCCGAAAATGACCCGGAACACATAATTTCATTCAGGAAATACATCACAGGAAATAGTTGGCAGCCATTTTGTGTTCATTCTGAGTCATCCTCTATCACAGACAGATCCTCTGACATCCTGCTGCTCTCATCCTTCTTATATCCCCATAATGGCTGAGGGTTACGAAGAGAAGTCACCCCCTTTCACTGAAAGTGAGTTGAACATCTTGGCTGAGGGGGTGCTGGACAAATTTCCTCAGCTATATGGGGACCCTGAACACCAGCTGAGCAATGCAGCCCGGGCCAGGCTGTGGGCCAACATCGCCGAGCGCTGCAGTGCAGTGGGAGTCCACACCAGGAGTGCGAGGGCATGCCGCAAGCGCTGGGAGGACCTAAAACGGTGGGCTCGGCACAAGGCTGAGGAGCTGGTGGGCCAGTCTTCCCAGCACCATGTGCATCATCCTCGCCTATCCCCACTGTACAGGAGGGTCCTGCGATCAGCTTGGCCGACCCTCCATGCTCAGCTGGAGGAGCATGAGCAACAGGGACATGGTAAGTGCATCATATGCAAAATGTGTCTGGGAGTATGATGTGAGTGAAACAGTGCTGTACCATTGTGTGTCCGATGCCTCCATTCACAGATTCTTGTCCATGCAGCAGTCACCAAGCTTAAAAAGGCACACTGTGGCATATGGACTGTACAGGGCAGAGTGCATTTTGGGAGTTGGAGTTTCGTCATGACAACTGGCTAAATGAGCCATAATTGTGCATTTATACTGAAATCTGCTCTTCCCGCACCACTACAATTGGCACTAGGAAATCATGTGTGCATTGGATGAGCAATGGTACAGACACTGTCCAGTGTGCGCATGGCAGGCCAAAGGGTATTGGATGCTATGACTTGCATTGCATTTTTAGAGTTTGGGTTCCAATTGTGACAAAACATCATGTGCCATGGAGTCAAGACAGACTTTGACATCCTTGCATCACTCTTTAGCACTTCGAAATTTGCAAGGGGTGTCCACTGACAGACGTCTCAGCCTCAGTGGCCTGTTTCACATTTCACATGTACAGGTAGCTGTCACTAAATTCCCCCAGTGTTCAGCGGTGTACTGCATTACCATATCAGTCACCAAAGCCAATATGTGCCACTGGATTGTCAGAACATGTGTGGGGACAGCCAAAGGCTAGACTCACAATTTAGCTACAGAAATAGCCTAGAGCCTCAGTGCATGTGTGACCCACATTCGCCACTTGTCGTGTCCCATACAATGCTACAAAGCAGATGACACTTGTCCAGACCTTAAATAGCTGCGACTCCCTATGAATGGCCATAATCTGAGATTCTGGACTTCATGTTCTCCATTGGTGGACTGCTTTTGGAACCTGCACATGTAGCTGTGGCAGGACACACAGATCACCAGAATGCCAGGTTGAGGGTTGGCCAATACAGTTGTGTAAGCCACACACATCCACGTGAGATGGCCATGTCAGACTCAATCCAGTAAATGACGGTGAACATACACATAATGTCAGCTCATAGACACTGACAACTATTGAGTGTGATCAGAGGAAAATAAGTCTGACCTTGGC
This sequence comes from Triturus cristatus, assembly GCF_964204655.1. NCBI lineage: Eukaryota > Metazoa > Chordata > Amphibia > Caudata > Salamandridae > Triturus > Triturus cristatus. The sequence continues at coordinate 553,115,762 of NC_140591.1, read as the reverse complement.
TCCTCTATGAATGTGTCTCGTCCTGCATGACACAAACATAACATTCGGATTTTGCTTACATTTCAGCAGGCACAGCTGGCGAAACAGAAGGGCAGCAGGACCAGGTCCGGAGCGCGAGGCCACCAGTGCGTCGGCGGCTACACCCTCTTTCTACCAGTGAGGAAGAGGAGGATGAGGAGGGACGCTCAACATCATGAGGCAAGGGGATTGCGCCCACCCGGACTGACAAGGGACACCCTGATGCTGGTGCTACATCCCGGGTGGAGGCTGCAGACATTGAATTGGGGGGGGCGAACATGACACCTCGGACCATGAGGTGTTGGAGAGCTACTCTCCTCAGGACTCTTCACCTGTGGTCCCTGAAGAGGTGTCCTCGGGGCAGGCCAACAAACAATCTGGGCCTGCCATCAGCCCCTCCCTACCTCTAGAGTCCCCCATTCCATTGGGGGACCCAGCTGCATCCCCTGCAACCAGTCCCCCTCATCGTAGCCGCCAGCTCCACAACATCATTGGCTCCGGACCTCAGGCACCACATCCCTCCTGTCCCCCCCAGGCCCCTCCCAGTGTTGTTCCTCCTGTGGCTGTGCCAGTGGACTTGATGTGGATGTGTGAGGGTCAGCCAGACATGTCCGCTCGCATCATGCTACAAGTGTGTATTGAGGTACGCATGATGCGAGAGGACATGCTCCGAACAATAGCCACCCTCACCACCAGCATCAATTCACTGACCGCAGCCATGCCGTCTGTTGTCTCCCCAATCCCTTCCCATACCACCGTCAATGTCTCCCCCTGTCCGTTGCCCCACACTGTTTCCCCCCGTACTCCTCGTGTGGCACGAACCCAAGTGGTGCCTGTTCCTGCACCCGCCAGACATGTGCCTGCATCGGACTCTGAGGATCTGGACATTGTGGTCCTAGAGGATGACCAGAAGGACACTTGACTTTTGACGTGAACAATTATTTCATTTTCCCCTTTTAAATAGACTGTTTTCCCTGACGCTCCCTGACGTGTTATATTTTTGTTGCCCCACCCCAATCCAGGTTCCCATCTCCCTCTGCATTAAGATCATCATTTGTTTTCCTTTCTCCCTTCCAAACGGACGGTTGTTCTTTTGTACCTTCTTAAAATACAATAAGGAATACTAATGACTTCCACTTGTTTGACTTCATTCTGAATGTCTGGTTCTGAATATGGACACATATTTGGTGAGTCATCTGATATGCACATAATGGCTTGTTGCAATGATGGGTTACACTTGTAACTGTGTCACACACACACATACCTTCTCACATCTCGAGGCCACCTACATCGTTACACAGGACATGATACACAACAGAATTTTATTTTTGGTAGGTGTTTATTTGGTGCACACACGATCACGTGGTTACATTGTCCTGGGTTCCTGTCACTGGTGAGTGCGACGCCGCAATTTGGGGGGGGATGACCGCTCGGAGTGCTCAGGTCTGGCTCGCCGCCTACGTGGAGGTGGGTACTGTCCAAGGGACTGTCCAGGGTCATCTACATGTTCTGGGGCAGATGGTGTATGCACACTTGATGGTTGTGCCTGGACAAGGGCAGGTTGTGCATGTGGTGGGAGTGCCTGTACAGGTGGTGGTGGTGCTGGTTGGGCAGGTGGCGGGAGTGCCTGTACAGGGGTTGCTGGTGGTTGTGCACGTGGTGGGAGTGCCTGTACAGGTGGTGGTGGTGGTTGTGTAGGTGGCGGGAGTGACTGTACAGGTGGTGGTGGTTGGGCAGGTGGCGGGAGTGACTGTACAGGTGGTGGTGGTTGTGCAGGTGGCGGGAGTTCCTGTACAGGGGTTGTTGGTGGTTGTGCAGGTGGTGGGAGTGCCTGTACAGGGGGTGGTTTTGGTTGTGCAGGTGGTGGGAGTGCCTGTACAGGGGTTGTTGGTGGTTGTGCAGGTGGGGGCAGTGCCTGTACAGGTGTTGATGGTGGTTGTGCAGGTGGCAGGAGTGCCTGTACAGGGGTTGGTGGTGGTTGTGCAGGTGGCGGGAGTGCCTGAACAGGGGTTGGTGTCGGGAGTGCCAGTTCAGGCCGCTGGTGTGGATGTCTCCCTTTGCTCTGTTGCTGTGCAGTTGGTACAGGTGTGGGGATGTGCTGTCCTGTGGGCAGATATGATGGCTCCCCTCCCTGCGTTGACCATGAAGGGAAAGGTTGGCTCACTCTCAATATGCCCTCCATCATCTTCATGGCCAAGGCATGGTGTCTTGCACTCTCTTCCCTTTGGATGGATAGCATGTCTCGCATATTTCTGGACATGTCCTGCCAAGTCCTATCCATCCTATCCAACACTTGGCTCAGCCTCTCCACCGCCTGAGGGAAGTGGACCATGTCCTGCAGGGAGTCCGACATGTCGGACAGGGTAGCCCCTATGGCACTAATGTCCTGCCTCACATCGCTCTGCTGTTGGAAGAAGTCCTGCTCCCACTGGTCATCACAGCCAGGTGCAGGCCCTCTCTGCAGCTGTCTGCCATGGATGGGACGAGCAGGTCCTACAGCAGGGGGGGGGGGGGTGGCAGGTGGGAGCCTGTGGGCAGGTGAATGGTGCACAGGGGATTCCGGCAGCACAACAGGGCTGGTACTACCCCCAGATGGTGGAGAGGATGGCAGGGATACACTGTCTAGGGAAGAGTGGGTAGGGGAACCACCATGTTGGTCCTGGACGTGAGGACTGTGAGGGAGTGATGTCTGTGTTGTGATGCGTGGGTGCTGTGGCTGGTTTGCTCGAGTCTGGGGACAGGCCATGGTATGCTTGGGAGGAGGCTGACGGACGTTGCTTGGCAGAGGAGTTGATGCCCTGACCGATTTAGCCAATCTGGCACGATAGCGCGCATTGGCATCTTCATCGTCATCAGACATGTAGTCCTCATTATCCACCAAGTAGACGTCCTCAGGAAATTCATCCTCCTCCTCCTGAGCAGTGCTTGCAGCCGACATCACAGCTTGGAGGATCAGGGGATTCTCCCCTCTGATTCCCCGTCGGCCCGCACTGGTCATAGGCCTGTCATCCTCGTCATCAGCATTCCCTGGAACAGAGGTTACAACCGTATTAGGGATTGACCTGGTATGACAAGAGTTTGTATTAACTGTACTTTGCATCAACAGATGAGGATCATGTGACCTGTGTAGGGTACCGCCACAAATGACAGCTCACACCATAGCACTGAGGTGTTACACAGATAAAGGCAAACTCACCAGCTCCAGCCACAACTCTCTGTCCCTTGGTGTTCCCCCCTAGTGTCACCTGCTGATCCTGTCTCCTCACGGCTTTTGTAGGCCTAGCTGTCCCTGAACCAGCAGCTGTAGAGGGAAGTGACAACATTCTCAATTATCTGCATCACCAATTGTCAGACAGGCACTTGACACTCCTGATTTGTATTTCACTTTGTGCACAACAACTACTGATTACATGCAGAGGGGAATCAGGATCTCTGTCATGGCTTTGGAGTCGAAGCCAGTGACACACCTCATGCCAGAATTACCTGAAGGACAGGTGCGCGATGGTATCAACGCTGCAGCCAGGCTGTCATGCAGTCCCCGGGATGGTGCACGCTGCTGTGGTCTCATCCTGTCAGCAGCTGTGATAAGACATACAGGTCTATATTTTTCAACCACAGATGGTAGCTCTGAGCCAACATGTCATTCTCAATGTCCATTTGTGGGTAATCCAGAACAATGTGCAGCATGTTTAGCTCCTGAACTTTACATTTGGGCACCTGCTCACATGCAGCAGTTGCCAGCCGTTTCCTCCACACAGCAGTGACATCAATAAGATGACACATCAACAGACACACATGTATGAGAAGATTACTGATAGGAAGGGATAAATGACCCGGATTCCTCCCCATTAGACTGCTTTCACCTTAGCCATTCAGACTTACATATTTACAGAGTCTCATATTGTTTGTTATCAAGTCAGAAAGGGTTTCATGTGTGAGATTAGCAATAGTCAGGGACATGATGTTGCTCATTTGTGCTTCACCACGCATGAATTCACACATATTTGTATGAGAGAACACAGATGTCTTATGTCCATCCTTTGAGTGTCCTCTCTTTGCGTACTCTATTTCCCAGATCATGGTACTACTTAGCTGACGACGATTGTGTCTTGTACAGCAGACATCCAAACCTCTTATGTAAAACACTCACCTATACATGTGAATACAGTAGGAGAGGAGGCAAGCAGAATGTAACATTTGGTTTATACTCACACATTGCGGATAGGCTGAGAGGCTTTGATGCCTTCTGCCTGCACTGGATTAGCGTGTTGCTCTTCAGCCTAGTCATTTAGCAGGTGTAACTGCATGAAGATTCACCTTAGCAGGCCCTAGATTCATCTCAAAGGTACACTACTGGCATCAGTGTTGGCCTCAGCCATGCTATTTTCATCATGGTGTTTCCTATCATTGAATTGCAAGCGGGTTGTGTTTTGGTCACTTCATATGACTCAAGGTACTATTGAATGTCCATTCTGCACTCACTTGGCATACATTTTGTGTCATCCTTTCATTAGCCACCAGGGTCTGATCTTGCATGGGTTCAAAAGCCATATGTGAGCATATTGTGATGCAGGACAACAGGGTTGTAATACACATACAACATACGGCGGACGTGAAAGGCACATTTCATGAGCAGTCAGCCTGATATATTCTTGGGTTCCCCTCCCTTGGCCCAGCACCGGAACAGTGTGTGGGCCCTGAACAGATGTCACAGCCAACCTTGTAGCAGAAGTCAGTGTGTGTCTTTGATTCTGGGAGGACCTCGTTGTACCTACGATGATAAGTATGTTTTGCTACTTTACATTCCTGCAGCCACATGTGATGCACTAGATTTCTGGCACAAAGGATGAGCACAAGCAGTTGTGGGCACCAGCGTCGCTGAAGTGTGTTATACGTAAATTCATGATTGCTCCCACATGACTTCGAATGGGCCCACTACCTGGATGCAACCAATATCACAATGACATGTCTACGGATCCTGATGTGAGGTCCACTATCGTGTTTTGTTGATGGGCAACACAAAAGCCAGACAATGTAAGTGGTACATGACCAGCTGTGTGGACTGGGAATTTGATCTATATTGGAAACATTCAAAGTTGGACAGTGTATGCATTGTCAATACTAATGACCCTGGGATCTCACTTGTTCATCATTGCCATATTTCAGTCAATTAGTTTGATTGATTACGTCTACAGACACCATTCCAACATAGTGGGGACACCCTTTTGAGTAGTTGTGGCACTCGATAACAGGATTGGATTGCCAGGTCTGGGGCTGTTGCAGAAAAACATGTCATGTTCCGCAATTACGAAGGTTTGATGAGCCAAGACATGTAATATATTGTCTTCAGTTGTTCACAATTATAATTAGCTAAAGGTGAATGTCCATTGACAACTCCAATTGTAATGCAGCTATTTGTTCATCTCTGGTTGACTTTCGTATGTGGGCACTATATGTCCCTCGGTCACTCCTGACAATGTATGCATTTTGACCATCTCCTGGCCACTTTGACTTACCAGTCGGTGAGGGTGGTATGCCTATCACTGTACGGTGGCGATTCCTCCCAGTCGATGCAGGGACCTCTGCTGCGGCAGTTGTCTGTGCTCTGGCTGAATGTGTCAATGGGTGAGAAGAGAGAAAACTAAACATCTGGAATATGTGCTTGTGGAACATTTCTGTGATTTCTCCATTTCTTCTGCATGCTAACAGTGTTATGCAGTACTGCCGCTGACTGGGCAGGTAGGAGCAGTGGTGCATTGGGGACGTAATGGCGTGGCAGGGTGGGAAATGTACAACAGAATAGGTGTCTGACTTTTGGATCTGATGATTCTCTCACCTTCTGCTTTGTGCTTTAAGCTGGCACAGGGTGATTAACTTCTTTGATATTTAGTGGCATGTTTCCACACCCCTTGTAATACATTTACACCACAGTTGCGTCACTTCTGTGACATAGCGGTGGGGTAATACAGGTGACACATGTAGACTTATTCACAATGTTATGCATCTATGGGGATGCTTCACGGTGTGCGGTCCTGCGCAACATTAAACATGCATCGGCTGTGATGTAGGCAGGGTGTGTGTTTATTTGGTTATGCCTCGTACAAGTGATGCATTGTAATCGACGGCATTTCACATAGTCACTTTTCATAGGGTGGTGCCATGCAAACTTAAACCAGCTTGAGGCACATGTAATGAGTGGCCCTGAACGTTAGGTGTAGGCGGTCCATGGACATTGTTGGAGTTGCATCACACTTGCGACACTACTCCAGCAGAGCACCCCCCTAATGCCATCAGTTGCGACACCCATCTGTCTATCCCAGCGCCACAGTGCACCACATTGTCAATGTGACGCATCCGCGGTTGCACATGAGTTGGATTGCGTGTGGCATTGTTACTGGCGCATCTCTGCTGATATTTGTCAATTGCTACTTAGCGGGCTGGTGTATTACTGCAACTGGACAGTGCCCATGTTTTGTGAAGTGGGGGAGGGATTTGCCATTTCCATCGCTAAGGATTGTGGGACTTGTAGTGCTACATACAGAGGGTGACACAGGAGTCTCTGACTGACGGATTTATTTATACACTTTGGACTACTTCTTTATTCACACTGACAGTGCAACACAGACATTCTATTCATGCACTTTATCTTTTCATCCCACTTACCTGGTACCACGTAGCGGACGTCACTGACAGGCAGCCCATGGACCAAGTGGGGGTGTATGGTTGTCAGGATATCCTCCTCCAGGGGGGTGAGGCGGATGTGTGGTCCAGAGTATGCGGCTGGGAGGATCCGTTGTAATTCAATCTGGGAGTATTTCTCCTTTACCCTCAGCCGCTCATCCTGCCATTTTTTTTTTAGGTCCTGGACAGTGCGCCTCTCCTCCCCCAATGCTGTGACAGCAGTGGATAATTGCTGCCACAGGGCTGCCTTCTGTGTCCCACTGGTGCAGTAGGGTGGGAGTCCATAGAGGCGTTTGTGGTGCCTGACAATGAACTCCACAAGCATGGTGGTCTCCTCTGCTGTGTAGTTCCTCTTTCTCTTCAGGAGGTCCATTTTTCTTAGCCGGTGTCAGCTTTCAAATACAAACTCTGTGTGGCCAAACCTGTTCCTTCACTGTGTGCTGCTTTTAAATGTTTTTTGCTGCTGGTCAATGAGTGTTAATTGGCTTCAGCTGGATCATGGTGGGGGATGGTAGGCACTAGCAACATGATGGCTAACTGGAGCTGTTGGCTGGGATTGACTGGAGTGCATCAGCTGATGCATGGTGGGGTATGGTAGGGACTTGGACAGGTGTTTACCCTTGGCTCAAATGATCAATGGCCACAGTTTATTGTAGTCTGGTCCCAATTCTGATTTTCCGGCCCGAGAGCGGAATTTCCGGCCCGAGAGTGGAATTTCAGGCCCGAGAGCGGAGTTTCCGGCCCGTATGCGGACTTTCCGGCCCGGAGGCGGACTATCCGACCCGCGAGCGGACTTTCCGCTCCGGAGACGGAAATTCCGGCCCGAGTGCGGACGTAAGTTTAGCGGTCGTAAATGGATTCTGTGAATAGCAAAAGTCCTAAGTTCATTCTGTGAATAGCAAAGGTAGTAAGTTCACTCTGTGAATACCAGAAGTACTAGGTGCATTCTGTGAATACCAGAATAGTACTAAGTTTAGGATTTAGTCTTAAGTTTGTTCTGTGAATCGGGCCCTAAAACACTACCCCCAGCAGTACCCCCTACACTGCCCAAACAACATTGCACTACCCTAAATCCTAAAACACTACCCCCAGCACGACTCCCTACAGTACCCAAACACCACTGCACAACCCTAAACCCTAAATCTACCCCAGCACGACCCCCTACACTATGCACACACCACTGTACTACCCTAAACCCTAAAACACTCACCCCAGCACGACTCCCTACAGTACCCAAACAGCACTGCACTACCCTAAACCCTAAATCTACCCCAGCACGACCCCCTACACTACGCACACACCACTGCACTACCCTAAACCCTAAATCTACCCTCAGCACGACCCTCTACACTACCCAAACAACACTGCACTACCCTAAACCCTAAAACACTACCCCCAGCACGACCCCCTACACTACACCAACACCACTGCACTACCCTTAACCCTAAAACACTGCCCCAGCACGACCCCCTACACTACCCAAACACCACTGCACTACCTTAAACCCTAAAACACTACACCCAGCACGACCCCCTACCCTACCCAAACACCACTGCACTACCCTAAACCCTAAAACACTACCCCCAGCATGACCCCTTACACTACTCAAACACCATTGCACTGCCCTAAACCCTAAAACACTACCCCCAGAATGACCCCCTACACTACACAAACACCACTGCACTACCATAAACCCTAAATCTACCCCCAGCACGACCTCCTACACTACAGAAACATCACTGCACTACCCTAAACCCTAAAACACTACCCCCAGCATGACCCCTACACTACCCAAACACCACTGCACTACCCTAAACCCTAAAACACTACCCTAAGCATGATCCTTTACACTACCCAAACACCACTGCACTACCCTAAACCCTAAAACACTTCCCCCAGCACGACCCCGTACACTACCCAAACACCACTGCACTACCATAAACCCTAAAACACGACCCCCCGCATGACCCCCTACACTACTCAGAGACCACTGCACTAACCTAAACCCTAAAACACTACCCCCTACACTACACAAGCCCCACTGAATTACCCTAAACCCTAAAACACTACCCCCAGCACGACCCCCTACACTACACAAACACCACTGCACTACCCTAAACCCTAAAACACTACCCCCTACACTACACAAGCCCCACTGCATTACCCTAAACCCTTAAAACACTACCCCCAGCATGACCCCCTACACTACCCAAACACCACTTGCACTACCCTAAACCCTAAAACACTACCCTCAGCAGTACCCCCTACACTACCCAAACAACATTGCACTACCCTAAATCCTAAAACACTACCCCCAGCACGACTCCCTACAGTACCCAAACACCACTGCACTACCCTAAACCCTAAATCTACCCCAGCACGACCCCCTACACTATGCACACACCACTGCACTACCCTAAACCCTAAAACACTCACTCCAGCACGACTCCCTACAGTACCCAAACAGCACTGCACTACCCTAAACCCTAAATCTACCCCAGCACGACCCCCTACACTATGCACATACCACTGCACTACCCTAAACCCTAAATCTACCCTCAGCACGACCCCCTCCACTACCCAAACAACACTGCACTACCCTAAACCCTAAAACACTACCCCCAGCACGACCCCCTACACTACACCAACACCACTGCACTACCCTTAACCCTAAAACACTACCCCAGCACGACCCCCTACACTACCCAAACACCACTGCACTACCTTAAACCCTAAAACACAACACCCAACACGACCCCCTACCCTACCCAAACACCACTGCACTACCCTAAACCCTAAAACACTACCCCCAGCACGACCCCTTACACTACTCAAACACCATTGCACTGCCCTAAACCCTAAAACACTACCCCCAGCATGACCCCCTACACTACACAAACACCACTGCACTACCATAAACCCTAAAACACTACCCTCAGCATGACCCCTTACACTACCCAAAATCCACTGCACTACCCTAAACCCTAGTATAGTAACCACCACCCCATGCCCAATCCCCCTTACCTTTCACTCCTCATGGTTCCCTCTCCTCGTGGTTCCTGCTTCATGTCGTCTCTGAGGGGAGGTGCACGTCGTTGTGAGGATACGGAACAGCCTCTGTTTCCTTACAACGACATGGATCATCTAAATTTTTTTAGAACTCATGGTCATTTACCATAAATACCTTTAAAACAAAATTCATTGTAAAGGCATGCGTGGTAAATGACCATTTTTTCTAAAAAAATGCGTAGTAATGACTTTGTGATGTACAATGCATGCGTGGTATCGCAAAGTAAAAAAGTTGTTGTAACAGCTGTTTACCGATCGTAGCTGGCCCCTCTTCTTCAGTGAGTCGTTTATTTGATAAATTAGGAGGTCGGGATGTGGTTTTTTTACCAAAAAGTGCAGTCCCGGCTGTTGTATTGTGAGAGAGTGGAAGAGGCTGTTTGGATGTAAAGGGGTTCTGCTGTTGGACAGGGCCGGCGCGACACGTCATCAGAAAACACGGCTAATGGAAAGCGTTGTCCCTGAAATGTGGAGCAGTGCCATGAGAGGTCAATGAGTGTGCGTTCCACCGCAGTATGACCATACCACGTGACCCATGTGCCGCCTCCTGTGTACGGAAGGCAGAAGCGGCATCCATCGCAGGTCCTTTTCAAGACCGTTGTAGCACTAAATCTACATTTTGGAACTAGGGCATTTTAACCTTGTTGTTTCTGCTAGATATAATATATAGATAGATAGATATTTAGTGCCCTTGTTACTGTTAGGGTTTGTCAACAGCATCATGCACAACCTCATGAAAAAACTGAATAATATGTTATCATTGCATGATGCTAATTAAGGCAGTTATATTGTTGGCTTGGCGTAAATGGGGACTTGAAGATCTGTTCTGAAATCATATCAGATTCATTATAATTTTAGTTCATTCATGCTTTGTTATTATTTCTATCCATATATGTGAAGTAGACGTTTATTCTAAGGATATTGTTTCCCATGTTAAGTCACGTGTTATTGCTCGAGAGTAAATTACAGTTGGAACAGAATATTATGTTTAGCTAATGCACGTGTTACTGCTTGTGAGTGAACTGACAGTTAAAGCACGTTTCGTTTAGGCAGTTGACACGGAGCATGGATATTCATGTGCTTTTGGTTGCACGTTTCCTTGTTGCACGCTTCGTTTAAACTCAAGACACGTGTACAATGTGCGCGTGCTAACCGAGAACCCCACCCAGTCTAAAACCCTATTTAAACCCTTCGCAAGCGTGAAACCCTGCTTGCGCTCGTCCTTTGCTACCCGCTTACCTGGAGTTCGAAGTCATCCCGTCCTCAGCACAAGCTCCCGATTCCGGATCGCCTTCCATTGGACCTTTGTCGTCTTCCGGATTCAGACGTCGGGTTCCGGTCCTCTCTCTTCAGTCTTCCCCCGCGGCAGCAACCTGAAAATCCAGCGTCCCGCGACCCAGCTTCGCTTCTTAAAGGAGCCATGTCCTAAAAAGAAAGAAAAGAAAGACAGTGAGTAGTGTTTTGCGCAAAACGAAGACAAACCAAGTAAGTTCTAATAATTTTGCTATAACAACGAGGGAAAAAGAACAATACTTATCTTGCAAACTTCTTCTTCAGCCAGAAAACGAACTCCTTATCTGCAAGAGAAATTAAAAGAGACTTTAAGTAGATAGGAAAAAACGAAGACAATTTTGATAAACATTGTTATTTCTCACTTTGGTAAATTGAGCTTATGAAAACATATATATATATTGTCATAGCAGAGCACAAAGATAACAGAGTTATAGTTCAAGATTTCTTGTTTGTGTTGCAGAGAAAGGTGATTCATACTATATAGAAAACATCTGTATAATTATCAAAGTGAGGTTCTGGCAGATATAAGACCAGACATAAGAGGTAATGAATGTTATTTTTTAATTGATTTGAGTTAGCATAAATTTTGCAAGACTTCTACAGTTCAAATTTCTTTATTTGTGTTTACTGTCCAGAGACAAGAAAGTGCCCGAGGTGATTTAGTCTTCACACCAAAAAGAAGAGTGGCGTGTTTCTCTCTCTCTCTTTTGTTATTTTCTCCACTTCCCCCTTCCCTTGGGTGTTTGCATTCAGTAAGTCATAATTTGGATTGGCTTGTTGGACGTAAGCTCTTGAGGGCAGCTGAGACAAATCTTCACGTCTCTCAAGGTGACACCCCGAACTTCAGGTGAGCGAAGGTTTGACAGAAGCGCAAGCCTTTACTAACCAAAGGGGTTTGAGAGACATGGATTTGGAAGACGAGGGAATCGATAGTCGTGCCATGACTCAGGCCTTAGATGAAGACCTTGAAAGGGGTCACACGGTCACAGAGATGATGCAAAAAATGCAGTTAGAGATTAATAATTTGAAGCAGGAAAACATGGAGTTAAAACAGGAAGTTGTTCGTTATAAACCTAGAGAATCCTTGTGGAATTTACCTTTTTCCCCTTCACTATCACGATCTTTTGACTCCAACAAAAAACCTCAGTCTTCTAGGGGAGGTTTGGATTCAGACCCCAACACGCCTCCAGTTCAAGTTACTGTGTCTGTTCCTAATGTGGTTCCATTGTCAGCTCCAGAGCGTTTCTTTGGGGATAGTAATAAGTTTAACATATTTCTCAGTCAATGCCAGTTACATTTTATCTGCAAACCTCAATTGTTTCCCACTGACGCAACCAAGGTGGCTTTTGTGCTTTCTTATTTAGGAGGTACAGCAGCTAATTGGTCTATACCCTATATTAATAGGAATGACCCAATTTTGCATAACTGGCCTCAGTTCAAAGACACTATGAACAAGTTGTTTGCGCGACATACATACGTTCAGGCCAGTGATAATGAGCTTTTGAGTTTGAAACAGGGAAAATCAGATTTGTTAACCTATGTCACAGCTTTTAATAGGTTATTAACAGAGACCCAGTGGCCAGAAGAAAAACGCACCTCATTATTTTATAGGGGTTTGCGTGACGAATTAAAAGATGCTCTGGCCCACATAGTAGATCTCCCAGATGAATATTCTGAATTCGTGGATCTGGTGGTAAAATTAGATCATCGTTTAGGGGAAAGAAAGGGGGATAAAACTCGTTATGAGCCACGGTTTACAACCTTGAAATCAGACAAAAAAGATTTTGACTCAAAGTCAGCAGAAGTTGAACCTATGCAAATAGGAACAATAAAAGGGCCTTTGACTGTTGAGGAAAAGGATAGAAGACGGAAATTGAATTTGTGTTTATATTGTGCTCGGTCTGGACATTTTGCAAAAGAATGTCCCAATAAACCAAAAGGTCCCAAAAAGGTTAATGCTCTTTCACAGTGTACTTCGGAACAGGAAAACTAGATAACTCGTCAAGGAAGGAGGTCACTTGCTCGAGTAGGAATTCTTTACAGACCTCCAAGATAACTAACATGGTGCCCAAGATACCACGACATTTTGTCATACAAGTAGTGTTAATAATTAGCACTCATATGAGACATTCGATTCCTGTTTTATTGGATTGTGGCGCAACTGGTAATTTCATAGATATTAAATTGGCTCAGAATTTACAAATACCCACAGAGTGGAAAACTCACCCAGAATCAGTGTGTGCAGTGGATGGTTCTGCACTTTCCTCGGGTATGATAACCAAAAAGACGAGTCCTCTCATTATGGTATGTCAGAATGGTCATACAGAAACAATATCTTTTGATTTAATAGACACACCCACTTTTGGCCTTATTTTAGGGGTGCCATGGTTATCTTTACATAACCCTAAAATAAATTGGACATCTAGAACAGTGACCTTAGATTCCTCTCATTGTAGGGAATCCTGTTATCAAGAAGCATCAAACGATTTTATGACTATGTTACATTGTGCTAATACAACGACATCTGTTCCTGGTATTCCATCTGAATATCAGGATTTTAAAGATGTGTTTGATCCTGTCAAAGCCGCCTTTTTACCACCACATCGATCTTATGACTGTCGCATAGATCTAATTCCTGGAGCACCTTTGCCCAGTAGTAGAGTATATGCTCTCACTGAGGAAGAAACCAAATATTTGAGAACATATTTGGATGAGCTTTTGGCATCTGGATTTATTAGGCATTCAACATCACCTGTGTCTTCGCCATTATTTTTTATTCCGAAACCTGACGGCAGTCTTCGCGCTTGCATAGACTATCGCGGATTAAACAAAGCAACCATAAAGAACAAGTATCCATTGCCTCTAATTCCTGTCTTGTTAGATCAGTTGCGTAATTCAACCATCTATACAAAATTAGATTTAAGAGGCGCTTATCATCTGGTTAGAGTGAAAGAATATGACGAATGGAAGACAGCATTTAAAACTAAATTTGGTCTGTTTGAATACACTGTAATGCCATTTGGTTTGTGTAATGCGCCTGCAGCATTTCAGTATTTTATAAATGAAGTGTTGCATGAATTTCTTGATGTATGTGTGATTGTATATATTGATGACATTTTGATTTATTCAAAAGATAAAGAACAACATATCCATCATGTCAGAGCGGTTTTAAACAAATTATTGGAGAACCATTTGTTTGCAAAATTAGAAAAATGTATTTTCAATGTTGATACTGTAGACTTTCTTGGATATTGTTTGTCACCTGCAGGCATAATGATGGATCCTAAAAAAGTGAGTGCAATTCGAGAATGGCCAGAACCCACGACACTTAAAGAAGTGCAGAAAGTTTTGGGATTTGCTAATTTTTATCGACGCTTTATTCCTCAGTTTGCAGAAACCGTGGTGCCTCTCACTAAGCTTTTACATAAGGGGCAGGTTTTTTCTTGGTCCAGTCAAGCAGCTCAGGCCTTTGACTCTCTTAAACAAAAGTTTACCTCTGCTCCTCTATTAAAACACCCAGATCCAGATTTTCCATTTTTTGTTGAAGCGGATGCTTCACAGGTGGCTGTTGGAGGAGTGTTGTCTCAGAGAGATGCTCAAGATGGGCAGTTACATCCTGTGGCCTTTTACTCTAAAAAATTACTTCCTGCTGAACAGAATTATACTGTAGCTGAAAGGGAGCTTTTAGCTATAAAATTGGCTTTCACGGAGTGGAGACATCATTTGATGGGAACAAGATTCCCAGTTACTATTTTTAGTGATCATAAAAATTTGCAATTTTTTAGTTCAGTAAAAGCTTTGACGCCAAGACAAATGCGATGGTTAAATTTTTTTAGTGCTTTTGATTTTGTGATCACTTACAGACCAGGTACTCAGCAAGTACAATCTGATGTTTTATCAAGGTATGGGTATACACAAGATTTGAAAAAAGATTTGACAGGACCTCCTATTATCCCTCCACAAAAGATAGTAGCACCACTGGTTCAATCAGACTTTCTGACACAGTTACGAGCTGAACATTTACAGATAGATGCACAAACCTGGTTAAAAGATTCTCACCACTCAATACAGGATGGTTTGTTATACTATAAGACTATGTTATTGGTGCCTACTAAAGAATTACAAAATGTGGTCTTGGAGTGGCATCATGATTCTTCTTTGGCAGGTCACCCAGGATATCAAAAAACGTTAGATAGTTGCAAAAAACATTTCTGGTGGTCTTCCATGATTTCAGATGTTAAGCAGTATGTAAGTTCTTGTGCTATTTGCGCTAGGAATAAAGCTTTGCATAAAGCTCCTTCGGGTCTATTACAGCCCTTATCTACTCCACCTCATCCTTGGCACACAATTAGTTTGGATTTTATAACTGGTTTGTCTAAATCTAATGGTTATACAACTATTTTAGTGGTTGTGGATTATTTGTCAAAGATGGCACATTTTGTACCTTTGAAAAAACTTCCAACTGCGGTAGAATTAACAGACATATTTCTTAAAGAAATAGTAAAATTACATGGCTTGCCCACTAAAATTATTTCGGACAGAGGTGGTCAGTTTACTTCTAAATTTTGGACACATATGTGTAAAACCTTAAAAATGGAAATAGCCCTTTCCACTGCCTTCCATCCAGAAACAGATGGCCAAACCGAAAGGGTGAATCAAACTTTGTTGCAAACATTAAGATGTTTAATGGCAGATTTCACATCAGAATGGGATAAAGCTTTACCTGTTGCTGAATTCATTTACAATAACAATGTACATTCAGCAACACAATGTACCCCATTTTATTTCTTAAATGGGTACCATCCAAGGATTCTTCCAATTTCTATGAGTCCTTCTTCACCTCCAGGAGTTACAGAAAGGCTTACCTCTCTGTTAAAAATCCAAGAAAAAGCAACAGAACATTTAAATAACTACAAAAAAATGATGAAACAACAGGCAGACAAACATAGGAGTGACACTCAGCAATATCAAAAAGGTCAGAAAGTATGGCTTTCAACCAGAAATTTAAAAGTATTAGGTGTCAGGAAATTATTACCTAAGTATATAGGACCATTTCCCATAAGTAAGATATTGACCCCTGTGACTGTGCAACTACACTTACCTCCAGAATATGCCATTCATCCTACCTTTCATGTCTCCTTGTTGAAACCATACAACCCTAACACTCGATTGGAATCCCCACCCCCACCAATTCCTATTGATGGTCATTTGGAGTATGAAGTTCGAAAAATACTGGATGTTAAACGTATACAAGGAAAATTGTATTATTTAATTGCCTGGAAAGGTTATGATGCTTCTGAAAATTCTTGGGAACCAGCATCCTTTGTTAATGCTCCTAGGTTGTTACAACAATTTCATTTAAGATTCCCACATAAACCACGTCCGGTAGGGAGGCCTTTGAGGGGAGCGACTGTTAGGGTTTGTCAACAGCATCATGCACAACCTCATGAAAAAACTGAATAATATGTTATCATTGCATGATGCTAATTAAGGCAGTTATATTGTTGGCTTGGCGTAAATGGGGACTTGAAGATCTGTTCTGAAATCATATCAGATTCATTATAATTTTAGTTCATTCATGCTTTGTTATTATTTCTATCCATATATGTGAAGTAGACGTTTATTCTAAGGATATTGTTTCCCATGTTAAGTCACGTGTTATTGCTCGAGAGTAAATTACAGTTGGAACAGAATATTATGTTTAGCTAATGCACGTGTTACTGCTTGTGAGTGAACTGACAGTTAAAGCACGTTTCGTTTAGGCAGTTGACACGGAGCATGGATATTCATGTGCTTTTGGTTGCACGTTTCCTTGTTGCACGCTTCGTTTAAACTCAAGACACGTGTACAATGTGCGCGTGCTAACCGAGAACCCCACCCAGTCTAAAACCCTATTTAAACCCTTCGCAAGCGTGAAACCCTGCTTGCGCTCGTCCTTTGCTACCCGCTTACCTGGAGTTCGAAGTCATCCCGTCCTCAGCACAAGCTCCCGATTCCGGATCGCCTTCCATTGGACCTTTGTCGTCTTCCGGATTCAGACGTCGGGTTCCGGTCCTCTCTCTTCAGTCTTCCCCCGCGGCAGCAACCTGAAAATCCAGCGTCCCGCGACCCAGCTTCGCTTCTTAAAGGAGCCATGTCCTAAAAAGAAAGAAAAGAAAGACAGTGAGTAGTGTTTTGCGCAAAACGAAGACAAACCAAGTAAGTTCTAATAATTTTGCTATAACAACGAGGGAAAAAGAACAATACTTATCTTGCAAACTTCTTCTTCAGCCAGAAAACGAACTCCTTATCTGCAAGAGAAATTAAAAGAGACTTTAAGTAGATAGGAAAAAACGAAGACAATTTTGATAAACATTGTTATTTCTCACTTTGGTAAATTGAGCTTATGAAAACATATATATATATTGTCATAGCAGAGCACAAAGATAACAGAGTTATAGTTCAAGATTTCTTGTTTGTGTTGCAGAGAAAGGTGATTCATACTATATAGAAAACATCTGTATAATTATCAAAGTGAGGTTCTGGCAGATATAAGACCAGACATAAGAGGTAATGAATGTTATTTTTTAATTGATTTGAGTTAGCATAAATTTTGCAAGACTTCTACAGTTCAAATTTCTTTATTTGTGTTTACTGTCCAGAGACAAGAAAGTGCCCGAGGTGATTTAGTCTTCACACCAAAAAGAAGAGTGGCGTGTTTCTCTCTCTCTCTTTTGTTATTTTCTCCACTTCCCCCTTCCCTTGGGTGTTTGCATTCAGTAAGTCATAATTTGGATTGGCTTGTTGGACGTAAGCTCTTGAGGGCAGCTGAGACAAATCTTCACGTCTCTCAAGGTGACACCCCGAACTTCAGGTGAGCGAAGGTTTGACAGTTACCTTTTCTGTGGGTAGTGGTGCTTGTCACTTCGCTGCCCCGCCGGTGCACACGACTGGGCTCCCCACCTGGTGTGCCATCTGCAGGGCCTCTGCCCTCGGATCACTGGTTTCGGTTTCTAGAGTGGCAACATAAACAGTTGCTCCCAAAGGACTAGACTGAACACTTAGGTGAATATCCCCTGCAACAGCATTCCGTGGAAATTCTTTCCTAGCTCTCCCATGTCGACGACGATGTCATAATAGCATAGATCCACTCGCGACACTGTATGATGTCATAGGATCCATAAGAGGACCTCGTCAGCGTGCAGGCGTCAGTTCCACCCATTTTTTTCGTGCCACCAAGGTTAACAGGTGGACCGACACATTTTTACATGTATACATAGTATACTAAATATATATATATATATATATATATACACAAATGCATTACCAATAAAGGCATAAAGAAATAGGAACAGATTAAGCATTTCTCACTATTAAAACATAAGCATGATTAAGACATATTAAAAACATTCATGCCAAACAGTAAAAGCATCTTTTTGGTAGAAACAGGTGGACAACGGGGGGGCGGTTGGGACAGTAAGGAATCCACAGGCAGATACTGTATCCACCAGAAAAAGCGTTACCAAAGGTAAGTAACTTGCTCTTCTGATGGATACTTCCGCCTGTTGATTCCTCACCTTTTGAATAGAATCCTTAAGCCGTACATCACCCGGAGGAGGGTGTCCACCTGACTAGACCAAAAAATCTTGCAAAACAGATCAAGCAAAATGGCCATTCCTCCTAACCTCCGAATCCAATAATAGTCGGATAATTTTTAGTCGAAATGATATTGAAAATAATACTTTTGTTAATAAATTTAGACAAACACTTAAAGGAAAACTTTTATTTATAATTAATTTAAAGTTATTTCATACTTTACAAATTACGCCGAAGTTGCGACCCCAGCGCGACTTTTCAAAAATGCTACCGGAATGCACGCAGCCATCGTGTAGAGTGCGACTTCTGTATAATATTTTTTTTTTAAAAGAATGAAAATAGTTTTCCTAACTAAAAATTATTCACAATTTTATTAAATATATAGAAAATAAAAAAAACAGGATTGAGGTACATTAGACTTACACATTTTTATTTAAAAAACCTTTGAATTTCACTGGAAAAACCATAGGTTTCAGACACGTTATAGTTAGAAATTAGCATTTTAAAAAACCATAGAAATTCACTGAAAAAACCCTAGGTTTCATGCACGTTATAGTTAGAAATTAGCATGTAAAAAGCCACAGAAATTAACTAAAAAAACTCTAGGTTTCAGGAACGTTATAGTTAGTTGGACATTTCACTTGTACAAAACCATAGAAATTCCGGCGTTATAGTTAGTTCAGCTAACTATAACTCGCGCCCCTAAAATGCACTGCTGATGACGTCACATATTACATCATTCATGACATGGTCAGTGACATCACTGATGACATCACTGATGACATCTCAAATGTGACGTCATCAGCAGTGCATTGTGGGGGCACGAGTTATAGTTAGCTGAACTAACTATAACGCCGGAATTTCTATGATTTTGTATGAGGGAAATGTCCAACTAACTAGAACGTTCCTGAAACCTATGTTTTTTTCAATTCATATATCTAGGACACAGCCCAGTGTCCGAAACGCGTCTGAGGCAGCACCGTTTGTACACATGAAATTAAATAAAATCCTGGCAACAGCAGAGTAAAGTGTTTGTGTTCCTGTTTTCGGTGCGACGATGCACTAGGGAAAAGCGGAATTGATATATATATATATATATATATATATATATATTTTATTTTTTGTGTGAAAGTCTGATGGAGGAGCATAACCCACTCACGCATTTAACCTACCAAGGAAATGCCACTCGGCAAAAATTGCATGCGTGATGGAAGGGATTCGTGATAGAATACATCTATCTTCGATCGTGCTGACACAATGGAGTTTTCTCGTGTCATTGAATGAATCCAGCAATATGCGAGGAATATTTAAACTCACCTGACTGATATTGAAAGACTCCACACCAACGACAATGCTACCATAATGCAGGTATTTATTGTGAATGTCACGAATGAATAACGAAGACTTCCAGCTTTCATATGTAAAGTGATCTATGGTGCACAATGCTATATGTCAAAAATAAATTGTGCGTTTGCTGAAATAGACAAAATATAAATATATATTGCCCCAAACAATATGTAAACACGAGGCTAGAACACGAAGCCCAATTCATGACTGTGTTCATACGGAGTTTCAATAAAGTTACAAGCTTCAATATAACCCTAGTGGGCATAGGTGCAATTTATGAGATTTAAATCTGATGTGTTTTACTGCATGTTCGAGCGTGAGCAAGCCGTAATGGCGAAACGCGTCGTTCTGCACTTGGAATAAAGACATTTTCCTGCATTCTACTTCTGGAGTCCGAGTATTTCTCAAGATAAACGAGAGTGTTTGGAGTGAAAATATATATATATAAATATAAATATAAATATATATATATATATATATATATATATATATATATATACATATTCTGGGCCTTTACCTTTTCTTCCTCCTGGTGGAATAGAGAATAATGCCAATAAAACACTTTCATATCTTTTCTTTACAGGTTCCTCCAGGTCATCTTCCTCTTCAGGGTCAAGATGTACAGGTGCATCACCACCTGCCATTTTCAGTTCTGTAAAAAAAAACACCAAAAAAAGGCAAGCAAGAGGAGCAGAAGGCAACAGGTGTGTCTGCTAAGATTCTCTTGAAGGAATGAGAAAAAATGGGTGGGGTCCTTCAAATTCTAGAATCAGAAGGTTCTTTACCAATGAAATGGTTTCTTTTGAAGTCACATGGGATTCGTGCACCCGGCGCGCACCTAGAGTGCACGCGATGTAATTCCGCAAAAATATATTTAACAATAATATATCTTTATTCCAGTTAATAATATTTGATATTTACAATTATCTTAAATAATGCCTTGGTATAATATATATAATAAAATTATACATATAGTTTTAACGATTTGCAATGGATTCGCACACCCGGTGCAACCTCCGAAAATACGTGTGTGACGTTACGCGGGGCCGAGATCCGCGCACCAGTTGCATACCGAACGCGCATCCTACACGACTTAACCAATATGGCGGAACAAATCTGGGATTCGCGCACCCACCGAGACAGGTACACGATCGGTATGCGAATCCACTTAAAAAAAATATATTTACATTTATATTTTAGAAAAAAGAAAACATTTTCTAATTTTTATAACAAAAAACTAAGAAAATGTGTTTTTGGGACATTATACTTAGAAATTATCATTTAAAAACCTTTGAAATTCACTGCAAAAAACACAGGTTTCAGGGATGTTATAGTTGGAAATTAGCATTTAAAAAACCTTTGAAATTCACTGAAAAAAACCCACAGGTTTCCGGGACGGAACCTGTTGTTTTTTCAGTGAAAAAATTACAGTATTCTATACACTAGAGCTTTATTACTTTACACTTCAAACTCATGTTTTTCGACTGTATTTCTAGAAAACCATCTCTTAATCCTATTTTCTGTTTTTATGCTGTAAGGCCTGAAATCTCGATGGTGTTGGTAATTGTGATCCCTGGGGCTACGTTGCGAAAGCAGAAAGCAAAAGCAAAAGCAGGAATTCAAAAGTCACCACCACATTAAAAAATAATAACTATATAATTAATTTTAACCATCACAGTAGATAACTCACTATATAAATATCAATATCTCTATAACAATGCATGCTAATGATTCATTGATATATTTTTGTAATATTTTCACCAATATGTGTGACGACATTGATAGCCACGATGTTCCCGCGATGGTACATGGGAGCCCGCACTGGCTGTCGCAGCATCGCCGCAAATATCGCAAGCATTTAAAAAAATCTA
Organism: Triturus cristatus; assembly: GCF_964204655.1. Classification (NCBI taxonomy): domain Eukaryota; kingdom Metazoa; phylum Chordata; class Amphibia; order Caudata; family Salamandridae; genus Triturus; species Triturus cristatus. Next base: position 553,093,911 of record NC_140591.1, on the reverse strand, counting down.
TTTTGGACATATAACTTCTTTCACTAACACCTCCATTTCTCAACCATGGGGTCAGAGTATCTTCACCCTGACCCTTTATATTGGCTTTCACACAGATTTTCAACCCTTCCAGAGCAATAAAATGACAGCCAAAATGTTCAGTTCAGGTTCTGTTCAGCCAATCAGAGCATTCCAGTTTGCGCATGCATCCTAGGCCTGGGCGGTAAATTCCGTTCCGCTTGCGGAATTTGCAGAATTTGAGTAATTTCATGTTCCGCGGAGAACGCGGAATTGCCCAAATTTCAGCTTTTTGCGGCTTCGCCGAATTTTTTACATGTTCGCGATCTCAAAATGCGTGTTCGCAAGATATTTACCCCCGAACACGCAAACAGCGGTCGCGAACAGGAAAAAAGCATCGCGAACAAGCAATTCCGCGTGTTCGTGGAATTTCTGCGTGTTCGCGGAGATTTTTAACCATTTCGCGGAGATTTGCGTAGCGCGACTACGCAAATTCTGCCCACCCCTAATGCATCCTTGATTCTTCGCAAAATATCCACAACCAGAGATATCACCATACTTTTAAACTTACATTTCTCAAAAACTACTGAACAGAGTTACACCAAATAAGCTGAAGGCACTTCCTTGAACCGACATATACGCCCCTGCCAAATTTGGTGTAAGTCCATTTAGCAGGTCGGGCTATAGAGGTGGCTAAATAGTCCTATAGAAATTAATATTACAAACGCAACCTTATTTTGCACCCCAAATTGTCAGTCCCCACTGCACAGATCATGCCCAAGTTTTTCCAATCAATAGTATCCACTTTGACACTTTTTTGTCAAAATTTCATGCAGATTGGTCATAAGATGCCAAAGCTATATCGATGTCAAATAATATTTTCCTGTGGAAATTAGGTCCTAACTAAATATATATATAACATGTATAGCGGGCATTTGAAGTTATGTTTTGTTGAAGCTGCTGCTAGAGTCTGACATTCCTTCTCAGGACAAGTGTGAGAAAGGGTGTCTGAATTTCGATGGCTGCCCTTTAGCATCCTTCAAACAGATGCCTGTAGCTGTTTAGACCCTGCAACACTTCTTTTTAAATGATGTATTATGGTGAAGGATACGTATAAGCTTACCTCCATGGCACACTTGCATACACACATGCACACACACTATTTTTGATCCATAAATCCCTTCCTCTCTTACATCCTCCTTACTTCTAGCTTGCTTTTATATGTGACTGGATTTTCAAGTTCACCGCATCCATACATGAGTAGGTCATCCACTGTAGGTTTTTTATTTGCATTCTAGGACTTATGATAATTTTATAGTATTATAAGAGACTACAAAGACTGTGTAGTTGCTTAGAGGGTGTCCTGGCAACGGAAGGGTAAGGACAGAAAACGCATCGTGCTTCAACCCTCACTGACAGGACTCGCAAGTGTGCACGCCTTGTTCGAACTGATTGGGGCCATCTTTTATGTTTTTTCTGGGTCTACACCCAGACGAGATACTGAATATTCGTGTAAGGTGTACAGGTAATGGTGAACATACACTTTACCTTCCCATCCCTGTTAGAGTAGAATCAGGTCTTTTTGGCCCTGACAAAATGCCATGATCCTGCAGGACTATAATAGGCATGAAACATGTTGACCTGTTGATTTATACTCTTTGCAGCTAAAAAGACCATTATATCTATTTTATGCTTGATTCACGTTTTTTAACCACAACAAAAGGACCCTATTATTAAAACTGAGTTCTTGTCTGGATCCCCTTAGGCATTTTTACACACACTTCCCTCATCCGTTCTACTCACATTTGTTCACTTACCCTCACAACTCTCATTGGCAAAAAAGAAAAGACTTCCAGCAAAGAGCCCCCTCGAGGGGCCCGGTGGGGACTGCAGCAGCGGCCCAACGAGGTGCTGCCAGATGATGAAGCATGACACTCATTGGGGGGTGTGCTGGCCCTTACTCCTAAAAGGAGCCTATCGCTCTAACTAGACCTAGACACCCTCTCAAGAACTGCACACTCCATGTTCCCCTAGCTATAGGTGCACTTGTGCTGGACCTTAAAAGTTACCCGAATCCCCCTGTCTTGTATCCTTTATAATATTAAAAACAGGCAATCAATGATTCGATGAGCTACTAATGCATGAAACTGGAAATCTTATGAGCTCCAAAATATTATATTCTCTGCTTTTTATCATACCCTTCTCTGTAAGATCCTGCTTTTTTCCACAAACTGCATTACTATCCCATTCACACTCACATGCACTCAAAACGCCCTCACTGAAACAGTTGCCTGGTGGGCACACATACAAATCGCCCTCCGTCTCTCAATTACTAATTTCCCTTGCAAACTCTTACTTCCTACCTATTTTACCCACCTACATTCCCTTTGCTCTGTCATTCCTTCTTTCATTCAGATCGACCTGTCACTTCCTGTTTCTCACACACATTTTCACTTTTGTGCTCTCTCCCATAAAATGAAGCACACATCAGGGTACATTTCACCACATAGTATACTCTCTCCCCTATGCTTGTTAACCTCTATCTGAAACTGTTAGCTGAAATTCTGCGTATTGCAAACATCTCTTTCCACATGTATGCAGATGACACACAAATCTACATCAAATTCTCATATCTAGAAGAGATCAAAACAATGAATGAGGCTCTAAACCTAACTGTGCAATGGCTTGCTAGCAAACAGCTCAAGCTGAATGCGCACAGAACTCAATTTGTGCTAACCTCCCCCACATAAAAGTTCAACTGACATACTGGAATGGAGTAAGTCGATCACCGTGCTGAACTGCACTCCGACCACAGTGGACTCTACCAAATCTCTAGGAATCACACTGGACAAGAACTTGAATATGAGAACCCACTCAACACACTAGCCAAAAATGCAAGGTTTCACCTGAGCTACCTGAGAAAATTAAAGACATTCCTAGATACATCGGACCTTAAAATAGCAGTTTAGGCACTAGTTACTTCTAGGATCGAGTACGGATGCTCTACCCTCTCCACACTACCCAAGATCTCAACAGCTCCACTAAAAGCTTGCCTCAACGCAGCCGCCAGATTCCTAACAAGTTAAAAAAAAATTGACCACATCTCTACGTACCTCAAAGCACTGAGCTGGCTCCTGTATGAAGCCAGAATACAGCTCAAATTGGCCTTTGTCACAGACAAAGTGTTACACTCTAACACTCCAGCGTATCTCGCCAGGGAAATCATGGTCTCTGGAGGAGATAGGCACTCCCGGTCTGCCAGGGCTTTTGTTCTGAAAGAAGAAAACATACAACAGAGCTTTCTCTGGGGCTGCACCAAGAATCTGGAACTCGCTGCCACCCAACGTCAGAAGAATACCTTGCTTGTCTAGTTTTAAAAAGGAAGCAAAGACTTTCCTTTTTTAAGTTTTAAAGGAAAGTTTATTGAATGTCAATTACAACAGAATAACAATAGAACATAATGTCTAAATACAGCAAAAGTGCGAAAAATGTCATAAGCGAGGGGAAAGAATAAAGAAAGAAGGGAAAGAAATAGAAGGGAGAGGGAAAGAAAATATCAATTGATAGAACAAAACATATGCATTAAAAATGTAATTGTTGGTATACAAAAGTATACAAAAGTATACACAAATATACAAAAATATACAAAAACTCCTCTAATAAAGATGTATAAAATAAACATAAGACAATTTATATAAATATATATATGAAACCATCAGGAATACTTTCATGGAGGTTTGGGAACTTCTTCTGTACAATGGGTATGTAAAGGTAAGGATCGAGCAGATATGTTTAAAAAATGTGTGATGGGTAACCATAGTAAATCGCGTTTAATAGCAAGTGTAATGGGATAAACATAGGCCCTGTCTAATCTGTGATGATAAAAAACCCCATACCACCAAGCTTGAAAAGAAACACTTGAGGCATCCTTCCACGATTTAGTGATTTGTTGAAACGCTACGGCTATAAGTAAATCAAGAAAATATGAGAAAAAGTAAAGGGGAAATGGGTAGAGAAAATATTATTAATCTGTTTCCACACATTTGTCCAAAACTTATAGATCACTGGACAAGTAAATAACATATGTTGAAGATCTGCCAGTGAAGCTGAGCAAGACCAGCAAGTTGAGGGAATAGAGGGATCAATTATATGCAGTTTGGCAGGAGTGATCAAAAGTCTATTATATATAAAAAAATAACGTTTGAGTTGTGTTTGCTGCTCTACATGATTTCCTTATCTTGGTCCAAATATTTTGCCACATTAAAACAGAAAACGATTCCTCTAAATCTGATTCCCAGTCTTTTTCTATTTTAGATTTATCTCGAGTGCTAGAGGTATCTCGTAACTTTTTATAGATTTGAGAAGCGGAGGAAGAAGAAAGTAAATAAGGGAGAGTAAGAGGAGAAGAGTTGATATGAGTGATGGAATCAGAAAGGGCATCATAACTATTTTGTGCAACCGTACACAATAGTCTATATTTGGATTCAAAGGATACTGGTAAAGAAAAGCGGGATTGAAGTATAGAGAAGGAGATACAAGTACCTTCATGAAAAAGTTGGTGAGTCCAATTGAGACCAATATCTTTCCAATCCATACAAAAACGCGTCTTGTTTCTGACTTTAATAAGGGGTTTATACCAAATGGGGGATTGAAAGAAACTTGAGCGATCATCTAAACCCTCCAGGAAAAGAGGAGAAAATATTTTCCGAGAGTTTTTAAGAATAGGGAGAGAGAATTTCTTGGGAATATGGGATAATGACACAAATTCTTTAAAAGTGAAAGGGTGAAAGAAGGAGGATTCAACCTCTACCCACAAAGGCTGAGAAGTGATATCAGACACATGTTCAGATAATAAGGAAACAGAATGTTTAAGAAAAAATGAAGTATGATATGAGGCGAAATACGGAAAATTAACTCCACCCAAATGTTTAGGATATTTAAGTTTAGCAAATGACATCCTAGCTTTCTTATGTTGCCATAAGAATTTTGCTAATGTAGAGTAAATTTTTTTATAACAGGATTTAGGGATATTAACTGGAAGATTAGAGAGATAAAACAAAATTATTGGGACTAACATCATTTTAATAGAGTCTAGTCTACCCCACCAGGATAAAAACAAGGGATGCCAACGAGTTGTAGAGTCATTTAGAGTTGTTTGTAGATTTTTTATATTTAGCGTTACAGTGTCTTTAATAGAGGATTTAAACCATAAACCTAAGTATTTGATCTTAATCGGACTCCAATGAAAAGAAGAAGCCAAAAAATCTGCATGGAAACAAAATGTATTCAGAGGGAGAATTTCACATTTATCCACATTAAGTTTGTAACCTGATACTGTCGCAAAATCAGAGACTTCTTATAAAAAAGATGGAATAGAGGTTTGGGGGTTAGAAATGAATAAAAGAATATCGTCTGCATAGGCAGAAAGTTTCAAATGTTTATCCCCATAAGGGAATCGGGTAATATCTTTATTCATTCGAATTCTTGTTAAGAAAGGTTCTAATGCCAAAATAAAAAGAAGAGGAGAAAGAGGACATCCTTGTCTGACACCTCTGAAGAGGGGAAACGAAGAAGAAACAAGGCCGTTAGCTAAGATAAAAGATCTAGGAAAGGAATACAATAAAGAAATATAAGAAAGAAATTTCGGGCCAAAACCAAACCAGACAAGAGCTGCGAATATAAATTGCCAATTAACCCTGTCAAATGCTTTTTCAGCATCTAATGCAACAGCAGCTAATGAATGCCGGTAGGAATGGGACTTACTAAGTACATTGAAAAAGAGCCGGGTGTTGTCAGAAAGGTGACGACCCTTAATAAAACCGCATTGTTCTTTACCAATTAGTTTAGGTAAAATTTTGTCGAGACGAAGCGCAAGAATTTTTGCAAATATTTTGTAATCCAGGTTGATTAAAGAAATAGGTCTATAATTTTTACATAAAGTATGATCCTTATTATCTTTAGGAAGGAGGCAGATTAAGGCCTCCTGAAAGGAGCCTTCAGATTTTTTGGACGATATCAAAAAATTAAAATAATTGGTGAAGTTTAGGAACAAGTAGATTAGAAAAGTGTAAATAGAATTCTATCGTGAAGCCATCTGGCCCAGGAGCTTTGCCTTTTTTAAGCACCTGAATGGATTCCAGAATATCTTTAGGGACTATATCCGCTTCTAAGGAGGCAAAATCTGTTTCTGGAAAGGAAGGAGAAGGAATAGAGGATAAATAATGATCAATGTCAGTTAATAGGGGAGGAGATTCCAGAGTATAAAGAATTTGATAAAAGTTAGTGAATTCCATCAGAATATCTTCATCTTTATGAAGTGTGATATTGGATGAGGAGACAATAGACTCGATTTTTTGTGCGCTCTCTTTTAACTTTAAGAAACTTGGCAAGAAGATTGCTTGCCTTATTTTGTGCGCTGTAATACTTAGCACTAGATTTAAGTAAATATAAATTTGCAGATTCCGTGGAGAGTTTATTAAAAGAGAATTTGGCCTTGAGAAGTTTCTCTAAGTCTGATTGAGATTTAGTTAAGTAATAAGAATGTTCCAATTGTTTAATTTGCATATTAATTGACTGCAAGGAATGAGAGGCCGAGCGTCTTTTATGGGAGACAAATGAAATAATGAAATCTCTAGAAGCAGCTTTAAAAGTGTCCCATAACATCTGAGGGGATATCAGAGGAGACTCATTTTCTGTAAAAAATAGGGATGAAAAATCAAGGAAGGCTGGGGTAAATTTGGGATCCAATAGGAGAGAATTATTAAACCTCCATCTCCTAGTACCTTTTATGGGGAGGAGTAAATCTAGACGCAAGAAAACTGGAGCATGATCAGAGATTAAAATAGAGCCTATTTCAGAATGGGTAATATGTTGGGTTAAGGCTTTAGAAATAAAAATGTAGTCAATCCGGGACTGGGAAGAGTGAGCAGGTGAGTAATATGTGTATTCCCGAAGTGTAGGATGGCAGAGTCTCCAGGAGTCACAAGAGATCGTTGAGATATAGTGGAGGTAAATTGAGTGTGCATGAGAGAGGGTGAGAAATGGGAATTGGACCTTCTATCTAAAATAGGATCCATAATCGTGTTACAATCACCCCCTAAAATGAGATAATCATCAGAATATTGCATCAATGAAGCAAGCATCTGGGGCCAAAATAATGTGTCTTGTATAGTGGGAGCATACAAATTAAACATAGTTAAAGGGATTTTATCAATCAACAAAGATACAGTAACCCACCTACCATCAGAGTCGTTGTCTTGGTTCATAACTTTGATATTTAACCGCTTATGACAGAGAATAGCAACACCATTACGTTTCCCTGAACCAGGAGATGCAAAAACTTGACCTACCCAATTACGGCGTAATTTGGTAACTTCAACATCTTTTATATGAATTTCTTGTAATAACACAATACCTTCTTTTAAGTTTGCTAAATGAGATAAAACACGTTGTCGCTTAATGGGGGAACCCAAACCTTTAACATTCCAAGTAAGTATATTCAACGACATCTAAAAATATAAATTATATCAGAAAAGTTGTGAGAGAGTCGATTATGTACAAGAGTAAAAAAATAAAACATCATATAATAATTTGGGAGAATGAAATTGCAACTAGAGGAGTATTGGTAGAATAAGGCAAAGACATATGAAATAAGAAAGAGTAATGAAATAGGGAGATTGAAAGTAGAAAGGTATGAAATGGAAAAAGAGAGATTTGGAGGTAAGCAAGAAGAGATATACCAGAGGTAGAAAAAAGGCCAGAAAGAGAAGCGAAAAGAATACATAATAGAGAGGAAAAGTAAAAAGAAACGCATAGTACAAAAAACAAAGGGACAAAACGAAAGAAACATTTGATGAAAAAATATGATAACAAAAAGACATACCACAAGAAAAGATGAAGAACGACGAGGGACCACAAGACTGTTACCTGATGAAAGGAAGAAAAAGGAACATATTAATCCAACATAATGCTACATAATACATTAGGAAAGAAATTAAACATCACTAAGGGTGTAACAAACAGATACTACTGAAATAAATAAGTCTGTCATGACTGAGGCACTTCCATGGACTCTGTTCTGCAGCTGTTCAAAAATTGTTGGAGAAGCACTGGATCTTCATAACTGGTTGTTTTATTATTATAAGTCACTTTGAAGAGACATGGATGGAACAAACCGTAGCGCCCATTTAGGCTGCGTAACGCAGGTCTCATCTCCAAGAACTTTTTCCGAAGTTCAGCAGTTGTCTTGGCATAATCCTGAGCAAAGAAGAGATTAGAACCATTCCAAGATATTTTCCTTCGTTGCTTGGCAGCATGAAGGACTCTGAGTAAATCTGTATACTCCAAAAAATACAAAATAACTCCTCTCAGTTTCGTAGATGATGATGAAGAAGAACGGGCTAACTGACCTAAACGATGCGCCTGTTGGATATTCAATGAAGGGGTTTCAGGAAGACCCAGAAGAGTTGGCAAAAAAGACTGAAAAAAGGAAATTGGATTAGAACCTTCAAGTCCTTCAACTAATCCGTAAATGCGTAGGTTATTGCGCCTGTTGCGATTTTCTAAATTTTCAATCTGCTGTTTAAGTTGATCTATCTCTTTAGAGATGAGAGGAACTTGATTTGTAAGCCCTTGAACAGAATCAACACGCATTTCTAGGTCTCCAACTCTCTTTTCAGTGAGAGACCAATTGGCTTCTAGATTCTGAAGTCGGGCGTTAGTTTCCTCCATATGTGGTTTGAGAGCACGAATTTCGTCAAGAAGGAGCTCCATAGGTATTAGGGATGATGAATTAGTAGGAGAAGGTGGGTTAGCTTTCACTCGTTTGCCAGAAGTAGACGGTGACGCAGAAGGTATTTTGGAGCCTTGTTTGGTGCTTAAACGAGGAGTGAGTGAAGTAGAAGTCTTGGAGCCAACAGAGTCTTTGAGATTATCATCCATGTGATCCTGTAGGATGTCAAAAGGATTGTATACCTCTAATCTCGCCTCATTGGAGGGAAGAGCACCACTACAATTAGTGTGAGGCATGGTGATACGTGACAGTGTGAAGAGAGACTCTTCGTATACATCGAAGATAAAAGATTGTAATTATAGAGTCACTCAGAGTTCCCCAAAAGGAAACAGAGCCAAACTCGTGAAAAAATGAAAAGAAAGTTAGGGAACACTAGTCCAGGCAGGTGTCAGCCTACAAATCCAGGAGTGAAGTAAAAGAAATAGTGTTCAACAGCAACGGAGATCACAGTGGAGAAGGCATCAATGCGAACATCACCAGGGACCAAATAACATGAGCGCTGCCCAAAAATGAAAGAAGAAGGCTGCAATAATAAAAACGGGCATTCAACTGCTAACCAACATCGTCTCACAGCCTCAGGCGGGAAGCATAGGAGCACCGAAAAAACAAAATGGCGGCCGCGACTGTGAGGTAACAAAGAATCATAAAAATATGTTTGCCGGTCTCACCCTATGCACAAATAATGGTAGCATTCTGACGAGCCCAAGTTCCGACCGCTAAATCATGCGGTTCCGAAGATTGTGGAGAAGAATTGTTGCCTGCAGAGGTCGCGCTACCTCACGTCCCGACGGAGCTCCCGGGGACACCGGCCATCTTCCGAGGCTCCGAAGCTACGCCCAAGCAAAGACTTTCCTAAAGGGCAAATTCCTTCCTTAACACTCTCAGCGCATATGCAGCTCAGCTGCCTCGCTACATGCTCTCTTCTTCACCATTGCCAGTGTATGTCAATCTGGACTTCCTTGATGTAGCCTATGCAATGTCTTGTATCATGGTTGGTGCTATTTCATTTTGCTTCATTCGTACTTTATGGGGCAGAGTCTGGTTCTGTACAATCTGTCTCTGTTCCCGCTAATGTTTGTTTTTCTTCCTTAAGTTGTACCCATGCTGCCTATTCCCTCTCATTGCAATATCCTGCTTATCAAGGCAAAGCGTTCACATGATTTCCTCTGCTCTGAATTTTTGTAAACATCTTGCTGAGCCCTGTAAAGCGCTCTGATACCTTAACGGGTCACGCTCGCACTCTATAAAACACAAACTGGCACATGCATCAACAATGCCATTTGCGATTCCTTAATAGCGAAAAATAAGGATTCGCTAATAAGGAATAGCAAAAGGCTATGCATGTAGAAATCGCTTACAAAATAGCGATTTCTAAACATTCCTTAATTGCTACTCGCAAATTGCGAGTCGCAATTAAGGAATACCTCCCCATTGATTCCTATGGGCCTAGAGGCCCATAGGAATGAATGGGAAGACTTTCTCAATTTGCTAATCTCAATTAGATAATTGCAAATTGCTCATGCTATTTCAAGGGTGCCAGGGTGTCAAAAAGACACCCTGTTGCACCCCTGAAATCTGCATATGAATACATCTTGCACACACACATGCCCTTGATGTGTGTGTGTAAAATGGAACTTTGAAAAATGCACTTTAGTGCATTTTTCAAAGTTTTTGCAAATTACCATGAAGTTCAACTTCATGGTAATTTGCTCCCCCTATTAGCGAAATCGCGAATTTTTTAACTTTCATGCATTGCATTTAAGGAATCTCATTTTGGGATTCCTTAAATGCAATAGCAATTTAAGGAATCGCAATTTAGAGATTCCTTAAATTGCGATTTTTGCATTTGGGATGATGCATCCCAAATGCAAAAATCCCAGTCGCAAAGGGACAGATTCTGAGAATCTGCCCGTTTGCGACTGGTTTTTGCTTTGATGCATGTGGGCCAAAATAAATAAATATACGATGCAGAGATAAACGTGATAATCTGGAAACTCAATTCAGGACGATCTATAGCAACAAAATTGGAGCTTAAGTCAAAAGGTTAAAAGATGTGTTATGGCTTATGAGAGTGCTGCTCACCTGTGATCGCTTTTGATCTTTAAAAGTGATGGAAATAATACATCCCTCACACACATTTCAGCAATAAATCATTGGGTTCCAAAAACACCTTAACCCCCTGCGTGCTCCATGAACTCAGGGCACCCCCAGCACAGCACAAACTTAAAATATCAGTTTCCTCTTCCTGGGTGTCATGGGGTGTTAATTCTTCTCCCACATCAAGGAGTTTATTTGTCCTTTCATTGTTCTTCTTTGCATTGATTGCATAGTGTCAGTGGACTATAAAGGTCAAGCGCCCTGTCCAACACAATCATTTAGCTTACATTGCTCTTGACTGGTTTTAAAACGAAAAAAACTGTTAGTGTGGCTAACCTTAGACAGGGGCAGGAGGCTGATTTCCTGATTGTACACAGATATTTATCAGGGTTTTGTGTCACCCTTGCTCCACACAAGGGGGTGTAAAGGCTATGCAAAACCTAAGTGAGATTTATCAAGCCAGGCACGGCCACCTTGTGTGGCCTACATGACTTGATAAATTTAGCTGGGCAGCGCAAATCACAGGGAGGCATACCATGAGTGAAGCGTGGGTGTTTGCACACATCCACCCATTGATTTTGGCAAATTTCCAGAATTACTATTAGTGGCAGACCTGGGAATGGGACAAAATGCTGCGCCTCTCCAGGTGAGGCAAAACGAGGAGGAAAAACATTTTTTCTCCTCATTTTTTCCTCTCTCTGCGGCACACATAGAAAGAGTTAAATTACTCTCAGAATTGTTCTTATTCAAGAAGGTGTCCCTTCATACAGCAAAACAATCCTACCCACAATACAGGCACCCTTGCATCATGACATAAGGGTGCCTGTGTTGGCGCTAGGCAGCAAAAAGTGCACCAGCGCTAGAAAAGGAGAGGAATGCACTGCACAATTTAAATACGGCACATTACTGCCTTTTTCCTTTCATGCAGCATAGCACAGCAAGGTGGTCTGCTGCATTGCGCTGTGGAAAGATTGTTAATCCAACCCACCGCTCCTGGGAATGGTGTTGGGGGGATGTTACCCTTTTCTCATAATTAGGAGGAGATTGGGCAACAGTTTCAGGGGGGAAAGTGGGAGCGGGCAGAACAGTAGCACCAACATGTCTCTAGAAGCGCCTGATCGAAGTACATGCAGTTTAACTACCTGCACAGAACACACCTTTACATATGTATATATAGGTGTATATTGGCGGCACATTTGTCAGGCCAGTAAACAATTACTCGGACACTCAGTAGCATGGTACTTTTGGAACAAATAGCACACATTGAGAATGCTTTCATACCCATTGAAATGTGGAATGATGTAGCTATTTTTCCTCCTCTGAAAGATAACATTTTACCTGCTAACAGATGTGATGCTGTTTCCATTATTGGAAATGGGCTTTGAATCATTTTGGAACTCTCTGTGACAGATCTTTCCATTCACAATCCAGGGACAAGTCTGTAGCACCTGGAAAAGAACATAAGTTGCAACAGTATTTTTCATCCCTTATCATTGTGCTAAAAATATATTTTTCGCTATTGCTAAAAGAAACTTCGGGCATATTATCAAGAACGGCGTTAAAATTATCGCCGCTTTAGCAGCAGGGAACTGCCGCTAATGCGGCGATAATGGGATTGATAATATGCCCTTGAGAATTCCTATAGAAGCCCATGTTCTGGTGTGAGCCTGGGCTTCTAATGGAATATTATCAAGCCCATTATCGCCCCTTTAGCGGAAGTTTCCTGCCGCTAAAGCAGCGATAATTTTAACGCCGTTCTTGATAATATGCCCCTTCGTTTCCTCCACGATTTTGGGAATTTCACGTTAAATTAACAGGAATATATTGCTTTTAGTTTCGATCACTCGTGTACGATATGAAATAAAGTGTTCCAAATTGAGTAACTTTCTTCAAGCACGTTTTTGCTATAAAGTTGCAGGAGAGTATTGAAATAGAGGCCAAGTCCACTGAAGCCTAGTGAATTTCTATCCTCCAAAGCACCAAGGGGCATATTATCAAGAAACATAGTTAAAGTTATCGCCGCTTTAGTGGCAGAAAACTCCTGCTAAAGCGGCGATAATGGGCCTGATAATATGCCCTTGAGAATTCCCATAGAAGCCCATGTTTTGGTGACATTAGGGCTTCTATTGGAATTCTCTGCAGCATATTCTCATTATCGCCGCTTTAGTGGCAGTTTTCTGCCGCTAAAGCGGCGATAATTTTAACTCCATGCTTGATAATATTAGGAGTGGGCGGAATTTGCGAAATTCACTTTCGCAAATTATCGCGAAAATGTTAAAAATCTCCGAAAACACGCGGAAATATCACGAAGATGCGGAAGTTTTTTTCCCGCCCGTTTGCGGTATTTTCTGCGTGGTCGCGGCTCGCCAACTTACCCATGCGGTCGCTCGTGGGCGCGGCCATCTTGTTTTCACTTGTCTCGCAGTGCATGATCGCGAGAAGAAGGACGTGATCGCGCGACGAATGACGTTACTGCGGGCGCGAACTGTCGCGAGACAGCGCAAATGGCTACCAACAATTCAACATCTCGTGGAGAACGCGACCGGATCGGGAAAGCTTGTCGGCGAACGCGGGGATTCAGGTAAGGCGATCGCGCGCACGCGAGAATGTATTATTTTACAGCGCGAGCAAGCAAAAAATTTCCGGTAAAATGTGGATTGCAGAAATTTTGACATTTTTGCGCTCTCCGCGGAACGCGAAAATGTCAAATTATCGCAATTTCCGTGAGCGGAACGGAATTTTAGCCCTGGCCTAGATAATATGACCCATGTACTTCAAATATAATCAACCTCCTATTCCATAGGTAGTCCATGTACATATCAAGCTCTGGAAGTTTTTATGATATGAAATTCAGATATGGCATTTCATGACCAAATGTAACATTAAATTCTCAAGTTTCCGAAAAATAGTTTCTTATATGGTTGCAGTTATATTAAGCAAGGCAGTCTTTGTCCTAATCGGCACAGCTGCAGTCTTTTTATTGCCTTTTTACGTGGTCGTTTTCCAGGGTACTCCTTATTTAGTTAACTGCAGTGCGGCTCTATTAGAGGATTAATTCAGAAAACTGAGTTAAAGGAAATTCTAAAGGGAGTATTTGCGAGTATAAGTTGTTTAGCAGTTGTTGAAAGGCGTAGATTTGGTTATACAAATTGCAGGATTTATATATGACATCCCCCAGTTTTAATTGTACACTATGTTTCCTTAAATGTTTTTTTACACAGTACTCAGCAACAAATCAAACAAAAATATTTACAGGCTTGTCATCTTCTGAATAATTTACTGGCGCAATAAAAGACCAGTTCATTAAGGCAAAGAGCAAGTGCAGACAACATTTCAAAAAGCATCACATAAAATGCCATTGCACCACAGGATATTGTTTACAGCCTTGTTTTCTTTTGAAAATTGATAACCTTTCATTTGAGAATTTCTGTCTCCACATGAGCAACAATCCATCTGCATCTGGACAATTTACGTAATTCTGTGTTAAAAACTTAAAATGGTCCTTGAAGCAATTGTTTTGAAAACGTATCCTCTTATAATAGTTTTTAAAATATAGTGCATAAAGCTGCACTACTTGGGTTTCCAAGTGCTTTAAATTAAATATGTTACTTTAATGGTTAGCCTTATTATTATTAAACAGTGCGAAATGTTGAAATGTCTTGTAAAAATGACAAGCTGATATGGATCAAGCTGAAACATATGCCTCAGTTTAAATTTGTTGAAAGCTGTCTCAGTCACCGCCCGCTGACCCCATCTCACCCCCTTCGGGGAGGAGTTCGAGGCTGCTACGGCCAGGCCAGTGTCTGCACCCGTTTCTGCTCAGGTTTCTGCTGTATTATAGTGTTTATGTATATTTTCACAGTAGTTCACTGTGCTTTTGTGTTATTGTTGACTGTGCCCTAGATTCTGCTTTAGATTCTGTTGCCTGTTTTCACTTGTTCTCCCTGCCGCTGACGCCGCTGCGGCCCCTCCCCCCTGCTGGTACCCAGCTCCCAGCTGCTCCCCCTGCTGGTACCCAGCTCCCAGCTGCATGTCCCTCCCCCCTTTCCTTTTAATGTCGGCGGCTGCGGGGGAGTGCAAGCTGGACCTCTGACCTCTGGTCTGAGACTGGCTCTCTCCCCAGCAGTTCCACTGTCTCAGTCACCGCCGCTGACCCCGTCTCACCCCCTTCTGGGTGGTGTTCGAGGCAGTGGCGGCCAGGCCAGTGTCTGCACCTGTTTCTGCTCAGGTTTCTGCTGTATTATTGTATTCTTGTATATTTTCACTGTATTCCACTGTGCTTTTGTGTTATTGTTGACTGTGCCCTAGATTCTGCTTTAGATTCTGTTGCCTGTTTTCGGCTATTCTTGCCGCTGCCCCTGCAGCCCCTCCCCCCTGCCGGTTCCTGCTCCCCCCTCCCAGCTGCACATCCCTTCCCCTTCCCTATTAATGGCAGCGGCTGTGGGGGAGCTTGAGCTGGACCTCTGACCTCTGGTCTGTGACTCCCCCTCTCCCCAGCAGTTCCACTGTCTCAGTCACCGCTGCTGACCCTGTCTCACCCCCTCTGGGGAAGTGTTCGAGGCCAGTGCAGCCAGGCATGTGTCTGCGCCTGTTTCTGCTCAGGTTTCTGCTGTTTCATTGATTTTTTTTATATTTTCACTGTATTTCACAGTGCTTTTTTGTTATTGTTGACTGTGCCCTAGATTCTACTTTAGATTCTGTTGCCTGTTTTCGCCTGGTCTCCCCGCTGCTGACTCCCCTGCGGCCCCTCCCTCCGGTCGGTTCCCACTCCCGCCTCCCAGATGCATATCCCTCCCCCTTCCCTATTAATGGCGGCTGCTGCACGGTCACACGCAGCGGGTGCACTGCTGAAACGCCGAATGTGCTCCAAAGGCAAGTCTGTCTGCGCCCGTCCGCGACCCGACCACGACCAGCGCCAGGGACCCTGGATCTCTGACCATCCACCGCCATGACTCAGCTGCCCTCCTCGCACTTAACCCCAGAAGGAAAAAGCACTGTCAGCTGTCCACAACCCACGGTCAGTTCCTCTGCCGCCACTGCCAGCAGACCTTCACCACTGCCCCTGCCGCCAACACTTCTGATGTCCTGAGGTGCATCGTCCTCAATGTTTGCTCCCTGCAGAGACACACTGTAGAGATCTGGAACCTCCTTGACACCGTTTCGCCAGACGACGCCTTCTTTAGAGAAACCTGGACCAATGCCTCCTCCTCCCCAAACATCGCAATCGCCATCCTGGATGGATACAAGATCCAGAGGAAGGACCGCCTCAACCACCTGGGAGGAGGACTCACCATCACACACAAAAACTCCATCCACCTCTCTACCTCGAGCGATGCTTTCTCCACTGACAAACACCTGCACTTCCAGACCAGCCCAAGAACCACACTCTGTGGCACTTTTACCCACAGACCCTCCAGCCCCCGCGCCCCTCATCGCACCCCATGCCATTGCCTCCATGGACTACATACTCATCGGAGACCTGAACTTCCACCTCAACAACCCCAGCATCTCAACCACCCTCCTGGACAACCTCACCAACATCGGACTGAAACAACTGGTCACCACGCCTACCCACAAGGTAGGACACACCCTGACCCATCTTCGCAGGAGGAAATAACATCAGCTTTAGCCACACCATGCAACCCTCATGGATGGATCACCACTGCGTACACTTCCTCGTCAACAAACCCAAGCCACCATACCTTCTCCGCACCCTCTGTGTAGGAAGTGGAGCAAAGTCACTGGGGAGTAGCACAACTCTACCCTCGATGGCGACACCCTCGCCGTCACAACCGACGCCAACGTCGCAGCCAGGGGACTACACAAATGGATCTCCAACTGCGCAGACAAGCTCTCCCTACTATGCAACTCCAACAGACAACACCCCAGTAAAGCCACCTGGTTCACCACTGACCTCCAAGAAGCTAGACACACCTGCAGATGCCTCAAGAAGAACCAGAGAAACAGCAAAACGCCTGACAACCACAACACCTACAAGAACGCCATGATGAAATACCACCAACTTATCAGAACCACCAAGAGAACCTTCATCCACAACAAAATCCTTGCCAACTCCAGCAACTCCAAAGAACTTTTCAGAGTCATCCAGGAATTCACCAAGCCCCCAAGCGAAGCCTGGGATATCACCCCTTCTCAGGACATTTGCGACAAGCTCGGATCGTACTTCCACCTGAAAATCAAGAGCCTCTACGACAACTTAAACGACCAAACACCTGACTCTGCAACCACTCCCTCCTCCGGAAATGCCAGCCAGCACACCATCTCCTCCTGGACACTGATCACGACCAAAGAGACTGCCTCACCCATGAACGGCATCCACTCGGGAGCCATAACAGACCCCTTCCCATCGCACACCTACCACTGAGCCACCACCGCCATCGCACCAGAATTAGGATGCACCATCAAAGCCACCCTCACGACCTGCACCTTCCCCGATGACTGGAAATTTGCAGAAGTCAGACCCCTGCTGAAGAAGCCCTTAGTGGATCCCACGGACCTCAAGAACTACCGGACAATCACCCTCCTCCCCTTTGCAGCAAAAGTCACTGAGAAGACTGTCAACACACAGCTAGCAAGGTTCACAGAAGACAACTTCTCTCCATAGTCAGACAGCACGGCCTCAGCATAGTATCCTACGCCGACCACACCCAGCTCATCCTCTCCCTCACTAAGGACCCCACTACTACCAGACTCAACTTCCAGACAGGAATGCAGGATGTCGTATCTTGGATGAGCAACAGGTGCCTGATGCTCAACTCGGAGAAGACAGACGTCCTCATCATCAGAACTCCCTGTCAGCATGGAACAACACCTGGTGGCCCACCGCCCTCAGTAGCCCCTCTCCATTCCACGCCAGGATCCTCAGCATCATACTCGACTCCACCCTCTCCATGAACCGAAAGGTCAACACCATCCCCACCAGCTGTTTCAACACCCTCTGCATCCTCCGAAAGACCTTCAAATGGATCCCCCCCGAGTCAATGAAGACAGTCACACACGCACTCATCACCAGCAGACTGGACTACGGAAACGCCCTCTACACCGGGATCAACAAGTCTTTACTCCGCAAGCTCCAGACAATACAGAACACTGCAGCCAGACTCATCCTCGCACCCCTCGACATGAATACATCAGCCAACACAAATGTAACCTCCACTGGCTCTCCATCGAGAGGAGAGTCACTTTCAAGATACTCACACATGCCTACTAGTTCCTCCGCAACACCGGACCCCTATACCTCAATGAGAGAATCTCCTTCCATGTACATTATAGACACCTCCGATCCACCAACCTCATCCTCGAGGAGACCCCGCACATCTGCACTGCCAGAATAGGAGGATGCGCCTTCTCCTACATTGCAGCCATGTCCTGGAATGAGCTCCCGATCAACATCTGACGCGCCCCCTCCCTGAACGCCTTCAGGAAGGCACTCAAGACCTGGCTCTTTGACTGAACGGAACTGTTTACTCTCCCCCAGCACCTTAGGACCCTCATGGGTGAGTAGTGTGCTCACAATTCCCTGATTGATTGAACATAGCAGTTTACACATTGCCGACTATGTCACAGTTCTATACAAAAATAAAATCTATGTTGCTCTTCTGTACATCACTTGACCCACCTCAAACAGTTGTAAGTTTGCTGTTCAGATTGTGGATGAATTTTGCTACTTTAATTAATTCATCTGGTGAAGTGTTATTTATTTTAATGTTTTCATAACAAACATATTACATTTTTAGTTATTGCATATTGCCACATTATGATTTTTTGTGTGTAATTTTACAAGGGTACAGACGTGATATCATAGTTCATGCTTCCACCCTAGTTGGACAGAGTAAATATATTGTAAATCATAATACTGCAACCCATTTTACTTGTGCAAGGCACATTGGACTAGTTTATTTTGTGAATGTGTCACTATTGAGTACATTTGATCTGGGAAGTATTAGGAACATAATTATTATTTCTTGCAGGCAGCTAAGTAGTTGCCAGTGAAGCATGAAAAATGTGGGCAGGGCCAGCTTATTTCCAATAACATCTTCTCTTCCTCTCTTGTTTTTTTGTTTTCCACTGACTGGAGTAACAAATGCATTCTATTGCCCAAAGACTCATTAATACTCTTAATGGGCTTCACAAAGTTGCCAGAACTCTACCCTGAAACACAAATATCTCCAGGCACAGCATTTACAATTGCAGAGAAATAAGGATTAGCAAATCCAACAGGGCCGCTTCTTAAGGCAGGGAATCAACAGCTTGCGGTGTGTGTTGATTTGTTTGTTGCTTCCTGCCTTTTTTTCCATCCCTGGAAGGCTGAAGTGGATCAACAAAACATTATGGATTCACACCTCGGTCCAATTCCTCTTTCTACAGAATGGAAAAAAAAACACAGGGCTCTGCTCACATTGTAACATCCTTTGGTCACAATGATTTCCCAGAATTTATATATATACAATATCAATCCAATAGTTTTTGCTTCAGGAACAAGAGCCTCACCAAGATTAAGACAATAAGATCTTATTAGGAGAGATGAAGTTTTCACTTCCAGAAGTACATGAAAACAACGCCACAAGAAGAAAAAGCAAAGGGGAAAAAACAACAAGGTGGCACAGACATAGACAGCGGCGGCTCCTCTGCAATAGTGGAGTAGCGTTTCCCCACTGCCTGGCTCAGAGCCACCAAATGTAAAAAAAATGATGTTCTTGAATTGTTTTATTTTATATTTGCCGGCTCCTAGCTAGCGGTGTTTGGAGGGGCGGGGCCGAGGAATGGAAGGGGGGAGAAGGAGGGCTAGTGCACTCCACTTCCTAAGTGGTCATGTGTGTCTGGACGGCCATCTCTCGCTGACCAAAAAACACATGCGCACTTAGGTTTTCTCCAGCCCAGCTGCATTGAGCAGCCGGGCTGGAAAACCCCCACAGACTCCCTGGTCTGAGTAGGGCATCTTTCCTGCCCGCTCAGACCGATCCCTGCGCTGCTTTGCAGCTCAGGGATTGGACAGGGAGTCTGTCCCAGGGGCTGCTGGGACCAGGCAGGAAGAGGAGACGAGATGCAATGCTGGAGGCTGCCGGCAGCAAAAGGTATGTTTTTCAAAACATATTGTATTTTTTACCCCCTCCCCGCGCGATGACTCCCTCATGACCCCACCCGCCCAACCACACCTTTGTTTATGGCGCCTGCCACTGGACACAGAACAACATGGTAGGTACTCAAAGGGAAATCAGAACAAGAAATCAGTTAGAACTATTATTGACTAGAACACTGGAATATTGGAAGTGGCTCAGGGCTTGTAATGGCTGGTATTAGGTTTCTGCTCCAATATTCCAGTGTTTGTTTCTCCCTTTTTAATATAGAATAGTTTACCCTCAGTGGGTGGAATGTTCTAGCAGCCTAATAGACTTTCTGCCTTAGGCTGTACCATTTGTTAAAGGCCCTCTTCCTTATTATATGCCCTTGCCTGTGGCTCGGACCCATAACTCGGGCTCATGGTCTTTAACAACAGGTATAGCCCTCGGCAGCAGGCTTTACATTTATATAGTGGACCTAGTTGATAGAACTTTGAATGATGCAGGTAAATATGTACTTACTAATGGACTTTATATCACCCCATCACAAAACATTATTATATATGAGTTTAGGGTGGACTTAGTAGGATGACTAGAAAAATTAAACATTCTGAGCAGAAAAAATACCTGCAATGGCTACATTATTCCCCAGTAATGTATCCATTGTTGTTTTAGATATATTGGTTTATCTACTGTACTATTAAAGTAAACAGCAAAAATGTGAACTATGATAAAGACATCAATGTTATTGACTGAGCTAATAATATTTTGAGTCAGGATGTATGATTATGAATATTTAATTTGTCTGTTCAATAGTCAGAATGACATAGTCGCATTTTTAGAATTTTGTATGGAACCAATGTATTCATTCATTTTCTGGTCTGACTACTTTATACAATCATGACATTGCAACCTCACTAAGGCACAATTTCAGGCTATAAATAATTCCTATATTAACATTCATTGCATTAAGTGAGAATACCAGTATAATAAATTGTGAATTGTATGTAGAGGAATCATAGCACCAGCACAACAACACACAATTTTGTTCTAAACCATTGGTATGTCCTATGACGTATCTTATGGGTGTGACAAGTCCATTTTGAATGATTGCAAATGGTCAGGGATGATTAAAGGGCAAGATATCTAGATTTACTTACATTAGTTTTCCAGTTATTTCAACTATACATTTCCTGCTTGTGAGGAATTGGAATATTATTTGATGAGGGCAACTGTCCACCTCAAGGAACAATTGCTACTCCTGTCAAGGTGAACCCTTACTACATTTTTTCCTGAGCTTACCCCCCCCTGGTAGGCATGGCACAGAGCATTCAGGCTTAACTTGGGGTTATCTGTACAATATTCATGCAGTACCAAAATAGTCATACATTCAAAATATAAAACAATAACAATTCCAAACTGGATATGAACAATAGAGTAAACTGTAATAAACATAATGACACCAAAACAACAAACATCTAATATGGAGAACAGGAGTTTCAGCTTTAAGTAGAAAAGTATAGTGTCAATAACAGTCAATGTTGGAGGTAAACAGGGAAAAAGATGACATTTCAGTTCGACCAAGATAGAGCATGGGTCAGATACACCAAATGGATTAGTTCAATGAATGTCTGCTAGTCAGAAAGTTTTAAAATGTTTCTATGTCCCACTGGTCTGGCGGAAAAGTTTTCAAACGTTTCTAAACATTCTTCTGGTGCCTAACAGACACAGAAGCACTCTTCTAAAGCCCCTGGAACCTCAAGGGAGGCAGAGGCAAACAGGTGGGTTCAATCCAGTTCCAGTTGTCACTGGTCAGCTGGGTTCATCCAGGAAAATGTCTAATGGAGCCAGTTGTCTCTCTGTAGCCACACAAGAGGTGAGCCAACTGACTCTTGAAGTCCATTTCTTTGTCCTGGATACAAAAGAGAGCAGGTCAAGCCCCCAAGCTCTCAGAGCTTCTGATCTCCTGGAGGCCCGTAATGTGTTTTAAAGTACATGCTTAGAAGTACCCCATTTATGTTTGGTGCCAGCTAGTAGGTTGGAGTTACTCCTAGGCACTCCCTAACCAATGAGGTAAAGGTTCCCTGGAGTAACTCTACCAACTTGTTCAGTAAATGTTTGCTTTACCGTGAATAGGCTTAAAATCCCATGTGTCAGGGCATTTTCAAGATGGCAAAAGTATTCAGCCACACTAATCTTGGGCTCTGATGGCTCAGTATCTGTGTAAAAAGTGTATTAAGTTATTCCTAACATCCTCCCATATTTTCCACTACAATGCAGTTTGAAGGAGGCAAAATACCTTCAGCAAACCCAGAGGCAGAATTATGGTAGAACAAATGTAGAGCCCTTTTGCAATCAAGCAGGAGATTTACAAAAAATGTCTTGGCATCCAGTTCTGTCCCTTTCAAGTGCATCTTAAGTCACATGTTTCTCAACAGACCTGTCAAGCAAGGTTCAACAGTGGGGTGTCAGAGGATGCCCACCAGCACCTCTCTGAATATTCTGTAGAGTTAAGAGGATTCATCTCTGCTCATACAGTTAAGCCTATTTTTTAATCTTGGGAGGCTTTTTACACATCTTTCACACCAATGCTCAGGCTAAGTACAGGTTGGGATTTACTGAAGCCTTAATGGAAAATAGCCTCCAGGAAGTTCAAGTAGAAAAAGTTAACTTTCTAAAAGATACTTTTCTTAATGTTTATTGAAATTCCGATGTCAATACTTCATTGAAGTTTTATGCACCAGCCTACAAGGGGATCTCCAATCCCCCTTCAAAGTGCAGGCAGGTTGCCGCCTGCACAATGAAACAGGGGGTGGCTTCAAAGCAGCCACTCTATTTTTCACCTGAATGCGCTGCACATGGCGGCAGCGCATTCATAATAATGCAGTGAAATTTCCTGGTTATCGCTGGGCGCACCTTTTTGAAAAGTGTGCCCTGTGTTAACCAGGAAAATGCGCTGGATATGTAACTTTGCCCCTGGACTCCAAATGCTTCTCTCCAACTGGTGTGGGTAAGACTTGTTCCAGGCATGTCAGCCCCAGGGGAACTTGCTGCTAAGTCGAGCATGTGTGAGCTGAAACACTATTGACTTGTACCACTCATCACTGAGAAAGAATCTGACAGGAAACCACCAAAACTGACCTGCACCAACAGGTTTTCTTATAACTATTTAAATTTGCTATAAAGTTCTCAACCAAACCAAATCTATGAAGAGTGCAGAAAATATGTGCTCCATTAGACCTGACATCCTTTAGAGTGGTCTTCCCCCAAACGTTTAATCTTTTCTCTTCCTGTTTGGCTTGTAGACACTGTACACCTTACCACATATAACCAGTGCTAAAGTGCTTTTGTTCACTCCTTTAAATATGATAAAATTGGCTTACACCCAGTTGGCACATTTAACTTACTAGTCCCTAGTAAAGTGGAACTACATGTAGCCAGGGCCTGTAATGTAAATGTAAATTGATACTTGTATAGCGCACTACTCACCCGCAAGGGTCTCAAGGCGCTTGTACGAATACCGCTGTGGAACCCATCCTGGCTTTCCCTGTGAGGCGTCCACTCCTGGGCACCCCCAAGGTGGAGGCCAGGCATCCTTAGCGTTGTGGGGGCCGTTGTGGAGATTAAGCAAGCTATTGCCCAGAGTTGCAGAGTGGGACTCCATGATTGGAATGGCACCGAGGCGAGAATTATCAGGTCCGTGGAATTTTTGAGCCCAAGACCCGCCAAGGCGGGGAATTGAACCCTGGTCCCGGGCCAGACCTCTGCATCAGGGTATGCCGCTCTAATCATTGAGCCACACTTCTCCTGTAAATTAAACATTTCTACTGGGCCTGCTGCACTTATTGTGCCATTCACTTAAATAGCTTTAAAACTAGGGGTTGTTGAAAATTCCAGTCTGCCCACTGAGTTCACAGAGTTTTGCCCACTCTGTGCTCCGCGCGGAGATCCAAAAAACTCAGTCAAGTGATGCAGAGCAGAGTTTATTTCTCTTGAATGCCCCGCAATGTGATGTTGGTAAGTGCTCGCAAGAAAAAAAGCACACGCTAGGCTTCTGCTCGGCGAAATTTCTTAATGCGGGCAGTTGCGGCTGGTCACGACCATTCGCGTTGAGAAATCTGCCACTCACGTTGAGGAAGCTGCTGCTTAAGTAGAATGTCAACTTGAGTGGCACAAAGCAGCAGCACCGTCTAGTGCGATGCATAGTACCGTTTGTTTCTAATTTTACAGTGCAAGACGAACATATGGGGCTCAGTGTGAGCAGTGCGACTTAATAGACTCCACAACTGGCAGAACTATGTGGACTGCGGAGGAAATTAGCAGGCACTTTGCAGAGTTCCATGGAGTAAAACTCTGTGAACTCTGCCGGTCATATTTAAAACACATCGCAGGTTTGACATTGCAGCCCATGTGAGTGCTGTTGGAAGAGATGCCTTTCCTGTGGTCCGGGCACTGATGAGGCTGAGTCCCTAACTATTTGGGACGCATTTCACTGTGAGGGTGGGGGTGATGTGGTCATTTGTTTGACGCCCCCTACTTCTTCAGTGAAAAGCAGTCGTCGGGTGGATTTACCACTTGCCATCTCAATCACTGGATGCTGGCTGGCATAAATTATATTCCGGGAACAGGATCAAGGAGGCCACCAGAAAAAGGGTCTTGTCCAACTACAGTGTACTCTGTCATGACTCATGAAGTCTGTCTCTTCCCTATGGCAATTCAACAGGACCACAGGCCACTCAGAAGAGGGGTGAACATCCTAAACTGTTGAGGTGGTCTATCTCTCTACAGAGAATGGATTTAATGTGGAAAATTGCCCTGTATCTGGCCACTCCAAAGATAGTCTTTAGGGCTCCTTCCACCGCACTGATATGCACTGGCATGAGGGTGGGTAGTTTTTCTCACTTTAAGCTAGAGTTATAAATGATAGACCTGACAGCTTTTGGTGTTGTCTTCCCCAAACCTTTCACCTTCTCCCCTGTTTTCATTGGCTTTAGGACTCTGTGCACTTTACCATTGCTAACCCGTTCTAAGTGCTTGTGCTCACACCTTTAAACATGGTATAATTGGCTTACACCGAAATGGCACATTTTTTTAACTTATCAGTCCCTACTAAAGTGTTGCTACTTTTACCAAGCACCTGTAAAATAATCATAATCGATGTTTTCTTGTTAAACACATTTATTCTTGTGGAACACGTTCTGTTCATGTTCAAAAACAGCACATTTAGCAGACCATATTGTGCTCCTCCTTAATGTTTATGCCTAAAGTACTGACTCCCCAGAAATTCTTTCAGGCTGTGCTGTCCCTACTGGGACGAGTGGATGCCGACCATGTCATCATGGGCGGTGGCTTCAATACGATCCTCATCCTCCGGCTAGACACCACAGTCTCAGCACCCAGTGGCAAACTGCACTCCCTGTGAGTTCTTCACGACCTCTGCAACACCCACTCTCCCAGGGACACTTAGCCACGTATACACAAAGTGAGAGACTGATACAGATATTTACATATTTAAACATTACTCACTAAGCCATTTATTCAGTAAGATACACTTAATCAGTCAGTTATACAATCAATTTTTCAAAAACAAATCATCCATTTAGACACTTATTTACCCATTTATTCTTCCATCGACCTTGAGATATACATATATAAAACATATTTCATTTTCAGAAAAACACACATTCACTGACCATGTCGCGCGAATTATAGTTAGCTGAACTAACTATAACAGAGGAAGTTCAATGGTTTTGTACGAGTGAAAAGTCCAGCTAACTATAACGCCCCTGAAACCTATGTTTTTTTCAGTGAATTTTTAAGGTTTTTTAAATGCTAATTCCTAACTATAACGTGCTTGAAACCTATGTTTTTTTCAGTGAATTTCAAAAGTTTTTTAAATGCTAATTTCTAACTATGCCTACAGAGATAGGACATGTGAAGAAAGAAGAAAAAACGCACAGAAAGAAAAAAAAGAAATGCAGAAAGAAGCAACAGAAGTCCGAAGACGAAGAAAAGTGCAGGAAGAAGGATAATGTGCAGAAAGAACAAACAGAAGAGCAGAAAGAAGCCTTGTTGCAAAATCATCCTGTACCCTCAACTTTTTCAGACGCATACTGGTGGTAACTGAGTCTGACTAACCAGTCCTAGAGCCAGTGCTATGTTAAAAGACACTCAGAATACAGTGAAAACACCTACATACACTACGGGACACTATGCGTTGGGGTCCCCCTGTGATTAGCATGACCTCCTCTGTAAGCCCCTAGTATATAATAGGGCAGGGGGGTTAAAACTACCTCTTAAAACGTTTGCACACGTTAACTCAGGCCCCGTCCCCTCCCTTCACCACTGTGTAAACACGCCCTGTGGCCGTTTTTAGTTGGGAGATTAAGTTCATTTGAATCCTGAGGGTCCCTAGGGTCCAACTAGCCAACTAGGTACCTCCAGTAAGCGCCACAGAGCTGTGTTGCAGAGAGGTGTAAAAAGTGGCATGGCCTGGACCACCTCTCTGCAACGCAGCTCAGTGACGCTTACTGGAAGCACCTGGTGGGCTAGTTAGCCCCCAGGGGCCCTCAGGATTGAAGGGGAATTATTTCCCCAACTTAAAATGCGCCATATGGCGTGTCTGCACACGTCACCTCAGGCCCCGTCCCCTCCCTTCCCCAACGTGTAAACACGCCCTGTGGCCGTTTTAAGTTGAGAGATTAAGTCCCCTTGAATCCTGAGGGTCCCTAGGGGCAAAATAGACCACTAGGTACGTCCAGTAAGCGCCATTGCAGAGAGGTGTAAAAAGGGGCACAGCCTGCACCACCTCTCTGCAACGCAGAGCAGTGGCGCTTACTGGAAGCACCTGGTGGGCTAGTTGCCACCCAAGGTCCCTCAGGATTGAAAGGGAATTATTTCCCCAACTTAAAACGCGCCACAGGGCGTGTTTGCACACGTCACCTCAGGCCCCGTCCCCTCCCTTCACCACTGTGTAAATGCGCTCTGTGGCCGTTCTAAGTTGAGAGATTAAGTCCCCTTGAATCCTAAGCATCCCTAGGGTCAAACTAGCCCACTAGGTACCTCCAGTAAGTGCCACAGAGCTGCGTTGCAGAGAGGTGTAAAAAGGGGCGTGGCCTCAGAACACCTGTCTGCAACGCAGCTCCCTGGCGCATACTAGAGATACCTGTTGGGCTAGTTGGCCATCAGGGACCCTCAGTATTGAAGGGGAATTAATTCCCCAACTTACAACTGGCCAGTGGGCGCGTTTGTAGAGTGCTGCAAGGAGGGGGCATGGCCTCCGGCGCAATGCCGGTCTTTTATTAATTTTATTTTTTTTAAGAAGGAGGGCTGTGTGGCCCCCCTTTTTTTCTGATTTATTGGTCAGGGGACCCCATCACCCAGGGCCTGCCCCCTAATTTTTTTGGGGGAAAAAAAAAATTTGGAAGGGGGCCGCGAGGCCCCCCTCCCAAGGCCTTGATCGGCCCCATGGAACCCAACCCTCGAGGCATGGCCTTTTTAAAAAAAATATTTAGGAGGGGGGCTGCGTTGCCCCCCTCCTCAGGCCACTTATGGCCCCGGTGACCCCATCCCCCGGGCCGGCCTTTGTTTTCTATTATTAAAAAAATATATATTTATAGAAACACCTAGGACATGCTGGACAAACCGTATGTACCTATCACCATGACGATTTGCGTGATATTCATTAAAAGGTGACTACGCATACAATGAATCCACGTGGAAGGTATTTACACCGCTAATGAAGATCTGACGTTTCTGATGCCTTACCGTGCCTAATCCCGGTGCCCCCACCGGTGGGTACTCTCCAAGTAGACACCCTTGTCGTTTATTTATACAAACATGGGTAGCTATTGGTGGGCACATTTAATACACACGCACACCAAGCCAGTCAAAGGGGATTCGACAAAAATTCGACAAAAACTATGCAAGAAACCCCCTTCACGGTTAATAAAACACACATCCACCGCCGGATGTGTAATACTTTTTATTTTACTCTCTGGAAAGGAGTCGAACCTCACTTGAGAGTCACAGCGCGCTCCTGGCTGAGCCCAATGCTGTGTTACACCCACCAGTGCCCGCCGAGTGCCACACACCTCTGTGTTGCATTCCACCTGCTAGTGCATATGCTATGACACTCTCTAGCCCATGTGCACTGTAACACCACCCCGTGAATATGTCATGCCACACTTGCCTTCGCACGGATTATATTGCCCCATCTAACATGCCTTCCTCGATGCCTATGTTATAACGCACATATCCATATCTTTGTCACAATGCATATGCAACATTACACTCCCCAGCACATATTTTATATTACAACTTTAGAGACTAGTTAGGTTACACAACACTTCCCTGTGCATATTACACTCCAAGGTGCATATCACATAGCACGCGCTAGTGCCTGTGCTATCTCGCGCTCTCCAATGAATCTGTCATTGCGCACAATGTATTGCATATTATATTTCATGCCGCGGTTCATCTTATATCACACTTTTTGGTGCATAGTTTATACCATACACTATATCTAGTCTTCATTTTCAACTGTGCTCTCAGGACTATGTTCTATATAACACTGCATTCACCTACCCTTTTCACGGGCATTACATTTTGCGATGGGGGTGGAGGGTCAGGGGGTGTTTCTGCCAAGTGAGCTCGGAGTCACAGTCACAAAAGTCCTCTTCTTCCTGATTAAAAGTGAGATTATGTTGCATACTTGTTCATATTTTAAATAGTTCGCACAGACACACATTTTAAAAACAACAAAGTTCCTAATACCCACCTTCTCTGAACAGTTAGCTTGCTGCCCCATCCAGCTCCTCCCTATCCTCTGTTGTCTGAATCCATGGACTCACCTCCTCCCTCCTGCCATGCATGGTTTGATGTACTGCCACTGCCCTCCATTTAGCATGATGTACCAGTCCACTCCTCCTGCCCTCCATTGCCCAATTCTAAGCCCCATCATTGACCTCCTGCTTAGCCTCTGTGCTTAGCTTGCTGCCCCTATTCTCCTTCCCCCTGCCCTATGATGTCTTTGTGCATGCCCCTGCTCCATCCTTTTTGCCCACCATTTTCCATGGACCTGCCACTCCTATCTACTCTGAGTGTTCTGTTGAGCTGCCACTCCCCTCCCACCTGCCTAGCATTGTCAGATGACTGTAACCTGTCCCTGCCACCTCCATCCTGCCTGTCCACATGCCATGCCCCTATCCCCTTCCTCCTCTCCTCCATGGTCCATTTTACTGCCACACCCTTCGGCCCTCCCTGGTCTGTTGTGCTGCAACTGCTCCTCCTGCCTGTCCCGCACAGTCTGTTGTGAGGCCCCTTCCCCTCAACCTCTTGTCTGTGCCCAGGTCCTGACCCTCCCTTCTATCCTCCATGGTCCTTTGTGCATGTCCATGCACCCTCCTTCTTGCCCATCGTAGCCATTGTGCTGCCACTAACCCTCCCGCATGCCATTCATGGTCTTTTGTGCTGCCACAGCCCCTCCCACCTTCCCTGTGTGGTCAGCTAGCTGTCCCTGACCCCCTCCCACCTTCCTTCCATGGTCTGTGTGTATGCAATCATAGTCTCACTGTTGCTCTCCATGGTGTGTCTTGTTTCTAGTGCCCATCCTGCCTGACATCCATGGTCATCTTGCTGCTCCTGCCCTGCCCCCTTGCCCCCATCCCTCTGTTTCCATATGCAGACCCTTATTCCCTCCCTCCTTGCTTGTCTGTTCCATTGTAATGCCCCTGATCCGTCCCTCCTGCCCTTTATGGTCTGTTATGCTGCAGCTTTATCTCCTGTCTGTCCATTATGGTCAGCTAGCTAGCATTGCCTCTTTCCCCTCTGTTGTCTGTTGTCCATGCGCATGGTCCTGTCCCCTCCTTATTGCTTTCTATGGATTGTTGTGCTGCACTCCCATCCCTCATGCCCTGTGTGGTGTATTGTGCTGCTGCAAACCCTGATGCCTGCCCTGTAGGGTCAGTTTGGTGCACCTCTCAATGTCCCTCCTGTCCTCTGTTATCCGAGTCCATGTCCCTACCCCAATTCCTCCTGCCTACCATGATCCAATGTACCATACTTGCGAACATTTTGAACTTGGTAAGAGGGAGATTTTGAAATAAAACTGGGGTATTGATTTTCCCCTTTGAGTTACATTGAAAAAGAGAAGATTGTAGACAGGAAACAGATCAAGTAAAGCCCATTTGAGCTTAAAAACATTGGACGTTTCCTGGCTGAAACGGGTCTGTTGGCATGTATGGTTGTATGACCGCTGCCTCTTCCTTCTGCCCACAATGGTCTATGATATTGCCACAGCCTCTCTTGCCAGTCCTGTATTGTTGGTTTGTTGCCCCAGCCCCCCTTTCCACTGCCCTCCATAGTCTGTTGTGCTGCCACTGGCCTTCCTGCCTGCCTAGTGTGGTCAAATTGTTGCCTCTGCACTCTCCTACCTGCCTTCAATGTTCAGAGTCCGTGCCCCTGACCTCTGCCTCTCAACAGTATCCCAATGAACAACTAGATTGCTAACATTCTATATTTATTACAAAAGTGTGGCACGCCTGACGTCATCTTGATGTAATCAAAACTGTAATGCCTAGAGCATTTCCTTTAGAAATTATATATATGAGAGGGTCTTATTTGCATCTAAATTATGGTTAGTACTCTAAAAAATTAAAATGAGGACATATTTTCTGAGTTTTCAAATAGCGACACAGCACTTTTAAATTATTTGTTATCTTTATGTTTTTTTATCCAGTTGACCACTTGATTAAATGTTGCACCTAGGGGAGAGGATGTGGTGTTACTTCCAGAGCTGCAGACTTTGCAACTGGGGAACCAGGTTGAAGTTTCTGCTTCAACTCAACATTCTGTGATTCTGGTCAAATCACTTAATCTCCCCATGTCTACAACCAAAATGAATATGATCTTGTGTGATGTAACCAATGCTCATGTAACGCACTCCAATACCTGACAAGTCTGCACTATATAAAACTGCAAATACACAAAAAATAAGTGTTTTGCACACTTCTGTCATTGGGCTACATTGGGCTACATCTGGGTGACATTTGTGCTGTATTTGGGCTCTTTTGTCTCTGGTGGCCATCTTGGGAGATTTATTTGTTATGAAGTTTCCTAATTTCCTCATTTACTGCAGTCTCCACAGTAGGAAATGCTTTCAGATTTTTACTTTGATTCCATCAAGAAGGTATTCAGATATGTCACACATTTGCCATACATTCTTAATGTTAGCACTCTAGTTGCTCATTAGATCACTGTAGTAAAGCTACTGCTCACCACGGAAGTCTGCTGCTGGTATTAAAAGTGCATGTTTCAGTCTGCATATCAGAATTTTTTAATGAATAGAAGAGGATTTGAGAAGTCACTCAAAATGTGCCCTAATTTTTCTTTCTTCAGCACTAATCATAATTTCTATGGCAAAATGAACCCCCTCATTGTGTTCCTTTATAGATTAAATGTTTTAAGTGTTACCAGTTTATTCCAATCAAGATGGCTTCAGGTGTACCATACTTTTGCCATATGTAAGACAGTAAGCGTTCTAGTTGTTCTTAAGAACACTCTGGGACATTCTCTCATTTGGCTATACTTGGGCTACATCTGGGTGATATTTGGGCTACATTTGGGCTCTTTTGTCTCTGGTGGCCATCTTGGGAGAGTTATTTGTTATGAAGTTTCCTGATTTCCTCATTTACTGCAGTCTCCTCAGTGGGAATACTTTCAGTTTTTTATTTTGGTTCCATCAAGAAGGCATTCAGATGTGTCACACATTTGCCATAAATTCTGAATGTTAGCACTCTAGTTGCTCCTTAGATCACTGTAGTAAAACTACTGCTCACCAGGGAAGTCTGCTGCTGGTATTCAAAGTGCATGTTTCAGTCTGCATGTCAGATTTTTTTTATGACATAGAAGACGATTTGAGAAGTCAAAATGTGCCCTAATTTTTCTTTCTGCAGAACTAATCATAATTTCTATGGCAAAATGAACCCCCTCATTGTGTTCCTTTGTAAATTAAATGTTTTAAGTGTTACCACTTTATTCCAATCAAGATGGCTTCAGGTGTGCCATACTTTTGTTATAAGTAAGACTGTACGCGCTCTAGTTGTTCGTTAGAACACTCTGGGACATTCTGTCATTGAGCTGTACTTGGGCTACATCTGGGTGTTATTTGGGCTACATTTGGGCTCTTTTGTCTCTGGTGGCCATCTTGGGAGATTTATTTGTTATGAAGTTTCCTAATTTCCTCATTTACTGCAGTCTCCTCAGTAGGAAATACTTTCAGTTTTTTACTTTGGTTCCATCAAGAAGGCATTCAGATGTGTCACACATTTGCCATAAATTCTGAATGTTAGCACTTAGTTGCTCATTAGATCACTGTAGTAAAGCTACTGCTCACCAGGGAAGTCTTCTGCTGGTATTCAAAGTGCATGTTTCAGTCTGCATGTCAGATTTTTTTTATGAAATAGAAGAGGATTTGAGAAGTCAAAATGTGCCCTAAATTTACTTTCTGCAGCACTAATCATAATTTCTATGGCAAAATGAACCCCCTCATTTTGTTCCTTTGTAAATTAAATGTTTTAAATGTTACCACTTTATTCCAATCAAGATGGCTTCAGGTGTGCCATACTTTTCTCATAAGTAAGACAGTTAGCGCTCTAGTTGTTCGTTAGAACACTCTGGGACATTCTGTCATTGGGCTATACTTGGGCTACATCTGGGTGTTATTTGGGCTACATTTGGGCTCTTTTGTCTCTGGTGGCCATTTTGGGAGACTTATTTGTTATAATGTTTCCTAATTTCCTCATTTACTACAGTCTCCTCAGTAGGAAATACTTTCAGTATTTTACTTTGATTCCATCAAGAAGGCATTCAGATGTGTCACACATTTGCCATAAATTCAGAATGTTAGCACTCTAGTTGCTTATTAGATCACTGTAGTAAAGCTAAAGCTCACCAGGGAAGTCTGCTGCTGGTATTGAAAGTGCATGTTTCAGTCTGCATGTCAGAATTTTTTAATGAAATAGAAGAGGATTTGAGAAGTCACTCAAAATGTGCCTTAATTTTTCTTTCTGCAGCACTAATCATACTTTCTATGGCAAAATGAACCCCCTCATTTTGTTCCTTTTTAAATTAAATGTTTTAAGAGTTACCACTTTATTCCAGCCAAGATGGCTTCAGGTGTGCCATACGTTTGTCATAAGTAGGACTGTTAGCGCTCTAGTTGTTCTTTAGAACACTCTGGGAAGCTGCAGTAGAACACAAAGGAATCAACTGACAGTCTCTGCCCTTGTTGGATGTACATGTTTTACTGAGAATGTCAGACTTCATTCTCACATGACTGAGAAAGATAATGTGAATTTATAGAAAATATGCTCTCAGTTTAGCTTATAGATCACTTTCCAAACCTCATTGGGAAAAGCATGAGAAAATAGTTTTCTCTCAAACATGATTCATGATATCACAGCAGAAGGCTTTTTCACATGGTAAAATCACCTTATAAACACCACAATTCCTAAAATGAGGATGGTACCATCAACAAATGATTTATAATGTAACTAAAGTCTTAAAACCTTCTATTAACTGCAATGCTTTTTAATGAGGTGCTATCATGTATATTGGTCCCAAGATGGCTGCCACCACTTCTTGGATGAAGTACTGACAGCCAATCAGATCTCACGATGAGATGTGTGGTTAGGCTCTGCCCAGATATATATGTGAATTTACTTTTGATTCTCTCAGGAACTACTGAACGGATTTACACCGTTTAAGCAAAAGGCACGAGTCTGAACTGAGGACTACCTCTTTGCCAAATTTGGTGTAATTACGTTCAGCACTTCGGGCTGTAGCTGCGTCAACAGGTCCTATGGGAAAATGCATGGGGAAAATTAGTTTTGGGACCCCGCTCTTTTCTCGGCCCCTGCTTGACGAATCACTGTGAAATTTTCAGAATAGGAGCGGACCGGAGCTGGCCAAAAGTTTGGAAAATTTTGCGAAGATTCTTCAATTGACGCCAACGGTATTCCAAATAGAATGCTGCGGATTTCCTATGGAGCTGGCCAAAAGTTTGGAAAATTTCGCGAAGATTCATCAATCGACGCCAACGTTATTCTAAATAGAATGTTGCGGATTTCCTATGGAAAATAGGTCCTAACTATAACTACCTACTGGCGACTGTATATTCACACACACGTTAGGCTTTCTCCATATTATTTTTCCCAAATTATTGCACCAAAACATTATTTGTATTTATGTCACATTCAAAATTAATGTTATATTACTCAAACCACATCGTCCAGTGTCACAAAGTGTAGACAGTAAAACCATAGCTGCGATCACTGGTAATTTACCTACTTTTATTATTGTCTGCTATCTCCAGGCATTGCCACATGTGTTAGAAAAAGCCCAAATATGAATCATGGCATGATAATGAAGCACCAGACTGCGCCATCTGTTCATATTATTCAGTCTCTCACAGTGTTGGCATGCATATATAAATATAAATCAATCCCAACTAGGCATCAATGTACAGCACCCACATTCAAATAGTCCACTATCAACTCATATTAACGTCCATGTATTATATAAAGTCATACTATGAAACATGGCAAAACAATGAAACATCCAACCGGGCCTTATCTATACCTGTGTAAGAAGGCAAAACCCATAGGACACATACAAAATGTACATGTCAGCAATATATGGGCTAGAGTCGAATTGGCTTCCACCCTAGACATGCCCTGGTAACCTACTACTGCTGGCCAAGTAAGGCACTAGCAGGTCTAACCCGTTGTAGGGAGTCTAAATCTCCATCCTGGGCTTACTCAAAATAAGACAACATCCATAGTACTCCTCACCTCCACAATAAATATCTTTAGTTCTTATCTGTGATAGAGTACCATTCACATAAGGTGCTCAGTATCCAAGGAAGGAAAGGTTTGCGTGCTTCAACCCAGAATCCCTGTCATGATATCTGATTCCTTCTCTTCCTAAATTTAAAACTTAAATACCAAAGTTATAAACGTTTATCTTGAATTGCAGTGGGATGCATAACATAGCATTCTGAAAGCAAATAAGCATTGGTTGATTCTCCGAAGTGGACCTTTAATTCCTTTTTCATATTTTAGCCTAGGGGAGCCTACGTTTACAGGTCTATGATGTGCTTTTGCTTCTTTCTTCTAAGTGTAAATACCATATTGCCTCATCTGATATCATGTGGGACCTTTTCAATAGCATAGAACTAGAATTTATTCTGGTCACTCTCTCCATGTGTTAATGTGTGTCATCATTGTCTATGTCTCTCAGTTTTTAAGAATCATCCTTATCTGATTTATAGAGGAACCCACATATCTCTTGTTCAATATGCATTCAAGAATATATCCAACAAATTGAGACCTACAACTCAAGAATTGAGTAAGATATCTGGTGTCCTTATCATAAGAGGCGGGAAATTCCTTCCTAATACTACTGTTGTTGCATGCCTTACAATTCGAGGAGAGAAAAACAACCTTTGAGACCACTACAGGCGGAACCTGTTGCTCTGTAAAGTCACTGTGGACCAACATATGCCTGAGTGGATGTCGCTTCTGGTATGTGATATTAAGCATATCCCCCTGCCTAATGCTTGATCACTGCTGAGAATGTTCCAGTTCCTTTCAATTATATTCCTGATATTTCTGGTACTGCTACTGTATGTTCTAATAAGTTTAGTTTTTTGTCCCTCCTCACTGGTATCTGGGTCTATTAACGAAAGAGAGCTAGATGAAACATTTTCAATCTCTTTCTCGGTTTCCAGTGCCA
Source organism: Triturus cristatus (assembly GCF_964204655.1). Lineage (NCBI taxonomy): Eukaryota > Metazoa > Chordata > Amphibia > Caudata > Salamandridae > Triturus > Triturus cristatus. The sequence goes on along the minus strand of NC_140591.1, from coordinate 553,058,151 downwards.
TGGACACCTGCTCCAATCCACCAGCCAATAAACATTTTAGCAAACAGTGAACCAAGTTCCCATTGTCGTCACCCAAAGTTGTCTGTAGCTGACCCAAACAAACATGAAATCATTGTTTTCAATACAGTAGCAAAAAATTTCAACATTCATGACCATGAGTGCAAGATAGTGCATAGGTCTGGCTGTAACAGATACAATGCAGGCAATGTGGGTAATCTGTCCTCAAATAATCAAATCCCTCTTGTTCAGCTATGGCCTTATTGTATATTCCCTTATTGATTATCTTATAGCAGTGCACCAGTTGTTTGAGGGCTTCCTTAACATACATTTATTATTTAGTTAATATAACTATGAAGGACTCATCACAATACTGTTAACAGTACATGAGGCTGTTATAGCCTTCCTGTGACTCTATGATAGGTTCCAGATGTTGTTGTGGCTATGTTTTCTCAGTATTTTCAGTTCTATAATGATGCTTTCATAAAATATGTCTATAGCAACCAATGGCATTAGATGCATAAATGTTCAATTTTAATTACCGGAAAATAATATTTGCTTGATACTGTTTTTGGACTTATGATAACTTTCCCTAGTTTATTATGGAATTTTTAGTAAAAGTCTTGTCAAATATAACTATCGATTCTGTATGGTCATTAGCAATTTCTGTGGAGGCAGCCGTTGCTGGGAGAAGGCTGCTCTCGTAAACGTTGTGGATGCTAAATGCAGGAGAAAGATCCATAAACCAACATCTCCAGTTTCTGAGTAGATGTTGTTCAGTCCAGAGCTGAATGACTCGGTGCTAATGGCAGCTGAAGAATAGAAAATGCTACAGCGGTTCAAGTTCTTTTGATGAAAAGATAATGGGGCATATGCATCAACATTAGCATTTGCGATTCCTTATTAGCGAAAAATAAGGAATCGCTAATAAGGAATAGCAAAAGGCTATGCATGTAGGAATCGCTATTCAAATAGCGATTCCTTAACATTCCTTATTACGGAATCGGTAATACCGAATCGGTAATAAGGAATACCTACCCATTCATTCCTATGGGCTTGGAGGCCCATAGGAATGAATGTAAAGCCATTCTGTATTAGCGATTCGGTATTACCGAATCGCTAATAGCTGGAGCACTTTCAAGGGTGCCAGGGTGTCAAAAGGACACCCTGTTGCACCCCTGAAAATGATATGTGCACATATGTTGCACACACACATGCTCTAAGGGCATGTGTGTGCGCAACATGACACTTTGAAAAATGCACAAAAGTGCATTTTTCAAAGTTTTTGCAAATTACCATGCAGTTCATCTTCATGGTAATTTGCTCCCCTTATTAGCGAAATCGCTAATTTTTTAACTTTGATGCATTGCATTTAAGGAATCTCACTTTGGGATTCCTTAAATGCAAGAGCTATTTAAGGAATCGGTATTTAAGGAATCCCTATTTAAAGAATCGCTATTTAAGGATTCCTTAAATACCGATTTCTGCTTTTGGGTTGATGCATTGGGATTGGGTATTTTTTACTTAATACCGGGAGCTAATAAGGAATCGGTATTTTACCGACTGGATTTTGGCTTGATGCATAAGGGTGAATGTCTTTAGGAAAGATCAATTTAGAGACTAAAATAAGTCTGATGACCCTTTTGAGCTTGATGCCTTGGCCAGGGGGCTTTGCTTGCCAAAAAATGCAGCAACGTCAACATTAACAGCAGCCTCCAAAAAGCAGGACTAGGAAGGGTTTGGAGGAAGGGTACTGACCTGGAAACAGACAATAAATGAAAATTGGCCCCGTTCATAATTTACAATTCTTATTCTATTGAACAAAAAACCTCCCCCTCCATAGAAGTATTTTCTGGAAATATCACTGCCAAAGTGTGGATTAAAACAGAAGCATTTCTGAAATGAATATCAGATCTTCTGAATAAGGGTGTGATAATGGAAGTCCTTTTCTTCAAAGAAATGAAGGAGATTCCTCAATATTGTTACTGGTGCCAAACTTGGATAGAAGGTTCTGTCCAGGGATGGATTTGACACTTGTGCATCAATTCCTCCAGTACACAGCTTTCAAGATGATCACAGAAAATCAGTGATTACTTAGATGGAAAAAGGACATTTATTTGTAATCACCTTCAGGATGCATACTTCCATGTACTGATCCATTGGAGAAATCAGCCATAGCTTTCATTTGTGCTTATTAAAGCACACTACCAGTTCTAAGCTCTCCCTTTAGGTTTTTCATTAGCACCAATGGAGTTCACAATGGAACTGTCTCTAGTAGTAGGCTTGTTGCATTCAGAAGGTATGAATACAAATGCATACTTAGATAACTGGCCAATCTCTGCTCCTCCTTTTTCTAAGGTGACGAGCAATGCAAGAAGAGTCTATAATTTTCTGCAAAACGTGGCTTTATTATGAATGTTCAGAAGCCAAATCTGCATCCAGACACAGAAAGGATCTTCATCAGAGCTCTGTTCAACATAGAGATGGGTTAAGTTTATCTTCTAAATCGAGGAGGATAATGTTTCTAGCTAATTTACTTTATTTCTTGACACTTAGTCAAGCTACAGCCAGATTCTGGTTGAAGGTTCAAGCCCTGATGGCAACAATGGCAGCAGGAGTGCTAGGTGCTAGTCATCACCTGACAACTGTCATAATCACCTGAGAACCCTCCACAGTTCCTTTATCAGAGATGATATTCCAAAGTCTGTGGTGGTGGCCAGATCTGGAAAATATACAAAACAGTTGTTATTGCTTCCCACCGTTCCTCTGAAATTAACAAAAAACGCATGCCAGTACGAGTTGGGAGCTACTCTGGTAGAGTTAGAAATACAGGGAGTGTGTTATATATTACATAAGCAATTGTCCCATGCGGCTCATTCTATATTTAGACACCTCTCAGTGACATAGAGGAAACCACCGTGTAATTCACGATTTAAATATTTAGCACTTAATGCCAGTTGAAAACAGGAGATATTGGACTGTTCTTAGTTTCTGTCAATATATCCAACCAACTTATATGCAAAGATGTGTGGAAAAAAGATCATAGTGCAGGCAATGCAGTGCTCAAAAGGTGAATATATATTTACAACCCACACTTGAATTCCACTGATTTTAATATAATGTACAATAATTCTTAATAGGGTATTGTAAGTTGGTCCACAATCCCAAGAAATGTCACTTCATTACATAAACCAAGAGAGAGGATGTTGAAGTTTCAATACAGTTTAAGTGCTAGGGTCTCTTGAGAATGAACTCACCCATTTACTGTACCTCCATACAATGGAGACAGAAACCAGACACAATCCTAAATCTGAGTGCTGAGCACTGCAACTAAATGTAATATATCCATATATTCTATTGCACACCACAATGGTGTGAGTCCTGATGTAAGGCTAGTACCATTCACCGTATCCTACTTACAATGGTTCAACTACACGATAAAGTATAAAGCCAAAAATCGAATAGCTTCATGTATACATGAACGTGTTCCAAACATGAGCATACCCATATTTGTGTGTCATGCTGATAATGATGTGGTGAAATAGCACAACATGTGATGGCCACCTTCAAAAATCAAAACCTTGTCACAATCATCATTATTATATCAAATAAAAAGTGAAGGCCAACCACAATGGTATAATTGTGTAACAGTAATAGCTCGCGTGTTACAGGAAAAATGCCCCATTGTTATACCTTCTCCTCATCTCTCAACCATAAATTAAGGTGAAGTGCTCACATCAGCTGTGTAAATACCCAATAACTAGCGAAGTCACCTGTTTTCTCAAAATTGTAGCATCTGTAGCTCCTAGCATAATTCGAGCGCGTTTTAACCATCTGTCTAATCTGGAAGGGTTCCATGCTAACTGCAAAAAATTGATCATAAGTCTAAAAATACGCAAAGCAGTGTCATCGGAGCAAATGCCATTTAAATCAGCCAGAAATGCTTACCGTATACACCACAATGAGTCCTATCCGTGAAAACTGGAAGACCCGGCAAACGCTACCCACTTATCTCCCATTCTATATAGTGGGAGACAAGACTTCCAACCACTCTCAGCGATTCTAGGGGAGCATCCACTCTACTATGCTACTACACTTGTAACAAGAACAACATAATTGACCCCTACTGTACCCCAATCAACTAATGGTGAGAAAAGGGGGGGGGTTTGGGCAATCTCCTCGGATTCAAAAGAACACAAGCATCCTGCATCCATAATCTAGGGACATACCAAGGCACAACCCAAATCTTTTAATCTTGGACTCATCACATTGCAATATACACAATCCCAACCCCATTGTTCGATCAATGGATCATCTTACAAAATACACATTTTATGCAATATCTTATACAAGGTCCTAAGTTATACATACAATCCCTATCATTCCACATGTAATAACTTAGCTGAGGACATGTTTTTTTTTTATTTTTTTATTTTTTTTATTTCCATGACAGTTCCACTATTATAAACATACATGACTTCAATGTAAAAAAAAAAGAAATGACAAAGGAACAGACAGCAAAAGCCAAATCACAGATACTACGATGTACTAGTGTTATCAGAGAGAAAATTCATAAGGGCTCCCCAAATTAACATTCCCAGACATTTCTTTCTGGTTCCTTTCAAGACATACAATTGCATTTCAATTTCATAAATACGATACAACTTCGCTCTCCAAAATTCAAAAGTAGGGGGTTCAGATGATAGCCATACATAACCGGGCAACCGTCATTGCAAGAAATAGAAAATACCGGTGTTCTTTTAAGATCTGATGACTGTATGTTTTTTGACAGCAGCCCAGTATCATAAGTGAAGGGGAGATCTTCAAAGGACAAGCTAGTACCAATGATATAAATCTTTCGACATCCGCAAGAAAATGCAACAGTTTTGCACAATTATAAAAGATATGCAACATGTCAGCTTCCTGATCTCCACACCGAAAACATTTACCATTGTATTTATCTCCCCAAGTTGCCATGCGTTTAGGAGTATAATATAACCTAAAAATCGTTTTATAAACCTGAGCTTTTAGATTAGCTGCCAGACACATTTTTTTAGCGAAACATAGTGATTCCACTATTTCAATTTGAGGGTCTCCCAGTTGGTTAATCCAATAGTGGTTATATTTTTGAATATCATCGTTCCTATGTTCCGTTAAAATCGCATATAGTGAGCCAATCCTTTTTTGCAGACGGATCCCCTCAATTAAGTTATTAGGGAGAGCGTCAATCTGGTTTTTCAAGCAAAAGTCGCGAAGTTGAAGATATTTAAAGAATAACGTCTGTGGAAGCTGATTTTTATCCACTAATTCTACATATGTTACGAATTTTGCATTCGTATCATATAAGTCACCAATTCTTGAAATCCCTTTTCTAATCCATATCTTAGCATTGTCGTCCCAGAACACAGATGGAAGTATTTTATTGGCATCAAAAAGGGGATAATATATGATTTTACCTAGTTTAATCATTTTCTTGACATTTCTCCAGACTTTAAATGCTGAAGCAAGTACCTTAAATCGTGTGTGTTTGTAGTAGTTGCCCTCTAATTCTTTTAATAAGCAACCTTTTGCCTGTTCTCCTAGAAGTAAAAAAAAGATAGATGGGGCATCCGCCTCATTTTTTGGAGATTCCCCTGTCAATAGATAGCCCATTTTTTGTAAAAAGCAAATATAATAATAACAAAGAAAATCAGGCAAACCACGGCCTCCTCTTTCTTCCGGTAACGTGAGCCATTTCATGGCTCTACGAGGTTTACCAGGAGCCCACACGAATTTCCCACATATATTTTGTAATTGCTGTATATGCTTGAGTGAAAATTCCAAAGGTATACTTCGAAATAAATACAAAATCTTGGCTAAAATATTCATCTTGATTATGTTCCCTCTTCCGATTATTGATAATTGAAGTCTGCTCCATCTGTCTAATGAATCTTTAATTTGAGCTATAGTCACCTCCCAATTACTTTCAACAATCTCTTGCATTTGGGTTTTAATCTGAATGCCTAAGTAAGTAACCTCATTTGTAACCCGAGAATCATTAAATTGTATGTTCTTTGTACAAAGAATTTGGGTTTTTTCAGCATTTAACTTGTACCCGGACATTATTCCAAAATTTTTAGATAATGATTCGATCTCCACCATAGCCTCTCTAGGGTCAGTAGTCACTATAGCGATATCATCTGCATATGCAAATACTGTATGTAAAATGCCTGTAACTGAAAAAGGCTTGATATATGGAGAGTTCTGTAAGCTAATAATAAAAGGATGAATATATAAAGCGAAAAGCAAAGGATAACAGGGGCACCCTTGTCTTGTTCCTCTAGTAATGTTGATCTTTTCAGATTTTAGACCCATAGCTGTAATCCTAGCAATTGGTGCATTATATAATACCTGAATTGCCGTTAGAAAAGTTTCCCCAAAACCCATCCTTCTCAACACTTCCCATAAATAAACCCGCTCTACACAATCAAAAGCTTTTTCAGCATCAAGCAATATCAAAGCTAAGTCCCTCTTTTCAACATCTGCAAAATCAAATAAGGTAATAACTTTGTTAATATGGGATACCGTTCCTCTTTTAGGTATAAAACCGTGCTGATTTATAGTTACTAGTGAAGATATGACTTTAGATATACGGTTAGCTAACATTTTGGAATATAACTTGCTGTCGCAATTAAGCAAAGATATTGGACGGTAGGATCCAGGTAGTTCAGGAGGTTTCCCTTTTTTACTGAAAATGACTATGGAAACATCGTTCCATGTAGCTGGTGCTATTCCCGTTTGTGCCATCCTGAACGTTGCTAGCAATGCATTCTTCAATGGCTCGAAGAAGCATTTATAGACTTCCCCAGGAATAAAGTCAGGGCCGGCTGCTTTCCCATTTGGTATTTGCCTAACCGCCTCCTCTAATTCCTCCAAGGTGAAAGGGCTGTCTAAAATATCTACCTCTACATCATTTAATTGATTTACAACGGCGGCATCAGGAATCTGAGCCGTAGTAAAGTTTGATTGCCTGGTGTAGAGTTCCGAATAAAATTGGTGAAATACATCTAGAATTTCCATCGGATCTTCCCGGACAACCCCAGATTGGTCCCGTAATCTCGGAATCATGCGAGAAGTAGAATTCATTTTTAATTTCAAGGCTAAAGATCGGCCAATGGATTCGCCATATTCGTAAATATGTCTCCTATTTGCCAAATATTTGCAAGCAATCTCTTCGGCCCAAACTCCTGTTATAGTCGCTTTACATTGTGCAATTTTTTCTTCCATAAGCGATATTTGAGTTAAATTATCTTTTTTTGTCAAAGCTTTAGCAAGACCAACTTCCGCTAGCTCTAGTTGCTGATAGAATTCCCTCATTTGTGATCGTAATTTATTTTGATGGTATAATCCGAATTTTATCGTTTCTCCTCTAAAACAAGCTTTAAATGTGTCCCAGACTATTGCAATATTAGCTGACCCTAAATTAATACTAAAGAATTCTGTCATCCACTTCGTCATATGGCTTCTATATTGTTCGTTAAGACAGAGCTTCCTATCAAATGAAAAACTTCTCAAAGTATTTATCTCGGCCAAAATTGACCAGTCGATCATGAGGGGAGAATGATCCGAAGTGACTCTGGGAAAAGTCTGTATCCTAATCTGTGTATGAATAGTTGAAGATGTAAAAAAGTAATCTAATCGAACGAGTTTCTTGTGTGATGCAGAATAGTACGTGTAACCTGGAAGGGAGGGGTATTTTTTACTCCATATGTCCACCAGGCCATGATCATTAACTAAATTATATAAGGCTTTAAAAACCCATGGTTTCCGTCCCTGATAATATACTAAACCTCTCATTAGTTCCGTAGTGCTTAAGTTAATATTCAGATCTCCACATAAGATTAGTGGAGCTCTCCAATTAGCTAACTCTATATTTAATAATTCTAAAACTTCAGCCTCATCCACATTAGACCCATATATTGAACAAATTGTGAAAACCCTACCCCGTACTGTGACCTCAACTATACCCCATCTGCTCCATTTATCAGCTAGTTTACGGCCCACTATACAATATCCAGGTCTAGAAAGGATCATAACCCCTCTAGTATTGTTAATTTGTTGAGAAGCTACATTCAACACATAGCCAAGATCCGCTATAAGAAACCTATTATCCCAAGAAAGATGTGTTTCCTGCAGACAGAGAATATCAGGTTGGATAAAGCGAATTTCTGCAGCTATTCTCCGTCTTTTATTGCTAGAGTTGAGCCCCGATACATTAAAGGAACACATTTTTATATTTCGAGACATTGAACATTATTCTCAAAATCAATATCAAAATCAATATCCAAGATACAGTATTGATCCAGTCAAACTGAAAATTATACAAGATTAAATTCGTAACATACGTACATCGTTCAAAAATATTCATTTCGTAACTATCATTTGGAACCGCCAAGGAATTTTTTCCTTTATTCCCGACCCATCCCCAAACCCACCACCTTCCCCTCCCCCTCTTTCCCCTCCCCAACCCCAGTAACCCCTTCCCCCCTCCCTTAATCGAGGCTTGAGGACCCAGTCCTATGGATGGGAATGAGCGTCAGCCCCTCTGTCGATTCCGACAGCTCTATCTATTCTATTACAAAAAACAATACCATGGGGGAGACCCCTTCCTGCTATGTGTCACCTGAATCTATCTAAATCAAAGATCTTTAACTCTCAATCCTAATCAAAGGCTGACCCCCAAGACATTACTAGGCATGATATATAATGAACTATCACATCCATAAATTATTATGAGAGTGCTCCATATCGGAAATAAAGAGAAAACAAAAACAAAATCAATTTAAAGGTCCTTCAGAGAATGTAGATACTCTTTAGCTAGGGCGACAGTAGTAAAAAATCTCATTTTTTCGTTATAAGTCACTTTGAGTTTTGCGGGGTTCATAATATAAGCCTGCGCACCCTTTTTTTGAAATAAATCCACCAGTTGTCGCAGTTGCCAGCGAATATCCATTGTATATTTGGAATAATCAGGTACCGTAAAAAAAGTAAATCCTTCCGCCATGGATTTACTGTTTAGACGAGTTTGCAAATAAACATCTTCTCTAGCTCGAAAACTATTGAAAGCTACAAGAATCGGCTTTGGTTTTGATCTTGTGCTTTGCCCGGAACGAGACTGAATATTAAAAGGGAATCTGTGAGCCCTTTCAATTTCTCGTTCCCAATCCCATTTACTTAGGCTAGGAAACGCTTTCTGGAAAAGATCTACTATAAACTTCCGTGGATCTTGTCCTTCGTCGCCTTCGGAAATCTGCATTACTCTTAAGTTATTGCGGCGAGATCGATTTTCCATGTCGGCCATTCGCCAGAGCACATCATCTCTATTACTACTCAAGATCTCAGTAGCCTTTTTTTGCTTAGACAGATCATCCTCAATGTTGGATATTCGCGTTTCAACTTCTGTGAATCGTTCTCCAAAGTCTGATTGCGCTTTGACCAGCCTTCTAATCGAGCCCTGTAGCTTTCGACAGGAGTTTTGGATCTTCTGACTGTCTAATGCGGTTTTATCCATATGAATAGTTTGATATATGGTGGTGAGAGTAATATCCGTCGCTTGACCATCTTGAGAGTCAATCGCACCCAGAGCTAAAGATGTATCGCGACCTCTTACGGTGATGGGGGTATCCTCCTCCCCAAGCTCACCGCTAGCGTTCACCTCGTCTTCAATGGAGTCAGCTTCTCCCTCAATAGACATCTGTCTCGTATATTGCATAGCCAGATCCTCAGACGAGGAGGCAGAGTTTTCTGAGACAGAAAGGACATGTTTTTATGTATCGGTACACATAATGTAACTAACCCAGTGGCCCATGCAACACAGCCCACAAACTTTGCGTAGATATAACAAAAAGCCTTTCATTGATGTTTTAAAGAAAAACACTGTAGGTCACTGATGTCATTTAGGCCACTTTGGGTACTGTCGAGCACATCCATTCATTTGCACTTTTGTACATCCAACAGTCCCAGGATATTACCTCCACTGCTGTCTAGGGAAACCACTTCTGCATCCTGCAAGTACATTTCATCCTTGATGTGTCCGCATTCTGTGAAATGTAATACCAAAGTTGCCCTTCCACTTTGCATTTAATTCTACTTCTGTGTTGAGTGATACAATATTTTACCATTTGTGTCATTTGCCCCTCATAAATTATCATACATGGACATCTAATTATGTATATAATGTTTCTGGTATTACAGTTAGAAAATGAGCGTCAGTTAAAAACTCTGTCATTCATCTCAGTGTTTCAGTATTAGTAGTAAATCTGCAAGCTGTGCATCGACCACACTTATATTTGCCTAAAACATCAGAAAGACCCCATATAGATACTATGTCACATTTCAATGGAATGCCTTTATGTGCTCTTACAACATAGTCCCTAATATTCAGGTTACTTCTGTATGCAAACAAGGGTACCTCCTTACATGTGTCTTGTACTAGCTGCCAATGCTTGGTAATTATTATTTTCACCTAATTAGTCTTTGGTGAGAAGGTACTCACCATCGCTATTCCCTCATTGAAGTCCTCCCTTTGTCTGAGTGTCAGTAAACTTTCCTTCTGGCAAAACCAAGCTCCCTTCATTGTTCTTGAGATGATTTTATTGGGGTAACCTTTATCTAGGTGTTTGAGTTTAAGTTGTTCTAACTCTTGAAAGAAGTCCTCCTTAAGTTTACAGCTCCTACTAGCCTCATCAATTGGCATATAGTAGGTTATCCCTCAGGGCTGGAGTATGGTGGCTGTTATATCTAAGCAGAGAGTTGGTGGTAGTTGGCTCTTTATATAAAGTTGTTTATAGAGATCCAGCTCGATTCTTAATAAGAAGGTCCAGATAGTTGATCACTGTACCACTATAGTTTACCATAAACAGTAGATCTGGACTCTGTTTATTCAGCCATCTCATATCTGCCTAGTTCCTGCCCACTACTGTGCCAAATCAAAAGAATATTATCCATGCAGCATTTCTACTAACTGATCTTAGAAAGAAAAGAATATTGCTGGGGTCTCAAATTGACCCGCAAACAGGTTTTCTGTATTTGGAGCAAAACAAGCCCCTATAGCGACTCCCTTCTTCTGTACATAATACTCTTCTTTAAACATGAAATCATTTCTTCTAAATGCCACTTCTGCAAATTCAGTGGTTAGTTCACACAATGTGTCCTCTCTGTCTTCCTGCATTCTCAAATTATCTCGATGATCTTGCCTTGGGAAAATTGAAGTAGAGAAATTTTACATCAAAAGTAAATAGTAGATTTTCACCTGCTTTAAAATCCAGCACTTCAGTGTCAATAATACATTGCATGCAGTCACACACATAAACTTGTAGTTTCAGGACTTCATCTTCAATGTACAAATCAAGAAATCTGAAAATAGATTCCAGTATGGAACCACAACCAGACACAATTGGAAGACCAGGGGGATTGTATACACGTTTGTGTATTTTTTGCAGGGAATAGATAACTGGTGTTCTTGGGTGTGATTTATCAAGAATGGCATATTATTTATGTTAATGGTGCTTTCTATGAGTGCGCTAGATGCAATGCTAAGAATGTCCTCCTTGTTCTTTGTAAGGGAATCAGTGTTCAATCTCTGATATGTCTGATGTCCAATAGTTGTCTATATGTTTCATTGTCATCATCTTGTGCATTTAGAATGACAATAGCAACACACTTGTCAACCTGTTTCATTGTTATCTCAGAGCTTAGGGCAAGGTAGCTCAATGCTTCTTTCTCACCTTTAGAGGTGTGTGATTGGGCCTAAACTGCCCTACATCATCTGAGGCTGTTTTAGTGGGCTTTCATTCAGATAGTTTTAAGCACAGAGCCTACCTGGGTGGTAGAGCCTTGTTTACTTTTCAGGGAAGGATAGGGACACAATAGGAGGGAACAGGAGACGTGAAAGTGATAGCAAAGAAATTAAAGATAGGGTGAAGGTGAATAATAGACAGGATAGGAGGAGAGGGAAAAGTGACAAAATAAGATAATTTTGAGAGACAGAGGAGACAAGCTAGAGCATAATTGCAGGGGCGGCTCCTCCACTAGGGCAGAGGAGTGTCACCCCACTGCTTCCTCACAGTGCAAGAAGCTAAAACATAAAATGGCAAAACTACGGGCAGGCAGGTGGGAGGATCTGCTCTAGGGCAGGGAAAGAGTGATTTGCCCACTGCTGAGGGCCCTGACTGTTTGGTCAGCCCTCTGGGGCTAACCAAGCCAGTCATGCGCACTCTGCCCTTTCTCCATGTAGGCTACAATGCAGCCTACATGGAGAAAATGGTCTCACCATAGGCGCCTGGCTGGTCGGCGTCCCGACCAATCACAACGCTGCCATTGCTGCATTGTAATTGGCTTAAGGGAGGGGAGGTAGGGTACCTGCGTCCTGTTTCAGTCGGAGACAGGACAGCAAGAGAGCAGGTCAGGAGCAGAGATGACGGGGGACCTGGGAAGCAAAGTTTATTTAATTTTTCAATTAACTCCCCCACGCACGAAAACCCCAACCCCCGCGAGAACCCCTGCATGCCCCCCCTCACCCACGAGTCATGCAGGGCACGACTGCATAAATGGCAAGGGGAGAGAAATGCACAAGGAAAAGGATATCACAGAGAGAAAGAAGGAAAGAAATAAAGAATAGTGAGAGGCAGAAAGGGGGAAAGAAAGACAGAAGAAGGCGATAGGGAGGATATAGAGAAAGGGAAGAAGCTAAGGAGAGAGGGTAGAAGAAAGGGAGGAGAGAAAGAAAGACTGAATGTGGAATGTAGAGATCCATTACCAGAATAGTGTCTATCATTAGTGCCACAGGAACAATGACACAGAGGGAAAAAGCATTTGAGGGGTCTCTGTACCCCAATTAAGTTTGAATTTTAATTTCGCTGGGGGGAGGGGGGAGGCCTATTTATTCTTTCTTGCATTTGGGCTCATTACACCCAGACTACAACACTGTTTATTAAGATTTAGTGCAGAACAAGCACATCTCTCTACATAAATGAGGTCACAGCCCAGTATGTACAGATCATCGGTATAGATTGTGATATGTACATTGAGCTTCTTGCACGTCAAAATTAAGCTGGTAAAATGAACCATGGTGCTGACAAAGGCAGTTCTCTTAATGTCATCTCTAGAGACCAACCTTAATTGGGGGAACGTTTGAAATAATTCTCATAATCATACTTTTATGCCTACCACTTTGTGCATAATAATTACAAAACGTGTTATACATTTTTCGTGATTCAATAGGGTGGAAGATGTCTCCTGTTATGAAGTTTGTTTTAGGTAAATCATTAGTGCACTTTCGAGTTTTCGTTCCTATTATGGCCCACGGTTTTTACTTTGTAACAGTTTTTAAACCTATTAATGTGTTTATAATGTTATTGTTTGTTTGTGCCACGGGGGTGCTGTAATGATTGTAGGTTCATTCTGTGTTGCAGACAGCCATCTTTTGACGTTACTGAATGGAGTTCCCCAAGTATTAGACCTATTTGTTTCCATTACAATATCATGCTCTCATTTCTTTTAGTTTTTGGTCCAAGGGATACACCCTGATGGCAGATCTGCTCTTTTTTCCTCAATTCATGACTAAGGACAACAGCTCCTATATTTTGAGGTACATTTTCTCCCCCACACCCCCATAGAACTGTCCTCCAAAAGTTGCATGCCCACTCTGAATGTATTAGGAATGTAGATGTCTAGTCATTTATTTGCCTCTTGCTACTCCCTCGCCCCAGTTTCCTTGTCTACCACTGGCAATTGCTCAGTGTAGCAATCCAATCTATCATTCTTTTGCTCACCATGCCATCTCAGTTTGGACCCATCCACATGCAGCTCAGCCTGAACTGCCAGACCAGGAACTCCCTGAACCAGAGCAGAAGCAACGTTGGACCGGATTCGCCCTGATTGTGGCTTGTGAATCAAGTGTAGATTGGTTCTAGTGCCACGGTAAGCACGGGAACCACTAAAACACGCAAATGGCAATGGCATGACTGCCTGCATTGCAAGTCTCGTTGACAAAATCCCAAGATTTGACTAAAATACTGGAGAAATTTGCATTTTTGTTTGACAGCCTGGAAATAAATTATAACTGTTTCGAGATTAACCAGTTTTAACTTCATTCAATGAAGTCGCAACGAAAGTGAAGGACATCTGTTATTGACTACTTGTTTCCTAATGCTATTTAATGATCAAATAATCATCAATTAAGAGCTTAAACATGTCATCTCAGACGCAGCAGCTAGACAAGTAGAACACATTTCCACATGCTACTTCACTATCAAGGGCTGTGATCAAGTCATCCACAGTCTCACAGACTGTATGCTGGAACATCTGCAGGTGATTCTTTCAGCTTGTTATTTGCCTTGACCTGATATTTCGCAGTTGCATTTATAGGCGGTGGTGCTATAGAAGTGTGATTTCTTCTCTCCAGGTGTCTATGTTAATATTGCCTATGCTTTTATTGACTACATTCTCACTGGCAGCATTTTCAGACAAAACATTTGTCAATATTCTTTTTGGGCGAGGATGCATAGATTCTTTCTTGAGATTCCTTGTCATGGTTGTTGCTGTTAAATACTTGTCATGAAATGCCTGGCCTGGCCAGATTTTTCTGGTTCTACGGTGGCCTTACTTTTATTGAAATTATCAATAGTTTTAGAATGTGAAAATGTGCAATCTTCCTTATAACAGATATACACAGATGTGCACAGAGTACCGCCTTACTTACCAGACTTTGCCTCGTTAAAGTAGACGATGAATGCATTATGTTATGCAGCAAGGGAGGAGTGGTACTGAAATGTATCAGGTGTATCTGTTGCTTGTTTGCAAGCTGGATATTTAAGGCCTTATTTATGAAAACTGTTGCATTGCTGCATAAAAACAGTGATGCAACAGTTTTCACTGCGCCCTCCTTGCGACATGATGAATAGGACATATTTACTGTATGATGCATTATGTCGCAAGGAATTACAGATACGTCAGTATGACTGGTGTATCTGCCTGCTCAAAACTGATGCATTGCTGGAGTTGTGTCAGAAGCCTGATGCAACTCCAGCAATGCAGGGGGGAGGGCTATGAATATAGCACTGCGTCACCCTCACACCTGCTATGAGGCAGGATTAAGGTTTTAACGCAATGTCGCCCTAGAAGTGCCACACTGAAATCTTACCGATTTCAATGCACCACTTCTACAAGGCTTTGATGCGGGGGAATGCCCACCCTGCATACATTATACCTGACGCAGGTATAATGTGGCGCAGGGGTTTACGAAGTGACGCATCTACTTAGATGCGTCACTTCATAAATATGGTGCAACATGGTGCATTGTTTATGCCACTGCAACATCACAAAAAGTGACGCAACGGTGGCGGAAATGTGACACAAGGGCTCATAAATAAGCCCCTTAATGTTTACATTTTACATTGTATAGTTTTACTGCCTCTTAAAACACTTCAGCTTATCTCAACATTGTTGGTTTTAGCGAAAGTATTTGAATTTAAGATTTGGCAACCATTTGTGTGGCACTGTTGCTCACTGTTAGACCTGTCAGCCCTTTGGGTGGTCCCTCCTCATCATTATTTATTTTGTCCCACTTTTGCCTCAAACCCTGTTAGTATTTTTCCTTTTTGGGAACCACCAGACTTTTTCGTATTGATGCAGATTCAGGGAGCCATTTTATCTACCCCTGGAACTTCTGTCTGAGGGCCTGGAGCACAAAATGGTGGCCACCTGTGACATCATCAGAACCCACTGGAACCTACTAGAACCTTCTGCAACATTCTGGAACCCTGTGACAGTTGGAGGCGGTTTGGAATGTTGGGAAGCTAAGTCAGAGTTGACAGTTGGAGCTGGCAGTTGGCACCTGACTGGTGAAGAGAGAGCAGCAGAAACCTGAAGGAGGAAGGAGTGAGGCAGCAGGGGTGGAAACTTGTGCCTGGAGTGGGGTCCATAAACCCACCCTTGATACTAGTCCCTACTGACTGAGCCCAGCCTGGAGCCCTGTGTGGGAAAAAGCAAGAAAAACCATCTTAAGGACCTGGACAGCAGGAACAGGCCTTAGAAGTAAAGAAAAGCCAGAATCTGACCTGTTTATTGGTTTCCCTGGAGTCCGACGTCGAGAAGCCTGAGACCTGGAGCCCGAGGTGGAGAAGCGGCACTGACTGGAAAGCAGACGTCGTACCCGGAGCCGCCAGAGGTCGAGAGAGGGCGCCGACGGAGGTCGTGGAGAGTACCAGAGGTCGAGGAGGAAGACACCTGAGGCCAAGTGAGCGGCGTCGACGGGGGAGTGAAGTCCGCCCTCCGGAGTCGCCGGAGACCAAGGTGAAGCGTGCCGGAGGTCGGGAGTGGAGATCGCACTCCGGAGTCGCCGGAACCTGAAGAGAATCGTGCCGGAGGTCGGGAGTGGAGGTGGCACTCCGGAGCCGACGGAAGTCGACATCGAGCCAAGACAGCCCGACGTCATCGAACCGGAGGCCGACATCGAGCCGAGGCCGTCGACATCGAACCGGAGCTGCCCGAAGTCGTCATCGAGCCAAGACTGCCCGACGTCATCGAATCGGAGATCGACATCGAGCCGAGGCCGCCGACATCGAACCGGAGCCGCCTATCGACGTCGTCAAGAACTGACATTGCGCCGAGGCCGCCGACATCGAACCGGTGCCGTCTCACGGCGTCGACACGACTCCAGCGGCGTCGGAGCTTCATAAAAAGGGCAGTAAGTGGAATAGAGGGCGCCTAAGGCCCTGTGGAGCCCTGAGAGACTAACCTGGGGTGCTGGAACCAGCTTGATTGTGCCAGGGGTGAGCTGAGACTAATACAGAGGGGTTGTGTAGTGTGGGAGAGCCAGATCTCTAGATTCCCCCTTTACCTACCTCAGTTTAGGCCTCAGCCTTGTCCAAGCCAGGGAGTATACCCCTCAGGCCAACCAAATCTTTACAAGCTGGGATTGGGTCAAATCAGCCCATAGTATTTTAAATGTGATCTGATTTACAAGTGTCACTGTTGGCTTTTATTATTTATTGAGAGCACTGTATTTATTGTATTTATCCTATTTATGGCCTCACAGTATTTATTGTTTCACAATATTTATTGTCGTACAGTATTTATTGCCTCATAATATTTAATTGCCTGTAATGTAATGCACTTATATTTATGCCTTGATTATTTATGATCTACCTTATTTATTGAATCATTAAGACAGTATTTATTTGACGTACCCTTCCACAGAAAAAGCCTTGTGTACTGTGATTGTCTTATTATTTATTTAATCAGCAACTAAGAGAAAAGAAGATAAAGAGATACATTTTCAGTATAATTTTTAAGGTGTAGTGTCGTTTTTGGAACGGATGCACGCATGGTTATTGTGTGGGTATAACGTATGCTTAACACGGTGCCTGACCCCTGACCACTCGAGCCAAGCTACCACTGTGTATGTCTGGAAAGACCCCGTTACCACCACCCTTTCCGGTGTGGGAGTGGGGTTTTTCTAAGATAATTGGTGTTCAGCGGCGGGATTGAGCTGTGCCTACGTATACTCGACAATAACCGTGGGTAGTCCATAGGCCTACACCTGGAGTTTTCTCAAAGCAGCCTTCCTAATTGTGAGTTTTTGTTTTTTTCCAAATTTACTCTGGTGGTGGGAGGAGGTATTATATAAGGTACCCCCCTGCATAGCTTCTGTAAAAACCTGTCTTCTGTTCTGAGTGGGCAAAATGGAGTTTGTGCTAGAAGACCTGGAAACCTATACTGTGGCCCAACTCAGGGAGTTTTGTCAGCGGGAGTGGGTGTATTGTCCCCCAGGAGCAAAGAAGGGTGCACTCCAAACCAGCTTAAGGGCTTGGGGGGAGGCACGACGAGAAAGCAAGGCTGAGGAGGAGGACAGGGATAGAGAGCCCGACAGTGAGGGAGCTGGTCTGTACCAACCTGAGGTGGGGAACCTAGTAGCGGGGCCCGGAACCATTTCCAGGAAGGGCAGCAGTGCCTCTAGCGGTGGCTTGTCTGAAGTGGAGTTAACAGACCGGAGGGAGAAAAGACAGCTCACATGGGACTTAGCAAGGCTGGAGAAAGAGAAGGAGGAACAGAGGATGGCTCATGAGCTAAGGCTGAAAGAGATAGATCTTCAGATCCTAAGAGTCGGGGCACACACTGTTCCTAATGGTGGCAGCAAAGACCAAGAAAGAGAGTTCACTAGGGAACCCAAACCCTACCTGCCAAAGGACATAGTAGCTAGCTATGGAGTGGGCGACGATATTGCCAAGTGGCTAGCGGCCTATGAGGTCTCGTTAAGGGCCCATGGGGTTCCAGAGAAGTACTGGGGAGGGGGATTGTACAGGTACATGCCTCCAGCTGGTAGGGATGCTTTATTGGCCCTAGAGGAGGATGAGCAGACCCACTACCCCACCATGAAGGTGGCGCTCATAAGAAAGTTTGGACTAACACCCGAAAAGTACAGACAGAAGTTCCGGGGTAGTCACAAACTGGGCACACAGAATTGGGTGGACTTCCTGGACTATGCAAAGAAGGCACTAGAGGGTTGGATTCAGGGCAGTGAAGTGAGGAACTACGAGGGGTTGTTTGATTTAGTACTGAAGGAACACCTGCTCGAAAAATGTTTCCCTGAACTGCGTCAACACCTGGTGGATAGCAAGCTGACCAATCCCCGGAAGCTTGCTGAGGAGGCGGACATTTGGGCTAGTACCCGGGTGTCCACAAGGGGGACTGGAGGGGACACTCAAAAGGCCGGACAGGGCGCCCCCCAGAAGAAAGAGGGAGGGGAAAAAAAAAGGAGTTCTCCAAAGGCCCCCAAAATAACTTCCAAGGGAAGGGAACAGGATTCACCCCTAGGGCTAACCCACCCAGAAACCCTAATCCTGGCCAGAGTCAGCAGCCAAGGGTTGTCCATTGCTACGAGTGCGGTGGCGTTGGACACTACAAGGGAGATGCGAAGTGCCCGAAACGGCCACCCCCTCCCATTGGAGGAAAGACCCCCGGAGTAGCTAGTGCAGTGCTCGGGGAGGAGATGCCCTTAACTAAGGGAAGGGAGTGGGCGGGTGTCACTTTAGTGTCCCTGGGAGAACGGGAGATGGTTCCTAAGATCCAGGTGCCCGCAAATACCGCAAAGTATGGGCAGTGGGTCACCATCAACGGCCAAAGAGGGGAGGCTCTGAGAGACACAGGAGCCAGTATGACTATGGTGCGTAGCCAACTGGTGTCTCCTGAGCAGGTAATTCCCGATGTACTCCACCCAGCCGTGATGGCTGACGGCAGAACAGGCCACTATCCAGTGGCCGAGGTTCCCTTTGAATGGGAGGGGGTTGCAGGCTCACTTCGAGTTGCCGTAAGCCCTGCCGTGCCAGTCGATTGTCTACTGGGGAATGACATGGAGCACAATGCTTGGAAGGAGGTGGAATACCGGACTCATACTGAGATGCTGGGTACACCTGACTGGGCCTGTGTGAGCACAGGGTCCGCGACTACCCGGAGAGGGAGTTCGTTTCGGCTGGAGCCTGGAACAAAGGCCCAGCCAGCTGCCAGTCAAGGGAAGAACCGAGGACAGGAGGAGCCTGCCTCGGCGTCCACCCCCCGTAGGACGGATAGGCCACCGGAGGTGGTGGACCAGGAGTCTGCGGTGGGGGATGTCACCGAACTGGAGGACCTACCCATCCCGGCCGAGTGGCACGTGGAGGGAGGCCCGTCCAGGGAGGAATTCTGCCAGGGCCAGAGGGAGTGCCCTACCCTTGAGGGGCTGAGGCGTCAGGCCGCAGCCCAGGCAGCAGGGAACGTTGAAGGGAACTACAGTGTTTACTGGGAGGATGGCCTCCTCTACAGTGAACCCAAGGCACCCCTACATGGATCGTCACGAGCCTTGGTAGTCCCTCAACGTTATCGAGCCTTCCTTCTGGAGTTGGCTCACGAGATCCCCTTTGCAGGACACCTGGGGCAAGACAAGACCTTCGCCCGTCTTGTCCCACACTTTTATTGGCCTCAAATGAAAGTGTCGTCCGATACCTACTGCCGGACATGTGTGTCTTGCCAAGCCAGTGGGAAAACAGGGGTGAAGCTAAAAGCTCCCCTGGAACCACTTCCTGTCATTAGCACCCCCTTTGAAAGGGTGGGCATCGACATTGTGGGTCCGTTAGATCCACCTACTACAGCTGGTCACAGGTTTATCCTGGTTCTGGTGGATCATGCCACACGGTACCCAGAGGCAATACCTCTGAGGACCATAACAGCACCTGTTGTGGCTAGGGCCCTGATGGGAATCTTTACCCGAGTGGGTTTTCCCAAGGAAGTTGTGTCCGACAGGGGGACCAACTTCATGTCAGCGTACATGCGGGCCATGTGGAAGGAGTGTGGAGTGACCTACCGGTTCACAACTCCTTACCACCCCCAGACCAATGGTCTGGTGGAGAGGTTTAACAAAACCTTGAAAGGCATGATCAGAAGTCTGCCTGAAAGCCTGCGGAGGAAATGGGACGTCCTCCTACCCTGTCTACTCTTTTCTTACAGGGAAGTGCCACAGAAGGGAGAGGGCTTCAGCCCCTTCGAGCTTTTGTATGGGCACCCTGTACGTGGACCTCTCAACCTGGTGAGAGACGGATGGGAAAGAACTCGCAGAAAGCTTCCCCAGGACGTGGTGAGCTACATGCTGGCCTTCCGGAGCCAAATGGCTAAGTTGTGGAAGCAAGCTTCTGACAACTTGGAGGCCAGCCAAGCAGGAATGAAGGCGTGGTATGACCACAACGCTCACCCGGTGGAGTTGGAGCCTGGCCAGAAGGTGTGGGTGATCGAACCAGGAGAGCTTAGCGCCCTCCAGGATCGCTGGTCAGGACCCTTTGAGGTGTTGGAGAAGAAGGGTAAGGCTACCTACTTGGTGGATCTTAAAACCCCTCGTCAGCTCCTACGGGTGCTGCACGCCAACCGCCTCAAACCCCACCACGAGAGGCCCAAAGTCATCTTGATGATGGTGACTGACGGGGCAGAGGACGCGGAAAGCGAGCCTCTCCCAGATTTGTTTGCATCTCAAGAGAAGGATGGGTCGGTTAAGGGAGTGATTCTCTCCCCATCTCTAACTCCTGAACAGCAGGAGGACTGCCGCCAGGTCCTGGGGCAGTACTCTTCGTTGTTCTCCCTTGTTCCGGGTAGGACTCACCTGTGCGTCCATGATGTGGACACAGGAGACAGCCCACCTGTGAAGTCCAAGATCTACCGGATGTCAGACAAGGTGAAGGCCAGCATTAACAGTGAAGTCACTAAGATGCTGGAGCTAGGAGTGATCGAACCTTCTAGCAGCCCCTGGTCCAGTCCGGTGGTGTTAGTACCAAAAGCTGCACCACCGGGTGCCCAACCGGAACTGAGGTTCTGTGTGGACTACCGGGGACTGAATTCAGTAACCAAAACTGATGCTCATCCGATCCCTAGGGAGGATGAATTGATTGACCGGCTGGGAGCTGCCCAATATCTAAGTACCTTTGACCTTACTTCTGGGTACTGGCAGATCTCTTTGACTGATGGAGCAAGGGAAAGGTCAGCCTTCTCCACGCCCAATGGCCACTACCAGTTCTGTGTGATGCCCTTTGGGCTCAAGAACGCACCTGCCACGTTTCAGCGCCTGGTAAACCAGATCCTCACCGGAATGGAGAGTTTCTCTACTGCTTATCTGGATGACATAGCCGTCTTCAGTAACAGCTGGGAGGATCACTTGCGACACCTGCAAGCTGTTCTCCAGGCCCTGAAACAAGCTGGATTGACGATCAAGGCCAGCAAGTGCCAGATCGGGCAGGGGCCGGTAGTGTACCTTGGACACTTGGTGGGTAGGGGAGCGGTGCAACCCCTCCAGGCGAAGATCGAGGCCATCATGGCCTGGGAACCCCCCAAGACACAGACTGAGGTCCGAGCTTTTCTGGGCCTCACGGGATACTACCGCCGCTTTGTGAAGGGGTACGGTACCATCGTACCCCCCCTCACGAGCTCACGTCCAAGAAACAACCTCGACGGGTAGTCTGGACGGAGGCTTGTCAGCAGGCCTTTGTGAAGCTGAAGCAAGCCATGTGCGAGGCCCCGGTCTTAAGGGCCCCAGACTTTTCCAAGGAGTTCATTGTCCAGACAGATGCATCAGAACATGGCATTGGGGCAGTGTTATCGCAACTCAATGAAGAGGGTCTGGATCAACCCGTGGTCTTCCTATCCCGGAGACTACTTCCCAGGGAACAGAAGTGGAGTGCAATAGAGCGTGAAGCCTTTGCAGTGGTATGGGCTCTGAAGAAGTTGCGGCCATACCTGTTTGGCACGCACTTCCTAGTTCAGACCGACCACAGACCCCTTCGTTGGCTGATGCAGATGAAGGGGGAGAATCCCAAGTTGTTGAGGTGGTCTATTTCCCTACAGGGAATGGACTTTCAGGTGGAACATCGGCCTGGAGTGGAACACGCCAATGCAGACGGTCTCTCAAGGTATTTCCGCCTTAGTGATGAGAACTCCCAAGGGGTTGGGTAGCTCTCCCCACTTTCAGCTGGGGGGGACGCGTGTTAGACCTGTCAGCCCTTTGGGTGGTCCCTCCTCATCATTATTTATTTTGTCCCACTTTTGCCTCAAACCCTGTTAGTATTTTTCCTTTTTGGGAACCACCAGACTTTTTCGTATTGATGCAGATTCAGGGAGCCATTTTATCTACCCCTGGAACTTCTGTCTGAGGGCCTGGAGCACAAAATGGTGGCCACCTGTGACATCATCAGAACCCACTGGAACCTACTAGAACATTCTGCAACATTCTGGAACCCTGTGACAGTTGGAGGCAGTTTGGAATGTTGGGAAGCTAAGCCAGAGTTGACAGTTGGAGCTGGCAGTTGGCACCTGACTGGTGAAGAGAGAGCAGCAGAAACCTGAAGGAGGAAGGAGTGAGGCAGCAGGGGTGGAAACTTGTGGCTGGAGTGGGGTCCATAAACCCACCCTTGATACTAGTCCCTACTGACTGAGCCCAGCCTGGAGCCCTGTGTGGGAAAAAGCAAGAAAAACCATCTTAAGGACCTGGACAGCAGGAACAGGCCTTAGAAGTAAAGAAAAGCCAGAATCTGACCTGTTTATTGGTTTCCCTGGAGTCCGACGTCGAGAAGCCTGAGACCTGGAGCCCGAGGTGGAGAAGCGGCGCTGACTGGAAAGCAGACGTCGTACCCGGAGCCGCCAGAGGTCGAGAGAGGGCGCCGACGAAGGTCGTGGAGAGTACCAGAGGTCGAGGAGGAAGACCCCTGAGGTCAAGTGAGCGGCGTCGACGGGGGAGTGAAGTCCGCCCTCCGGAGTCGCCGGAGACCAAGGTGAAGCGTGCCGGAGGTCGGGAGTGGAGATCGCACTCTGGAGTCGCCGGAACCTGAAGAGAATCGTGCCGGAGGTCCGGAGTGGAGGTCGCACTCCGGAGCCGACGGAAGTCAACATCGAGCCAAGACAGCCCGACGTCATCGAACCGGAGGCCGACATCGAGCCGAGGCCGTCGACATCGAACCGGAGCTGCCCAAAGTCGTCATCGAGCCAAGACTGCCCGACGTCATCGAATCGGAGATCGACATCGAGCCGAGGCCGCCGACATCGAACCGGAGCCGCCTATCGACGTCGTCAAGAACTGACATTGCGCCGAGGCCGCCGACATCGAACCGGAGCCGCCTCACGGCGTCGACACGACTCCAGCGGCGTCGGAGCTTCATAAAAAGGGCAGTAAGTGGAATAGAGGGCGCCTAAGGCCCTGTGGAGCCCTGAGAGACTAACCTAGGGTGCTGGAACCAGCTTGATTGTGCCAGGGGTGAGCTGAGACTAATACAGAGGGGTTGTGTAGTGTGGGAGAGCCAGATCTCTAGATTCCCCCTTTACCTACCTCAGTTTAGGCCTCAGCCTTGTCCAAGCCAGGGAGTATACCCCTCAGGCCAACCAAATCTTTACAAGCTGGGATTGGGTCAAATCAGCCCATAGTATTTTAAATGTGATCTGATTTACAAGTGTCACTGTTGGCTTTTATTATTTATTGAGAGCACTGTATTTATTGTATTTATCCTATTTATGGCCTCACAGTATTTATTGTTTCACAATATTTATTGTCGTACAGTATTTATTGCCTCATAATATTTAATTGCCTGTAATGTAATGCACTTATATTTATGCCTTGATTATTTATGATCTACCTTATTTATTGAATCATTAAGACAGTATTTATTTGACGTACCCTTCCACAGAAAAAGCCTTGTGTACTGTGATTGTCTTATTATTTATTTAATCAGCAACTAAGAGAAAAGAAGATAAAGAGATACATTTTCAGTATAATTTTTAAGGTGTAGTGTCGTTTTTGAAACGGATGCACGCATGGTTATTGTGTGGGTATAACGTATGCTTAACACGGTGCCTTACCCCTGACCACTCGAGCCAAGCTACCACTGTGTATGTCTGGAAAGACCCCGTTACCACCACCCTTTCCGGTGTGGGAGTGGGGTTTTTCTAACACTCACCAAATATTAGGTTTGCAAGATTTCCTTTAATGGGGTCTTTCCAGACTTCCGAACTGAGCGAGATACCTCCTTCTCGAGTATACTCGAAGGTATTTTCCTCTTTTGTGTGACTTTCACATGGTCAAAGTTTAACATAACAGCAAGGTCCTAGAAATCCACTAGGTGGTCTGAAGATCCCATAACATCGCTCCTCGGGGGGCCACCTTATTCACGTCATCCCAACACTGTTTCACACGTACCACATTGTGAAGTCTTATTGAATCTGAAAGTGCTTATGCAAGTATTGGAGAATATATGAATATTAAATAAATGATAGCTGAAGGCAAGCTCAGGACAAGGTCCAGACTTGATTGACAAATGCCACAGTGTCACTGAGTCAGGTTCTGTGTTGTGGTTTCTACTTGTTTGAGTATGTGCCTGTACCTTCATAGCTTCAGGGATTCGCAGTAGACCTGCTTAAGACGCGTAATGTCACACTACATGATGACAAAGTACTGCACATATATGTGAAAGCAAGTAAAGATTGAAATCAGTGCATGCGCTTCACATTGTTTCCCGCTGGTTTCTTGATGTATTGTGTTTCCACTGGATACTACAATGAAGGTCAATGCAGAGTTCACACATTTCTGCTTCAGGTGCAGGACTTCACAGCGTCCATAAAAGGTTGCACATGGTCTGCTGCGCACTAGCTGCAAACACCTGCAAATGCCAGGAAAGTATCATGCATGCACCAGGCTAACACTGGGCAAGCACCATTCAACAGCGCCACTTAGACTACATCTACGCCTCTATCCGCTCGATTTCTCTACTCCAATAATAAATGAAGGCATTGCTTAACTTGAGCTCATCCCACCTTACTTCTTGTTCCATGCATGGCCTAGCTAGGACAGACAGGGAGCGGTCAGTTGCAAGCCGTACCATGTATTACATCAAAGAATGTGTGCCTCTAAAACAGCATGTAATGTGGATTACTATGTAGTTTTAGCAGATAAAAGAGCAACAGTAGAGATCATTTCCCATTCCTTTCTGGTGAACTTGCAGTCAGTCACAAGAAAACTGTAGTAATCACGAGCAGTCTAAGTGATTAAATGCAGGTTTATTCGTAAGAATACAAGTTCCCACAGACGGGTTAAACGTGCATGCAAGCACCAAAGAGCGGTGGCGTAAACTGCCACTCAGATTCCAACTGTCATCATAGAATGGGTCCTCGCATGCCAACGGGCAGCGCGAGGCAGAGAGCATCACAGTGTCGTCGAGTGGGAGGGTGTGCGCGAGGAGAACAATAGATATATCTCCTTTTCTAAAAGGGGGAAAGAGGAAAGACAAACAGACCAAGAAAGATAGCGAGAAGGAGAGAGCAAGAAAGACAGAGAGAGAGAGAGAGAGAGAGAGAGAGAGAGAGAGAGAGAGGAAGAGAGAAGCAAAAAAGAAGAACAAGGAGTCACCTGTACCTGGCCGGTAATCTGGTCACCCTGGAACTTCTCCTAGAGGGAGCCTGAGGGCACTTTGAAGCATCAACATCACATTTTTCGGATACAGAAGTACGTGACTAGACCACTTCAGAAGTTACACTTGGTCTCGCACCAACCTCATCATTCACTTTTACAATCTTATTTATGTTCCACCAGTTGCGCCCATTGACACGTACCGCACTGCCACATATTTTGTCAATGACGACTGGTTCGCTGTACTTGGACACCCCCTTTTTCACAAAGCCTTGTTTCTTTATTTTCACTTCATCACCTACAGCAAACCTCCGCTCAGAGACGTGTTTTCTTTGATCAAAATACATTTTTTGCTTCTTTTGCACATCAATGACCTTGTTTCTAATCCTTACATCTAGCTCTTGAGACGATACTTTTTTAAAAACCATTTAGACATCCACGCAGAAGTGAACTCCGTGTAGGGCTTCCTATCTCTGAGCAATTCAAACGGAGAGGCACCCGTGGATGAGTGGGGTGTGGTCCTGTAAAACCACAACATAGTTCTCACAGCAGCAGGTATGACTCTGTTATGGTGTATGGCCCACCTTATACAATCCCCAATGACTCTATTGAGTCCCTCCACCAGCCCATTAGTCTGGGTATGGTAAAGTGAGCTTTAGAGAAGAGAGATGGATGAATCTTTGAGGAAATCTACAACGTCAGATGAGACGAACTGGACACCATTTTCTGAGATAATAGTCTTGGGAAAACCCTCCTTCATGAAAATTTCTTTCATGAACTCGATAATCGCTTTAGAGTCAGCTTTGGGCGCAAATCTGACTTCGGAACATTTAGAATAATAGTCAACTAGGACGATAGCAAATTTGCTCTGATGAGGCAAGGTGTGGAATGGTCCTAGCACATCGATACCCAATTTCTCCCATGGGTTTTCTGGAAGGGGTATGGAAGTGAGGGGAGGATTGGCAATGTGGAGACTCTTATCTCTAGTTTGCACAAATGGCACACTCTAGTACTAGAGCATCAATGTCTCTGACCATTTAGGGCCACCAGAAGTACTCTCAAATTCTACATTTAGTGAGCGTGGCTCCCAGATGTCCCTCATGTGCCTTAGTTAACAGCGTTTTTCTAATGTTGTCCAGAGGGACTATTTTATCTAACCTGAAGACAATGCCATATTCTAGTGATAATTCATCACAGACTTTTACAAAAGGCTGAACATCAGTATCTACATTCTTCTCTTTTGGCCACCCTTGTATAATGTATAGCTGAACAGCTTTCAACATTTCATCAGAGTCCATGGCAGCATACCAGATGCTTTCAGTCACAGAGCACACATTTTGTAACTCTACCCTAGCAAACGTGATAGAGCATCCGATCGGACGTTCTTTCCCCCTGCGATGTGTATTACTTCGAAATTGAATTGGAGAACTTTGGATGCCAGATGGGCTATGCGTGGCGTGGTGTTGTGGTGGTTGGTATTCCCCAATATGGCTACTAAAGGCTTGTGGTCTGTTTTTAACGTAAATTTCCTGCCCCACAAGTAACACTTGAACTTTTCAATCCCCCACCAGCAAGCAAGTAGGTCCTTTTCTATTACTGAATAGTGTGATTCTGAGTCCCTCAGTACCCTTGAAGCGAAGCCAATAGTATGTTCCTGAGGCCCTATTTCCTGGGTCAGAACAGCTCCCAGGCTGTAACAGCTAGCATCCACTGTCAAGATGCACGGCACAGAGGGCTCAAAAGGTTTTAAGGCTTTGACTGTGCACAGTTGTTCTTTGACCCAGGAAAAAGCTTGTATACAATCATCATCCCACACAAATGCAGTTTGATGTTTTAATAAATTGGATATGGGATGTACTCTTGTGGCATAATCAGGAATGAACCGAGAATAAAATTCAGTCAAACCTAGCAGTAACTTCACACCAACTTTGTCCTTTGGAGCAGTGGTATCCACTATGGCTTGGACGAGACTAGGTTTAGGTGTTACCCCTATGCTGGAGATTGTATGACCCAGATATTCCACAGAATCTTTCGAGAACACACATTTGTCAAATTTTAGCACTACATCATGTTCTTCAAAAATAGACAGAATCCGCTTCAGGGTTTCATCATGTTCTTCCTGGTCAGCAGCATATATGAGGACATCATCTTGGAAGATTGCTACCTTTTTGATCCCTTTGAGTAGATTGACCATAAGCTGCTGAAAGACCGAAGCTGCCGAGGCCAGGCCAAACGGCATTCTACAAAATTAAAACATGCCAAATGGTGAATTAAATGCTGTGAGATGATGTGATTCCCTGTCTAGTTCTACCTGGTGGTATGCAGATGCCAGGTCAAGTTTTGGGAAAACTTTTGCTCCTCCTACTACACACAGCATTTCAGAGATGTTGGGTAAGGAGTGTGAGTTCACCCAAATGACTTTGTTCAGGCTGCGCAAGTCAATGCAGATCCTCAACTCATTGAATTTCTTTCATGCTACGACTAAGGGGTATGTCCAGTCTGAGGCTCGATCACTCCTCTCTTGTGCATAGACACAAGCTCTTTCTCTCAGTCCTCCCTTATGCTGAAAGGTACACTTCTGATTTTATGTTTCACTGGAGTTGCGTCATCTCTTACTTTTATTTTATGTTTGAACCCTTTGATTTTTCCCAATTCTCCTGAAAAGACTTTAGGATAATTGTTAAGCAATTCTTCAACATGTGTGGGGTCGCGAATGGCCAAAACCTGTTCTTTGGCACCTGGACATAGCATCATGTTAAACAGACCTTGGTGAAACCACCTAAGTATGTTTAATCCGTGTACAGCAACATCAATTTTGCATATATACACCTGTTCTTGAACTCCATGACATCTTCAAAATAGCCTAAGATGTCAATTTTACGTCTTTCATAGGACACTGGTGCGCGGTCTGGGGGAAGGAGATCCCTTTCACCCCAATTAGCTTTAAAGAGGGAATAAGTGATCATGCTGATTCGCGTGCCTGAATCCACTAGAAGGCGTACATTCTTTTCATCAACAGCTATATTGACATAGTGATGAACACAATCATTAGGGTCACCAGTTCTGATATCAAAGTCTTTCACAACGAGAACCATGTCCTTCAATTCTCCTAGAGGATCTTCGTTTTCACTGTCGCTGCAGTCTTTGACTCGACCACTCCACACTTTGTCTCTCTTTTGGCTCTGACATACTTTATCAAAGTGCCCCACTTTACCACAGGATCGACATACCACATTTTTTGCAGGGAATGGCCTACCATTTTTTGTATGTGCTGAGTTGCGACACCTGAAACAAATGTCAGTTCTTCTGAAGAAGCTGCTCTGTGGGGTATCTCTTCTTTTCTTGAAGTTAGAAAAGCACACAGAAGTAACTGTTTCATTATTTTTGTTTTCAAGTTCCCTCACGGAGACTTGTGAAGTTTTGATACTTTTTGCAAAACGAATGGACTCTTCAAGAGTGGGGTTATCTAGTGACAGGAGTTTCTGTCTGATTGTTCTGTCTGAGCATTGGCTTATAAACTGGTCACGGACCAAATGTTCACTGAAAATTTCAAAACCACAATCTGCGATCATTTTCATGAGTGCGGTGATGTATGTGTCAACATCTTCATTGCTCTTTTGTGCGCGTTTGAAACATTTGTGTCTCAGCACAACTATGCTAGGTTGTGCATCATATCTTTTTGCTAATTTTCTGACGGTGCTCAAATATTCATCAGGTTCCTCCCCTTCTACTGCTTCTGCCTCTGGTAGGTGCTTGAGTGCATCCCCTACCATCAAATCATAAAGAATTCAGAAGTAAAAACTTTTTTCTTTCTGTTCTGAACATGTGTGCCCCAATGGCCCCAAGATAATTCTCAAATGCGTCGAACCATTTGCGCCATTTTATGGGTGGTTCTCCTGGTGTGTCAAGAAAAGGTGGAGGAGCTTGGAGTGCCTGCATGTCGGAAAAAACAATTGGAAATGTGGGCAAAAAAAAGGTAGAAAAGACAATATAGAGAATATTTCTTAAGCAAAGTAAACTCTATAACATAATACACTTTAGCTTTGAGCCATAACACCAGGGCTGTTAATCCTAGTCTATATATGATAGGTCACAGTGTATATGTACTGACATGAGAAGGAGGTGGTGAGAAGCAACCAGGTAAAACTGCACCACTGATAATCTTTGTGTGAATGAGACAAAAACAAATGTGGAGGTGTGTGTGTCACCGACTCAACCAGTCCACGACTAAAGTTTCTTTTATGTGGAGCACCTTCCGTTATTTTGCTTTAAAAATGTCATTCGAGAAATGGGTGTGCGTGTCACCGATTACACCGATGCACGCATTATGTTTGCCTTGAGGCGAGATGTAGGTGTGTCCATACAGCATTGGACCAAAGTAAAGGCTGTTACAGGGCCGGTGTGCGTGTCTCTCAACGGTATAAATGCACGCTAAATGTGCCTGAGTGCTGTATTAAGGTGTGCGTGTCACCTGTGACTGGAACTCGCACAGGGTAGAACGCTGTACAAAGGATGTATTTAAATATAGAAAACAGTACCTTAAAGATGAAGCTTCGCTGAGAGCCTTTAAAAGTTTCACCTCACAACCTCAGTAACGCGTGTTCAGCTTCGAAGTACTGCATCAGTTTCAATCAATGTCCCAGAAGCCCTGTTCACACATTGAACACTGGCGGCGGTAGAGACCTTAGCTGAATGGGCTGATGAGAGAAACTCTGTTGTTTGTCTAGTGGGTGAAGCAGTAAAGATTTTGATTCAGTCTTGGCTGAGATTTCTTCAATCGCGATCGTCCACTTTCCTCACTTCAGGTTCTTTGGATCGTCTTTGGAGAAAACACTAGGATTATCTGCTGGCGACACGCTGACGAGGTAAGGGTAGTTCCTTAATTCCTTTCTTTAAGTAAGCAGATGTCCATATATATTCTTCCCTATGCTAAATCCTTATGTAAACATCGTTCGTGCAACTATTAAGCCACCCATTATAAAGTGCTTGGTACAGGGTGTGATAGTGTCCTGCGCAAGGGCGGACTTGAAATCAAAAACAGACCTGGGACACATGCTCCAAGCAGCCCTCTGCCTTCCTCCACTCTCTCTATTACCCCTTTCCATCCATCAATTTCCTTTCTCACTGCTCCCCCATCTCTCTCAGTCCCCCTTCTCTCCGATCATTCACTCTCTCATTCCCTCACAACCTCTCTCCTATGCAACACCCACTAAGCCCACCGGTAAATAACCTCGGGTTGCTGGAGAAAATGATAGAGGTGTTAACAATGGCCCCCTGCACTTGAAAAACTGTATTGTTGCGCTCTAGTCTTTCCTGAGCGCCGCGGGGCATGCTGGGTAGAGGCGCGAGTTCGCGCCAGTGAGCCGGAGCAGAGCGAGCGGGTGGACGCGTCCCGGCACTCAGAATAGTGTTAAATAAAGTGACCTCAAAAGTAACTGGAAGTGTCCTCTTTATTGCGAGCTGCACTCCTACAAAATGGCGACGAGGGTGGGATAGAAGCAGCGAGGAGCACAAGCAGCCGGACCAGGACACTACCGAGCGTGGCAGAGGTGTGTCCACACTGCAGGGGCCCAGGGCAGAAAGTCCAAGGTGGCAGGAGCGACAAGAAAGGCGCCAAACGCATGGGCAGAGCAAAGGACCACAGAAGAGCCACCAGGCGAGACCAGCCAGCCCGGGGTGAGCACAGCCCAGCGACTGCACGGAAAGGGGCACAGGCGAGGGGATACCGACCCAGCAGTGACCACGCCTGGCCGGGCAGAAGCGGGAAAACTCACCACAGCGCCCTGAAGAACACGAGTAAGCGGGAAAGCGCGACAAGTGGGGCCACGTGGCAGACCATGCCAAGGAGGGCGACGCGCAGCCCACCAACCGAGGTAACGACCGAACTGGCGACCCCAGGGGTGGCGAGGGGACGGCAAGGCAGTCCCTCACCCACACACTCAGACAGAGAGGGGGGAAGGCGAGCCCCAGGGAGCCCACCGGACACAGGTGACGGGCGAAGCCCAGCGCAGCGCAGAGGAGACAGTATGTGTGCCCAAGCAACGTCCCTCACCAACCTGGTGCCCTTCCTGCCCAAAAGGGGAGACCCAGCGATGCCATGGGAGGACTGGAAGCGATACTTCCTGAACTACCTGGATGCCTTGGAAGAAGGTGAAGGGGAGTTCTCGAGCGCAAGGAAGAAGAAAATACTTTTACACAACCTTGGCCCGGAGGGCATCAGAGTTTACGACAGCTTAGTGAAACCAACCAGACCGGTGGGCGACGCAGAAGTGTTCCAACACGCGCTGGACGACCTAGATGCCCACTACCGGCCGGTGGTGTGCACAGCCATAGATCGGTGCAATTTCTTCCAGCGGAAACAGCGCAAGGAGGAATCGGTTGATGAGTACGTATCAGCACTACAGAAGCTGGCGTTGACCTGCAAATTCGGTGCACTACACGATGAACTAATCAGGGACCAGATCATCATGCACACCACCCACACAGCCATACAAGAGAAGCTATGGGTCAACGGGAATGCACCACTGAAGGAGGTGGTGGCACTGGTCAAGAAAGCGGAACTATCCAAACGCTGCGCGGAGGCAGCCAAGCGGGAGAGCGGCAACAAAACACCGGTCTGCAGGGTGACAGACAGGAACAAACCCGAAAACGCAACACAGAGCACGACGGCCAATGCAAGGTTCCAGAGAAGATACCAGCAAAGACCCACGAGGAACCCTAGACCTCCGGGGGACAGCAAGACCTCGTGCTATAGGTGCGGCAGCCAGGCACACCAAAGCAACGACAGAGCCTGCCCCGCGTTTCGAGCCAGGTGCACATACTGTGGCATAATGGGGCACTACGAGAAGGTGTGCCGACACAAAACTAACAGGAAGGAAGTGAAGTATGTGGTGCAAGACCCGGGAGATGACGGAGAACACCAGGACGAGGAAGAGGAAGACGAGGAAGTCCTGTGCATCGACGACCAGGTGTTAGAGGTGAACTGCACGCGCTCCAAGAAGCCGGTGCTACAAATGGAGATCGGCGGGGTAGAGGTGGACATCGTGGCAGACTCAGGCTCCCCATACACGATCATCCAACGGACGGTGTGGGAGACAGACTTCACGCCCAAAGTAGGGGACGACCTCTTGCCGACCGACATCCACCCAGTCACGTTCACAGGCGAACCCATACCCATGGTAGGGTACCGGAGGTTGATGTTCAAATTCAAGGGGCGCAGAGCAGAAGGAAAGCTGTACGTAGTGGAGAAGGGGCCGTCGGTGTTAGGATGGATGGACCAAGGGAATTTGGGCATACAACTCAACCCGGGAGCATCCCTTAGGTGATGTCGATTGATGCCAGCCAAGCACATAGAGGGTGCAGGTGGAAGACAGCATACCCAGAAGTGTTTAAAGGAACCATCGGGAGAATGACGAAATTCACCCACAAAATTCGCCTCAAAGAGGGAGCAAATCCAGTCAGCCACAAGGCCCGCAACATCCCGTTCAGAAGCAGGGAGGCTGTCCAGGAAGTGTTGCAGCGGCTGGAGACAGACGGAGTCATAGAGGCAATCGAGAGCGCGGAATGGCTCGCTCCGCTATTGGTAGCGCAGAAACCGAGTGGGAAGGTACGCCTCTGCATGGATTTGAGGGAGCTCAACAAGAACATCCTGGTCGATCAGTTCCCCTTGCCCCGGATCAACGAAATGTTGGCAAAAACGAAGGGGGTAACGTGGTTCTCAACCGTAGACCTCACCTCGGCGTACCATCAAATCGCGCTACACGCTTCCTGCAACCACCTAACGTCCTTCATCACCCCCTTCGGGTGCTACAAGTTCCTCAGGATGCCGTTCGGCCTGGTGTCAGCAGCAGCTGTGTTCCAAAAGCTAATGCACAGGTTATTCCAGAAGGTGGAAGGAGTGCAATACTTCTAGGACGACATCCTCGTCATGGGGAAGTCAAAGGAAGACCACGACAAGAAGCTGCACACGGTGTTGACGATTCTGGGCCAGAACGGGCTCACGGCGGAATGGCAGAAGTGCCAATTCGGAGTGGACTCGGTGACCTACCTGGGCCACGAAATCAGCGGGAGAGGAATCGGACCAAAGAGAGCCAACATGGCGGCCATCAAAGACGCGCCCATGCCGTCAAGGAAAGAAGATGTCCGATCCTTCCTCGGGATGGCGGAGTTTTACAGCAAGTTCGTCCTGCACTTCGCAACGAAAACGCACCACTTGAGGCAACTCCTGAAGGAGAAGACAGTGTTCAGGTGGACACGAGAGAAACAAACCGAATTCGAAAGCATCAAGCACGACATCTGCACAGCGATCCCTCTGGAAGGGTTTGATCAGGAGGCCTTAACCATCTTAACCACGGACGCAAGTGACAAAGGCCTAGGGGCAGTCTTGATGCAAAGAGCCGGAGGAGGAGAGGTCACCACAGTCAGCTTCGCCTCACGATCCTTGGCGGCAAGCGAAGAAAAATTCAGTGTTATTGAAAAATGCTGGCGACAGTCTGGGCGATAGAACGGTTCAAGCAGTTCATATGGGGCTCGAAATTCCTACTCCGTACCGACCACAAACCGTTGGTAAAGGTTTTGACATCAAGTGGACACGCGCATGCGACTCCTCGGATCGCGAGGATGAGCTTAAGGCTTTTAGACTATGTATACGACGTAGAGTACATCCCGGGATCCAAGAATAGAGTAGCGGACTTCCTAAGCAGAGCAGCAGCTATGGAACCCACAGACAACAGTAAAACCTCGGAATGGGAGGAGTACATGGTGGCAGTCACGCAAGATCACGAAGGAGCGGTCAGCGCCCAGGAGTGGGAGCAGGCATACACCGCAGATGAGATATTGAGCACAGTGAAAACCTACATAACACGAGGATGGCCGGAGAAAAGGCACCTAGACAACGAGCTAAGGAAGTACTGGGAAGTACGAGAAGAACTGTCTGTTGGAGACAACCCAGTGTTCCTGTTGAGAGGAGACAATGTGATCCCGCCGTCGACCTTAGTGGAGCGACTACTCACTCTCCTGCACGAGGGTCATCTGGGTATCACGAAAACTAAGGCAAGAGTGAAGCAGGCATATTGGTGGCCAGCACTGGATGGGCAAGTGGAACGGCACATCAGGATGTGCGAGCAGTGCAACAGGGCGGACAAGTCACAATCAGTGCTACGACCACCACTGGGAAAATTTCCAAGCCCGTCCAAGCCGTGGGAAATGCTGTCAGTGGACATATTAGGCCCAGTTCTGAACGCGGAAGGTACACCCAAGTACGTAATAGCGGTGGTGGACAGATACTCCAAATGGCCGGAAGTGGTGGCAAAGGACACAGCCGACACGGAGACTGTGTTAGCGTTTCTCACAGCCACGTTCGTAAGGGAAGGAATACCTAAAGTGCTGACGTGTGACAATGGCCCACAATTTGTGTCGAAGAAATGAAACGCCTTTATAGCTAGGAACGTGATTGAAGTGAAACACACCCCAATCTATCACCCAGCGGGGAACGGACAAGTAGAAAGGTTCAACCGGGTGATAATGGGATCCATACAAGCCGCAATAAGCGCGGGGTTAAACTGGGAGAAGGAACTCCAACGCATGCTGTGGGCGTACCGCATCACCTCGACCAGCACGGGGTACAGCCCGTTCAAGATCCTACGAGGGAGAGAACCGTTCACAAAGGACAATGTGGCATGGAAACATCTACTGGTGCAAAGTAAATGGTCGCCCGCAGTGGTGAGGCGCAACTTGGACAAGGCACAAGCCGTGCATACAGAATATTACAACAAATGACACAACACCAAGGAGGTAAATCTAGAGAAAGGCGAATGGGTAAGAGTGAAACATGCTACCCTAAAGAAGAAAGGAGAGAGCAAATTCAGCCCCCCCCTTCAAGTGGTAGAGTCATATGACAGGTCGGCCCAGCTGAGCGATGGTAAGGTGTGGTCGCAGGACAGAATGGCGAAATGCAATAGAATCATGTAATGGGAAGATCCTGAGGATGGAGGAACCCCTGGCGGGGACGACGGAGGTGAGATGGAAGGAAGGGAAGGCCCCGAGGTCGGGGTACAAGGGCCAGTCTCGCCTAGAAGGATGGGAGAGAGTCAGAAGGTTCCAAGGGGGAACGCTGAAGGGGAAATTAACAGACAAACTCAATCAACTGCCCAAGGCAAGGACGAAGGTTGGACAGGAGAGGTGGGAACAAGAAGAGAGTCCCCTGCGGGAGGGACAAGAGAGGCTCCAGAGCAAGGACAATACCGCACGAGGTCAGGCAGAGTGATCAAGATGCCTAGAAGGTTTGAAGACTTTGACACGCAGAGCAAGTAAGACTGTGTAATGTTGTTCCCTCCTAAAGTTGTGTTTGGTAAGGTTAAAAGGGGGAGATATGTAGCGTTGCGCTCTAGTCTTTCCTGAGCGCCACAGGGCATGCTGGGTAGAGGCGCGAGTTCGCGCTAGTGAGCCGGAGCAGAGCGAGCAGGTGGACGCGTCCCGGCGCTCGGTATAGTGTTAAAGAAAGTGACCTCAAAAGTAACTGGAAGTGTCCTCTTTATTGTGAGCTGCACTCCTACAAAAACCAGCGGAAATGACGCCAGCACACTCGGAGCAATGACCTGTGAAATAAATGGCCTGCCCTGCAATGGTTCTTATATTCAGTAAAATATTCTTTTTCGATTTGATCCAGCTTGCTTAGTGTCAGACCTGCTGCAGCTACCGTTTGCACCATATTTTTGCGGTTATTCTTTTTCCTCTGAACATAGCTTGACACGCATCAAACTCATAAGGGTAATTGTAAGCCCAGGCTCTTCTGAACCAACTTCTTGTTCCAGCAATTTTAGCAGTACAAATGTGCATCTAGCTTTTTATTGCTGTACGTTTTGAAACACTATTGAGATTCATAAGAAAACCAGGATTGCCAATATCAGATTGTTTTCAATATCTGTTCTCATTATCCAGATATTGTTTATGTCTTCTCGTTTGACAATGACCTATTTCATTTTTGTCACATGTTTACTACAGTTGCGGTGCATGAATATTTAGATGGCTGCAATCAACAAAAAATGACAGCTTATTTACTTTTGTAATGGAACTGCAAAATCCAATGATTTCAAAGAAAAAAGAACATTTGAAGTGTTTTGTGTGCGTGTGGGAGTGTGTTTGTATGAGTGGCCGTGAGAGAGAGAGAGAGAGATAAGCAAGAGACATCATCAATGTGTTAGAATAATTCAGGCTGTATATAATCCATTACAATGATAAATAAAGGAGGATACATGTGTGGGCAAGCAAGTACAGTAGACGGACTGCCGTGTAAACTAGATGCACAGGTGAACTTGGAAAGTCTGCATATGTTTTTACAGAGGATTTGTATATCTGTTTATCAACGAGTTACACTTGCTATAAAAAATGGTGCTTAAGAATCCTCATCTAGAATTGCAAATGATGTATGTTAGTCTAACATCCTTAGGGTGGTCTTCCACTAACTTTCTGCCTGCTTGCCTTATATTTTTGCTGATTCCTTTTTGTTGGCCTGACGATTCTGGGCACTTTACTTTTTCAATCTATGTAGGGGTGAATGGTCCCAATCCCTTACTCACCGTATTAGTTGAGAAGCATATTCTGGGCATACTTGTCCATGACAAAGGGGGAGACCCCTATCCCCCTGGAAGTAAGATAATTCTGAGAAGGCGCCTGGACAAGTAAAGATTGTAGTTTATGAGGAAAAAATTCCAGTACACGGTTTGTACTTGCTGTGATTCATAGAGTCAGTACAAGAGAGACAGCAAACATGTGTTTCGCCCCTATACATGGCCATCCGGCCTGGGGCTTCCTTAGGGCGTTGCAATTGATTTTAGTGCAGGACTGGATGGTCCTAAAGTTCAAGCTTCAGTCAATCTCAAAATAGTTACGGTCTAGAATCCCAGTTTCGTTCGATCGGATCAGTAGGCAGCAACCTCTTGAGCAAGATCTCAGACTTTGAGTGGACTGAGGGCAACCTGCTAGTCACTTTGGATGTATGTTCAATATATACTAGCATTCTGAAAAATTAGGGAATTACTGCCATCCAACACCTTCTGGACACTAGAGATGCTACCGTACTAGAGCACTCAGATATGCCTATTGACTTAATCACGACTGTCTTGGAGAATAATGTTTTCACGCATAATGGATAGTGGTATTGACAGGCCCAAGGGGTTGCCATGATAGTCAAATTTTCCATATCATTTGCAAACCTTTGCATTTATTTTTAAGAAAACATATTTGGAATCTATGCCCTCCCGAACTGACAGAACACATACTTTACTGGGGATAGTATGTAGATGGTGTGCTTTTGTTTTGTCTGGAGATACACAGTCACTATCACTTTTCACGCAGTACCTTAATGACAATGCCTTCAACATCAGGTTTGCTCACCAGCATAATACTACTAGGATCTATTACCTGGATGTCACCCTGTACATAGCAGGGAAGCAGATATGCTATAGACTATTCAGAAAACCCACTGTTTGCAATACGATCCTGCATGCTATTAGTTCACATCCTCCATCCCAAATAAAGGCAATTCCCTATGGGTAAATGACGAGGACAAGACGGAACTGTAGCTCAGATTCCATCTTCAAGACTGACATACAGAAGATGGAAAGCAGTTTTATAATCAGAGGATACCCAACAAGTACACTAAAGGAGGCGAGAAATAAGATAAGTAGGGTCAAACGGGATACCCTTCTCATCGGCACAGGTCGAGGTGGGGTAAGCAAACACAAAGAAATCCCTTATTACCCCATGCAGAGTACTTTGACCACATATTTGTATGCGCCTGCAGTAACATTGGCATTTCCTACATGCTGACCATACTTCAAAAGAGGGCATCACTACTAGACCTGCTATAACATGCATTATGCCACTGCTATGTAAACCCTTACACACTGCGCACCTGGCTACCAGAACAACCCAAAGGCTTTCGTAAGTGTGTCCACTGCAATATTTGTTGCTATGCTATGGACAAAACAACCACCTATTCAATATAATACAAAGAGGAAACATCAGATTGCTATGTTGATCAATTGCACTACTAGGTATGTTGTGTACTGCATTATCTGTGAATGTGGAATAGGGAGTACCATTAGAACCCTGAGAGAACGCATTCAAGAGGATGTTTGGGCCATAAGAAACAATCACAAGGACTACCCATTAGAAGTACATTATAACACAGTACATGGACATAAGAAAATATTTCAGATAGGGTCCAATGGTATAGATGCGGTTGGAACCTTGTCCAGGGGTGGAGGCAGGACCCGTACATTGAGATGCTTGGAGAATAGGTGGATCACTCTACTCCAAGCAGAGGAGAAGGGCCTCAATGTTGATAGGTACCTACATGTTTTCTTTGAATAATAAAACTATTTCCAATGTTTGGAAATTGTAATCTACAAAATGCCAGTATCTATGGAATGTAATATGTTATACCATGAGGGCATTGAACATACTGGCACTCATTACACATGATATTGTTATTATACATCTATAAGTTTACACCGTGTAACACATAAAGAGTTATTATGGTCTATTTTCTTTACAGCTGATTGTAACGGATGTACATAGAATCGCCATTGTGATGTATTCTCCTCCATATATAACGCTCATGCCAGGTAGAACTTGTACTGTTTTCACACCAGTTCTAACAAGTACTTATCACAAGTAACGTACTAAGAGATTTTGTGATAACTCTATACACAAATTTGTTTACTTTAATTAGTATGACGCATGTGCATTTCCTTTTCTGGCTATGTCTCTCTAGTTATAAAATTTGCTGCTGTTTCACTTCTGTGGGTATCAACCCTTGCATCGTCTAAACAAGAGGCCTGTATTAGATAATGTTAATTTCATACAGGCCCTCATTTCAAGATAGTGACCATCATTTTGACACTTCTAACTGAGGACTTGCTTATAGTCCTTTGTTATTTTCAATGACCTATCAGACCTGAAAAGCTGGGGTCGAGATACATGTCAGTTTTCCTGTTCTGGCTAAGACACCCTGGAGGCCGCGCTCACATTTGAGGTAGTCTCTATCCTGTGCTATGAAGCACAATATATGTAGGCTCTTGAACCTATGTCTAGCACATAGTGTATCCTATCGTGTACAGACCCTGACTGCTATCAATTAAGCCAATTTTTGTGTGTGCCATCAAATTTTTTAATGTATCAACTTAGTACGTATATTACAATTCTTTAAACTCTTTAAGCACAAAACTGAATTGCGTTCTTCTGTGTACTATCACTCATAATGTGATGTTTTAGATTACAATTCAGCTGATATTATATTTATTAGTATTTGGAACTTTTAAATATGAGATATAGTTACTTTTCCCAATATTTTCCTTTTCAGGCTTATTAAGTCCGGTGCTTCCCGATCCTTCTCATCATCTGCTTCATGCAGGGTGCGAATATACAGGTTCTTTTAAGCTACACGTATGTCTATATCATTACATTTGTCCCCTGATATTTTGGGTCATTTTGTCGCGGTTTGCCTACTGTATGGCATACTGGTGGATTATTTTCGAAACATACATAACATTATGGCCACATCATTAACATCTTTAGTGTTTTGGAAACTGGTCACTTGAAGTTCTGTCCCCCATTTTTGCACAATTTGTGTGTTTTTTTTACTTTGGTGTAGATCAATTTCATCC
The DNA here is from genome assembly GCF_964204655.1 of Triturus cristatus. Taxonomy (NCBI): domain Eukaryota; kingdom Metazoa; phylum Chordata; class Amphibia; order Caudata; family Salamandridae; genus Triturus; species Triturus cristatus. The sequence goes on along the minus strand of NC_140591.1, from coordinate 553,017,543 downwards.
ACTGACCTGATTGCTACCTACTGCAATCTTCTATACGGCATATCTTTGTATGCAATGCTGCCATTTTTAAATCTTTCTACTTTGTAGTAGCGCATGGCATTCCTGTCCTACATGACTCACTGTACAGCTCTACTTTATGTCTATGTGAGATTATTTATAGAAAATATGCTTCTATATTGCAGTGAAGCTTTCTTTGCCCATAAGCTGGTCATCATTACTATTGCCTGCAACTATCTTCTACAAGTTTTTTCTTTAACTATGGCCCTCACTATAACCTTTACTGACTTTTCTGGACATCACACTTCCAACATCACCATATATACTATTGTCTCTGCATTGCACTGATGGATATAGGTGATGGGACACCTCTATCTATAAATCCATGTTCTGACTCTCTACAACCTTCTTTTGACTACACTTTGGTGTGGCTCATATCTTCTGTTGGAAATGGTCACATGAATGGTACTTTACTATGCCCTACGTCATCTTTTCATGTGTATAAGTCATTGCATAGATCATTGTGCAGCCTTGAGAAAGTTTTTTAATGAAACACGTGAGTTAGGTGTTAGTTTACATCCTAATAAGACTCCACAGGTCCAAGTTGATGAAGTGTCTATTTCAGAGAAATTTATAATGGAATTTAAATGCTTATTTCAAGATAGACTGGGCATGCTTTTAGTTTACAAACATAAGATTAAACTTAGGTTGAGTGCATGTCCCTCAGTGCCAAAAGTTCAAAGGATTTCTCTCCACATGCAAGCTGCAGTTGAAAAAATGTTGGATAGGCTGTGTGATTGTGGTTTCATAGAACCTGTTGAAGCTACTGAAAGGCTTGCTCCCATTGCAGAAGCATGTAAAGACAATGGTAACATTCGTCTTTGCGTGGACTTAAGAGCACCTAAACAAAGAGGTGATTGTTGATAAGTTTCCTTTGCCCAACATCGAGGAAAGGGTAAAAACGTTTGCTGGAGCTAAGATTTTTTTCAACACTTGATTTAGTTTCAGCTTACCATCAAATTGAACTTCATGAAGACTCACAAGATCTCACAGCATTCGTTACTCCATTTGGTACGTTTCGATTCAAAAGGATGCCCTTTGGACTTATTTCAGAAGCTGCTGTTTTTCAGCGAATCATGTGTCAAATTTTGAAGGATCTACCTGGTGTGAAGTGTTACCAGGATGACATTCTCATTTTTGGAGCAAATATTTCTGAACATGATTACAGAGTTAGAAGTGTTTTGAGTAGATTGCAAGAAGCAGGCATGACACTAAAAGCTGAAAAATGTAAGTTTGGAGTTAATGAAGTAAGTTACCTTGGATATAAGATCACTGAAGTTGGGATCAAACCGAAAAGAGAACTTGTGGAAACAATCAAATCATTAGCGACTCTAAAATCTAAAGAAGAACTTGCATAATTTCTGGGGATGTTAGAATAATACAGCAAGTTCATTAGAGACTTTGCAAGCAAAACATTTAATTTGAGGAAATTATTAAGGAAAGATGTTGAGTTTGTGTGGGACATGCAATGTGAAAGCGAGTTTTCAGAAGTTAAACGTGAGGTGAATGATGCACTATGTGTGAGTGCTTATGATCCCTTGTGTGATACAAGAGTAGTATGTGATGCAAGTGCAAAGGGATTGGGTACACTTTTGATCCAGATTAAAGATGGTAAGGAGCAGTTAATAGCATGTATGTCTGGGTCATTGACAGATGCAGAATACAACAATTCTGTTATTGAAAGAGAATCATTAGCTGTACATTGGTCTTATAACAGATTGAGACAATTTTCATGGGGGACAAGATTTACTGTTCATGCTGACCACAAACCATTGGTTGAAGTATTTTCAAGAAAAGGTCTTGATTCTATATCTTCCCGCATTAGAAGGTGGCTTGTGAGTTTACAGGAATTTAGTTTTGATGTCATAGATGTTCCAGGAGCAAGCAATCACTCTGCTGATTGCTTGTCTAGATTGGTGGATGTCAAACAAACTGATTGGATTGATGGTGATGATTGTGAAAAAGTAGATGTTTTAAGTGTTAATGAAGTCACTGATGGGAGCATATCTGAGAAGGAATGGTTAGACGAATTACAGCAGGATGAAGAGCTGGCTTGAGTCATGTGAGTAGTGAGTTCGGGCAAATTGTGTGTAGCTGACTTGGGGACTCACAAAGGGAAGTGGGGACAATATTTGGAAGACTTGGCAGTTCATAAAGGATTTTTATTAAGAGGTACAAGATTGGTTCCACCGACTAAGCTGAGACATAAAGTTCTACAGCCTGCTCATGAGGGTCACATGGGTATTGTAAAAACTAAAGGGAGACTTAGGAGAGATTTTTGGTGGCCTTCTCTTGATCATGATGTAGAGTGTTTGATTAGAGATTGTATAGAGTGTGTAATTTCTGATAAAGGACTCTAGTCTAAACAGTTGCCCATGGTTTGAAGAACTTTACCAAAATATCCCTCGGAGGAGGTTACAATGGACATTTTGAGGCCTACCAGAGGTGAACATTCCACTCCCTACATTATAGTTTTGATGGACTTGTATTCTAGATGGGTGGAGGTATCATGTGTACAAGGTATTTCCTCCTCGGCAGTGATCAGATTTCTTGAAGGTGTGTTCAGAAGAGAGAGTTTTCCGAGGTATCTTCTCACCGATAACGGTGTGCAATTGTGCTCTCATGAGACAGAATCTTACTTGATGAAGTGTTGAATTGAGCATAAGAAGTCAGCCTTATATCACCCTAAAACAAATGGTGCAATAGAAAGAGTTAATAAGACCTTAAAGGAAGGCATACAACTAGCTAGAGTGAATGGTTTAGATTTGAAGAAAGAGTTGCCAAACAGGTTGATGAGTTATCGTTTATCCCCACATGGTTCTACTGGTAAGTCTCCTTTTGAATTGTTTAAAGGGAGATCCCCATCAACAAATGTGTGTCCAGGTTGGATGCATTGGAATAAAGGATGTGTTGACAACCCGCCTGGTGAAAGGAGAGAGAAAGAAATATCTACTCAACTCAAAAGAAAAGAAAATTTTGACTCAAACAAGAATGTGAGTGGTGTTAAAGTCTGTGTGGGTGATTTTGTCAAAATCATAGCCCCAAAAGGTTGTGCAAATAGGTCAAAATGTACGAGGAAATTGCAAGTGATAAAATGTTTTAAGAATGCTGTAAAGACACATGACGGTCGCATTGGGTTGCAGTGTTTAGACAACCTCACATTCATTCTTCCAATTTGGGGAGAGTCTGTGATTCTGGTTTACAGGGTCTTTGCAAAGGTGTTCCAACTATTCACCAGAGGATTGGAAGAGAGCTCGGGAAACCTTCATATCTGAAGAATATTATTGTATAAGATAATTTTCATTTCATTTCATTTCGAGCAAACTTGGCTGATGACCGGTGGAGCTGTCATATGCAACTATAGAGGAGTCTGGCCCTAGCTTCACCCCCTCGGCCATCACCTACCCAGCCGGTCATCTGACATTGTTTTCCTGGTTTTCCCGTTGTGCTTCCTTCCCTCCCCTCCCCTCCCCTCCTCCTCCCTCCATTATTCTTTGATTTAATTGATGTAACTATGTAACCTGTGACTCGCTGATTTTCATGTAAAGCGCTCTGATACCTCCGGGTCTAGCCAGCGCTATATAAAACTTTTCAAATAAATAAAATAATTGAATGAATAAATAAATGTACATTGTTTAGCCTGGATTGTTGTGGAGTTTGTTTTGTGCCAAATTATAGCGGGGATGGGTGTTCACATTTTGTTTATCAATGTTCCTACTTTTCTCTGTGCATTTTCTCATATGGGAGGGAGAAGTGTGGAGTGGAACCTCATGAGCATTGAGGTCAGAAATGGAATGTTAGTACGAGGGTCCTTGAAGAAGGAGAACTCTATGAACGGCAGTTGCTGAGCTGGTGCCGTTGGATGAGGTGTGATTAATTAAAGTTTCCCTTACCTCGTACATCTACGTGTGGTCTCCTGTTTGTACACCACAGCTGCCTGTTTGTAATGAAGACAACAACTTGACTAAAGAGTGTGAATTTCTGTGGAAATAATAAATCACTTATCATATAACCTCAAGATTGTAAAAGAAGATTCATATATTGGACTGTATACTATAACCTTGGAATTCCTTGTGTGCTTCGGTACTTTTGTTTGACACACATTAGATGATAGTAGATGACACATGTTTTTCAGGCGCATATAATTTTTTTGTCTTATAGTCACTGTTCACATTTGACAATATCCACCAATCGTCTGTCAGTGTTAGTTTCTGTTGTCTCTATATCACTGGCATTAAATCATGTATTAGTGCAGTGATGTTTTATATTTTAATACAGCAATTGTCTTACCTTTTCTGTCTGTTTAATTTTGCAAACATTTCAATTCACACGCATTCCTAAATATCCTGGAAGTATAGTGCATGTTGGCAGTAGGAAAGCATCTCACACTCTGCTCTGTTGTTCTCCAGGGGGAGTGAAAAAGGCAAACAATTTATCTACAATGCAGTAAATTGAGTAAAAAGGACAGGACAGGAGTAGACTATTTTTTGTATATAAGTTTTGTGTTTCTTTGCTCAGATATATTCACTGCTACATTATTGGGAAATGAGATGGGCTCCTGCTGTTTTAGTGTTCAACATTGTAAGAAAGTATTTTGTTAAAAGATTAAGGAGCAAACATTAAACGTACTGTGCTTTATCTGAACAACAATGTAGATGTGATTTGGGAACCTAGGTACACTGTGTGAAGATTTCAATTTCCAGGGGCCTTGACTTGCTACAGGTATAATTGGACTCCTGCCAGTATACTCTAGCAAGTGAAGACAAATAACATTGCAACATTTTTTTTAAGTTTTTCAGAGAGTTGGAGAAGAAAATACTTTTCCAGAGGAATCACCTCAGGTTAGTTTGCAACGAGTCATAACATTACTGTAAAAGAATGAACATACACGTCTTAGTAGGAGAAGCAATAGAAAAATTAGACAGTCCAGCTGTTCTTTTCAAGAAGATAATATGGCTTAATCTCTGCAAAGTTAAAGTGTCTACAGAGAGCCTATTTCAAACAACAATCACAATTGAAATCCAAACATGTTCTAAGCACCTAGTAACATTTGTTTACAACTCAACTCTATAGGCCAAATAATTTTTCTCACCTGGCCATATTTCTATGTAGAACATGGCTTCAGATCATTGGGTGATTTGTGCTAGACCAATGTCACATCCTGCATTCATCGCCCTATGGTTAGTTTTAGCCATGGTTAAACAAACCATCTTATTGTCCTTATTAGCAATACATCGTCCTATAAAAGTAACAGCAAGGTACAAAATGACCTCTAACTAAGAGTCATCTTAGCAAAGCAGAGCAGTGTCCAGCTAAAACACGAGTGCAAAACCTCCAGGCAGCCGTCACCACAGTCTGCGTTAAGTTTTATTGAGTTATGGCATATAACAGATTTAGAATGTTTTTCTGACAAAGGACAAAAATATATTTTGTGCTGCTGAGTTGAAGTTCGTCATTCAGCTTGTATTACAAATCAGTAATTAAGGGAGGCAAGGAACAGTCAAAGGGGGATATTTACAACAGAAATGGTGGAGCGTGTTGTTAGTCTCCTTCAGAAAGGTAGGGCTGCACCATATTTACTAGAATATGGAGCAGCCCTGCGTTTCCCCCTGCACTGGCACTACACTTAGCAGTGTAGCACCAACGAAGGCACCCTTGCACCATAGTGCAGGGGAAGATTCTTTAGGCACAGGAACGTCCCCCTTCCTGCACATAAATAATCTTTAAATGCCGTTTTGTCACTTCAATGTGTGCTGCTTATGCAGCACTCATGGAAGTTACAAAAGAATGTTTATGTGCAGGAAGGGGCACCTTCCTGAACATAAACAAACCAAGGCGTTTTGCTTTTTTTTATATGTGCTGCACAAGGCAGCACACAAGGAAAAAGCCAACAACGAGGAAAAATAAAGCATTGTGCCTCATTTTGCCAAGTTAAGACCAGGTTTTCCCTGGTCTTTATTTTGGCGCTGCCTCCTATTTACGCCGCCCTTGTAAATAGGGGGCAGCATCAAAATCAATGGGTGTTGGTGGAACGCCCACCGCAACACCCACTGTCCACCCGTTTTATGTTAAGCATAGCGTGAAAGGGGGTCTTATTTCCAAGGCTGTGTTAAGCCACGTTAAGTGGCTTAACGCTGCTCTGTAACTAAGGGGAAGCTACTATCACCACAGAAACGTCGCAAAAAGTGACATTCCCATGGTGATAGGGGCTTGTAAATATGCCCCAAAGCTTTACTCAGAGGATCCAGATGCACTTATGGATGGCATTCTTGGAAGCTAACCAAACCTGTCTTAGGCAAAGGCAATTAATTCAACAGCAGGGTGGAGAGGGCCTTTTGGATGATGTAATGTGCATTAGAGCATATATTTTCTTGGAGTGAGTTTTTTTTTTACATCTTTCAAACAAGGTTACAAATAAAAAAGAAATGTAAATATGATATTAAACATGATATACCATTTGTTCCACCGTGAGTTTTTCCATACCACACTTTACTAATGTATTTATTGTGGGGATAGATGCTGGCCCTACCTTGTCAATATTTTAGCTGCTCAATACATTCCACTGCGGCCTAAACAATGAATTGGCTTGGGAGAATGCCATCTGATATGTCATCCAACACGTGGAAAATTTGATTTCCTTCCACTTCCTGCTCCATCAATTACATAGTGAGTTGACTTATCTTTTTAGAATGTGTCTGCATCTATAGCCAATTTTGTAAGGTGCAGCTTTCATAAGACCATTATAATGAGGTTCGCATTATAAGAAACAAAATAAAATAGTGACATTTCCATTCTTTTCTAAATATTTTTTGTAGAATGGGCAAACGAGATACATAAAATACTGGCATAATATATGCAACAATTGTCGTTGTGGAAACACAACGATAACTAAACAATAAAGTTTTATTTGATCCAAAAAAAGTCTCGTTTCTATGAGAAACTCCCCCGGGTTTTTTTCAAATACATTGCCACGCCCCTGCCATTTACGTTCTATCCCTCTAGACGTAACTACATCATTACGTCTTCATACCTGATCTAGTTCCTTCCCTTTAGACGTAATTACATCACTACGCTTTGACCATCTGATTGAGTGACGTATTGACGCATTGATTTAAACTTTCACTCAAGCGCGTATTCGCACATATCGAGGAAACCGTTTCGTAGAAGAAAAGAGCACGGTGAGGCGCGTCCTTTCTCCACGAAGGTCTTTTATCATTAGGTGAGTATGACCGAATCCAAATTGTATTGTCAACATATCAGGGGCCAGCGTATAGTATAGTATTGCTAATCTTGAATTAAAAACTCTTGTCAATTATCTCTATATTAGGTTATCAGTTTTACATTGAAATCATGTCGCTTTTATTTCACAATTTACAGACCTATTTTGGAAAGAAGAAAAAACGCTTCTTTATCAGTTCAAGAAGCAATAAGAAACAATAAGAATATAAATCTATATTCTATCTAATTATAATTAGGTAGGTAAAACCGCCTAATCAATCAGCCTAATTGTTATGAATTAGACATAATATCGCAGAAAATTACATAAATTATATCATTCCAACAACTCATATATAATTGTATATTCCTTTAGACACTATTGGTCTTTTTTGCTGCCTCATCGGTGCCTCTTTAAAAAGTCGTGTATGCCGAAGATGATCGGTTTATAATACTATTAACCAGAAGGTAACTATGTGTAGACTTTAGATTCACGTAGACATCAATTGTTAACTATTATTAGTATTTACCGCCTTTTTTTTCCTTCTGTTCCCCTTCCTTAGTGAATATCCAATCAAATTTCCAGTATCAGTCCTCGCAAATCCTTTTCTACCTTATCTATTATTACGAGTAAGTTTCTGTATTAATTTATGTTTCTGATTTTCAAATCTTGGCTGGTATCTTTACCGTTCTCACATCAAGGCTAAAATATCTCCTCTTGGGAGTTTCTTGCTTTTCTTGAATCATTTGGTCTTTTCATTATCACGGTGCATATATTACTTTCTACTAATTCTAATATGTAATGTCTACATTTGTTACATGTCTGTACAGTACAAGATTTTTTGTACAAGGTCACCATTCATTCTTTTTCTTTCTCTTTTCCACTTTATCACTTATAGATATAGTCGAAGTCTGTTTTTGCTATTCTTGGAAGAGCTAATTTTATAGCTAAATTTGTCATCATAAGAATGATGTTATACTCTTGTAAAGCCAGTGTACCTTTTATTTTCAGGAAAATTTTGTGGCTTTCCTGACGAAGGCGCTAGTGCGCCGAAACGCGCGTCAAAGACGATCTACTTCCGCATTTCATTTTTTATGAATTATTGATTTGTATTTTTGTGTTTGCATTTGTCTTTTACTTATTTAATTTAATTTTTGGTTATTATATTTGAATTATACAGCGTATAATTTTTATAACTCATGAAACATTTGGGGAAAAAAAACGTGTTTCTTTTTAAATGTTCTATTGTGTATTAGTCATATGTCCTTTAAATAAAATATTAGCTTCTCTTTACAATAAAGAAAAAAAGTTCAATTTTAACTGTCATATGGTACACTGGTTCTAATTGAAATTAATTTTGTCTTTTTGGTTCTATATCAATACATTTAGTGTGACATTTGTATCAACGTTGATTGCCTAGGAAATTATTTTTCATTGTCTCTGTTGCCCTGTCCTAGGAATTGACCTAAATATTTCACAGGGGGTCCTTGATACTTTCAAAGAATGTTCATTGTGCAATATTTTAGCTGCTACAGGCAAAGTTTGTCTTGACATGGACTCTTAAACCCCTCCCCAACCCCCCATGAATGTTCAATGCACAGTTTGAAAGTTTATCATGCATAGGTATGTGAATTTGATTCTTCAAGCATTTGGACATGTGTATGCGCAAGCCATGCTTTATAATAATGTAAACACAGCAAGAGGTGAGCATAGTAGATGAAGAAGGTGAGTGCATTAAAGACGTGTACAACCTAAATGGAGCAGCACACCACATAACTTATCATCGTGAACATATCGTGTGTGCTTAGATGGGCATTCAATGAGTAATCAGAACTTTGAAGTTGTCCTGTATGCCCAGACGTGGGACCCTTGCACACTTTGCCACTGGATTCAAGCTAGCCTGACTGATGAGGACTGTTAGCTCAAAACTGGTGCCGGGATGCTTGTTTCTGGTCCAGGGAAGACTTGGCTTGGCAGTTCCAGTTGGACTGTTCCCACGAGGCACAGCGTCAAGACTGATTTGCATATAGCTGTGTCTGAACTGCGGTGGCGAAGTGAGGTAAAGAACGATGATGGATTCAACCCAGATCTGTGACTAGGGATGAGTGTCTGAAAAGTTTTAGTGCTCCGTCCATCTTCTCCTTGTGTTTTCATTGTCATACATACACAATCATAGTAGCCTTACACTTACAGAAGCATTAATAATATCAAAGCTGTTTACCACCCACTTCTTTATCATTTACTTAAATCTTTCAGGATACGAACCCTTCTTTTTTTTTTTTTTTTTTTTTTTTTTTTTGAAACCGTTTATTACATGTTAAAAAGGTTACAGGTATGGGCCTACAACCATCCGGCCGGCCGCTAGAGTGGCAGAAGCATATGACATACCTACAGTAAAAGTCTCTTGGCGGTGCAGATCGGTAGATCAGGAGATATCAATGGCGCAGGCCACATAACTCCAAGCCCACAATACGGTTTCCTTTTTTTCAAAACAGAACAACACAAAAAACCACACCCGCAAGGCAACCCGCAATCCAAAGTGACGGCACGTGCTCCTTAAGTGGGGGATCCCAACCAGCAGCCAAACTCTGAAGAGGGGAATGGGAATAGATCAAGGACAGGGGAACCACATGCCCGCGGCTAGGGGAGGGGGTCGGCTAGGGGGACGGAGCCGGTGAGGCGGCCGGTAGCAGTGGCGGCTCACAAATACCCCCGCGATAGGCGTTCCAGGGGCCCCAGATTTTCACCCATGCCCCAGGCTTACCCCTCGCCACATACACTACCTTTTCACGAAACATACACCAATCCATATGTTCTTTCCAGGCCAACACCGCCGGGGGCCTCTGGGATCCCCACAATTGAGCAATGTCACGCTTAGCTATCATGTATCCCAGAGTCACCCACCGCTTCTGCGGGACCGAATAGTCATTTGGTTCCCACACATTCAGCAAGCATCTCCTCGCTTCAGGCAACAGCGCGACACGCGTAACCACACGCAGGACCTCATGCACACCACGCCAGAATCGCTCCACCTTTGGGCACTCCCACAGAATATGCATAAAAGTTGCCAAAGCACCACAGCCACGCTTACACAATCCGTCACCAGCAAAGCCCATACGTAGAAGCTTTGGCCCCGTCACGTAAACCCGGTGGAGGATCTTAAGCTGGACGAAGCGAAGGCGAGCCGGGATGGCCACCTCCTTCGGAGAGGCCACCGCGGAGATCCAGTCCTCGTCGTCCAGTTCCAACCCGTCGGCAACCCAGGCCTCGCGGAGGCTAGTCAGCAGGCACGATCTGTCGTTGATCAGCTTTTTATATATAAGGGAGATCGTGCTGTCTGGGACATGGCCATCCAGCACTCGGTCCTCCAGGGGGGAAGACTCCGGAATGGACGCGACATCCGGGAAGACGGAGCCCAGCGCATGGCGGACTTGTAAGTACCGAAAGTACTCACTGCCCTGCAGCTGAAACTCCGTCTGCAGCGTCTCAAAAGTTTTGAATCCCCCCCTCGTCCAGAGATCTCCCACTGTGCTGATTCCGATCGTGTCCCACTTCTCGAAGCCCTTCGATGTCCACAGGGAGCCCAACCTCTCAGACGCATATAGCGGTGTCGCCCGGGTCAAACGGTCCTTCCACCCCATCGCTGCATTAGCCGCGTGCCAGACACGCACCATGACACGCGTCGGTCCCGTCAGACGGGAGTCGGGCGCGCCAGAGTAGAGCGCTCGATTGTAGTCGCCACCGGGCAGGAGCATCTTGTCCATTTCAAATGCCGGGTTCAGGGCGGGCCCGTAAAGGCCATGATTAATTGCAGCTAGCTGGGAGGCCCAGTAATACCGTTTAATGTCCGGGAGGGCGACCCCCCCATCGTACCACGGGAGCGTCAATTTAGCCAGAGCAATACGCGGCCTCCCGTCCCAGAACAGGCGCCGCTGCAGGCTCTCCACCTCACGGAAGTAGCGCACCGGAACCAAGTCCATAGTATTCTGAAGCGCATACAGAAAGCGCGGCAAGGACATCATCTTAAACAAGGCCGCTCGGCCAAGCGGCGAAAGCGGAAGACGCCGCCAGCGCGCAACGTCCTCCCGCAAGCGCTGGAGGGGGGGCAGCAAGTTCCGCTCGTAGCGGACCTCCGGGTCTAGAGTAATATATATACCCAGGTACCGGAACCCCTGGGAGGCAATCTGGATCGGGCAGTCCCGTGGTAGGGCCGGAGCCTCCCCGGAGAGCACATACACGCAGGATTTCGCCCAGTTGATGACAAGGCCTGAGTTATGACCGAAGGAGCGCAAAACATCAACCAGGACAATCAGCGAATTGCGCGGGGAGGCGAGATACAAAAGGATATCATCGGCGTAGAGGGACACGCGGTCCTCATGCTCGGGGGTCCAGCGGAGACCACGGATGGAGGGGTGCCACCGCAGCCACTCCGCCAAGGGCTCCAAGGCCAATGCAAACAGGAGCGGTGACAAGGGGCAACCCTGACGCGTGCCCCGCCCCAGCGCGAAGGGGGCCGAGACTCGCCCATTCACCACCACCTGCGCCAATGGGCCCGAATACAACAATTTGACCCAGCTAATGAATCCCGGTCCAAATCCAAATTTCGCCAGCATCGCCCAGATGTATGGCCATTCAAGCGTGTCAAACGCCATGGTGGCGTCTAAGGACGCCAAGATGGCCGGCTCCCGCACAAACGGGACACGCGCGAGCACCCCATGCAAGCGTCGCAGATTAAGAGCCGTGTTGCGATGGGGTATAAAGCCAGATTGGTCTTGGTGGACCAAATCGCCCACCACGCCAACCAGCCGGTTGGCCAGCACTTTGGCGAGGATTTTGGGCTCCGCGTTCAAGAGCGAGATAGGCCTATAGGATGTAACCCGCTCACGGGGTCTCCCCTCCTTGTGGATCACCACGATTGTGGCCAGACGCTGGTCCGGCGGGAGGGAGCCCTGCGAGCGGGCCGCCAGGAACATGGCGCGCAGGTGGGGCGCCAGTACATCCGGTCGTAGCTTGTAGAGCTCGATGGGGATACCATTGGGGCCCATGGCCTTGCCGGATGCGACCGAGCGAATAGCCAGGGCAATTTCGTCCGAGGTGGGAGGAGCGTCCAGCAAATCCCTGTCCTCCACTGTAAGGGAGGGCAGCGCGATGTCCCGAAGCAGGGCATGGGAATCTTCCTCCGAGCAGGGAGAAACCGGGGAGTACACCTCGCGGAAGTAATCCGCGAAGCAGGAGACAATGGCTTCCGGCTCGGTGACAGGCACACCATCCATCCCCTCAATCAAAGGAACCACACGACTCGCTCTCTCCCTCTTGTCCAACCACGCAATCAATTTACCAGCCTTATCACCCACATCATACAGTCGCCCCTGCTGCTCTCTACTGAGGCCCCTGGCCGCCTCCGTGACGAGGGCCCTATAGGCCGCCTGCTTGAGGTGCAGAACATGCAACTTGGCGTCGGTTACCCCGCTCCCCAGGTCACCCTCTAGTTCCGCAATTTCGGCCTCCACCCGGGTTACCTCCTCCCGCTCGCGCCTCCGGGCCTGGGAGATAAAGGAGAGGGCCTCCCCTCTGAGAACTACCTTAAAAGCCTCCCACAGGGAGATGGCCGAAGGGACAGACCCCACATTCTCATCAAAGTATCGCTGTAAGGATTTGATCAAGTCGGCACGAATAGTGGGGTCACGCAAGTACCAAGCATTGATTGGAGCCACCCTGCCCCCCCCCCCTAGGGAAGACATCGAAATGTAACAGTACTGGGGAGTGATCTGAAATGCCCCGCGCCAGATGGCACACCTCTCCCACCCTCCCAGCATAGGCCGCCGGGACAAGGATGTAATCAAGCCGCGAGAGGCTACCATGGGCACCCGAGTGGAAGGTGTATTGCCGCTGCGCGGGATGCTTTAGTCGCCAGCAATCCACCAGGCCCAGAGTATCTAAAAGGCCGGACAGCCAGGCCTGTGCCCGGGGGAGGTCCCTAGGGGGATGGCGATCCAGAGACCCAGAAACTACCGCATTAAAGTCCCCCCAACCACCAGCAGGCCACCCGGGAGGTCCAGGAGGAGGCGCCCCAAATCCGCAAATGTAGTAGATTGTAACCCAGGCGGGACGTACACTGAAATAAAAACAAACACTCTACCCTCCATTCTACCCACCAGAACAGCGTAGCGTCCCCTCTCATCATGGCGCACCTCATCAATCTCCAACGGGAGCGAGTTCTTAATCATGATACCCACCCCCCGCGAGCCCGAGGTGAAGCCCGAGTGGGCCACCAAACGATAGCCTCGCCGATTCATGGCATGAAAGGAGTTACCTATGAGGTGTGTCTCCTGCAGGAAGATAACATCTGGTGAGATACGTTTCAGGTACTGCAGGACCACACCACGCTTAATCCTGTCCCCCAGGCCGTTAACATTCCATGACAACACAGTCAAATCCCTACCCCCCATCATACGTAGAAGCAATCAGTCGTCCCCCACAGAGCATCTCGAGAGCAACAATACAGTAAAGGGCTTGCCTTGCGGTGCAAACAAACGACACACCCCCCCCCCCACCCCCCCATCCCAACAGAACTCCCCCCTCCCTGCACCCCTGCATGAGCCCAAACAGCCCCCCCAAAGTGCAGTGTGCCTGTCGCCCCATAGATGAAAAACTAACTAGTCCCCCAGAGGAGGAGGGAAGCCCCCAACAGACCCCACACGACCTCCATAGGAGGGGAACATACACGATCAGTAAATGGTAAAGGAATGTTGTCCAGAGCAAGGCCTATTCTTCACCCCTCAGTTCTGATCCGGCGGGCCCTCCCCGCCAACCGCACCCCCCCACCCCCTCGGCCCCGATCTCCAGGCAGAGTGTCCAACCAGTCCCCAGCCGCCTCGGGTCGGTCAAAAAAGTGCGTGCGCCCATCCACCTCCACCCTTAGCTTAGCTGGAAAAAGCATTGAGTACTTAAGGTTCAGGTCCCGTAGGCGACGTTTAACTCCGAGAAAACTCAATCTCAGTTTTTGGACCGCCGGAGTAAAGTCTGGGTAGAAATGCACATCCATGTTATCAAGCTTGACCGGTCCCTGTTGCCTGGAGGTCTGCAGGATAGCGTCTCTGTCCCGAAAATTAAAAATCCGGGCAATGAGAGGCCGCGGCGGGGCACCGGCCTTAGGTCTGCCCCCCGGGACCCGGTGAGCACGTTCCACCGCAAAAAGCTTACTCAGCCCCCGGGGCTGAAGATGGGTAAGGATCAATTCTTCCACAAAAAGATCTGCCGCCTCCGCCTCTCGTCCCTCCGGCACTCCCACAATGCGAACGTTATTCCTCCGGGCCCGACCCTCGGAATCCTCCAGTCGCCGGTCCATCAGGGCGCTCACCTGGCCAAGCCGGCGCACCTCCTTTTGGAGGGCCGCCACGTCCGTCGTGAGGCTCGTTGTGGTGTGGGCCAGGGAATCGACCCGGTCGTTGGTTTTGGACAAGTCAGCCCTCACAAGGCTAACATCCACCAGGACCGAGTCTATCTTTTGCGCTAAGGTGTCGAAGCGCTGGTCCACCGAGGCCTTCATCTCTGCGATGGCGCCCATGACGTCCCGGAGGGTCAGATCCACCGGTTGAGCAGATGCCTCCGTCGGGCCCGCCGGGGATGTGCGCGATGTCTCCGGAGATCCCTTCTGGAGGGTGTAGCGGTCCATACTGTTGGATTGAGGCGCCGGGCCACGGCGGGTCGTCTTCACCTTCGCCCGGTCGCCATCTTGTTTGGTGGACATGCCTGCTCTCCCACCGTCGTGCCAATCTCCTCGAAAGGGCCGGTAAACCAGTTCACGGGTTCCGGGGGGGGGGAGGGCGACCACTGGGCCGCAGGACGACTCACGGCCGGCGGGTCAGCCGGACACCTGGACAAGGCCACACCAGCGCACCCCGCTCCGCAACCCTACCTCGCTTGAGGGCAAGGAGAGCGCAAAAGCGAAAGTGAAAGCACGGGACACGCGAGTCGCCCAGCCCTGCCCGCCGCTGTTGTTCGCCTTGTCCCCGGATCGCCCCACTACTCCAATCCGGGGGGCCAGCGCGGAGAAGGCCGCAACCTTCAATCGGTGCTCCCACCGGTGTCCGGGGTCTGATTCGAAAAGGAAAAACGGATGGCGCCTCAGCTCGGGTTCACCGATGCAGTCCCCTCAACAAGGACAGGATATAGCCAGGATTAATTCAGGAGGTCGTGGTGGTCCTCGGGAGCCTCGCACCTACGCGGCCATCTTGGTTGCGCGCTAGGCTCCTCCCCGAACCCTTCTTTTTTGACCCTCATTTAATAGTTGAAGTTATATCAGTATAAAAATAAGTGGTGTTGTGGCATTGGGGCTGTGGCCATAGTGTACTTGGCCTAGAGCTTCAATTGTTTATCCTCAATGATGTTTGGAATCTTGCTGTATGGATCAGCCTTCATGCATTTATTATTATTATTCGAGCTTTGGTACATTCCTTTGCTGATTACTTAAATTCCAACAATTACTTCTTTGCTCACTGTTAGAAATGGGGTTTCTGGTTGGCTGGGTATACACCAAAACCAGGAGGAACCCACCACTCTAGTCATGATAAGAGTTTACACACACAAGATAACCCCTGCTCACACCCTTGGTAGCTTGGTAGAGCAGTCAGACTTATCCCAGAGGCAATGTCTAAAGCGTTTGCGCAGCACACACTCACACCAGTGACACACTAGGCATACCACAACAAGAGACTCCACAGTGGTAGGTAAAAATATGACCAGTATTATGTAAAAAAATACATTAGATCACAATCACGCAAATCACTGTGCCAGTAGGCACTTGACATGATGTTACATAGATCATAAATCACTTTGCCAACCAGGCAATTGCCATAACATTACAAGTCAGTGCAATCCAGTAAATACTTATATGTTGCTCTTCTCCTCAACATGCTATGCCAACACTGTAAATATTATTTGTTCCTAAAATAATGCTTGTTGTCCTGTCATTGCAAGGCATAACTACGACATACATCTTCACATCAGGGCATGAATATGAAGCTTTTTGGGGCCCGTTAGATGAACCAACACATGGTAGCAGAACCTCATAAAGAACACATGAATTTGGTCTTGTTATCCTAGCTCGTTTAGTGCATAAATCGCTCTACATCAATATCAGGGCATGTAATGCAGCAACAACATGTGACAGCGCTCCTGCGCTCTTTCTATATATAAACTGGCAACATACCCAAGGGTACCGGGCACAGCAGCAGCGGGCCCCTCTCTTGGGTAATGTGGTTTTACAGTGTAGGCTTTGGGGCCACCGGCCTGCCTACAACATGGAATGCAGCCACAAAGTGGGGGCCTCCATCGAGGTCTCACCCCATCTCCTCTTCAAGGTACTGTGTGTCCCCCTGGTATGCAGGCATCAAGGATAAGGGGAGGGGGCATATGTGCTGTGGAAAGACCTTACTGCCCCCATCCCACATGTAATCCTCAGCCAAGGCAGCTGCCTGCTATCCAGGGGAGCAGCTGTTGAGGACGAAAATGCTGGTGGCTCACAGTAGCCCTGTTGTCAGGCCCCTCTGGTCTGAGGAGGCACGGAGCAAAGTCTCTGCCTCTACACTCTCTCGTGGAGTGACCTCCAGTCATTGATCCTGTGCAGCCCTGGGTGCATGGCTGTGGGTGCATGGCTTTCCCCAGCCCCAAAAATACCTTCTGCCCAAAAGAGAATGCTGTAATGGCCTTTCGTCACACGCGCACACTAGGCACTCTCTCCTTCAGTGCAGGCAGAGTGGTTCTCAATTCCTTGTCAACCCCCTTGGTTCCTCGTTCACCAGCAGCCTTGGGTAAACTCTTCACAAACTGCGCTTCCGCACCATAAGAGGGCACAAAAGTGGATGCCTGCCTGTTCCCCAGGAGGACCTCAGAGAGTGTGAGTGATCGGAGGGCCGGTAATCGGAAAACCAGAGACCCTAAGCACCCAGTCTCTAAAGCGCTTAGGGCAAAAATAATTTAAAGGGAAAGCACTCTCCAGACTATGACCAGACCTCCACACCTGCTGCAAAAATAAACCATGTGAAGAACACAGCACTCACCATGGCTGTTTCAGTCACATAGGGCAGACCACACAGCCGAAAGCAGGCTCAGGCCAGCACACAGGGTCTTTGCAAGCAAAGAGGAAGTCCTTTCAGTAGGTCAGCAAAACAAGGCAAAGCCCAGATGGCAGTTCCCTGGCAGCACAGCAATCCTCTGGGAAGCATATAGAACCAGCAGTGTCTGGTTACAAGTCCATGGGGTCACCACACCTGTACTTTTAGTTTCAAAGTCTTTGTTCTGGGGGGCACTTCAAATACTGTTTAGGAGTGCACAACACTCCCATTCACATCTCAAGCCCTGGCCCCAAACACACTGCAGGTGGTGGAGACCACATTGTTGAAGGCAGGCACAGCCCAAATTAGGTGCAGGTGCAACTCTGCCTATCACTCCAAATGCAGACGAGGCCTAATCATGTGCAACGGAAACTCCTCTGGCTACTCTAAATGCAGCCAAGGTCTATTCAGTCTAGCACTGAGTCACCCAGGAAAGGCAGACAACAACTCAACACCCCTCTTGTGACTGTCTAGAGTCCCCTCTCTCCTGTTAGTCAATACCAGATGGTGAAAACACATCCAAGCACAGCACAAAGTCTGATAAGCACACAGAAATGCCACTTCAAAAAATGCCATTTCTAAAATAGTAATGACAAATCCACTTTCACCAATAAGCATGATTTATCACTACTATTCCAAACATACCAAACATGGCCACGCTACCCCTCTCATATCAGAAATTACCACTAAAGCACATATCAGGGAATCTCTAATGCAAACCTATGAGAGGGTAGCCTCACAGCAGTGAGAAACCAAATAGGCTATTTGTCACTACCAGGACATTCCATACAGTTAAGGCACATATCCTACCTTTTACCTACACAGCACCCTGCCCATAGGGCTAGCAAGGGCTTACCTTAGTGGTGACATATGTAGTGAAAGGGGAGTTTCAGACATGGCAACCACTTTGCATGCCACGTCACTGTAGAGGTAAACTGTGCGCTCTGGCCCTGCAGCGGCAGAGACCTGAGACAGGTTTGAAAGGCTACTTTGGTGGGTGGCACAAGCAGTGCTGCAAGCCCACTGGTAGCATTTAATTTACAGACCATGTTTAATTGGGATACCACTGTACAAGGGACTTACAGGTTAATTAAATATACCAAACAGGTGTAGGCCATTCTTACCAAGTATATCAGAGAGAGCACATGCACTTGAGCACTGACCAGCAGTGGTTAAGTGCCCAGAGCCATGAAACAAACAAAAACAGGTCAGAAAAAATATGAGAGGAAGGCAAAAAGTTCTGGGATGCCCCTGCAAAAAAGGGCCAGTCTGACAATCATATTGAGATTTCTTTGTAGAAATAAAGCAAAAGGTTGTAGTTGAGGTTAGTGTGATTGCTGTGCTGGCATTAGTCAAAACATTGAGACTGAACTGGTACTTTATCAGGAAAGTAAGGGGTGAGATTGGGACTTCAGGTCTTTTTCATATTCCTCTACTTTGTCATACTCTTTCTGCTCTTTAGTTGGTAGCGCCTAGATGCCTACGCGCATTATCTTGCATTTTATAAACATCAAATCAAATCAGGAAGAAGGATGTTGTGGTAATAAACTGATGACTTATCAATTATTGTCATTTTTGCCCTTGAGATCCTTCTCCGTTAATATCCAAATTATCAGGGCCTTTGTCCATGGATATTAACTGTTGGGTATGTGTGTTGTTTGTGAATGAAGAATATTTTAGTCCCACAAGCCAGGAATAATTAAAGATTTATACGTTTATTTTATCATTCAATTATTATGACAAATGAGGTATAACCCCTATGGTGCTTACAAGTGCTTCATGAAAGTTAGAACTGTGTTAAGGAAGAAAGGCATTTTGATGAAGCGTCCTTTTGCATAGAAAACTAAGGGGCTAAGAAATGTTTTTCTGCGTAGCTGTGTTCCTTTCTATGCAAATTACCGGATTTGCTATTTTGTAGCACATTACAGTCTGCTACTTTTTCCAAGTACTTTAACGTGTATTTTGTTATTTTCTTGTCTCCTATCGCTACTCTCAATACTTTCAAATTTGCATTCCTATTTTGGTGTAATTTCTAGTGGCATGATAATGTGTCCCTAATTTCATTCACACAGCATTAGGTGGTTTTGTTTTCTTGTACGAGTGGTACGCAATACACTTATCCATGTTTGGCAGATGATCGTTTGTGTTTCCTCCTGACAACATCACAATGACCTTAAAATTACTTATTGACTACAATTGGCCGCTCTATCCACCATCTGCATATGTTGCACTACGATTCATGATTACATGCGGTGTACTAAACTATTTATGTGGTTGATAATATTTAAGGAGTGCACATGGGCAACAATAAAACAGATTCATTTGTGCAATATGTCGAATGCTTTAGTAAGCAGAGGAGGATGTATACGTTGCCCAAGGCTTATACGTACATAAAATGCATACTCGGGGAAAATGAGTAAATCCATTGGGCATTATGTTTTATTGCTCGGGTGATTCAGAATGTGGCAACAGTTTTTTTTTTCTTCACATTAAACTAATTGGTTGTTTTTAAAAATTAAAGCAGAATTAGTTTACCACATTAATCATATTGCATAATTGCCAGCATACATTTGGAATATCAGTTTCATCAAATGAACTGGTTGTGACTATGACTTTAGCACTTTATTTTTTTCACTGCATTTGAGGAAAATAGAGGCTCTTGCTTAAGTGATCAACCCCGCCTCATGAGTCTATCTCTCAGTGGGATAATCTAAAAGGAGGGAAGAGCTTCCTGTTCTTACCAAGATCTCATTGGTGGGCATTTGTTTTAAACGCCCAGTTCGTGGCACAGTGTTGTTAGTGGATTGGGTGTGACTGGCACTGACATTCAAGCAAATACATGTTTGCATTGTGTTGCTTAATGTAATTATCACACCCATAGTTGGTGGCGGCAGAGAGGTGGAAACAAGATGAATTCTACAAGGACAGAAGGTGTCTGGTTTGTGATGTGCTCCTACTTGCGGAAAGTTGCTTTAAAATCCCACTGAACATTTTACCAGAGCAAATTAATTTGTTTTTGATCGGCAATTGAGCACTTACATTTTTCCACTGATATACAGGCCAGGCGATGTCGTGCTAGAGTGATTTGCTTGCCTCTTCTCCGTGCATCAGTCCTCTCTTTGAGGGTGTGACTCTGGCTGTACAGAAATGAGTAAGCAGTGCCTGTTCCTATCGCATCCTATTGGTGGACTTCTATTTTAAAATTCCTGTGCATGCCAGAGACGCATACATGTATTGGCTGTATTCAGCAGGGCTGGACTGGCCGTAGCGGCAGCCGCGGTCCGCACAGGTAACAGCGGTGGGGGCGGTGGGGCCATGTAAGGGGGAATTCCGAGGGACGATGCCGAGAGAAAATTATTTTTTTAATTTAATTTTCCCTCGGCATTTTCCCTCGGAATCCCCCCTTACATGGCCTCACCGATGTTACCTGCATGGACCGCGGCTGCATAGCGGGCATCCCCACCCCTTCAGGCTGGAAGGGGTGGGGCTGGTTTTGCAGTGGTGGGAGACGGTTCTGGTTTTGCAGAGGTGCTGCATTATCGACCCCCCAGTGACAAAAGCAGCAGTGCTTCACACTTACACCGAGGTGGATGGGGGCTGCACTGACAAAATTGCCTGGGTGGCTTTAGGTTCCCAGTCCAGCCATGGTATTCAGCCATTAGTTGTTTATGTCATTTATAAGTACTTTCCTGCTTGGTGGCTTAAAAGCAGACGATGAAAAAAAATCTACAAGGAGAGCGAAATGCCTTGCTTGTGCCCCTCTAATTGTGGTGGCTATTTATTTTGAAAGTCTTGTGCATGGCAAAGGAGCACACGAAGCCTCAACCAGCGGATCAAGAGAGAGCTGTGGCAATGACATACCTTTACTTGAACATAGGATGAGGCAATCTGGGCCAACCCCAGGTCTTGCACATGACGATAAGCACAATGAGAAACGTAGAATCAGTACACTGTGTTCAAACAGTGGGATAGCAATATTCTAAGAACATCAGTTACTTTGATCATTTCTTTTCGAAAAGAGAAGCCCCAACACACTACGTCAAATACAATATTATTGATAAGAGTTACGAGCCCACACAGCAAAGTTATGTCGAACATATAGTAGTAATTTTTTAAGACATTCTTAGAATTCACAGTGACAGTACTGCCTTTGTGCTTAGTTCAAAAGTGGTCACAAACTATACATCTGACCCTATGGTTCTCTATAGCAGCAGAACGGGAAATAATAAGGATATTTTCATGACAGTGTTGAGCAAATATTTTAAATATCGTCCTTTGAAGTGTCAGATGCAATTTTATTTGATCCTTCTTTTGAAAATAATCATATTAACTCTCGTCCCTAACATACAATCTTGACAACTGAACATGGGGAGAGAAGTCGGGACAAATTAAACAGACAAGGCATTAGTTCTAGGTATGGGTAAAATACTTGTGCACTCTGAAAGCCACTCAGATCACCTCACTGGAAGTTCGATCAATTACACCTGAAAAATTATTTGTTTCAAATATGTTCATCATATGTTGTCTCAATAGCCATAAGGCTCAACAAGTTAAAGGATACGTTGGACTTGGGCGTGCATTTCAACAATAATAAGATGGAAATCAAAAGCTTTCTGTTTTCTATAAATTGAGATCCTTGTCATATATATATTAGAAACTATTGTGAATTACATGAAGAATGGTGTTCCCTAATGCAAAAGCCCATGGGCGCCATGTGCCAACGAGAGCTATGTTTCAATGAATATAGGGATTTTAGATGAGAAGTTCTGGGACTCCCTGAGAGTCGATATGTTTTTTAGCCAACCTATAAGTACATCGGTCGGTTCCAAAATACAATTTAATTCATAAAACGTTTGTGCGCAAATGACTACCACTTTTTGTAAATGGAATAAAAGTATTTCTGGCACTAAATTAATTTACAAAGTGATGATTTAAATTTAGTCTAGAAAATCTGTTTTGTGAAAATATTAGGTAAAAGGTCAGTATAATCAGCATAGTACAGCTTCTGATATTTGGGAACAAAGTGATACGTTTTTCTTCCTTTATATATGGCATCGTTAAAACCGGCATCATTCATTAAAGGTCTAATGCTCCCAATCAAACATGATCAGTGCATATAACATCTCGGTCTATAAATGACTGTGCTATAAGTCCTCTTGTACCAATGCCTGATAATTCTATTACTGTAGCCAGAGGTAACTTTATAAGCAGCCCTGTGTTGCAGTACTGCTTTAAACTTACCAATTGTGCTCAAACTCGACTTTGGGGCACTAAAAAATTGATAAACTACAATTTTTGGGCATATTAGATACCCCCAGGGTCTCCCCTAGGTGTCCCGCGGGTGAAGGAAGTGGCCACCCGGGCTATTTACAACCTTCTTCTCGCCTTCTGCCAAATGAAGACTCGGTTAGACAGTAGAGAATACAAATAGCTGTTTATTAGCAATACTGTGCAGAGGAGTCCAATTTGACCTGCACCCTAAGATGCCTGCCAAGCGACTGGCTCCCCAACAGTCTGCAACACATAATCATTCCTCCAAGAACCTCCAATCATGCACACAGTGGAAAGTTACCAGCTTAGACCAGACATGAACAAAGAGGCACATAAGTATGGGCTACCACCTGCTAGTTGGGTCTCAGCGTCTCCTAACGTGAGAGCAGAGCTACACACACAGATAGGTATGTGAGGGTAGAATGGCGTATTCATTAGTAAGTCAGAAGGCAACCTTGAACAGGAAAGGAAATAATAACTAAATACAGTGTTCTGCTGAGGCAAGCAATACAAATAATGAGGCCTAGTTGAGACACAGCCTAATAGGGATTGCGGAATACAAAATGGAGACACACTCGCTAACTGAAGCTTGCACATTGCAGTGATAACTCAGTGGGTTACATGACGTGAATAAAAATGCTGTCTAATTTAGCTGCACACTGCTAACCTAATATAATATGGGACAAGTGCATAACGAGAATGGGGTTTTCAAGCCTAACAGGGGGGTCAGGCATTTATAAGGAAGACCTTTATAAAATGAGTTTTATATGCCCTGGGTTAAGTGAAATTGCACATTTCACTCCCCAAATTGTGATAAAGTGCTTCACAAAAGCGACGTTTGTGCTAGGAGCTCTCTGGGGTGATGATCTGTAATGTTTTTACATATTCAGAACCCCTAAAATCTCCCCTGGCTATCCCTGGGGCGTGAGGTACTGTAGATATAGACAGGGCCCTTATAAAATATATTTTATAAGCCCTGGTGTTGAATAAATGGCACAAATAATTTTTCCCATTGCAAATCCCCTGTAACATAGGTGAACGTGGCAAGAAGACTAATAATTGCCCCTAGGAGAATCATAAAAATGCCATTCAAAGACTTCCTAGAATCGTATTGATAAATCCAACAACATAGTATTGTTGAATTTATCCTAAAGTGTACAGACAAGAAGTTATAAGACGTTCTTGTCTGTGAGCCAGAATTCAGCCTTCCAGTGGTCTATCCCGATAGGTCAGAGTTAAGTGGATAAGCACCTGTGGTTAGACAGCTCTTCTGGGAGGGGAGGGTTCTGCTACATAAGAATGTCAGAGCAGGGGGAGGGGTAGTAAACCATATTCTTTAATGGAAGGAGGAGACAGGCAGAAGAAGTCAGTTTCATTTACACCTCTCTTTAAATCCAACCAGATGGTGGGATTATTGAAGGGATGAACAGATGCAAGGAGAGGGACTTTGGAGTTTAACCATCCCGTGGGTGTGTTTAGCCAGCTCTTCTATCCCTGCTAGAAAATAAGCCATGATGAAGTTTGAAGAAATGGTGCTATCTGGGAGAAAAAAATGCCACACTTTGGAGGATGTTGTCATACCCTGGGGTGTTGCCCTGCACCTCTTTGGACAGGAGTGCCCTCATCCTTGACCCAGAGAACTTGGGATAGGTATCTGGGAGGGGCAGAGCCTCTCAGATCTGCTGCTTGAAACTTAAGAGAGAAGAAGGGTCCATGCTGCAGAGTTTGTTTGCCACCAACCAGGCATGGCACTCTGAAGATTGTGCCTGCTGCACAATCTGAACTACAGACCTGACTGGCTTCAAAAGGACTACAGAGTGGAGTCCCTGCAAGCTACAACTTAACAGAGCTCATCTGCAACACCACCACCAAGAATCCTCAGCCTGCAGTAGTACCAGTAGATTTGTAAGGATTTTGTCCAAGTGGATTGAGGGAACTGAAGTCCAAAACTTTCATGGACCATCTTGGAGCTTTCAGACCCTTGGAGTAAGTTTTAGACACTTTAAGACCTTTTGGGGAACTTCAGGAAGAAGTTCCAGAAGTTTGAAGAAGTTTGGAGCAACTTCTGAAAAAAGCTCCATAAGTCGACCCACTAGACCTGGCCAGCCAAGCTAGCGACCCTCAACCGCGAGCAGGCCTGCCATCCAGGTTTGTCCCACTAAAAAGTTCCAGAGGTCCGACTTCCAGAGTTTGACATGGAGCTAGCTGAAACCCAAGCCAGCGAACCCTCACCAAATCCAGCTTGGTGAAGAGCATTGAGGGACCTGGCAAAAAAAGGTCAGTAAAGGTTTCTAAGCCTGAACGTAGAAAAGGTGACCGGGACCAACCGCAAGAGCCAAGCCGCCCACCTTCAACCCAAGCTGGCCTGGATCCCTGGTTTGTCCCTCTGGAAAGCTCTAGAAGTCAGACTTTTATAAATTTGTAGTTTTATACCAAAAATCGTAAGTGCCTCCCGTGAATACCAAAAGTAGAAAGTTTAGGATTTTGTCTCAGATTAGTTCTGTGAATCGGCCCCCTTGTTTTTTTTCTTTCTATATGTGCTGCATTCAGCTTCTCATGATTGTTTTAGTGCAGGAAGATGTCTTTTCCTGCACAAAAACAATCCTGCATGCAACTCAGGCACCCTTGCACCATGATACAATGGTGCCAGCTTTGGCGCTAGGTTGCCCATTGTGCACCAGCGCAGGGGAAAGGAACGGAATGCAAATATTACCTTAATGGTGGTGCATTCCCCCCCTTTCCCAGTGATTCAGTGCAGCAAGGTGACTTGCTGCGCTGTGCCACATTTTCATAAATCTGGAATCTGGCCCTTAGATTTGAGATCTAAGTTTACCTTTGTGGTTTAGGACCTATCTTGAGAAGTACTCTTTCCATTCATTTTCATCTTCAGTGTTAAGTTTGCCTTTTCAAATTGGACCTTTAGGCTTCAGGTCTCAACTTAATTTTCAGGTCTAAGTTTATCTTTGTGAATTAGGCCCCAAGTGTTTTGCGCCAGGTGGCCCATCATGTAATGAATGGTTCGTCCAGGACAGTGCAGAGCTTGTACCAGGGTAAGGAGAAGAACTGACCAGAACCAGTTTTAAGGATAGATCAGGGAATTCCCGCACAGCAAAGGCTGGCACCTGGTATAAAAAGTGGATCTTCAGAAACACTCATCAGAACCCTCCTGAACCTGTGAAATATTCATCAGAAGGACTGCATTTTCATGGAAGAATCCACTAATCAGATGCAAAACTAAAATAAGAATAAATGTGGTCTCTCATTATTATAACTCATGCCGTAAATTAACTATAACTCCCACCCTTGATACACACAGTTTCCTCCACAATAATTTTACTGCAAATATTGCAGTGATATTATCAATGATGCAATAGAAGATGTGGGGTAATTAGCAGTGCATAGCGAGAATGCGAGTTATAGTTACTTTAGGACATGAGTTATAGTTACTTGAGATAGCTCTAAGAATATCTGCTGAATGTCTATGGCTTTGTGTGTGTAACCTAACTGTAATGCCCCTGTAAGCTTTATTTTTTTTGCAATTTCTACATTTTTTTAAATTCTATTTCCTAAATATATTATCCCTGTAACCTTTCTTTTTTCCATTTAATTTCTACCACTTTTAATTGTATTACCTAACAACATTACCTCCGTTGTTTTCAGTGGATTTCTATTTCTTTTTTTTACGTAATGTAATTTTTAATTACCATACATGACTCCGACCACCGCCGTGCATGGCCATCAATGAGGGTTTGGCCGGAGGCATTGGCCACCTGTGGCCATGCACTGTGTCCAACCCCCTGCATGCAGCCAACCACGCCCCACGCATAGTCTTTGGCCGAACTCAGTGGGGATGTTTGACCACAAGGCCTGGCCTTTGGCTACCATGCATCCCGCGGCCCCAGCCGGCTTCCCTCATCCAGCGGTAGCTGGCATTGCTCCCAACTGCAGGGAGCTGCTAAAGATGTTACTCTCTGTGGGCCGGAGCAATATTCAGATCTGTTTCCCTGGGAGCATCAGTGTGGGCAAGGAAGCAGATCTGAAGTCTACGTCGGGATGGCGGGGGCATTTTTAAAGCTCCTGCCAGCTGGGAGCAGACTTTGTGTTTGCTCTTGCTTGGCAGCAGCTTTGAAATAACTCCCACCAGGCCAGAACAAACACAGGTTTCACTGCCCATAGTAGGAGCCAGCCTGGGGTGCGGGGTACCCAGGGCCATTTATTTCTCCTGGAGGGAGGCTGAGTGTCCCCCCTCCCCTTCACTTTTGCACCCGGGCCCCTGGGGATGGGGTCCCTGGGTTCGGAGCCAAAGAAGAAAAGGGGTCCTTGTGTGTTCCATTCCCCATTTAATACAAACAATTCCCCCGGGACCCAGCCCACCGTGCTTGTTTTAAAAAAAAATGTTGCAGTTGCGGTGGATCTGCAGCTCCTTCATGAATTTGTGCCATAAATTAAAAAATACATTTTTGAGGACCCCACCACAAGACCTTGGGGGTCAGGGTATTCCTACCCTGCACTTGTGTTTTATTTTTACATTTTTCTTGGGACACCGGCTGAGTACAGAGTCCCAAAATGGCTGGCAATACTTCCTGGCTGAAGTGATAGCAGCAAATCAGAACTCAGTATGAGATATATTGAATAAGCGGACCCTCTGAATCCCTAGATATACATACATCTTTTTTTTATAATAACTTCAAAACTACTGAATGGATTTACACCAAATTATATAAAAGATCTGTCTGGACCAAGATCTAGCTTGCTGACAAATTTGAAGTAATTCCATTCAGTGGTCCGGGCTGTAGTCATGTCTAAAATCGCTATAGGAAATAGCATGGGGAGAAAGGCTTTTGAACCCGCTCATTTACTTTGCTCCCACTTAACGAATCTCCCGGAAACTTTCCAGACAGAAGCGGAAGTGAGTGGCACCTTTTGGGAAGAGTCACCAAATGGCACCAAAATTGTTAGCAAAAAATAAAATACATGCCATTCTAATAGAAACTAGGTCTTAGCTATAGCTACCTACTTGTGACTGCTTACCAACATATCTATGAAATACTAACATTTTTGTTTTACAGGCATGCGTGGTAATGGCATATTACATAGCATTTTCGTGCTAAAGGCATATGTGTGGTAACGAATTGCATGGTAAAGGCATACATGGCAAAGGCATGTGTGTGGTAATAGATGCATGGTAAAGGCATGCGTGGTAATGGCACGCATGTTTCTTTCATACATCTGTGAGCCACACAAAATACTGTTTGAAGGACATGATAATGGCGACAAGGAAAGAAAGAGTAATCTCAATTTCTATAACAATAATAATGATAATGATAACCTTTCATTCACTTTTGCCTTCATTTGTAGTGCACATTCATACTAAAAGTAGCAAGGAAGCCCAAAGAATAACTAGACTACATATGTAAAGTTTTAGATTTACTACACAAACAACTGAAAGACCCATTTATGGAAAACTGGAAAATAAATATATAACAAATAGAATACATCTTAATCTAGATATGCATGATCTCAGGCTCACAAAATACAACTGTGCTCAACAAGCCAGACAAAAACATCTTCCTTATGTGCAACAAAATGGAAAGGTGAACTAGCAGAGTGCTATAGTATATAGTAGTTTATATGGAGGACATGATAGTTTGCCATTAGTAAAAAAAGAATTGGCTTTCATTCACTTTGGGCTTCATATGTAGCACAATCCAACTAAAAGGAAGCACAAAAAAAAAACTATACTGCATATGTAAAGTTTCAGAATTGCTACGTGAACAACTAAAAGACACATTTATGGTCATATGATTATGTAGACCAATGAACACATACAATAGATAAATAGAAAGAAATCACATTAAATCTGATTGTCAATCTCTACTTATAGTTTGTATTACCACAGATAGGAATTCCTCGATATTACCTTCCTCATAACTTTCCGCACTTTGAAGAAATCACCAGAACATTTTCCAGACCTATAGCATTTTCTACATTTTGAGATTATGTAAATGTTTGTGTTGAATCATTAAGGGGATGCAGAGATAAAAGGGGTCCAAGCATGTGTTTTTCCACCAACACATTTTCCATTGATTATTGTACTTGATGTAGCTCGAAAATGGCTGAATGGATTCACATGAAATTTGGCAGTATTATACACTATGGTGCAGAGATGATGCATGTTGGGTACCTCTGTTAAGAAGGGTATGCATTTTGTAATGTACAGGGCATTCCAATGCATGCCACTCCACTCTATGCTGTTCTACTGTGTGCCACTCCACTGTATACTACTTCATTCTATGTATGTATGCCTCTAATGTATGGCATTCCATTCTATGCTGCTTCATTCTGTGCTATTTGATTGGACCCTATTCCAACGAACAGCACTCCACTGTATGCTATTACACTGTGCTCCACACCACTATATGACATTCCAGTCTACACCACTCCATTGAATGCTACTTCACTATATACTGGCCTGTGGCCCCTCCCTCTGCAATGGAGGCGGCGTTCGTACCTGTTTGCTGAACGGCGGCGTCCCAGCTCTCGGTCTTTGGCTGTGTTGTGGGCCTCGTAACGGGTGAAAGGCGGTTAGATTTCAGTGCCCTGTTCCATGTGAGGGGCAAGGCCGAGGATAAGATCGTGGACTGGAGGTGTGTGCAAAGCCAGGGCAAAAGCGCGGACAATCCTGCTCTCACAACGGCAGGCAGCTGGAGATCGTAAATGCAGCTCAGCGTTTGAAGATAAGATCATTGTTGAGATCGCAGCCGGAGGCACCAGGGAAGCTGCACCGCCCGGAGCAACATCGAAGTGACAGCCTCCTGTCCCCGCATGCCCAAGGTTACTGCCTTCGGTTTAGAATCGAAGTCAACGCGGGGAGAGGGAGCCGCGAGAGGAGCGAGCGGCGCATTGGGGAGCAATTGTTGAATACACGGACTGGTAGTCCCTGCGTATAGCGCATCGGAAAGTCAGGCTCCCAGCCTTCATTTTAGCCTTCTAGTACCCGCTGTTACCGCACAGAGATTGAGTAGCGCTACAAGAGACTGTAGCATTGAGATCACAGTGTCTATTGACTTCCTTGGCTATAATTAAGAAAAGGAACGTTACAGTGAAATTTTGATTTTACAGAACTCAGATTACTTTTGAAACCTCGCAAGAGACATTTTCAAATAAAGAGCTCAGTGTGTATGTTGGACACTGTTTCTGCTAGCTGGTTAGGTACTCCAAGTCATAGGAATCCTTGCTCTCCCGGGAGGGAGGAGTGTGAAAGCCCACGCGCTACAAGAAGCGCGGAGAACACTCGCGGCACGGGACACTGTTGCTGCTGGCTGGTTAGGGACTCCAAGTCCCAGGAATCCTTGCTCTCCAAGGACGGAGGAGTGTGAAAGCCCACACACTACAAAAAGCGCGGAGAACACCGGCGGCGCGGGACACTGTTGCTGCTGGCTGGTTGGGGACTCCAAGACCTAGGAATCCTTGCTCTCCCAGGAGGGAGGAGCGTGAAAGCCCACACGCTACAAGAAGCGCGGAGAACACTGCTGGCTGGTTGGGGACTCCAAGTCCCAGGAAACCTTGCTCTCCCAGGAGAGAGGAGCGTGAAAGCCCACGTGCAACAAGAAGCGCAGAGAACACTCGTGGGGCGGGACACTGATGCTGCTTGGACATATGAACTTTGGTAATGTTTTAACTAGTCAGTCAATTACTATTTCTGTGATAATTCTTATTTGTTGACTCATAGTACGTTTACATGCTTTTCTCATTAGTATTCTAAGTAGTTTTAAATCATATTTTGTAGTACTTTCTTTTTATTACATTTGGTGTGAACTTTTTGATCGGAATTATGGGCAAAACCATTCCCCCATCCACACGTCCTATTACACGCCAAACAGCCGTCTCAACAACACCACTCCCAAGCTTAGCTGCAATAGACAAAATGCTTCAAAAGACTATTGGGGTGGTAGCTTCGGCCATAGAAAACACCGAAAGGCGCCTCTCGTTGACACCTATTGTACTACCTAATACGCCACCTGGGAATGTTTCTTTAGCCACAGCTAACTCTCCTGACTCGCTGTTAGCAACCTCCTTTGCGGACCTTCCGTGCGCTCAGATAGAGTCAGAGGCAGGCACTAGTAGTAATATTTCTACCCTCTGGCTCGTCAGGTAGTTAACAAGCCATCTAAGAACTGCCCTAGAACAAAGAAGTCTAAACCACAAAAAAAAGCCGCTAGGCCCACCACACCTGCCTCTGATACTCCACAGCCAGATGCAGGGCTCTCTTTTTCCACTCTAGCTCCTCCTCTGTGGGCTACCCACTTAATAATTGATTTGCAAGCTCATATGGAACAACTTATCAAATCTCAGTTTAAACCCTGATGAGTAGAATTGATAAAGTTGTGTCCATGATAAATACAAAAAGTGGCGTAGCCCCCCCAGCTAACATCGCCGACTAGGAATATTTTCCCGACTCCGGACGTAGGCAATGCTAAACAAACAATCCAAGATCAAAGTCAAGGTGTAGGACCTCGACCAGATAAACGGAAACAAGGGCCAGGTCCATTGTCTATGACCAACTGTCCTACTGGACCTACCAATTTCTGCCCCGCCATTCTCTCTAGCGGACACTCAAGTATAGCGGGTCTTTGCACCAGTATCCCGACATCAACCTCAACGGGGATGAATAAACAGCTGCCAATTCGAGGAATGGTATCACATAAGTCTACACCTAAACTGCCAGCCAATACCCCCAAACAATTATTACCCTCCATCCAGCTACCTCCAGAGGCCTCACCCTATGTGGTGGTACTATCTGGAGTTCCGCGATTGGCAGAAGAGCGAGGCGAAACGTTCACCGAGCTAAAGCATAAAATCATATTCTGGTTGAACAAATGCAGGCCACTAACGAATTCAGGTCAAGGGGAAATATTATTTGCCAGAAGAGTTAGTTGGATAAGGAATAATACTAAAGATATTGGTGGGGATTGTGTGATCATTAATTTTAGAGATCCTGGCGTGGTTAATCATATACTAGAATGGGGCGGACCCTGTCATCAAGGTCCGATTACCCCCCTTCACTTAGGGTATTTTTACCCACAGGAAAGGTTTCCTGGTGGTTTTGGAGCATCCTACTATCATAAGGACGGTGAGAGGTCTAAATATAATATACCTGTGGAAAATAGATTTAGTGTTTTGAATAATGTGGATTGACTAGCCTCCTTCCCTTGGCACAATGATATAGATCGTATTCCAGCCGAGTGCCCGGAGGTGAAGGCGGGTGAGAGGCTAGGGGAGGAGCTCCCTCAGACCGCAGGGGGGGCAGTACTAGCGGATCCACTGCCGCCTCTACTAATTGTAAATCTTAAAGCTCGCGGCCAAGGATATGGAAGCGGGAAAACCATTCAAGAAGGAATCCCTTGTATTTGTTTGCCACTGCCCGCCATAGCCAATTCCACAAGGTCCCAGCTACGTAGCTTATTTATAGGGTCTTGGAATGTAGCGGGGTTAGGCTCTAAGTTATCGAACCCAGATTGGGGGGAGTTGGTGGATCAATATGATGTGTGTATGTTCCAAGAGACCTGGATGACATCCGTCCCCCTCAGGGTGGGCTATGCATGCTACCACATTCCAGCTGCACAGGGATTGAGGGGTAGGCCATCGGGGGGCTTGTGCACATTGGTAGCTACTCATCTGGGGTGTTCAGTGACAGTGATCGATACACACTCCCTGGATCTTTTGTGCATTGCCCTTAAATATCTGGATGGCACGTCAGTAGTGATATTCAACATCTACCTGCGCCCCACTCGCCACTCCAGGGGGTCTCCCCTGATTGAGGCTATTGACGAACTCCTCGCACTGTACCCCACTCCTATACATAGAATATTGGGTGGTGATTTTAATTGTCATTTTGAACCATTGGTGGGGATCCCGTCTGTAACTGCAGAGGAGGATTCTATCTGGCATATTCAGGAGTGCTTATTGTATCCAGCTAAGCGCCTGACTCCATTGGCGCTGCAGATAAATACGCTTTTAGTCTCCCATTCCCTTAGAGCTTGCAATGGCAGATTTCCTGCCGACTTCCCCGGGAAGCCCACTTACAATAGAGCAGGGAAAACTATGACCATTGACTATATTACAGGACGCTCATTACAGGACGCAGAGAAAGCAGAGATCCATAACCTACCTACTTGCCGTGAGGGGAACGGCTCGCAGAGGTGCTGCGGGGCTGAATATCCACGGAGTAACACCGCCGTGAGGAAACGGCCTGTTCAAACTCCATATCCCAGCATTCCCCTTGGCAGCGCACGCTGATGACGACGCTATTCAGCGCCGGTCTGCTTTAAATCCGAGCAGGCGTTCACGCAGCGCGGGACGCTCATTACAGGACGCAGAGAAAGCAGAGATCCATAACCTACCTACTTGCCGTGAGGGGAACGGCTTGCAGAGGTGCTGCGGGGCTGAATATCCACGGAGTAATACCGCCGTGAGGGAAACGGCCTGTTCAAACTCCATATCCCAGCATTCCCCTTGGCAGCGCACGCTGATGACGACGCTATTCAGCGCCGGTCTGCTTTAAATCCGAGCAGGCGCTCACGCAGCGCGGGACGCGCGCGGGCAGCGCCCGGGCGAAGCCCGGGCCAAGGGCGGGCCCGTCCTTGCCCGTCTGTGCCCGTGTGAGACCAGACTGGACTGGACCACCCATCGTGGTTTTTCCTTATATCCTTACATCTCCCCATCACGATCTTCCCTCAAGGATTGGTGCTCATCCGCAGGTAATTGCCATCCATTCCTGTAACACTAACTGATCCGAACTTTTTTGATTACATCTACCAGACTGTGGGCAAAATAAACGCCCTTAGATATAGTTGAATATCTCTCTTTATCATGGGCAAAAGGAAAGCATTGAGCTGCGAACCAACAGAGGGAATGGACACAAAGAAGCCAAAAAAGCAATCTCTACTAACATATTTGACCGGGGCAATGGGGGCAATTGAAAAACAAATCTCCTCAGTAGAACAATCATTAGCAGCGGGTACTTTGGTGAATGAAGAAGTCAGTGAGGGGGACGATCAACTCACTCTCATTAACCCCATTATTTCGACTGTGAGTACAGATATTGTAATACCAGTTAATGGGTGTGTCCAAAATATTACAAATGACATAATAGTACACAACAACAGCGATCAAAACTTAGTACAACAAGATAAGGGGAAAAACCTGACTAAGAAACAGTTAGGGAAACAAGGTAAAGGCACAAAAGTGGTTAGTCAATCTAGGCCACATAGAGGTAAGGACATTTTTGGCAAGAAAAAAACCCAAGACAGGGCTAAAAACTCAACACAACTTCCTGATACATCCCATATAGCAACAAATAACCCCATACAACAACATAATAAGGGGACTGAACCGGAATGTATCCTCTCTTCCATTAAAATTCTTGATGCTTTCGTTAGAGAAGCTGTTGAGGCGATCGGTTCTAGACTAGATCAGATTGAGTCCCAGGTCGCGAAACTCCTTTCGCGTAAAGAAGATACACCTATCTCATCCCCCAGCTTAAGGTCCACTAGTAACAGCGCGAATTACACCAGGAAATCTCGAACCTCTCATCCCCATATTGACGCACCTGTAGAGACTCCCACAACTGAAAGTACCAAACAGCTTAGGGTAACAAAGACACCACATAATACAGTCATGCCGTCTCACACAGTCTCTAATAGTCACTCCTCTTCTGCTATTAATCCAACATCTGTAAAGGCGTCTCATCCTTTACATCTTGATCTTCCTCCAGCATGTACTCCTTATACAGTGATTTTGGGCAATGTTCCCCATCTAGGCCTAAACGATCAGGAGAGCAACGAATCATTAAGGAACAAAGCACTACATTGGTTGGGAGACAGAGTGGGTGACACTAACATCCTGTTCGAAGAGTTCAAGATGATACGCAGAATAGGATGGATAGGAAGATCAAGGAAATCCTTTATGGGCGACTGCCTGATACTGACTTTTAGATCCCCCTGGTTAGTTAGAAAAATTTTGGGGTCCGCGCCAAAAAATATATTCGACAAAGGGATTAAGATTCTTCCCCTAGGCTTTTTCTATCGCCCTCCCTCCGAACAAATGAATTCGGTTCATCATCAATTTTCGTTGAACCAAAAATTTAACATCCCTGTCCGTAATCGTTTTGGTGTACTCACCTCTCTAGACGATCAAGATTGACTCTCCCTAAAGCCATTAAATAGAGCTAGGAGTCTAGCTGGGAACTCCGACATCTGCTTGCTTCCCCATCCTCGAAGGAGCTCTCCTGAGATTGAGATTGATTTAGTAGCAACAGTCGCTGACACCGAAAGGCAGCCACGGCATAAGTCAATGCAGGAGGATATACACGCTATAGCTTGCAATAATAAAATCAACCTGAATCCTACTTTAGAGGAAACAGAGGCCCCAAGACTAGCTGACCTTCCACTTATAATATCTAGGAAAGAGGAAGGTTATATTAATATCACATACTGGAATATATGGGGCCTATACTCAAAAATTCACAACGACCTTTTCACTGATTTTGTTAAAAACTCGGACATTTTATGTCTGCAGGAGACTTGGTCGGTAAGCGCAATTAATATCAATGGCTTCAAAATTTTCCATATTCCAGCCTCTCCCTCCCCTTATGGAAGACCAAAGGGAGGCTTATGTATATACTTATCCAATCTTGTGGTACTAAAAAAAGTCAAACTAGAATGTTCAAATTCTTATTTTCAAATACTCACCCTCACATTAGATAGGAAAGACGTTTTAATACTCGTCAATTTTTACAACAACATCCCAAAAGAGAACGAACTTAAAGTTATTGATCACCTCAGACAAGCTGTTCATGACATTCAGCTGGTCAACTCAGGTGACGCTCAAATCATCTGGGGAGGGGATTTTAACGTTAAGTTGTGCCCCAAAAATAATAATAGGATTTGTGGTATGACTGACGAGGACAATTATAATCTTACACACTTTCCTCATAATATTTTGGGGGGTGCTTTGAATGAATCTCTATTTATGCTGAACCTGAGATTCGCAAATGAACTAGTGATCCCTCCAACTGCATTCTTACCCACTTATAATGGGAGAGGAACAGGCTCTGTAATAGATTTTATTCTTGCATCAAATAATCTCGAAAACAGGGTAAAGCAATTTATCACCCATAAGATCGCTATTAGCGACCACTTCCCACAGACCGTAGATATCATGAGGAAAAGTTCCAATTCCCTCACTAAACGCAAAACGAATATATTCCGTCACAATTGTCCCAATCTTGCTATTGATAGTCTGAATGGTTTCTCTTTAAAATGGGAACTAGTAGACCCAGAAACCATTACTTCTTCAGTGGTGACTAAGGCCCTACCCCATATAATGTCCTGCTTGGAAGAGAATACCCCTTCATCGACTATCATAGACAGTTTTATTTCCATTACAACTACTATAAAAAACACACTGATTGTAAACAAGAAAAATATAGACCCTAAGAAAACAAAATGGTTCGATAAAACCTGCACAAATGCCCATCGCACCCTAAAAAGAGCCATCCATAATAGGGACAAAGACGGACTAGCAGTCCAGCAAGCAAGGAAAAATTACAATCAGGCTTTCGCGACCAGGAAAAA
The DNA here is from genome assembly GCF_964204655.1 of Triturus cristatus. Classification (NCBI taxonomy): domain Eukaryota; kingdom Metazoa; phylum Chordata; class Amphibia; order Caudata; family Salamandridae; genus Triturus; species Triturus cristatus. The sequence continues at coordinate 552,981,247 of NC_140591.1, read as the reverse complement.
GGTGTTAAAAGAATCATTGTGGGAGGATCTACATAGGGCAAGCAACCAGAATGATATCAAAAAATTCTGGAAAGTAATTAGGTCCCCGTTTCTTTCAACGGATAATCAACCATCAATAGAAATAGCTATTGACGAGGCCCAATGGGTGAATCACTTCACAAGAATTTTTGGCGACTCAGAGTCGCGAAATAGTTTTGCCTCAAATTCACCACCGCAATATGAAGTTCCTATCCCCCTTACCACTGAGTTATCTTTCTCACTTGAGGAAGTCCTAATTGCACTAAATGAAAGTAAAGGCTCCAAGGCCCCTGGTCCTGACGGGGTCCCGGTAGACATCTATAAATATAACACAGATCTCTGGGCACCAATATTAACCCGCGTTCTCAATGCTACCTCCTCTCAGGGCCTCATTAACAGTTGGACGGAATCCATCATGGTCCCTATTTACAAAAAGGGCAATAGACAGGATCCTTCCTGCTACAGACCAATCTCACTCCTGGATTCACTAGGAAAAGTAGCAGGAAGGATCCTTCTGACGCGGCTGCAAACCTGGGCTGCAGACAAGAACATACTGTCTGACTTACAGTTCGGTTTCAGAGAAGGCCTGGGGACAATAGACCAGGGACTTAATCTAGCCATTCTGTTGGGCAAATACACGAGGGCGAAGAGAGGGAAACTATACCTTGCGTTTGTTGACCTCTCTTCAGCCTTCGATTGTGTTGCTCACGATAAACTGTGGCATATTTTAAAGGAAATGAAAGTAGAAGAACCTTTATTAGATTTTTTAAAAGCCCTCTACAGCAATGCCTCAGCGAGAGTTCGATACGGAAAAGCGGGAGAATGTACTTCGTCATTTAAAGTACTTAGAGGGGTTAGACAGGGGTGCGTCCTGGCCCCATTCCTTTTCACTCTTTATACAAACGGCCTTGAGAAGGCTTTACTGGATGGAACCCAGGACGTCCCCCAGGTTCAGCAAATCTCGACCCCTAGACGCATACCAGCATTATTGTATGCTGACGATGCTGTGATCCTAGCTAGGACCCCCATAGCTCTCCAGAAGGCATTAGTATTCTATAACAAATATATGCAAGGCATCGACTTAAATATCAATATTTCAAAAACTTTTGTGATGAACTGTGGCAATGGTAGCAAAAAGAGTAAAGATATCTACCTAAACGGGAATAAATTGGCCAGTACACCTACTTACTCTTACTTGGGAATACTTATAGATGATAAGGGCACATGGAACCAAGCAATCATACAAAGAAAACTCCTTTTTACGAGAGCCACCACTGCCCTTGTCAATTTTTCACAAAAACTGGGGAAAAGACCACCATCAGAACTGATCAAAATCTATAAAGCAAAATGTATAAGCGTGGCAACATACGGGGCAGGGATCTGGGGACATAGGAATGTATTTGAATTGCAGAAAGTGGAAAACGCATTTCTAAGATATCTATTAGCGGTTCCAGCTTCAACTTCCACTTTCGTTTGCCATGCTGAGCTGGGAGTCCCTTACATCACGGACATTATAAAAATTCAACCCGTAACTTTATGGCACCGTATTTGGAAGTCAGAAACAAACCACTTTAATCAATTGGTGCTTCAAGATGTTCTCAAACTGGACCACTGCCTCGAAATTAAATGGATTAAGTATGTGAAGGATTTTATGACAGACATTGGTAATCCCGATTATTTTAACAATCCCTTTTCCATGACAGCTATTGCAAGGAAAGACTTTAAGAAACGTTGTATGAATCATATGGAGAGTTTGAGACTAACCAATGAAGCCACAAAACTATCAGTGAGCCATAACCTAATGATATCTACTTCACTAGGCATGCAATTATATCTTCAAAACACAGATAAAAGTTATGATAGATTTGTGCTCACTCGCTTCCGTCTAAATGTTTTCCATAGACTGGTGACTTTTCCAACTGTCAATAACTGGTCTAACGAACTTTTACCCTGTCCATGTGATTCCATTTCTGTGCAATCAACAATTCATGTCATTTTATTTTGTAAATTTTATGATGAACACAGAAAGAGATGGTTGAAACCAATTTGTGGGGGGGAGGAGTCAAGATGGCGGGCTGACTCGCCACGGAGTTGCAGCAGCTGAGGTCTCTGCTACTACCTCGCTGGAAGATGGAAGAGGGATCTTAAGCTTATGGGGAAAAAAAAAAAAAATAAGTTACGGCAAAAGAGAGAACCTGACGCTGTTGTTCACAGTCTGATGGAGGGCGTCCACACACCGTGATAATTGTGCTAACTATCGGCTTCGGTCTTGGCGGTTGCGAGCTGCAGGACTCAGGTGCCGGTATTGCTGCCGGCTGATTTGGTGCGGAGAGCGAGACGGGGGCACAAATGATCGGCTGGCTTCAGCTACGGGTTCACCCGGTGGCTCCAGGTTTCATGGCAGCTGTAGTCTAGCGGTTCGTGGGATCGCTCCAGGTAGAGTCCTGGTTTCCGCAGCAGTGCGATCTGTGAGCGAGTTTGGAGCCTGATCCTATCCGGCCTGATCCAGCCCTGGTTTTCATCTCTGCAGGCTCTCAGAGGGGTATCGTACATCGTACCGAGGAGCATTCAGAGCACTCAGAGCATTCAGAAGGACGGAGCCAGCATCGTTGCCGGCTGATCTGGTGCAAAGAACGTAATTAGCACAGCAAACGCAACTGATGTAGCGCTCTACACAAGGAGGAGAGTGCTTCCATCGACTACGGCTCAGACAGTGAGAGCTCATAGAGGTGAGAAGTGAGAGGTGAGGCGCTTGCAGCTGCTGAGGCCGGGGGGGGCTTTCTTTTACTATAACAGTCCCGTACCTTGGATACAGTTTGATTGGGCAGGTTCACATTGAGCTCTGAACAACTGATGCTTCTCATTTACAAGGCACTCCAGCGTTTGTTGGGGTCAGTTCGCCTTGCTCTCCCCACGGCGCCAAGGCTCTCGGACACTTGCCTCCTTCACAGCCTCCTTCACAACTCAAAACTTTCAGCGCTCTTTTCTTATTATTTGGGGGGGGAGCACGCGGACAAGTTTTTTTACCACTCCTCCATGGCTCCTAAGCTGATAGCACGAGGCGCCCGTATCGGACGAAACACATCTCACCAGGCTGGTCGAGCTCAGGCCCCCACTTCACGTGCAAATAATAACGCCTCTGCAGATGGGCTAGGAGGTGGAACTGACACGGGCAGCGGCAGCAGCTCTGATCGACCCCCTATGGATACGGCTAAACCATCTAAAATATCTAATTCAGTTAACATGAATGTGAATATGCCCGTGATCCGCCCTTCCCTCTTGGCCGCTCCCACTATTTCTCCTATTTTATCTAGTGGTGAAGGGGGACTTGGGGGACCGGGACTATCTGTTATCTGTAACAATGAATCCACAGGGGAAAACATGGGTTCAGGGCATCTCTCCGCTTCTGGGGATACTCCTCTTCGCGGCCCACTGCTTGCCTCACCTGCGTGCCTGACTGGTGCGTCACTAGATGTTGAGCCTCCTTCTCCCCAAGACAAGACCTTCAGTAAAGCTATGACTCCGGGGATCACCGAGGAGGATGTAATCACAGCCCTCCACTCTCCATCCATCCTCGCAGTGTCATCTTCAATTCACGAACTTCCGGAGCTACCCCTGCCTATCCCAGGTGTTTTGGGTGGAGAAGGTGGAGAAGGAGAGACCCCCCAGGATATGGGAAACTCAGACCTCAATAACGATAATGATGCAGAGTCCGATGTAGAGTCTGACGAAGAACCCGAACCCGAACCATCTCTCATTTCCCCGGCCAATGTTATAAGAAAATCCTCACGGAAGAAGGGTTGTTTCAAGGCTAAAAACAAGCTAAAAGCAGGCAAGCCGTCAGCAACGCAGAAGGCTGTTAACACTTCTTTGCCCGCGCAAGTCAAGCCCATAGCTGAAAATAGCCCTCTACGTAAGTGGATACAAGCCAATGGAAATGTAAGGAAGATGGCTCTCCGCCTGTCCGGTGCTAGCTCTCTGCTGGGAGACCAAACAAAGGAAACGCCTATGGCTCAACCTCAACCTCAACCTCTAGTGCCTCTAGTGCCAATGGGTATATCAGTACTCTCCTCTCCCAATCCTGCTCCCGCTCCTGATCCTGCCCCTGTACTCACTAACCCCTGTATATCTGTCTCCAGTTCTCTAACCTATTTAAGTAGCCTGACTACTACTGATACTACTACTGATACTACAGACACTCAGGAGAAAAGCTCAGCGTCTAATACTATTATTCCTGAGCAATCGATTTTGCCCCCTACTGTTCCAGAGCTCCCTCTTTCCGATCATGCAAACCTCTCGCTCGCTTCCGATTTTGACTCTGATAGATCAGGAAAATACAGCTCCCCCCTCAATATCATCTTGCAGACCCTATCTGCCCAACACAAAGAAACACAATTACAGTTTTCCCAACTCAGAGAGGACAATGCCAAGATACAACATTCCATTCAGGACTTAAATAAAAAGGTAGGAGGGGTAGTTCAAGACATTGAATCTCTTCAACAAAGGGTCTCCAAGGTGGAGGAGACAACTGCTGGCAATCAGAGTGTGGTTAATCAATATCAGGAACAGATCGGCAAGCTTCAAAACAAAGTTGAAGATATGGGAAACAGACAGAGACGCCTTAACCTAAGACTTTTTGGTATACCTGAAGGATCGGAAGGGGCTGACCCTAGGGCGTATATGGTATCACTTTTTCAGAAAGCTTTCCCGGAACTCTCAGATTGGGATTGGGACTCTCAGCTTCAGAGAGTTCATAGACTCCCTTCTTTCACAATTAATAAGGCGAATAGATTTCCTCGTCCTTTTCTGATTTATTTTGGGAACTTCCTTCTCAGGCAGGCTGTCTCACTCAAAGCTAGGCCCAATTCACCTGTCACAATTAATTCTGTAACATTCTTTGTAAGATCAGACCTTAGCAAAACTACCATGGACAGACGCTGGAGGCTTCGCCAGCTCATTTGATCCATTTAAGGCTCTGGGTGGTCAGGCCTTCCTACAGGAGCCTGCTCGCCTAAAAGTCATTCACGGTGGGCGGACTTATGCATTCACAGATGAAAAAGAGGCAGAACAGGTTCTAACGAAGTTAACATCTTAACACCTTAACACCTTAACACCTTAGAGCTGCGAATTATACTACTAACTATACTAACTATACTACTATAATACTATCCTTCAATATATAATCAGGGGGTAAAATTTAAAATTTAAAAAAAAAAAAAAAAAAGGGGGATAGGCGCGCGTGCTCTCTTATATTCACATAACTCTGGTGTACTAATTGTAATTAAATTGCTTTAAATATTGCTTTAAAAATAAGATCCAACATTTGTTTAGCAGGTTGACCTCTGCTGCTCCTCTCTTGCGCTGCCCAACCACCGGCAGCTGGGTATAAGAGGTTCCCCTCCTCTTTGGGATAGGGGTTCTCACCTGAACCCCCAAGGGTGGTCCTTTCGGGGTGGGTTTGGGGAGGGTAAAAATGCTAAAATGATCAGGCGGGAGGGGAAGGCTATCTGTTACTATTATTTGTATTTGATGTTGTTATGCAGTATGAAAAAGTATAATCAAGAACAGGCAAAGCGTTCTAATAGTCTGAAATGACACACAGAATCAGATGCTTGGTTTGGAATGTATCAGGACTCAATGGCAGGAACAAGAGACGGCTTGTCTCCGAGGAGCTTAATTTGTATAAGCCACAGATCGTTTTGCTTACTGAAACACATATTATTTACTCTGACCGCAAGCTTTTGGGGCAGTTAGGATACGACGTGCTTATTTGTTCAGAATGTAGTCTACCAACTAGAGGTGTCGCTATTTTGGCACAGAAAAGGCTAAATATAGAAGTGACTAAAACAAAGGTTGATAAAGCTGGCCGCTGGGCTACGGCTCAAGTGCTCTGGGATGACAATAATTATACCTTTTGTGTATTTTACGGGCCGAATATTGATGACCCGTCTGTCCTAGATAGGCTAAATATTGAACTATTGGATACATGTGGGGAACTTATCATAATGGGGGACTTCAATCTTATTATGGATTATAATATCGATACTACTCGACAACGAGCATTTCAGAGGATGCGCCGCTCACGAGCCGCGCTTATCGAACTTGGACGTATTCATAATTTAAAAGATGTTTGGCGAACAATACATCCCTCTACTGCCGGCTTTACATACTACTCTGCCCCCCATCAACTCTGCTCAAGAATTGACAGGGTTTGGGCATCAGACAATATTATAAAGAATAGCCTTATCGAGCTGTGCCCAAGAGTCACATCGGATCACAATCCAATAGTGATATCATTTACCCCGCCACGGATCAATCGGAAACTTAGGACATTCACCTTTCCCAGACACCTATTATCTAATACGGACTATATCACCCAACTTAAAGCACACTTACGCGAGTTCATTGCTATAAATATTAATTCTGCTTCTCTGAATATAGTTTGGGATACGGTTAAAGCAAGTGTCCGTGGGTTTACACAACAGTTTGTTTTCAAACAAAACTCATTAAATAGACGTGGCTGGACGGCTTTGAGCAACACCATAATTATGCTTGAAAACCAGTTGACACAGGCTCTGTTACAGGATGTGCCAAATATTTCTGACATATGTCAAAAGTTAGCTTCATCTAAGCTCAATATTAAAACAAGATTTATGGAGAAAAATCTAAATAGTTTGCAAAAATTCCATATATCTCAATACGAGAATGGGGATAGGGTGGGCAAAATTCTGGCATACAAAATTGCAGATGACAGATCTAAAACCCTTATAAAGGAAATTAAGGGCCCAAACAACTTGGTTTACACCCAACCTGAACAGATTCTCCAGCAATTCGTCGCATTTTATAGTACATTATACACTCCAGAGGATCATCCTGATATGAATAAGATACAAGAATATTTAGATACTCACATAACTAAAGGAAACCAGATCGAAGACCAGGAGTTGCTCTGTGAAAACATCACTGAGCAAGAGATTAGGAAAGCAATTGCTTCATTACCCCTAGGAAAAGCTGCTGGAGAGGACACTATCCCACTAGACATTTACCAAAAATGTTCTGAGGAAATTCTCCCATTACTCACTGATGTGATCAATAATGTTGGGATAAATGGGGAGGCTCCTAAATCCTGGAACACAACCAGTATGGTCTTCTTTTTAAAAAAGGGTAAACCGGCGGATCAATGTGGGTCCTACCGACCCATCTCACTCATCAATGCAGATGCCAAAATTTTTGCTAAGGTGCTTGCCTCCCGATTAGCTCCACTCATCCCTCTCCTGGTGTCCCCTCACCAACATGGTTTTGTTATGGGAAGAGATACTACTGCCCATATTAATATGGCCATTACGGCATTCGATGTTGCCAGGGTTGGACCCACCCCACTCGGTATGATTCTCTTGGATGCTGAAAAAGCATTTGACCGAGTGGGGTGGGAATTTCTCTGGTCAACAATGATCACTATGGGATTTCATGGCCGATTTCTTAAATGGCTCCAGGCTTTATATAACCATCCTTCAGCTACGCTCTGCTATGATGGGCTAAATTCTTCTAGCTTTTTCATTTCTCGTGGCACTCGGCAAGGGTGTCCGCTATCACCCTTGCTCTTCGCGCTATCGCTTGAACCATTTCTCGTGGCATTACAAACGAATCCTAAAATTACCCCTTTCATACACGGTCAGAAACAACTAAAAATAACGGCGTATGCCGACGATATTGCGGTCTATTCAACCAATATCCCACTAGCTATACTGGGAATTACTGAGGAGGCTAACAAATTCGGGTTAGTCTCCGGCTATAAACTTAACTCACATAAAACACAAGTTATTCTTAACTATAAACCATCGATTCAAATAGAAGGGACTTGCAAAACAGCCACATACCTTGGTATTAAAATCTCTTCAGACACTAATGAGATTATCAAACTTAATTATGAGACTCTTCTTAAAGAAACTGCTACAACTCTCAAAAAATGGAACAAGGTTCCCTTAAGCATGGTTGGTAGGATCAACCTAATTAAAATGAATATACTACCAAAATTTTTATATTTATTTAGGTCCATACCTCTTCTCGTTAGTAATGCATATTTTAAGCGGCTTGATGGGATCTTTAGCAGCTATATCTGGGGATACAAGAAGGCTCGCAGGTCAATAAGTCTTCTCAAACTACCTCTTAACCAAGGTGGTCTGACCTTTCCCGATTTCAGAGTTTATTATTTTTCTGCTTTTCTGAGCCGTCTCCGCGGCCTGTTTATCCGCAACATACAAACGTTATACTGTTATCAATTCGCCCTTGGCGAGGACTCTAATATGTTTCTAGCCAAATCTACTGATCCAAACTACTTCAAGCGGGTAAAATTTAAGACGATCAGAGACACGGTTAAAATTTGGCAACTTATTTTAGCCAAATGTAATACGTCTTTTTTTCATCCTAAACTGTCTTTATGGGCGAATCCTGGTCTTCCGGACATATTTCATGACGGTGTATTTCATAAGTGGAAGGCTGCCGGAATTGAAACACTCGGTGACCTCTATGGTAATGATGGATTACTATCCTTTGAGTCACTAAGAGTAATCTTCAAATTACCTTTAGTTGCACAGTTTAAATACATTCAGATACATGATTATTTAATACGCAAAACAAAGCTACTTAAAATCGAAGATTCAGATATATGGAATTGCTTTTACACTGTTAATGTTAGATCACTCATCAGTTCAGGCTATAAAGTTTTCACATCGTTCAAACCGGACGATTGCGGGAATATCGCGGATAAATGGAGCTCCTGTCTGGGGTTGAATATCACAGCTAACCAGATATCATCTTCACTTACTAGTTTTAACCGCTCGGTCCAATCTTCCAGCTTACGTATACAACAGTATAAAACGATATTTCAGCTATATTATACTCCGGAAAAAGTTGCAAAATGGTCTAGTAATAGTTCCAGCAGTGACCGGACAAGGTGCCCTAAATGTGACCTGCTAGCCGCTACTCTCGAACACATGATGTTCATGTGTCCCCGACTCACTGAATTTTGGTCTAAAGTTAGCCAGGGTATCACGCAGATCTTGACACAACCAATCATAATAAGCTTGGCCAATGTTTTGCTTGGCATCCCCCTGCTGAAACATCCATCTCTAGCCTCACACACTGATCTTATTAATATCTTGATTGGTTGTGCCAGACTCACTATCGCTAGGACCTGGATCTCTTGCAACCCTCCACATGTGATGGAGTGGTGGCTTCTTGTCAAAGAAATTCACACTATGGAAACTTCGTTAGCTAAGATCAGAGGCCACAAATTTTTACAGAAAACTAATAGAATCTGGGGCTCATCAACTCTTAGTAAAGACTGAGGGGGGCCCCCTTTTCCTTTTTATTTTTTTTATTTTTATTTTTTTATTTTTTTTTTTTTATTTTTTTTTTTTCTTCTTTATGCCATTGAGTCGATTCTGATACAAGTGATACGGTTTCTGATCCGAATATACATGCTCTGTACTGTATTGCCTGTTCGATTTGATCAATATGTTTAATTGCCTGTTATGCTAGTTATTATGTGTTGTCCCGTTCTCCTGTCCTGATCTCAATAAAAATTTTCAAAAAAAAAAAAAAAAAGAAACCAATTTTTAAACTTTGGGGAATTCGTCAATGTCGACCAGCATTTTTGGCCCTACAATGTCTTGATAACAACAGTATAAATTACAATGTTGCCGTCTTTTTAAAACATTTGATTAAACACAGAAATAGTATTGTTCTAGATTCTTTGTGAATAGAGCAAATTTTTAGAAGAATAGCAGACATCAGTTACCAAACGTTGTTTTGGATTTATCCCCCAATGCATCCTAAAAAAGCAGTAGGGGGCATACGTTTCTTCTATTTTGCCCTAAAAAACTGTTAACTCATTTTTAGCACCTTTGTATATATGGACTTTTAAAGTTGTTAATATTGTATTATATATTTGCTGGGTGGATTCTCTTTATCGCCTTCACATGACATATAAATGTTTCCCAGTTAGGTTCTAGGTGAACAGATGGACAAACAGTATTATTGATATAAAGACATAGCTCCAAACGTTGTTTTGGTTTTATCCCCCAACTGCATCCTAATAACGCAGTAGGGGGCGCATATTACATTGTTTTTGGTCTCCAGTTTCACAAAATTTTTAACCAATTTAATAACAGGACAGATAAATTTGAAATAACGACTTGTATATTTTCGAGCTGTAAAGTTGCTTTCGCTTTTTCCAATTTTGTACCGATAATTTCCTTGCACTACATCTTGTACATATAGGATTTTATAAACCTTTTTATGTGTATATGTATTCAGTATGATATGTTATAATGTATACGCTTTTATGGATTGAAATCAACTTTCCGAATAAAGCTTATTTTTGATTTGATTTGACTATATTATGGTCAATGTTGAATTGTGGTCCCAAATTAAGACCTTCACTGCAATTGAGAGCGTGGATAGTGACCACAATCTCCTGTCTCTAGAACTTCATTCAGCATTGGGCAGTAAACTTGGAGTGGGGGAGTACGATCCTTACCCAAACCCCAATTTGATCACTGTGGCAGGAGGCAGACGAATTAAATGGGCTAAGTTTGCATTGGCATCGGATAAAGTATCTGAACTCTACCAACTAGTTGCCTCGTCCTTTGCAGAGGCTTCCTTTTTGCCGGTTACTTATGATTGCTCCTACATTCGGGCGTTTGAGCTCATCCACTCTAATTTATTTACCTCCCTAGCTGATTATTTCTATATCCCAGCTCACGGGAGGGCCCGGCCAAGAATCCAGGAGCAGTGGTTTAACAAATCCTGTAGGGAGGCAAAACGCGCCCTTGTTAGAGAAGTTAAAACTGGCACAGTTGAGAGTATAAGAGGGGCTAGACTCGCTTACAAAAGCATTATAGTGTAGTCCAAATCAGAATGGGAGGCCCGTAGATGGGATAACATAAAAGATGCCCTAGATGGACGTGATTACAGGGCATTTTGGAACCTGGTTAGATCAGGTTCGTCCGAGGGGTCGAGTGCTATTACACCTAATTTGAGTGAAGATGTGTGGATAGCGCACTTTAAACCCCTCTTCGTGCATGCTAATACTGTGACCCCAACAGACTCAGTCACACCTGCTCCAGACACAAAGGTCACTACTGACCCGGACTACTATCCAGTAACCCTGCAGGAAACTCAGGGAGCCCTTAAAAGTCTGGCCACAGGGAAAGCCCCCGGACTGGACCGCATACCGGGAGACCTGTTTCTGAGTGAGCAGAAGGTTTGGGTCCCATACATGTGCCTATATTTTAACGCCATACTCCTGGGTATGGAAATTCCTCTAACTTGGCTGGGCGCGGCATCCCCCCTGGACCCGGTCAACTACCGCCCCATCAGTCTTATTGACGTCTTCCAGAAATTAATGGCCCGCATTCTTCTATCAAGGTTGCAGTGTTGGATGGACGATCATCACATCCTGACCTCCCTACAAGCAGGTTTTCGTGCCAAAGTTTCCACGATCGACCAACTATTTAGATTACAGATGTATAATGGAAGACGGTGACTTTGGGGGCTGGCAGTTTGTATTTGATCTTTGTAGATCTTCGATCTGCATTTGACCTGGTCCAGAGGGAGAAGCTATGGGCCATTTTGTTGGAGATGGGTGTTCCAGCCTATTTGTACCAATTGTTTAAACGTCTACATCAGGGCACTTTTGCAAGTGTGAGGTACGGGAGGAATGGGGAGCTTTCGGACGCCTTTCCGGTGGAAAAGGGAGTGAGGCAGGGGTGCGTGTTGGCCCCCACGCTCTTCTCACTTTTTCTTAATGGGTTGATCAAAAATCTTTGGGACAGGCGGGATTTAGATTCTCCCAGCTTGGCAGCCCGAAAGATACCAGCCCTGATGTTTGCTGACGATACCCTTTGGTTATCAAAATCTTCAACGGGTATTCAGCGAACATTGGAGGCTTTCTGCTCCTTTTGCAGACTAAGAAACCTGGAGATCAACCTGTCCAAAACCAAATTTATGGTTTTTAACTCTAAATTGCCCAACTGTCCCCTTCCCCACATTGATGGCATGGTCCTTGAAAGAGTCTCTACTTTTGAATATTTAGGGGTAACACTGAATGATAAGATGTAATGGGGGACCCATATAGCCAAGGCAAATATGAAGCTGGCCCAAGCAGCGGGAGGTATTCTAAAGGTACATAATGAGTGCACATCCAAAATTGTGGTACCTCCTGTAGAAATCTATAAAGCACAAGCAAGAGGTGGGGCGCTCTACGGTGTGTTGCTATGGGGCCACGCCAATGCCTCCTTGCTCTCTATCTCTGAGAACAGTTTCATAAGGCGTCTGCTGAGACTCCCACAGAGCACACCGCTGATCCCGCTACGCCCTGACTTAGGTCTGGTCCCCATACATGAAGTTGTCCCTAACTGTCCTCTATTGTACTGGAGGAGACTCTGGTCCACATCTGAGCTCTTAAGTTATCAGGAGGAACTTAGTCATCTATTGACGCTAAGGGGTGTGGGAAAAATCCCTTGGTTAAAGCATGTTAAAGATCTATGCCTTGCCCTGGAGAAGGGAGATCTGTGGCTTGCCCCTGCACTCTCCTCTGTTACGACTCCCAAGAGGGCGCTGGTCAAAGCACTCAACTATTTCCGATTGGAACAGATGGCACTAAGACCATCATTGGGTAGGTTGTCCAGTAGCTTTCTCGAAGTCAAGGATAGGTACCAATTTAAGAAACTCTTCGACGACATTCAGCCTCCACTGGCAAAGAAATTGTATGTCCAATTTAGACATGGATCTCTCCCAGTGAGGACAGTAACAAACAAGTGGTCAATGGCTCATTATGCATCTAGCCTATGTCCGGGGTGTGAATACGCCGAAGAGACAGATCTGCACGTTGTGCTCTTCTGCCCCTCATACTCCACAGCTAGAGCCAAATGGATCTTACAGTTATGCAAGTCCAGGGGCTTCAGGGATTACAGGGTTGTGTTTAGATTGCTGAAATATGACTCTACCCCGTTGACTGTGTTTGCGACCTCCAGATTCTTGTTCTCTATGTGGTGCTCTAGAGGAGCCAAACTTAAGGAGAAAGCTGCACTAACTGTTTAACTGTCAGTACCCTTCTGCATTTACTAGGGAATTTTAATACCACTTTGAGTGGCCTGTTCAAATCAAATCAAAACCAAGCTTTATTCGATTTTAGTAATTAAAATCATAAAAGCAGACATATTAAAAAAGCAATTAAAATTCAAACGTAGATTACATGTGAAATTCATCGTTATACATCATATGAAAATATGTTCAAAGTAGCAAAGGTAAATTCATAAAATGCATGTAAACCATAAAGAATTTTTTAGACAAACAGTATCGCCCTGAATAATTCCAACCTGTAACATATTTGATGATTTAGTTATTTAGGCATTTTCTGGCTCGTAACACGCTCTTTAGAAAACCCACCACCGAGCCGATACAATAACAGTTTTCCAGCATCTGTAGGTACACGAGGGCAGGACGGCATTGCGTCCATCCACCTTGTTTTAAGAAAGGAATCAACCATCTACGCCTTTCATTAATATAAAATTTACAAAATAAAATTACATGTAATGTAGTTTGCGGTGAGATATTATCGCATGGGCAACAGCAGAGTTCCCTCGACCAATCGTTAATGTCAGGGTGGGTAATAAGGCGATGGAAAGTCCCAAATCTGAATCTAGATAACAAATATCTATCATATCCTCCTGCAACACATAGTAAATATGGTTGGATCTCACATGTTACAGTAATTATTTGGTGATTAACCACCATAATTGTGTTCAATTCCAGGGCTAGCCTGATTTCGTCTAAATGAATCATGCAAATTTCCTTTTGGTTAAGAGAATTCATATTTTCAGGTAAAATGAAAAACTCTGGGCGTCCAATATCCTGCATAAACTTTTTTTTTGATTTCAAAAGAATTTATTATTTTAAGGGAGTAAGAACAAGCATAGTATACAATCAAGAATGATACAAATGATATCAGCTGAAAGACATCCAACCTGGTAAGATGAGAATTAACACTAATAATTCATTACAAAGTTCATTAATCTGGAAATATCAGAGGAATGCATTAAATAAGGAAGAAACAATGGATAATCAGGAGACGTGCTTATCAAAAGTATCATCATCATATATTAACTTGGGGATGAAGGGAAAGAAAGGAAAGAGAGCAAAGACAGAAAAAAGATAGAAGAAAAGAAGAAGAAAAACAAGACAGGATGAAAGAAGAGAAGAGGATTTCCAAAGGATTCACCCAACAACAACGGCAGCATTAACCAGGCATATCAAAAGGGTATTGAGCCACCAATCCCTCTGAGGCCCTTTGCATGTACGTATCTAGAGTCCGCCACACATCATTAGATACAGACGGAGAAAGGTGAGCATGATCAACTGACGTATGAGCACTACGCAGAAAAGAAACCCATGCCCACCAAGTATGATAAGAGACTGAAGAAAAAGATTTCCACTCCATGAGAATTACTTTGACAGCAAAAGTTAGTAAAAGATCCAATAGTTGTAATTCCATGGCAATTAAGGGCAACGGGACCGAGGCCGCCAACGGACCTAGAAGAATTAGTGGAAAAGAGAGTTGAAACTTAATATCAAAGATAAGCATGAGGTGTTTGTGAACTAAACCCCAAAAGGGTTGGAGAAGAGAGCAGTCAAAGAACATATGCTGGAAGTCACCTGGTGCAAGACCACAACTCCAACATCGATTATCGTCCTTGAGATTTAACGCGTGTAAACGAGTGGGAGTCCAGTGAGGAAGATTAATAGAGAAAAACTTAGATTGCATTAATGAGGGGGCGATTTTATTACGAAGAGAGAGCCTACCAATATCTTGCCAAGTGTCTGAAGAAATATGATCGGTGACCTCATGCTCGAAATGACGTAGCCATTTTTGCTGTGCAACAGTTTGAGTAGGAAGTGTCGAGGACGACAAAAATTTATAAATCCTAGATGCTACATGACCAGCCTTAATCCATAGGTGAAAAAGCATAATCATGGGGGAAGAAGGCTGAAGCTGTATTCTAGCAAGTGCTACCTTTATCTTAAGAAAAGTATAAAAATCTAAATTAGATAAATAAAATTGCTGGGCCAGGGTAGAGAAAGGAAGAGGGTCATTATTGGAATCATACAAATGTTTAACAAGCGAGATACCTTTCCCAGACCAATAAGACATCAAGTCTGGATCAATATTAATTTTAATTTTGGAACTGCGCCAAATGGATGACCATCTAGTTTTATGCAACGGAATCGCCACTCTCATATCAACTTTGCGAATTGCAGCAACAGTATCCAAAATAATAGATCTAGAAAATGGAATGAAAAGGGTATTTGTGGTTAAAAAAGAGGCAGTTGGAAGAGGAGAGGCCAATTCCTGTTCTATTAGCAACCAAGCTGGAACATGCATAAAGGGAGAGGAAAACCAGAGCGCACCCTGAGAGGCTAAAAAAGCAGATTGATATTTTCCCCAATCAGGAAGATTACATCCCCCCAACTCGTAGGGTTTCCTCAAAAATTTATAGGCAATTCTAGACCTTTTATTATTCCATAAGAATTTGGAGGTAATTAAATCAAGATCATGAAAGAAGGCATCAGAGAGCTTTACTGGAAGCATAGAAGAGACAAAATTAATAATAGGTGTTATCATCATTTTAAGAGTTTGGAGCCGACCCCACCAGGAGATATGCTTCGGAGACCAATTTTCTAAAAGATGTCGCACTTTAAGAATAGTTTGAGATTCATTATAAGTAACCGTGGCATAAAGGGTGGAACAAAAATAAATACCCAGATATTTTAGTTGCTTAGATTGCCACTTAAAGCCCGCCGAACCCATATGAGAGGAGAAGCAGTAAGCATTTAAGGGGAACATTTCTGTCTTATCTCTGTTCAGTGTATAACCTGAAACCTTTGAGAAAATGGAAATGATCTCAGAAATAGCCAGGATAGCACGTGCAATATCATCAGAGAAAATGAGAACGTCATCAGCATAGGCAGCTACTTTTAGCTGATGGGAACCAAAAGAAAAACCCATAATGTCTGGATGTACGTCAATCAGTCTGAGAAGAGGATCAATGGACAACAAAAATAAAAGAGGAGACAAAGGACACCCTTGTCTAGTACCCTGGCAAAGGTTAAAAAAGGACGAGGTAGCCCCATTCACTCTTATGTTAGCCCTAGGTCGGGAGTAAAGAGACATAACCCTACGGATAAAAGAATCACCAAGGTTATGTGCACATAAAACAGCTCGTAAAAAAGGCCAGGAAACGTTATCAAAGGCCTTTTCAGCATCAAGGGCCAAGGCCGCCGCCGGAAGATTGGATCGCTTAGCGGCACCTAGAATATGACAGAAAGTACGGATATTATCACGTGCAAGACGACCCTTTACAAAACCTGTTTGGGAAGGATGAACCAATTGAGGGATATAGGATTCTAATCGTTTAGCTCGGATTTTAGCAAAAATCTTAGCTTCCATGTTAAGCAGGGAAATAGGACGAAAATTCTTGGGGTCTGAATGATCTTTTCTTTCTTTGCCCGCACGATTTTTTAACAGCAGCCTCTTAGATTTCTGAGCCTGAAAACCAATATGCGCTCTCTTAGTGACAATAGTATTATACGCATATTTTAAATTCTTAATAGATTGTAAGCATGACTTATCCTTAGAATGTCGAAAAAGAGATTCCTGATGTTTAATCTCCTCTGCTAAATCCGTGAGTTCTTTTTTAATGGCAGCGTTTCTCCTGGACATACACTTAATGACCTGACCACGAAAAGTGCATTTAAAAGAGTCCCAGAGAACAACAGGGGAGCTTACTGAACCAACATTCTCAAGGAAAAACGTCTCAATATCATTAGAAAACTCTCGAACCTGGGAAACATCATGTAAAATTTCCGTGTTTAGCCTCCAAGATCGAGACCTTGCCCTAGGAGCAAAAGACATAAGTGTGAAAGTTACCGCGGCATGATCTGAAACTAAAATGGGGTGAATAAGCGGAGATGCGGAAGCTTGAACAAGAGAGGAGTGAACCAGAAGATAGTCAATACGTGAGAAGGACGAATGAGGGGAAGAAAAAAAGGAGAAGTCACTGCCAGTGGGATTGTGAAGACGCCAAACATCCTGAAGATGGGTCAGAGAACACATATTAATCATTTGTTTATGTGCTTGAGGGGGACGAAAGTTAAAGGCAGAATTCCTATCCAAAATAGGATCCATTGGTAAATTAAAATCACCACCTACAACAAGATTGCCAGAATGAGGTGTGTCATTTAGCTTTTTGGTGATCGTTTTCCAAAAAGACAGATCATCCTTGTTAGGGGCATAGATATTCATGACAAAGAGAACAGCATTACCATCGGACAACTTAGATAGTAACCAGCGTCCCTCTGTATCCTGTTCAGAGGAAACAATAGACAAACCAGAGTGTTTAGAGACTAAAGTAATTACCCCATTTCTTTTACCACAAGCATCTGAGCAAGCAACATCAGAAACCCACTCCTTCTTCAGAAATAACGCTTCCCTAACAGAGACCTTTGTCTCCTGAAAAAGGACGAGATCCGAAGAAAGAGATTTGCAATAGTCTAAAATCTTCGACCTTTTAACTGGGTGACTTAGCCCTTTGACATTAAGGGAGAGTACATTCAATCCAGACATAGACCTATTAACAGGAGAAAAAGATATTGCATAAATGATATATGAACTACAACATCCAAGAGACCTCGCCTCCAGACACTAGACATCAACACGAAACCGGGAGAATCCCAGGAGGAAATCCGAAGAGAAAAGGAAAAAAGAGATAAAAAAGAAAGCAAGAAGATAGACAGAAAAAGAGAGAGAAGGGCCAACAAGGAAGGTCTGAAAAAGACCGAATTCATACAAGGGGGGGACATGGGAAATGAGCAAAGAGCCCAACATGAGGAATAGAAACCATCAGCATAAATAGCTCCAAAACAGAACATAACAGATTATGCGTTATTTTAAAAAGAAGAACTATCTAAAGGATATGAACAAGAATCAATTATTGTTCTAGAAACAGTACAACATATAAGTCCATACAGGCGACAAGTTAACCAAATTGATAAAAAGGTAACACCTAAACAGAATCATAAAAAAGTGTAAAAAGCGGAAAAAGAGAGAAAACAAATATAAACAATAATAGCTGATGAAAAGAGAGCTAAAAGCTATCGTCACTATTATATCGAGCCAAACCAAAGCAGACACATGAAGAGTAAGAGAAAGAATAAAGAGAAGAAATAAATTCCAAAGGATACTATATAATACATTGTGAAGAAAGTAAATGAAATAAAGAGGAGAGTGGCATATAGTAATAGATCAATATATCAAACCATGAAGTCTTATGACAGATACATAAGATAAATGAGACTATACATAAAAATGTAAAATCTATAGATAAGCTAATAGATAACTGTCCAAAAATACATAACTCTCGTTGCACTCAATTCAATTTAAAAGCTTTTATTCGATTTGTACATACAAATCATACAAGCAGAAGATACATAGTTAAAATGTTTAAAATCACCATATGAACACTTATAAGAAAAGATGGTAAGACGTTGTGCAAAAGGCTGAAGTGCAACAATTAATAAGTAATCTTGCCATTTTGAGTCAACGTACTATTATAAAATGCAAGACATTCGTAAATGAACAGACAGGAGATCAGTAGGGATTACTCAATGGGCCTTTCCTGGCAGCTGTACATCAAAATTTATAAATAATCATAATATACTGTGGACATCAACAAATAAGAATAATACCATAATTACAGAAATTGGTATAAAACTTGAAGGCGTATATATACAGACAGGAATGTAAACAGTAATAGCAGCATAATACAATACCTGGCAGCTGTATAACATAGGTACAGACAGGTAAGTATAAAAATATTATAGTACAATACTTTTCCTGACAGCTGTACACTTCAGAATAAAAGTAGCCAGAAAAAAACAGATCTCCTCGTTCTCTAATGAGGATAAAAGTATCAGTGCTGTTTCTGTAGTACGGATATTATATTTAATAAAAATTGGCTTAAGGTATTTTAACCTGAGAAAATGAAAACATTTACAGAAAAGTAAAAAGTGGCAACTATTCTGCCGAGAAATACTGTCACACGGACAGGGTATATCTGAACTGGTTCTTGTGTTTGGAAATGCAACCAGATGGTGAACAATACCCAATCTGACACGTGTTAAAACATACTGATGAGAGGGACGGGTCACATACACAAGATAGGATTGGAACCCCGAAGTTAGATTTAAATCTTTATAAAATTTCACGGTAATAAGATTGCCAGAAATTTTATCTCGCTCTGCTTTTCTGAAGTTTAGAAACGTTGTCTTAATTTCTTTTTTAGAGATAGAAACAACCTCTTCAGGCTCACGGAACACATCAATATTAAAAAGAAGGAGATACCAACGGTGGATGTATCTCAACCACTGTATGCGTGAAGAGTGGTCCAAGCCTATACAATCAAGAATAATATCCTGAGTAAATCGAGTCTCTGGTTTAGCCCAAATAGAACGCCACAATAAAAGTGGCCGGACTGCTGCTAAGTCAGAAATAAACTCGATCCCGACTTCTTCATGGATCAGCAGAATGGAGGCAGAAGGGGGAACACCATAACAACCTCCTTAAAAACTTATTTTCCTCCTTCTGCAGGGATATACCCACACTATGGCCCCATACACCTGCCCCATACAGTGCAGAGGAGACGCAACAAACATTGTATATGTTCATCATGTCTAAAATGCTTCGTGAGCCAAGTTTAGAGGCAAAACGAAAAATACTGCAAGTAGACCGCAGCATTTTTAGTCTGATAGAATCAAATTCCGAGGTCCAAGACCCGCTATTGTTAAATGTAATTCCTAGATAACAAAAGGACTTAACAGGAGTCAACTTTTCCTTATCCAGGAAAAAGGAATGCTTTACCTGCTTAGCTGCCCGACCGCATGACATAACATACGTCTTAGTTTTGTTCACGCGGAGCCGCCTAGCTTGAATAAACTGCATAAAATTATCGATTAGGCGCTGAAGGCCCATCTGTGTTCGGGATAAAAGAACAGCGTCGTCCGCGTAAAGTAACAGCGGAACAGGTTTACCACCAATCAGGGGGGCATCTGCTGGGATGTCAACCAAGGAACGGTCGACATCATTAATAAAGAGGGAAAATAACAACGGGGCCAAAACGCATCCCTGGCGTATGCCCCGAGACACTTTGAAAAATGGGGTACATTCGCCAAGGGTGCCATAGCGGACCTTACAAGAGAGTTTTTCGTAAAGTCTAGCTAAAAAATGAACTATTTCCCTCGGAGCCCCTGCATCTAGCAAAACCTCCCAAAGGATGGTGTGGTTAACCAAATCAAAAGCGCTGCTCAAATCAGCAAAACATAAAAAGAGGTTGCCATTTTTAGCCACAGTATATTTGTTAATTAAAAGGTCCAAATTTACACATTGGTCCAATGTGCCCAGGCCTTTCCGAAAGCCATATTGGACTCTAGTTAAGATGTTAAAATCAGCTGCCCAATCTTCCAGCCTCCTGAGCAAAATCCTACTCATCACCTTTACAGAGGCGTCCAATAATGAAATTGGACGGTAGTTAGAGGCCTCTGATTTATCACCTTTCTTATGTAGAGGAATAATGACCGATTGACCCCAAGTAGACGGGAAATTAGTTTCTGCCGCGCAATTAAATATCCTCGCCAGGATGGGAGCCCATAAAGCTGGTTCATCTTTGTATAAATCCAGCGGGACCCCATCGGGGCCAGGGGCCTTACCTCCTTTGCTTAAAGAAATTGCTTCATGGCTTTCTTCTAATGTTATTCCCAACGGGAGGGGTAGCCATGGGGTAGACTCAGGTGACAGTGACTCAAGGGATAACCCTTCTGGATTGAAAATTTTGGAAAAATGACTGACCCAATCGCTACATGCCACATAAGATGTTAATTCTGGAACATCTTCTTTATTGAGAAACGGGCTGTTAATTGTTTCCCAATACAGTTTGCAGTTTTTGGTCTCGGCTGCTTCCTTCAACTTATCCCACGCCTCAATCTGTAGTACCCTTTTCCTAGTATTGATTGCTATTTTATATCTAGCCCTAAAATATTGTATATCCGTCTTATCGCGTGGTTTGGTGCCTAAAGCATTCTTTAAATCACGGAGGGCGACTATACAGGTCTTATCGAACCACCCCTGCTTCGGACCACTATTGGATAACGGGGCCTTAGTAAAAATACCATCAATAATACTATTCATGGAGACAAAGTGAGCTAATAGGCAGCCTGAGTCACAGTCATCATCCAAACAGAAACTAATTTGGTTCTTACAACTAGTAAGAACCTCCTTCTGCTTAACCTTAGAATTTAATCCAGTCCATTTAATCCTTAGACCCTTCGGTCTAATAGGTACTAAGTCAGTTGAACATTTTCCACCTGAAACTGTCGAGGTACCATGCCCCAGAAGGGTAACACGAAGGCTGTTATGGTCGCTGAGACTTTCTTCATTTACATACAGATCGGTAAAGTCTCCACTGCTAGACAACAGAATATGATCTATAAATGATCCTGCATCTCTGCCTGTAAATGTAGGGCATATTATTGCCTGGTTGTTTATGTTACAGTTTAACAGGGTCATGTCTAGTGTGACTAGCATATTGTTTAATGTGGAACCATAACTGCAATGTTGGAAGTGAGGAGAATCCTCCCTCACACCCAAACCCCCCCAATGACTACTCATTGCTGCACCAAAGCCGCAGATGTTCCCGTTAGACAAATGGCAGGGCTGCAGGTTAAAATCCCCTGCCCAGACAACCTCGGCCTTTCTTTTCGAAATACCAAGGGCTTTGGTAATTTCCCTTTCTAGAGGCGGTAAAATATCCCCTCTGGTAGCATCAAAGATATTGTTGTAGAAATGTATTACAACTAAATCAATATTCTTCCTGCACTCCACCCTTATAACTTGGCTATGTGTCCCAACTGTCGTGCTGTATTTAACCATACAATCACACAGCTTGGTAGATAAAAGCAACAAAAGGCCCCCCTTAGCCCTACCCGAGCTAGATTTGGTGGCTCTAAGACAGTAAGATGCGTACTCTTCGATGTTAATGGGGTCCAGACACCAAGTTTCCTGCAACAAAATTAGGTCCAATCCCTCCCCCAAAAACTGGTCCAGAAGGGTGTACCTAGTTTGCTGGCAAGGCCAGCGATGTTCCAGGAAACAAAAGAGAGTCCTGCTGGTTTACCAGAATCGCCAACAACAGACGACTCTGGCTGAGTTGTTCGTAATAGAGTAGGACCATCTTCCCGAGAGATGATATCTGGGCTTAATCTGGGGGTAACAGTAGCTGTACATGCATCAAGGCTATCCCTATTTTCTAAACGCGAGAGGGGTATTAGCGATGACACCATTGGGGGTTCGGGAAGTGCGGCTAAAGGTGTAACTGGAGAAGCACTCGCCATATCTAAATAGGACGTAGAGATGATTAAATCCAAAGCTACAGTAGAGCTGAGTCAATCTACCTCGTCCAACACAGCATATCTGTTAGGATGGGCAAGTTGTGAGTACAAGGGATCTTGGGAAGGGGGCAAGTCCTGCCATGTTTGTTGCCACTGGGGTTTAACTGGTTGTAGTGGCTGAATGGGTTGCTGCCACTGATGGGCAGGCTGAAATAGGGGTGGTGGAAAATGAGGAGGATGTTGCCATTGAGGATTAACATGGTGCAGGGGAAAAGATGGAGCATGTAATGGCTGCTGGTGAAAATTAACATAATGTGGAAAAAAAGAAGAAGGGTGTAGTGGTTGCTGCCAGGGTTTAGTAACATGTTGCGGGGGATACACAGATCCTCTATTACTTTGGAAAGTGGAACAAGGAGGGTTTGGTCTTGAAGGCATCGGTAAAAAATAAGACAAAGGGAGTGGGTTAATTTGAGTCGCAGGACCACTGTTGGGTGCATTACATATATAACTAGCTGCCCCTATATCTCTAAAATTAACTGTAATTACATCCCCTACTATTGTTTTCTTGCTTCTGCCCACCCAGTCCCCTCTACGTACAGTAAGAATTTCACCGTTCATATTGTTAGGTAGAGGTTTATGTAAGTGGAACCATTGAGCACATTTATTTCTTAGCTCAACGTAAGTTTCTTTTACTCCCTCCTTCAACGGGGGGACTGCTGTCAACACAACCACAAAAGGGGAAACCTCTGGCGGTAGATTAATTGACCTAAAACGTGCCTGCTTTGGCTTAGGACCTTCAGGTTTGTTCGTAGGAAGAGGTACTAAAGGGGTATTAGATTTCCCTACAACATCTTTTACTTGAATAGTGGTGGTATTATTACCAACAACAGAGTGTTGGTGAGTCAAAATAGAACCCACCGCCTTCGGAGTGGGTATAGTTGTGGATTGAACAGAATTATTCCCTGTTTGCAACAAATGAGATATAACTGGGTTCCCGGGGGCTACGGTTACTTGAACGTTGTTTAATACATCTTTAGGGGGCTGGATACATGATGAACATTTAGGGGCTGCTTCTGTAATCCCTTGTGGCTGATCAGGCCCTTGCCCATTCGTTTTGTGTGGCCATTTCGAATGTATTAAAGACGTAAGCCTGTCCAGTTTGGAGATTAAAGGCTTGATTTGTGCTGCTATTGTGGCTTCAAGGTCCAGTTTTAAATCTGTTACCATGTTTTGCACCCAGCAAGGAATGCCTGATGTCATTTGTGGAGTGGGGGAAATCAAATTATGATTCCTAACTGTTACTTTTACTTTGTTTTTACTCTTAGATATAGCCTTTGGGAGATTGGTAACCCTTCCCCGAGAAACTATAGGTACAGGAGCTGTTACCACATCATTAAACCCGCTCAGACTCGGAGCCGCTTTGCCAGGTGACTGACAGGCCTCTAGATCTGGTGTAACCTCCAGATCAACAAAAGACGGGTCCGAGTCTGATGGGGCAACCGATAAATCAACAGTATTTGGTACAATCGGAGCATTATTAGTGGGCATGGTTGGGGGTAGGGAACAAATATTCGAAGACTGCAAAGCGGGTGATTTAGCATTAGCAAGAGAACCCAAGGATGAGCGCTTAGCATTTGCAAGATCCATGGAGACTCTTTTTTCCAGTAAAACAATGCTTTGATCAATAGTCTCATGTACACGGGAAATGAAAAGATCTATAGGTCCTGTCACCTGTGCAACCACCGTAGCTTTTTTCGCACAACTTCTGGTTCTATTGCGCATGGCCGACATCTGTAACACAGGGTCAATAGAGAATGGTGTAATAGCTGGAGGGCGGCCGCTGATGTTGTTATACGAAAGTACAGGACACAATTCCGCCTACCTTGGACGTTTAATGATGATTAAGGACGAAAAGGCAGGGGTTCAAGGCCAGGACCGTCCTCAGCCGTCCTTGAACGGCCTTAAACGGCCCGCTCTTTGCCCGGTCTTCGCCCCGGTCTTAGCCCCGTGCGCGTCCCGCGTGCGCGTTGCTACCACAAATTAAATAGGAAGGTCAGGTGGAGGGGCGGGAAGAGGACCAGCTGCGGCCGATCAGCGCCGCGCTGCACGTTGGTCCTCGCAGTCCCGCCTCAGCCTTGTGATGCAGTCGCTTGCTCCACGAGGTCGCGTTGGTGCTCCAATGCACTCAGGGGGGTCCAGAAACAGAAGTTTTGGCAAAACCCTTAGCCTGCGAGCGGTACCCGTGAAGCGGGGGCCGCGAGGCGTAGGCTCAACAAGCAGGAAGGTAAGAGGGAGAACAAAGCGGCACTCCCTGCAGGTGAGCTCAGTGAGGATTCCAATGCTGCACACACCCCGTGATGACTATATTGATGGGGGGGCGGGAAGAGGACCAGCTGCGGCCGATCAGCGCCGCGCTGCACGCTGGTCCTCGCAGTCCCGCCTCAGCCTTGTGATGCAGTCGCTTGCTCCACGAGGTCGCGTTGGTGCTCCAATGCACTCAGGGGGGTCCAGAAACAGAAGTTTTGGCAAAACCCTTAGCCTGCGAGCGGTACCCGCGAAGCGGGGGCCGCGAGGCGTAGGCTCAACAAGCAGGAAGGTAAGAGGGAGAACAAAGCGGCACTCCCTGCAGGTGAGCTCAGTGAGGATTCCAATGCTGCACACACCCCGTGATGACTATATTGATGGGGGGGCGGGAAGAGGACCAGCTGCGGCCGATCAGCGCCGCGCTGCACGCTGGTCCTCGCAGTCCCGCCTCAGCCTTGTGATGCAGTCGCTTGCTCCACGAGGTCGCGTTGGTGCTCCAATGCACTCAGGGGGGTCCAGAAACAGAAGTTTTGGCAAAACCCTTAGCCTGCGAGCGGTACCCGCGAAGCGGGGGCCGCGAGGCGTAGGCTCAACAAGCAGGAAGGTAAGAGGGAGAACAAAGCGGCACTCCCTGCAGGTGAGCTCAGTGCACTCAATTTAACTGAGAGAGGTGAGAATATCTTAACTATATGAACATGGAAGTAAAGAAACATAAACCTATCAATTACAATACAGCTATAGAATTCCGACCTAGTCGAAAAAGACACTTAATAATAATAACGAAACAAACCAATCAATGCTATAACAGTGACATAGAACTAAACACTAACTCTAACTATAGCAATTAATAAGCAACAAATATTCATCAATGAATCAAATATGTAATCAATCTATACACCAATACATTTATAAACACTAGCGTACTCCACAGATATGAGACAACCAAAGACGATGAAAGTCATACACATAACCACAATAAAAGAAAATAAGAAGTCATACAATGGGATAAGAAACGGACCACGACCTAATATGCGGAAAGACAATGTGGGAAGGAAAAGGATAAAAAGGATGGCAAGCGCGCAAGAGTGACGTCAAACCAACACGAAACATTACCACAAAATCTTGGAAGATTCATACAATAGAACTATCAACAATAAAAGACCGTTACACCATACCGACAAGGAGGGAACACCAACAGACGACAAAAGCACAACAAAAACAATGGACACTAAGACCACCGTGCAGAACTAAAAGAGACTAATCTCAATAGATCTGGCAAAAAAGAAAACTCATTGCAGTATAAATAACCGCATCAGGTGCCAGAAGAACCAGGATCAAGCGAGGCCTCCATTTGAAGTTCCATCTGTAGCTCCATCTGATTATCCAAAAACGAGACCAAGTCAGCAGGTTCATCGAAGATTCTAGAGCGACCTTTAAAAGTAATGCGGAATTTTGAGGGGCCAGCAAAAGAGAAGGGGATATTCATCTCAGATAGACGCTTCCGAAGATTAAGAAAACCCTTCCTCCTTATGACCGTGTCTCTGGCAAAATCTTGAGAGATTGAAATGCGATGACCATTCCACGAAACAACTCTAACCTTCCGCATATGAGCCAGAATTTGTTCTGTATGCTGATGGCGCAGTGGCTTAAAAATTATCGCCCTAGGTTGCGTAGCAGACTTAGAACAAAAAGTGGGAACACGATGTGCACGTTCCAGCTCAAAATCTCTTTGGAAGGAAATTTGCAGTGTGGAAGGAATCCATTGATAGAGGAAATCAATCATAGAAGGCGCATCTTTCTCAACATCCTCAGGAAGACCAAAAATGCGCAGGTTAGACCTGCGGTTACGATCTTCTTGCTCAGTGAGGTCCTTCCGCAAAGCTACCATTGATCGCTCAAGTTGTGAAAGAAATCTGGACTGCTTTTGCATGGAATCCTCTGCGCCACTAATGCGTGCTTCCGTGTCCGAAACACGAAGAGACAGGGCCTTGAAGTCATTCCTGATAGCTAACACTTCCACTTGCAATAAATCTGTGTTAGTCTTGGTAGACTGCGCAATTTCATAGACCTCATTAAGGCGCGTCAGGATAGTCTCAAGAGTGGGACTGGGGTCCTTTTGCGGAGATTCAGGTGTAGGAGATAACTGTTTGGCCCTTTTAAGAGACGCTTTAGATTCCTTTGCGTCTTTAGCATTTGAAGACGGGCCCATATTCGCAGCCATAGAGCACACCACCTCAGCAGGAGTACAGTACACCACTCCAGACAGATTACGAGAAGAGAATGCCAGGTGAAGTAGGAATCCTCAATATATCATAAGGGAGCGAACAAAAATGGATAGCGCGCTCTTAGCAAGAGAACAGAAAAATAATAAAGGCAGATTCCAGGGACAGGGAGGGGAGCCACCTCACGAAAATATCACACCTTGCAGGTATCAAAAGGGCTCCTTTCAACAGTCAGAAATATCCCAAAGGCAGGTAAACATTAAGCAAAGAGGCCCCACAAAATGGCCTTGACGATGCTTCTGACGAGCAAAATATCAGCAGAAAAACCAAAAAGTGTTACCAAAATAGGCAGCAAGGCAGCAGGCAAAAAAATAAAAAGCAATATAAGTTGAGGAAATAAAAGAAACGTCACCAGTTCTTGTCTATCTTCATTCCTGGGACTTCTGTGGCATTGTCGACTTCGCGCTGAGGAGAAAAGTCTCACCGCTTCTGAGGAGACAAAATGGCGGCCGCTCGCGAAAACACCGAGCGCCGTCAGACAGGATCCAGAGTACGAATGCCGGCAGCCTCAGGAAGCAGGAAACCTCCTCCAAAGCACCCGTGACATGCTCATATCCATACGGCCGATATCCGCGATGACCGGGGCAGCCCAAAACAGCAGCTATTCCTCCGTCGGCTCCCGCTCAGCACGGAGCCCAAGCGCAAACCGCCATATCGTCGCGGCGCGCAAGCCACGCCCCCTCCTGCATAAACTTTTTAACATATCTGAGTCAGGATATTTTATCCGCATTAACCAGTCTCATGGCATCCATTAATACTTCCCTGTTAAGGCCGGTGCTAGCTGATGTCCAGATTCTGTGCCATAGCAAAATTGGTTGGATTTTAATTAAGTCTGAAATATAAACAACTCCTAACTCACTCTGGCAATTAAAAACTGGGGTACTAGCTGGCACTCTCAGGATATACCTTAAAAA
The DNA here is from genome assembly GCF_964204655.1 of Triturus cristatus. NCBI lineage: Eukaryota > Metazoa > Chordata > Amphibia > Caudata > Salamandridae > Triturus > Triturus cristatus. The sequence continues at coordinate 552,953,229 of NC_140591.1, read as the reverse complement.
CCCATTTTCAATACGTTGTATACAAGTGCAATCCCGGAAACCCCATATGGCTGCCCCGTAAGGAGCTATACTCACGCATTTAGCTTGATACATTTTTAATAGCATTTCGGGCGGCCTTTTCCCCAGTTTTTCAAGAAGTTTTTTAGAGCCGCAATGGACTTCATAAAAAGTAGGCTCCTAGCCATAACAGCTGCAGTCCATGAGCCGGTTCTGTTGAAAAGGACGCCCAAGTAACTGAACAGGTTGATGGTTTCCACCCGGCTCCCACCCGCCTGATAACTTCTGGGTTTATTTTTCTTCCCCCCACAGGTCATGACAAAACTTTTCTTTGCATTCAATTTAAGACCAAGCCTATCCATAAAACACGTGTAAAAGGAAAGCGCCCTCTGTAAGCCAACCTGTGTGCGAGCCATGAGCACTGCATCGTCGGCCTGTTTTTATCTGTTTTTATTATTTTAAATACTATTTATTTTACTAGGTGTATTGTTTAATCATGTACACTTTGTATTGCTGCTCATTGGTGATCAATTGGTTGTCTTATGTAATTATGTATTTTTCGCTTTTATGGTTTTTAACCGATAATAAAGCTTTTTGACTGAGTGACTATACACTCTTACACTCTATGCCACTACACTTTACAACATTCCACTCGGTGCCACTCCACTCTACACTATTACACTGTACACAACTCCACTCAATGCCAGTCCACTCTACACTATTGCACAGTATGTAACTCCACTCTATGCCTTTAACTTCACTGTATGCCACTCTGTTATGTACTAATCCAGTATATACTATTCCACTCTATGCCATTCACTGTTTGCCACTCCACTTTATGCTTTTCCACTGTATGCCACTCCAATGTATGCCACCCACTCTACCCCACTCAATTCTATGCTATTCCATTGGATGTCACTCCGCTGTATGTTATTACACTCTACCCATTTCAAGTGTACACTACTTCAGTCTTCACCACATCACTGTACACCACTGCACTGGCACTGTACACTACTCTACAATATGCTATTCCTGTGTACACCAATCTACTGTACATCACTCTACTCTGAGCTATTCCACCGTATGCCACTTTGCTATGCACTACTCCGCTCTACAACACTCCAGTGTACACCACTCCACTTTACTCCACTGCATTCTATGTTTGTGCATTGGACACCACTCCACTCTACGCCACTTGACTATATGGTATTTCACTCTACCCCACTCCATTGGGCACTGCTCCAGTCTACACCACTTCCCTCAATGCCACTCCAAGCTTCACTATTCTACTCTATGCTGTTCCACTCTATGCTATTCTACTCTACGCCACTCCACTGTACTCCACTTTACATTATCCCACTGTACACCACTCCCTTCTACATGATTACACGGTATACAATTTCAATCTTTGCCCCTCTACTTTATGGTATTCCACTCTGCCCCACTCCACTGTCCGCTACTCTGCTGTATGCTATTACACACTACCCCACCTGACAATACACAACTCCAGTCTATACCACTTCAAAGTATGACACTCCACTGTATACTTCTACACTATTACACTTTACGCCACACCACTGTACACTACGTTATACGCTATTACACTCTATGCCACTCCACTGTGTGCCATTCCAGTCTACAGTACTCCACTGTACGCAACTCCACAGTACCCACTGTACTTCAAGCAATCCAGTCTGCACCACTCCACTGTATCCAACTCCACTATACCCTACTTAAGTATATGATATTCCACTGTAAGCCACTCCATTGTATGCCATGGCACTCTACACTATTGCACTGTGTGGCACTACGCTGTATACAACTCTAATGTATGCCAAACCACTCTATGGCACTCCATTCTACAGTATTGCATTGGACACCACTCCTTTGTATGCCACTACACTATATGGTATTCCAGTTAACCACACTGCACTGTACACCACTTTAGTCTATGTCACACCCCTGCACACCTCTCCGCTGTACGCTACTGCACTCTGCACTAATCCACTCTATGCCACTTCACTGTAATCCACTACACTGTAATCTATTCCAGTGTATGGTACCCCACTGTATGCTATTTGACTTTCTGCCAATTCACTCTTCTACATGATTACACTGTATACAATTTCAATCTTTGCCCCTCTATTTTATGGTATTCCACTCTGCCCCACTCCACTGTCCGCGACTATGCTGTATGCTATTACACACTACCCCACCTGACAATACACAACTCCAGTCTACACCACTTCAAAGTATGACACTCCACTGTATGCTTCTATACTATTACACTTTACGCCACACCACTGTACACTACGTTATACGCTATTACACTTTATGCCACTCCACTGTGTGCCACTCCAGTCTACAGTACTCCACTGTACGCAACTCCACAGTACCCACCGTACTTCAAGCAATCCAGTCTGCACCACTCCACTTTATCCAACTCCACTATACCCTACTTAAGTATATGATATTCCACTGTAAGCCACTCCACTGTATGCCATGGCACTCTACACTATTGCACTGTGTGGCACTACGCTGTATACAACTCTAATGTATGCCAAACCACTCTATGGCACTCCATTCTACAATATTGCATTGGACACCACTCCTTTGTATGCCACTACACTATATGGTATTCCAGTTAACCACACTGCACTGTAAACCACTTTAGTCTATGTCACACCCCTGCACACCTCTCCCCTGTACACTACTGCACTCTGCACTAATCCACTCTATGCCACTTCACTGTAATCCACTACACTGTAATCTATTCCAGTGTATGGTACCCCACTGTATGCTATTTGACTTTCTGCCAATTCACTCTTCACTCCACTATACACTATTAGACTGTATGGTATTCCAAGGTATGGTATTTCACTATATGGTACCCCACTGTACGGTACGGTACTCCACTTTACACCACTACCGTGTATGCTACTGCACTCTACTCTGCACCACAGTACGCCACTCTGCTCCCCTATTTAGATCTGCACTCTATACAACTATGTGGCACTTTATGCCACTGTAGAGGACTCTACTTCACTCTATCCATGTACAAGCCACTATCTAACTCTACAATCCAATCTATGCCCGTGCACTTCATTGTACAACACTCTGTTCCACTAAACAATTCTTTTCAATACTGTACGGTACAGCCCTCCACTCTACTATATGTTACGCCACTCAAGTTTACTTGACAATATACTCTGCAGCTGCACTATAATATATTCCAAGCCAAGGTCCTCTACGACATGCTAATACACTGTATTATAATTTACTCCACACTATGTTGCATATCTCCACTGAACTCTACTCCACTCTACTCCACTATATGAGACTTTACCTTACTCTACTCCACTGTCCAATTATCCCTCTACTCAACTCCACTGTACAGCGCACTACTCTACTCTATTCAACTCCACTATACAACACTCTACTACACTGTTTCCCAATCATCCCTACTACATTCTACTGCACTGAACTCAATTCCATTATACAATACTCCACTCTACGACACTTCACTGTACAACACTCACCTTCATTTTACTGTATGACACTCCAATGAACAATACCTTCGCAAGAGTCCCTTGAACCCAACTGTATGAGATACATGAATATTTTTACCTTAATTTTTCGAAAAACTACTGAACTGATTAACACCAAATCACAAAATGCAGATTTTGTCGCCCAACTTCTAGCTTCCTGCCAAATTTTGTGTCATTCCGTTTAGCGTTTCTTTTTCAATAATGCTGTCTGAAGAAGTCTATGGAAAATGCATGGGGAAATGTGCTTTGGGATCCCCCTTTTTTTCACGGCACCTGCTTGACGAATCTCCCTCAAAACTTTCCAGGAATGAGCTGAAGTGAATCTGGTTTTTTTGGAAAGTTTTGTGAAGAGTCTGCAAATATATATATATATATCTTTCCTACTGGCAGTCGCCAGTAGGTAGTTATAGTTAGGACCCTGTTTCCATAGGAAAACCGCAACATTCTATTTGGAATACCTTTGGCGCCGGTCGACGAATCCTCGCGAAATTTTCAAAACTAATGGGGCGCTACGCTCCGCTCCTACCCTGAAAGTCTCGGGGGGATTTGTCAAGCGGGGGCTGAGATAAAAGGGGGGTCCCAAAACGCGTTTTTCCCATGCATTTTTCCATAGGACCTTTAGACACAGCTACAGCCCGAACGGCTGAACAGAGTTCCTTGAAATTTGGCAGAGAGGTAGTCTACTGGTCAAGGAAGTGCCTTTTGTAGGTTTGGTGTAAATCTGTTCAGTAGATTCTGAGAAAATAGCCTTTAAATCAATATATATATCTGAGCCAGCTTACGGTGCGCTTACGGTGCACTTACCGTACGCGTACGGTGACGTGCGCGAGCGCAATTCTGATTGGCTGTTAGATCTTAGTAAACATTCGAATCGGTCAAAACCAGGAAGCGGCGGCCGCCATTTTGTGTGTTTCACTCAGAAAAAAAAGGGTGATAACTTGAAAAGAGGGCAAGGAAGAGAGTTACAGACCCCCTAACATTTGAAAGGGGGTCAAAGAAGGACAGAAAGTACAAAAAAAACATTTATTAATTTTAAAAAAAATCGCGGGGTACGCGTACGGTAAGCTCACCGTACGCGTACGGTAAAAAAAAAAAAAAAAATGAAATGAAATGCAGATTTAAGTGTTTAGATATTAGGGGGCTCTAAAAAGAGCCGTTGTGTTTATTAAGTGATTTTTTAGTGGTACCTACAAGTAAGTACCGATGCAGAGTCTGAGGTTCAAGAGGAAGACTCTGTTCCCTTCATCAGTGAAGTGTACACCATCTCCTCTATACATGTCTTGCATGTCGTAATGCAAGTTGTTGTGGTAAATGGAACCCATACCATAGTCACGGAGGAAAGCAGAAACAGATTTGTTGACGTGCTTTCTTGCTTTGTCAAAATGATTGGACCAGTTCCATTTTTGCCTTTGGCATATGTTAGAAAACACAAAGGCAGTTTTAGGGAAAAGTGAAAACAGTTGTGCAAAGGTCTCCTTCATAAGCATTTCCAGGCCTACCCCAGTCAAAGTGCCTAGGTCATTGCCACCACAGTGCACTATTATGAGGTCAGGGTGTTGGATTTGCATGAAGGATTTCACCAATGGCATTAATTGGTGCCACTTTAACCCTCTCTGACCAATCCATTTAATGTCTACATTTGGCAAAGCAAGGTCTCTCACCATACCTGTTTTCTCTTCAAACTTTTCACTCCAGAAAACATAGCTGTGCCCTACAATCCACACTGTGAACATCTTCCAAGGAGATCTGGATGCACTCATGAGGTGTATTTCAGTAGAATGGGAAAATGAAATGAAAGACAGTTTGGAAATGGAGGCATACATATTTTTTTTAAATAAAATGAACTTATTGGCTGTTTCATACCATTCTACACTAAAATCTAGGCTGTGTGTGTCAATTTATAGAAGCATGATTTGTATTGGTACAGAAAAATGTGTTACCAAAGAACATTAGTATGGATTTGCTGTTAGGTTAGAAAAGTCAAGCACTCTTGCTCATTGAAAATGAAACATTGTGTGGTGAACTTCTGACCTGACTGTAGACAGCAGTGTTCCATGAGCTGTTGCTATGGTAGCAGGCAGAAGTCAAGTTGGGGGAAGGGTACTAGGCTGAAGTCAAGTTGGGGGAAGGGTACTTTTTGAAAAGGGTTGGAGAGAGGTGTACAGAACAGAGATCCTGGCTCTGATAATCTGCTGTTTGAGTGCCACATTTCTTTCACAACTAACTAATTTTAAAGGTGAGTTAAGAGTTTGAGAGGGGATGTATATGGTAAATTAAGAAATGAATAATAGCATTGGAATTCCTTTTGTTGAAGTTGTGTTTATCATTTTGTGTTTTGGGAGAAATTTAAATGTGAGGAACATGTAAAATAATATGGACTATGTTTTCACCATAAATTAAGGTGTACTGGTATAAATAAGGAATACTTTTAGGGTTTGAGGTTCCAGTCAGTAATGCAAATACATTCAGCATCACTAAGGCTGGTTACCCTTGCTGGAGTGTAGTCAGTCACCCAGGTTACACATGTTGCTGGTCTCAGAAAGCTGTTTGGTATTGCTCTGGTGATTTTACATTTGCATTAGATGGAAAGGGGGAGCTATTTTTTTATGCAGAAGCAGACTCTTAGCACACAGCCAGCTGCTTATCCTGTGGAATCATGCACAGTATTCACAACCGAGTGGGGTTTGAGGTTGCAGTCAGTAATGCAAATACATTCAGCATCACTAAGGCTGGTTGCCCTTGCTAGAGTGTAGTCAGTCACCCAGGTTACACATGTTTCTGGTCTGAAAAAGCTGTTTGGACATGTGCTTTTTTAAGAAAATGAAAAGTGGATTGAAAAAGTGTCAGACTGTAAAAGTACTTATCACTTGCCAAAAAAAAAGAGTAGTAAGTGTGCTTTCAAATTGGCAAAGAAATTTCGTTTTCTGACTAATATGAAAACATGACTCTGTGTGCAAAGAGGAATTACAGGCAGAGATTTATTTCGTATTGCTCTGGTAATTTTACAGTTGCATTAGATGGAAAGGGGGAGCTATTTTTTTTATGCAGAAGCAGACTCTTAGCACACAGCCAGCTGCTTATCCTGTGGAATCATGCACAGTATTCACAACCGAGTGGGGTTTGAGGTTGCAGTCAGTAATGCAAATACATTCAGCATCACTAAGGCTGGTTGCCCTTGCTGGAGTGTAGTCAGTCACCCAGGTTACACATGTTGCTGGTCTCAAAAAGCTGTTTGGACATGTGCTTTTTTGAGAATCTGAAAAGTGGATTAGAAATGTGTCAGATTGTAAAAGTACTTATCACTTGCCAAAAAAAAGAGTAGTAAGTGTGCTTTCAAATTGGCAAAGAAATTTCGTTTTGTGACTAATATGAAAACATGACTCTGTGTGCAAAGAGGAATTACAGGCAGAGATTTATTGCGTATTGCTCTGGTAATTTTACAGTTGCATTAGTAGGAAAGGGGGAGCTATTTTTTTGTGCAGAAGCAGACTCTTAGCACACAGCCAGCTGCTTATCCTGTGGAATCATGCACAGTATTCACAACCGAGTGGGGTTTGAGGTTGCAGTCAGTAATGCAAATACATTCAGGATCACTAAGGCTGGTTGCCCTTGCTGGAGTGTAGTCAGTCACCCAGGTTACACATGTTGGTGGTCTCAAAAAGCTGTTTGGACATGTGCTTTTATAAGAATCTGAAAAGTGGATTCAAAATGTGTCAGACTGTAAAAGTACTTATCACTTGCCAAAAAAAAGAGTAGTAAGTGTGCTTTCAAATTGGCAAAGAAATTTCATTTTCTGACTAATATGAAAACATGACTCTGTGTGCAAAGAGGATTTACAGGCAGAGATTTATTGCGTATTGCTCTGGTAATTTTACAGTTGCATTAGTAGGAAAGGGGGAACTATTTTTTTTGTGCAGAAGCAGACTCTTAGCACACAGCCAGCTGCTTATCCTGTGGAATCATGCACAGTATTCACAACCGAGTGGGGTTTGAGGTTGCGCTCAGTAATGCAAATACATTCAGCATTACTAAGGCTGGTTGCCCTTGCTGGAGTGTAGTCAGTCACCCAGGTTACACATGTTGCTGGTCTCAAAAAGGTGTTTGGACGTGTGCTTTTTTGAGAATCTGAAAAGTGGATTAGAAATGTGTCAGATTGTAAAAGTACTTATCACTTGCCAAAAAAAAGAGTAGTAAGTCTGCTTTCAAATTGGCAAAGAAATTTCGTTTTCTGACTAATATGAAAACATGACTCTGTGTGCAAAGAGGAATTACAGGCAGAGATTTATTGCGTATTGCTCTGGTAATTTTACAGTTGCATTAGTAGGAAAGGGGGAACTATTTTTTTTGTGCAGAAGCAGACTCTTAGCACACAGCCAGCTGCTTATCCTGTGGAATCATGCACAGTATTCACAACCGAGTGGGGTTTGAGGTTGCAGTCAGTAATGCAAATACATTCAGCATCACTAAGGCTGGTTGCCCTTGCTGGAGTGTAGTCAGTCACCCAGGTTACACATGTTGCTGGTCTCCAAAAGCTGTTTGGACATGTGCTTTTTTGAGAATCTGAAAAGTGGATTAGAAATGTGTCAGATTGTAAAAGTACTTATCACTTGCCAAAAAAAAGAGTAGTAAGTGTGCTTTCAAATTGGCAAAGAAATTTCGTTTTCTGACTAATATGAAAACATGACTCTGTGTGCAAAGAGGAATTACAGGCAGAGATTTATTGCGTATTGCTCTGGCAATTTTACAGTTGCATTAGTAGGAACGGGGAACTATTTTTTTTGTGCAGAAGCAGACTCTTAGCACACAGCCAGCTGCTTATCCTGTGGAATCATGCACAGTATTCACAATCGAGTGGGGTTTGAGGTTGCAGTCAGTAATGCAAATACATTCAGCATCACTAAGGCTGGTTGCCCTTGCTGGAGTGTAGTCAGTCACCCAGGTTACAGATGTTTCTGGTCTGAAAAAGCTGTTTGGACATGTGCTTTTTTGAGAATCTGAAAAGTGGATTAGAAATGTGTCAGATTGTAAAAGTACTTATCACTTGCCAAAAAAAAGAGTAGTAAGTGTGCTTTCAAATTGGCAAAGAAATTTCGTTTTCTGACTAATATGAAAACATGACTCTGTGTGCAAAGAGGAATTACAGGCAGAGATTTATTGCGTATTGCTCTGGTAATTTTACAGTTGCATTAGTAGGAAAGGGGGAGCTATTTTTTGTGCAGAAGCAGACTCTTAGCACACACCCAGCTGCTTACCCTGTGGAATCATGCACAGTATTCACAACCGAGTGGGGTTTGAGGTTGCAGTCAGTAATGCAAATACATGCAGCATCATTAAGGCTGGTTGCCCTTGCTGGAGTGTAGTCAGTCACCCAGGTTACACATGTTGCTGGTCTCAAAAAACTGTTTGGACATGTGCTTTTTTGAGAATCTGAAAAGTGGATTAGAAATGTGTCAGATTGTAAAAGTACTTATCCCTTGCCAAAAAAAAGAGTAGTAAGTGTGCTTTCAAATTGGCAAAGAAATTTCGTTTTCTGACTAATATGAAAACATGACTCTGTGTGCAAAGAGGAATTACAGACAGAGATTTATTGCGTATTGCTCTGGTAATTTTACAGTTGCATTAGTAGGAAAGGGGGAACTATTTTTTTTGTGCAGAAGCAGACTCTTAGCACACAGCCAGCTGCTTATCCTGTGGAATCATGCACAGTATTCACAACCGAGTGGGGTTTGAGGTTGCAGTTAGTAATGCAAATACATTCAGCATCACTAAGGCTGGTTGCCCTTGCTGGAGTGTAGTCAGTCACCCAGGTTATAGATGTTTCTGGTCTGAAAAAGCTGTTTGGACATGTGCTTTTTTGAGAATCTGAAAATTGGATTAGAAATGTGTCAGATTGTAAAAGTACTTATCACTTGCCAAAAAAGCAGTAGGAAGTGTGCTTTCCAATTGGCAAAGAAATTTCGTTTTTTGCCTAATTTCAAACCATGACTCTGTGTGCACACAGGAATTGTTTTTAGATATTTAATTTGTGAAGGTGTTATTGTGATTTTCACTTGTAGGAAAGGGGTACTTAGTATTTTAAGATTTGAAAAGATCATAAAAAATGTAGAATTATATTTAAATAAAATAAAGAATTTTTTTTTTAGTTTTTTTCAGGTATTGCTGAAGAGCAGTGAACAAAATTTAAGATGCCTACAAAATCCAGACTAAGGAAAAACCACAAAAAAAAACTATATTTGAAGACAACTGGAGGACCTAAGTTAGCTGGAGATGCTCATGTTGGGAAAAAGAGAAAGCCTTCTGGTAAGCAGACAAAAGATTTTTTAAAGAACATCTTCAAAAAAAGGAAAAATGTACAAAATGTCTGTACTGGAAAGAATGTTTTAAATAGAAAAGAACAGGAAAAAATTGAGCATTTAGTTAATGCAAATATACCTTCAGAAACAATAAAGATTAATTTAAACAGAAAAACAGCGTTTAAAGAGATACGTAGAAAAATGTTTCAGAGAAGAGTTATGTCCAATTTGATAAAGGATGTGAAGAAATATAAGCAAAAGGCTAAATTTTATAGGAGAAAAAAAGAAATTGAAGCCATTGCAGCTAAGGCTTTAGAATTAAAAAGGAAACTATTCATTTTAATTTTGAATAGGATGCGTACATTAGATAAAATGGTTAATGTACTGAAATCACAAACCAAAAGAAAAAGAGAAGTGAAAAGAACAAACTTTTGTAAAGTGTTTTTAGGAGAATGGATGCATAGTACAAGTAGTGAACCTTTTTTTAATGAAGAGATTTATTTTCAAAGTAATAGTTTGCTGCATGCAGTTGACACCAGAGGTCGTGCTTACGAAGTGAAAAATGGTTGTATAATGGAGAAGGAGAAAATGGTTCCAAGAGATGAGGTACAAGTGATGGCGGATGAGGCTATGGGGAGACGTCCTAAAGCCCCAGTGTACACTTGGAATTGTAGTAGTATTTGCACTGTGCGTCAGGAATCTATTGATAAATTTCGTGAGTTTCTAAGAGAATATAGTAAAAAAAGTGTAAAACAGAAGATTAAGGTGCTTCAAAGTCTAGATCCATGCAGAGTGAGAGAGAATACTGGTTTGCAGGGTCATTCTCTGGCTTGTCTATCTAGAAAAGTGTGTAAAAGTGTTTTTCATCATTTTAGGATGCTGGCTGTTCATCATACTGAAATGAGAAAGTTTGTGAGACGTTGTATTTTGCTAAAAGTCCAGCAATAAAGTTAGATGAATTGAATAGGGCTCTGTTCCGTAGATCGGTATCAGATGTAGAGAAGGTTATTGATGAAATTCAGTTTTGTTACTTTGGTCCTGAACAAGACAGTGCAGAAAAGGACACAGTAAATGAGGAAGAAGTGGAATAGAATGTAGAACCCTCTGTACGTAAGACATTTAATGAGCACATAACAAAATTTGCAATAATCTCTAATGAAAGACCAAATATTACTTGTATTTGTTGCCGCAGAACTCATTATAGAAAACAAAACAGGTATGTTGATCTCTACAGAAAAAGTGAAAATGAAGATAATTATAAGTGGAAGGATTTTGCCACATATATATTTCTTGAAAATTGTTTTGAATTGGGTGAAGATCAGCGTATTTGTAAATACTGTTACAACAAATTAGAAGAAAATAGAATGCCGACCAGAGCTGTACATAATAATTTAGAATTGGATGCTATTCCTGCCGAACTTTCTGAATTAAATACATATGAGTCTATACTTATTCAATGTGTTCATCCGTTCCAGACCATAGTGCGTATGGAGCCAAAAACTGGTAAATTACCTCCTTCAGATTTAGTAAGAGGTTTAAAAGGAAGAGTGGTGTATTTGCCCTTGGATTTGAAAAAAAATATGGAAACTATTAATGCAGATACTTTGGAAACTGAACCATTAGTTATTCTGGTTAATGGTGTACCTACAAAGAATAAGAAGATTTGGCAGGAGCTGGTAGATGTACGGAAAGTACAAAGAGCAAATTTTTATTTGAAAAGGAATAACAAATGGTATGAATCAATTTATATAGAAGAAGAAGAAGAAGATTTACAAGAAGACACAGAAACACCAACTGGACAAATTGAAAAAGTGGACAAGTCAAAGGAAGAAGAAGTCTATGAACATTTTAGCATACATCCTCTTCATTCAAAAGAAGTTATGGGAGACAATATTGATCTGTTTCAGATGAAGAAAGCAAAAGGAACTCCTGTGAGTGTATGGGAGGAGAGCTTGGAAGCTCGATGTTTTCCACAGCTGTTTCCTACAGGAAAAGGAGGACGATACGATGAACGTCCAGAACAGATTCCAGCTTCTGAGTATCAGACTACAAGACTATATGCAGAAGATCCAAGATTTCGACAAAGTATTCCTTATTTATTCCATCTTTTATTTGAAAGCGACTTGTCCGCATTATCATATGCAGTAAATCACATTTTAAAAAGTGGAGTACATTTACAAAATGTGTCTGCTAAGGATTTTATGGAGAAAGTGCAGCACCGAGATGATCATTTGGAAACACAACTGATCAATCTGATGGCTTGTCAGCGTGGGACAAATGAATATTGGTACCGACGCCATGGTGAATTAAAATGCATGTTACGAAATTTAGGAACACCAACATGGTTCCTTACTCTAAGCTGTGCTGAGTACGCTTGAGATGATTTACTGGATTTTCTACGAGAGGCAAATTCAAACATTAAAAACATCGAGTACAAGACAGCTGGAGAACTGTGCTTATTGGATCCGGTTAATGTTTGCAGATATTTCAATCATAGATTTGAGGCTATGATGTCCTTCATCTGCAATAAAAAAAATCCACCTCTTGGAGAAGTAGAGGATTTCTTTTGGAGAAAAGAGTACCAGGCAAGAGGTGCTCCTCATATTCATATGCTGTTGTGGATCAAGGATGCCCCAAAGTTTGGAACAGATACTGATGAAGCAGTGCTATCTTTCATTGAAGAATATGCAACATGTGCTATACCAAAAAGCACAGAAGAGAAAAAGTTAAAGGAGCAAGTTTTACGTTTCCAAAGTCATCGGTGTGGAAAATACTGTTGACGGAAATACAAGAGCAAAGATAAATACTACACTAAATGTCGATTTGGATTTCCTAGACCTGTTCTTTCAAATGGAAGAGTAAACAGTTTTATGTCATCTGTGAGACATACTCTTACAAGAAAATCACCTAAGAATACCTACAACCTTAAAAGAAAAGAAGAATCAAAAAATATAAATGACTACAACCCAGTCATTTTATCCATGTGGAATGCTAACATGGATATACAGTATGTAGCTGACAATTCCATTGCTGTTGCTCGATATGTAACGTCTTACATTACTAAATCAGAAAAAACTGAATTGAAGGAAATGTGGGAAGAGATTTCTCACGAGAAGACTGTCAGTAAGAAGCTGTACAGTTTCAGTTTAAAGATGTTATCGCATCGAGAAATTGGATCCTACGAATGTTCAGATAGGTTATCTTCTGCAAGTCTCTACTCGAAATCAAGAAGAATAATTTGGGCAAGTTTAGGCCTTGCAGCAATGAGAAATCGGGTACTGAAATCTGTTGGAGAAATTGAATATTTGGCCGAGAATGACCCAGAAAGTACAGATATTTTGAAATCAAACATGTTGGACACATATTATCCCAAGAGAAGTCATCATCTGGAGAACATGTGTCTCTATGAAGTGCTGCAGAACTACATTTATTCACGGAAAGCCGCAGAAGACATCAACAATGGAAAATATAAAGTCATTGGTGAGGAAGGGGGTTTGGTGAAGCAAACAAAAGGAAGTTTGATAAATCACAGGAAGCTGAGTTGCGACACTACTGACAAAAAGGAATTTTACTACTTGGCTCTTTTACAGCTGTTTAAACCATGGCGTACAGAGGACGAACTACTGGGAGAATTTCAAAGCTATGAAGATTCATTTAATGCTTGCAAAGACAGCATACAATGCAGTACATTCACAACTAATGTGGAAATGTTAAATTAAGAAATTGAACAGGAAACTACAATTGCAGCTGAAGTAGCTAGAGACAGTTCTCAAGACAGCCAAAGTTCAGGAACACTCAGTCAAGATCCCCTAGGACAACCAATCGTTGAAAATGAAGCTGCAATAGCCATGAATGAAGTGGAAACGGCTATGAATCAAGCTCAAGAAGAATTTATAGACTTACCAAATTTGGAAAGACAACTGAATGAAGAGCAGCAACAAATTTATGAAGAAATCAGAAACAAAATTGATCACGGATTACTACATGAAAAAAAAGAGTGCTCATGCACATCATTTCATCCAATCAGGATGTATGTAAGCGGACAAGCTGGAACTGGAAAAAGTTTCCTAATAAAAGTCATCAGAAGCTACCTACAGCAAAAAACGGATTCTACTTTGTCTTGTGTGGTTACTGCTCCAACTGGGTTAGCAGCATATAACATAAAAGGAATCACCTTACATCGTTTGCTAATGTTACCAGTGGAGCATGAGAACAAAATACAATACCACAAGCTAACTGGAGAAGCATGCTTGGAAGTTTCAAGAGTATTGAAGAAGATGCAAGTTCTCATTATTGATGAGGTGAGCATGGTATCAAACTTAATGCTTGCCTTTGTGCATTTAAGAATGCAGCAAACTCTAAGGACAGACTATGACGTGTTATTTGGTGGAAAACATGTCATAGTTTTTGGGGATCTTCTACAGCTTACTCCAGTTAAAGGACAACCAGTGTTTAATACTGTGACACATGAAGACACAAAGAAGTCATTGGGAAGCATCGGTAATGCAAATATTTGGTCCTTCTTTGAGTACAAGGAACTTACTACTAATATGAGACAAGCAAACGATGAAGAATATGGAAGTATTCTGAAAGATATCAGAATTGGACTACTCACTGAAGCTGGCACAAAAGCATTACAGAGTCGGTTGCTACATAATTTATTTCCAAAGGAAGAAATAGTTGCAGAGAAGATATACAAGAACATTGCAGAAAAGAAAAGTGTAATCTGCTTAATGCCAACTCTACGTGAATGCTCAATATTCAATGAGGAGCTTTTGAAATTGGAAAAGGAAGATATCAGGAAATTGGAAGCAGTGGACAAAATTCAGGATGGAAGAATTACTATCACATTAACAGGCAAACTGAAAAATAAATTGGATTCACTAGAGAAGAACATTTCCAAAACTGCTGGATTAGAAAAAAATCTATATGTTTGCATGAACTGTAGAGTATTTTTGAGGAGAAATTTGGATGTTGAAAAAGGTTTAGTTAATGGAGCTATGGGAAGAGTTGTGGGTTTTATTAATTATCAGAAAAAAGATGGAATTGAATGTTTAAAAATAAAATTTGATTAGATAGAAGAAGTTATAGACATTTGTCGTTGTACTGTTCGTTTTATGCTTGTGAAAGACTTATATGTACAAAGGAAACAGTTTCCGTTTTCTCTAGCATATGCTGTAACTATTCACAAGTCTCAAGGATTGACTGTAGATTGTGCATTTGTGAACATTGGTTCAACTGTGTTCAAAGAAGGTATGGCTTATGTAGCTTTGTCACGAGTGAAAACATTATCTGGTTTATTCATGATAGACTTTGATGATTCAAAAGTTAGTGCTGATGCAAATTGTGTAAAGGAGTACAATAGATTAAGAAGAACCTATGCTCCTCATTTAGGTCAGTATCCTGTGTTAGAGAAACGTGTAGTTTCTCGTAAAAGGAGAATTGAGAATATCTGTAATGAGGATGTAGAGAGGAGGAAAAAAAAGAGGAGTGATGTAATTGCAAGCAAAAAGAAAAAGGAAAATGAAGAAGAGGTTGTAGGATGTCATTTTGAAAATAGCTCTGGTGTCAACTGCTACGCTAATGTAGTGCTGAATGTTGCATTTTATCTGGAAAGTTTGCAAGAGCAGATAATAGTAAATCAGAGAAAAAGATTCTGTTCTGAGTTGAGTCTCCTTTTCCAAAAGCTGAGTAATGATAAAACTCAAATAGAAAGTGCTACTGAAATTAGAAAACTTTTAGATGTATGTTCAGGATGTACACAGTTTTCTCAAAATGTACAGCAAGATGCACAGGAATTCTTGATGTATTTTCTTCAGGTACTGGAAGAAGAAGGGGTTCCCATTGAAAATATGTTTGGTGTCTCTTATAAATGGGAACATAGTTGTGAAACCTTTTACAACATATGTGGCTCTAATGTTGATTCTGAAAGGTTTATTTATTTAACATTGCCAGAATAAAACAGTCACTTTTGCTAAATTAGTTAAAGATGCTAATCATAGCATGGAATGCGGTGAGTGTAAATCTGACATGTTTTCAACGTTAATTTTAAAGGAATACGGACAGTATGTAATTTTAATGATGCAATGATGTAGAGCTGATGGTTCAAAATTGGATACTTTAATAAAGAAATTTACAGGACAGCAATTATCAATTTCAGGAAAAACTTTTGGAACAGTTGCAATTATTTTCCATGATGGACCTACTGTAACTTCTGGTCATTACACAGTTTATCTAAAATGTAAAAAAGGCTGGACAATGTGTAATGATTGTCAATTGGTTTTTAAGCAACGTTTGCCGTTTGATTTAGCAAATTCCTATCTAATCTTCCTGAAACCTAAATTTTAGAGAGAATTGGCAACATCTGTACAAAACAATTTTACCATTTTATTGGATTACCATTGGAATTTTCAAATTTAAAGATTTTTAAAATTATCATTCGGCCTAAAGGAAAGGTAACCAATTGTATTGTGGACTTATATAATTCTTAATTAATGTTTCAGAAAACAACATTTTAGAGAGAATCGGTAACATCTGTACAATTTAAATTTTTGTATTTTATTGGATTACCGTTGGAAATTTAATCAAAAAAGATTTTTAAAATTACCATTTGGCCTAAAGGAAAGGTATCCAATTGTATTGTGGACTTAATTAAATCCTAATTAATCTTTCGGAAACCAAAATTTTAGAGAGAATCGGTAACAGCTGTACAATTTAAATTTTGGAATTTTATTGGATTATCGTTGGAAATTTAATCAAAAAATAATTTCAAAAATTAACATTTGGCCTAAAAGAAAGGAAACTAGATGTATTGTGGATTTATTTGAGGTATATTATTTTTGAGATTATGCTTCTGTAAGAAAATTGTCAGACGGTATTTTTTAGAAATAGTTTTTGTTATTAGATGATATTTTTAATGAATAATATTTTGCATTTCGATAATGTTATGTTTAACTGAGAAGAGATTCTAGGCTTTTTTTAAACAATCTTTGAGATTGTTATTTTTTTTTTGCCCGCTGTTAAGTGATGAATGCAATTGCTTTCACGATTTATAGTGAAATGCAATATATTCTGAAAACAGCAAAAAAAAGGCAAAAAATTGTTTTGGGAAAATATGTAAATATGTGTACTGTATTATAAAATGTTTTATTAAATATTAATAGTTTTTTTTTTTTTTCAGATTGAGAAAGAAAATTTTCGAAATCTTGAACCATTTTTATAGCAATTAAAATTATATTTTAATTAATAAATAATTTTTTGAGTGGGTATGGTAAGTCAGAAATTTCATGGTCCCTTTTTTCCACTTCTCCACAATCACATTTTCAGTTTTTCATTGTAGTCTCTCAAGGACCTTGTAATGTGATAATTGATTTTTAGTGTTTTTAAAAAAAAAAAAAAAAAAATTACGCGTACCGTACGCGTACGGTAAAAAAAAAATCAAAAAAAAGTTTAAAAAAATATATAAAAAAAAGTTGAAAGGTAAAGTTGGCTCTTAAAAGAGCCGTTGTGTTCGTACAGGGACAGAGGAAAGAAATAATGGGAATATTAGTCGGTAGGACAAATGTGCTGGTCTATTTTATTGTTAACTAGGGCAACACTGGTCTCCCTATGACAAATTAGACCATAACAAGTGGTGCACCGCATTGTAACCCTCGCAAACCGATGGTTAGTTTCCAGAGGACCAGAAAAAGGAGATGCTCCCCCCACAGATGAAGGGCTCAGCTGACCTGCCGAAGATGGACTCGGCCCTGCAGATGATGGACCAGGCTGAGCTGCTGTGGATGTGCTTGGTTGACTTACTGAAGGGTTTCCTCCAGTATGTCGAGCATATGTCCTACCGTGTACATCATGAAGGTGTCTCAACATAGTGTGATTCCCGAAGGAATACTTCTTGTTAGGATTCCCTCTTGAAAGTACACGGTCACAAAGCTTACAAGTCACTAAAGGTGCATTTACCTTTTTCTTGCCCTCTGGAAAAGAAAAATACTCCCATAAGAAAGAGCTCTTTTGTTTCCTCCTTCTCTGCCTCATGGTAGTGCTGCTAGCCTCACTCTCAGAAGAGGTCTGCTGTTCTGCCATCGTATCACAAAGACAACTCAGCTCCTTCTCCTAAGGGATCACAAGCAGAAATGAGCGGAATGGGTGTGGTGTAGGAGAGTTCTAGAACTGAAAGTAGTAAAAACCAATCAAAAGTGTTGTTTCTTGATCACATGACCCAACGTGCGCGTACGTTACGCTTACGGTGCGCTTACGGAGCGCTTACGGTAAAAGTACGCATGCGCGTAAAAAAGACACGCGGACGTGCGCATGCGCAAAACAGGCACGCCCCTTCACTTCCGCGTAACATGCGCGTGCAGCGTACGCGTTACGCGCCGCGTGCGCGTGACGCACGTCTACGCAAATTGCGTAACTGAACGCAAACAGCGTAGAAATCTAACGTACTAGACATGCGCTTCCCGTACGCGCACGTTAAAAAAATATTTAAAAAAAAAAAGAAAAGGGAAAAAAAGATTCACTATGTTATACTACTAAATCTTACCTGTTTAGTTTAAAAAAAAGGTAAAAATAAAAAATATATTGTAGAATTTTTAAAATTTAACCATAGTCTTTAAAAAAGGATATAAAATTAAAATAAAAATATGTAAAAAACATTGCAAAAAAAAAAAAAAGGTAAATATAAGAATTAGCATTTAAAAAACCTTGCAAATTCACTGAAAAAACCATGGGTTTCACACACGTTATAGTTAGGAATTAGCATTTAAAAAACCTTAGAAATTCAATGAAAAAACCAAAGGTTTCACACATGTTATAGTTAGCTGGACATTTCACTCGTAAAAAACCAATGAAATTCTCCCGTTATAGTTAGTTCAGCTAACTATAACTCGCGCGCCCGCAATGCACTGCTGATGACGTCACATATTACATCACTCATGACATGGTCAGTGACATCACTCATGACATCACTGATGACATCACCGATGACATCATCCTTGTGATAGAGTGGCAGACCTCCTCTCACCCTAATATAACCTTTGATACAAACATTCAAAAATAGAGACTAAAATTTTCAAAACAATGGACATTCCAATACCAGTTACAACAACCTCTTCAGTAATTCTAAGATCCACATACACATCCACTCATTCACCAACAGTCCTATACAGTCACTCATACATGTACTCACTCATCATATGTACTCATACACCTATACATCCTGTTACACAATGCCACTCATCCATAGAGTTACTCACACACAAAGTCACTCATGCTAATAAAGAATCAAACATACATTTATTTGCATATACAGTTATACACACACCACCACACCTAATTCTACGGAAACTTACACATACTTAGTCTTTTAAACGGTCACTTATAGAAACACATACTTATTCATACAGGAACTCTTTCAATCTCTCACCCTCACATATACTCACTTATATACACCAATAGTCACATATACTAGTTTAAAAGACATGTAGTTACTCATAAAGACACTATTGAGACAGTCATTCACTCACTAACACACCCATACACACACTCATCCACCCATACAGTCCTGCACACATGCTGTCTTCAACACATACAAAGAGTTTATCACTCATTCATGCACCTATGCACTACGTAATACCCCTCACCGAACCATGCAGACACTCAGACTGATACTCAAAAAAACAACTAATGACCTATATAGACACCCATGTAGCTACTCACCAACCCATGCAGCTACTTATACACAAAGTGAGAGACTGATACAGATATTTACATATTTAAACATTACTCAGTAAGCCATGTATTCACTATGAAACACTTAATCAGTCAGTTACACAATCAATTTTTCAAAAACAAATCATCCATTTAGACACTTATATATCCATTTATTCTTCCATCGACCTTGAGATATACATATATAAAACATATTTAATTTTCAGAAATACACACATTCACTGGATGATGTCATCAGTGATGTCATTTGAGATGTCATCAGTGATGTCATGAGTGATGTCACTGACCATGTCATGAGTGATGTAATATGTGACGTCATCAGCAGTGCATTGCGGGCGCGCGAGTTATAGTTAGCTGAACTAACTATAACGGGGGAATTTCATTGGTTTTTTACGAGTGAAATGTCCAGCTAACTATAACATGTGTGAAACCTTTGGTTTTTTCATTGAATTTCTAAGGTATTTTAAATGCTAATTCCTAACTATAACGTGTGTGAAACCCATGGTTTTTTCAGTGAATATAGTTATAGTTAGGACCGTGTTTCCATAGGAAATCCGCAACATTCTACATTTTCAAAATAGATGGGGCGCTCCGCTCCGCTCCTACCCTGAAAGTCTGAGGGGGATTCGTAAAGCGGGGGCTGAGAAAAAAGGGGGGTCCCAAAACGCGTTTTCCCCATGCATTTTTCCATAGGGACCTTTAGTCCAAGGTACAGCCCGAACGGCTGAACAGAATTACTTGAAATTTGGCAAAGAGGTAGTCCTCAGGTCAGGCATGTGCCTTTTGCATATATGGTGTCAATCTGTTCAGTAGTTCCTGAGAAAATCAAAAGTAAAGTCATATACATATCTGGGCGGAGCCTAACCACACATCTCATCGTGAGATCTGATTGGCTGTCAGTACTTCATCCAAGAAGTGTTGGCAGCCATCTTGGGACCAATATACATGATAGCACCTCATTAAAAAGCATTGCAGTTAATAGAAGGTTTTAAGACTTTAGTTACATTATAAATCATTTGTTGATCGTACCATACTCATTTTAGGAATTGTGGTGTGTTCTAAGGTGATTTTACAATGTGAAAAAGCCTTCTGCTGTGATGTCACGAACCATGTTTGAGAGAAACAGGGGTGGGGGAATCATATCGCCCGACGCCCGAACCATGTTGTTTATATTGATGGGCAAGAAGATTTATTGTCTATTTATGTCCGACGGACATGTAGACATGAATCACGTTTTAATCACGTTAAAACAACAGGCTGTGGGCACTCTGAAGCTTGCAGAGAGCCTTTGGCGGCATCTGATTGGCTAGCAGCCCATGACTGGGCTCTAGCCAGGGATTGGCTGGGGGAGTGAAAAGTCACTCAGCCTCTGCAAGCAGTAGTCCGTGGCCGCCACAAGGCTTGCAATAAGCATTCAGGTAAAATAAGCAGTTTTGCCCGCTTGAATTGTGTGATATTGTGACGGAGGTGCTGCAATTTTCTTTTATTTATATTTTTAGCAACCGTGCGTGGGTAGATTAATTAGTACAAAAGCCTAGGCCTGGCCCGCCTCGGTGCCTCAGATGAGGACGTCAAAAAAGCGTATCGCAAGCAGGCGCGCTGCGCTACCACCGCTTCATGGGGGAAACACCCATTACAATGAATTCAGATTCACGCGCTGCCATCGCAACGCGGGTTTAACATCGCGGGTCCAGAGCCTTCATACCGCAGATGGAAACAGATCTGCAGATTAATGCTTTCGAAAGAGACATCCGTTGGTGACTTACAATTTATAACTTAAAGTCCTAATATAGAATAGTGAACTATTAACTTTCAGCCCAGAACTGCATAAACACACCGACAAATATACATTACAAAATTGATTAATGTTGCAAAGAGGGTACATTTGGCGAAAAAACGATTCTTATTATTAAAGGAAGCTTCCAACTTTGCTGTTTCTTTTTCGACTCTGCGTTTGTGCTTCTCCACACCAAGCACTCTTAAACTACTGCCTACCAGTATGGGTGACATGTGACTCCTACACTTTCACTCCTTTGGCTTATGGGCAATAAAACATTGTCGCACACGGCGCAGCCAGCACTAAAAGCTTTCGAAGCACCTGCTGCAGCGTTTCTTTCCGCCGGCAATTACCAGGCCTCACAGAAATGTGTAGGAAACTTGTGTGATGAATTACCATCCTGGAAAGAGATCCGTGTTTTGTATAGTTGAGGTTGTGACCTCGGTGAAGTTAGTGCAGAGGGTTAATATGCCTGCTGCAAAGAACATGTACGAAGTCGATTACAGAGTGCATAGGATGGAAACAGATCTGCAGATTAATGCTTTCAAAAGAGACATCCGTTGGTGACTTGCAATTTATAACTTAAAGTCCTAATATAGAATAGTGAACTATTAACTTTCAGCCCAGAACTGCATAAACACAACCGACAAATATACATTACAAAATTGATTAATGTTGCAAAGAGGGTACATTTGGCGAAAAGATCCGTGTTTTGTATAGTTGAGGTTGTGACCTCGGCGAAGTTAGTGCAGAGGGTTAATATGCCTGCTGCAAAGAACATGTACGAAGTTGATTACAGAGTGCATGGGATTTGAACAGATCTGCATATTAATGCTTTCAAAAGAGACATCCGTTGGTGACTTGCAATTTACAACTTAAAGTCCTAATATAGAATAGTGAGCTATTAACTTTCAGCCCATAACTGCGTAAACACACCGACAAATATACATTACACAATTGATTAATGTAGCAAAGAGGGTACATTTGACGAAAAAACGATTCTTATTATTAAAGGAAGCCCCCAACTTTGCTGTTTCTTTTTCGATACAACTTACCGATTCGCAAGGAACGTAGGGCTCACGTCTGGCCAGCTGCAAAAGTGAGGGGGAAATGGCAGGAGGCACGCTGGCTGACACCTTTTATATCCCACCCATACGTTTTTACAAGGGTGACGGTAAATTAGTACATTACGTTTGGTTTGAAATGTACGTATTTTGTGGGAATAAATACACAGCCAAGGGTGACGGTAAATTAGCATATTACGTATGGTTTGAAATGTACGTATTTTGTGGGAATAAATACACAGCCGAAAAAAATGGAAAAAAAGGGGAATAGAAATAAAAAAATTGCCGTCAGGATTAAGGGGAGGGGGCGCAGGGGGGCAGGGACGCGATAATATCGCTTGACAAGTTTTCCTTTAGCATTATTATTGCACAGCATTCAATGGTTTACTGATTTTAATAAAGCAAAGATATATTAATGTTTCTCTGTCAGCCGGAGCCCTTAGGTTTGATGTGGAACGGGGGTAGGGGTAGGTGGGACAAGTGGATTTTACAGGACATGTAGATCTCAGTGGCATTTTGTCCCTTGGACAACTAGATTATTTGGAAAATTCCACACCCCTGAAATAAAAGACCGGCATTGCGCCGGAGGCAACACCCCCTCCTTGCAGCACTCTGCAAACGCGCCTCCTGGCCAGTTGTAAGTTGAGGAATTAATTCCCCTTCAATACTGAGGGTCCCTGA
Source organism: Triturus cristatus (assembly GCF_964204655.1). Lineage (NCBI taxonomy): Eukaryota > Metazoa > Chordata > Amphibia > Caudata > Salamandridae > Triturus > Triturus cristatus. The sequence goes on along the minus strand of NC_140591.1, from coordinate 552,930,143 downwards.
GAGCCAACTAGCCCAACAGGTATCTCTAGTATGCGCCAGGGAGCTGTGTTGCAGACAGGTGTTCTGAGGCCATGCCCCTTTTTACACCTCCATGCAACGCAGCTCTGTGGCGCTTACTGGAGGTACCTAGTGGGCTAGTTTGACCCTAGGGACCCTTAGGATTCAAGGGGACTTAATCTCTCAACTCAGAACACCTCTCAACTTGCACACGTTAACTCTCGCCCCGTCCCCTCCCTTCACCACTGTGTAAACACGCCCTGTGGCCGTTTTTAGTTGGGAGATTCAGTTCATTCGAATCCTGAGGGTCCCTAGGGTCCAACTAGCCCACTAGGTACCTCCAGTATGCGCCACAGAGCTGCGTTGCAGAGAGGTGTAAAAAGTGGCACAGCCTGGACCACCTCTCTGCAACGCAGCTCAGTGGCGCTTACTGGAAGCACCTGGTGGGCTAGTTAGCCCCCAGGGGCCCTCAGGATTGAAGGGGAATTATTTCCCCAACTTAAAACGCGCCACAGGGCTTGTTTGCACACGTTAGCTCAGGCCTCGTCCCCTCCCTTCACCACTGTGTAAACACGCCCTGTAGCTGTTTTTAGTTGGGAGATTAAGTTAATTTGAATCCTGAGGGTCCCTAGGGTCCAACTAGCCCACTAGGTACCTCCAGTATGCGCCACAGAGCTGCGTTGCAGAGAGGTGTAAAAAGTGGCACGGCCTGGACCACCTCTCTGCAACGCAGCTCAGTGGCGCTTACTGGAAGCACCTGGTGGGCTAGTTAGCCTCCAGGGGCCCTCAGGATTGAAGGGGAATTATTTCCCCAACTTAAAACGCGGCATAGGGCGTGTTTGCACACGTCACCTCAGGCCCCATCCCCTTCCTTCCCCACTGTGTAAACATGCCCTGTGGCCGTTTTTTAAGTTGGTAGATTAAGTCCCCTTGAATCCTGAGGATCCCTAGGGGCAAAATAGCCCACTAGGTACGTCCAGTAAGCGCCATTGCAGAGAGGTGTAAAAAGGGGCACAGCCTGCACCACCTCTCTGCAACGCAGAGCAGTGGCACTTACTGGAAGCACCTGGTGGGCTAGTTGGCCCCCAGGGACCCTCAGAATTGAAAGGGAATTATTTCCCCAACTTAAAACGCGCCACAGGGCGTGTTTGCACACGTCACCTCAGGCCCCGTCCCCTCCCTTCACCACTGTGTAAACGTGCCCTGCGGCCATTCTAAGTTGAGAGATTAACTCCCCTTGAATCCTAAGGGTCCCTAGGGTCAAACTAGCCCACTATGTACCTCCAGTAAGCGCCACAGAGCTTACTGGAGCCATTCAAAGGGGATTCGACAAAAATTCGACCAAACTATGCAAGAAACCCCCCTCACAGTTAATAAAAAACACATCCACCGCCGGATGTGTAATACTTTTTATTTTACTCTCTGGAAAGGAGACGAACCTCACTTGAGAGTCACAGCGTGCTCCTGGCTGAGCCCAATGCTGTGTTACACCCACCAGTGCCCGCCGATTGCCTCACACCTCTGTTTTGTATTCCCCCAGCTAGCGCGTATGCTATGACACTCTCTAGCCCATGTGCACTGTAACACCACCCCGTGAATATGTCATGCCACACTTGCCTTCGCACTGGTTATATTGCCCCATCTAACTTGCCTTCCTCGATGTGTATGTTATAACGCACAGTGCTATGCCATACATATTACAATCTGGGATCCATATCTTTGTCACAGTGCATATGCAACGATACACTCCCCAGCACATATTTTATATTACAACTTTAGAGACAAGTTATGTTACACAACACTGCCCTGTGCATATTACACTCCAAGGCGCATATCGCATAGCACACGCTAGTGCCTGTGCTATCTCGCGCTCTCCAATGAATCTGTCATTGCGCACAATGTATTGCATATTATATTTCACGCCCCGGTTCATCTTATATCACACTTTTTGGTGCATAGTTTATACCATATACTACATCTAGTTTTCATTTTCAATCGTGCTCTCAGGACTATGTGCTATATAACACTGCGTCCACCTACCCTTTTCACGGGCATTACATTTTGCGATGGGGGTGGAGGGTGTTTCTGCCAAGTGAGCCCGGAGTCACAGTCACAAATGTCCACTTCTTCCTGAATAAAAGTGAGATTATGCTGCATACTTGTTCATATTTTAAGTATTTCGCACAGACACACATTTTAAAAACAATAACGTTCCTAATACCCACCTTCTCTGAAAAGTTAGCTTGCTGCCCCATCCACCTCCTGCCTATCCTCTGTTGTCTCAATACATGGACTAGCCTCCTTCCTCCTGCCATGCATGGTCTGATGTGCTGCCACTGCCCTCCATTTAGCATGATGTACCAGTCCACTCCTCCTGCCCTCCATTGCCGAATTCTATGGCCCATCATTGACCTCCTGCTTAACCTCTGTGCTTAGCTTGCTGCCCCTATTCTCCTTCCCCCTGCCCTCCGATGTCTTTGTGCATGCCCCTGCTCCATCCTTTTTGCCCACTATGTTCCATGGACCTGCCACTCCTATCTACTCTGAGTGTTCTGTTGAGCTGCCACTCCCCTCCCACCTGTCTAGCATTGTCAGATGACTGTAACCTGTCCCTGCCACCTCCAACCTGCCTGTCCACATGCCATGCCCCTATCTCCTTCCTCCTGTCCTCCATGGTCCATTTTACTGCCACACCCTTCTGCCCTCCCTGATCTGTTGTGCTGCAACTGCTCCTCCTGCCTGCCCCGCGCAGTCTGTTGTGAGGCCCCTTCCCCTGAACTCTCTTGTCTGTGCCTGACCTCCATGGTCATCTTGCTGCTCCTGCCCTGCCACCTTGCCCCCAGCCCTCTGTTTCCATGTGCAAACCCCCTATTCCCTCCCTCCTGGCTTGTCTGTTCCATTGTAATGCCCCTGATCCGTCCCTCCTGCCCTTTATGGTCTGTTATGCTGCAGCTTTCTCTCCTGTCTGTCCATTATGGTCAGCTAGCTACCATTGCCTCTTTCCCATCTGTTCTCTGTTGTCCATGTGCATGGTCCTGTCCCCTCCCTATTGCTTTCTATGGATTGTTGTGCTGCACAGTCAGTGTCGAGTCTATGGACCTCAGCAACTGCCGTTGGTCAGCCAGCGAAGAAAAAATGCCCTCCAAGTATGCCTCCATGTTGTGCAGCACTTGGCTGTGGCCATGGAGGACATTAAGGATCGCAGCCTGACCAACCTGCAACTGCCGCTGGATGTCCACAGACTCGGCATTGGCGGCAGCAGTGGAGACATGGGCAGGGGGTGCGGTGCCTGGCAGGAAGGAGACATGTGGTGACCGTGGACGTTGGGAAGGGACACGAGCAAGTGGGAGGCGGCTGATGGCAATGGAGGGGGCGGGGTGCGATGTTGTGCCGCTGTCAGCTGGTGGTGCAGCCTCCGCCCACTCGGAGAGATCATCCTCGGACCCGTCGGCTTCATATTCGGTGGTGCCAGTGGACAGGTCCTCAGCCTCACTCTCCTCCGCCTCTGTACCACTCAATGTGCCAGCCACGATGTCAACGCTGGCACTGATGCTCGGTCCCTCCGCTCCATCTGTGCTCATGTCTCCCTCCGTGTCCCCCGACGATGCTGTGGGCAAGGTGAAGACACAGCAATTAATCACACACCTGTATACATATGTCACATGAGTCCAATCTACGTAGGTTACAGTGCATAGCCTGAAAAGTAAGATCAGTAACATCTACAAAACAAGGTACAGATGTAGGGCATGCAACACACAGTTGGTTGACCCACCATGCCAATGAAAATCCATGGAGAGCATGACACAATAGCAAATGACATGAAATGGAGTTTGACAGAGGAGCCAGGCCCTGGGGACAATCCAGCACTGCATCTGCACCACACAGCGTTGCCGACAATAGGGATGAGGAGGGACCAAATCCATGAGCTTGAGGCACATGCTGCATAGGTAATACTGAAAACATGCCCAACATGACTGGCTCACTGCACCTTGAGTGTATGTCCAGCCAAACATCACACACTGGCCAGAACTAGCAAGGAGATTTCAGGTTTTGACATGTAGGCTTGCCCCGCACCAACCCCCTACATGAGACAATCTGTTGAGACACAGGTGGCACGTACACCTCTTAGTCTGGGTGAAATACACAGGGGATGCATAAATGCAAGATTGGACGCCAAATACCCGAGGTGCACCTGTCCAAATAATCATATACAAATGGCCAGCATCAGATGATTGTAACAAGACACACAGGCACTGGCCACTGTGACTATGAACAAGGAAAATCAGGTCAGGCTCTACAGTGGACACTTGTACTACATTTCACGTCAATATACATGGTGCCAGGGGACAATGGCACAGAGCACAACCTATGCTGTAGACACTGAGAGTGTCCACGTTTTGTGATGACACACATGACACCTCGGAAAATATGCCCCAGGGGACAGTAGTGGCAACACAGCTCCATGGTCCTGAATGGGAATGACTGCAATACAAGCCACCATCCCTGCACTATGCGTATCGCACACTCATGCACATCATGTCACAGGCCACAACATAGGACATGCGCACTGTAAGGCATGACACTTGTGAGACTAACTCCCATGTCTGGACTCAGCATCAGTGCCAACTGACATGGAACCCACATGTACTGAACTGGACAGGGCACAGGCAAGGTCCCAAAACCGGTTACACACCACCCCCACACATGATGCTACAGGCATAGTTCACGTGGAGAAAGTGCCAGCCTAGTTAACCTTGTGAAGGAGTGACTACACACAGACCAGGGAACACATTGCAAGGAGGGGAAGGGAGGCAGGAGAGCACAGCTAAACAGTGGGTAACTGGATCTGCACAGCACCTTTAAACCCTGGCAGTGTATCCATGCAACTGTGCACTTACAAATGCTGGTAAAACACAACAAGCACACATGTACCTACCCCCTTCCTGCTGCTGCATCTCCTGTAAGCGCCTCTCCAAGTCTGGAAAGACCACCGGCAGCACACGCTTGTGGATGTGGCTCAGTCAGCGGCGCCCGCGGTTCTTATGGCTCTCAGGTGAGTCCCCCTGCAGGACCCGTGCGATCCTCCACGTCCAGCACCGGATATCCTGGCAGCGTTTCCTCACCTGGGACAGGTGCCGCTTCCGACCATCCGCACTCCTCACGGCGCTGACGGCGGTCAGCCATATCTGCTCCTTGGCAGAGGCGCCTACCTGTGAGGATGAACAAGTGACACTACATCAATACACCTGGCACATGTCACAGAGACACATATTAGAACACATTTATTGTTTACAACAAGGCATAGTATGCATCCAACGCATTGCACCTTTGTCATAGGGACATGATCCTCTGGGGAAGGGCAAAAGCAGTATGTGCCATTGAAAGGACACAGGTGGAATGAGGGCAACTACACAATCAATGATCCAGGCTCACACTGTGCATCACAAGCTACACCAGGATAATGTGCAGCACCTCTAAGCAGTCACATGCCACAGGCCACTGAAGCTACCGCAGCAGAGTACACAGACACACACAGGCACAGGACATTTGCCTGCCATTGCCAAATGCAGCGACAAACCTCACTCTGCACATGTGCCACTAGACTGGGGGGGGCTCACAGGTGTGGGGCTGGCTCTGCACGTCAGACACACAGCACTGCTCCCAGCTCACATCACATGGCCAGGGTATATCCATCCCTCATGCAGCTGGGGTGCTACACTCCACATATGCACCCACCCACATGACAGGGGACTTACACACACACCCATGTCCAGGGTACGAACACATCATGTGGACACTCTCAGCACAGGTACACAGAACTAACACACATCTGTGGGTACAGTCACCTGTTACACTGGGCTGACCACATAATCACATGAGGACTGTAGAGGCAACATTCCCAGGAGGATAAGACAGGCAGAATGTGGCATGCACCATGCAGTGATTGTCACAGTAAACACGAGGATGGCAGACATGCACCACTGCATGCTCTGGCTGGGAGACATCAGGCATTCCCCCCCGGGACCCCCCCTACAGTACATAGCATGTGTGAGACACCTGGACACAATGCCAGAAGTCACAGTCACAAAAAAGGGACACAGTCTGTGCCAGTGGACTCTGCACTCACCTGATACCCTGAACGCCCATACAGCATGGGGTACTGTGGGAGGATCACATCCAGCAAAGCCATGTTCTCCTCCAGGGTGAAGGGCTGTGACCTCTCCACAGACCTTGACATGGTTCCAGGGAATCAGTAGCAGCAGCTGGGTCGTGGAATCCAGAGATGTGCAGGCAAGTGCTCCCTCATGGGACCTGGCTGCCTTATATCTGCCTTGCTGGCCTGTTTCATGCACAGGAGTACAGAGTGATTGGTCACTCACATTTGCATCCTATGTTTCCTCCAATCCCTTCAAACCTAGCACAGTCAGTGGGTTCTTATTGTATTTTTTTCTTCAGCATGATGTCAACCCCAAAAGACATTGCAACAAAGTAGATTCATTCCAACTGACTTCTGCTGTGCACCTTCGAGAACAAATTCAAACTTTAAACTTGGTCTCCATGACAACCAGCATGCATGTAGGCCTTAATACTTGTCCCTCAAGTGTCCCCTATGTAATTTTGAGCTTCACACACAGGTACGGTGCGTTCCGGGGCCCTAGGGCACCCCAAATGCATAGCAACGGCCCGTACAGGCGTGTGTACGGGCCGTACCACTATGAGTACGCATACACAAGAACACCCATAGTGGTACGGTCCGTACACACGCCTGTACGTTCACTATCACCATGGGTGTCCTCGCGTATGCGTACTCGTAGTGGTACGGCCCGTACACACGCCTGTACGTTCACTATCACCATGGGTGTCCTCCCGTACGCGTACTCGTAGTGGTACCGCCCGTACACATGCCTGTACGCTCACTATCACTACGAGTACGCATACGCGAGAACACCCATGGTGATAGTGAACGTACAGGTGTGTGTACGGGCCGTACCACTACGAGTACGCATACGCGAGGACACCCATAGCGATAGTGAACGTACAGGCGTGTGTACGGGCCGTACCACTACGAGTAGGCATACGCGAGGACACCCATAGTGATAGTGAACGTACAGGCGTGTGTACGGGCCGTACCACTACGAGTACGCATACGCGAGGACACCCATAGTGATAGTGAACGTACGCACGCGTGTACGTGCTGTACCACTACGAGTAAGCATACGCGAGGACACCCATAGTGATAGTGAACGTATGCACGCGTGTACAGGCCGTACCACTACGAGTACGCATACGCGAGGACATCCATAGTGATAGTGAACGTACGCACGCGTATACGGGCCGTACCACTATGGGTGTTCTCGCGTATGCGTACGCATGGTGGTACGGACCATACACACGACTGTATGCTCACCATCACTATGGGTACACATACGTCAGCACTCCCATAGTGATACGGGAATGTACACAGGCCCTCTTAGCAAAAGTACGGTGGTTTTCACACATCACAGTGGTGACAGGCAGCACACAGGAAGGAATAGGGCTGACATACTTGTCCATGGATGGACATCAAGGCATTGTCTGGCCAGTACTACATGTGTGGGGCACAGGTGTGAAAGGCTGTGATGTGGCACATTACTCCTGAGTCGAGAAGGCACCAGATGTATGATGAGATGTGTACACATGTAAAGTGTGATGGTGCAATGTGTGCCAGGCATGCCCTTGACTCCTTTGACATGTGTGCATGTCGTACTGCACACTTGGGATGAGCGTCACTGGCATGGCATGGACACCAACACATGGAAGTGTCCCCTGAGGCCCAATACAGGGGTTACCACACCTGACATGTCACTACACACGGTGCACGATGTGACTCTGTCATGTATGTGTGGGGGATTCGCATTAGCTTGATGTTAGAGCTCCCTCAAAAGCTGCAGCTGTTGCAGCAACCAACATGTGTCTGTGTGTGGATTGACATTGTACACTGTTCCGCACACCATGCCACATGTGGTATCGGATGTGAGGTGCGTATGTATGCATGGGACACGGAGTAGCGTAACAAGGACATGTCTGCATCCTCTCTATGAATGTGTGGTGAGTCATCACATGTACACCTTCATGGCAAGGTGTGTGGGCTGTCCTAGTGTAATGTCATGTGACCTGTGGCTCTAGTGTTCCGCTACCAGTCTCTGAAATCGACATCCTACTTCTGCTGATGTGTGGATGTATGTCACTCCTGTCTTGCGTCTGGCTGTTCACTTACACTGGGCCACAGCTAATCCCATGCCATGGCATGTGGAGGTTCACAATCTCCGTGTGTAGCTGGGTCTTGGTAGGAGTGTCACCTGTCAGCCATATGTATCCAGGGCATGTGGCACATACCTGACTCCGTATGTAGCATATGTGTATAGACAGATTAACATGTGCTCAGTACAAATAAATTGTTGTTGTGGTGCACTCACTCTTCCTTGTCACTTCCAAATTACTGCAGAGCGCCACCTCTTCCCCGACCAATTCCGGACTTGGCTGCCGTGCGGGAGAATGACTGTATCCGGTGCTACCGCTTCCCACAACGGTTGATTCTGGAGTTGACGGCGAGACTGGCACCACACCTGCAACCGCTGCACAGGTATCCTACGGCACTGACACCCAAGCTGAAGGTAATGGCAGCCCTACATTTTCTTGCCACGGGTACCTTTCAAAATACCATAGCTCATGTTGGTGGCATGTCCCAGAGCATGTTCTGCCGTGTGCTGCATGATTTCTTAGAGGCCATGTTGATTCACCTGGATGACTTCATCCATTTCCCAACCCCTGAAATGTTGACTGGGGTCAAGCGTGGATTCTATGCCCTGGGAGGGATGCCCCATGTCATTGGGTCCATAGATGGGACACATGTGGCTTTGGTACCACCACAGGCACAGGAGGTAGCGTACAGGAATCGCAAACACTACCATTGCATCAATGCCCTTGTGGTGTGTCTGTCCAACATGGTGATTTCACATGTCTGTGCTCGTTTTCCAGGATCAGCACACGATGCCTACATCATGAGACGTAGCAGGGTGCCTGAAATGATGACGCAGCTGCGCAACGAACGAGCATGTGTTGTTGGTGGGTACAGTCTGTCTGTCCTGTATTTTGCGTAGACTTCCAGCACGACCGCTTCTCCTGTCCTACTTATGTCCATGTGCTTTCCATGTAGGGGACGCTGGCTATCCCAACTTGCCATGGCTGATCACACCTCTCCGCAACCCCATCACGCCGGCCCAGCTCCGCTACAACACCGCCCATGGCCGGAAAAGGCGAGTGATAGAGAGGACGTTTGGCCTCCTGAAGACCCGATTCCGATGCCTCCACAAGACCGGCGGCTCCCTCCCATATGCCCCGGCGAAGGTCTGCAAAGTCTTCATGGTCTGCTGCATGCTGCAAAACATGGCAGTTGAGAAAGCTGTGCCACTCATCCTGGATCAAGATGACCAGGACCATCCACCCGTGGAGGACGAAGGCCTTGGCAATGGGGCTAGTGATGTGGAGGATGTGGAGCCGCAAGAGGACATCCGGACTCGGCTCATACGCGACTTCTTTGCTTAGTGGTGAGTACCAGTGTCTGAGTGTGCACGCATTGGTCCCCGTGTGGCTGTGTTGCGATGTGTGTCTCCATCTGCATGTATGGCACGTGAGTCAGAGGTGTGTGTGGATGTGTCACTGGAGTGATGGTGCCAGTGATGAGTGTATTTCCCCATCATAATTGTGACATAGCATGTTGTCATCCATCCATGTGTCGAGTACATGCACATGCAAGTGGATGTGCTTTTTGTGGCTGACTTCTTGTGTGTCTCTCTTCCCCAGGTACTTGCGCATGCCGTCTGCTGCTTGCATTGTTGTGGCACTGCTATTCCTCATGGGCACGTCATCGTGTGCTGAGTCAGCGTTACACGCACGGACAAGTTTGGAAGTCTCCTTAGGGTAAGGGATGCATCAGGGGTGTATTGGGTGGGGCAGTATGCACACTGCCCCTGTCGATGTTTGTTTCCTCTGCAGACATGTTGCATCACCATGGTACACATGACATGCAGATGGGTACACCTGAATAGATGGTCAGACTTGTTGACAGTCATCAGTGATGGGATTGTGGAATGTGATGATGGCATCAATGTGTGTAACACTGCCCTCGGACACATACGGTTTGCATTGGCTTGACATGGTGTGGGACTTCCACATCAGCGGATCTATGGTGTATGGCAGTCTCTCCGTGAGCAGCAGGGGGTGTTTAGCTGTTAGCCGACACTTGTGTGCCAGTTCCATGGCTATCACGCATTTGGGCTGCAGAAGGGGGGTGCCAGTGTTGGACCCACATGTTACTCCACATGACCCATTCATGTGTACTCCGACTTGCCTCTGCAATCCCACATACATGACTAATAAAGGTGTCCCTATGCCTCCAAGGTGCCTTTTTCTCTGTCAATGCTGGTGTGTTGCCACGGTGCATCCGGCATGTCTGGCATGGTTTTCCGTGATAGTGGCTGTGTGTCTATGTGTAGAGTAGCAAGATGCAAGCTGTTTGTGTGGGATTAGACCGTGTATTGTGCATGATGTCCATGACTGTGTGGGTATTGTGACATGTGCCATCCCCATGCATCCAACGTTGGCCAGGCCACCATTCTCTGCATCCACCTGACTCAAGCTTGCAGGACATGGTTCTGCCACCTGTCTACACATACCTGGGTGCCCCCCAGGACACTCGACATGATCCCTGACCTCTGCGCATGACTGTTGCTGTACTCAATATGTCTGTCGGCACGGTTGTGCGGCCACCCCCTCAGCTGGCTTGGCCTATCACGGGTGTGTATGGTGCTCCATGTCTGTCTTGCCTAATACACTGTGACCCGTGTGTCCTGTGCCGGACTCAGGCCCCAGGGTGTGGATGGTTGAAGTCAAATGAGAACTCAGGCATGGTTAGACTTTACAAGACACATGTAAGGTAATAATGCAACCAGCAGGCATCTTCTCTTCATGGTGTGACTTTTTATTTTAGTGGGGGGGGGTTGACATGAGGGGCTTTCCATTGCCATTGTTAATCTTTATTTCGGCACCAAGGGCCATAAAAGCAACATAAATTATCACAATTTACAGTTTAAAATATACACATTAAATCACAAATTATGAAATATTACATAAGATTCGGGCACCACAGAACTCAGTATAAAACTACAAGAAATTCCTGCGCTTTAGCCACATTGCATTTAAAAACCGGGAAACTGCAAAAACTATTGGGGGTTGGGTATCATATTTCAGGACTCTCATTGCATGCTCGCACTCTCTAAAGCCAAGATTGGTACAGATGGGCTTAACCCAACGTTTTCTTTGGAGGTAGTAGGTAGGGCAAAAGAAAAAAACGTGTTTTTCGTCCTCCAGACTATGGCCACAGGCCCGGCATGCTGTACTATTGCTTGGATCCCACCTAGAGGTGAACGATCTGAGTGGCAAGCAACCCAGTCTCAATTGGTAATAAAGCTTCCTAGCTGCAGGGGGACTGACCAGATCTAAGAATTCCTCCTTCCTATAATTATCTTTAATTTGTAGGAACTCAGTTGTCAGCCTCCCGGGCTCAGAATGTTCGTATAAACACATAAGATGGTAGTTTTTAGCCTGTGCAGTCAGTTTTTCTTTAGGTAAGGCCGGACACGAGACCTCCGGAGAGGTCCATAGTTCTGGTAGGCCAATCTTAATACATGCGTCCTTGACAAAGCTTAACCAAGGGATGTTCTTATGCCTTAGTTGAGACCATACCCACTTAAATTCCTCCCGATAAGAAACTAGCTCTGCGTTAGCCCAAAGTCTCTTCCAATATATCAATGGGCGCAGCGTAACCACTTGCTCCATGGGTATTAGGCCAAAATCCAGCCTGATAGGGATCAGCGGGGAGCTGGGAGGTAAACCCAACAAGCTCCTCATAAAAGTATTTTCGGTCCTAGTCAGGCTGTGGATTTTTGAGTGACCCCACAATTCAGCCCCATAGATAGACGCTGCTCTCACTTGGGTCCTATAGATTTCAATCGCTGGTCCCACTGGTTTGGAGACCGAGCCTCTAAATGCTTGTGAAATTCCCCCAGTGGTTTGGGCAAGTTTCAACACGGAGTTGGCAATTTGTCCCCCCCATCCAAAATTTTCTTGTAAGGTAATCCCCAAATAACTGAACGTTGTCACCCGCTCAAGGTGAACACCGTTCAGAACTGGGTTAGGCCGTGTGTACTTAGGGGGATTGAGAATCATAAATTTGGTTTTAGCTAAATTGATCTCAAGACCTCTTTCAGCGCAGAAATCCACAAAGCCGTCCAGGATGCGCTGGATGCCAGTTGACGTACGAGACAACAACAAAGTATCGTCAGCGAACATCAACGCTGGCACCAAGCCCGTGGCAAGTCTTGGCGCATCTATATCCCTAATGCCTTCCAGATGTTTAATGAGCCCATTGATATATAGACAGAATAGCGTGGGTGCCAACACGCATCCTTGTCGGACTCCTCGATTTACAGGGAAGCGGGAGGACAGGTCACCATGTTTTCCGCATCTGACCTGGGCGAAATTATTCCTGTGGAGTCTGCTCACAATGTCCAGAAGATATGGAGGGACATTAAGATCCCAGAGCACCTTCCACAGATTTTCCCGTGGTACCAGGTCAAATGCCGACCTCAGATCAACAAAGATAAGATAGAGGCTGCCACCCTCTAGCTTTGCGGTCTTCCAATGAATGATCTGTAGTCGAAAGATCTGATCAACAGTGGAGATTCCCTCTCTAAAATCCGCTTGCAAAAGGCTTAGAATATTGTTGTCTGATTCCCAGGACTGTAATCTGTCCAAAATTATTCGGCCAAACAGCTTTTGTGTGGTGTCAATTAAGCTAATGGGCCTATAATTTGCAGGTTGTAAAGGACAGCCTTTCTTAAATATTGGAACTATTTCTGCTCCAAGCCAAGACTCTGGGGGTTCAGCACCCAACAAAATAGAGTTAAATAAAGCGCAAAGATACGGGACCCAAATCTTTGGTTCCGAGCGGTAGAGGCCTCCAGGGATTTTGTCCAATCCCGGCGCTTTGTTGGATATCAGCAAACCTATAGCCATTTCCACCTCCTTTGGCGTTATCTCCATGATGGCTTCAGCTTGACAAGCAAGTCTGGAAAAAGGAGTGGATATGGATAATACATTGTCATTTGGACTGGAATAAAGACCCCCATAGTGGGCTTCCCAAGCCACTGCAGCTATATTTGGGAATGAGATAGAGGCAGGTTCTTTCCTGCCTGTATTAACAATGGACCAGAAGCCCTTGAAGTCTTTTGCCTGCAAGGTTAGCCTTAACTCCTCCCATGTGTCAGCCTCCCAAGCCTTTCTAGCCCTTTGTAAAGTTTGTTTGTAGCTTGCCCTCAGAGTTTTTATCCTACTTTTATCCGAGGTCTTAATGGCAATGAGCAAATCAGTCTTCGATTTCCGACACTCTGCGGAATACCATAATTGCCTTTTGGGCGGGTGGGGCTTAGCATTCCCTGGCGGACAGAACACTTTCGACAGTTTTCCTACTAACTGTGAGTGTATGCCTGTAGGTTCGATCGCCTGTTCTATGGAAGTTCGATTTAAGCCAACCTCAGACATTTCAATAAGATGAGGTATGGCGAGGCAATAAATCTCTGAAATTGTGTTTTGGCTTGCAGCAATGCGAGGCCATATGACCCTTCGTCCATTATTGCGCAGAATTAAAGGTTGCGCGAATGTGGGTACTGTGGTGTCGTTACTACTGCTGCCAATGCCCCAACTTACTGGTTTGAATGTTACGGCCAAAGCGTTGTGATCACTGTCATCACGTTCAATCACGTTAAAATCGAGGACCTTGTCCCACGATCGGGTTTGAATAAAAATATAATCAAGAATAGAAGTATGTCCGGTTCTATTGAAAGTGGCTCATCCGGGTCTGTCAGAATCGAATCTCCCATTGCATGCCCTCAAAGATAAAGAGAGAGCAAAAGCCAAGATTTGAAGAACCAAGGAGGTCCAGGCTTTGACCTTGGGGATCATGGGATCGGGAATATTCCAGTTTTCGTTTTCAACAGTTGGGTCATCTAGAACCGACACACTAAGTGGTTCATATTGGCAACTGAGGTCGCCTCCCACTATTACAGAGTATCCGGGATCCAAGGACAGAATAAATGTGTTTAGCTGTTCAATGACCGTGGATTCCCTGCCACCCTGTGAAGGTCTGGAGTAGACATTCAAGAGAGCCAAATAGTTGTTATTGGGCAGCTCAAGCAGAAAACATTGGATGTCATCTGAGGAGGTGTTAAGTTGTCTTGCTGTGGCGCCCAGGTGGAGACCCACCCAAGTAGTGAGGCCCCCCGAAGGTCTACCCTTACCACTAGTTACTGCTAGTGTATTAAAAGTTGCAAAGCCTACCCTTTGGAAATTTTCAAGGGCCCACGTCTCTTGCATTAGGCAGATGTCAAAGTTGTCTATGAAGGTGCCCCAGTCTTCACACAACAATTTGTTCTTCAGACCTGCCACATTCCAAGAAAGCAAGCAAAAACTCAACTTTGATTTGGTTGTAAATGGAGTCTGGTCAACAACAGAACTAGAGTTTGGTGGTGAGGTAGTTATCCTATTTAGTGATTCCTGCGCAGACCCTTTTGGTGATTCATCCATTTCTATCCGCCCCCCCAGTCCACTTGATCAAGGATACTATATCTGTTGGTGAGCTGGAAAGCTTCAAGCGGAGGTAGGTTGAGTCGGTCAAGCATGTGAGTTCCATTGATAGGGCAGGGGGGGGTGGACCAACCCTACCAGTTCTCACACTATCTACCCTCCCCCTGTAGGGAGCATCAGTGCCGGAGTTCTGGGGTCCCGGGTAAAAATATGTAACTGGGAGGGCTTTAATTGCTGTGTAGGGGATAGGATGGAAACCCGACTGGAATGTGCAAATATACCTAGCAGTGTTGGGATTCCTAAAATTAATTACTACACAATCGCCAGGGATATCCTTGGGTCTGCGACCAACCCAATAAATCCTCCTTACGAATAATATCTCGCTTGTGCACTGGTTCGGAAGAGGTTTGTTACAATTTAACCAGTGCATACATTTGTTCTTTAGGTCGAGGAAAGACTCCCTTGATCCATGGCTCAGGGAGGGGACCCCGGCAAGGACCACCGCATACGGGGCAGATTCAGGGGGGAGATTCAAGAAAGGTAGATTCGAATCAGGAGATGGCCCCGCCAAGTTACGTAAGGGATATTCCGGGCCACTTAACTCTTTTGGCGAGTTGCCAATAGCGGGGGACTTCTCACTCCTTATGTTCCCTATGGCCAGAGGTGGAGGCAAAGGGCACGGGGCAATGTGGGGCTCAATAACCATGGCCTGGGCTTTGCTCTGTAAGATGGGATGATCTATTTTGTCTGCCAACACATTAGACGGATTGAGAGCGGGCCAGGCAGACTCAACAACACTTTCATTAGTTCCGCCTCTGGCCTCTGGACCCTTAGCCCTATTCAATATAGAAAACATTGATTCCAGATTTATAAGTCTATTTTCCAAGGAGTCAAGTCTATTACAGATAGGGCGGCAGGTCGCGGTTAATAGCTGTTCCATCCTAAGCCAATAATCATCATTTAATGCAGAGTCCTTCGGGGCCTCGGGACCTCCAGCAGGTGGATCAATATTGCGCGGAGGTTCAGAAGTTCCAATTTTTTGCCGTTTTTGGGTTTTAGATCTTTTATTAGGTAACACTGTTTCACCCCGCTTACGTTTCGCCGCCTTTTCGGACTGCTTGGCAAAGGTTACATCAGAGCGAATCGGTTGGCCAGATCTAGTTGTACCTTCATGGGACATGGGAGTAGAGACATCAGGTCCTTGGAGAACACTTTGTTCAGGCACGGAGCGGACAGTGCTAGTCACCGTTACAGCAGCAGTTTCACTCAGTGACGATGCACTAGTGTCAGAGGCTAGAATCGATAAATTTGCGGCTACTGGTGACTTAGCTAGAACAATGTTACCCAAAGAGGAACGTTTATTATGCACTAGATCAAGAGAGAGTCTTTTCTCAGTGAGTTCAATTTCCTTCTGTAGGACTGACGCAGCTCTCAGTATGAAATTGTCCAAGGTTCCGACTACTCCTGCCCCGCTAAGGGACTTCCGACCCTTCTTCGTACCAACAAAAGCCATTAGATTTTGCGTGAGTTGGTGAGGTGCGAATCCCCGTAACAGGAGAGTGACGGATAGGCGTCCAGGCACAGCAACTCAAATATTAAAACAACACACTGACAACGTAAACTCAATTGCACATGGCTCACCTGGAGAACCAAAGTCTGTGGCCCGTCCCGGCCTCAGTCGGTCTCTGACGGTCTCAGACGGGCCCGCCCTTGTCCCGGGCTTCGCCCGCGCTGCGGAAATACGTGCGTGGGATGATAACGATGCGCTAGGGGCGTGGTCCAGAGGAAGAGGCGGCAGCGGGAAGGTGAAGGGCTGCTGGGCCTCGCAGTCCTCAGCTGCAGAAGTCCGTTTGCACCAAACACAGCCACACGAGCGGCTCCCGCGAAGCGGGGGCCGCGAGGATTAAAGAACTGACCAGGGGCGGGTCCAGAGGAAGAGGCGGCAGCGGGAAGGTGAAGGGCTGCTGGGCCTCACAGTCCTCAGTTGCAGAAGTCCGTTTGCACCAAACACAGCCACACGAGCGGCTCCCGCGAAGCGGGGGCCGCGAGGATTAAAGAACTGACCAGGGGCGGGTCCAGAGGAAGAGGCGGCAGCGGGAAGGTGAAGGGCTGCTGGGCCTCGCAGTCCTCAGTTGCAGAAGTCTGTTTGCACCAAACACAGCCACACGAGCGGCTCCCGCGAAGCGGGGGCCGCGAGGATTAAAGAACTGACCAGGGGCGGGCCCAGAGGAAGAGGCGGCAGCGGGAAGGTGAAGGGCTGCTGGGCCTCGCAGTCCTCAGTTGCAGAAGTCCGTTTGCACCAAACACAGCCACACGAGGCTTTATCATTCCTTGAAGCTCCTTATGCGACACGGCATTAATATTCCTGGAGCGCCCCAATCTGCCTAAAAAATGCGGTCAGAACTCCCTAATAACTCCCTAATAACTGTCCAGGACTCCAGCTCCCAGAAGGCACCACTATCCCACCAGATTTTTTTTTTTTTTTTTTTTAGACACTCCTACAAAGGACTAAATAATCTTACTATACTTCTCCAAAGACAGCGTCCAAAAGTGCTGCAGCAAGCTGGAATCCTTCTCTCCCCCTTTAACATTCAGAGCAGCAGCAGCCTCTTCACCTCTGCTCTGCTCCCAGCACGTCCTCTGTATGAACCTGTGCCAGCTCTCCCTGGCTTCCTGGGACCTCCGTTTTCCTCTGTTTTCCCCTGTTTCGTCGTGGCCTCTGTCACAATGAGGTAATTCCCTTTTTAAAAAGAGTGCAGAAAAACGGGACTAATGCGGGAGGAAAGGGGCGAAAATAAGAAGCATAACATAACCGCTCTGCTCTGCTCCGCGCTACTCCGTGGCTCTCTCGTTGTGTCAAGAAGCGAATCCGGGTGTGTGGAATCCAAAGTTCACTAGGGGAGTTGGTGTCCTTGCCATTAGAAATCCTCAGAGTCCATGCCACAGTCTTTGTCAACATTGGTCAGACAGTGACCAGCAAGTCCATGTGGCAGATAATGTCTTTTGATGCTGTGCTGCTGTTGCTCCAGTGGGCCAGGTGCCAGGCCAGGTGTCCTGGGAGATGGTGCTGTAGCGCCGACCCTTACGGTCTTTTACGTGGACGACCCGCCCTCCTGCGGGGACCCTCAGAAGCAGGCCGTGATGATGTTTGGGAGGCTCCATCGGATGTTTCCTCCTCCTCCTCCTGATCCCTCCCTGTGGGTGGTGATGTTCTACGCCTTCTGGCACAGGGAGGGTTGCCCATGTTGTCGGCCATCCGACGGAGTGTACTGTGAATTCCCGTAAACACCGTCACGAGCTCAGCCTGTCTGTCCTCCATCCTCCGTTGGTGTTGCAGTAGACAGGCATGTTGCTCCGCATGTTGCTGGGCCTGCTGGGTCTTGATCCTCTCGAGGATGGACACACACCTGGGCCATGCCTGTGGTGTCCTTCCGGTATGTGTCCAGGATGTTTCAGACATGGGAAAATACCGGTTCCCCAGCATACTGGTCAGGCTGGCGCCTCCGCTGTCCTCCGCTCCCACCACCCCTGTCCACTTGCACCTGG
This sequence comes from Triturus cristatus, assembly GCF_964204655.1. NCBI lineage: Eukaryota > Metazoa > Chordata > Amphibia > Caudata > Salamandridae > Triturus > Triturus cristatus. Next base: position 552,911,918 of record NC_140591.1, on the reverse strand, counting down.
CCTGCCCTTGTGGGCACATCGGGTCTCCGGGACCCCTGAGGGGTGGCATTGGCGTTGTCGCAGCCTCCTCCTGGGTGCCCGGGACACCGTGTCCCTCCTGGCCAGCCTGGCTGCTTTGTGGTGGTGGGGCAGGGATCCTGGGTGTCTCCTTGGATGTGGCAGGAGTGGGGGTGGTGGTTGGCCCCGTCGTACCTGACGCAGGTGCTGCAGGTCATTGGACACCAGAGGGGCCAGGTTGGTCGGGGTCGGGTTCGTCCACAGAGTGGTGAGAGTCATCGCTGCCGGTGGCTCCTTCATCCCGCCGACCCGGGTCCTGTGAGTCTTCCCCCCCAGTGTTGGGGGGTGATCCACGACGTTGACCTGTGTGTGAGAGAGACAATGTTAATTTTGTTCCATGCAACATCCATGTTTCATTAGTTTCAAAGTTGGCACATTTCCTCTGGGAATTTGGATATGTCTTGCATTTCACTCACAGTGCACTTGTGCATGGGTATGTCCCTTGGGCACAGCTTTGGCGACTTTACCTATGTGTGGCACAGTCTTACTTGCTGTGTCAAGTGTGACTGCAGTCAGCAGTGGAGTGGGCAGGTGTGGCAAGCCGTGCATTGGCGCCTTCCGTGTGGCACTGTACGTGGGCACATGCAGTTGTTCCACACACTTATATGATGCAGGTAGCTGTCGTTGTGCTCGTGCACAGGTTGTGACATGGCCCTGTGTTTTGCCCTGGAGGAGAGGGGGGGTGCTGGCACTGGCCACCCTTGTCTACATGCACGCAGTCCACCTGCTGACTAGCACACATTCCCACACACCACAAGGCTGATTTGCTCTCCCTGTGTCTCCCTCCCTCTCTGTCCCCCTCTCCCTCCCTCTGTGTGTCGGCCTCCTCCCTCTGTCCGTCTCCCTGTGTCTCCCTCCCTCTCTGTCCCCCTCTCCCTCCCTCTGTGTGTCAGCCTCCTCCCTCTGTCCGTCTTCCTGTGTCTCCCTCCCTCTCTGTCCCCCTCTCCCTCCCTCTGTGTGTCAGCCTCCTCCCTCTGTCCGTCTTCCTGTGTCTCGCTCCCTCTCTGTCCCCCTCTCCCTCCCTCTGTGTGTCAGCCTCCTCCCTCTGTCCGTCTCCCTCCCTCTCTGTCCCCCTCTCCCTCCCTCTGTGTGTCAGCCTCCTCCCTCTGTCCGTCTCCCTGTGTCTCCCTCCCTCTCTGTCCCCCTCTCCCTCCCTCTGTGTGTCACCCTCTGTCACCTCAGCCCAGCTTACTGGGCACACACTGTTAGCAGATCTTTGAATGGGCCTTGGATTGTTGATGTGAGTTTGTTTCTGATCTCCAGGCACCCATTGGGTGTTGTGTCTGCACTGCTGCTGTGGTGGTGTGTGCTGCCACTCTTTCACAGTGTTGGCTGTTCATTAGCTGCTGTCATGTGCAAGAACGTGCCGTCACCCCCATGTCTTAATGCAAGGCGTCCGCCATTTGCTGGCAAGTCTTTCCTGTGTGGGGACACACTGTTTGTCTGGCTGTGACCTAGGCCATATGGGCAGAGGGCATTGTTGTCTGCTTCTGAGTTGCACTATGTGATTTTTTTGGACCCACCCTCCCGCCATCTGGCTTACCGTGTCATGTGTTGGTGTCTTCTGTGGCCTGTGACTTGACATTGTCCAGCTGGGTGCATGGGGCATGGTGGCGCCAGTGGCATGTGCATGTTCATGGAGTGTGGTTGAGTCATGCGATAGCTTGGGGTGGTTGCGTGCCTGTTTGTGAGTTTGGTTGTGGATGACGTTCCCCCATGTGAGGTGCGTTGTTTGTGTACTCACCCGGCTCTCGGAGTCCTCCTAATCCGTCCACTGCCTCCACCGGCAGTATGGCCATCCCCCTCTCCTCCCAAGGATGGTAGTGTACGGGTCTGCGGGACGGCCCTCCTCCAGTGACGTTGGCCTGGTTGTGTTCATCCGTCATCTTGGCTCGGACCCTCCTCCGCAGATCGTACCACCTGGCTTGGCATTCCTGCTTGTTCCTTCTGGTGTCCGCAACAGCATTCACAGCATCGACGATGGTCTGTCTGACCAATGTTCCAAAGAGGTGTGGCTCGACTCTGAGGATTTCATCGACAAGGACCTCCAACTCTCGGCTAGTGAACTTTGGATTCTTGTTAGTGGGCATGGTGAGGGGTGTGTGTGTGGATGGTGGGGGGGTGTGTGTGGATGGTTGTGGGTGTGTGGGTGTGGTTGTGCAGGTGTGTGTGTGAATGTTATGAGGGGGTGTTTGTGAAGGTGTTTGTGTGAAGGTGTGCAAGTGTAAGGTGTGGTAAAGCTTCTAGTATGGTGCTGTAGATTGTCTGTGGGGTCTGGCAGCAGTGAGTCTGTTGCAAAGGCTCATGGTTTGTGTGTGTGGGCCCTTTTTATTGGTCCATTGGTGGGTGTGGCTGTGTTTGAACTTTGGGTGGGTGTGTTATAAGGAGTGGTGGTGTTTTGGGCCTCTGTTTGTTTTTGGCAGTTGCAGGTCAGTGAATGTGTTGTTTTAGTGGTTGTTGGACATGTTTTGTGGCTTTGTGCCATTCGAATGGTGTATTCTTGTGTCATTTTGGTTTGTCCTGGTTGTGTACGTGCGTTTTTAGCGAGTGTACGGTGTGTACATGGGCCATTTTGTTGTACAGTACTGTCCTTGTGTGTGGCTTGGTACGACTTGTACATGCGGTTGTGATGTTGGGGCCTGGGGTGCGCTCCGTACTTAGAATGTTGTGGTGGGGGTACGCTCCATGCATACGCGGGTGGGGGTACGACTCTAACGTACACGGGTGTAGATACACGGGGGTACGACACGAACGTAGAGGGGGGGTAGGACACGTACACTGGTGTACATACACGGGGGGTACGACACATACACTGGTGTACATACACGGGGGTACGACACGTACACGGGTGTACATACATGGGGGTACGACACGTACAGGGGTGTACATACACGGGGGTACGACACGTACAGGGGTGTACATACACGGGGGTACGACATGTACACGGGTGTACATACACGGGGGGTACTACACGTACACGGGTGTACATACACGGGGGTACGACATGTACACGGGTGTACATACACGGGGGGTACGACACATACACGGGTGTACATACACGGGGTACGACACGTACAGGGGTGTACATACATGGGGGGTACGACACGTACAGGGGTGTACATACACGGGGGGTACGACACGTACAGGGGTGTACATACACGGGGGGTACGACACGTACACGGGTGTACATACACGGGGGTACTACACGTACACGGGTGTACATACAGGGGGGGTACGACACGTACAGGGGTGTACATACACGGGGGGTACGACACATACACGGGTGTACATACACGGGAGGTACGACACGTACACGGTTGTACATACACGGGGGTACGACACGTACACGGGTGTACATACAGGGGGGTACGACACGTACACGGGTGTACATACACGGGGGGAACAACACGTACACGGGTGTACATACACGGGGGTACGACACGTACACGGGTGTACATACACGGGGGGTACGACACGTACACGGGTGTACATACAGGGGGGGTACGACACGTACAGGGGTGTACATACACGGGGGGTACAACACGTACACGGGTGTACATACAGGGGGGGGGCACGACACATACAGGGGTGTACATACACGGGGGGTACAACACGTACACGGGTGTACATACACGGGGGTACGACACGTACACGGGTGTACATACACGGGGGGTACTACACGTACATGGGTGTACATACACGGGGGTACGACACGTACACGGGTGTACATACACGGGGGGTATGACACGTACACGGGTGTACATACAGGGGGGGTATGACACGTACAGGGGTGTACATACACGGGGGTACGACACCTACACGGGTGTACATACACGGGGGGTACGACACATACACGGGTGTACATACACGGGGGGTACGACACGTACACGGTGTACATACACGGGGGTACGACACGTACACGGGTGTACATACAGGGGGGGTACGACATGTACACGGGTGTACATACACGGGGGTATGACACGTACAGGGGTGTACATACACGGGGGGTACGACACGTACACGAGTGTACATACACGGGGGGTACGACACGTACACGGGTGTACATACACGGGGGTACGACACATACAGTGGTGTACATACACGGGGGGTATGACACGTACAGGGGTGTACATACACGGGGGTACGACACTTACATGGGTGTACATACAGGGGGGTACGACACGTACACGGGTGTACATACACGGGGGTACGACACGTACAGGGGTGTACATACACGGGGGTACGACACGTACACGGGTGTACATACACGGGGGTACAACACGTACACGGGTGTACATACACGGGGTACGACACGTACACGGGTGTACATACACGGGGGGTACGACACGTACAGGGGTGTACATACACGGGGGTACGACACGTACACGGGTGTACATACATGGGTGGTACGACACGTACAGGGGTGTACATACACGGGGGTACGACACGTACATGGGTGTACATACACGGGGGGTACGACACGTACACGGGTGTACATACACGGGGGTGTACATACACGGGGGGTGTACATACACGGGGGGTACGACTCGAACGTACGGGGCTGGGGGGAGTGTTGGGCGCGTATGTGGGCACATGTCTCCATGGTTGCTATGGGAGTTCGGTGCGGACGGTGTTTTTTCCATGCGGTTGTAACATCGGACGCACGGGATGGATCGTGATTCCGCGGTCGGACTTCACATTTCACATTTGTACGGTAAATCGTCCGTGGACGTGTCGGACACTTTTTCCGACCCGAGGACGTGTGGGGAATACTTCCCAATGCGATTCGTATGGACTTTTTGCCATGCGAATCGTAATTGGCAGTTTGTACGGCACTTGTACGATTCGTACGGTAAAAAGACCGGATATGAGTCATACGGGCTTTTTTTTACCGGATCGTAATCGGCACCCAAATGTGCACAACTGCACACTTTTCACGTGACTCTTGCAAATCAAGCTGTCCAGATATACAAATAATGTGAACCTTAATTTACCAAAACTACTGTACGGATTTACATCAATTCACAAAAGCATACTTTCTGGGCCAAACTCTAGCTTCCAGCCAAATCTGATGTCATTCCATTCAGCTGCTTCTGTTGCAGCCCTTTTAAAAAAATTCTATAGAAAGTACATGAGGATTTTGCATTTTAGAACCCCCACTTTTTCTCTGCCCCTCTTAAGGGATCACCCCAAAGTTTTCGTGAATAAATGAAGCAAAAAATAACATTCATCAAACAGTGCCAAAGTTATCAGCAAAAGAAAAAAGGCATTTCCTATGGAAACACCATCTTGCTTCAAAAATACACCTGCCAATGTGGGACCAGATATATGTTTGCCTGTATTTGGTTCTGTGGGCAGGGAAACTTCAGTATCCCAGGGGTGGTCTCCCCTGGTCACAGTGATAGAGCTGGCCTTTGGGGATGGCGACCCCGGGGGTGGGGTCCCTGGGGTACTACTGAGGCTTTAGAAAAAAGGCCACGTGCCCCTCCCCCTTTCATTCGCATTGGCCATGGGTTTGGGCTCCCTAGGACCATTTTCGGGTCAGGGAGGCGGGACTAAGCAGCCTACTTAACTTTCTTTTGCTGTCCCAAAGGCTTGGAGACGGGGTACTGGTGTGCCCTCCCCTAAGTAAGATTTTTCGATGTCCCCCAGGTCCTGGCCCACCGCGGGGAGGTTTTTTTTTTTGCAGAACAGAAACATGCACTTTTTTTGCAGCATTCCTCACAGTTATTGAATGATAAAGCTACTTTTTAAATTTAACTATAGTGTGACTTTATTAATTTGAGGCTTCTGCAGTACGAGCAAAAGAACATGCACAGCAGCAATACAATGTTTCCTCATGCACAGGACAAGTAGAGCAAAGGCAGTAGCAGTTAAAGCATCGCTTAAACAGAAAAAGACCTGCCAGCAGCAGCAGTGCAAGTTTCTGATAACCACATGCAGTGCGAGTAGATGACGGGCAATTGTTGAGCAACATTTCTTAAAACATACAGAACTTGTAACATTCTGTTAACAACAGCCTAAGCTTGCCTCTACATACAGCCCAGTCATGGTACAGGTAGCACAAGTTTTTCTCTCACATAGCAGAGATACCCAGAATGATAAGACCATGGTAAGGCTAATTATATATGTAGAGAATTGGTGTAGCATGGGCTGTAGCTATCAATAGTGCAGCATTTGCAGTGAAATTGCGACCCAGGGATGTGAGGGATTGTCTGCAACTTAATTATGGGTTTATTTCAACACCAACATTGGGACAACTAGCCATTTTCCATGCTCGCTTTAGCCCTATGACTCCCTTGCTTGTCCTCTGATACAGTATGGCAGAAGCAGTGCCAGCCGCATGCATGCACACACACATGTGGTGAAAGGGTGCCTGCGTTGGCACTAGCCAGCCAAAAATGCACCTCATCGTGATAGATATGGTGCATTCCTGCCTCCTCCTTTTCACACAGTGCAGCAAGGTGTCTTACTGTGGTACGTTGTGTGAAAATATAATAGGTACTGCCCGGAGTATATGTATTTTCCCCAATGCTTTTAAGATTGTAGTAAAACAAGTAAATCTGGCACCCCATAAAGATATGCACTTTCTCCATTGTTTGTGACCTGAGAATGAATTGTAGATATCACCCTGCACCAAATAAGTCAGGCCCACCCCAAATGTATGCATGTTCCTCAGCAATGCAGCACACTAAGAAATAGGAAACAAAGAGGCGATATAAAGATTCCGGAGGTGTACAATTCTGACGCATTCCCAGGTCTGCCAGTGTTGGTAAATCTGGAAATGGGCCAGAAGGCATTGGGGATGAATGGGCACACCCATGCTTAACCCAAGACATGCCTCCCTGTTGCACAGCCATTTTTGATGCCTTTTGCTACTCTAGATTTATCAAAACATGCAGGGCAATAAAAGGTGGCCTTGTGTGGTTTGGTAAATCTCATTTTAGATTTTGCATCACCCTGCATCCTCTTGTGTGGTGCAGAGTGACGCAAAACCTTTAGAAAATGTGGCCGTAAGTGCCTTCAGGGACTTAGCAGGTCTAATCTCACACTTGCCATGGGTCATGCAACCCTGCACCGACCACACTCTTTCTGGCAAGGGCTCAGTTCCTTAGCACTGATGCATTCACAACAGACAGGTTTTAAACCTGTCTCAAAAGTCACTGGCTTTTCTACCGCTGGAGAATATACAACCCCAGCACTCTCAATCATCTATGTCACTACACCCTACAAATGCTGACGCAGGTCCCCCCACTGGACCTCTATAGCTTCCACCACACTTGTACGATGACTGATTTCCAGAGGAAAGACCTGCCATCTCAAAACCAGAGTGCTGCCTGATGGAGAGTCACCTCTGGGCTGCCCTACCCACATGAACCACCCTGGGAAATCTTGCCACCCTCTTCCACCAGAACACAGTCCACGCCTCCCACCTGTGGAATTCCAAGCCCTGCCAGGTCAAGAGGAAGTGTGACTGGGCACTATGTAGGCCATGTCTCACAAAGGCCCTACCTCACACCACTTTGCAGCCTCCAAGCAGTCAAGTTAAAGACCAACTAGGTAACCTAAATATTCCTATGTGAAATTTGATAGGTCATCCAGTAGGCACACACTGCTGCCTTTCACCTCACTAAGTTGAGGGGCTGCCCCCATCTGCTGAGTCCTTGCCTAGAAAACCAAGACTTACAAGGGGCCTCAAGCCGAAACTCTAAGTCTAAAGTGTACCACACAGGAGTCTGCTAAGGCAGAGCCATCTGATTGCTCTTAATGACAATCCCTAACAGAAGCATCTGACTGATGCAGAGGGTCCTCTTCCTCAGGAATAGGTACTACCTGGGGGTGGGCTGTGTCAATGTGGGCACAGCACTTCCTACGCCACCTCCTTCTTAAGGGTATCCACCAATAAATTGATACACCTAAAGTGCACCCAGCAGAACTCTACTGGGTAAAGATCTCTTAAGCCTGCTATTCCAACAGTTCAGAGCATCAGTCCAAGACAAAATGGTCTCAAACCAACCCGGACTTATGTCCAAGGTCCCCTTCTTCAGGAGAAGGCAAAACTAGCCTCTTGGTTATAATGCGGGCACACTTACATTTTGCATCACCATTGTGAGGGCTGCACCCATCAGCCAAACCAATGCCTGGCAGGTCTGGACTTTTCGTGGGGCTTTGGGGGTGCCTTTCAAGGCTGGTATGCCTTCTCTGCTAAGGCAGAGTTTCTACAGCCTGTCTTTCAAACAGCGCAAAGAAACAATGCCTAACAAGATTAGTTTCCTCCCACATGACTCAGGACCCTCTTTCTCATGAGCAGGCATCACTCATCCATCTGGTTGGGTCTCAGTGGACTCACCTAATTACTGCACATAATCCCTCTACAAGGCTTCCACACCTTGTCCCTGGGCATGACCCAACAGGGCCAACCTGAACAGACAACAGGCTGAGCAGCGCCTCAGCTGCCACCTCAGGTTCAAGGTAATGGTCTCTAGGAGGACATCCTTCACTGTTACCTACTCTACCCTGGCATCTCAGGGTCCACCACTAGCCCATCCCAGAAAATCTAGGGGAGTCCACCACCCCTTCTCCAATCCCCACAGGGTCATCCACTAGCCCACCTGGGGAAACTAGGGCACTCGCTAACAGCTTCTGTTTTCTTAGACGCTACCACTACATCTCCAACCTGGGGAACCTTCTTGCTACTGGGCCACCTGCCACCATAGCTTAACCTTGGACAGCTCACTTCCCTAATAGACAACCTATGGTGACCATGGGAAGCATATGTTTTTCATGCCCTTCCATCATGCGAAAATATCTCAGGAACCACCCCACCCTCCTTGCGGGAACCCCTGGTGGTGCCACTACCTCGGGTATTTTCCAACCCCATCCTTCCAGTGGTTTTTATCATCATTGATGTCGCTGACAATGTCATGTCATGAGGGATGTAATTAGAGATCGCGATTATGTCGGTAATCGCGATACCCGCAGATACGCTGTGAGAATGCAAAGAAAAAGCAGGAATTCAATAGCCACAACCACATACTAATTCTAACCATCACACTGAATACATCATTATCTAAATAACTCTATAAATACATTTATCAATATTTCATCATCTCTATACCAGCCTGTATTAAGGATTCACTTGGTTATGTGAGTGCATGCATAAGTCTCTGAGTGGGTCTGTCACTGCATATATAAGTCTATGAGTGGATATCAGAGTAGACTCATGAGTCTTTCAGTAAGTGTGTCACTGGCTGCATAAGTCTCTGAGGGCATCTCTCTATCAGTGAATGTATCAGTGGAAATATAAGTCTCTCAGTGACTCTGTGACTCAGTACGTAATTGTCAGACTGGATCTGTGACTAAGACAATCAATGTCTCAATGGGTGTGTGAGTGGAAGTATAAGTTTCTCAGAGGGTCGATGAGTCGATGCATGAATGTCATAGTGAGCCTATGACTGGGTGTATGAGTATCTGACTGTGTATGTAAATGGGTACATGAGCCTGTGACTTGATCTATTAGTTGGTACATAAGTGTTTGAGTGGGTCTGTTTTATCAGTGAGTGTGTCAGTGGAAGCAAATGTCTCACACTGGGTCTATAAGTGGGTGTATGAGTGCCTGTTTGGGTCTGTACATGGGTGAGTCACTCTCCAAGTAACTGACAGTGTGTGCATGAGTACCTGAATGGGTTTGACAGTGGGTGCTTCAGTTACCTGAGTGGGTATGTGACTAGATATATAAGTGTGTGAGTGGGTATGTGAATGGGTTTATGTGTTTGAGTGAATACGTGAGTAGGTATATAAGTGCGTTACATTCATTAGCTAGTGTGTACAAACATATATATGTATTTTGTTCTATATATTTTTACCAATAATACCAAAGACATTGGTAGTTGCAACGTCTCCACTACGGGACACAAGGGGGCTGCACTGGCCTGTTAGTTTTTTTCAGAACGTTTCAGCCCCGGGAACCATTCCCAGTCAAATAAATGGCTGCCACAACTTTCTGTTCAGGTTCCATGCAGCCAATCAGAGCATTCTAGTTGGTGCGTGCATTCGCAAGTGATCACTAAACCACTACGAAATATCTGCGACCAGAGGTATCACTATAATTTTTGGCTTAAATTTTGCAAAAACTACTGAACGGATTTACACCAAATATGCAAAAGGCACATCCTTGAACCAACATCTACCTCCCTTCCAAATTTGGTGTAAATCCAATTAGCAGTTCGGGCTGTAGGTGTGGCTAAGGTTCCAATGGGAATTTAAAATTACAAAGGTACCATAATTTTAAGCCCCAAATTCTCAGTCCCCACTGCATTGATCACCCCCAAACTTTCCAAGGACTCAGGAGAAGGTTAAACATTTTAAGAAACATGAGGCCTGATTCAGAAGGGTAAAGTCGACAGTTAACAAGGGCGAACCATTACTCAGCACTTATGATTGTATAAAGTGTTGTGAACTACATTGTCCTATTTCCTATGGTCGCCGAAATGTTTAAAAATTGAAACCTTGTACAGATGTCACATAATATGTCACCATTAGTTTAGGTCCAATTTTGTTTTCACTGGGACACCTCTCACGATTGTTTACTAATTTTTCTACTGTACTAAAATTAAATTCTAATATTTATGTATACACTGTTTATTTTGCCTATTTAATATATAAACATTTTTACTACCTACTGAATTCCTGATGTGTACAGCCAGCTTTCTTTCTGACATAATCCTAACCCTGTTCATTGCCATTGTGCACATTCTTATTAGAAAATTCTTTATTAATCCACAGGAGCCATTATATCCCCACTAGAATACTTACCCAGGCTCCCTGTGAGTAGGGTTCCCTTGTTCGTTGTTCCCAGTGCTACTGACACAGGCAACGTCTCGAAAGAACCAGGAGGTGGTAGACTCAATGTGCATCTTGAGGGGAATCACTATATGCTGTGGTGTCTGCATCTGAGTCTTGTGCCATATTGAGGTTGCTGATGCAGGTGATGCTGGCACAATGCAGGGGACAAGTCTACTTTGTGTGAAGTTGTCATCCTCTTCTTCCTCATCACCTCCTTTTATCACCATGATAGGAGATGCATCCCCTCTCTCATCACCACCACCAGCTACCATTTTAAGGTGCTCCTCCCACCGGGTTATGCAATATTTTTCCATATGTGACATTTGGTCTCCAGTTGCATAGTGTGAACCTGGATTAACTTGAGGAATACTTGTGAAGCAAATGGAGCATACTGCAATGTTATCCGTTTGCTTGCTGAGAATAAAGAAGCCCCAAAGTGGGGAGAAGAACCTTCTTGTGCGCCATTGCCAATTCCTGAAGAACTGAAGGTAGGTAGGTAGGTGTGCTGTTTGCCTCTCTGCAGTGCATGCTTTGAATGAGGTAGTGGTGGATGAAGGTCTCATTGGGGGCCTTTTCAAACATGGAAGCTGGCAGTGGTCATTGTGGAACCAGTGCCTCATCCCTCTGAGCAGGTTGAATAGGAGGGCTCATTGTGCTGCCCTTTGAGTCCCCCTCTACACTGAAAACGTCTGTCTACCCCTCATCACTGTCACCTTCCATAATTCTAAGACTTTCAGGAACTTTCCATTTCCCTTGTCTTTTATGGCAGGTCTCGGACTCAACCAGTGTCCAAACAATGTACAGATCATCAGAAGGGGGGCTTGGAAAAGATGATGGAGTAACCTTTTTCTTTCTTGCTGGAAATCATGAAGTCAATAGTTCAAGAGCTATGTCTTGCTCAGCAGGAAGCTCAACCTCCTTTCTGCTCCTACTTCAGGAAGAACTGTTGCTGCCTGTGGCTCCTGTTGTACTCTTTGCTCAGTTTCCTGTGATAATTGGGTATTTTGCGGCTCAGACAAATCCAATTCAGACTTACTGCTTGTCACTATGACTACAGTGACTTCCTCGCTGAGAGACATGGGTGTTGGCTTTGGTTGGCATGGTGCCATTGATACAGGAGTGCTGCTCCCAGCTTTCTGCTGCCCGTAGGAGGATGCAGCAGGCACACCACCTTGCCTGAAAAAGGTGGAGTATGACATGCCAGTGGTGTCAATATCTTTCTTCTTCTCTTTGGCACTTAGCTGAACAAGCAGAAGCAGAGGAGAACTCATGTGGTGTCACTTTGTACCAGCCTTCTGTCTGGCAATACTGATGTCTCGTGCAACTAAAAGCAAACAGACAAGAAATCATTCAGTGAACCAAGGCATTTTTGCAGCATGAGTATTCATACAGACAATATAATTTAGTGAGGTTATCCCAAATAATTAACAATAGTGTATCCATTCCAATCCAAATCTTAATGTAAGATTTCAATAACGAGATACAGATTTAAAAGTTTACTTTATGAGCCTCCAAGGCCAATGAGACACGTCGGCAGGCAGGGGGTATATGGAAAAATTGAATAATCCTTAAAAAACTGAAGGCTGATGTGCACCCATGGCCTAAGAGACCTATGGCAGCCAAGGGGTGCAGGGGATAATGGAATAATCCATAAAACAATTAATACTGTTGGGTGCCTATAGGAGGCAGCGTGTGCAGAGGGAAAACAATCTTTAAAAATTAATGCTGGTGTGTTTTGATGGCCTAAGAGATATATGGCAGGCAGGGGCTGCAGGGAATATTTAATATGACTTAAAAAAAAATATTTAAATGTAATATTACTTAAAAAATGAATGCTGCTGTGCGTCTATTGCTTAAGTGAACTATGGCAGGCAGGGGGTGCAGAGAAAAATCAAATTATATAAAAAATGTATTGCCAGTGTCTCACTAAGGACTTTGAGAAATCCTTTGGGAGGCAAGGAGGTGCAGGGAAAAATGAAGAAAATGCATATAATATCATTAAAAACATACTATAATCATTCCCAAGTACATTAAACAGAAATAAGGGGTAAAAGTAAAATAAAATGAACAAAGCCCTCTTCTATCAAAGTCCCTAGAAAGGCTTTGAAAACTGCAAATAAGGATTTAACCCACTGGCTAGCTACACAAAATGGCAACCGGCCACATGTTCAAACTACAACAAGCGAGAAGGCATGGACAACAAAGGAACCATGAAGGCCTATGGCAAAAGCACACTGTCTGGTTACACGAAATGACTTACGGCCAAAAGTTCAAACAATTGCAAACAAGGAGGCATGGACAACAAGAACACATGCAGGTCTATGGACAATGGCTACACAAAATGGCTGTCCGTCGCATGGCATTGGAGAGTAAAAACAAAATGGTGCCCTGTGGCAAACACATTCACACTGGCCAGAGAAAAAAAATAAACACTTGGCCAATAAAAAAAGGAAAGCAAACACAAACAGATGATGGACGGAGCACTGAAATGTTTCAGACACACATTCACAGTCACAGATCTGGTTTGAATCCATCATCATTCTGTATCTCACTTCTCCAGCCTAGTTCAGACCCAGCCATATGCAAATCAGTCTTGACCCTCTGCCTCATGAGACCAGTCCAGACCAAACAGCCAAGCCAGGTCTTTCCTGGACCAGAAACAAGCATCCTGGGACCAGTTTCAGGGTAACACTCTTCATCAGCCAGGATAGCTTGAATCCAGTGGTAAAGTGAGCAAGGGAGGCATGGTAAACAAAGAAAAAACACTACCATTAATTTAGCAATCCCTAAAAAGAAAACTAAGTCTGCTATAAAAGTTGTCCAATAACACACATCGTCCCAAAGCATCAAAATATTACTCCAGCAAAATGTACTTCTTGCCCAAAAAAGGTGAATTACAAAAAAGAGAAATTTTGCATTCAATTCAATGAAATCCATAAATCATAGATGTTTTAAAACAACACATACCACAGAAGCAGTTGTTTCACATACCAAATGCATTGTACTTGCTTGATGGCCCACGTTAGGCTAGGGAATACAAGGAGATGATGGACGGAGTGCTGAAACTTTTCAGACACTCACCCCGAGTGACAGATCTGGGTTGAATTCATCTTCATTCTTTAGCTCACTTCGCCACCTCAGTTCAGACCCAGCTATATGTAAATCAGTCTTGACCCTGTGCCTCATGGGAACAGTCCAGCCCGAACTGCCAAGCCAGGTCTTCCCTGAACCAGAAACAAGCATTCTGGGACCGCTTTCTGGGTAACACCCTTCATCAGCCAGGCTAGCTTGAATCCAGTGGCAAAGTGGGCGAGGGACCCATGTCTGGGCATACCATACCAACTAAGGGCGAACAAAGCAAACACAAGGAGATGATGGACGGAGCGCTGAAACTTTTTGGACACTCACCCCTAGTCACAGATCTGGGTTGAATCCATCATCATTCTTTAGCTCACTTTGCCACCTCAGTTCAGACCCAGCTATATGCAAATCAGTCTTGACCCTGTGCCTCATGGGAACAGTCCAGCCCGAACTGCCAAGCCAGGTCTTCCCTGAACACGAAACAAGCATCCTGGGACTGGTTTCTGGGTAACACCCTTCATCAGCCAGGCTAGCTTGAATCCAGTGGCAAAGTGAGCGAGGGACCCACGTCTGGGCATACCCTGCCAACCAAGGGCGAACAAAGCAAACACAAGGAGATGATAGACGGAGCGCTGAAACATTTCAGACACTCATCCCCAGTCACAGATCTGGGTTGAATCCATCATCGTCAATTTGTCACCCCGAGTGGGACAGGTATGCCCAGACGTGGGTCCCATGCTCTCCATTCCACTGGAATCAAGCTATCCTGGCTGAAGAAGGGTGACACCACGAAACCGGTCCTAGGATGCTTGTTTCTAGTCCAGGGATGACCTGGCTTGGCAGTTCAGGATGGAGTGTTCCCATGAGGCACAGGGTCAAGACTGATTTGCATATGGCTGGGTTCAAACTGGAATGCCATGGTGAGCAAAAAAACAATGGATTTATGCCCAGATCTCTGTACTGGGGTGAATGTATGACATTGTTCTGCATTCTGTCCATCAACTGTTGTTTTTCCATGGTAGACTAGGCCACTTGGTAAAAATAATGCATAGTGCAAATTTCACAAACAATCTTATGCAAAAAAATAGGCCCCTGTTGAAACTCCAGCATGCCCACCACAATCACAATTAATTTCGAAAATTTAATAAAAAGTACAAATATATACTAGTGCATTCCCTCTATAAAACAAAACCCTTATCCAAATATTTTTTAACTGACGTCACAAAAACAAAGTCCTTAAAATCCAATGGTATATGCAGCAGGAATTGCAGGAAAGGAGAGCAATCCGTTCACCTCTAAATGCAAATTAGAAATGACCAGAAGATGAACAAGGCACTGACAAGAGCCCTTTGTACAGGAAAAGGACGTTGGACTCTATGTACCTCTTCCTTCCTGCTTAAAAATAAAATACAATTAAAAAAAGGTCTCTTTGCACTACGAGCTAGTTTACCTGCTTCTTGCATAGCAAATCTACTTGAGAAGCAACCCCCACTACTTGCGCTCACCAGCGTTACAACTGGAGCCAGAAGGCTCCCTGACAACCGGAAATTGCACCAGGGGCTAGCATTCCTCGCCCGCACTCACTAGCATGCTTTGATGGATCCTCGTATTGTTCCCATAAATATTGCGCTGCTCGAACAGCAGAATAAATCAGCCACATGAGAATTGGCGGAATTTTGCAGAAACATGGAGTTACCACATTCCACCAATTCCACAAGAAGAAATATTAATCCGCCTGGGACCTACTTATCTTAAAAGGCAGACACTGGCGGTTAGCATGCTCAGTCCAATTATTATGTATTTATATTTTCTGAAACACAGGTAGTGATAATCCTTCACAGTAAAAGTCGGAAAACAGGGTATCAATTTGCTAAAAATCCTGGTGTATTACATCAGCTGGACTGATTTGGGTACAGTAAACATTAAGCAAGATGAAATCTAGCACAGGAAATGAAATAAATGTTTCTCAATGGGTTACAACCTCCTCTCCCTTTTTTAATTCTAACTCAAGTATTGTTGACTGCATTTCAGATTCAATAAAATCATAATGGGTCAATATCCAAATTAGACCTTTTCTACCTCAAATAACACACATCTAAAAGTGAGTTACTTGCATGTCTAAATGCAAAAGAGTTCTTGTTCCAAAGTGCACTTCTTCAGTGTTTAAAATATCTATAATAGCACAAAAAGTACACCCTCTTTCAAAAAATCTTAGCTGTACAAAATACGTTTTAACATATTAGCACAATCGAAATATATTCCCTTACACTATACGGTGAAAAAGGTATCAAAGCACTACCACTGCATGACTTAATGAAGCTACACATTTATCTGGACAAGTACAAGTTATGTAATCAAGCCACTGTGATTTCATGCTGATTTGAACACAAAAGGAAATACTTAACTATCGTAAATATCTTGTACTGTGTTCTTTTTTAGGGACAAGTAGCAAAATCATTTTGTTTTTTAATTGGACAACCAAGGAAACTAATAGCAGAGGAAGGTTTGCTTGGTGTTTATGTTTCTTTCACTTTCTTAGAGAGTACCGATGAGATTTGTAGTGTGCATGTTTTGTCAGCAGAGATTATGAAGATCTACAATGCAAATGAGTTTTTTTTCCAAGAGTAAATGATTCAGGTCAAGTAATGATTTCTTCTTCTTTTTTATACATCGGTGCATGATTAGGTGCATTGGGAATGGCGGGTGTATTCTGCTTGTATGGCATAGCTTTATATGTTTATCGAAGAGATATTAGAGTCTGAAATATTCTGCTCAAATTCACTGAGAAAACTTTGGGCCATATTTATGACCCTTGTGGTGCAGGGCAGCGCAGCAAGTCACCTTGCTGCGCTGCCCTGTGTCACTGGCAAAGGGCAGTAATGGACTGTATTTATCCATTATGGAGCATTCCTGTCCTTTCCTCTAGTGCTGGCACCATTTTGGCAGCCTAGCACAATGCAGGCACCCTTGCACCATAGTGCACGGGTGCCTGTGTTTTAGGCAGAATTGGTTACTATGCGTAGTGCAGGATGCAGCACATATAGAAAGAGGAAAAAACAAGGAGAAATAAAGATATTGCTCTTTATTGCACCTCACCTGTCAAGGCGTATCTTTTTGGTGCATTCCCAAGTTTACCTGGTTTGTTAATTCTGGAAATGCATCAGAAATATGGGAGTAGCATGGGAACACCCACACAAAGTTTATGAAATATCTCTTTTGCTCAGAGTAATTCAATGCAGTGGTTTGCGCTTCATTGCATTGCTCCATATTTTTGAAGCCATTCAGTGCCACTCAAAGTGGCATTGCATAGCATCAACAATATGACTTTAGGTTTGCGCCGCTCTGGTACAAGCGCAACACAATCTGGGTCATAAATATGGCCCTAAATTTGGAGAAGATATAGCAGTTAGAGAGGTTTCCTTCTTTGGGGCGATTACGATCTTGTTGCAAAACTGTCCCAATCGAATCAGTTCCGGAATTATTTACAAACAAATCGGGTCCTGCAAGTCCGGGCGACCGATTATGATGCTTTCCACCAGGCCTGGCTTTAGCACTGATGGCGCCCTGTGCGACAATCACTTTTGGCACCCCCACATTCCATGACCACCTCTTCAGATTCTCACCTTACCACCTGCAAAAGTGCCCCTTATCTCTACCATCATAACATATTGCTAAACACAGCGCCATCCTGAGGTCACAGCGCCCCCCTCCACAGGTCAGCACCCAGTGCGACCACACCAGTCGCACTGCCCTACAGGCAGCCCTGCTTCCCACCATCGTTTGGTCAATCTCGCATTGACTTCAATGGAGCCTGTGTTCCGAACGCGAACACATGCTCCCATTGGAAAAAGGGGTGGTTGGGGAAAACCTTGCACATTGTGGCAGTCACCCCAAGGTTCCTGCCACATTTTGCATGGTTGGGAAGAGGGGTTCCTTGGCTATACCCACAGGCTTCATTTGTATGCCTCCGGGTGAAGGGGGGCCCACAATGGGCCCTCAAACAACGATTTCGACAGCCGTTTCGTCTCGGACAAACCAAATCAAACGGCTCTCCGAACTGGTCATCGTAATTGCTCATCTGGAAACCATGTCCATAAAGCTGTACGATTCAGCTCCGAAAGACTCGGACTGTCCCAACTCCTTTAGGTACCGATTCAGACTGCCCGTACGGTTCCCGGGCATAGTAATAGGTCATTGGGAAATGTGTACTATTCAGTCGGAAACAAGGATTGCGAATTGGATTCTTAAATAATGAATGCCATCCGTAACCTTTCCTAACGACATCGTAATCAGCCCCTTTATCTTTGGTTTCTGATAGTTTCTTTGATTCTAATCATGCAGTATTTTCAATCCTGATCAATACTTCATAACACATTTTTGTTTGTCTCACACCTTAACTTTGTATTTTCTACAGCAACAACAGAATCATCTGTCATTTATCACAGTTAACATGTATCTCTTTTCATAAAAAGGGATACAAATATTTCACTTTTGAAAAAAAAGGAGAATGCTGGAATTGTTGTAGAACCCTCAAAACACTCTGGACGTGATTCACTAATACAGGTTTAACATTTGACTTGCAACACAGGCACAGGCCCATGCTCATATCATGTACTTCACTCACAAAACGTCTTGGCTCTCAGTCTAAAAAACATATATCTCTTCAGATGTTGGAAAACGGCAGAGACTTGTCAGGTTAAATGTCTCTGATACAATAGCTCTGTTTAATCCAACAGCCAGTATGTTTTCCAGAATTGGTGATTTGCTTCACAGGTTACCATGAAAATGCTGTAGATTATGACTGTTGTTTCTACAGCAAAAACCCCTGTCTGCACTAAATGGTTCAACTCAAAAAGCATTTCTTCAACATGGGTGACTACCATGCACCTGCCGAGTACATGGCATGACTAACATCTGGTTGCAAACTTGCATGGTTGCCTTCTGGTTTGATGTTCTCAGGTTTACAGATGGTTAAGCACACTCTAGATATGTTGACCCGGATTTACCAGTATTTGACGCAATGTTGCACAGCAACCAAAGTTGCTGTACTGCATTGTATCAAACGTAGAGAGAACAAATGCACAATGTCTATTAATCTATGGCACATATTTTCTCTCCCCCAGCACTGGTGCACATTCGGCTGCCATGCGCCAACACCTACATATTTGCACCATAGTGCAAGGGTGTGTGCATTCTATAAAGCTAGGGATTTAGCCTGGAAATTGACCCTTCCTGTACATAAACTATCCTTTAAGACTTTTTTTTCACTTTGCATACGTCTAGTACAATGCATCACACTACAAAGGTTTTGGCACAAATTCCTATCTCTGAATGTTAGTAGATAGGGATTTTCATCCAAACCAATGTGTGGTTGCATAGGAATGCTCAGGTGCCACTCATGGAACATCGTATTTACTCAAAGTAAGTCAAAGTAGCAAATAGCACAAATTTGCATTCCTTTGGGATACTTTCCAACACAAAATCTGATTTGCTTTGGATAGTCAATCCCACCCCAACAATTTGTGCTGTGTTTGCATCACAAAAGTTTATCTTGGCCATTGTCCGTGGGGAGCCTGGTGTAAATTATATTGTAGTAGTCTATGTGTGCCATGGCAATGGTTCTTTCCAATTCAACTGTGCCATCACGTTGGAGTAACAGGATGATGTTACAGAGTATGGAGAGCTGAAAATGTATAACATTAACCACTGCAGTGAACTGTTGAATGCAAGCTTTAAGAGTTCAGAGTGAAAGAGATTCCACGTTCCTTACTTTTTTAATTTGGATAAGAGTCAGTCAAAGGGTAATATAAGATGCTCAATTTTTCCCATTACTAAGATCTCGATTTGGCTCCACTCCTGTAGCGGAAGCTCTCCTTTATATAGTGAGGCAAGAACTAGATCCAAGAACAATTAAATATTGGATGAATTGTCTTCTTTGTTTCAAATCCGTTGCTAGCTTGTCATTATCTCAATACCTTCAAGGGGCCTTTGTAATAGGAGAGTGATGATATTGTGATTTCAAGGGCCAGAAACAAATTATTCATTATTTAATCATGTTTGTGGTGTCCATAGTGAGAGAGGGTATGAGTTATTTAAAGCAAGAGACTGAATAGCAGGTGTGTTGGATACTTCTATCTTGTTGCCGAGGCTAAGCACCTTGGAGGTCTTCAGGTTTAAAACGAGGTTAAGAAATGAAAGCAGAAGCATAGTGAAGAGGGTAGAGAGATTGGCCCAATGTTTTGGAGAAAGAGGCATGGTCATTTCAGATATTGCAGTCATATTATTAATAATGTCATAGTTGAGTCATGAATTATGTAATATTTGGGGTAATTAGCAGGACATTGCCAAAGCGTGAATTAAAGTTACTTCAGGGCATGAGTTACTAAAGATAACTATAACTGGGGAATTGCAGTGGTTTTACATTGTCACTGAAATTTTCACCTAACTATAATGGCACTTTAACCATTGGCATTTTTAGTGACTTTCTAGTTCAACATAAAGTAATATTTCATTACTATATGTAAAGCCAACCCTTTGCCACGCATGTCCATTGGCCTTGTGAAGTGTGGGGTTGGGTACATGGTCTGGCCCACAGCCTGGCCCTCCACACTAGTGGGTTTGCCGTAGGACCTAGCCTGCACCCAGGTTTTGTGTCCAACTACTTTTGAGCAATCAACCACACACCACACATGGCCTCCTGGCACGACCATGCATGCAGTTGGTCTCACAGGTCTTGGCTGCATTCAGGTCAGAATTACCCATTTTGTCAAAAAGTGACAATAAAATATAAAAAAGTGAGCCTATTGGCTTTTTCAAGGGGTGAGCATGTCAATATATGTAAATGAGATTATTGTTAATCCAATGGATATTTCACTGATTCATACATTGCAATTGTTAATAATAGTGATTATGATAAATATGCTGAATACATTTAAAAAACAATGTTAGCGAGTCTTTCTTTTAAAAACAGAACCAACATATCTCTGAGTCTTTCTTTAAACTTTTTAAGCTCACACACAGATAGCCCACGCACCAGGCGGGACACACCCTCGATGGTATTTTTTCCAACAATTCCTCTTTATTTATTTGAGAAGTTTTATACTGCGCAAACATGACCCATCAGGGTATCAGAGCGCTGTACAGAGAAGCAAAATAAAGATGTAAATTGTGAACATTGTACACATAAGAAAAAAAAAAAACATGCGATAAAGAACAACCGGCAACATGGTGATATACAGTAACCAAATTGCATAGTTGAAAGGGAGACCTTGGTTATAAACAAGAAATTATAGTCCATTATAGTGGCAATAGGCCTATTGTTGCAGGTGATTATTCAGGAGCAGCCATTTGACTTCCTTTTTGAATGAGGAGGTTGAAGGATTGGATCTGATTTTAGAAGGGAGAATGTTCAATATTCTCGAGGCAAGACCAGAGAAGGGGTGGTTATAAGTCCTCTTCTTTTTGAGCTTTTGTGGTTTCAGAAGTAGAGTGTGAGAACTTCTTTGGGCCCAATTAATACCAGATAGTTTCAGTTGTTTTGCCAAGTAACAGGAATGTTGTAATGGAGAGCTTTGTGTGTCAAGCAGGCTATCTTGAACCGAGTCTCTGCTTCAAGAGAGATACAATTGAGTTGTATTAGATCTCAAGTGATGTGATCATGTTTTCTTGATCCCGGGATGAGTCTGGAAGCAGAGTTCTATGTAGCCCTTAGAGAGGCCAATGCAGCTTTGGGTAGCCCTGCCAGGGTCACACTTCTGTAATCTATATGGGAGATAACTAAGGATTGGACTGCTAGCTTCATGTCATCAGGAGACAGGAGCGGTTTGGCTTTTCTTAATGTGTTGAGTTGGTGACTGGCTCCTCTAGTGGTTGCACTGATGTTGTCTTGCATATTCGGGTATTTGTTGAGTGTTATGCCTAATGATCTAGTGGAGTCAACAACATGTGGACTGCAGTTGAGAGCCGCTAGTTGTTTGAGATAATCTTGAATGGGGGCAGAGTGACTGGAGAGGCAATAAGGAGAAATTCCATCTTGAGTGCATTTAGCATAAGGTGGCTGCTAGTTAACCATTGTTGAGTTTTCAAAAGGACACTGTTAAGTGTTTTGTTATCATCAGGTGAAGACATTTTCATGTACAATTGAGTATCATCGACGTTCATGTGATAATAGATGTTGGAGCGGTTCAAGATTTTGGTTAGACATTCCATGAACAAGTTGAAAAGTGTGGGAGAGAGAGTGGATTCTTGTGGCACTCCAATTGAGACCAGCGTATTGTTAGAAAGGAAATGGTTGTCCGTCTGTATTTATATGTATAAAAAAGTAAATACGGAAAACCAGGAGCCCTAACCATGATATAGTAGAGTATTCTTTTAAAAGCTTAATGAATTTGTGAATGGTTGCATGTGGGTGGGATATAAAAAGTAAAACATTGTCTGCAAAAGGAGTACATTTTACTTCAGTATCTCTATGTGGGTATCCCGTGAACAGTCAGTAGCAACAGATTTTTATAAGAGTATAAAAAGTCAGGGAGATAATGGCCATCTCTGCTCTGTTCCTCTATACAAATAAAAATAAGGGGATTGTAGCTATTAGCATTTGCGGTGCTCGGAACATAAAATCCCAATGAACACTGTGAAAGGCTTTTTCAGCATCAAGTGTGATGACTGCATGTGGGTTGTGACACTTGGATGCCTAGGGAATAATGTTAAAAAAATCCTACAATTATCAGTAATATATCTACCCTTAACAAATCAAGATTTTTCCATTCCTTCCAAATCAGGGATGACTTGGCTCTTTTGATGAGCCAAGAATTTTGTGAAGATCTTGCAATCCGTGCTAATTAGAGAGATAGTACTGGAAGTTCCACATAAGGAGAGGTCTTTATCTTTGTTAGGGATTAATCAGAGCATAGCTTGATCAAATGTGCCTTGTGCAGTGTTTAGAAATTCTTGAATTAATAGTAACAGTTTTGGGATTAATATGGGAGAGAATTAAGAATAAAACTCAACAAAAGATCCATCTGGACCAGGGGCCTTATATTTAGGTAGTTTAGTGATAGCTGCCTGAATCTCAGCTACTGATATGTCTATTAAAATAAAAGAAAGATCAAGTGAGTGGACTAGATTTTTAGGTATAGGAATACAAAATTCTTCTATTTAATTGTGCTGTGAGGTTGGTTCTGGGGTACATAGTTGTTTAAAATACTCCATAAAACATTCAAAACTGTTTTTATCCTTACAGTGTCTATTAACAGAACTGTTAGAAATTACATTTGATTTAGATTTGTAGGTAATTTGCAAACAATTTAAATGATTTATTACAGCAGCCATAAAACTTTGCATTGACTTTTGGTAAAGATCCACTTTCTTGCTCAACAGATTTTTTATTAAAATCTAATTTAGCTTTGGTTAAGCAAGCTAGAGTGTCATTGCAATTAAAAGACAAACACATGTGTTCAAGAATTTTAATATTTTTTAGTAACATATAGGCTTCTTTGAGTGAGGTGGGTTTTTTAGATGCAAATAGTCAATAATAAATCCTCTGGCCGCTGCTTTAAATGCATTCCAAATAAGATCCATTGCAGAATCAGTAGCAATATTGAGCTTAAAGAATTCCATATTAAAGTTGTCAAATGTTATCAGTCAATAATGCATTGTTGAATCTCTATCTAGTACAATGTTAGACATCTAGCAGGATATCTAAGTCAAATAGAACAGGCACATAATCAGAAATACAGATAGAAATGATTGCAAAACATTATGGGTTAAACATATGCAATCTATCCTTGATCTGGAATAGTGTAACGCGAAAAACCATGAATTCCATAACCTTAGGGATAAAGGCTCACCAAGCATCTGATAATACCTGGAAGAGTATTGAGGGCCATATCTATGGCAAAGTAATTTAATGCAATGCTGCGAGTCACCTTGCTGCACTACATTGTGTTGCATTATGGGGAAAGGACAGGAATACGCCACATTTAAAAGAATACAATGCATTCCTGTCCTTGTCACAGAGCTGGCGCTATTTTGGCTGCCTAGCACCAATGCTGGTGCAGGATTGTTTTTGAGCTGGAAGGGACACCTTCCTGCACAAAAACAATACTGAGAGGCAAATTGCTCTTTCGATGTGTTCTGCAAAATGCAGCACACATGGAAAGAGGAAATAAGAAGGAGAAATAAAGGTATTTTCCTTGTTAACCTCACCTGGGGGGACACATATTTTTGTTCCATCCCCAGAAAACTCTGGATGTGTCAAAATCCATGGGAGTTGCATGGACTTTCGCCTTAAGTTGGCAGGGAAGGCCCAGACGTAGGTCCCTTGCTCACTTTGCCACTGGATTCAAGCTAGCCTGGCTGATGAGGGCTGTTAGCCCGAAACCGGTCCCAGGATGCTTGTTTCCAGTCCAGGGAAGACATGGCGTGGCAGTTTCGGCTGAACTGTACCCATGAGGCACAGGGTCAATACTGATTTGCATACAGCAGTGTCTGAACTGGAGTGGCGAAGTGAGCGTAAGAACGATTATGAATTCAACACAGATCTGTGACTGGGGGTGAGTGTCTGCAACGTTTCAGCACTGCATCCATCATCACCTTGTGTTTGATCCATATTTTTTAAGCCATGAAAAATGGCTTTGCGTTGCTTCAAAAATCTGTCTTAAGGCGTGTGTTGCTCTTTCACCACATTGCGTGGTGAAACAACAATACACGTGGCCTCATAAATAGGCCCCTACATTTTTAAAAGAGCTTTGTGGTTTGGTAGGAATATTTAGATTGAGAATGTCTATCTATGAAAGAATCCATCAACTGATTGCAGTCTGCTCCCACTATAAGAGTTTCAGTAGGACAAGAGAGTAACAAAGTGGAGAAATGTTCCCAAAATTGCACATCAACACCCAAGGGACCATAGATATACCAAATAGAGAACTGGATATTATTCATTTTAGGAGTTAATAACAACCACCTGCCATTGTCATCAATACCAGTCCTTTCACATATCTAGAGTTAAGGATTTATGAAAAATAATTTTGACACCATTTTTGTTATGTTGTGCAGGGGAAAAAACACTTGACCAAACCAACTTTTTGGAGAAAAACTATATATTTTTCTATAAGATGAGTTTCTTGTAAAAGGGTAATCTGAAATTTTAGCTTGGATAAATGAGAAGTACTCTGTGGGCCAGATGCACAACCCATTTTTGCGCTCGCAAACGGGAGACGTACGTTGCGGTCCGTCGACTTTGTCTTCCCAGGCTTATCAAGGCCAACCATTGGTCGTTTGGGGTGTTACTATACGGGCGGACCGAAATTGCTGTTACCCCTTTCTGCGTGTTCCAGGACCCTTGGCATTATTTGTATGCCGAATGAAACAGGCATATTTCATCTATTTGTAACCATATGCACGATTTTACATGCTGGGTGTTACGAATAAACAGTGCTCACCCTTCTTATATACAGAGGGACCCCTTGGCTCAATTTGAGCATGCACAGGTGTTTTAGAGCCATCACTTAAACTGCAAACCATATCTTGGATTTTCCTTGCGGTCTCATTACTTTTTGGAGCACACAGTGCTCTAGTACTTTTATATTGGAGTAACTCACCAGCATGTTATACGATGAAAACATCCTACATCCAGTAGAAGACATCCAGATTCATTGTAAGCCTCTCACATATGGAGCTACTTATTTGCTATACTTGCCGGCTTACTATGTCCAGATCTGCTGGTCTTTCTTCCATACCTCTTCGGCCTTGAAAAAGTCCATAGGACGAAACACGTGTCGGCTGCCAGTTTTTTTTGTACTACATTGAGAAGAAAGGAATGAGAAAATAAAGAGAAAAGAAAACTTGGAATGGACTTTCTGTGATTACTGATATGACTACTACCTTTTAAATAAGATGGACTGATTTATGTGTGCCTCGGCATATGTGTATATACCACCTACTTCAAGTAGGTGGTAAACTACTCGCAAATGGGAAGAGGTCACCAGGGGACCCCTTCCCCTTAGTGAATAAGTGCATACATATTTTTAAAAAGCAGGCAGTGGTCGCAGGGACCACTGCCTGCCCTTAAAAAATGAAACAAAAAAGTTTCATTTTTCTTTTTTAAATGCATCCCATTTTCCTTTAAGGAAAACAGGCTGCATTAAAAACAACTATATACTGCTTTATTTAAAAAGCAGTCCCAGACGTGGTGGTCTGCTGACCCCAGCAGGCCACCATCCCTGGGAGTGCTGGCCATTCCTAATGGGGTCGCATATTGCACTTGAGACTAGAATATTAAAGAGGCATGCAATTTGAGACCCCATTGGGAATCACTAACAGTGTGCATTAACTTTCACAAGTCGCAAATTGCGACTCACAATTCGAAGCAATTTGCGACTCGCAAAACTGAATGGTTGTACATCTGGCCCTTTGATTTTTATTGTTTTCAAAGACCATTCCATTAAACAATGTGTAAATTACCCTATCAAACAATCAAGAAAGCTTTAAACATGAAGAAAATTACCCTATTCAGTTGTCGACATGTTTCAGCCCTTGTATCATGGCCACTAAGGGTCCTTGGGCTTTCATCAGAAATGTGCCCCGGATCTTCTGTAACTCTGATTATGTCAAGTTTTGTGGGTGGAAGGCAGACAAAACATTTAGCATACAAATTATGTGAAAAACAGCTATACTGCCCTGCTGCTTAACGAAAGCCTCTGGCTTTTCCTGTGGAGACAATAAATCATCACTAATTCTCTATTCAACCTCTGGAATTCTATAATTTAAGGTTGAACATTTTTTTTCAATTCATTTAAATGCATCAGTCATCTCCACCACAAACGGTTTTATATTCTTAATTTCATCCATGATATCCTCCAACTTAAGAGGGAACAGAGAATTTGTAGGGAAAACTGGATCTTTCTTTGCCCCTTTATTAACATTGACAGTCAATTCCTTATGAGGATTGATGTGAGGAGAGGGTGAGGCAAAAGTCCTAGAAGTAGAGGAAACCTGGTTACTCATTATGAAGAAGTCAAACTAATTTGCTGCTCAAGAGATAATAACAGTAGTATATGTTACATAAACATTCATCAGACTTGTCAATTGAATCTGTAAACAGAGCCTAAACAGAGAAGGTGAACTGGAAACTGCAATGACAACTATAGACAGCCATGAATGAGAAATCACAGCAGCTGTGTAGTGTAATATAAAGTACTATATGCTGAGAAAAATTGTCAATATGGCAGCATTGTGATGAAGAATACTCTAGTCAAAGGGCTTCTTTAAAAAGAAATGCACCACTATTCAAAATAAAGCCATGTAGAAATAAGCAGGAACAGAGAGACACCGTACACCCCTGTTATACCTGTCATCCTTGCAGTGGTCATTTCCCAAAGGTTTTGCGTGCTTACCTCTTTTTTCTGATTCTTTTAGTTGGCCTTTGGACTCTGAGCACTTTTTCACTGCTGACTAGTGATAAAGTGCATGTGCTTCTCCCCTAAAAATTGTTTTTACATATTTTACACAATGTTTGTAGCGAGAATTTCATAGTAAATATTTCCAGGAATCGGACTCTATGATCCAAGGCAGACCCTGGCTCGGCCCTTCCTGTTAATTTGTTGTCTCGCCCACCTCTACAAATTTAGCACCAGCACTGAAGCCCAAACGGACAATCTTTCATGAATATCTCTGCTTCTACCATTGTAGCCTGTAGTTTGCTAGTGGACTGAACACTAGTATGAGAGGGATGAATGTGCTGTGAGAGGGAGCGCATTTTGATACACTGGACAGCCCACTCCAAGAAGCAGCCAAATTATGATTTCTTACTGATTCTCTTTGGGCCTCCTTCTAAATACATTTAACTAAGGAGACCCAGGTAAACATGATGATTGCACATAATACAGATCAAACACAAAAACATTTATTTTCCTTCTCTCACCTTCCACCCCTCACACACTACTCTCTCTGTCCCAGCCCCTCTTTCTCTGTACTTTGATTCCATGACTTTACTGTCTCTGTGGCTTACTGTCACAGCTTGGCTGACCTCCATGAGGCCTGTAATCTATCCCCCAAATGTATGCATGCTCACTGGACAATCAGACTGTGGCTGCTTGAGAAAGTTTACCAGCTGTGTGATGCTGAGGGCTCTTACACACACGCCTGTATAATTGTACTCCTATCAGTCCATGCCTGTCTCTCTCCCAAAAAATGGAAGATCTGCTAAGCAGGAGCACACACATACATCCACTACTCTCCATCCCCTCATAACAGCAAAGATTGTTTTAAATATGTGTCCCATCATGGGCCCCAGGCGATCATTTGATTCGTAAAGAAGAAAGGTGAAAAAGCACTGTTTAAAACACAAAGTGGTTCTCTGCAGGGGATGATTACGTCAGTAAGAATGCCTGTTAACGATGCACTTCGGTACCCCCTGCTCTCGTGTTTGGGAGGGGGAAGGAAGTTGGTCCAACCCACACTTAAATGGGAGAATGTTACAGACTTTAGCAGACTGTTTTACATTCCTCACTGAATTAGAAGTGTGTGCACTCCTGGAACTGAAATGCGCGGTGGAGTAAGAAGAGCTGCGCGGCCACTCAGGCACACACCTTAGAGGGAACATAGGTCATGGTCTCAGTTGTCTTTTATTCAATTATATCAGACACGCCCCTTCACCAACACGTGTTTTGTCTATTGCTGTTCCAATCACAGCAGACTTTGTCAGGGCTTTACATCTAAAACAAAGGCATATTCTATTCAAGAGGAGTATCTCAATAGTTTCCTCTATCAGTCACCTGGGGCTGATGACCTTAAAGTTTCACCCAAGAGTGTGGTGTGAACTGATTGAGATTATTTATAAGTTTTATTTGTGCTGTGCCTCATGTTTGAGAGGGGGAGGCATTCTTGTTACATGCAAATAAATATATTCTATATTAGTCTAGTGCATCCTTTATATTTTATATCCAGATGTGAGCTAGAGACTACTGGGGGAGAAGGGATCTCATACTCACTCAAATTAATTTGACCTTAATACATGTATTCAGATTGAAGATTTCCACATTCGATTCACGTGAATTCCGTGGAGGCTGAAATTTATATTTAATTCAAAAAGTCAGTGCTAGCTCTTAAGTGCACATCAGTATATCGCTAATGTGACAGTAGTCTTTCCTCATAATCCGTTCTTACTATTGCAAGAAAAATAGTTGGTGATGATCTATAATAGATGATTAGTAGGTACTGTCAGGTCACCGATAATTATTAGCGGTATATTCAGAAGTCTACTATATCAGTCAGGCCAGTAAATGTCATCTGATTACTGACAAAGTTACATCCCAGAAAACTCGACATCGTGAGTTAAATGCATGGACAACTCCAACCCTAAAAAAGAGTATAGATTAAGGAAAATAAGTAGGCTGACTGGAATCTATGACGTTACAATGCAAACAAATACAACGCATGCTTTTACAATGCAACTTTTACAACTCAACTGACATTATATCGCAAGTTTTTACAACGCATACCATTACAACGCAAATCTAGTATAATACATTCAATGATTTATTACAACGCATACTACAACGCACACTTTTACAACGCAATATATATATATATAATTTTTTGTATAATAAACCCCTGGAACGGGATGCAGGGAAAATAGGGGTTTTGGGTGGGGAAGTGTATTAAAACATGGATATTTGAAATTAATACTTAAGCATTAACAGTAATACTCGAGTACTAAAATAAATACTCACGTGTAATATTAATAAATTAAAAAATACAAATTATATACATTTATTAAAATTATTACTACAACAGATACTATTTAATAACACAATATTTAATAAAATTGCTTAATGGTAAAAAAAAACATACTCGGGTAACAACATTAATACTTGAGTACTTTTTTCTGGAATTTTTTTTCTTCTTTATTTATAAAAAATTAACAAAATATGTAAAACACATATAAATTACATTTCAAACTTAAATTAATGTAAACTCATTTAGAGCCGACATCTAAACATAACATAAATTTAACTAACATTTTCAAAAAATGATTATCTAAACACAAAACAAATACACAAACCTTAATACACTTAATTACAAAATTTAAACTATTATTAATAAATCACAACGTTTCATATTACAAATACAGTATAACACACAACTAATATCAACACAAAAAAGAAAACTTCCGTTTAAAAAATCCTGAAAACAAAAGTCCTACAACTCTTTATTTAAAATTAGTTTGACCCGGAAATAGCCAAAACGGATGTTATAACATACAAAAATAAAAAGTTACAAAAACTAACATAACAAAATAATTATTTACATTCTCACACACCATTAAAAACACAAAGAAAAATCACACGCAAAACATATTTTACTTTCAAATACTGTTCAAGACAACAAAACGTATAAAAGGAGCCGTCCACCATTTTAAAAACTGTAGTTACCTGATTACTGCACGTGGGATTACAAACTCCAAAATCTAATCGTTGAAGAAAGCCAACTAAAACTCAAAGTACGTACAAACTATAGAAATATATAACTACTTAATAATTTGTAGACACGAAAATAAACTAAAATCAAACATATTTTCTTTTGAGTTTGTTACAAAACTTTACACTCTCCAACAAACTTTGCTAAAAACTCTATTTGAGTCAATATATATCTAAAGTAAGTAACAACATATTTTTTTCTCGTTTCTAAACAAATATATAACAGTGGTTTTATACTACATAATTCTAAAACAAACAAGACTTCTCCCAAAAAATTATAATTATTATTCACTTTACAAAATATATTCCACGTTAAAATAGTGTTTCCGTCTTGAGTACAGCTTTAAAAGAATATATAATTTCAAAAACATGGTTTACACAAGTAAGGACCAGGATAGTGCAAGATTAAAATTACTATTCTTACACCTAAAATTATTCCCCTCCTTTGAAGTACTGCACAATCGTTTTATTTAAATTAATATTCCAACTCCAAAACTTACTTTCTTTTCTAAAAAATTCAGCATAGTAGTATGTTTAAAAAACAATTACTAATAATTAGACTATTTTCCTATGAGAAAATACAGAATATTTTTATCGTTTAATTTACTATTGTACCTTCAAAAGTTATTGTTTTCAGCAAAAATGCCATATAGTTATATTTAAGAATTACTCTTCAGATGCCAAAAGTTGCTTGCCTGTGAGAAAATGCTGGATAGTGTTAATATTAAAATGACTATTTTGAATTAAAAAAAAGCTTACCTAACAGAAAATGCTGAATAGTGTTTAGTTAAAATTACTATTCCAACTCCAAAACATGCTTGCCTCAAAAAAATTCTGAATACTGTTTAGGTTAAAATTACTACTCCAACTCCAAAAGGTGCTTGTGTAAGAGATAATGCTGGCTAGTGTTTAGGTTACAATAACTTGTCCTACTCCAAAACATGCTTGCCTGAGAGAAAATGCTGGATAGTGTTTAAGTTAACATAACTATTCCAACTCCAAAAGATTCTTGCCTAAGAGAAAATTCTGGAAAGTGTTTAGGTTAAAATAACTATTGCAACTCCAAAAGGTGCTTGCCTGAGAGAAAATGCTAGATAGTGTTTAAGTTAACATAACTATTCCAACTCCAAAAGATGATTGCCTAAAAGAAAATGCTGGACAGTGTTTAGGTTATAATAACTATTCCAACTACAAAAGAAGCTTGCCTCACAGAAAATGCTGGATAGTGTTTAGGTTAAAATAACTATCCCAACTCAAAAAGGTGCTTGATTCTGAAAATGTGCAGGATACTAGTATGTTAAAATTGCTATTCCTACTCGAAAGGGTGCTTGCCTCACATAAAATGCTGGATAGTGTTTCGGTTAAAATAACTATTCCAAATCCAAAAGGTGCTTGAATCAGAAAATGTGCAGGATAGTAATATGTTAAAATTACTATTCCTACTCCAAAGGGTGCTTGCCTCACAGAAAATGCTGGATAGTTTTTAGGTTAAAATAACTATTCCAACTCCAAAAGGTGCTTGATTCTGAAAATGTGCATACTAGTATGTTAAAATTACTATTCCTACCCTATTTTTTTTTTTTATATCAACAGATTACTACAAAATACAACATCAAAAACAAACAACATTTGGATAACGAAATCTTAAGATCTACTTATCATCAGCAAAATCATTTACCAAGGTAGTACTCTTAAATATAACCAACCAAAAAGAAGCACATAAATGAGAAAACATACAAACACAAAAGACACAATATTATAAACATCATCAACACAAATGCTCAATTTTTATTTTAGCTTTATAACCTTCAAACAATCAGAAGAAAGCAAACCATAACAAGGTAATTTTCGCATCAATAATTATTTACATTTTAAATTTTACTTAAAGTATTATCAAGAAAATTATCTTTTTTCTCCCACAGAAAAAGACATATAACATGTAAAAAAATAAATTGTATAGAATTATAAAACATTAATGCATTGTTCCTTAACCAAAAATATGCTATTATATTTCAGAGAAAATATGTAAGATATTTTTAGTATACTAACAATAATTTTCTTTAATCTTTTTCAGACCACAAAACAACTCAAATTCATAACTAAAAGGCAGAAACCACCTATACAAATTTATAAAGGTAAGATTAAAAATAAAGCCCCAAACAATAAATAACTATTCTTCTCTCCCTAGGAAACTTCACCATTAAACTATATATAGCTAAAAAAACTCAAAAATATTTTTCTTTTCAGAAACACAGAAAACCACAATCAATTTTCCAAACCAAAAGAATATTGCAACATCTAATTCAAAGGAAAGAGAAACAGTTTTTTTCCCATACAACTAATTAAATGATTTTCCTCCCAATAAAGCATTATTGTTTATGTTGAAATACAACAAAAATAGAGATACATCAAAATGAAAATGCATACATTGTAAACTGTGAAAATAGTTATATGAAACATATTGTCATTTTCCCTCTAAACAGGTATATATCACTAAACTTTAAATAAATAACATTTTTTCTTTCTTCCTTCTGTTTTCAGAAAAAAATGGCAACACCATCCAAATAAGCAAAGTACATCCAATCCAAAAGAGGGAACAGACTACTAAACCATAGTGGGTATGTTTATTGTAAGGAGAGACTATCTGAACCCAGGTGTCATTGGAGGTGTGTGCAATATTACTCAACCCATTGCACAGGCTGAGCAGTTACTCTGGGTTACACTGTTTTAAGGACCACAGACCATAACCACTCTGCCTCTGCAATGGAGATTGAAGCTAGAGAAAGAATACATTAAATCAAAGATATTGCATCCACCTCCAATGTACCCTGTGGTTCACTTTTAAGGGAGGTATCACAACCAATATCCCCACATGTTGCAAGTAGTATGCCCACTATACCTAATTTGAGAAGAATTATTCAACGTCAGAAACAGACAAGTAACCCACAAAGAGTAACACCCCAAACATACTCTTGACATAATAATTGCTGAACTCTCTGTTACTACTTCTAATGAACCTTTCCTATTGCATGATAACAAAAACCCTCAAAAGAGCATCCTAATCTTCATCACATCCCATCCCATCCCATCTAGTAAGGTTAGAAAACAATGATATTTGGATGATGGATGGAACGTTTAAGAGCATGCCCCATCCATTCACCCAAATATACACTATTGACGCATACATTAACAATACAGTAGTTCCTTTAGTATACTGATAAACAATCCTCAACATACACTGAATTTTTATCAGTGATAAAATCTAAAACATAAAACAGAGAAAAGTAAAAATTGACTTTGAATTAACTATGATTAATACAACACCAAAAACATATCCAGACTAGGCCTGGGCAAAGCACTACGCTACGCTCGCGAAGTTTGCGAAGTTCGCGCTACTTCGCACTACGCGAATTGCACGTAGCACAGTGCGAACACGCGTAGCGTAGTCTTGCGTAGTGCTGCGGTCATTTTTTGCTTGCTCGCGGTCCTCAACGTCAAGTTGGCAACCGCGAGCAAGCAAAATGACATCCCGTCGAGACTTTTTCCTTGTTCGCGATCAGCAACATCAAGTTGGCGATCGCGAACAAGGAAAATAAACCTCCCGGCGAGATTCCCAACGCGAGGAGGTCAGGTTTCTCATTGCGAGGGGTCGCGTATGCTCGCGACTGCTCGCGATGAGAAACTACCAGTTCGCGTTGAGAAAGCTGCAGCTCGAGTAAAAATCTCCTCGAGCAGCAGAAAACTACAGCTCGCACTGTGCAAGATGCCATTTTCAATGATTGCACAGTGCCGGTTGCTTGTCCGCACTGTGCAATCATTGAAAACAACATCTTGCACAGTGCGAACATATTACTACGCAGTTCGCGAAGTGCTACGCGAAGCTCGCGTAGTGCGAACTGCACTTTGCGTAGCTTCGCGAAGTGCTACTTCGCGAACTACGCCCACCCTTAATCCAGACACCCAAATTCAAGGATGTTTCTTTCACTTTTCTCAGGCATATTGGTGCAAACTTCAAAAAACATCCTTAATTGAGGATTATATATCAGACAGCAAACTACAGTTTGAACTAAAAAACCTACTGCCCTTTGCTTTGTTCCTCCTGACAGTGTAGACGAGTACTTCACTTTACTGAATCAGAATATTTTACAGCAAATGAAGACGAATTAGCACCTATACTAAATTATTTTGATGACACATGGATTGGTCATCTAAGCAGGTCGGGTCACAGAAGGAGACAACGTTTCCATGTGGACTGGTGGAACTGTTACTCGACCTGCTTAGAGGGAGGAGCAAAAACAAACAATGCCGTAGAGAGATGGCATAACTCCTTCAACAAATCAATTTGACAAACCTCATCCTAATTTCTATCATTTTTGGGAAATTTTGAAGAAGGAGCAAAGTTTCCAAGAAATGAAAATGGCACAATCATTAACAGGTAGTCTGAAACCACATACTTCTAACAGAACTAAGGAAATGTCAGAAAGACTATTGGGTATAATTCAACAATTTTCATTGACAGTGGCTTCAGACTACCTTGATAATATTGCACACATCCTACACTTTTTTACATGTCTGTTTTACCCTAAAACAACTCCTACTAATTCAATTGATCATTTCCCAAAAATGTTTACTTTAATAATAAAAGTCGGGTCTTCTTACCTTAAGAAGTTTTCTTTCTTCAACCCTTGGGCTTACATTCCATCCATTACTTAACCAAGAGTCGTTTTTTTTTTAATCCATAGTAAAGAACAGAGAATCCATTTGAAAAATCCATCACCCGATAAAAAATATTAATATGCACACTAAAAGCAGTGCATATATCAAAATACGCACCCAATTAAAAAATCCCCAAAAATGTTTTAAAAATTGAAAAAACGCAACAAGTTCCAACGTTGCAATCTAATTCTGATTGAAAGTCAATAACATTTAGAAATTGCTCTAAATCCAAAATTAAGATATACGAGAAAATATTCCTGAAAGTGTAAGTTTTTTTACAAAGAAAAAACGCAACAAATTCCAAGGATTCAATTCATCCGGACACAAAATCCTGTAAATTAATAATAATGAACACATCCAAAGTATATTACTGTTTAAACAAAGTTTAAATACATCTAACCGCGAAGAAGATAAATAAATGTTATTTATTAAACAACGTGCCGCTAAACCAAAATAGTACACCTTTCCAAACACTTTTGTTTAATTAAGTGTTTAATATATATACCATTAACCACTTAACAAAACAAAAGTAATTTGTGAAAAAAAAGGGACCCGACGTGGGACTACTACTGCAACATGTAATGGCGGAAATTAGTTAGTGAAAACATATCACAGATACGTAAAACACATTTACTAAATATATACACCTCCCTCATCTCTCCTTACAATAAACATTACCACTGCACTATGTATTTTAATAATGTAAATTTATCTTACCTTAATTCAGCTCTCCCTTGCTTCTGCTCTCGCCAGCGATGATCTCCGTAATGAAACTTACGTCGATGCGTCGACGTCAAATGTTTTGTAAAAATTAAAAAAGGACATTTTCTCTCATTGAAACCAATGGAAAAGCATGAGAAACTTATTAAAAAATGTATTATAAAATGTTACTCTACATAATAAAATCCAAAAATATTTTTATAAAAGATGTTGATGTAAACTCAATTCTTTAATATTGTTTTCTGAATTTATTACAATGATTGTAAATATGTAAAATTATCAATACAAAATTCTCAAAAATAGATCATCAGTTTTCTATTTCTTTATACATGTTTTTTATGTTTATTAAAATTAATGCAATACTTACCAATGCGTTGTAAAAGCATGCGTTGTAAAGGATGTATCCTGGTTGACTGTGCTGTTACCGCTCAATCTAAATTTTGTAAGCAGCTGGATAACCACATCATATGGTAACAACCAGCGTAAGCTGAATTACTTCTGTGGTTATTGTTACAGTTGTCATAATTAAGGCTATAAATGAGCTGACTGCGGTGTTACCGCTAAATCTATAATTCGTAAGTAGCTAAGTAACCACATAATATGGTAACAACCGGCGTAAGCAGAATTACTTCTGTGGCAATTATTACAACGGTCATATACAAAAAAGCATGTTACGAAATGTAACCACTTGATCAACCACAAGTTATAATGAGTGGTCAGTCAGGAGCTAAGTTTATGTTCCGTGGCAACGGACGTAACACCTAGCCGTCCTAGTCCACCAATAGCAAACTGGGAATCTATTAAGAGTGCTTGAGGTATAAGACGTACTTGTGAAGTGCTGTCAGTAATGTTCTCTTTTCGTATTGGGTCTGCAGAGTACGTGCGACCAGCGTGGTTGGTGGCCACCATCTAAGTTTACTTTTATGTGTCACTAAAATTAGACAACATCACTCTAAAATGGTTGAGTATCTCACTCTTCGGCATGACTTGGCGGTGGCCATATTGGAATCTGTTCCAGTGGAAAAGTGTATCAGCCACATTAGAGGATAATTCCGAATCTTGCAATCAATATTCATGATCTATTAAGATGGTCGATCAAGTACAGGTCAGGCTAATTAGAATTCAATGATTAGAAATCTCGGTGTGTGTCTCTACTATGAATTAATGATCATCATCCCAATGAGTGTAATTGCGGTCTATACTCGGTAAATTCAATCTGAGCATTGGAGGGTAACACTATTTGTCCAAGCAGCTCCTACAGTCTAAAATACACAAAGTCCAATAACAATGGTCGAGTATCTCATTCATCGATATGAACGGGCGGTGGCCATATGGAATATGTTCCAATGGGAAGTGCATTAGCCACATAAGAGGCTAATTCCTAATCTTGCAATCAATATTCGTGATCTATTGAGGTAGTCGATCAAGAGTAGATAAGGCTCATTATAATCAAATGATTAGAAATCTCAGTGTGAGTTTCTACTGTAAACTAACGATCATCATTTCAATGAGTATAATTGCGGCCATCCTCGAGTTAATAGTCTGTAAATTCAATTGATGTCTTGGAGGGTAATACTGTTCGCCCATGCGGTTCCTACAGTGATTCTGTCTAAGTCTTGGGGAGTATGACTATGAGTCCATCCTACAATGTATATTGACAGGATTTTTCTGTATTCTGTATGGCCATTAAAATGTAATGAACAAATATGTTCTGTAATAATATCTTAAGTCATGTGATCACAGATTAGGTTTGGGAGAGCCTATCCAATGATAGAAAAAATACGAGTATCATGGTTAATGCAATCATAGTTCCATGTTATCAATTGAGTGAGAAGTGTGGTCGGGCATTGTGTCCCTCTCCTGTCTCCAATAAAGAGTCACGTCAAAAAGTATGTGAGAGAGCCAGTGATCTCCAGATCAGTGGTATAAAGTTCCTATAAGGTCACCAAATATCAACATTATATCCATATGCTTGACATGAACCATTTCATCACAGTAAGATAGCATATTCATTTCAGATACACATGTTCATACAAAAGTTATAGCATTATTATCGAAATAAGATTCATTATACATTCCAGCAGCTAAACATTTACTGTCTATTATAGAGACCAGCCAATCATTGTTAAAGGCATTATGGCATTCCCACATGGTCATCCTATACCATCATTAGCTCCATAAACCTACTGCTACGTAGTTCCTTGCATCAATGACAGGTGAATGGTGCCCTCCCTATTACTTTCTTCAGGGCAGGTTTTTGATAATCCCCTCTTAAGTAATGCAGTTACCGGTCAATATTCAATTCCAGATCTACAGATTTGAGACGCAATATCCATATAGCTTCTTTTCATCTCAATAGTAGTTCTCGGTTGCCCCCCCTTTCATTTCATTGGACTATTTCCAGAACATGGTATTGAAATGTTCTGTATTGAGCTTGTTTGTCTCATGTGAGTGTATGAAGGGCAAAAGGGTACTTTGGATCTCTCTGTTTGACCGCTCTAAAGTGTTCCAAAATCCTTTTTTTCATCATTTTAATGATACTGGGCACATATGTTTCTAATTTACATATTAAAATATATTCAACAAAACGAGTATTACAGTTGATGTTGTGGGTGATGTAGTATGTATGACTATTGTTGTACTTAAAACATGAGGTTTCTTTGGTAAGTCTGCAAAATGAGCAGTGACCACATTTGAAAGAACCTTTGTTCTGCTGTGTCAGCCAATTGTGCTTGGTAGTGGTACCCAGGTAGCTTGGACTGATTAGCCCTTTGAGAGTCTTTCCTCTCAGGAATGTAATGTTAGCATTTTGGTTTGTATATTGTGCAAGCATCTTGTCATCCCTCAAGAGGTGCCAGTGTCTGTTTAATAATATTTACTAATACTGCCAGTGATATTATCATGTGGGAGTAGTGGTCTATTCATCTCAGTGTCAGTCCTTATCTTAGGTTTTTTGTAAGCAAGTGTCTTGGTTCTTTCAAATTTGACAGTTCTGCTGCTGGCTTCCTGGATTGTTTTACTGTCATAACCTCTGACAAGGAATCTCTGTTTAATGTCCACCAAGTTTTTAATAAATTAATTGTCTATACTACAGTTTCTCCTGCCCTAACCATTTCACCTTAGGGCATAGCTGTTAGCTGGTGTCAAGGGTAGGCGCTGCTGTCATGTAGTATTGCATTACAAGATGTATCCTTTCTAAACATCCTACTCAATATTTTTGACTCATGAATATAGAGTTTGGTGTCAAGAAATTGGATCATACAGTAGTCAAAGTTCATTGTAAATTACATGTTATAGGGGTTGTTATTCAGGTATTCCTCAAAGTCTCCTAGTTGTTCCATAGACCCAGTCCATATCATAAGTATATCATCTATAAATCTTCCCCAATAGTGTATATGCTCAGTACACTGGGAACCATCGCGGCCCTAAACCCGCAACTCCTCAAACCACCCCATGAAGAGGTTTGCATAAGAGGGAGCGAATCTGGAGCACACAGCGACCCGCTGACCTGATGATACCACTTCCCTTCAAAGAGGAAGGTGTTGTTGTCCAATATCAATCGTGTCATCTGAAGTAGCATCTCTGTGTGTAACAATAGTTGTACTGGTCTCTTATTCAGAAAATGTGTGATCGTCATCATCCCAAATTCTGTCAGTATATTTGTATATAACGATACCACATCCAATGTAAGCATAATCATCCCTCTTCCCATGTAACATCACTCATCAGATTCAGGACATGTTTAGTATCTTTGATGTGGGAAGGCGAATTTTGGACTAGCTTTTGTAGGAAATCATCTACAAATTGAGATAGTCATTCGGTAGGCCCACCAATGCCCAACACAATAGGTCTACCTGGTGGCAAGGTGGCCTTTTTGTGTATTTTGAGCAATGTGTATATGCAAGGGTATCTCGGGTTGTCCACTTTCAGGAACATATCTCAAATGAGATCATGTTTTGACATAATGGTTTATGTCATTTGATGTACATTGCATTGGATTAATGTCAAGAGGACAGTAACAATTTCTATTGTTTAGTTGTGAGTAGATCTCCTTGTTGTAGTCAGTTTTATTCATGAATAAAACACCACCCCCTTTGTCAGCCTCCCTTATAATCAGTGTGCCATCCTCTTGTAGTTGTTTAAGTGCCATTCTCTTCCTAAATTTAAGGTTGTTGATAGCTGTTCATTTCTTCATCATTTCTGTATGAGGGATATTGTCCAGATCCCTAAATACATTCTTAAAGAACAGGTCACATCAATTGTCTGGGGGTAAGTTGGGGGTCCATTTCGACCTGGGTTTAAGTCCACTTCTACTGGTGTGTTCTGTGTCTATGTTTAAGTGAGTCAGTAGTTCCCTAACACGTGTTTCCTCATCATCTTCTGTTGTTAGTGAGAGTAATGTTGTGGTGTCAATAGCGTCCTGTTTGAAATAATTACTCTGGATTGGGGTTGTCCACTATGGTCGTTTACATTTTCATGTGAAAAAAAGTGTTTCTTTAGTTTCAGTCTACAAACAAATTTGTAAATGTCAATCATAACCAGATCAATATCCAATATCCTCAAAACTCACGCCTTTTTTAAGGTACTTTATTCACGCCATCAGTTAAGACCTTATCAGTTAGGTTCACAACTATCGGATCCATTTTTTTATCCACAATATTTTTTGCTTCTTCCTGGTCCATGACCTTGTTCGCATTCCTGCCCTGTCTCCTGATTGGTCCCTTTGATCCTATGCCTCTTCTTGTCTTTCTACAAGGCCTGTATGTGTGTTTATCTTCATGTTGCCTATGCTGATCCATCTTATTTCTTCTAAAAAACTATTTCTCCCTGGTTAAGATGTGCCTTCACCTGGGTCCTGATTATTTTCATTGTCACTAGAGGGCACACTTGATAAACCTGTGCTGATTACCTCTGATGATAGTCCTATACTTTCTGTCTTATTACTTACTAGGTGATCGAATTTCCTAGCAAAAGTAAACACCCTACCCACTAGGTAGTCATTCTCATCTCTTTTTAGCGTTCTTGTTTTGTGCAATTTTATATCATCCTGATGTCGTCTAAGTATCTCTTAGAGAATATCATAGTTTTTCTTTGTAGGTTCTTTTAGATTCATGTCCCTAATCTCTTTCTCAATTTCTTTCATTTCTTTCTGTAGTTTATCAACTTTTCTCTCCGCGTTAATGATCAATATTTCCATTACGTTCATGGAATTGTTGATCAGTTCTTTTTCCCATTTCATTAAGAAATCTTCTCCGAGATCGTCATAAGTGGGAAAGATTTGGTCACGCAGTCCCCTCGGGATCATATTGAGTTTCATGTACTGTTTAAGAGTAACTGCATCCCACCATTTTGATTGTTTGTTTATTTTCGGTCATTCCAATCCTAGTTGATATGGTTGGAGCAGAAATACCGGCACTCAAGTATTATTGATTGGAATACATTTCTTTGCATGTAACAAGAATGCCTCCCCCTCTCAAATACGAGTCACCGCACCAATAAAAGTTGTTCATCATTGGAATAGGCACTAAGCACAACAATCAGCACTTATACACAATCTCAATTGGTTCACACTACACTCTTAGGTAAAACTCTATGATCATCTGACCCAAGTGTCGGATAGAGGAAACGATTGAGATGCTCCTCCTGCATAGAATATGTCTTTGTTTTAGATATAAAGCCCTGACAATGTTTTCTCTGCTATTACTGCTGTGCGAGCCTGCAGCCTGTCTCCAATACATGTCTGGTGTAGGTGACAGCTATAATTTGTTCATTCACAGGGTTTGTCGATGAAGCCTTCTTGACTGAGCCGATCAGAACTAACGCACCGCCTGCATCTATGGGATCAATGACAAATTCTCGCCTCCTTTACTCCTCGCATCGAATCTTCGATCCTACAAGGTAGGTACCAGTGTGAGTTTTGTAGCCGGCCTTCCCTCCATCACGGTCAGCCTGAACTTTGGATTTTCCCTGGTCTAGCGCGACCAGATGTTCTTAATTGGCACTTTATGACTCTTAGCACAATAATTTGATTTAATTACTGGATGAATGTCATTTTGGTCTTGATGTATTAAAAAAAAGCATTATCTGTTTTTCTATCCCTCTGTGGAGTATTTTTGCAGTGTTTTCATTGTGTTACTGTGTGTGTGTGTGTGGTTCACAAATACTTCACACATTGCCTCTTTAGATACGCCTGACTGCTCTTTGCCAAGCACACACAGAGGGAATACTCTGATCATCAGAAACCCATTTCTAACAGGGTCTAATTGAATTTAAAGGGTAAAATGGCAGCTGCGACAATGACATGTGAGGAGTGCCCGCAGTTGAGATACGCGGCATGAAAAAATGGTGAGTGGTCAAAAAAACTCACTGAGCCCCTCGCTCACTGCTTCAATGCCGAGACTGCTTGTCAGAATATAGTGGGAGCTGGGGGATCCACTGAAAATCTCGAAATAGTGCCCGCGGGGACTAGAAAGCTATGGACCAGCGACCATCTTGTGGGCGCTCCCACACATCTTGTGTCCTAAGTTTTTTAACACATAATGTAATATTTTACTTAGGAAACACTAAATGCTAGGGCAGGGGTCTCCCTATCAAGATTTAAGTACCTGCAACTCTCCACCTGTTTCATCTGGTAGCTTGACTGCCACTGGAGTCAAGCTATTCTGGCTGATGAGGGGTGAAACACCAAAACCGGTCCTAGGATGCTTGTTTACGGTCGACAGAGGATCTGGCTTGCCAGTTCGGGCTCGACTGTTCCCATGAGGCCCAGGGTCAAGACTGATTTGCATGTGGTCAGGTCTAAACTGGGGGTCATGGTGAGCAAAAGAATGATGGATTTAACCGAGATCTCTTGACTGGGAGTGAATGTTTTTTTATGTGTTCTGCATTCCGTCCATCAATTGTGTGTAGTTTGTGTCATTTTAATCATGGCAGACCTACAGGCATTGTCAAGGACATCACAATACAACAAGGCAAGCCTATTAGCTCTATCCAGTGATTACTTAGCACAGCACCTCAAATAATACAGCTCTATACGCTTTGTTAAAAGTGTACCACCATAATTCATCAATAAGCATAATTCAATATATTTGTTTTTAATAGGCACCTATCAATGGCTATTCGAAATCTTGAGCATGTGCTTGAGTCTTTCTTAAATAGACTTTAGGCCACAAGATGCAGCCATAGGACCAACTACATGGGATGCCTCCACTCCAGCAGAAGAACATAAAGCTCCATCTCTGAATTGTTTGTAAATATTGGAAAGCTCTCCTTGGACCATGTATTCAATAACTCAGTTGACATAAAGCTATTTTTTATGTGCCTAGGTCTCATCTGTGATACCTGCAGCATCCAAAAACATTTAAAAATGTTTAGTGGTGCCCTTGCCCCTTCCACAGAGAAATAAATATATACACAAAACAGTCCTTGCAAGGCATTAGAGGGTGTTCCCCGTAGCAGTGAGCATGAAATAAACTGCTACACCACTCATTTCATATTCCTTCCTGTACTTACATACTTACCTATACCTACTACCCCTCCTGGTGTATGGTTAGGCTGTCCGGTTTTAGATTTACACCTATAGAAACTGATAAAACCCTACCGAAAGGAAAATAGCCCTCACCTGTGTAAACATATAAATACTGCAAAAACACCTGCTCAACCACAAACTAAATGCCATTCCAAGAAAGGAAAAGGAGAGTGAAAGAGTCATTTTTTTTCTTCCTGAAGGGGCCAATACAATGTAACTTTGTTGTACAAGCTAGCAGCAAGAAAGAATGGGCTCACATTATTCTGCTTGGGTTTTGTTGTTTAGGGATGTCACT
The DNA here is from genome assembly GCF_964204655.1 of Triturus cristatus. NCBI lineage: Eukaryota > Metazoa > Chordata > Amphibia > Caudata > Salamandridae > Triturus > Triturus cristatus. The sequence goes on along the minus strand of NC_140591.1, from coordinate 552,868,198 downwards.
AAAATATTGTTTCCTCTTCCTTTTTGCTTATTTCAGTTTTGTGGTCTTTGGTCAAAATATGCAGGGTTTAGAAGCATGTTTTAGGTCTTCTTTAATTATTTTATTAACTGTAGAGAATCACGAAATGTCAACATCATATTTGATATTTTGGCTGTGTTTGATTCTTTCATTGATAGGTAAAATGGCTGGTTTCATAAGATTCTTTCCCAATATGTGCCAACACATTTACCCACAGAGAGTGGCTAAAAACCCTTGATACGTCATCCCCCAGTTTCTAGTGAGTCAGTATTGATGGTAGGTAAATTGCCAACACCTCAGGCTTTAAACGTTCAAAGCAAGGTATAGAGAAAATGTGAAAAGAGTGCTATCACCAAGCATCTGGGATAGTGGTGAAAACATGACACCAGACATTTGGAAAACATGGAACGCAATGTCACTTGGAATGCTGCTGCAAAAAGGTTCTCTCCAAGTGCAACAAAGATTGGAGTGATATTGTTTGTATTTGCAGTGATTCAGCTACATTTATGAAAAAATTGTCAAAATCGATATCTGAGATGAAGTGCTCCCTGTAAGAGATCCTTGCCACTTGTTAGATGGCATGCTATAAGCATCTTTACAATCTTCAGAGTTAATGAAGAATGCTATTGACTTTTTAGTCCATTCTGGTGCACTGTTTTGTTAAGCGTGGGACCTAAAACGCAAATATTTCTCATGTTGTGCTTTCGGTGGCATCAAAGAAAGAGCCATCTCACTTGTTTCACTTAGCTGATGGTTCTCAGTCCAAGTGGCTGTGAATGCTATATTATCCATGGGGCAACCTTTTACAATATTTTTGCTGAGTGATTATGCCAAAGGCAATAAATGTGAGGATCTTTGGTCGCATATTGCTAGTGATGTGAAAAAAAGTGCACTGTTCTGCATTCTTAGATTTTTACAGGAAAACATAATTGCTGTCGTGAACATAATAAAAAAAATAGAGCCTGAAAAAAAGCTTGTCTGCCAAGTGTTCAGCAAAATTGGTGTAGATATGAAAAATCTCCTTGAGAGTAGGCTGGGCGCCACCTTTAGTGACTTTGAAACTACAACATATTCCATTTTAGAGTGCTTAGCACTTAGGGCCATATGTAGGTAGCCTCACATTTACCGATTCATAAATACCGAATTTTACCGATTCGGTATTTATGAATCAGTAAATGTGATGTAGGTAAAATTCGGTAATTATGAATCGGTATTTACCGATTCGGTAATGAGGCATACCTTCCCATTGATTCCTATGGGCCTGGAGGCCCATAGGAATCAATGGGAAGGTATGCCTCATTACCGAATCGGTAAATACCGATTCGGTAATGGGGGGAGCATATAAAAGGGTGGCAGGGTGTTACATTGACACCCTGTTGCACCCCTGAATCTTGCATGTGTGCACATGTGGCGCACATACATGCCCTAAGGGCATGTATGTCTGCCACATGGCACTCTTAAATCAGCAAAATATTGCTTTTTGCAAGGTATTCGTTATTTATCACCAACCTGTATTTGGTGGTAAATAACGAATTTCTAATACTAATTTTCACTCTTTAGAGTGCTCCCTACATCTGATTTCAGAATTTGGTATTTACCGAATCGGTATTTTACCGATTTCTTAATTTCCGATTGGAATCAGCCCCCTACATCGCAAATGCCTAAATACCGGTCGGTAACGGGATATTTACCGAATTTCGGCCGTTACCGACCGGTATTTGGCTTCCTACATGAGGCCCTTAGTAAGCAAAGCAATTTTCAAGAGCAATTCAGGAACTTTTATTTTACAATGTATGAGAAATGGCTTGCAATGATGCATGGAAATGTCCATCACCAACCATGGCATTTGAAGTCAATGAAACCTCACTGAGGTACTCTGTACAAGTTCTAGATCCCTTCCAAAAAGGAGAATTTTCTCTGTAGTTTCAAAAGTGCTGCTACATTTTTGACCGCTTCAATAACTCTGAGGGCAGCTCAACGCAAATGTTGCAGAACCTGCCCAGAGAATCGCAATCTTCAAGTGCACCAGTATTGGCATGGAAAGCTGTCAGTGGCCAGAGTTAGAAAATTGTGTACTCACTGTTTTGGTGTTGCCTGTCTCAAGTGCCAATGTTGAGAGGGCCTTTTCACAGATAAAGGTTTACATGGGAAGGAAAGAGTGAGCGCACATGAACAAAGACTCACTGAAGAAGTATTGTATGGTGCACTACAATAAGTTTGATTTGGAAAACCTTTTAGGGACCTCATATACATTGTATGTACACTGTCTATATACCATGCACTGTCAGTGCCGAAAGCAAGCAATAATAAAAGAAAAACTTTCCATAAACACCGGAAAACACTGTTTCTGTTATTTTTAATGCCACGAAAATGTGTAACCACTGATAACCACTGCTTTTTTAAGGTATTGAAAACACTGGGGGAAAAAAAACAGAATTTACCAAAAATAGAAACTGAATACAGGAAAGCCTAGGTATAGTCCATTAACCAGGACTCTCCAAACATCTCTGTCCTGGGATTTTCTTTCAATCTGACTCCAAAAAGTAACCCATCTCCTTGCAGTCAGCCTCAAGGTGTTGACACTAGTTGTTTCTAAGCCTTCATCATTTCCTTTTACCTTGAGTACTCCAGATGAGGTCTTATTTGGTGGTGTTTGATGTGGGCTTGCAGAGGATGTGCTCCATCCCCAGTGTCTTTTAATTTCTTCATGAGCAGGGAGTTGGAAAAGCTGCTGTCATAGGTTGTTGTTGCTGATGGTGTTTGGTCAGCGGATTTGGAAGATTTTCCTTAGACAGGTGTTGATGAAGGTCTGGACTTTTTTGGTGTTGGTCCATGTTGTCCTCCAATTTTCTGATCCATAAAGAGGGACTGATTTAACATTGGTGATAAAAAGCCTCATCTTGGTTTGCAGTGATTGGTCCTTGGAGCTCCAGATATTATTTAGTTGAATGAAGGTAGCTCTTAGTTTGCTGATTCTAGCCTTGACATCTGTTTAGGTAGTTGAAGGCCTTTACCTCTTCCAGTGCATCGCATGCAAAAGTGACTGCAGCTGTTCCAGTCATGTTATCCCTAGTGATCTTGGTTTTTCCTCTGGGGAGGTTGAGGCTAAGTTGTTCTGATGTGGCTGCCTTAGCGTTGGCCTTCTTTTGCATCTGCAGGTGGCTAAGCCCAAGGTGTCCACAGCATCCCATTTCTTTTCATTGCTGTGGATTTCTTCATGATCTAGTCTGTTGCCAGCAGGAAGAGAAAAAGTGAGAGCAACCAACACTAGCGGACCCGGGTCCTCACATCAAAAGCTTCTGTGAGTTGTCCTCCATGGACCATCTTGCAGATCATTCCCTCATAAGAGTTCCCTATCATGCTAACACGTTTATCTGGCACACCTTAGTGGTGGAGGAGTTTGCAGGGAGTCACCCTGGCCATGCTGTCAAACTGTTAAATGCCTTCTCATAGTTGATAAAGCTGACATAGAGGGGGAAGTTCCATTCCATCAACTGCTCAATGTTGATGCGCCGTGTTGCAATCTGGTTTGCGCGTGATCTATCTTTGCGGAAGCCAGCTTCCTGAACTTGTAACTGAGATTCGACTTTTTCCTGTCTTCTGTTCGGGATAACTCTATTGAACCCTTTGCCTGGGGTCGATAGAAGTCTTAGCCCTCTGTAGTTTGCACAGTTACTCAGGTCACCTTCTTTGGGGATCTTGATCAGATATCGCTCCTTCTAGTCTGTTCAGGCATGGTGCAGGTAAGATCGGTGAAGTGGTGGGGTGGGGTGAGGAGGGGGTGGAGTAAGTCGACAGAGAACGGAAAAAGGAAATAAAAAAACAATAAATAAAACCACTTACCTTGCGCTCGCTGCATCACCGTAAATGCTGAAAAGAGTAGGCGAAACTTTTCCATTATTCAGGCTGTCTCCAATGCATTTATGAAATTGAGTTAAACCATGATCGATTTGCAAAACCGTCCCATGCCTACCCCCATGTACCATTGCGGAGACAGTGCGACTAATAGATCGTTGCAAATATTGGTGGAAATACTTTAAAATATATCAATGAATCATTAATATGCATTTTATAGAGATATTGCGATATTGATAGATGTTTTTATAGAATTATTTACATAGTGATTTATCTACTGTGAATTAATCATATAGATATAACTTTTTAATGGGGGTGGTGGCTATTGAATTCCCGTTTTTGCTTTCTGAGTTCACGACGTAACCGCAGGGATCACAATTGCCTGCGTCATCGTGATCTCCCACCTCACTGCGAAAACAGGAAATAGGTTTTCGAGATGGTTGTTCTAGAAATACACTAGAAAAACATGAGTTTGAAGTGTACAGTTATAAACCGGTAGTGAGTAAAATACTGTAATATGTGTGAATATATGTGTTCTCACTTGAAAAAGGCACGATCTTCGTGGTTAACGACATCATCATGACATCCCGAATGACGGCAGAAATGCAAAATAGGTCTGAAAGATGTTTTTTAAATAAATTTAGTATAAAAATATGAGTTTAAACATGCTGTGAAAGAAGTATGTGTATAATAATATGTGTAGTTCAGTGTTCAGAATGGATTTTTTTACATATTACTTTTAAATGTGTTGGTTGCCATTGAATGTGTGCTTTTGTTTCCATTTTCACGATGTGTCTGGGGGGGATTGCAACTTCATCGCAAAGAATGTGAAAAACTAAAGGAAAAAAAACCTTTAGAAAAAGCTTCACAATATTTCGGGTATTAGTGTGGCTGTGACAAGAGCTGTTGTGTTGGTTGTTTATATATGGCTGCTATACATAAAACCAGATGCACAGTTTCATGTTACTTAGAAATGCCCTGTTGCCTTCATCTGTAAAGTGCACTCCATCATTTCAATAAATTCCATGCATGTCAAAATGCAGATTGTTGTTAGAGATACAGCCTATTGATGGTCTCAGTTGTATTAACATGCTTCCTGGCTTTGTCAGTCTGTGGACAGAATTGATTTGACCACTTCCATTTTTGTCTTTGGTATATATCAGAGTACACCAAGACAGTGTGAAGGAAAATCAACATCAGTCTGGCAAAGGTTTGTTTTCATTAGGATTTCCAGCCCTACCCCAGTCAATGTGCCTAGGTCATTGCCACCACAGTGCACAGTCATGAGGTGACATGAGGAGCTTGGGAATCCACAATGGATTTAACCAAAACCAACAACTGATGAAACTTTAAACCTCTCTGGCCAAACCAAGTAATCTGCACATTTGGCAACCCCAAGTCCCTGTCCCTTTCTTTTTTGCAGCCCAATAGATATAGCTGAGACCCACAATCCATACTCTAAGCATTTTGAAGTGAAAGAACAATAGTAGAGTGGAGATGGCTGGAGCTGAATGAGATAATTTTCCAAAGGAAAAGCAGTTAAAATGGAGGTTTTAAAAAAAAGGTTAAAAGATATATTTCATTGGATGCTTTCAGGATGAAAGTGAATACAATTAGGTAGTGTGTTGGATGCCTTACCAAGAAGTCTTATTCTTGGCTGTTGTTTAAGAAAAGAAATGAAATACAGACATGGATATGCTTTTGAGTCTGTGGAGTAAAGCACACTTGCTGTATTCTATTTGGAAGCAACTTGTTCCTTCTAGAATGTGCTGTGAACTTGTGACCTACTGGTTACAAAGGGTTGCTAGGTAACCTGAGCTAAGACTCTATTGTGGGGGAAGGGTGTTAAAAAGACAGAACAGTTTTAAAACATTTGAGGAGTGATGACACATTGTAAGTAATGGCAAGTTATAATTTACAACTCATGTCTTTGTAATAAAGTGTTGTGCAGTAATCACATTTAAAAAAACTGAAGCTAAATATCGGTTTGTACTCCCATTTGTTTCGCGAAAATGTGCTAACAGGAACCTCGTTTTGAAAGAGAGGGACAGGGTTAACAAATGCTAACCATTCATCTGTGGAGGTGCAGTGGTCTTAAATGAAAGACATGATTTCATTGGCTGACTTTCTTATGATAGATTGGAAAGTTGAAGAGGTTGCCATTTTAGAATTGCTTTGTATGAGAGTGGTGTAATATTCTTGTGCCTAGTTTTTACAAATCTTAACTGTGTCAAAACTATCCAGAAAGAGCTCAAATAACAATATAATCTACAAACTCAATTCACTGGTATGTATATAACTTTGTAATTATTTTTAAAATGTACATTAGAAATGTAGATTTATATGGGAGTTTGATTAAAATGAGTATCACAGTGATGTGAAAAAATATATGAGCTGAATGTATCTATTAGAGGGTATGTGTTTAAGAGTTTAGTGGTGAATGTTTTGGGAAGTAACAGAAAAATGAATTAGTGCCTCTTTATTACGTTGTTTATTTTATTGAAAATATAACAGTATAGTCTTGTAGAAAGTTGCAATGAGGAACTAAGAATGTTTTATATGTCTAAACATCATGTGCAGAATAGATACATCTGTTATTTGCATTCTGTGAGTTGTAGTACTTTTAGTAACAATAATAAAGAGAAATAGTGTAGTAAGAAATAAAAGATGAGAGCATGTTGTCTGCCTGTATATGAATCAGAAAGAAGTATTACTCGTTAAGTGTGTATTGGGAAGTGTTTTTCAAAGTGTTTTTTAACTTATGTGATCTCTTTAAATGCAATTAGATGGTGAGATATGGTTTTTGTGATTTCACATAGCTATATATAAGGTGGGACTTTTGAGTTTACTTAAAGATGCAGAGAGGTATGTATTTTAGGAAAGATGGCGTGATGGTGTACATCTATTAGGAAATCTCATTTATGTTTACATGGTGATCTATGTTCAGTAAGGCTGATGAAAGTTTCATGTATATGGTGAGGGTAGTGTTTTTCCTTAAACATGATTTGTTTAAAATTGAGAAGGAATAGTAGTGCAGAATGCCTAGAGAGTTCTTGTGATAGCTTCATTTTGAGTGTAACTTTTGTTTTAGATATGCTGAATATATGTTTTGGAAGCAGATTAAGTATTTGAGAAAGGATGTAGGTATGCCATTCGCAAAAGGTTTACTGGCGCATGCATCAAAAATGCCTTTTGCGATTCTTTATTAGTGAAAAATAAGGATTCTCTAATAAGGAATCGCAAAAGCCCATGCATGTAGAAATCATTTAAAAAATAGAGATTTCTAAACATTCCTTAATTGCGACTCGCAAATTGCGAGTCGCAATTAAGAAATACTTCCCAATTCATTCCTATGGGCCTAGAGGCCCATAGGAATGAATGAGAAGACATTCTCAATTTGCGATTCTCAATTAGAGAATCGCAAATTGAGAATGCAATTTCAAGGGTGCCAGGGTGTTAAAAGGACACCCTGTTGCACTCCTGAAATCTGCATATGAGTTCATCTTCCACACACACATGCCCCAAGGGGTTGTGTGTGTGTAAAATGGAACTTTGAAAAAAGCACTTTAGTGCATTTTTCAAGGTTTTTGCAAATTACCATGAAGTTCAACTTCATGGTAATTTGCGCCCCATATTAGCAAAATCGCTAATTTTTTTACCTTAATGCATTGCATTTAAGAAATCTCAATTTGCGATTCCTTAAATGCAATCTCAATTTGAGAACTCACAAATATTTGTGAATTCTCAAATTGCGAGTGCCATGACCCTTAATGCATCGCAAAAGGTCTTTTTGCGGGCAAAAACGGCCGATTTTTGCGAATCGCACCGTTAGCGCTCACAAAAAACTTTCATGCATGTGCCCCTTAGTGCTTTGAAAAATGTCAAAATGTTGTTTTCCATTTTTAGAAATGTACTGATGCATGTGCACACTCAGTAACAAAGCAATGCATGTTTCTAGAGAAAACTACCCACCTGACAGAGCGTGTAATGTGATCAAGGCCCTTGACGGGCTGAAACACGTCATGGCTGTAGAGGGCGGAGAGCAATAAAGAAATACTTCTCTGCACTATTTTGTGGTCCGTGCTCCTTTTTTGTGGAAAATCCATGGTGTTTGATGGAAGTATTGATGATTACTAAAGCCCATTCAGACTCTGACGGCTTCACGCGGACCCCCTCGCAGCATTGTGTGCCTCCATCAAAGGAGCTATCGCTTGGAAAACAAGCTACTCATAGAATCCGGGAGGATTACCAGTGGCGTTACCCCCCGACAAGCAGAAAAGAGACAGCAGAAACACCCCGTAGCCACGAAGCGGCTGTCAGGTAGGCGACTACGGGTCGGAATACGCGCAAGGGGTTTGGCTGGCAGTGAGCTGAGGGTATGGGGTTAAGCTGCTCTATATTTATCATATTTCGGGTAGCGAGATTGTGCACAGATACTATCTTGAGGCTAGCATTTGCAAAGTGCTCCATTGACAGTATCCAGTATTGTATCACAAATTATAAGGATTGCTCCAAAGACCATGACAGCCGACGCACTCCGAGAATGTGAAGCGGCCGCAGCCGATATGTTCGACGACAGCAAAAAGCCAGCATTGGACTCAATATCCCACAATGCAACAGCAGGGCCTCAGAACATAAGTCTAAAAGATAAAATCAGACAACTAGAAAAGCTCATGAGGGCAGAAGAGAAAAAATGGTGGGAGGCAAAATCCCTCCAAGGATATGTGGATGTTGGCAGGGTGCCAAGAGGTCTAAGAATACTTTTAGCCCCTTGTTATGAAGACCCTAACAGGAAGATGATGAAAGAATGGGCAGAAACTAATTTGGACTCATCACGTAGGCTACTGCTTATCCTAGTGAAAGATCTACTTGAACAAAATGAGGAACTCAATGAAGAAATCAACCACATGGGGCAGAACGAGGAAATCATCAAATTAAAAGAGGAAGTGACAAAGAGACTCAAAAGAGAGGAAGTTATAAAAAGGGAGAGGAAAGTGGTCAAATTTCACAGGGATCGCAATGACTATGAGAGTGGATATATATTCACTTTTGCAAGAAAATACGATTCTTTGATGGTCTCCAAATACGGAGGAGGGCAAGCTGGCAATGAGCCCCCGCAGCCAGGACGAATACAGTGGAGGCATCTTCAAACTCAGAGCTCAGCTCAGCCCCCAAGAGCGAAACTGAAGCTGAGATCCGCAGACAAGTACTCCAACAGATTCCACCTACAATTTCACTGGCCGATCAAGTAGCAACAGAGCAGATACAGCAGCAAGCCAAGTTACACTAAATGTCTCACTCCATCAGATATGATGTTACTCACAGACATGCAAGAGCTAATGGAGGAAAATAGGATGTCTAGCTCAAATTAAGCAAATGATGAAAGGATGACCAATTTAGAACCATATACACATTTGAAAACTCCTTTCAAGCCTCGCTCCACTTTCAACCCGATAATGATTAAAGACTTGATTGATACTTTTCATGATAATGTTGTGAGTGGACTAAAGGAATTAAATTACAAAGTACAAAGCTCCACTAAACAAAAGATCAACAAACAGGAGATTCAATTTTATTGTATTGATGTCCAAACTAAAAAGAAACCCAGAGATTGTTGTCTGAAATGCCGACAAAGGCGGCAATGTAGTACTATGGAAAAAGACTGACTACATCATTGAGGCAATGAAGCAACTCAAAGACACAGATTGTTATCGTCGCAGCAATCATCTAGCATTGCGAAAGGTAACCAATGTCTTCAACATGAAACTAATTGGCTGGAAGAATGCATGATTGCTAACTTTGGACGAATTCAAGTCTATGAAAAATGACAAACCAGTAGTTCCACCTTGTACTTTATTCCCAAAATTCACAAAAATGCCCAAGTACCACCTGCAGACCTATTATCTCAGCCCATAAAAGTCTACTTGAAAACACCTCAAGATATATAGACTATTATTTGCAGGAATATGTTCAAAACCTGGCATCTTACATCAAAGACACAAATGACTTTTTAGTGAAATTGATGGACTTTTCCTGGGGGTCTGAATACTTGCTAATCACATTGTACGTGACATCCCGCTATACTTCCATAAATCATAGAGATGAATTAAGGGCCCTTGAATATTATCTCACCAAAAGGGGACCGGATCATGCACAGCACAGTCTAATGCTTTTAAATATGGTCGAATTTTGCCTGCACAATAACCGTTTTATGTTTCAAAATATTATGTACCAACAGTAATGAGCAGTAGCCATGGGGCCAACTTCTCCCCTAGTTATGCCTGTCTACATATGGGGTGGTAGGAGGAGCTGGTCTTGCAAAAAGAACATACACCTTTTGTAACTAGTAACATCAAGGCTTGGTGGAGGTATATAGATGACCTCTTTTTAATTTGGGACGGGACATGTACTGAGGCTGAAAGTTTCATTGAGGGACTCAACAGCAACCAATTGAACCTACATTTTACAGCCTCTATCAGCAAAGAAAGTGTCAACTTTTTAGATGTGGAGGTCTTTGTTAAGGATGGCAAATTAGAGACAAAATTATATAGAAATCCTACAACTGGCAATGCAGTACAGCACGCAGGTAGTGCACACCCAAGCATCTCATCGGCAGCATCCCCTACGGGGAGATGCTTAGACTGAGACGGATTTGCAGCTGCGAGAGAGATCTTATCACAGCACAAGAAATCAGCAAGTTGAGATTTCGGGAAAGTGGGTATACGACACACTGCATTGATGCAGCCATTCAAAAGCGTAGGTCCAAATCCAGGGAAACCCTTCTCAGAAAAGACAATGATGGAAACCAAGAACAAACAAAAGATATAAGCAAACAAAAAGAAGGGGACACCTTTAGATTCATCTTGAAATTCAACACATTTGAAAAACGGGTCAGAAGGATCATAACTTAGAACTGGCCCCTAGTTCTAAGTGACACCATGATTGGTCATCTGCTCCCAAGAAAACCAACAATCACCAATAGTAGGGCAATTTCTATGAGAGATATCCTGGTCCACAAACACCCCAGTGGTCCTAGCAAGAGCTCTTGGCTGATCCAAAGAAGGGGTTTCTTTAAGTGCAAAGCATGTAAGGGGTGCCAACATGGCAGCAATAGAACTACATACAAAACTCCCTTCAGGAACAAGGAATGCCCCATCAGAAAATCTCTCAGTTGTAAATCTGACTATGTCGTCTATGTGGCGGAGTGCCCTTGTGGGTTCCGTTACATTGGTAGTACTACACTGCAGGGACAAAAAAGGGTACTTTAGCACTTAAGAGCGATAAAAAACCAAGACCAGGCTTATCCAGTAGCTAGACACTTTGGTGAGGCACATGAGGCAGTCCCGAAAGGCCTGAGCTACTTTTTAATGGACTCCATCCCACCAAGTAATAGAGAGGGAGACAGAGAAAGAGCGCTCAGACTGTTAGAGTCTAGTTACATTATCAACCTCAATACTAAACAACCAAGGGGTCCGAATGCTACTGAAGAACGTTATACTTGTCTGTAATGTTCTAAGATAAAAAGATTGTCAAAGTTAAAGTTCTAGCCAGGCCTTCTGAAAATTATCACCTTCAAACTAAATATTATGTTTGACATTAGTCAATTTATTTCATTTGCCACTGCCACACAGTTTTTACACATAGGGTTAGTTAGTAGTTTTTACACTTGGTTTCAGAATTTTTAGCACTAAAATAGGATTTGGCAATAGCACAAGCACTTTAAGTCATTAGGTTTACATTAAATTGTTTATATTAACTGTACTGTAATTGCGAAATTTGCACACATCTGATATGTTATACATGACTGTAATTTTGTGTTTTATCATCAAGGTATTCATACCGGGATGTATATCAGTAACAGGTTTACTGCTTTCAATAATACGCCAGTTTTTAACTATCAGTGTTTAGAGGTTTTAGCAATTTTCAGTACTGATTTAATAACAAGTGGTTGTGATAATTTTATCATCAAACCTATGAGAATTTTAAGTAAAGCGACCTGTTATGATATTTTACTTGGATGCATTGTATTTAAACAGGCAATTTCAGAGTTGTATTACTAAGGTCTTGTAACAACTACAAAATCTAACACTTATTCCTATAAATGTAAGCCTAATGCACTTGTCACTTTAAGAAAACACTGGTTGAGCAATGGAAAAAACGGTATAAAAAAACTACCCGCCTGAGAGAGCATGTCATGTCATCAAGGCCCTTGACGAGTTGAAGCGCGTCATGGCTGTAGAGGTCGGAGAGCAATGAAGAAATACTTCTCTGCACTATTTTGTGGTCCGTGCTCCATTTTTGTGGAAAATCCATGGTGTTTGACGGAGTTGTTTCTGGTTTGTAGAGAGCCATGTATGCAAATATATATCAAGTGTGGTATCTGAATTTCACTCACATATAGCTCAGAAGAAAATCATATATACAGTAAAACAGGTAGTTTGATAATGACAGAAGGAGCTAACCAATAAGTCAGAGATATAGTGACCACTGTTATGTATCTAACAGCAATGATGGTACTTTCACAGTAAGTCAGGCATTATTCAGGTACTCATTCAATCACCCAGACACCAATCAGTGATTCACTATCCATGGAGTTATTCAATTACCAAGACACTAAACATGTACTCTTGCAATCAGACAGACAGAAATTATGTAGTTAATGAACTATGTAGGCACTACCCATGCATTCATCTAATCACCTAGGAACTAACTATTGACTCGAGCAATTAACAAGGCTGAAACTATGCAATCATTATACCATTTGAGCAGAACCTATGCAGCAATCTAAACACCCACTTACAACCCAAGCAGTCATTGAAATACTGAAGCACCCATGTGCACTGATAAAACACTCAGGCTCTACTCATGCACTCATCTAATTACGTGGAGTGTACCATTTTAATAACCCTATCACACATCCCATACCTATATAGTTATTTAATTACTGTGGCAATAGTCTTGCACTAATGCAATCACCCCAGCAGTACCTTAACTTTCATACAGTCTCTCAAACTTTAACAATGGAATCATGCAGTCACTCAAACACTAGGCATGCAGTCATCTATTTAGCCAAGCACTACTGATGCACTTATTCAATTCTCAAGGCACTACCCATGTAGTCAACTAAGCATCCTGGCACTAACTGTTCACTCAACCAAAAAGAAATGGGCAGCATTCAATTGCTGAAACACTGTTTATCCACTCATCCAATAGACTAGGTGCTATGCATGGGATTCAACAATCATGTAGGCACTATTGCACTGCATAAATCACCTATATACTATGCATGCACTCTTGTAATCATCCAGGCACTAGAATGACACTCATTTAATCATTCTACCAGTATCTATGCATGTATTGAATTATTGAAGCATTAGTCACGTACTTGTCTAATCATTCAGGCTCTACTCATGCACTCATCCAAACACCCAGATTCTAGTGGTATATTCATGCAAGCACCCAGGCAGTATTAATGCAAACATGGAATGACCCATGGAGTTATGACATAGTCAGGGAATCATCTAGGCACTGCTTTTATCCTCAGGGAATCTCATAGGCACTACCTATACACTCATTCAATCATCCTGGGAGTATTGATGTATTCAACCACAAGCCCATGGAGTCACAAGCTCTAATGAGGAATATGTAGTCTTTAGTCAATATGGGTGATAGGTTTACCACAATGGTACTTGCTACGTAATTAGATGAGTGCATGAGTAGAACCTGAGTGTCTTATCAGTGCGCCTGTGTGCCTCAGTATTTCAATGACTGCATGGGTTATAAGTGGGTATTTAGATGCCTGCATAGGTTGTGTGCAAATGGTATAATGATTTCATAGTTACAGCATTCCAATTTTAGTGATACATTTTAAAAAGTGTAGAAGACGGAGCGATGCAGTGAAACAGAAAGAACAAAATGAGAGAGTAGTTGATAAGGCCTTTTTGAAGAGGAAGCTTTTCATTTTGATTCTAAATAAAATGAAGATTCTTGACAAAATAGTGTTGTTCATGAGGAGACAAAACCGAAGAAAAGATTAGTGAATAGAAGTAACTTTTTTACAGTTTTTAGTGGAGAATGGATAAATACTTCCTGGACAGAGCCCTTCTTTAATGATGAAAGCTATCTCCAGGATAATGGATTAGTTCCTGCTATTGATTAAAGAGGACGATTTTATGAAATGAAGAATTTTAGTCTTATAGCAAAAGAGGTGATGGTACCTAGAAATGCAATCCATTAATATATTAAGAACACTCCTACGTATCTTTCCGAGGCAAAGTTTAAAACTCAAAATAAGTTATACCACTCAACAATGCGAACTTTAGGTAGAAGTCTGTATTATGTGAATACTCCTGCTTTATGTTTAGGAGAAATTAATAGAGCACTTTTGCATGGTAGTGTGGCAGATGTATGAAAGGTTTTTGGAGACGTGCAGTTTTGCTTCTTTGGTCCTGAGCCAGATTCTAGATAAATGAAGAGTTGTTAAGAGGAGGATTTGCAGAACAAGACACATATATTACAGTTGATAGTTTTAAAGAAGAGATTACAAATTTAACACAGTGTTGTCTAAAAAACAGGGTATATTTCTATATGTTGTCAATGCATTTACTAGAAGATTTAAAATCAGACTATTGACTTATATTTAAAAAGTGAAAATCTAAATCATGATAACTACAAAAGTTACCTGTGTATTTATTTGTAGAGGGACGGTTTGACTTGTCTATACGGCAATTAATATGTAAGTAGTGTGACAATAAATTAGAAGATAATAAAATGAACAACACATACATATTAGATACCCATTTTGTAAGATAATAAAATGCCTGCTAATTAAGAAAAATTATGAAGGGCCAAAAATGTAAAAAACATCAATATTTATTATTCTTTGCAGCATTGCAAAGGGCTGTTTTGGACTTCTCTCCAGCACTCACTACAACTCCACAATCTATGCAGTATGTTGCCATCAGGGAAAACTGTGGATCCAAATCTTGAAGTTGAGACTGGACTTTTGAATGGACTCTCTGCTTTAGTGTTGTAGTTAGACCTGGGCGGTAAATTCCATTCCGCTCGCGGAATTTGGCTAATTTCGCGTTCCGCGGAGAACGCAGGCATTGCCCAAAATTCTGCGTTCCGCGGCTTTGCGGAATTTCTTGCTTGTTCTCGTTCTTAAAATCCGTGTTTGCAAGATATTTCCCCCCGAGCACGCAAACAGCGTTCGCGAACAGGAAAAAAGCATCGCGAACAAGCAATTCCGCTTGTTCGCAGAAATTCTGAGTGCTTGCTGAGATTTTTTACCGTTTCGCGGAGCTTAGTGTAGCGTGACTATGCAAATTCCGCCCACCCTAGTTGTAGTGCTCTATTGAAGATGAGGGTCCTTCAGCTTTGCGTTGCCTTCTTGCTGCTCACTATGAACTTGTGTTATGAAATGTGCAAAAAAAAATAAAACGGGGAAAATAATTACCATGTATGATTTTTGGCAGCATTTCAAATAGCTCACCTGCTGGTATACACTGCTCACCTGCTGGTATAACAACAGTTCAGTCCATGCAATACGTTCCCATTCTTGAAAACTTTTGATCTATATCTGTTGTAGTAGTCCGTACCTCTGAAGGGACTTTCTGGCCGTAATTTGTTGCTGCTGTCACTGTTGTAGACGGTCCTCCAGCTTCCTTCTGCTTGCTAGGCAGTCAGAGACATTTTCTATGATAAGCTCTAAGATGATATAACATGACTATCATCCAAAAAAAGTCTCCAGACAAAATCTAGCACCTGCTCACAATCAACTTCTGGAAAAGAAGATTCAAGAAGGAGGAATGGATGAATACTTCCTATTCATTTTACTGAAAATTATATTATCCAATGATATTCCTTACTTTCCCGGTCATGTGAGGTTTCCAGATTGTGCATTGCATTAGTTTTGCAGCAGTTTTTAATTCCCCATGAGTTTGGGTAACAATGGGTAGTTCAATGGATGTTTGGTAGTAATGTTCTACTTGTAAGTTCAGGTATTGAGTTATTTTTTTGAAACTGTTCTTTTTTATAATAGTGTTGTTAAAATAAAGTTAAGCCAATATGTTACTAAACAGCTAGACTCAAACTTTTTGTAAAATATGTCTATATATCTGTTTTTCACTTTGTCATTTGTACTCATGACTACTGATGTCATTGCGACCTCCGTTGTTGCTGTGAAAAATGTAAATGCATTTTTGTTTACTTATTTTGATAAATCAATATAAAGAGGAAAGTTAAATTAGTATCTTACTAAATTGCTACTCTGAAAACTATGTAAAATATATCCATATATATGTTTTACACTTTGTTAAGAATACCTTGTATTCGCAGTTTGTCCTTGGCAAAGGCACACATAGAATCATACAGGCACTACCTGTGCAATCATCAAGGATGTCCTTTCTCCATCACCCTGCAAATGCGCCTGGTGGCATAGTACTAGTTGGTGGATGAAGTCTCCTTGGCTATTGAGGGTATTTGAGGGCTGTTAGACTTGGCTTTTTCAGTGGGTTTCCCCCCCGAAGTTTTTCTTTTTGGCCTCCTGTTTTTGACCCTGCTTCTATTGGTTTTATGGATTGGTGATTCCATGATTGGCATATTTGATTTACCGGTAAGTCCCTAGTATAGTGCACTGTTTGTGCCTATGACCGGTAAATCATATGCTGCTACCCACATGAACAGCCAGCAAATATAACTTAGACCTGCCACTGCAGTGTCTGTGCGCAGTTTGGTGCTACCAGGTCGGGCCCTAACCTTCCCTTTTCTTACATGTCAGACACCCTTAAGGTAGGTCCCCATGGTCAGGGTGCAATGTATGTGAAAGGTAGGACATGCACTGAGGTGTGTGACATGTCCTGATAGTGAAATACAGTGTATTTTGTTTTTCCCTATCGAAAGCCTATCTGTCCCATAGGATAGAATGGGAGTGTATTTATAACATTTTATAAATATAACTTCCCATTTGGACAAAAGTTTAGTATGTCTGAACTCGGAATATAAAAGTGCATCTTTTAGTAAAGATGATTTTTATATTGAGTGTTTGAAAATGTCACTTTTAGAAAGTGGATATTTTCTTGCTTAGCCATCCTGTGTGCCTCTGCTGGTTTGTGGATTGACTCTCTGACTTTGGAGTGTTGGGCTGGGGATGTGCAATATCTCAGACAGCCACTGGGAGGTTGATGTGTCTCTTTCCTTTCCTGAATGAGTCAGGGCCGTGCTGAATAGACCCGGGCTGCATTTATAGTAGGGGGAGAAGATTTCATTGTACCTGAATGGGCCTGGTCTGCCTTACATAATGCTGTCTCCACCGGTAAGCTGAACCAGAGAGGACAGAATTGGTTTGGACTGAGCTCAGAGCCTTTCTGCCACAAGAGAACAAAGAGAAAGGCAGGATAAATATGGGAGCCCAGACCCCAGAACTTTAGATTACTGCTGTACTAAGGAACCTGCCAGGAAGAAAGGGACTGCCACTTTGCTGCGTGCTCTGCTGTGTTGGCCTGCTGCTTGCTGCTTCAGTTTTGGGCAGGGAAAGGACTGGATTGCACTTTCATCATTCTTCTGTTAGAGTTTTCCCCAAGGGCTTGAAGTAGAGCTTGCCTACTGTTGGAAGTCCCAGGGAGATAAACGACTTCAGAAAACTCGCTGGAATCAAGAACCCTGCCATGAAGAGAGGTGGAAGGGCTGCTAAGAGGAGTACTCTGCATTGTAGCCCTGGTCTCACCTACGCCGCTGGATGACCGTCACCGAGCCTCTGCCTGCACCGCACTTTGAGGGTACCACGCGCTACACCGCTAAGCTTCGCATCACAACCGTGCCGGTTGCCATGACCGACTCTCACCAACATGTCGGCCGCAATAATAATATACTGTTTACAAGTTTGCCGAACCCATGACCAATGCGGTTGGATTGAATTTTTGGATTCTGTTGTTTTCAGTCTCGCATTAGCCGCGGATGGAGCTACTGACTACAAGGAACTGCATTTTAAAGTCGATCTTACAAAGTGCATATTTTTAAGTACTGTATGTTGGATTTTTATTGTTTTGGTCTTGTTTTGAACATATAAAGTATCATATATTTTTCTAAACTGGTGTGGTGTCTTTTTGTAGTGTTTTCACTGTATTACTGTTGGTTATGTGCAAATGCACACTGCCTCTGAGATAAGCCTGACTGCTCATGCCAAGCTACAAAGGTGGTGAGCAGGGCTTATTTCAGTAGTGTATCCCCCTTATCCTGAATAGAAGGAAGGGTCCCTATTTGGACAAATGTACAAACCATTGCCAACCAGAGACCCCCATTTCTAACAGGGGCCAAGTATCCCTCTTGTTACTTCCAGCAAGTTAGTACTTAGTTTGCTAAGAGGTCTTCAGTGGCCACACCGCCTTTCTGCACCACTGTGCAAACACATCTCCAGGCACACTACTGGTTGGGTATTAAAGTTGTCTTGGATGCTAAAGGACCTTGGGGACCAAGAATCCCTTGTGGTGCTTTCTATAAGTTGTACTCAGTGGGATTTCTGAGAGCTGGTCAGTGGTCCGCCCCCTTTCCACACCATTCAGCAAAGACCACTGATACTTAAAAAAACATGGAAATTCACTGACAAAACCAATGGTTACCAGACTGTTATAGTTAGGAAATAGGATTTAAAAAACCTTAGATATTCACTGAAAAAAAAATAAAGTTACAGGGACGTTATAGTTAGACTGATAGTTCACTCTTACAAAACCAGAGAAATTCAGCATTTATAGTTAGTTGAGCTAACTATAACTCGTGCCCCCGGAAAGGACTGCTTATGACCTCATATAATACATCACTCATGACCTGGTTAGTGACATCACTGAAGACATCTCAAACTACATGGGTCCCATGCTCGCTGTGCCACTGGATTCAAGCTAGCCTGGCTGATAAGGGGTGACATCCCGAAACCAGTCCCAGGATGCTTTTTTCTGGTCCAGGGAGGACCTGGTATGGCATTTCAGGCTGGACTGTTCCCATGAGGGTCAAGACTGATTTTCATATGACTGGGTCTAAACTGGGGTGGCATGGTGTGCAAAAAAACAAGGGTTTAACCCCAGATTTGTGACTGGGTTGAATGTTTGCATTGCTCAGCTTTCTCTCAATCATCTGTTCTTTTTGTTTTTATTTTAACTTTTACTATGTATATGCCTTAAATGAGGAACTCACACAGGTATGAAAGGCATTGAAGACCCAGATCTCGCAGTCAGAGCATTGTAAATTTCCACAGGTCTAACTTCAAATGAGGATTCTATGCATGAGTTCATAATGCTCCATAGTATACACAATGGAAGGGACGAGGGCTTTTAGAGTGTAGGTCCAGCATACATGCCCATATACCTAGAAGTGAACCAGTAGGTATGCAGTTCCTATGGGGGTAGTCTAGAAAATCAAAGGGAGATGGGATTCCAGGTAAGAGAAGGAAGGAAGAGAGAGCTTCAATAAGGAGCAAGGGCCCTCACACACCCTGAGAGGTGTCATGCTTCATCATAGGGCAGCTCCTCTTTGGGCCGGTGCTGCAGTGCCCAACGTGCCCCGCAGGGGGGGCCCTTTGCTGGAGGTCTTCTAAGTTGTTTGCCAGGAGGCCCTAGACAATGGGGTGGTGGAGCAAGTATGTAGTGAGTAGATTGGGTGTCAAAGTGTTTTAAAAACATATCACCTCCATTGTTTTTGCAGCTGGAACCCAGAGATAGATAAGCAAAAAAGAAGCCACTGTTTTGGTCAACAACAATGAGAGGACACCTTACTTTTACACACTCGTTAAGATCCACAAAGCCACCAGACCCCCACCAGAGAGACCCATAGTGTCTGGGATCGGGTCCATTCCAGAACCCCTGTCACAGTTCTATGACCTTTTCCTGCAACCACTGGTTACCAAGACCCAGTCCTTTCTCAAGGACACCACTCCAGCCCTGAACCTCCTTGAGGATCTGGACAAGGACACCCATGTGGACATCCTTTTCACTCTAGATGTGGAAGGTTTGTACACTAATATACCCCAAGATGCTTCCTTGAAGGTTATTGAGACCAGCCTCAGGGCCGAAGCCTGATCCTCAGCCACCCCGATCAGCTTAATCATGGAGTGTGCCACTTTAGCCCTCAAGGAGAACTTCTTTCAATTCAAGGACACCCTTTATCACCAGACCCAGGGTACATCGATGGGTAACACCTTTGCTCCTAGCCTGGCCTGTCTCTACTTGGCTGACTTCAAGCAGAGGTGCATCCTCCACGATGGAAACCCCTACTAACCCAATATCATTGTTTGGCACAGGTACATTGACGATATCCTCATCCTGTGGCAGGGCTCACACGCAACTTACATTGAGTACTGCCGATAGATGAATACCCTCAACCGTTTTCTTAAGTTCAGCAGCAATCTCTCCACATCTGAACTCCCCTTCCTTGACCTACTGATAACCCTTCATGATAGCAAAACCTCCACCAAAACTTACAAGAAGCCTACTGACTGCAACAGTCTCCTTAGGTACGATAGCCATTATCTCAAACACCTCCGGGGACAACCTCCTGTTTAGGCAACTTTTGCGACTCCGTTGCCACTGCAGTTTTATTAATGACTACAAAGAACAGGCACAAACACTAACTACAGACCTAGTAGCCAGACACTACCCTCAGGCTGTGGTACAGAAAGCCTACAAACGAGCAAACAACAACAATAGGGAAGGTCTCCTTGAAAACCATGAACGAACACCATGTGATGCGATTACCTGCGTCACTTCCTTCACCCCGCAATCAAACATGATAAAAAAGATTATCAAGAAGCACTGGCCCATCCTACACACTGGAGAGATGACACCTGCCACCCCGTGTTTCTCCTGTAATGCACCGCCAACCTAAATGACAACATTGTGCACACAAGACCACTACCTACATGCCCACCCCGCCAAAAACTACTTTGGGGGCTCCCTCATCAAAGGCCACTACTCCTGTGGGTCTTGTAGTGTGTGCCGATTCACCCATCTGTCCAAGGAAGTCACACTGAGCCCAGACCTTACCTGGACCGAAAAGAACCACACCGATTGCAACACCTGCAACTGTGTCTATCATATCACGTGCCCCTGTCAGAAGAAATATGTCAGGATGACGAGCAGAGCAGCTAAGATAAGAATCACAGAACACCGCAGCAACATCAGGTGCAGTAGATCCATATCCAAGATGCTCTCCCACTACATTGAGGTGCATCACACACACAACGAGATATAATGGACGAGACTGGAATCTTTTACCAATAAGAACCAACTAGCTCTTTTTAATAAAGAACAACACTGGATTTTCCGCTTATCTACACACACCACAGGGCTTAATGAGGACATACAGTGGGCTGAGGTGGGTCGCTGAGTTTCTGCCAAATTAGTAATTCCACAGTCTGATATCCTCCACACAGCCTAGTTGACATGACAGAGGCCAGAGGCAGCCCAACGCACTCCAGCACTTCCCTTGCAAATAAGAACTTAGACCCCACTTTCATGAATCAACACACTCCCGAGCAGGGTGCCCTACGGGTACCCAACGTGCTCCCACCAGCCCCTTTGGGCACCATGCTTTATCCTGGTTTGCACCTCTCTGTGATGGCCCCTCCTCCATGGCATCCAACCGTTCCGTAACTACCCTATTTCCCTAGATCTAGCACCCAGGGCCCTTCCTTGGGACCTGCATGACCTCACCAGCCTAGATTCCACTGGTTTCCAGTCCTAAGCTCCACTCAAAGATGGCAACCATGTTGATCTCTCACCATTCCAGTATGGCACCCCCTTTTGAACTACACAGACGGGTTCCTCCTTCCCTTTCCATTATTTACTTGTGAATTGAGGCGGTACTTAAGACCGCCCCTGGACTGCCTGGATATCCTCCCAGGCAACCGGACGTGGGTGTAGCCCACAAGTAGGAACCACTACTTAGTGGTAAGTCAGCGTGACCTTCATCTCCACCTCCACCTCCTCCTCATATCTTGGGGTTCCCCCCTGCTATGCCACAATAAGCAGGCTCACTACAATCTTTACATAGCTGAGCATAATCCATGCTCCGCTTGAGCCACAATAGCTCACCCACGCATTTCCCTATACTCCATAGCAGCAAGTGAGCACTATCACTGCCAATTACGTCCTCTGCCTCCAGCTCCAGGAGACATCTTTCAGCTTTGCCATACTGCGATAGCGGACTCCCTCACCATGCATTTAGGTGGACTGCGTGGATACCACACTATACTTAGATGTTTCTTTCCCTCCCCCACTCTTTTCCTCCCTCTACCCCTAGTAACCATGACCAACTTGGCGATGCGCTGACTGTACTTCCATAGACCCACTGCAGTCACCCAATCTACTTTCCGAAATGGCCTTTACAGCTCACATGCTGCCCCGCATCCATTCACTTCAATGTGGCTACTGCCTGCAGCCCCGGAACGTGGAAACATACCCTAACATGGCAGCGAGATAACACACCGGTAACCGCCCCTTGTAGTATTGGGGTCTCCGGACCTACACCCCGCTCCTAGGCACGCAACCACCTCCCAGCGCCATTGGTGGCTACTTACCTTGATTATTCGCCTTTGCGAAACCTTTCCCTTCGTTCCCCTTCCTTTGTGCTAAATACATACCTATTACCATGATTCTCTTGGCCTCCCCCCTCTTTAGCCATCCACTGGGGCATGTAGTACAGCACGTTTCTTCCATTCGCCAGTCTTGTCACGACGCAGAAACCACACTCACTACCACTTCCTTCATGCCACAGTTGGTTCAATCCCACCAGTGCTGCGGTAAATTCGGATGTCCAGGCTGGGGACCAACTACATTCCCTTCTAGGTGTGTCGTACTTTAATATTCGGGACCGCGTAGGGAACAGGGCCCTACCCCTGTCTATCTTGGTATTAGCAAACCGCAAATGGTAAATGCGGCATGTACGAGTGCTTTATATATCGTTCTAGCTATGAATGCACTGTGTACACGTTATTCTGCTTCACTACGCGGGTTCCATTTTGGAAGCAGTGGCCATCTTGTCATTGCCCTCACATAGGCTATAATGGAGTAAATACGGGCCTCACAGTACATGGGCTTCTCCTCTGACTTCTCTGTGACCTGGGCAGCTGCCCCAGGTCAAACCGGTCTCACGAGCTCCCCTTCCTCCGTCCACCTGTGATTAGCATCAGGGCTTGACCCATCATAAAACCCTTTCATTCTACACAATCCTCCGGCTAATCTCTTTCACACCTGCTTGTTCCTGCTTTATGACTTGTTTCCCAAAACAGGAGATGCTCATGTTTATTGGGGGGTCTATTGACATCCGATGTGGGATCTGAACCTTACTGTGTAAATCATTGTGGGCTGGCCGAACTGGAATGTGGGATGGTCATCATGACTCTGCTTTTTCGTTTGTAATGTATACTTGTAATGGCCATATCGTAAACCAAGGAATGTGTGCCTGAAGCATGATATTTTGTATTTAAGGAGAAGCCCGTTCCTATGATTTTCAGCACTCTCCTGAGAACATACACGCTGTTGTACTTCTAGGATACCTGTAATTGGTCTGCAGCCAATAAACGAATCTTTGACTTCACCCAGAAGACTCTGTGTTTCTGTAGGTCTGGAACAGGGTGAACCCAGAAGTCATAGGGTGTGTGCCCCTGCACCGCTGGGTCTAAAATACCCAGTACTTCAGTTTGGCGCCCAATGTGGGGCGATTTCAGCGGTACCAGTCCAAGCCAGAGGTTCGTGAGGAGCTTCGTGTGGAAATTCTGGAGGAAGGCCGCCACTTCATCGACCCCTGCATGTCGACGTGGTCCGAAAGTCTTTTCTGCGAGGTTCTCCGCGTCCCGACGGCTACGAAGGACTGCTGCCCTGATTAATCGACCTGTTTTGGACTCTTGACGAATCTGAGAGAGCAAAACAATCGAGAGAGTCTTCTGGTGACGCCATCGATCAGCAATATTCAGTTAAGTATAAGTGGAGCGTCTCCCATTTGTTTTGGTATCCTTCGGGATCATTTGAATTAGTGATTTGGAGTTTGCAAACGCCAAAGCCAGAGGACTCGTGTATTCACGAGACTATCGTAATCGATAATCCTTTGACGTTTGGATCTAGACTAGTGAGCAAAGATGCCTGGTTCTGGACTATTTGGTAGATTATTTTGTTTGGGTTGTGGAAAAGATTTCCAGCTAGAGGAATCATGTCCGGTTCCTCCGGTTGGAACTCCAACTTATGAGCTCTATGTAAAACATGGCGTAGGCCCCATTGCATATAACGAAGTGTGGATCCACTACACCAGGAAAGACGGTGTTTTAAAATGGCCCCAAAATGGTAGTTTCGATACCGATATTTTAGATAATTTGGAAATTAAATTGTTTAAGAAGAAAGCCCGGCCGGCGATGTTTGACTCTTTCCGCTTATGGCGAAAGGAAGCCAAACAAAAGGAAATTAAGTTAGCGAAAAAGAATATAAGAGAGAGAGGTATGACAGTAATGCAAGCAGCTGTACAATTTAAAGACAATGAGGAGGAGTAGATGAGTGAGCAATTGCACAGGCAGCGCAAGTTAGGGATTGACAAATGTTATCACAACACTAATACAACCTGGGTCTGTGGCTGAGCAAAGAAAATACACAAAATGGTCAAGGTAAACCCCATTCTCAATGTGACGACTCTATAAGAGAGCACTTCCTTCAACAGGACCCATCAATCACTTAAGGTGGTTAATTGTTATTATCATCTGGGTCTGTGTACTCCAACCAGCTGGACCAGTTCATGAAGCAGTGATCTGGTCACTAGCCTAGAAGGAGCAACCAAGGAGGATTGTCACCTGATCTCTCACGAGTATTGTCTCGGATGAAGTCCTACCCATAGATCAAAGGTGGGAGATCCTAAAGTCAGCAGTAAAATAATAATGGTGGGAATTAAAAATGGCTAAGGGTACTCAAAGGTTCTTTATTAATAGAGGACCCCTGTCACGTTTAAAAAGCAAAATGGCAATATGTCATAAATTAATTTGACATTATGCTATTGTCCATAGCAAGTACGGTCAACATGTTTCTGCCCTCAATCGATCAAAAGTATCAGGGCTTTCGTCAGGACCTATAATACTGCTGTGGTTTCTATGTGAAAACGTGTAAACAAAGAATTCAAAAGGTAGGGGTGTGTGGATAAACTATTCCTACCGCACCGGTCAGGTCAGAAGCAATCAAAACCGGATACCCATAACAAGTGGGTACTGCCCTCACCTCAACCTGGTCTCGACTCAGGGAAAGGGGCCCCGCTCTGTCCGTCGGTACCCCGGGTCTATTGCTTTGTTAAAACTTCCCTTAGACCTCCCCCCACGTTGATATGTGTTATCATTGACAAATGTTACCCAGCTTTACCACATTCTAAGCAGAATGAGTTAGAAGAAAAGGAGAAAGATCCCCTGATGTCACATTTGTTGAGTTCGCCACCCCCGTATGCTCAAAATGCCACGGCACCTCCCCAGCTTGTGAATATGCCACCTCCAGTCAATATACTGCAAGCCTTGCCGCTACCGCCAGTTGCTTTGCAGCCGGCTCTTATCCATGTAGCGCAGCCCTCTCAAGGGCCGCCAGTTGTGCTTCCAACTGCCCCCGCACTTCCTGCGACTTTGCCTAATACAGCAGCTGCCTTTTCTGACACTTTTCCTTGCACCACTCCAGTACCTGTTTCTACATCCTCTTTTCTTCCCTCTGTTTTTCCCCCTGTTTTCGCCTCAGCTTCTCCTTCAGCGCGACAGCGCTTAGCTAATGTGGTTACTACATTAATGTCTCCTCTCTTTGAGTCATCTGGTGCGACTCCTGGTTTACAGCGTAAGCAACTGCGCAGTCAATTGCCTAACCCCGATGAGAGAAAGGTAATAGATAACATGGCGCGTAGATGGATTGTTTTCCCTTCATTGTATGATGTGGAATCAGTTGTCAACGTTTTCCATCAATGGGATGCCCCTAAACAGAGATATGTGTTTGAGAAAATGTGCGAAATTCTCTGTGAGGAATTGGAGGATAGTGGTAAAAATCCGAGCCCGCAGGAATTGTGTAGAGTGAGGTTTGATTTTGGAACTGGTATAATTGTGGACCGCGAAGTAGATAAAGCAGTTGCGGTTGTATTGTCCTTCAGGAATGATGATTGTCAACAGTCATTGTTTGAACAAGATGTCCTTGTGGGGAAAAAGGTAAAAGCGCGACAATACCCCATGAGAGAAGTTCCCCCGGTAAGGAAGGAAGCAGTTGCAGCTGGTGCCGGTAATGCCGCTGTGCCAGCGCATTTCCAGCGTGTTTGGGTGCATGTTCCATGGAAGCGCTCAGAGGTGTTAGCACTTAAGCAGTCCTTACCTGATCCCCGTAAAAACCCAGCAGGTTATTATAAAGAGTTGTCACAGACGGCAGGGTCATGCGTTATGAATCTGGCCGACATGTTGTTTGGTAATGTTGTTCCACAGCCTCTATGGGGATCAATTCGTAATGCAGATCACGATGCAGAACTAGGGGATACATGGGCTAACATTGTTGCTGCTGATGCTAGACAAACTGGTGGCGCGAAACCAGAACCTTTAGTAGCTGAACTGCCTGGTAGAATCATCACGTATATGAAGACAATAATGCCTGCGATGCGCGTAAATTGGGACAAGTTATCTGCATGTAAGCAGAAGAAAGATGAGACAGTGTCAGACTTCTTTACTAGGTTTGAAGAAACATTTATTGACCACAGTGGGCAGGATATGAGTACTGAGGGTGGCCAACGGTTATTTGTGGATAAGTTTGTGCAGAATCTACTCCCTGACCTGTGTAAAAAGTTAAAAGATTCAGAAAGTTCTTGGGCTGTTTCTTCTTCAGCGCAAATACTGGCTACTGCACAGTATTATGAAAATAGAGATAAAGACGAGAAAGATAGAACAGAAAAGAAAACGAAGGAATTAAAGACGAAGGTCCTTTTACAGCAGGCCTATCCGCCACGTGGAGGTCAGAATAATTATAGACAACCCCAAGGTGTCTATCACCAACCCCAACAGTTTCAGAACAATCAGCAAATGAACGGGTATTATCAACCACGTGTCCCTGTAGGTCCCAACCAATGTTCATACTGCAAAGAGGAAGGTCATTATAAATATAGTTGCCCTAAATTAATGCAGCGGAACGGTAATGCGTATGGCGCAAGAGGTAGGGGTGGTCAGCAAGCTCCTAGAGGCCGAGGGCGTGGAAATGCTCCCCAGAACACGCGTCCTCTGCCGCCTCAAAATACCATCAATAGCTTTGATCAGCAAGCTAACGCGACTAGTAATACGGCCCAGTATTATAATAATGATTATTATGCAGAGGACGGTGATGCAGAAAGTAATGATTACTAGGACAGCCATAGACAGAGAGAGGGAGTTGTTTCAGTGCCAGTGGATCAGAGTGGACCGTATGTTGAGGTAACTACAGCAAATGTAACGGAGCCTTTTCTGCTAGACACTGGTGCTGCAAAGAGTTCAATAATGCATTCAAAACTCCCTGGCGCACCTTTGTCTGGCGATATAAATGTTTCAGTAGGTTTTTCTGGCGCCCCAGTTAGGAACCCGATTTCTAGTCCCATGTCACTTTCTGTTGGACCTTGCGAGCTGAAAGCACCCCTGATTCTGACAACAGGTTGTGGTGAGAATTTGCTGGGATTAGATTTGTTGAAAAGATTGCATGCTACACTGTATTGTTCTCCTTCAGGAGTACAACTTACATTAGGCAAGAAAGTGATTTCCCCAATGTACTTGTCTAAAAACACAATGCCGCCTGAATTGTCATCCCTTCCGGATGCCCTTTGGGCTACTGGTCCCAATGATGTGGGCCTCTTGGAGATACCGCCATACGTGGTGACCTTAAAGGCTAATGTCAGACTGCCACGTATTCCCCAGTACAAGATCTCTAATGAAGGGCAGAAAGCATTGTTAGACATTGTCAGCGACTTGATTAATAAGGGTGTGATTGAAGAGACAAGAGGCAACGTTTGCAACAGTCCGATTTTACCTGTCCTAAAACGAACGGATCCTTCACAGCCACCTGTTTACAGATTTGTGATCGATCTCAGAGAGGTTAATAAGATTGTTGTGCCACAGTTTCCGGTTGTCCCCGATATAACTGCCTTGTTAACGATGATTCCAGCCTCTGCTGCATGGTTTTCAGTGATTGATTTAAAGAATGCTTTCTTTAGCATCCCAATTGCAGAAGAGAGCAGAGATATTTTTGGCTTTAGTCTGGGAGGCCAAAGCTTCCGCTTCAAACGCGCTCCCCAGGGCTACTGTGAGAGTCCTTCAATATACAGTCAAGCTTTGAAAGCGCAGCTTGATGCACTTGTTTTACCTAGTGGCGCTATCCTGATTCAGTACGTGGACGATTTACTAATTGCCGCGGATACTGAGAAGATCTGTAAAGAAGCCACATTGTCATTGTTGCGCCATTTATCTGCTTTCCATCACAAAGTGTCTCTCTCTAAGCTGCAATATTGTCGACAAGAAGTGACCTACTTAGGTCATCTCTTATCGAAGGAGGGAAGGAAACTGACCCCAGAAAGAATTCAAGCCATTGCACAGTTGAGTGTGCCAAAGACACAGAGAGAAGTGCGTGCTTTCTTGGGCATCACTTCATACTGTAGGCATTGGATCCCTAGTTTTTCTTTGTTGGCAAAACCTTTAGTAGCCTTAACATGCAAAGACACACCGAATCCTATCCCATGGTCTGAAGAGTGCCAGAAAAGTTTTGTGGAATTGCGTAATGCATTATGTTCAGCACCTGTGTTGGGTACCCCTGACTACAGTAAGCCTTTTACATTGTATGTTCACGAGAAAGATGGTTGTGCGTTGTCAGTGTTAACACAGCCTTTTGGCGACAGACCGCGCCCATGCGCATATTTTTCATCAACCTTGGACCCTGTAGCGAGGGCATTGCCAAGCTGTTTGAGAGCGACAGCTGCTGCAGCAATGTCTATCCGACAATCTGCTGGTTTGGTAATGGACAACACATTGATTGTTATGGTTCCACACGCTGTAGATACATTATTAAATAGGACTAAGACACATCACTTGACTAGTGCGCGATTATCGGGTTATGAGCTCACACTGTTAGCAAATCACATACACATAAAGAGATGCAATACGCTGAATCCAGCTACATTGTTGCCAGTCCCAGCAGACTCAGATGAGATTGAGCAACATGACTGCCTGTTCAGAACAGAAGAAGAGACGAAAGGGAGAGTAGATCTAAAAGACACCCCGCCTGACTGAGTGTGATGGCACTTTATGGGTGGATGGTTCATGTTTCAAACTCCCTAATGGTGACACGACTGCTGCATATGCTATCACGACTTTACACACGGTCGTGGAAACTGCACGAGTGCCACATAATTCGGCCCAAGCAGCGGAATTAATCGCCCTCACGAGAGCATGTGTGTTGTCTGAAGGAATGAGAGTGAATATATACACGGATAGCCAGTACGCCTTTGGCGTGGCTCATAATGTTGGGCGTTTGTGGAAGGAGCGTGGGTTCCTGACGTCGCATGGAGCTAAAATTCAGAATGGCAAGTTGGTGAATGATCTCCTTGAGTCACTGACCCTACCGTTGCAAGTTGCGATCATGAAATGCAGTGCGCACAGGAAAGTCACAGATGATGTTGGACGTGGGAATGCGTTTGCTGATGAGACCGCGAAAGAAACAGCACAGAATGTGAAGACTAGAATGTATGTTGCAGGCCCCGCAAGATGGGTTAATGATGTGGGAATGTGTGAGAACACAATAGAGAGTGTGAAGTCGCTTCAAGCTGAAGCCACAGAGGAAGAGTTGAGCAAGTGGAGAGAAAGTATGGGTAAGTTGGATGAGAATGGTTGTTGGATTGATCTGACAGAACATAGGCGATGGTTGTTACCTGATGCATATGTGCTTCCAGTGGTTACAATGGCACATGGAATGGCACATATCAGTACGAAAGGTATATGCAAGTTGTTGGCTCCAGTATGGCAGAATGCTGGGATTCCCAAGTGTGCAGAGAATGTGGTCAAGAATTGCATGATATGCTTGAAGTACAGCCCTGGTAGGGGAACCCCAACTCCAGCTGGTCACTTTGCACCCCCATCATGTCCATTCGAAGTTTTGCAGCTGGACTTTATTCACATGGAAAGATGCAACAACCTGAAATATGTACTGGTGGTTGTTTGTGCTTTCTCAAAATGGATAGAGGCTTATCCTCTGAAAGATAACACTGCCCTATCCACAGCCAAAGCCCTTGTGAAGGAATTTTTCCCTAGGTTTGGGATGCCAAGAATGGTGTGGTGTGATAACGGAAGTGAGTTTGTGGGTAAAGTGATGAAGAATGTATGTGAAGGGCTAGGAATAAAGCAGAAGTTCCATGCTGCAAATCACCCCCAATCAGCTGGACTAGTAGAACGCTACAATGGAGCCTTAAAGCTCAAGCTGGCCAAAATCCAGGCGAGCACCGGTCTTAAATGGCCTGACGCTCTGCCTTTAGCACTCCTGTCCACCAGAATGACCATACACTCACGAGTGGGACTTAGCCCTTATGAGGTTGTCTTTGGCCGCCCGGCCAACGTATGGGGTGTACCGAGGCCTACGAAGTTCAGTGAGATTGAGCATCCAGTACTACTCGATTACCTGTATGATTTGACTGTTAAACTGCGTGTTTTGCACCAACAGGTACATGATACTCTTCCCCAAGCTTCTGAACCTCCTGGACACCCTATCAACCCTGGCTCGTGGGTCCTGATCCGAAATTTCCAGCGTAAGAGCAACGACGAGCCTCGCTGGATCGGCCCTCACCTTGTATTCCTGTCGACAAGGTCAGCGGTACGAGTAAAAGGGAAGAAACACTGGATCCATGGTACCCACTGCAAAGTAGTTCCCTTGCCTCTGCCATATGACCAGTGGGTCAAGGAGGGTATCGCCGACTCTGAGACAGACACTGTACCTCGTTTTTTACCATTCAGTGACGCACGCCTAAGAGGCACAGTTTCAGACCAAGAGAGTGACAATATTCTGCAGGAAGCTGTGCCACCATCAAATCGACTGGACACCACTGAGCCTGAACTGTTGTTTCAAGACCAAACAGCACCTGGCCGTCTCCGCTATAATTTGAGACCAAGGCCCATGGACAAATAAAGATTTCCTTACTATTTCCTTTTTGACATTTGTGCTCTCCCATCTGAAGGACTTTCTTGATTTTTGTTTTTCGAACCACCATCCGGGTTCTGCCGCAGGGTCGCGGTGCCAAGACTCAGGGGTACAGGCCGAAGACGTTAGGTCAACGGTTCTGGTTGGTCTAGGGCGTTTCCCTGGACTGACAGGCGTGCCCCTTAGCAGAAGACACTCATCCGCCGCGAGCGGCCCGAGTAGAGGATGGAGTTTTTTAAGATGGAGAGACCGATTGAGGAAATGAACTTTAACGCAAGGATGTGTAGAATTGTAAAAAGTAAATGTTTTGTATTTTTGTGCCTTTTTACACTGTGTAGTATCACAATGTTTATTGTAGGATTTGTGTTTTTCTCCGCTCAAAAGCCCATTACACCCACTGAACAGCCTATACCTCTTTCTACTGCCTCCTCTCACTCTTTTCACCCTTTGCCTGAGCACGAACAGACCAGACGATCAGAGTTCGTAAATAACTTGTTTATCCAGCTCTTACACCAGCACCAACTGGTAATGAATACGACCAATTGCTGGGTGTGTGGGTTAATGCCACATACCATTAACAAGGGTATTCCCTACCTGGTGCTGCCGTATAGTTACAATGGATCGTCATGGGCATTCCAGACCATGTTTCTCTATGCTCTAGATACGTACTCCCCTCGCCAACCGCGTTCCATCAGACCTATCACCAATAATAAGGTTTTGATAAAAGGAGTTGCTGATATGAGTAGGGATATCGATGCATACTCATCCATTCCCAAAGAAGAGCTGAGACCTTATGTAGGATGGAACGCGACGGGGTATAGTATTAGTCTGGGTGAAAGACAGCGAAAAATCTCATCTCCAATCTGGGTCGTACCCCACATGGGTCGGTTCTGCTTACAGGGTAATGGTCAGAATCCTAGAGCTCAACTGGGAAGAAGTGACTGTACTGAAACGTACACCTTCCCGTCACAGTTTTCCCCTGCGTTTTTGGCTGCCAAGGGCACATATTTCATCTGTAATGACCGAGCATATACATGGCTGCCCCCTGATTTCTCGGGCACATGTTATATCGCGAACTTGCTACCGCCGACATTTACTGCTGCCTCTGACTATCACAAGACCAGAGTTGTGAGAGGTGTGATTAGTAAGGAGGATACTGCCGGTCAGGAAGCGGGAGACTTCTTTTTGGGTTTCCTGCCGTTTTGGGGACCTATGGTGAATAGTAGGAACCTGAGACAACTGACTCGTGTGGTTGAATCCACTGTCAATGTAACGGCTGGTGCCCTTGGTAATCTGACAGCTGAGCTCCAAGCGGATCGCCTTATGACTTTACAGAACCGCATGGTTCTAGACGTTATTCTTGCAGACCGCGGTGGGGTATGCAAGGTCATCCAATCCAGTTGCTGCATTTTCATACCAGATAATGCTCCAACAGTGTATCAAGCCATCTCCAAACTCCATAAAATATCTGAATCCATACACGTGGATAAGGGAGACTGGTCACTGGTGGGGTGGTTCTGGGAATTGATATCTGCCTGGGGTTGGAAAGTTCTGATGGTCATTGGAATGATCTTAGCCATTCTTTTCCTGTTCTGTCTGTGCATACAGTGTGCTCCTGCGATATGTGGCCTCTGTGCTACCTTATGTGTAAGGAAACCTGTATCGAGGGACGAACTAAGTAATAGGATGATGCTACAGCAACATCTCCATGACTTTGTGGACATTGACCTGGACTCGAATTAAGATGAGTATAGTGATTGCCTATGTAAGGGCAAAAGGAGGGTCTGTCGTACTTTAATATTCGGGACCGCGTAGGGAACAGGGCCCAACCCCTGTCTATCTTGGTATTAGCAAACCGCAAATGGTAAATGCGGCATGTACGAGTGCTTTATATATCGTTCTAGCTATGAATGCACTGTGTACACGTTATTCTGCTTCACTACGCGGGTTCCATTTTGGAAGCAGTGGCCATCTTGTCATTGCCCTCACATAGGCTATAATGGAGTAAATACGGGCCTCACAGTACATGGGCTTCTCCTCTGATTTCTCTGTGACCTGGGCAGCTGGCTCTGCTGCCCCAGGTCAAACCGGTCTCACGAGCTCCCCTTCCTCCGTCCACCTGTGATTAGCATCAGGGCTTGACCCATCATAAAACCCTTTCATTCTACACAATCCTCCGGCTAATCTCTTTCACACCTGCTTGTTCCTGCTTTATGACTTGTTTCCCAAAACAGGAGATGCTCATGTTTATTGGGGGGTCTATTGACATCCGATGTGGGATCTGAACCTTACTGTGTAAATCATTGTGGGCTGGCCGAACTGGAATGTGGGATGGTCATCATGACTCTGCTTTTTCGTTTGTAATGTATACTTGTAATGGCCATATCGTAAACCAAGGAATGTGTGCCTGAAGCATGATATTTTGTATTTAAGGAGAAGCCCGTTCCTATGATTTTCAGCAGTCTCCTGAGAACATACACGCTGTTGTACTTCTAGGATACCTGTAATTGGTCTGCAGCCAATAAACGAATCTTTGACTTCACCCAGAAGACTCTGTGTTTCTGTAGGTCTGGAACAGGGTGAACCCAGAAGTCATAGGGTGTGTGCCCCTGCACCGCTGGGTCTAAAATACCCAGTACTTCAGTTGAGTTAAATCCCTTCCCCTGCCACCCATTTCTACCCGAATCACCTCCTAGACAATTTGGCATGGGGACACTGTTGTGGCGGTAGGGCTCTACTGACCCCCACATGCTGATCCCATTAATATCTCTGTAAGTACATACTTCAAGATGGGTCCGAGTAACCGGTATGAAACTCGCATGTTTTATACCCTTTTAGAAACGTTTCCACAAGGCTGGCCGGTCAACCTCTACTCTGTAACACTTATGACGGTCTATTATCAACATTCTTACCAAATCAGTATGTTGAGTCACAGGTTCTTTTGTATCACGATACCTTGATATCTTACCCTTGCTGTTTATTCCCCTTTCTTTCCTCCAGGTTTTGCCAGAAGGAAGATATTTCTCTCACACACTTCTGCCTTTCTCTGGATTACCAATGAATCTATTACACTGGGACGGTACTCCTTAGGACATCCTCTTGACGGTCCCCAACACTTTATAGTAGATTAGGATTCTTGTCCTCCCGGTCCTGATAAAATGGCACTCATTCTTTAGGAGAATCAAGGCATGAAACATGCCGATCTGTTGACCATGTTTCCCCTGTCACCTCACACATAGGGCTGCAGAAGGATAATATCCCTTGCCAGCCACAACTCTCCTAGTCAGCTTTTAACCATAGTATCAGTGTCCAGCGAATAAAGGTTCTTTGGACACTCATAGCTATTTTTAGGCTCACTTTGACCCCCACTCTACTCACTACATACTTGCTCTACCACCCCATCGTCTAGGGCCTCCTGGCAAACAACATAGAAGACTTCCGGCAAAGAGCCCCCCTGTGGGGCCCGTTGGGCACTGCAGCACCGGCCCAACGAGGAGCTACCCTATGATGAAGCATGACACCTCTCTGGGTGTGTGAGGGCCCTTGCACCTTATTGGATTCTCCCCTCTTTTCCTTCCTTTTCTTGCCTGGAATCCCATCTCCCTTTGAACTTCTAGACTACTCTATACAAACTGCATACCCACTGGTTCACTTCATAATAGGCCACTCATAATTTGCATGCCTTCATGAAACCAGTGTATATTAAGAATGCATATTATTATTATTATTTTTTAAAGAGGGGATTCACATCAAAGAAACTAAATCGACTCACAAGAGTTAGCATGCTCCAAATAAAATATCTTTTTTTATTCTGAGGTAATTCACAGGTACACGTTGTGGCCAATTTACAAAGGTAAATTTAGCTGTAAATGAAAGTTTGAAACAGTATTATCCTTTTTTATGCTTGCTTGGTGGGATCCATACAGTTATTTTTTGTAGGAATGCATTGTTTTTCAGCTGCAACTTTGTCTGCCAGAAGTATGGGGAAATCTGCACTAGTAAATTCCTATTGAGGGTGATTTGGTTTTGAAGTTTGGAGGTTTGTGGGAACTCTCAAACTACTCTACAACCATTTCCCACCTTGGTAATAGTCAGAAATGTACGGTAGCCTAGGGCTATAGTAACTACCCTTTGAAGATGGAGAACAGAATGTTGTAATTTGCCTCCTAATTATTTCGCCACCTTCAACTTCTTTTCCCCTTGGATTCTTCTGTGCCCCCCCCTCTTCCATACTTACCATGAACCTTTCTCAGAACGTTCTGTTGAGCATTCTGTTGCTCTGGTCAGTTTAACTGCCATTTTCTGGGTGATAGATGTCAACGAATAAACTCAGCTTAATTTACCTGGGACTCGTCTTCGTAATTTCACAGAACAAATCAACCACATAATTTATGATGGTGTAGTTTGGAAAGGCTATCTTAACAGAGAAAATTGTTATCTCTTAGAAGAAAACAAATGTGCATTTTTGGAAGATGCTCCTAAGCCCCTGTGCACAGTCCGCTGCTATGGAGAGCTCCACATGAGTGCCTTGGGACAGGTTACATGCCATGAACAGAAGTACATCTGGAAATCTGCATTTGGCGCAGCTTTTCTGGAGTATTTTTGAAAAACCTAGTGAATTCTAAGAACTTAGATCTTTGGGCCATATGTACCACTGCCTACCCTTAAAAAATGAAACGAAAACGTTTCATTTTCCTTTTCCTTTTTTAAATGCATCGGGTTGCATTTAAAAAAAAAACTGCTTTATTGAAAAGCAGTCCCAGACATGGAGGTCTGCTGAGCTCAGCTGGCCACCATCCCTGGGAGGGCCAGCCATTCCAAATGGGTTCGCAAATTGCGAGTGGCTCATTAATATTCATGAGCTTCGCATTTTGCGAGTGCATTGGGAATCACAATCAGTGTCTCTGACACCGATGTACATTCTAAATTGCGACTCACAATTTGCAACTTGCAATCAAGCACAAGTTGCGAGTCGCAATTTGGAATGTTCATACATCTGGCCTCAAATCTCCACCTATTCCTTTAGATTTTTTGTTTTTGAATAGAGCCCATTGTTTTTTGATTGTGAAGTCCCCAAACAGAAAAAAATAAAACACATCATAAATCAGACAATGAAAATCTAAAAACGCATCATTTCTCAATGTGATAGTCAGCTTTTTGTCAAAGATTATAATTTCGTTTTTCCTAAATGCTGTTTATCATAAGAAAAGCATTTTAATAATCGTTTACATTTTATTCTGAAACAAATACCTATGAATTCAACTCATAGAAAAATACAAAGCCCAATTTTTCGACTAAGCAATTAGAATGCGATCATAGATAACATTTTCCAAGTGCAGCTAATTAATTGTTAATAACCTGCTGGGAACACAACCAAGCCAGACACTAAATTCTGGAAGTAGTCTGCAAGCTGGTGGAGCAGAAATGATTTAATGAATTTAATCAGACCTCTGTGCAACAATATAGCTGAATGCCTGAATCTATTGTGTTTCAAAGTTATAACTTTCCCAAGCAAGGGATGCATTTTGTACTGAAATGTTTCCACTTGAAAAGCATGCATATTTATGGAGCAGATGCCAATCATATTCGACTTCTTCCATGCAGTCAGAAACACAAAAACATGTTATGTGAAAATTAATATTGAGCATGTCCAGCGTGATTTTTTAAAAGGACTGCAAGACTGAGCGGGACTGTGAGGCAGATTTGCAAGAAAGTGATGCATCTGTAGAGTTGCGTCACTTACCCTGCCCCACTCTGAGAAAACCTTGCGCCACCATGGATGTGCCGAATTGGCGCATCATGGCGCAAGGATTGACAGATGCTTCGGAAATTCTGACGCATCTGTTGGCGTAAAAGTCACGCATTGCTGGAGTTGTGCCGCAAGCAAGACGCAACTCCAGAAATGCATGGCGAGGCCTATCCTCATTGTGCTGCATCTCTCCTTACGCCTGCTCCAAGCAGGCATAAGGTTTTGATGCAGTGGCGTCCTAGAAGCGGCGCAGTGAACTCTTGTAGACTTCACTGCGTCACTCCAAAGAGGCGTTTTTGCGTGGGAACACCCACCCTGCATACCTTATACCTGATGCAGATATAATGTGATACAGGGCTTTACAATGTGACGCATCTCCCTAGATGCGTCACATTGTATCAAATCACATTGTAAATGGGCCGCATTTTTACGCTGCCGCTGCATCACAAAAGGTGACACAACGACAGCGCAAAAATGACGCAAAGTGCTTGTAAATCTGCCCCAACAGTTTTAATGAAAGTTCCACAGAGGCTTGTACAGACTGTTCTGTAATATGGTTCATACCACTGCTAAATATGCGACGGTTGGTTTCAAGGGGGTATACCCTGATTTTCATGGGATATCACACCATGCAAATGAAGAAGACCTTGGCGCTCGCACCCATTGCAATGTACACTTTTGACTTTTCTGTTTTTCTTTGCGGTGAAAGCATTTCCCCTTTGTAGACAGGTCTTGCCCTGTACC
Organism: Triturus cristatus; assembly: GCF_964204655.1. Classification (NCBI taxonomy): domain Eukaryota; kingdom Metazoa; phylum Chordata; class Amphibia; order Caudata; family Salamandridae; genus Triturus; species Triturus cristatus. The sequence goes on along the minus strand of NC_140591.1, from coordinate 552,830,665 downwards.
CCTAGGGAAATTGGTGATACTTCCAATTTTAAACTAATCACATCTTTGCAGAGTCGGGGCAAACTTATGCTAAATCAAAGTTTGATTTTTGCCTTAATAAAAACAGGTATGTTATGACATTTTAGCAGTCTGTTCATCGGATTCAATGTCCCCTTCATGTAAAATGTATACCAAATCTGATGAAATCCTATGTTACATGAAGACTGTAGTTGAGCATCAACTTCAATGCAAGCTTTTCTCTCTGATTGGAGAATTCACTTCTGCTTAGTGATGGAAAATCATAGTGTCATGCCTATCTAGTCCTCGTCCTCCATGCATGCACATTTCAATCATTGATTTGTTTTTTTACTATTAACAAAAATATGGAGCACCCCGAACGATTGGTATGTGCAGGTTTCTGGGACTACAGTGTACCAGATTTAGGGTTGCCTGATCACCCAATTTACTAAAGGATGCTTCAAGTATTGAGCCTTCCTTTAAGAATTCAATTTTTGAAAGTGTTTTAATCCAATTGTTCAATGACTGTGGCCTTGATTTGGTGTAGTGGACGCAGGACATCGGCCAAAAAGGCGGTCGATGTTTCAACAGCCTTATTTAGAGTGCAGTTAGGGCATAACTTACTAAGGTGGACGGGACCGCCACTGTTTTGTGGCATGTCCAAGAACTCTAAATAAGGCCTTATATCGCCCAAATTTCACTCCAAACTGAGGCTTAAAAAAATAGTTTTAGGAAAAAAGTGTAGATCTATCTATTTGCCTTGCATGCTGCAATTACATGCATTGAAACTACCAAGTTTAACTTTTGACATTAACTTAGATTTCAAAAGAATAAACATTCAAATGAAGAAAAAATTTTTAGGTCGAGCCCAGACGGTGCTTGCGCTGTCAGGACAATCAGTTGTATGTACTTTGTGGGCTTGGACTCCATTCATCGCTTTTCATTTGTCTAATTGCTTGTCTTTTAAAATTCCTTGCCTGCCAGTGAGCAATTCCTCTCCCTGGTCCCTCCTTTGTGGAACCTGTTTACTCCCATGGAGCATCACCCCATGACTTGTCAGCTTCCGCTTTATTCTATTTAACTACCGGCTCAGGAACTTTTTTAAATCCAGAACAGCTCTTTACATACTTGAATGCTCACTCCCATGCTCGCTCCCTCTCTTCGGCTGCTGATGCCTCCCCCTCCCTTTAGCGTGTTTGCTTTTGCTATTCACATATTCTAACACTCGCTCCCATGCTCGTTTTCTGTCCTCGGGCTGCAGCTGCCTCCGCCCTCCTCCTGCTTGTTTAGTTTATGGCTTTTTAACATTGTTAAGGAGATAGCATTTTAGAACTAAGACCTGAGGAGAGCTGTAGGTAAGAAGAAGACTATTTCCTATATGCTGAGAGTTGTTTGGTTCATACAGCAAGAGCCTATGAATTGGGAGAGTTACAGACATTTTTTGTGAAATCCTGAAAGTTGCAGCCAGTTCACGATTTAAAAGGGGGAGACAGGACATTTGTTGTATGAATGGGAAGGTTCCTCGTGTAAATTTTAGGTGACAGTTGCAGGTGGTTGTTAATGCATCCAGTTTACCGCATTTGGATTATGAACCTACAGATTTCATATTTGCTCTTTTTATTAATATCTGACAATGTGTGTTGGTTCCGGTGTATATTTTCTTCTCCACTTTTTTTTACATTCATTTCAATGCAGATACACCTTTATATCTCATCTGGGTCTAGGTGCAGAATTCTTATCCAGTAACTGGGATAACAGAAAGGAGACACAGAATACTGTGTATATAGAAGGGCATCCCATTTATTGTGTGCATGTTTGTGTGGTCAGAGGTGTGAAATTCAGTGATTTCAGACACAGAGAAGAGCAAGTGGTGTGAGTTCATTTGTATTTGATATGAGGTCTGAAATTTTGAATAAAAAACTCATACTCAAAGATAGACAACATTTACATAGTTTGAGGTGGAGTTAGAAAAGTAGGTACCACAATTCAGAGAAGAAGACCGAGGCATTGTGCAAAGAACAGTACTGCTTTTCACCCAGCATTTACGATCCCAACGTTGACACTGAAACACTTTTTGGAGTTGTAACCTGCTGCTTTGACTAAGCTCACTGCCTTAGAGACTTACATACGAAATTACAGTCTATCATGTTGATTATTTCACCGTTTGTCACAGGAGTTGGAAACAATTTATCATGCAGTTAGTATAGTAATTTAATGTACGTGGATGTTACATGACTGTCATGTGTTTTGAGTAGTAAGGTTGTTATAAAATGTCATGAGAACATCATGCATGATAGTTGATTTAGAATAAGTGCTTGGTTATCCCAGATACTGTTCCACTGAAACACTTCATGCTGAAGCTTAGTGGTCTCATAGGCATGTGCAATTCTGTCTTCTGAGTAATATGCATGAGGTACTAATAATGCACATATTTTACCTTGAACGCTATAGTAGAATTGTACTGAATTTTCTTAATGATAAATCCTTATGCTTGATGTGGAGTACCATTATTCATGACATGCCATAACCCCAGCCACTCTCAGCTCCACTAAATCGATTTCAGCCATGTATGGGCATTGCTCCTTGAGTGGCACTTGATTCGAGTCTGAGGTTGCCACCTTTTCCAATTCTTGTAGAGATTAATGAAATAAATAATGTGGAAGAATGTGTGTTGTGTGACTCGCTTGTATGGGCAAATTGTTCCTATCTCAATTGGGTGAGATAGGTTTAGTCTGGTCTGTCACTTTTTTGATGTTTTGAATTTTGGGTAGTTGTGAATTGATTTTATCCTTATTGGAAGTGAGTTTTTAGAGTTTTTTCAGCATCTTTGGAACATTCTTGTAAGTGGTCTTTATGATTACCTAAGGACCTGTCTGGGTTGCCTTTTCTGAGAGCATCGCTTCAGTTTTACTTGTAGAAAAATTGAGCCCTTACTGTTTGTGGCCTTCTGTATAATGCAGTGGAACTTTAAGGTAGATCTTCTGGTGATGGGGAGCCAGTAAATATGCTGCATGGCTAAACACTTATAAAGTCCCAAAGGCAAGATCTATTGGCTATGCCAATGCTTGTGCTATTATGCAACAAAGTAGATTATACTTTTATATTTACATTCTCATCTATCTAAAGATTTGCTGCATTTTTGTTTGCATATAATTATCCCCTTGAAGTATATCTTTGCAATGGGACAGGAGCAAAGAAAAATATTTTTTAAGAAATGTCTAATTACTATCATCTAGCAAGTTTATTTTATGCTTTGACAAAAATGTTCCTATGAGCACCAGTTCGTTGAAAAAATAAAATGCTGCTTCAACCTTCATGTGGCAGCAACCGCTTGAGGGGGACATCTGGAGGGGCTATGGTACCCCACTTCTCCCATTGCAGTGGTCTCACTGGGGTAGACGTTGACTCTGCATCACCTTTTTGTGGTGCGCAGTCAGTGAGCCTCCTGACGGCCTTTTTCCCTTTGTGCCTGCATCCATATAAAGGTACGAATTTAGAGGCAAAGTGTTTCCCTCATTAGGATGGGGCCATGCCCTAATGCTAATGAGGGGATGTGCTTTGAAAATAGCCCTAGTACTATATGTGCAGCAGTTCTGTCTGTATTAAAGAAGAGGACACACAACCGTCTTTGATGCCTTCTATATTTCTACAGTGTCCAGAGGGTACAGAATACAGGCACACATGCCCGTTTCACTCCAGGGCACTGTATGTAACACAATCTCAGGTTGTCTTTTTCTCCATTGTTTCCCAAAATGTTTGACATAGAAGCGCTGCCTTCAACAACTGATGAAGTTAACCCATATAATACAAGGCAGAGAGGGAAAGAGTGAAAGTGAGATATGAAGAGCAAGAGGGAATCAGAGAGACAGTGAGAGAGTCAGAAACAAGAGCTTGATTCACAATGTGTTTGAAAATAAAATAGGTGCTCACATGCAAATAATCACTGGCTTACAAGAAAAAATAACCTGATTGTCATTAAGAAGATAATAATCTTTGGACTTGGATGCCCACAGATGAGATTTACTCTAATAGGCAATCTGCCTGTTTTGCAGATTGCCTGCTGAAAGATGAGGAAAATCTCTGACCCAAAGGAGAAGCAAACTCCACAGTGTTGCTCTCAACCACCGAATTTTCATCTCTGTGACTATTTAGATGCAGTTCACACATTGTAAGCTTACTTCTCTGAAGATCAGTGGTAACCACTATCACATGTTGAGGTAGGAGTAGGTAAAAACCTACATCTCCTAGGGTGGTAAATTAGTTTCCCAAAAAGACTCAGGTCCCTTGTTTCCCTACCGGAGAGTACGTCACTCCATCCATTAAGACTTGACTTGAATGGACCATCCATTGTGAAAATCTCTCTAAGAGCATTAGGTCTAGGGACAATAAGGATCATTTACTGCCCCTTAGCAAAGATGCACTTAAAAAGTACTATTGGGAATGGGTAGCCCAGGGCTCAGTCACCAGCTCCTCATGGGGATGCCCACCTTGGATTTTATGAATTTTAAAATTGGTGGGTTTTATGATGATTTGGATGGAAAAAAACTCCTCTGATTGACATTTGGCTGTCCTTTTTTGTGCAAGAAGTCCTTTTAAAAAAAAAAAGAACTTTTGGGGGTGAGAGGGAGGAAGTTCCACAGAGTCTCCAACTTCCTGTCCATCACCATTCCCCTCGACAGGAAACTCTATATGCAATTCCGCTTTGGGTCACTTCCTCTAAACTCATATACTAGCACCTGGAGGCAGACATACACTTTCGCAGTATTGCCCCAGGTGCACATCTGCTATAGAGTTCATTGCCCACCTGTTTTTCATTTATCCCAGGTACTCTTGCCCAAGACGTAAATGGCTGAAACCAATCTATAAACAGCTGGGCACATGCCATCATGTTGAGGTGCTTCACATCTTAAGATCAGATTCTAGCCCGACAATTGTTTGTGCTGTTGCCAAGTTCCTGGGCCACATGTGGACATTAAGATGGCTTCTGTCAAAAGTGTGAAACCTCTGCAGAGATTATTAACTTTTTATCCAGCGTTCCATGTAGTTTTAAACTATCCTCGTGTTAATGGTTTGGGTCTACTGGGCAGCCTTTTATTGGCTCAGAGTGTGTAAAAAGCATAGAAACCTGCCAGCATAGCAGCCCTGTCACCCAAGTGGTTTAAAAAAAAAAAAATAGAACAGTGGTTCTGTTGGGAAAAAAAGTAATTTTAGAAAACTGCAATAAATGCGTATGATCAGTATCCCAGTGTTCATTAAGTACAAAAATATATACAAATATATATACACACACACATATATGACAATTTGAAAGACGCAAAAGGCAATTTTTCTTTTTGCTGTATTTGAATCCAACAGGTATTCCTTGAAGAATTATTATGTACAGGATTGACCAACATTAAACCAAAATGACATTAGACAATTAGTGACTGATCGTGCTTAGTGACACAATGTTTGAACATGAATTGACGTATATAACATACATTTACAATGACAAATACAGTTTGATTAAAAAGTCCAAACTCGGAAGCATAAACCAACACATGTAATTCAGTGATTCTAATGGTGGAATTGCATGGACAGATTGAACAGGCAACGTCAACGTTTCGACCTATGAAGAGGTGCAGCTTTGTACGCATCTAAAGCGGGTCTTCATCAGGACAAGAAAGATAATACGGCAGCCTGTAAGTGCAAAAATAGATCAGAGCTATGTGTATGTGATATAGTATTAAGCCAAACTAAAAAATATTTTCCAAACAAATTTTTTTTTATCAGTGGCAAAAATGCTCACTTGGAAACTAGGAAATGTACGATTTACGATCCTAGGGTCACATATAAGGAATGTCAGCCGACATCTCTATCGAACAGCTCTATCTGTTCTGCAACAAATAAGGGAGATTAAAATGATATCCCGTCTTCCCTACGGAGCTGCCCAGTATGTTGTAAAGCAAGGGAAACACGTACCTTGAAAGTAATTTATTTCGGTCAAACATGTGGTGCCGTCGTAACGATCACCCCAAACTGTGAAAGGAACCACATTTTTATCCTATTATATAGTTGAACATGATTATTATACATACTGCGTCTTAATAGAGATAGCAATTAAATCATAAAACACACCCAAAACCTTATGTGCGAAATAATGAAACTCAGGGCAGCCACTGAATCTAATACAGTAAAACACCTGTGACAAACATTGTTTTTTAAATGTATACACACTCCCATAAACGAGTTATTGAAACATCCGTTAAAAAGGCAATTATTTATATGAAACGCAAATAGCAGATTTGTATCAGATGCTAAGATTATTTAGCAATGCGGTAAAACTCGCAAGGCTTTTTATAAAACGCCAGCACGCACTAGGACATTACAAGTCCTAGTGCCCCCCCTCTGATTCAATATGATTTTTTCTATGACCCACCATTCCAGATGTTCATGGGTATGTCCTGCCCTTCTGTAGTGTTCTACTAGGGGTGCTCCCTGTGTCTTACATTTTAATCTACTTTGATGCTGTAGGATCCTGTTCTTGAATTTCTGGGTCGTCTGACCGACATAAATCAGTTGACAATGACATCTAATAGCATAAACAACATTTTGGCTATTGCAATTAGTAAACTGATTCAGGACATATGTCTTTCCCCGATGGATAAACTTACTTCCAGATATGGTATAATGGCATGCTTTACAATGACTACACCGATGATGTCCAGTTATAGGTGGCAAACTGAGTTGTGATCTAATATCAGGTGGCGAAGATGGTTCTAAGTACGAGGACACTACATATTCTTTGATATGGTTTATGCTTCTGAGTTTGGACTTTTTTATTCAAACTGTATTTGTCATTGTAAATGTATGTTATATACGTCAATTCATGTTCAAACATTGTGTCACTAAGCACGATCAGTCACTAATTGTCTAATGTCATTTTGGTTTAATGTTGGTCAGTTCTGTACATAATAATTATCTAAGGAATACCTGTTGGATTCAAATACAGCAAAAAGAAAAATTGCCTTTTGCGTCTTTCAAATTGTCATATATGTGTGTGTGTATATATATTTGTATATATAATTGTATATATTTTTGTACTTAATGAACACTGGGATACGGATCATACGCATTTAGTGCAGTTTTCTAAAATTACTTTTTTTCCCAACAGAACCACTGTTCTATTTTTACTTACTTACCCAGGTTCTGAGGGTTACTGGGTTACCCCATTATCTACAATGGTTATCTAGTGCAGGTTTTAACTTGCGAGGGTTTTTGAAACATTTATTGATTTTTCAAAATAATATACTATGTCAGAGAAGGAAACATTGTCCTACAGTGAGGACTACATTAACAAATTGATTCAAGAACAGGCTGAATTTGACTATTTGGGTACGGGTCTAACTCCAATAGACACTACCTTGAATGATAAATTATCACGTTTACAGAGACTCGAGAAGAAACTCATACGCACACGGTTACACGGCCACCTACTGACTAAATATTTAATTGTAAATGCGGCGCATCATGGCGCAGGAATAAACAGATGTGTGCCGCATCTGGGGCGTAAAGTTGGTGCAGTGCTGAAGTAGTGTTGCGTGCGAAACGCAACTCCAGCACTCTTCCAACTTGCCCAATCTGCAACGTGGTGCGTCAAGCTTTACGCCTGCTTCAAGCAGGCTCAGGGTTTTGACGCATCAGCGTTGGAAAAGTGACTCAGTGAAATCTTGTAGATTTCACTGAGTCACTTTTCAGGGGCGTTCCTGCGATGGAATACCCCACCTGCGTAGAAACGCCCACATGAAACCTGACGCAGGTTTCATGTGGCGCAGGGCTTTACACCGTGACGCATCTCCATAGATGCGTCACGATGTAAATAGGGCGCAACGTGGCACAGAGTTTACGCCGCCGCTGCGTCACAAAAGTGACACAACGGCAGCGTAAAAGTGTTGCAAGTCCAACATAAATCTGCCCCAGAGTGTGTAAGACTGGAAAGTCAACAAACAGACAGAAAGAGAGGTAGGTTGAAAATCAGATCTCGTTGTTGTAGTTTGAGTTATATGGTGTTCGACATGCCATTATGTATAACAAAAGGGTGGTTGATAAAAGAGAAAAATATTCACATCAAAACGTGCCTTTCTTACTTTTAATCAGTATTAACTTTTCTCAATGGTATTCAACAATTGGTGCAAATCCAATTCAGTGAATGGAGATATTTGGATTCCATATCTTTTTTAAGGAACAATTGTTAGTTCAATTGTTTTGTTAACAAGCAAACCATCAACCTTTTTGATTTAAAATGAAAACGTCAAATCAGGGAAACCATGAATAAATAATTGAAAAGGAACATTAAAATGTAATATTCAAATATGTATGACATCCGGCTTACTATGATTGAAGGGTGTTTTGAAGGAAGTGCAAATGTCAGACTGATCGATGTATGTTAATACCTCTGTCAGTTTTGTCACATCTGCATGCATCCAGGTCTATCGAAATTCACAGCAGCAGAGAAGCATTTGTCATGAAATATCTGTTAACATTTTAATTGGTGTTTCCAATCCGGCCGTGGGCAGGGTTAGTAAAGGGCCCTAATCTGCCTAAGGCTATGGTAGTTTGGGGATTTTCTCTGCACTTGTTGTAAAGTATTATAATTTCGACATCCTTTAATGATCTGCTTTTCCATGGGTCACACAGATTCAGACACACAGGGTTTATTTGCCACTATGACAATAGCTATAACACTTACTTTAAAAATTGGACACTAAATTAGGACGAAAATGTAAAATGTAAATTCCCACTAGGCTGTGTATATTATCTTACGGTAATATTGGTAGTTATAGTATAACATGTGCTCTGTGTCATACTAATACCCTTTTTAGGAGTGTCCCGGAAGGTGTTACAACACTGTTTGTGGGGGATATTCACAAGGATCTATCGCTGAGTTAACGGCACATTATCACAGCCAAAGTTGGGATAAACTGATCGCCTCAATCACAAGCTGGTGTTAACAGCCCATAGCACCAGTTTACCCACGATAGCAGCCACAAAAAAGCATCGCAACAGATGATCCCCGCAACTATCGCTAGTGAGATGCAGAGTAGGCGTTCCCGTGCCAAAAGCCACAACAACACCACTCCACAACATTCATAACGACCAGCCAGGACTACGATAAGAACACAAAACAGGCGATAAGGCGCGTTAGCAGCAGGAAAATAACACCTGCTCTGACCTGGTGCAAAGTCGGACCACAGCCTGCACCACAAAAGGGAGCACAGTCCACAGCCACATCAGAAGGGCAACAGATGCACCCTGGCAACTGAACATGCAGCCTGGAGGGCCGAAAGGGTAACAACACTCACCGCCACCACCCCCAGACCCCCCCCCTCCCCGGCACTCCCCCAACCAAAGACATGGCACATCAGCTACACGTAAACATGTACAAAATAATGTGCTTGATGTTGCACAATCACAACTGGTGACATGCATGTGTCGTCACAAAAATGAGCATCAGACATTCACTTTCAAAACAACAAATGAAACTTTATTAACATGAACACTGAAATGAAATGAAGGCAAATGGTGGCTCCCTTCGGGACACTCCCCTCGGGACAATCCATATGTCACAGCCTGCAAGGCAAAAATCATGATGAGTAGGTGTGTCCTGCGCACATCAAAGGACAGAGAGAGAGCGAAGGAGAGAGAGAGGAAGAGAGGAAAAGAGAGAAATAAGAAGAGAGGGGGGAGAGAGAGAGAAGAAGAAGAGAGGGAGAGAGAGAGAAAGAAGAAGAGAGGGGAGAGAGAGAGAGAAGAAGAGAGGGGGAGAGAGAGAGAGAGAGAAGAAGAGAGGGGGAGAGAGAGAGAGAAGAAGAGAGGGGGAAAGAGAGAGAGAGTGCTGCCCCTGCACACCCAGGCCACACTGCTCACCTGCTGCAACCGGTGTGTCTCCATCCACTTGCCGGTATGTATAGCAGTGCACCAGTTCACTCATCTGAGACAGAACCAACATCTGAAACAGAGTCCAAATACATGACTGGCACAGTGCACACAATTGCACAAGACAACATCGCCTGCCTGCCCATGCACACCCAGGCAGAGGCACTCCAGCCCCTCCCGCCGCCCATCGGAGCATGCCTGCCCATGCACACCCAGGCAGAGGCACCCCAGCCCCTTCCCCCGCCCATTGGGCATGCCTGCCCATGCACACCCAAGCCTCACTGCTCACCTTCCGCCACCGGCGTGTAGACAGGAGGTCCCACCATGTGCTGATGCAAGCCACAAGCCCAGGACCCGTGGACATGGCACCCTCCACACCATGCAGCCCCACTCCACAGGCCACCAGGTCTCATGTTTGGTGCTGGGTCTTGATTACACCATGGCATAGGACATACCAGTGCACCCGGCATCATCGTAGGCTGCACACCCGCTCAGCCCAATGGGTGCCACTAACTCTGGGATCCCGGAAGCGATGCCACATGGCGGTAGGCCTGCCCTGCCTGCTGGCTCTGGCCGGACCGCTGAGATGGGGCATCATCGCAGGCTGCACACCAGCTCAGCAGCTTAAGGTACCACTAACTCAGTGCGCCCAACGTCACTGTCCCGTGGCAGGGTGCCTGTGCCGGCCGCTATGCTCCGGGTGCCACTAACCCTGTGCAACCCCAGTCAGTGCCACGTGGTGGGAGGCCCGTGATGGCCGCAAGGTCTTGGGTGCCACTAACTCTGTGCGCAACAACTCATGGGCCCTTTATGATTGAGAACCGTGGAGCGTCCGTCATCCAGTCACCACCGGCAGAGGTGAATGTGACGTCGTCGGCCCCTTATGTTGACAGAGTCACATGGCCTGTGATATCTGTGCCAGATGGGTGTGGTGTGCGTGCAAACCTGCCCTCAGGGAGTGGCTGTGACATGTGGACAACTAGACCAGTGACCCGCACACCACCAGTGAGTACGCCTACGATGGGTAGCAAAGAGGGCTCCCCCGCGGAGCATAAGAGGAGTGGTCTGGCTTGCCATACACCGGACAAGCGCAGGGCTTGCAACAATGATTTGTGGGCTCTGGGCGTGGTTCAGTCCATGTCCGGACATGGAAGTGACTGATGCGTGTGTCCCTGTTGTAGTGTTCACGGGACCCGGTACACAATATGCAATGTAGCACCATCTGACTGGCATCCCACAGGATGAGCATCATTGACGCTACATGTCCCTACATTCATCCACACATTCAAACATGAATGATGAAAGACATGACATAGTGGTGCATCACTGGATGTTTATTGCACATCCAGTTCAGTTCTGCAGCTGGACCAGTACAGGGCAATGCCGAGCACACTACACAATGTGGGCCGGTGGAGGGCCTGCCAGAGTCCATCCGGGGATGACAAGTACTGCGAAAGAGGAAGGGTACAGTCCGCAGTCTGGTCGCCGTGTCATTGATCATCAAACAAGATATGGCAGTCCATGTCGCTGTCCAAGGTGAGTGCATCGGAGTGTATTGGGGGTAAGTGGAAGGTCATGAGGCCATGTGTGGCACCAAGCAGAAACAGGCCTGGTGGCGGAAATGAATGCTAGAACCTCCTGATCACAAACCCATCCACGTCCTCATCCCCGGATATGTGCTCTGCCCCACCTGTGGGTGTTGCAGTACCGGCTGAGGCACTGTGTGCCACTGACACATCAGGTGCTGGAGTGGATACGTCTGCCGCACTGTGAGGCAATGGCACACCAGTGGGTGGAGATGTGGATGGTGTAGGGGCAGCAGCAGTCATCTGCGCCATGCCTTGTGGCAGTAATGCCATGATGATGATCTGCAGGGCATGGTAGATCCCAGCTACATTTTGCTGATGTACAGCGGTGGCTGCCATCCTTGCTACCTCCATCCGCACCATGTCCTCCATGAGCCTCTGCATGTGTGCCAACTCACGGCTGGTATCGCTGGTGCCCCTCTGAGTGGACAGGTGTTGTTCTCTCCATGTCAGGACTCCAGCGATGTCAGTCAGGACTCGTTGGAGACCATGGAGCGGGCCTAGACACCCATGGATGGTGTCCAGTTTGGTGGCCATGAGGTCGAACCCCACCCACACCTGCTCAGCCGTCTCCCTCTGTGCCTCTAGCACATGGTTCTGGAAGGCCGTGTGTTGTTCCTGGGGGTCTTGGGAGACTGCTGGGGGTGTGGATGCCTCCTCTTTGGTGGTTTGGGTGGTGGGTGAGGTCTCCTCGATGCTGTTGGTCGGCCCTGATCCTGGGGGTGAGTCACGGATGATGTCAATGATGTCTAGGAGGACTTGTGTGTCGATGCTGGGGTTGTCCTCCTCGTCATCAGTGTAGAGTGGCGGGGACTGCCCTGCAGGGGGTGTTGAGGGCAGCCCTGCAATGTGAAGGGGAGATGGTGTATTGCAATGTGTCCACATGTATGTAGCCGCATGGTACATGTTGACATTCAGACAACATGGCATTGTACATTGTGACAGTCTATAGATCTGGGCCATGACCCGGAGTCATTGAGAGTGTGCACTGTGCTCTGGTTGATTGTGCATGTGTGCCATCGTGGCCATCTCCATCTGTCCCCCCAGTACCTCGTGGTCACTAACCCTGTTGCGGTTGTGTGGTGTCCTGTCGAACATTGTTTGGTCCCCCGACTCCAGCCACAGTATCCACACTGATGACTGTCGACACCAGCTGCTCCATGTCATTCAGCATGAGCTGTGGCGCTGGACCCCACCTCCAGTCTGCATTGCTGCCTTCTGGTTGGCTGCGAGTTTCTCCTTGGTCTTCCGCTTGATGTCATTACATCGCCTCTTGACCTCATCCATTGTCCTCTTGTGCTCTCCAACAGCATTCACCTGCTCCACGATGTCCCGCCATATTCCAGTTTTGATGCCCAATGACACGTTGGAGGTGACGAACAGTTGTTGATGGTGTTCCATCACCTCCGTGACTATGATCCTGTTCGCCTGCGGTCTGAACTTTGTCTTCCTCTTCTTCTTGTCCTTGCCCTTCCCTGTCCCCGAGGTCCCGGGCTGGTTGTGGGGTTGCACTCGTCCTCTGTGCCTGCGCCGGCTGCCTCCATGGTGCTTGGGTGTTGGTCAGTTTGTGTTTGGGTGTTTTTTCTACTTTTATGGTGATTTTTCCCACCTGCCAGGTGTGTGTTGCAGGCCTGGCGCTGCTTATCGCTGATTTCCTCATAGCGCTATGGCCCATCACAGGTTTATTTGTGTTGTGTTTTTATCTCCATCGAGGTGGTTGTATCGCGGACATTGTCCGCGGTTTAGGCCGACTATCGCATGGTACCGCCTTGTTGTGAATTCCACGTTGACATGGGGTTATTTTCCCTTGATGGGCTGCGATGTTGATAGTTGCGTTAAGCTACTCTTGCGGTAGTTATCACACGTTCTTGTGAATATACCCCTTTGTTTCCTAAAAACCTGATCTCTCCTGTTTGGAATGATCCAGATGTGATAAATAGCATCTATTCTAAGTGTTCCCCTAATATTGAGGAATAAATACGTTGTAGATTTTGATGCATTTTCCTCCAAAATCCACAGTTCAGAACTAGGTATGATAAACTCACTAGTAAATCTCATCCCTGAAACAAGCATTGGCAAGGCTAATATGTCCGTCTTTAAAGAAATGATGGATGGTAATATGAAGCATTATAAGTAAATGGCACTGGAAAACATATGTATTTGTGTGGAACAAAAGAACAGCAGAATAAGAGTGGTGTAGGTTAAAAATCTTCTGGGGACAGTTGCACTGTCAATCCAGATCTAAAAATCGTTAGGGTTATGACTGCACTCCTCCCATCTGTGCTGCTGTCAGATTAAAACACCATAAATTATCTAGTTACCTAAGGTACTTTAATAGCATTGCAATGTAATGGGTCTGCCCCTGAAAGTTAAAGCTTAGACATCTGGATGAATAAATAAAATAGTCAAACTGCTTCTCCCCAATCAAAACATGTACTTATGGCACCGAACATATGGGAGGAACAAAAACCCCTCTCTAGTCATACTTACATAATTGTCTGGTGACAGCTGGGCTGTGAACTCAGACCATAAAATTGGAATTAGCGATTACCATGAAGCTCTATTTAGTAGAATATTTTAGTAGCTCTTCTGCCTGTCTTGCTTGATTAAGTATTTGCAAATAAGGTAAAAACCTGCTTGTGTACTCTCATGTTTGAGTTTTTTGTTTTGGGGAAAGTGAGATAAAGTTGTACAAGGTTTAATGTACTCAAAACATGCTTTCTTCTTTAATATGTGATCTTAGTTATAAGATGTTTTTACTGCATACGAATTACTGAACAATCTTACATCAGTATAGAGCAGGAACAGAGTTGGACTTCGCTCTCTCTCTAGGGTCATCCCCAAACCTTATGCCTTCAACCCACCTATTTTTGCAGGTCTCATTTTTGTCAGTCTTAGGACCCTGGGCTCTTTCCCACTGCTAAGTAGCGCTAAAGTGCATGTGCTCACTCATTTAGACATGGTAGAATTGGCATACACCCAATTTGCATATTTAATTTACTTGTAAGTCCTTGTGAAGTAGTGTCCCATATACCCAGAGCCTGTGACTTAAATGTTACTAGTGGGCCTGCAGCAATGATTTTGTCACTCACTTAAGTAGCACTGTAAAGCATGTCCCATGCCTGCTATTGCGGCCTGTGTAAGTAGTTTTAAACTGCCATACGACCTCGCAAAATAAACCTTTTGCCAGACCCAGACCTGAGCAGTCCAGCGGGCAAGTAATTATTTTACATGCCCTGGTAGTGAAAAACTCTTAAATTAGTTTTTCACTACTGCAATGCCTACCTCTCCCATAGCATAATATTGGGTTACCAAATTACATTTAATAAGTGATAACTTTTAATTGGTAGCAGGTCGACAGAATGAGTTTGGTGTCTAAAGAGTTTTAATTAAGAGCCCTCTTTAATGGTGAACTCAGATTGTTAGCCACTATTTTGCAAATGCTACTTTTAAAAAGTTGCCATTTTCTTGTCCTAACCTTTTGGTGCCTGCAGCCCGTTCCTGGGTTACACAACTAGGTGTAGCTAGCAGTTGGTCTTTGTGTATTGCTCCCAGTGAGACAAAGGGAAGTTAGGTATTGGCAGAATGAGCCAATCTGACTTAAAATGATGGAGGAGCTGTCACCTACCACGCTTGCACATCACAAAGGCTCTGCCTGAGAACTCTTAAAAAGGGCTTGTGACTAGACTTTTGTGTCCCCGACAAGCTGGAGCCAGGGCAGGGAGGAAGGAAATGTCTGATACCTCAAGAGGGTGGAAGCTTCTAGAAACATCTCCTACTTCAAAGTGGGCACCTGGAATAAATATTGGACCTCATACCTCAGCTCTTATGTACACTCCTGGATCTTTGGATGCTACTGAAGAAGGACTGATTTGCTTCCAGAAGGACTACTACTCTGCTGCCCCACTACTCTTCTTCTCTGCTGCCTGCTGCCCTGCTGGTTGAGAAGGAGGACTGAACGTGCACCCTTCATCTCAAGCTAAAGTGAAGTTACTCCACAGGTCAGTAACTGTCCTCCTGTTCTGAGCTACAGAGACATACCATGCTCTGTACAACTGCCTAGCTGACCTGCTGCCTAGACCCACCATTTGAACTGCTAATAGACCTGCTCGAGTCCTGCTGGCCTCTGCTGCAGTGGGTTCATAACCTCCAAGTACTGCCCCTCAGATCCTGGACTCATGGTGTGGTCATAGGTGAGGTCCCCTGACATTTTTGGGCTCTCCTTGAACGGGCCTGTTTGTACCAAGATTTGCCTCCTGCACTGCTTGCCAGCTGAAAGTTCCATTGAACCCGACTCTTATTACTAATGCAGCCGCTAGGCGGCACCTGTTACCAGGGGATTGGCACTTCTCGCTACAGCATCGATAGCTTCGGGGACTGCCAATGCAAAGCTCCAACAACAGCATCCGCAATGCTCGACAGGATCTCTGTGCTACAGCAATAACTGTCTGCAACGCTTAGCCTGCTCTTTGTACCAACTTGATGGCCATCCACAATGCTCTCTCTGCATCTTAAGGCCCCTTCCACCACAAACTGAACTTTTTGTGCTGGTCTGTGAAAGTAACTCTTTCAGTGGGACTAACCATTCCCCTGTATTCGGCCCACACTTCATCACGGTCTGCCTAAATTTGAGATTTTCACCAGGTCTTACATGACCAGACAGCCGCGTGTGGAGCTTTGTTGCTTCTTGGTACCAATTCCACTTAAATCTTTACAATTGTATATCTCTGGTTCTACTTATTGGATTTTTATAAAACAATGTATACAAGTTTGCTCTCTGTTTCTAAATTGGTGTGGGGGTTTTCTTGTTTTAACTGATTACTGTTTGAAGTGATGCATAAATGCTGTACACATTGTGTAAGTTAAGCCTTACAGCTTTTGCGCCAAGCTTCCAAAGGGTTAAGCATAGGTTAATTTGAGGTTTGCTTGTGACTTCACCCTGACAAAGTTTGTGAATGCTGCTTTAGTAGGGTTTCACCACCATCCACCAGTAACCCAATTCTTACACAGAGATCATCGTAGAAACAAAATTCGTTTTTACTTGACAATATCTCCATAGTAAATTAGTATATATGTTTTCTTTGTTTTAAAATTTCTCCTCAACATCAAGCCAGCATCTGACACTTGCCAGAAAACATAAAAATTATGAAAGCTGCATTATGATTGTCTCAGAAAAAAACATTATGCTCCATATTTTTAGAATCTGTAAACAGTGTTAGAAACACGATTTAAGTCAAGGTGACATTTCAACACGCCAGAACATCAAAAGATTTTTTTGGAATGTTTATGAACAATCTGTTGGCTGCAGCTGCATGTGAACGTAGTCTGTGTTTTGTCGAGATATGAGGAAGCTGGATATTAGGAGCTTCTACCCCGGCCTGCAGCTAGTACCCAGTTTTTTCTTTCAAATGTACTACAACAATTTTTATCAATGTTCTAAATTTGCCAGATTTGCCAGGATCATATCTATCCAAAGGCTGTGTTACAGAAAGTGAGCATTGCAATAATGTAATTTAATTTGATTTGAGATCCTATTCCCGTCTTGAATAGCTGATATGCTAGGGCAGTGCTAATTTATTACATTGCACAATAAATAAGAGGGTTTCTGGTCATAGGGCATTTAAAGGCACGTGCTGCTCTTGTTTGGAAATATAGCAGCATCTTTTGACCTTTCTAAAGTAAAACATACCATCATCCAACATATCATACACAAATGCAACATAACAAAAAACCAGAAAGCTTGAAAGAGCACATGACAACAACACAGTTAAAAGAGAATGCACCAAAACAGCAACAGTATAACTCAACACCACATTACAATAATGAAGTACAAAAACACAGGAACACCAAAAACAAGAAAAGTACTTATCACCATGGCAAAAATGCCACGCAACAAATGTACAAAACATCCTTGTTGCACATTAACACCTGCAGAAACCTGATTTCAGGGTACAGGAGTAAAAGCTGTTTAACCCAAGCACCGTCTTGACTTACCAAAACAAGAATTTAATTTTTGCAAGTCAAAAATGTTTTGGTATGTTTTGGGTTTTTATAGAGCAGTGGAACATGTGTAACATATATGCTTACTATCACAGTTCCAAACTAGTGTTAAAATCATGAGATTCCAAAAGAAACACTTTGTCCCATTATCCAAGTTTGTTTCGAAGATTAAACAAAGTTTCACTGTGTCTCTTGGTCCCAGGTCACAGTACTTCTGGACCTCAGTGAAAGTTGTCTATATTTATTGGACTGGTTGGTCAAAAGTGGATCATTATCATATATTGAAATATGATTTCTGTGCAGGGTGCATTCGTTCTTAAGAAAACAACATTGCATACTGATAGCTCATGTGAGACATGTCAGCATAATTTTATCCTTTCAATAAATGCATTACTGCAAACGTGTCAGAAGATCTGACATCAATACACATAATAGCAACAATTAAGAACAGCTCTGGAACTTGCAAAAATGTGTTCTTTCTTGCACACTGACTTACATTTGGAAGAAAAAAGAATACAAATTCAATAAATAAAATAAATGTTCTAGGATGTATGGAAAAAGTCATATTTTCTCTTTTCTGTCCATCATTTGCTGACCTTTCCTTTGCAAGTATTTTATTCTTTCTTCCTTATAATTTTCTTTCCTGCTCTCTTTTTCTAGTTTTGGTGTTTATTCGTCCATAATATTAGTTTCTTCTTTCCTCCTCATAATGATAACTTTATCACCTTGTTCTCCGGGTTTCATCTCTGTCATCTAAAAGAATGAAGGGTGGGCGGGAGTTTATTTTATTTTAAGGTCTTTCCCCTTCTATTCTTCTTTTCTGTTAATCACACTATGATCTGAATTTCAGTCAAGTGACAAGGGATATATATATATATATATATATATTCACTGAAAAAAACATAGGTTTCAGGGGTGTTATAGTTAGCTGGACATTTCCCTCGTACAAAACCCTAGAAATTCCCCTGTTATAGTTAGTTCAGATAACTATAACTCGCGCCCCTGCAATGCACTGCTGATGACGTCACATATTACATCACTCATGACATGGTCAGTGACATCACTGATGACATCACTGATGACATCACTGATGACATCTCAAATGACATCACTGATTACATCATCCATTGAGAATGTGTTTCTGAACAGTTTTAATATGTCTAATATATTTAGGGAAAGGCCTGTTGAAAAATAAGTGGGTGTACAAGTGTGTGAATGGATGATTTTCTAGGTGCGTAACTGACTCTATAAGTGAGTCATTAAATGCAAAAGAGTTCTGTTATGAGGGGATCCTAACAAAAAATACTTGTGCGGCACAGCAAGTATGATGAAACACCTAAGGACCCTTCATCCAAATAATCTTGCACGAGAAGAGTGCAAACAGATGAGAAACACTCCTGTTCTGTATCTGTAAAAAAGAATCACAAATAAATGTATATTAATAACTTTCAAATGTATACTATTCCATTACTGTACAAACACATTTTATATAAAAACTGACTAAGAAACTATAGCCCGGATCCACAAGTGTACCTCACTAAAAGACTACATGCTAACTGACTAAATGATTACAGTACTATAAGGAGACACACTGGGTGAGTGACAGGGTGTTTGATAGAAGAGTATGAATACTAACTAGGGAATTGAAGGTGTGAAACACAACTGTGTAGGTGATTAGAGGACTGCATCCATACTGCATAGGCATTTAAAACAGTCCATGTGCTAAGGCCTGGCTCACTGCATGACTACTTGGGTACTGACTGAATGATTAGAGTACAGCAAGGAGAGTGCCTAGGTGAATTTATAAGTGCTAGGCTTTTCGCACAGGGAATGGATTAGTACTTGGTACTGAATGGGTCACTAGAGGAGTGCAAAGGCAGTACCAATTGCTGGACTGTATGGATACTGACTAGGAAATTGAAAGTGTGAAAGACAAGTGTCTAGGTGGTTAGAAGACTGCATGCATAGTGCATAGGGGTTTGAAGCAGTCCATGTGCTAAGGCCTGGCTCAGTGTATGAATACTTAGACACTGACTGAATGATTAGAGTACTGCAAATATGTTTGGGTTTTAGCACAGTGAATGGATTAGTACATGGTGCTGAATGGGTCACTAGAGGACTGCAAAGGGAGTGACAGGGTATTTCGTGGAAGTGTATGGATACCGACTAGGGAATTGAAGGTGAGAAAGACAAGTGTGTCGGTGGTTAGAGGACTGCATGCATAGTGGATAAGGGTTTGAAGCAGTCCATATACTAAGGCCTGGGTCACTGGATGAGTACTTGGGTACTGACTGAATGATTAGAGTACTGCAAGGAGAGTGCCTGGGTGAATTTATTAGGGTTAGGCGCAGTGAATGGATTAGTACATGATGCTGAATGGGTCACTAGAGGAGTGCAAGGGGAGTGACAGGGTGTTTGCTGGAAGTGAACGGATACTGACTGGGGAATTGAAGGTGTGAAAGACAAGTGTGTAGATGGTTAGAGGACTGCATGCATAGTGGATAGGGGTTTGAAGAAGTCCATGTGCTAAGACCTGGCTCAGTGAATGAATACTTAGGCAGTGACTGAATCATTAGAGTACTGGAAAGAGAGTGTCATGGTGAATTTATAAGTGTTTGGCTTTTAGCACAGTGAATGGATTAGTATATGCTGTTGAATGGGTCTCTAGAGAACTGCAAAGAAAGTGACAGATGTTTCCTGGAAGTGTATGGATACTGACTAGGGAATTGAAGGTGTAAAAGACAAGTGTATAGTATGTTAGAACACTACATGCATACTGCATAGACATTTGAAGCAATCTATTTGGTACTTAGAAACTGACTAAATAATCAGACTACTTCTAGGACAGTGATTAGGTAAAACTTTTAAATTTTCAGTTCTGCCACAGTGAACAGAAAAGTACATGGTACTGCACCTTAGTGTCAAACCCTGACTCATTTTATCAATGCATAAGCAAAGACTAGCTACTAAAACGTGACAACATGAGAGGTTTTAAATTAGTTATCTGTCAGCAAATACACAATGTTACCATAGGCTTCTCTCACAGTGGTTCTCAAATGCATACAGACTCACAGTGTGATTCTAGACAACAACCACTATACCTAGGAGTTTACCAAAAATCATTCAATACTGTGGAAGTGGTTAGGGAACTGCACACAATCTTCATATTTCAGGACTGCACTTTTATGTCAAAGCCTGACTCATATAATCAAAGCATAAGCAAAGACTGGCTTCTAATGCAATCCTTACCCAAATGCACACAGACTCACAGTGTGATTTTAGACAAGCAACACTATCCTAGGAGTTTACCAAAACTCATTCACTAGTCTGGAAGAGTTAATGGTACTGCACACAATCTACATATTTAAGTACACCACATCAGTGTCAAAGCATGACTCATTTAATCAACGCATAAGCAAAGACTGGATTCTAATCCTACTAAAACTTCACAACATTACAGGTTTTAAAACAGTTATCTGTCAGCAAATACATGATGTTACCAAATGCTTCTCTTACAGTGATCCCAATTACACACTAACTCACAGTGTGATTCTAGACAAGCACCACTATCCCTATGAGTTTACCAAAACTCATTCACTACAGTGCAAGTGGTAAGGGAACTGCACACAATCTACATATTTCACAACTGCAATTTACTGTCAATGCCTGACTCATATAATGAAAGCACAAGCCATAAATGTCTTCTAATGCTACTAAAACTTGATAACATGACATGTTTTACAACACTTATCTGTCAGCAAATACACAATGTTACCAAACACTTCTCTCACAGTGGTTCCCAAATGCACACAGACTCACAGTGTGATTCTAGACAAACAACACTATCCCTAGGAGTTTACCAAAACTCATTCACTACAGTGGAAGTGGTAAAGCAACTGCACACAATCTACATATTTCACGACTACACTTTAATGTCAATGCCTGACCAATTTAATCAACGCATAAGCAAAGACTGGCTTCTAATGCTACTAAAACTTGACAACGTGACTGGTTTTAAAACAGTTATCTGTCAGCAAATACACGATGTTACCAAATGCTTCTCTCACAATCCTTACCCAAATGCACACAGACTCACAGTGTGATTTTAGACAATCAACACTATCCTAGGAGTTTACCAAAACTCATTCACTAGTCTGGAAGAGTTAATGGTACTGAACACAATCTACATATTTAAGTACAGCACATCAGTGTCAAAGCATGACTCATTTAATCAACGCATAAGCAAAGACTGGATTCTAATGCTACTAAAACTTCACAACATGACAGGTTTTAAAAAAGTTATCTGTAAGCAAATACATGATTTCACCAACTGCTTCTCTCACACTGATCCCAAATACACACTAACTCACACTGTGATTCTAGACATGCACCACTATCCCTAGGAGTTTACCAAAACTCATTCACTACAGTGCAACTGGTAAGGGAACTGAACACAATCTACATATTTCAGGACTGCACTTTTCTGTCAAAGCCTGACTCATTTAATCAAATCATAAGCCATAACTGTCTTCTAATGCTACTAAAACTTCACAGCATGACAAGTTAAAATAGTTATCTGTCAGCAAATACACAATGTTACCAAATGCTTCTCTCACAGTGGTTCCCAAATGCACACAGACTCACTGTGTGATTCTAGACAAACAACACTATCCCTTGCACTATACCAAGACACATTTCTTCATCTAGAAGTAGTACTACATTTTAGTATAGAAACATAACATAACTCATTTCACAAATCCATAAACAATGACGAGTTTTTAATTCTACCAAAATATAAAAACAGCACAGTTATCTGTCTACAAACACATGAAAAACACAAATGCTTATCATAGAATGATTTCTACATGCACACACATTGTAGAGAAAACACTTTAGCAGGAAAAATACATTAGTCTGATTAAAATCAAAATAGTCTACATACATCCCCTCACAATTAAATAACTCATCTTTCAAGTTCTTTTGTAGATTAAGAAGTATATCAATCACTCACCATATTTTCTTTTACAGAATCTCTGCACTGTGCACCTCTCAGCAAAAGCAAAGAATGGAAAAGTTTCCCTTTCATTTTCCACACATATACATGTAAACATCAAATCACAATCCTTCGCACATAAACTCAAAAGCAAACACACATTTCTATTGGTTAAACATTTCAACCCTTTCCAACTGAAATACATTTCAACCCTTTCCCCAATCTGCCTTCTGCCTGTTACCATAGAAACAGGTCATGGAACACTGCACTGAGCTCACAGGTCACAAGTTCAGCACACAATGTTCCTACACAAGACAGGAAGTGTGCTTGACTTTTCAACATATCAGCTTATCATATATAATGTTCCTTACAATCTGTTTTTGTTAACCAATAACAATCATACCTTTAAAAAACAGAAATATACACCCTACCTTTCAGTGTAGAAAGTTGTCATAGAACCAATGATTTCTTGTCGTTTTTCAAAAAACGTTGCCGTGGATCCGCGCACCCACCGCGAGAGAATCCGTGCATCCAACGCGATAGGATGCGCGCACCGTGCGCGTATTTCACCGGTTTATTTTTAAAAAAGGGGGTCCCAGGTGGTCCTTCTGGGACCCCCTAAGTACCTCTAGAGGGTCAGAGCATTTCCACTCTGTGCCCCTTTATATTTTTTAGACACTTATTCCCCTTGCATCTTCAGCCTTTTCTACCGAGGCAGAAAATGGCCGCCAACAGTTCCTGGTTTCGAATGTAGAGAGACACTCGACAGCCAATTAGCATTTAGTGCGCGATCGGGAGGGTGCGCGATCGTGAGGGAAGGGTGCGCTTACGGTGCGGGTACGGTCCGCGGATCCTCCGCGGCCATAGATATCACTAACTTTTTTACCCTAATTTTCTCAGGAACTACTGAACAGATTCACACCATATATGCAAAAGGCACGAGTCCAAACTGAGGACTACCTCTTTGCCAAATTTGGTGTCATTCCGTTCAGCGGTTCGGGCTGTAGCTGCGACAACAGATCCTATGGGAAATTGCATGGGGAAAACGCGTTTTGGGACCCCCCCTTTTTCTTGGCCCCGGCTTGACGCGTCACTGCAAAACTTTCAGGGTAGGAGCGGAGCGGAGCTGGCCAAAAGTTTGGAAAATTTTGCGAGGATTCGTAAACCGGCGCCAACGTTATTCCAAATAGAATGTTGCGGATTTCCTATGGATAATAGGTCCTAACTATAACTATCAACTGGCGACCGCCAGTGGATAATATATATATATATATATATATATATATATATATATATATATATATATATATATATATATATATATATTATCTACTGGCGGTCGCCAGTAGATAGTTATAGTTAGGACCGTGTTTCCATAGGAAATCCGCAACATTCTATTTGGAATAACGTTGGCGCCGGTCGCCGAATCCTCGCGAAATTTTCAAAACTAATGGGGCGCTACGCTCCGCTCCTACCTTGAAAGTCTCGGGGGGATTCGTCAAGCGGGGGCTGAGAAAAAAGGGGAGTCCCAAAACGCGTTTTCCCCATGCATTTTTCCATAGGACCTTTAGACACAGCTACAGCCCGAACTGGTGTAAATCTGTTCAGTAGGTCCTGAGAAAATAGCATTTAAATCAATATATATATCTGTAAGCGCGCTCCGTGCGCTTACCGTAAGCTTACCGTACGCGTACGGTGCCGTGCGCGAGCTCAATTCTGATTGGTGGTTACATGACTGTAAACATTCGAATCGGTCAAAATCAGGAAGTGTCGGCCGCCATTTTCTGTCTCTCGCACTGAGAAACAAAGGTGGGGAACGTGAAACGGGGGCAACGAAGAGATTTGCAGACCCCCTAGTGTTTGTCTGGGGGTCCAAGAAGGACCCAAAAGTATGAAAAATTAATTTAATAATTTTAAAAAAAAATCGCGGGGTACGCGTACGGTAAGCTTACCGTACGCGCACGGCAAAAAAAAAAAAAAAATAAAATAAAGAAGTAACAATCACATTTATTAAATAAATTAAAGGACCCACAAGGGAGAAAAAAACAAATGTTACTGCGTAAAAAAAGGCAAGGCGCGCACAGCATGGACTGCGCAATGTGGGTGCTCGGTGCGCGAAGCGACCCGAGCGCTCACAGCGCGCGCACGGTGCGCGAAGCGCACCGTGCGCGCAGGGTGTGCGCATAGTGAAAAACCAGAAAAAAAAATAAAAAATAAATACATAACTTAGCATTTAAAAAACCGTACAAATTCACTGAAAAAACCATAGGTTTCACACACGTTATAGTTAGGAATTATCATTTACAAAACCTTGCAAATTCACTTAAAAAACCATAGGTTTCACACATGTTATAGTTAGCTGTACATTTCACTCGTAAAAAAACAATGAAATTCCACGTTATAGTTAGATCAGGTAACTATAACTTGCGCGACCGCAATCCACAATGTGTAATTTCAGATGTCATCATTGATGTCATGAGTGATGTCACTGACCATGTCATGAGTGATGTACTATGTGACGTCATCAGCAGTTTATTGTGGGCGCGCAAGTTATAGTTACCTGATCTAACTATAACGTGGAATTTCATTGTTTTTTTACGAGTGAAATGTACAGCTAACTATAACATGTGTGAAACCTATGGTTTTTTAAGTGAATTTGCAAGGTTTTGTAAATGATAATTCCTAACTATAACGTGTGTGAAACCTATGGTTTTTTCAGTGAATATATATATATATATATATGTGTGTATATATGTATGTATGTACATTACCTACTGGCGGTTATAGTTAGGACCTATTATCCATAGGAAATCCGCAACATTCTATTTGGAATAACTTTGGCACCGGTTGATGAATCTTCGCGAAGATTTCAAAACTGGTGGGGCGCTCCATTCCGCTCCTATCCTGAAAGTCTCGGGGTGATTCGTCAAGCGGGGCAAAGAAAAAAGGGGGTCCCAAAATGTGTTTTCCCCATGCAATTTTCCATAGGAACCTTTAATCGCAGCTACAGCCCGAACTGCTGAACGGAATTACACCACATTTGGTAAAAGGGTGCCCCTTGGTTCAGAGTTGTGCCTTTTGGTTAAAAGGTATACATCCGTTCAGTAGTTCCTGAGAAAATCAAAAGTAAAATCACATATATATCTGGTCGGAGCCTACCCACACATCTCATCGTGAGATCTGATTGGCTGTCAGCGCTTCATCCAAGAAGTGTTGGCAGCCATATTGGGACCAATATACATGATAGCACCTCATTAAAAAGCATTGCAGTTAATAGAAGGTTTTAAGACTTTAGTTACATTATAAATCATTTGTTGATGGTACCATACTCATTTTAGGAATTTTTCCATGTGAAAAAGCCTTCTGCTGGGATATCATGAATCATGTTTGAGAGAAAACTATTTTCTCATGCTTTTCCCATAGAGGTTTGGAAGGTGATCTATAAGCTAAACTGAGAGCATATTTTCTGTAAATTCACATTATCTTTCTCAGTCATGTGAGAATGAAGTCCGACATTCTCAG
Organism: Triturus cristatus; assembly: GCF_964204655.1. Taxonomy (NCBI): domain Eukaryota; kingdom Metazoa; phylum Chordata; class Amphibia; order Caudata; family Salamandridae; genus Triturus; species Triturus cristatus. The sequence continues at coordinate 552,804,652 of NC_140591.1, read as the reverse complement.
TAAAACATGTACATCCAACAAGGGCAGAGACTGTCAGTTGATTCCTTTGTGTTCTACTGCAGCTTCCCAGAGTGTTCTAAAGAACAACTAGAGCGCTAACTAAGGGTGGGTGACAATTTCCGTTCAGCTCGCAGAAATTGCGAAAATTCGACATATTCGCGTTCCGCGCAGAACGCGAAAATGTCGAAACTTCCGCGATCCGTGAGGGAACAGAAATTGTCACCTAGGCAGGTGTGCTTTCTCGGTTTCTCCCCTCTGTGCACCCATGAGTTTTTCTAGCGCAATCCCCGTGTAGTTCCTGACATCAGGAGGTTCCTTCTGTCTCGTCCTTATCTGCTGCTCTGATCGACTCTCTGGCCCTTTATAAACAAGAGGCATGTGAACTGCATGGAAGCCCCACCCGTTTGACACCGGCCCACACACCAGCGGTGTGCAACGTCTTCCCGCCCTTTCCCCCACTATGATGGACAGCTCATTCGAGGGGCCCGGCAGAGCAATCCCTGTGTAGTTCCTGACACCAGGAGGTTCCTTCTGTCTCGTCCTCATCTGCTGCTCTGATCGACTCTCTGGCCCTTTACAAACAAGAGGCATGTAAACTGCATGGAAGCCCCGCCCGTTTGGCACCGGCCCACACACCAGCGGTGTGCAACGTCTTCCCGCCCTTTCCCCCACTATGATGGACAGCTCTCTCGAGGGACCCCGGCGCCCGTCGGCGCTGTGGCAATGTTACAGACACACATGGTCGCTGTAGACAACTCTTCTGGCCCTTTACGCAGCTGTAGTGTAGGAAAAGCACTATACATTTACACAACAACGTAGCACTTACTGATTAGCCAGTAGAAAGTACTTAAGTCGAGTAGAGGTATTGCACACAACGGTGGCATCTTCTAGGGTAAATAATTTATGCAGACAGGGCAGGATTCATTCTGGCACAATGCTCCTGTCACAAAAATTAAACCCCAACAGGAAGCACTTGTAGTTGACCTTCAACTCGGGCACATGCTTTATTTATATCTGTAAGTCTTACAGATATAAATAAAGCAGGTGCCCGAGTTGGAGGTCTAATTCAGTAATGCATTAATCAGCACACAAAAATCTCCGCGATCACACAAGATTTTTTGCCGTTTCGTGATATTTTGCGAAAGGCACTTTCGCAAATTCTGCCCACCCTTAGCGCTAACAGTCCTACTTCTGACAAACGGATTGCACACCTGAAGCCATCTTGATTGGAATAAAGTGGTAACTCTTAAAACATTTAATTAAAAAGGAACAAAATGAGGGGGTTCATTTTGCCATAGAAATTATGATTAGTGCTGCAGAAAGAAAAATTAGGGCACATTTTGACTTCTCAAATCCTCTTCTATTTCATTAACAAATTCTGACAGGCAGACTGAAACATGCACTTTGAATACCAGCAGCAGACTTCCCTGGTGAGCAGTAGCTTTACTACAGTGATCTAATGAGCAACTAGAGTGCTAACATTCAGAAATTATGGCAAATGTGTGACACATCTGAATGCCTTCTTGATGGAACCAAAGTAAAAAACTGAAAGTATTTCCTACTGAGGAGACCGGAGTAAATGAGGAAATTACGAAAATTCAAAACAAATAAGTCTCCCAAGATGGTCACCAGCGACAAAATAGCCCAAATGTAGCACAAATATCACCCAGATGTAGCCCAAGTATAGCCCAATGACAGAATGTCCCAGAGTGTTCTTAAGAACAACTAGAGCGCTCAGTGTCTTACTTATGACAAAAGTATGGCATACCTGAAACAATCTTGATTGGAATAAACTGGTAACACTTAACATTTAATTTAAAAAGGAACTCAATGAGGGGGTTCATTTTGCCATAGAAATTATGATTAGTGCTGAAGAAAGAAAAATTAGGGCACATTTTGAGTGACTTCTCAAATCCTCTTCTATTTCATTAAAACAAATTCTGGCATGCACACTGAAACATGCACTTTTAATACCAGCAGCAGACTTCCGTGGTGAGCAGTAGCTTTACTACAGTGATCTAATGAGCAACTAGAGTGCTAACATTCAAAATTTATGGCAAATGTGTGACATATCTGAATACTTTCTTGATGGAATCAAAGTAAAAAACTGAAAGCATTTCCTACTGAGGAGACTGAAGTAAATGTGGAAATTAGGAAACTTCATAACAAATAAATCTCCCAAGATGGCCACCAGAGACAAAAAAGCCCAAATGCAGCTCAAATATCACCCAGATGTAGCCCACATGTAGCCCAATGACAGAAGTGTGCAAAACACTTTTATTTTTTGTGTTTTTGCAGTTGTATATAGTGCAGACTTGTCAGGTATTTACATGAGTGCTTTACATGAGCATTGGTTACATCACACAAGAACACATTTTTTTTGGTTGTAGACATGGGGATATTAAGTGATTTGACCAGAATCACAGAATGTCAAGCTGAAGCAGAAACTCCAACCTGGTTCCCCAGTTGCAAAGTCTGCAGCTCTGGAAGTAACACCACATCCTCTCCCCTATGTGCAACATTTAATCAAGTGGTCAACTGGATAAAAAAACATAAAGATAACAAATAATTTAAAAGTGCTTTGTTGCTATTTGAAAACTCAGAAAATATGTCCTCATTTTAGTTTTTTAGAGCACTAACCATAATTTTGATGCAAATAAGACCCTCTCATATATGTAATTTCTAAAGGAAATGCTCTAGGTATTATAGTTTTGATTACATAAAGATGACGTCAGGCGTTCCACACTTTTGTAATAAATATAAAATGTTATCTATCTACTTGTTCATTAGGATACTGTTGAGAGGCAGAGGCCAGGGGCACGGACTTTGAAAATTGAAGGCAGGTAGGAGGGTGCAGAGGCAACAATTTGACCACACTGGGCAGGCAGGAAGGGCAGTGGCAGCACAACAGACTATGGAGGGCAGTGGAAAGGGGGCAGGGGCAACAAACCAACAATACAGGACTGGCAAGAGAGGCTGTGGCAATATAATAGACCATTGTGGGCAGAAGGAAGAGGCAGTGGTAGTACAACCATACATGCCAACAGACCTGATTCAGCCAGGAAACATCCAATGGGGCAGATTTATATTTCCTGGCGCATCCCTGCAAATCAGCAGGGATGTGCCAGGAAAGATGCGTCACGCAAGTTTTTCTCTTGCGCCACCACAGATGCGCCGCATTTACAATGCAGCGCATCGTGGCGCAAGGATAAACAGATGCATGACGCATCTGATGGCGTAAGGGTAGCGCATTGCTGGAGTCGTGTCGCAAGCACGACGCAACTCCAGCAATGTTTAGGGGCTGCACATACCTTACATGCTGCGTCATGCCTTACGCCTGCTTCAAGCAGGCGCAAGGTTTTGACGCAGCAGCGTCGGAGAAGTGACTGAGTGAAATCTTGTAGATTTCACTGCATCACTTTTCCGAGGCTTTTTCCGCTGGAATGCCCACCCTGCATACATTAAACCTGACGCAGGTTTAATGTGGCGTAGGGCTTTACACCGTGACGCATCTCCATAGATGCGTCACGATGTAAATAGGGCGCAACGTGGCGCAGGGTTTACGCCGCCGCTGTGTCACAAAAGTGCCGCAACGGCGGCGTAAAAGTTCAAAATATTCGCAAGTATAGTACATTGGATCATGGAAGGCAGGCAGGAGGAATTGGGGTAGGGACATGGACTCGGATAACAGAGGACAGGAGGGACATGGAGAGGTGCACCAAACTGACCCTACAGGGCAGGCATCGGGGTTTGCACCACACAGGGCATGCGGGACGGGAGTGCAGCACAACAATCCATAGAAAGCAATAGGGAGGGGACAGGACCATGCACATGGACTACAGAGAACAGAGAGGAAAAAGGCAATGGTAGCTAGCTGACCATAACGGACAGACAGGAGAGAAAGCTGCAGCATAACAGACCATAAAGGGCAGGAGGGACGGATCAGGGGCATTACAATGGAACAGACAAGCCAGTAGGGAGGGAATATGGGTCTGCACATGGAAACAGAGGGCTGGGGGCAAGGGGGCAGGGCAGGAGCAGCAAGATGACCATGGAGGTCAGGCAGGATGGGCACTAGAAGGAAGACACACCATGGAGAGCAACAGTGAGACTATGATGGTATACACACAGACCATAGAGGGAAGGTGGGAGAGGGTCAGGGGCAGCTAGCTGACCACACAGGGAAGGTGGAAGGGGCAGTGGCAGCACAGAAGACCATGCATGGCAAGCGGGAGGGTTAGTGGCAGTACAATGGCTATTATGGGCAAGAAGGAGGGGGCATGCACAAAGGACCATGGAGGATAGAAGGGAGTGTCAGGACCTGGGCACAGACAAGAGAGTTCAGGGGAAGGGGCCTCACAACAGACCACGCGGGGCAGGCAGGAGGAGCAGATGCAGCACAACAGACCAGGGAGGGCAGAAGGGTGTGGCAGGAAAATGGACCATGGAGGACAGGAGGAAGGGGATAGGGGCATGGAATGTGGACAGGCAGGGTGGAGGTGGCAGGGACAGGTTACAGTCATCTGACAATGCTAGGCAGGTGGGAGGGGAGTGGCAGCTCAACAGAACACTCAGAGTAGATAGGAGTGGCAGGTCCATGGATCATGGTGGGCAAAAAGGATGGAGCGGGGGCATGCACAAAGACATCAGAGGGCAGGGGGAAGAAGAATAGGGGCAGCAAGCTAAGCACAGAGGCTAAGCAGGAGGTCAATGATGGGGCATAGAATTGGGCAATGGAGGGCAGGAGGAGTGGACTGGTACATCATGCTAAATGGAGGGCAGTGGCAGCACATCAGACCATGCGTGGCAGGAGGGAGGAGGCTAGTCCATGGTTTCAGACAATAGAGGATAGGGAGGAGGTGGATGGGGCAGCAAGCTAACTGTTCAGAGAAGGCGGGTATTAGGAACTTTATTGTTTTTAAAATGTGTTTGTGCAAACTACTTAAATACTCACTTTTATTCAGGAAGAAGAGGACGTTTGTGACTGTGACTCCGGGCTCACTTGGCAGAAACACCCCTTGACCCTCCACCCCCCATCGCAAAATGTAATCCCTGTGAAAAGGGTAGGTGAACGCAGTGTTATATAGAATATAGTCCTGAGAGCACGATTGAAAATGAAAACAAGATATAGTGTATGGTATAAACTATGCACCAAAAAGTGTGATATATGATGAACCGGGGCGTGAAATATAATATGCAATACATTGTGCGCAGTGACAGATTCATTGGAGCGCGAGATAGCACAGGCACTAGCACGTGCTATGCGATATGCACCTTGGAGTGTAATATGCACAGGGCAGTGTTGTGTAACCTAACTACTCTTTAAAGTTGTAATATAAAATATGTGCTGGGGAGTGTAACTTTGCATATGCACTGTGACAAAGATATGGATCCCAGATTGTAATATGTATGGTATAGCGCTGTGCGTTATAACATAGGCATCGAGGAAGGCACGTTAGATGGGGCAATATAACCCGTGCGAAGGCAAGTGTGGCATGACATATTCACGGGGTGGTGTGGGCTAGAGAGTATCATAGTATAAGCACTAGCTGGTGTGGCACTCGGCAGTCACTGTTGGGTATAACACAGCATTGGGCTCAGCCAGGAGCATGCTGTGACTCTCAAGTGATGTTTGTCTCCTTTCTAGAGAGTAAAATAAAAAGTATTACACATCCGGCGGTGGATGTGTGTTTTATTAACCGTGAGGGGGGTTTCTTGCATAGTTTTGGTCAAATTTTTGTCGAATCCCCTTTGAATGGCTTGGTGTGCGTGTGTATTAAATGTGCCCGTCAATAGCTACCCATGTTTGTATAAATAAACAACAAGGGTGTCTACTTGGAGAGTACCAACCGGCGGGGTCGCCGGGATTAGGCACGGTAGGGCGTCAGACATGTCAGAGCTTCACTAGCGGTGTAGAGACATTACACGTGGATTCATTGTATGCATAGTCACCTTTTAATGAATATCACGCAAATTGTCATGGTGATAGTACGTACGGTTTGTCCAGCATGTCCTAGGTGTTTCTATAAATATATAAAAAATAAAATAAAAAACAAAGGCCGGCCCCGGGTGATGGGGTCCCCAGGGCCATAAGTGGCCTGAGGAGGGGGGCAACGCAGCCCCTCTCCTAAAGAATAAAAAAATAAAATAAAAGGCCATGCCCCTGGGTTTGGGGTCCCCGGGGCGATTAAGGCCTCGGGAGGGGGGCCACGCAGCCCCCTTCCAAATTGTTTTTTTCTAAAAAAAAAATTAGGGGGCTTGCCCTGGGGGACGGGGTTCCCAGGGCCAATACATTAGAAAAAGAAGGGGGGCCACACAGCCCCCCTTCTTAAAAAAATAAATAAATGAAAGGCCGGCATGGCGCCAGAGGCCACGCCCCCTCCTTGCAGCACTCTGCAAACGCGCCCCCTAGCGAGTTGTAAGTTGGGGAATTAATTCCCCTTCAATAATGAGGGTCCCTGAGGGCCAACTAGCCCAACAGGTATCTCCAGTATGTGCAAGGGAGCTGCGTTGCAGACAGGTGTTCTGAGGCCACGCCCCTTTTTACACCTCTCTGCAACGCAGCTCTGTGGCACTTACTGGAGGTACCTAGTAGGCTAGTTTGACCCTAGGAACCCTTAGGATTCAAGGGGACTTAATCTCTCAATTTAGAATAGCAACAGGGTGCGTTTACACAGTGGTGAAGGGAGGGGACGGGGCCTGAGGTGACGTGTGCAAACACACCCTGTGGCGCGTTTTAAGTTGGGGAAATAATTCCCTTTCAATCCTGAGGGCCCCTGGGTGCTAACTAGCCCACCAGGTGCTTCCAGTAAGCGCCACTGCCCTGCTTTGCAGAGATGTGCTCCAGGCTGTGCCACTTTTTACACCTTTCTGCAACGCAGCTCACTGGCACTTACTGGAGGTACCTAGTGGGCTATTTGGACCCTAGGGACCCTCAGGATTCAAATGAACTTAATCTCCCAACTCAAAACAGCCACAGAGCGTGTTTACACAGTGGTGAAGGGAGGGGACGGGGCCTGAGGTGACGTGTGCAAACACGCCCTGTGGTGCGTTTTAAGTTGGGGAAATAATTCACCTTCAATCTTGAGGGACCCTGGGGGCCAACTACCCCACCAGGTGCTTCCAGTAAGCGCCACTGCACTGCGTTGCAGAGAGGTGGTCTAGGCCGTGCCCCTTCTTACATCTTTCTGCAACGCAGCTCTGTGGTGCTCACTGGAGGTACCCAGTGGGCTTGTTGGACCCTAGGGACCCTCAGGATTCAAGGGGACTTAATCTCCCAACTTAAAATGGCCACAGGGCGTGTTTACACAGTGGGGAAGGGAGGGGTTAGGTCCTGAGGTGACGTGTGCAAACACGCCCTGTGGCGCGTTTTAAGTTGTGGAAATAATTCACCTTCAATCCTGAGGGACCCTGGGGGCCAACTACCCCACCAGGTGCTTCCAGTAAGCGCCACTGCACTGCGTTGCAGAGAGGTGGTCTAGGCCGTGCCCCTTTTTACATCTTTCTGCAACGCAGCTCTGTGGTGCTTACTGGAGGTACCCAGTGGGCTAGTTGGACCCTAGGGACCCTCAGGATTCAAGGGGACTTAATCTCCCAACTTAAAATGGCCACAGGGCATGTTTACAGAGTGGGGAAGAAGGGGACGGGGCCTGAGGTGACGTGTGCAAACACGCACTGTGGCGCATTTTAAGAGGTAGTTTTAATCCCCCTGCCCTAATATATACTAGGGGCTTACAGAGGAGGTCATGCTAATCACAGGGGGACCCCAACGCATAGTGTTCCCTAGTGTATGTAGGTGTTTTCACTGTATTCTAAGTGTCTTTTAACATAGCACTGGCTCTAGGACTGGTTAGTCAGACTCAGTTACCACCAGTATCCGTCTGAAAAAGTTGAGGGTACAGGATGATTTTGCAACAAGGCTTCTTTCTGCGCTTCTGTTTGTTCTTTCTGCACGTTATCCTTCTTCCTGCACTTTTCTTCGTCTTTAAGGACTTCTGTTGCTTCTTTCTGCATTTCTTTTTTTTTTTCTGTGCGTTTTTTCTTCTTTCTTCACATGTCCTATCTCTGTAGGCATAGTTAGAAATTAGGATTTAAAAAACCTTTGAAATTCACTGAAAAAACCATAGGTTTCAGGCACGTTATAAATAGGAGTTGCCATTTAAAAAACCTTAGAAATTCACTGAAAAAACCATAGGTTTCAGGGGCGTTATAGTTAGCTGGACTTTTCACTCGTACAAAACCATTGAAATTCCCCCGTAATAGTTAGTTCAGCTAACTCTAACTCGCGTGCCCGTAATGCACTGCTGATGACGTCACATGTTACATCACTCATGACATGGTCAGTGACATCACTCATGACATCACTGATGACATCTCAAATGACATCACAGATGACATCACTGATGACATAATCCTTGTGATAGAGTGGCAGACCTCCTCTCACCCTAATATAACCTTTGATACACACATTCAAAAATATAAACTAAAATTTTCAATACAATGGACATACCAATACCAGTTACAACAACCTATTCAGTAATTCTAAGATCCACATACACATCCACTCATTCACCAACAGTCCTATACACTCACTCATACATGTACTCACTCATCATATGTACTCATACATACACCTATACATCCTGTTACACAACGCCACTCATCCATAGAGTTACTCACACACATAGTCACTTATGCTAATAAAGAACCAAACATCCATTTACTTGCATATACAGTTATACACATACCACCAAACTTACTTCTACAGAAACTTACACATACTTAGTCTTTTAAACAATCACTTATAGAAGCACATACTTATTTATACAGGAACTCTTCCAATCTCTCACTCTCACATATACTCACTTATATACACTAATAGTCACATATACTAGTTTAAAACATATGTAGTTACTCATAAAGACACTATTGAGATAGTCATTCACTCACTAACACACCCATACACACACTCGTCCACCCATACAGTCCTGCACACATGCTGTCTTCAACACATACAAACAGTGAGTCACTCATTCATGCTTCTATGCACTACGTAATACCTTCCACCGAACCATACAGACACTCAGACACTCATACTGATACTCAAAAAACCAACTAATAACCTATATAGACACTCATGTAGCTGCTCACCAACCGATGCATCCACTTATACACAAAGTGAGAGACTGATACAGATATTTACATATTTAAACATTACTCACTAAGCCATGTATTCACTAAGATACACTTAATCAGTCAGTTATGCAATCAATTTTTCAAAAAAAATCATCCATTTAGACACTCATATACCCATTTATTGTTCCATCGACCTTGAGATATACATATATAAAACATATTTAATTTTCAGAAAAACACACACATTCACTGGATGATGTCATCAGTGATGTCATTGGAGATGTCATTAGTGATGTCATGAGTGATGTCACTGACCATGTCATGAGTGATGTATTATGTGACGTCATCAGCAGTGCATTGCGGGCGCACGAGTTATAGTTAGCTGAACTAACTATAACGGGGGAATTTCAATGGTTTGGTATTCGTGAAAAGTCCAGCTAACTATAACGCCGCTGAAACCTATGATTTTCTCAGTGAATATATATATATATATATAAATATATTCACTGAAAAAAATAAAGGTTACCGGGACGTTATAGTTAGGCTCAGATTTCACTCGTACAAAACCAGTGAAATTCAGCAGTTATAGTTAGCTGAGCCAACTATAACTCACACCTGCACAATGCACTGCCTATGACCTCAAATATTGCATCACTCATGACATGGTCAGTGACATCACTGATGACATTCAGTGACTGTGAGTGTTTTTATGAGTGCTAATGGTATATACCAAGGTGTATTGCTGAATCAGTCTGTGTATGAGTACCTGAATGTACAATTCAGTGGGTATGTGACTGTCTGTATAAGTGAGTGATTTGGTGTCTTAGTGAATGTATGGGTGAGTAACTGGTTGTGTGAATGTTTGTATGAGTCTTTCAGCTTGTGTCTAAGTGGCTGTATGGGTGAGTGATTAGGAGTGTGAGTAGCTCTATGAGTGACAGAATCAGTGTGTGAGTGACTGAAGAGGTGTATGAGGAGCTATGTCAGTGGCTGTTCAATGAGTGAGTGGGTGTATGAGTGGCTGCATGGAGTGAGTGTGTGTATAAGTACTGGTATGGGTCTATGAATGGGTTTGTGAATGGTTATGTGGGAGTGTATGTATGAAAGGTTCTATGGGGGTGTGAGTGGGTGTGTTTGTGATTCTCTGGATGATGTCAAGAGTTATGTCATTTGAGATGTCATCAGTGATGTCACTAACCAAGTCATAAGTGATGTAATATATGAGGTCATAAGCAGTGCATTGCAGGGGCCAGATTTATAGTTAGCTTAGCTAAATATAACTGCTGAATTTCACTGACTGTACGAGTAAAATCTGAGCCTAACTATAACATCCCTGTAACCTTTACTGAGGTCACAAATACTGGACAAGTAAATCTCAGAACTGCTGGTAGTCAGCCCCTGCTTGTCCTCCTTTTGCCACTCTACTCATGGCCTTTAGACTAACCTGCTTTATGTAAGTGGGAAATGGATGTCGATCTGTGTATGTTATATTCTTCAGAGGAAGAAAACACACAGTTTAGACCTGAAATTCACATGTCTGACTTTTGTTCCCCAACTCTCTGGAATAACTCATAATCCCTGCTTTGTGACAGTGTTAATGATTAAAATTGCTTTTTTTAGCCTCAAGTATCCCCACTCCACAAAAAGGCGATTTTTGAAACGCTGCCCTTTGGACCCCAAAACCCACATATGTAGCCCCTTAAATATTTTCTTAAAATATACATATTGTGCTACAAACATTAGTCTTGTTTCAAAATAAGCTATTTTCTTTAAACACGATCTGCCCATATTTTATTTTTTATAGACCTTTTATTAGCATTTTGCAATATTAGGTATACATAACATTGCCAACATTTTGTGAGTGCATGCACGTTAGCAAGGTCAAAAGTACAGTGCGCTTTCACATCTTTACATTGTTTGTCAGTCTTATGCTCTACATCCATTCTTTGACTGATCCTAAGGCGATTAACATCATTGGCATCATGTCCCCAACCCAGATCCCTTAGTCACTAACATCTGACACTGAATCGACTCGTGGAGGTTCACAGATGTTTCCCCGATAAGTATTCCATTTTCCCCATATCCATGACCATTTCTGGGGGCATCTCCTGTGTACATAGACTGCTTTTTCAGCTATCATTGTGCAGTCCATATCACAGCACCATTGACGATAGTTGGGAATCAGCCTCATTCCCCAGTATTGGGCAGTATTTCGCTTCGCAATCATCATAGCTAGTGTCGCCCAATCCTGATCCCTATGAGTCAGATCTTTAGGCTCCCAGATATTTAGGAGACATCTCCTCTGCTCTAGCAGCACACTAGCTCCACTAACCTGCGAAATTGCTTGCATGATCAACCTCCAATATGTTGTGATCCCTGGGCATTCCCATAGTATGTAATAACATGTACCTGGCTGTCCACAATGTCTCAAGCAAAGCGGTGTGTCTGCCCGGCCCAGTCTGTGCATTAATTTACGTGTATAATATATACGATGGAGGATTTTCAATTGCACTAATTTTAGCTTAGAGGATATCGCTACCTCTCGTGGGAACGCTAGGGCGTCTTGCCAGTTTGTTTCGTCGAGTTCTCCAATGTTAACCCGCCAACGTTCCATGAGGGTTTCTGTGGGGTTTGGTTGGTTCTTTATAATTTTCCGATAGGTCTGGGAGATTGCTTTTTTAGTCATGTGATCTCTTAAAAACCTATCCTCTAACGGTGAGGCCTCTGGTAATTGCGTTCCCGGTGAAAGTACCCCCAGAAGTACATGCTTGATCTGCAGGTATCGAAATGTTTCTGATCGTGCAAGCCCATATGTCTCTTGAAGTTGTGAAAAAGTTAAAACCTCCCCCTTCTTCCTATCGTTGAGATACCTATGAGGTCCCACTGCCGATATCCCTTCATGTTACATAGTCTGCCTAGCTATTGAGTTGCCCAAAGCGGTGTGGCCTGTGTCAAGACCCCCTTCCATCCGAGCGCACGGAGTGCTGTGAACCAAATTCAGACAGTATGTGCCGTGAGACCCGTGAGAGTGTTCCCCTTTGATTTATTGTAATGTGTTCCTATGACCCCCTCAGTACCAAGGATGTACCTGTCCATGCAGAATGCTGGGTCTTCCTGGGAGTCATGTGGCCATTTATTTATGACAGTGAGCTGGGAGGCCCAATAGTATTTTTTTATGTTTGGGAGGGCGATTCCACTGTCATACCAGCCCTTCACCAGTTTGGTTTGTGCATGGCAATAAGGGTGGGCTTTTCATCCCAGATGAGATTGCTCACCTCGGTGTCAAACGCTTTCAAATACATGGGAGAACCGAGAATGGTGTATTTTGTAGGGCGTACAGGAATCTGGGGAGCGCCATCATTTTCCAAGAGAGCAGCCCTCGACAGCAGTGTCATCGGTAGCGAGCGCCAGTGCTTCACATCGCGGCGAAAACGACGCAGTGGCTCCATGAGGTTTTTTTCCCAGAAACTGCGAGGATTGGGGTGTGACATATAGGCCTAGGTATTGAAACCCTCAGCCGCGATCTGCATTTCACAGCCCCGTGGGAGCCGCGGTGGGGAAACATGTAACACATATAGTAGTGATTTCGTCCATTTAATGGGATACCCTGAGACTCTGCCTTATGCCGTGCAGATATCCAGAAGACAGTTAATAGGGCGTGCAGGTGATGCCATATATATTAACACATCATCCGCATATAGCAAAATGCGATCTTCCCAGTCCACTGTCTATTTCAGTCCACGAATGACCGGGTCTTGTCGTATCCACGCCGCCAGCGGTTCAAGCACCAGTGCAAATAGGAGCGGTGACCAGGGGCAACGCTGTCTTGTCCCTCTTCCCAAGCGGAAGTCGGCCAAAATGTGTCCATTCACCACCACGTGTGCCAGGGGCCCTATGTACAGCAACTGGACCCATGCACAGAATTTAGGTCCGAAACACAGGTATTTTAGGACAGCAAGAAGGAAGGGCCATTCTACTAAGTTAAACGCCATACGCGCATCTAAGGATAGAATAAATGCGTCCTCTGCAATTGTGGGAAAGCGTGTCATGACATTGCACAGTCGCCTTAAGTTAAGAGCCGTTTTGTGGCCCAGCATTAAACCTGACTGATTCGGGTGTATCAACGTTGTGAGGTAGGGTTGTAGTCTGGTAGCCAAGGCTTTAGTCATTTTTTGGCTTCCGCATTCATGAAGGCGATCGGCCTGTAGGACGTGCACTCCTGTGGTGGTTTGCCGGGCTTATGTATTACCACTATTGTCTCTAGACGTTGATCCCTTGGCAATTCCCTTCTTTCCAGGCTACCCTCATACATGTCAAACAAAGGGAACCAAAAAGGATCCTGATAAAGCCTACCTAGAAAAATATATATAGGTGCTCTATAAATTAATAGAGTCCTACACTAGAAAAAACACTTATTTTTCTAGAGTCCCCTCACTCACCTAGGGTTGCCCCAGGGTGACATGCTTCATCATAGGGGTCCTCCCAGGCATCTACTGTCTGGGGCGTGCTACAACTTAACGAAATACGCAGGAGCACTTTTATTTTTACTATGTGTAGTGATGTGTTGTGCTATGCTGTGTGGAGTGAAAAAGTGAAAATAAATCAATAAAAATTACCTGGATAGTGAGCCCTAATTTTATTCTGCTCCTATCCGGTAAATGTACATTAAAATGGGGCTAGTAATAGAGTACAGTAACGTTATGTGTGCCTGTCCCTGATTACTTGGTCGACATGTTTCGTGGTTACCCCAACCACTTCCTCAGGACCGTACAAGGACCAGCCTTGCATGTACCACTCCGTGTTTTTACAGACAAACAACTAATTTGTACTGTTTTTAAACCATTTGGTTTGTTAAATACATACGATTCCCATGATATCAGGATTTCTTAGATGTATTGGGTCGTAGTTTCTGTATGAAGATATAATGACATATAAGGATTAGTTACACACCCAAGTCCACAAATTGATGTGGACTAGGGATCTTAATAACTTTACATCTCTTTTACGTGTCAGAAAACTTTGGTATTTCTTAGAAAATAAAAGTGCATATTTAATAAGTGCTTTTAGTGAATAAAGTGAAAAAACACATAGACATATACACACATATATACAGAACACAAGGCTGCGGTAGGTTGCATCGATAAAACCTACTTTTATGGAGGTGTAATTCTACTCCATGGTGTTGCTGGGGCAGGGAGGCTCTAGACATCTAGGACATGATATAAGAATGTAAGTTAAGCGCAAGTGGATCTTCCTAATAGATGCGAGAGACTGAATCATAAAAATTTGTCATGGTATTTTGCTTTCTCTTCAACTTACTTGTCTAGAATGCACCGTCAGCTTTTAAATTTAGGCGCTCCCAGGAACACCGCATATTGTTGTGTCTCTATCGGTGCTCGCTTTTAAATGTTTCTACTGGCGGGAAAGTAGAAAACGATTCACAGGTGTGGACGCCCGAGTGGTTTTGAGCGCCATCTTTCAGTGGTGAATCGATATGTACTTCTTTATTATCAGGACAAAGTGAAGTTTGAATATTACCATCCAACTAAGAACATAGCATGTAGTTCTTAAAGACATGTTGTAGTGTGTTTCTTGATCATCACGGTTGTACTTAACCAAAAACCGAGTTTGTACTTGTCAGCCAAACACGAGTGAAAGGATGATAATTCATTCGAGTGGCTTTATAGGCGCCATCTTGGAGTGGTAAATGAATCATTCTTTTTAGTGGCTAGTAGCATCTAACACACGATAATATTCATAAAAATGAACTTCATTCCAGGCTGAGTTTTTACCTTGAATATTACTGGTAAAAGTGTTAGATACATAATTCTTGTGCTGACTAGGTAGAATGTGAGACAGCAAGTGCGGCGTGAGTTGGGTCACTGTTTTTTTATAAAATTCAATGGGAATAGCATTCAGGCCCAGTGCCTTACCGGTGTGCAGTGCACCTATTGCTAGAGTCAGTTCATCTGTGGTTAGGTCTGTCTCTAGTGCCTGAGTAGCAGTAGGTGACAGTGTAGGCATCCGGATGTCTTTGAGGAAAGCAAGATTTTCAGCTACTGTGGTTGTGGCTGCAGGTGTGTATACCATCTCATAGTGAGACGCTAACGCGTCAGCTATCTGTTGCGGATCTGTGGTGAGGGTTCCATCTGCTAGTCGTAGTTGTGCTACCCATCGGCTAGCCTTTTCTCGCCTATCTAGCCATGCTAAGAGTCTGCCCGTCTTGTCCCCGAACTCATAAATATTATGCAGTGTCATAGTGAGTTTAGTCTTGGCCAAATCTCATGCGTAAGTCTTGTATTCCTGTTGGGCCAGTTTTAGGTTGTGGGCCTTGGCGTCAGTGGTGTCAGATGCATGTATACTCTCAGCTTTACTTACCCCGTGTTCTAGGATCTCTAATTGTTGTTGCTGGTCCCGTTTAAGACAGGTAATAAATGAGGTTGCATGGCCCCGTATGACTGCTTTATATGCCTCCCAGAGAGTCGTTGGTGACGTAACTGATTGCGTGTTTTCCGTAAAGTAGTGCCCCGTGCCAGTGTGTAGTCATTTTCATATCTTGGGGTTTTTGAGATAGCCTGGGTATATTGGGAATGCAAGCCAACACCCTAGGATTTGAGACGTGTATCTAAGTAAAATAGGGGAATGGTCCAAAATACCCCTGGGAAGGTGCGTCACCTCTAGTACCCTCTCTAGACCCGTTGCAAGTGTAAAAATATAGTCTATTATTGAGTCTATTATTGAGAGGCTATTATGTACTCCCGGGTGGTAAGTGTATTTTCGCTCATGTGGAAACCTAGCACGCCAAACATTGACCATACCTAGAGCATCCATGAAGTCCGCTAATTTAAGATTCATTCCACCTGCAGTTCTGGGGGGTTGCCGGTCCATAGTAGCATCAGCCGTAGCATTAAAGTCTTCCCCTATGATTAAATCACCTTGTGGGAATGTTAATAAGAACTTATCCAGGGCTGCAAAAGCCGTCTGATGCAGTGCCGGTGGGATATACACTGTGACTAAATTGTATGATCGCCCCTCCCACTGGCCATATATCACTGCAAAACGCCCCTGATCATCTGTCCAGGACCCAGTAATGATAAGGGGATAACTCCCAACCCTCAGAAACCAGAAGTGAATTCATCCAAAGGCCTGTGGCATCTTAGCGTGTGGCATTAGTCGAAGAAAGGCGAAGATGTCGTCTCATTATGGGCCCCAGGCCCCAGAACAACAGTAGCACAGACACCGAGGACGTCAATACCTCACATGCAGCACTGCCATCCACATTTAGTCACACCTGTTAGGAGGCTGCCAGTCCATACGGGGGCACCGGGGAAGGGGGCCCCCCTGTAATTTATTTGGGGATGCTCCTCTCTGTCACTGCGGCCATAGCAGTTATGTCGCACCAGCAATTCATGCCCAGGTCTGCTCTCACCATCCGCTTTGCAGGCAGCCATTCCTTCTGGTAGGCAACGCGGGGCCGTGCACAGTCAGCGGCCGACACTGCAGTCTTCACCCGTGCGAGCACCGTTGTTGCATCGTGTAAATCCTTTCTGTGTCTCAAAGCCAGCCCACAGATGTCTCCTCGTCACTCGGTTGCCAGCTCACGTAAGCCCCCGGCTCCTGCACCCCACACAGCCCACGTCTCCTGAGCACGACGTTGGCAGCTCACTACTCACTGCCCAGGGTCCAGAGTCAGCACGATCGATGCAACGGCTGTTCCGCCGTTTCCCCCACCACTTTAACTCTGCCACACCACTGGATTAATGTCAGGATCAATGGGGATGTTTTGTTGATCGGGGGGCTTCCCTAGGCAGCGGCCATTTTCGCTGACTTCTTGCCATGCCCTCCACGATCTACCCATATTTAAAAGAAAAAAAACTGTTTCATTGTCGGTTAAAAACACAAATTTCCCAATAAAACTTGTTATTGTCATTAAATAACTCCTTATCCCCAAATTCCACCTGCCATTTATAGCAATTACATCTGTGTTATATATAGCTGACAAGTACTCAAATGAAACTTTTCCATACTAAGCTGTCCCTTGATCTTTGCATAAACTTGACTTGTTTCTTCACCTGGTTGCTCCTGCTTAATCACTCTTTAGAGGTTCACTAGCTATCTTGTTAACTGGAAATCTTTTTATAGTTTTTCTCTTTTTTCACTACAGCCAATGCTATTGCTGTACCCCTCATAGGAGGCCTGAAGTTATATTGGATTGTTGCAATGGATGGGAGCTCATCTGTGTGTATCTCAAAATCCTTGAGTGCTCTGGATGTTTTTGCTACTGTCCTGGTTCCCAGATCCAATCATACGTAGGTTGCAAGTACATGGCCCCTTCATCCTCCCCAACCACAGCTATTCGAGCACTGTGCATGAATTTTTGGAAATTAAAAAAATCTGCTGTCTGAATTTTCAAGCCTTAACTTATGTTGGTGATCAAACAATAGATTTACGTGTAGATTCGATGGACATGCATGGAAAAGGAACATTCTGATTACCCTAGATGCAAGTATCTTCAGGTCTTTTCACTTCAGGTCAATGAATAGTGGTTTAGTCTTCTTCCTAATAGCTTTTATGCTGGGGTTAGTAGGTGACTCAGTCTAGATCCAGGCCCACCATACCAACTACCTCTTTTGCTATGATTTAGTGTGGGCTGTAGGAAGTGATCTTCTGCTGTGTGTGCTGCATATAGGTAAAAAAGCCAGCGACAATGTTTTAATTTTGTTAAATGCCTAGAATGTCTGTATGCATGACTTCTGTTTCATACATAATTGATCTATTCCAAGTGAGTCTCTTAAAACAATATCATATTTATCTTAGTGCCTTGCGGTAGCTCCTACTTTATGCTATTTACCTGAAGAGTTTAGACTTTTTACATTTAGGGAGATTAGTCTGATAGTTGATCCATCATTAGAGCAAGTTCTCCCTCTCGCTAGTTGCATAAATAATTCTGCTGTCAGAATGTTATACCCCAAACAAATAACTCCTTAAAAATTACACAAAAACCAACACAGACATATATATACTTCTTTGCTGCTGTCATTGTTTTCCAATTTCAGGCACATGAGGCTAGCAGTAACTTGTATGGTGAGAAAACATATTCCATTACTAAGCTTGAATCTCCATTGGTTTTTATTCTCCTTTAAGTGTGGTGCTCCAGTCTCTCTTTTACATAAACTGACCTGTGCTAAAAGAGGCAACTTAGGGATATCTTCCAAGCTAGTTTCAATCTAGCCCTCTGCTTACATACTGTAAGGCATTTATAAGTAGTATTTGAAGGACTGATGGCCTTTAGTAGAGACATGAATCAGCTTTCATCTAGAATGTCACCTCATCGTCTTGGATTTGAGCACTTCTTGGCTCTGTCTGCTATTCCTTTGTTTGTCTGCTTTTTACTCTGTATACTTTGGAGTCTGACAAGCCATTTGAATCTTTGTTTTCAGCCATGCAAAACACAGCACATGCTAACTTACTTAGGTGAAAATTGTAAAGTACTTTCTGTCTTCCATTTAAAATGCATGTCTTCCGGAAATCTATACCTGATTTAGTGTTTCTTCATTTCTAGTAACACCAATGTTATAATCTTCATTTTAATGAGTGTGACTACAGGCAGGACCTGTTTCAGAATAACCTGAATGTTCCAGTGTAGAACTGGGCCAGCAGAGTGCCCCTCCTTATATAATGTGTTTCTTAGAGAAATAGAATGCTATTTTACCAAGTACATTTGATGGCAAACCAACCCTTTCAAAACCTTTTTTCCTTTTAGTGAGCATGTTCAACTCCAATTTGAAAATAATAATGTGCTCCTTTCAATATACCAGGAAATGTATTTATAGAGAGAACGTCTCCCTTTGTATTCTCATGTATATTGTGGATCAAGATATTTTCTGTCACAGAACTGTTTTTGAAGTCTTCACATTTCATCTATGCCTCCAGATGAGCTAGCTGATTCTCTTTAGATTCTAACTGGAGCAAACACAAAGCATAATAATTTTAATTTTAGTTGTCCCTACTAATGTCTACTTTTATATGAACCAGGCTGTCAATCTGGGACAATCATTGTTAGGGTGAATTACAAAAGTCACAAAATAAACCTTTGCTTAACTCTCTGGTAGCTTGACACAAAGCAGTCACACTTAACTTAAAGGCAATGTGTAAAGTATATATTCAATACTCAAACAGTAGTACAATTAAAGACAGCACAAAAGAAACACCCCCGACTGTTAGACATGGTAGCCTTAGGGTGGTCTCCCCCCAAATTTTTGCCTGCCTCCCATCATTTTTCTGCTGGTTTTAGGACTCTGCAAACATAACCCTGATAATCAGTGCTAAAGTGCTTGTGCTCTCGCTCCTAAACATGGTAATATTGGTTCATCCCCAATTGGCATATTTAATTTACTCATAAATTCCTAGTAAAGTGCACTACATGTGCCCAGCGCCTGTAATTTAAACACTAATGGTGGGTCTGAGGCACCGATTGTGCCACCCACATATGTAGCCTCTTAACCATGTCTCATGCCTGCCACTGGTAGCCTGTGTGTGCAGTTTTACTCTGCCATGTCGACCTGCCAAGTAAACCTTCTTGCCAGGCCTAAACCTTCCCTTTTTAAACATCTAAGTCCCCCTCAGGTAGGCCAACAGGACTGGGTGCATTGTATTTAAAAGTTAGAATATGTACTTTTAAACTTTACATGTCTTGGTAGTGAAAAGCTCCCAATTTTGTTTTCACTTTTGCAAATCCTATTTCTCCCATAGGAAAATATTGGGATTACCTAAGAAATTTTCTTTTGTGTAATTCCCAATTGTGAAGAGATAAACTTTTCAATGCTAGTGTCACTGAGCTCACAATTTAAAATCACAACTTATGGTGAAGTTGGATTTTAAATTCCAGTTTAGCAGATGGCTTATTAGACGTACATACTGGGTAAATGACTAATTTTCATAAATATCAAATTTGTTTCTTCTCTCTCTGACAACATATAGAATGCTGCCTGCTAGCATGACCACTGCTCTGTGCTGTGAGGCCAAGGATTGGATATCCTAGTAGTCTTCAATTGTAACATCTTTTTGAGCCACTAACAGGCACTGTGAGAAATGTGTAGCCTGAACTCCAGAGCTCTCTATCATGGCCCATAATAAAAACCTGGAAGTGACTGAGTTTAGAGTATGCACTAAAGAAGACTCTTGTGCTACATGAAAAAAGCACGAAAACACAACATCTTCAAAATGTCTAACACTCTTAGCGGATTTAAATTAAGTAAAATGTGAATTAGAAACAGGAAATAAATCACTGACATGGATTACCTTAATGTTTTTTTTTCTCCAGAAATTGATAACTGATTTTTGCGTTTGAAATTAGGCATATGGATATAGGGTCCAACGGGGATTAATTTTAATGTTTGTTTTTAATTACTCTTGGACCTGAGACCCAGAGTGACCCACAGAGGGACCCATCCCACTTAAAGCCTGCACAATGACAAGCGCCAGATGAAAACACAGTGCTGGGTATAAAGGCATATGGAGACCACAGGTTTTCCAAATCATAACACTGGTATTGCATGCATTTTGTGCCATGAGATATGTCAGGAAACAATGGAAACATGTTTGTGAATATTGTGTTTGGTTTCCCACAGAAGTGGCAGGTAATTTGTGTTTTAGATCCCACAATGTGCATTGCCACCTTGATATCTTAGTTTGCCAGTGTCTGGAAGTGTTGAGCAACTTGATAATTCCCAAATACTCTATTTGATTTGTGACTAATAGTTGGTGTTTTCTGAAATAACATAATATAGTTACAATTGTTCATAATGTACACAATCCAACATTGGGAAGTCTAATGTTTAATACCCGTAGTGTAGGTTGTTATAGCAAATACAATTGTAAATGCTCTTTTTGCTTTTGACTGGAGCTTTCTTAGTGTTCATACTCAGGAAGTCTGGCAGTCAGATCAAAACTTCCATTGGACTGCCCACTAGTGACTGAACCTGCCACCATATTACCTGCCTCTCAAAAAAGTCCCAATAATTTTCACAGTACTACTACCGACCCAGCCCATAGATAACCAAACCTAAAGGTCATCTTCACATACTGCTGTCTAACATCAAAAGTGTACCTGTTAAGCAGTCCTACTTTTTCAGGTAAGGATATAAAGATGATGGGATTTGCAGTTTCACTTTATCATAGGTAGGGATGTTCAACCCTTAATTACTAATTACAAATCTTGAATATCAACCACCCATAGTGTTGGAAATTACCCTTTTTGCAGGGTTCTCCCCAAATTGTTTGCTTTCTTTGGGACTGCTAATAAGTGCTAAAGTGCATATGCTTTCTTTTAAATTATTATCATGACTAGTTATCCATGATTGGCATATTTGATTTACTGGTGAGTCCCTAGTAAAGTGTATTGAGCATGCCAGGGCCTGTAAATCAAATGCTACTAGTGGGCTTGCAGCACTGGTTGTGCCACCCACATGAGTTGCTCTGTAATGTGTCTCAAACCTACCACTGAAGTGTCCGGGCGTGCAGTTTTAAACTGCCATGTCAACCTGGCAAGTGCACTCATATGTCAGGCCCAAACTTTTCCTTTTCTTACATGTAAGACACCCTTCAGGTAAGCCCAAGGTACCCCCTTTGGCAGAGTGCAGTGTATGTGAAAGGTAGGACACGTACTGTTGTGTGTGACATGTCCTGATAGTGACACTATTGAAAGGCTATCTGTCCCATAGGATAACGTGTGAGATACTTTGTAACATCTTACAAGTATAACTACTCATTGGGTCATGGTAGAGAAAGGAAGTTTAGGTTCTCTGAAGTCAGAATTTAATAAAACACCTTTCAGTAAAGATGGTTTTTAAATTGTGTGTTTAAAAATGCCACTTTTAGAAAGTACACTTGTAACAACAGGGGAACCCTACTCACAACGGAACCAGGGTAATGATTATATATGGAAGAACAATGGTTCCAGTGGATAATAAAAAGAGTGATTTAAGCAATATATACGCACAATGGCAATAGAATTGAAAAGGACCTTGTGATGTCAGAGAACAAAATGAAATCTCTACACAGTTGAATCAATACTGTATTTTATACAAAGCAGTAAATGGTATATACACTTCTTTTAAATCCCAAACGTAAACATTTTTTATGTATTGTGTCCCCAAGTGAAAATTGGAACCAAAAAGTGACTGTACAAACCAATAATGCTTTTTAGAAAAGTGGGTTTCCAGAAATAAGAAAAGACAGAACGACCATGTCAATACAATTTTTTTTAACAGTTTACGTATGCAATGATACAGGCTGAATTGCGGTCTGTTCTATATGCTTGTCGACGGCGTTTCGACCCTCCTGTGAATGCGGGGTCTCTTCAGGACTAAGGATGCTTGGACATCTGGATGTGAAAGGCGCAGCCTAAGTGAAGTGCCTTCGTGAGAAGTGAAATAAAGAACTCATGTGAGGACCCAGCCGGGTTCTCACGTGATGGGCGGCCGGCTCTCACACCAAGTCTCTCTCCGGTTATCACACCAAGAGCGCATTGCACACTCATTTTTCTGCAGCATATTCAGGTCGCTGCATCGACACGGAGATTGGTCTTTAACTCCATTCATTGTGATACTATGTCATGCCACACCCCTGAACGCCGAGATGAGATAAGGGGAATCCATTTGCTACGGCTGTAGCAACACATTTGAGGAGCCGCTTCAGCCCTGTTTTTCCTATCTAAAGAGCCGGCCGCCCATCACGTGAGAACCTGGCTGGGTCCTCACGTGAGTTCTTTATTTCACTTCTCATGAAGGCACTTCAATTAGGCTGCGCCTTTCACATCCAGATGTCCCAGCATCCTTAGTCCTGAAGAGACCCCGCATTCACAGGAGTCAAGACTGATTTGCATATGGCTGGGTTCAAACTGGAATGGCATGGTGAGCAAAACAACAATGGATTTAGGCCCAGATCTCTGTACTGGGGTGAATGTATGACATTGGTCTGCATTCTATCCATCCATTGTTGTTTTTCAATTTGTCACCCCAATTGGGATGGGTATGCCCAGATGTGGGTCCCATGCTCTCCATGCCACTGGAGTCAAGCTATCCTGGTTGATGAGGGGTTAAACCCCGAAAACCGGTACTAGGATGCTTGTTTCCAGTCCAGGGAGGACCTGGCCTGGCAGTTCGGGCTGGATTTTCCCAATGGGTGCAGGGTCAAGACTGATTTGCATATGGCTGAGTTCAAACTGGAATGGCATGGTGAGCAAAAAAACAATGGCCCAGATCTCTGTACTGGGGTGAATGTATGACATTGTTCTGCATTCGGTCCATCAATTGTTGTTTTTGCATTATATACAGTAGACCACAATCAAATAATTTAGATCTTATTATAGAATAAGGAATGTGGAGCTGTAAATCAGGCCACCTAATAGCAAATGCAGGTGGGTTTCGACCCTGCTTGGACCCAATGAGGCCCAGTGGGTGAAGTGTCTAGATGTCCGACATTAGGAGTGCGTGATCACTGTGTGTACTCTGTGTGCTGTGTTCTGATTGGTTGTGTGTTCCTAGCTTCATGTGGCATCTAGATGTATGGTGTTTAGAGAACATGCGCACCCCTCCGGCGATATGTGCTTTATTGGGGCCAGTCCCTGGGACCATTGTGGTATTGTTGCCTATCTCTGGGACTAACCTGGGTTTTTCCTTTTGGTGCATTTGACGGGCTGGTAATGTGCATGAGGACTGTGCTTTAAGCAGGAAACCCCCAATTATATGTAACCACTTAAAAATAGAACTAGAATGAGAACCAGCAGCAATGACAAACACAGTCCTGTAAACCACCAGAGAAGCCAGGCAAATCCACCTTCATACCATTCCTGCTCCAGGGCACCTTCCTCCTTACGCATGTCCATTTGTAATCGATGCAGTGTTTTGATGGCAAGAGTGAGCGTCCAGTTATCCTTGTCATTGCCTGGGATGAAAGTGCAACAGGATGCTTTGATCTTGGCACACACCTCTCCTCCATTGCGGTCATCAAGTCCAATACATACTGATGTCGCATCACTAGGAGGTGGATGACTCTTAGTTCTTCCTTGATCGCATTAGGGTCGAGCTCAGTACTGTTCATCATTTTCAGCAGCTCCCATCTAGCTATATGTAACCAGTGGGCTTTTGCTTTTGTCTGCATGGTGTAAAAGGGTAGAGACCCTCCTGCATTTACCTGTGTGTAAGTAATCAATCTGGATTCTTCTGGTATGTCCTTGTGCTGAGCCAAATCAAATATTCAACAGTTCTTTTTTTCTTGAGCCTGATGCAATCGAGTTGTTATCTTCAATCATGGTTGTTGAAACAACTCTGACAGGTCTTCTCCAGGGAGGACCAGGTTTGGGGTGTGTCTGGTGATGAGCGAGCAAAGGCCACACCATCCGGGGATGAGCTGAGCATATGCAAATTCCCTACACTGCCAGGACAGATTCATCATTGTGGAGATGCTCCTTTCCATGTCTTGTATGTGCAGTATTGCTCCACAGTTCTTATTCATGCCAAGTGGAATGGTTCCTTTACCTCTGAGACACAAGGAATACAGTGGAAGTTTCAATACAATTAGGGGTTACCCCTTCTCCTCTGACCACGTGTACCAAACTGTCTTGTGTCCCATATTTCCTGACAGGGGTTATCTATGCTGGTATTTAACTCTCCCCTATGTGGCTCATTTCCCTTCATATCATGGAGGTAGATGGCCCTACACTGGAACTCCATGTCAGGTGTCCATTTGTTATTGAAGAAGACTACATCAGACACACCAAGGGCCAACCGAGGACCACAGACAGAAGCATGAGAGGACATGTTTGGTGTGGTGGCTTTGCTACCACCAAGAATCTCTTTTCTGGAATGTCTCATGGCCAAACTGTGTCCTCCCCTATGGTGCCCCACCTGCGCATCTTATCTAGCTCTGCTTGAATCTCACTAGGATTGATAAAAATGTACAGTGTTGTAGTATTGGTCTCGTATGGAGTTACATTTTCTGCTACTCTTTGGGGTTCTACTCTGTTGGGTTATATCTTGGCGCTAATCCTACATAGGTACAGGTGAAGGAGACATTTTTACTTTATAAGGGCTTCCTCTTGAGATAAATAAAACCTGTCTGCGCCTACAGCATGTGGTGTCAGTGAACATAACATGATTTGGCTCATGTGTGGGTGCCCACAGCAGTCATGTGCTGATAGCATGTGTTGTGTAAGAGTGTGCTTTGTAGTGTGTTGCATACTAGCATTGGGTTCACTATAATTGTAAGTGGTGTGGGAGAGGTCCCCGTGCAAGTGCTGTTGAAACGTCGAGATAGACTCCATTTGACTAGGCAGATTTCTTCCTACGGGTGAATGTGACCACCCTCACACTAAACAGAGGGTATACAATGGTAAAATAATACCTAACTTTTGAAACATTGCAGGTCTTGGGATGATTTCCAGAGGAGACATCTTTCGTCATCTGGCAATATGGGGTTCAATTTACTTTTGTGAAAGTGTGAAAGAGTTAATTTGCAAATGTCCGTAAAAAAAAACACAGGGTGGTGCACTTGTGGCTTGACTGCAGAACTATTATATTGGAACATGGGTAGAGGGACTCCGCAGCCTCCGATAGATCTGCAGAAGAAATAGCCGACTTCTTACATTTAGCCTAGTCATGCCCTAGGGTACATCAATTCTGGGAATTGGTCTTTAGTGAGCTGGGGAAAAAACCAGACTTGGAGCTTCACCTAGACCCTGCCCTTGCCCAGCTGGGTTTTTCTAAAAAGATCCCCCGAGGGGGGGGGCGCAGACTGAAAGACATGGGGCTTCTTCTGGCAAAGTGCAGAGTAACGATCAACTGGCTTCGTGGCACCCCCTACAATGGCGCAGTGGTCCCTGGACATGCTTTTTTGCAGTACGCAGTCGGAAAACTTCAGCGATCTCCACCCCCTCAGGAGTCGCCCAAAAAATTTCTGGGGACTCTACACAACATACATATCTGCCAGAGCCTGACAACGATGTGCCGAGCCAAGTCCTTGCTGCTTCTCATGATTATTCCCACTTGTGACATTATTAGGCAGATCGCGACTGTTCAGTGGATGTAATAATTACCTCTATGTTACTGCTGTTGCGTTCTGGAGATGCTGAAAGTGTTAGCACCACAGTCCCTAGTATGGTATATCACCTTTGTATGCACTGGCAGGTTGATGTTTACTTGATCTGATTGTATTTTGCCGTATTGTAAACAAATTGTACACCATGTGCTCATTTCACATCGATCGAGATGTGGTATCTTGCTTCTTGTATGTTCTGATAAAGCTTCATAAATAAAATAAAATACATTTTTAAAAAAAACTATTATATTGGAGCTGTAGTTTGCAGAATAATTTGGAAAAACGTGCATCCTTATGTATAATCACAAATCAATCTTGGGTGATCCTGTACCATTCCTTTTTGGGGCTTGCTCTTTTTTCATTCACACAATTTTAGTGGGGCACCAGAAGGTGGCTCAAATTGGTGTATCAATTAAAAAAAAACCTGTGGTGAGTGGTTATTCATGGATCACCAAGGTCTTTAATCCTGGCTCATTGTCTCTCCCCCTTCGCCATGTTGGGGAAAGACGTTTTAGTATGTGGGTGATCTTGTCTACTTAGCTGCTCTATTATGGGCATCGTCAGTCTTCTAGTCTCCTACCTTCCCTAATGTTTGTGGAAGTAATTTATTGATGCAGGCAGTGTCTTTTGACCTATGTGTGCATGGGGTGATGTAGAAGAGGGGGTGTGTCACAATTGGGTATTTGTAAATGATCGCTCCATGCTCTGAGGTCACATGTTTGCGCGTCTAACTCCAGCATGCAGTGTTCAGTGTGACTCTCCCTAGTGGTACCAGTTGTCCTAGCCACACCCTTTTTCTAGAAACTTCTTTTGGGCTTCCTTTTTGCAGGTCTTTGGGCGCTTCTCTAGATTTAAATGTGATTTGCTGTCCCTACTGTTGTATACTGGAGGAGGCTGGAGAGCTGCTCCACGGACCCTGTGATTCTTTTGTGCCAAAGTCTGAGTTCGAGCCTAAG
This sequence comes from Triturus cristatus, assembly GCF_964204655.1. Taxonomy (NCBI): domain Eukaryota; kingdom Metazoa; phylum Chordata; class Amphibia; order Caudata; family Salamandridae; genus Triturus; species Triturus cristatus. Next base: position 552,777,464 of record NC_140591.1, on the reverse strand, counting down.
GGTCATTCCCATGCTGTGTGTGTTAGGCTTTGTGTGGTGGTTAATCACTAGGTTGAGTGGTGGGCTATTATTTCTGAATCTCTTGCATGGAGCTGTGATGGACATTCATGCACTCTCTCTTCCAGGCACCCCCTCTTTCGTTGGATCCAGAATATTTGGGCCTGCCACCTCCAGCTTTGCCAGGGGCTTCTGATGACCGGAAATACGCTACCCTTGTCGTTTGGAAGGACATGGCCCAGCGAGCAGGCTATGGATGTTTGGAAAATTTTGAGTAGAGGAGGAGGCAACATTTCAGATAGGGTTCGGTGCAAGGCCAGAACTTCATCAAAAGTCACCCAGTGTGGGTAATGGACTGAGAGAGATCATGGTTTTGACCCCCCCACCGAATCAGAACTATGCAGTGCTGTGCAATCTATCAGACTATGTACTGGGACTTCAGAGTGTTAAGGGAACAGAATTATACCAAGTGCACAGGAAATCTGGCTCTCGATAATGTAACATCAACTCATTTTGGAACCAAAAGAGTCCTCCATTAGCCTGGAGGCGTTGAAGGATGGGGTTCTTTTGACTTGGGGTTCATTCTAGTGACTTGGTGAGGGGACCTTGGGGCCTGATTTTATCGGCTGGTCAATGGAGCCACCCTACCCGCTCGTCAGACTGACCGCTCACGGGGTGTGGCCAGCCAACCCAGCCCCCAGGGATAGCAGCAGAGTAGTACCTTGGCTCCCCAGGCACCGGAATGGTGGACTCTATTGCAGATCGATAAAGCATAGAGCAGCCCTGAATGTTTCCCTAACGCAAGTAAAGGTTTTAGTTTTCTCCTATTGTTGTGTCACTAATGTTTATTGCTGAGATGAGTTCTGAAGTGCACATGAAATCGGGGTTTTGTGTTGGCAGTTTGGGCTTACTGTGTATTTGGGTTTTGCGTTGGCATAAGGGTATTGCCTCTCCAGACAGGCACTCCCTCTGTCATGGTTGTTGCCACTATCCTTGTTGGGCTGGGTTCTCTGTCTGCTGCTGCTGTTGCCATATCTGTTGGCCAACCACCTAGTCCTTGTTGCAGTGGTATTGTTGCTGACTGATTTCCCCGCGGCTGAATTCAAGGTGCATTCGGGTTGGTCTGGGCTTGAATTTGTGGATGGGGATCCTGCAGGGAATGATGCACCTTTAACAGGCATCAGTTGGCCATGTGGCCCTTTTCGGTGGCAATAGAAACATTCTATGAGTTCTGGCTGCTGCCTGACTCTCTGACCTCTGCCATTATGGTTTGCTGGAAACCCTCTTGGGTTCTGATGAAGGGATCCCTTCAAGACTAGTGCCATTTGCACACTCGCGACCATAGCGCCCCCCTCGAGGGCAGTCTTTTTCAGTTTGTGTTGGACCAGCTTAGTACGTCTCATTGGGCTTGCTCCTGCTTTTTCCTATCAGTTTCCTGTTTCTTTCTGTGGCAGTGTAATATGTGGGCCTGTATTTGTCCCCATTGTTCCCTCATTCTGTATAGAAAGTTGGGTACAGTCTCCCCAGGTTTCATGCCTTCTGCAATCAATCCTCCTACATCTAGGCAGTCAGGAAATATTTCCCTCAGGACCGTCCATATCTGGTGCCTGAAAGACTTGAATGGGCCCAATCATGCTCAGAGTTGTTCAGCGTGACTGCTGGGATGCCGGCTCAATTGTCCACTGTGATGGTCAGCTCTCCAATGAGGCAGCTTAGCAGACTCTGGACATCCCCTATTGCTAGGTTTATTCCCATGGTGTTTTTATCAAAATACAAGATCCATTTTCTTGCCCCATCCATCAATGGGGCAGTTTAGTCCTGAGCCCTTCTTTAACCATCTTGGCACATAGATGATCTCTGATGTGCCATTCTGCAATAACATGCATATTCTGGCGTGGAGAAGCTCAGCTAGTTCCTCCCCAATGTAATTCTCCCATCTTCACAGGCAATCCTGCATATAGGGGAAGTTCCACTTGGGCTCTCCCCTTCCGTGCTGGATGCAGTCTTCTGCAATGGCCATGTCCTTTCCTTTCAGTCCAGCAGGCTAGCAGGGTTGGCTCTCTCCCTAGTAGCTCCGCGGGGCCTTGCCTCGCCACTGACTCTTGTTACTCCTCCCTTGCCTGGGGTTCAAGACCACTGTTTTCTCTCCTTGCTGTGCCCGCCCCAGCCAGCTAGCCCGGTCCTGCCTAGTCTGTACCCCTTACTGCGTCCTGCGCAATCATCTGCCCTCATTGCAGGTAACTGTGCCACTTGTTGTTTTCGCTGCTGTCTCTCATTTTTGTTTATTTACTGTTTTGGTTTAGCGCTTATGGCTTACTGTTGACTCTGTTTTGCCTGGCTCTCCTCCCTGCCGCTGCTGCCCTCGCGGCCTCTTCCCCTGCACACACCCGAACCCACCTCCCAGCTTATCGTCCCTCCCCCTTCCCTACTTATTGGCAGCTGCTGCGCGGTCACGCCGGCTGTGTTCTGCAGGCGTGCCAAAGGCAAGCCCATCTGTGCCCGTCTGTGACCCGAACGCAACCAGCGGACCCTGGATCCCTGACCATCCACCGCTACGATGCAACCACCCTCCTCGAACTCAACCCTGGAATAAACAACAACTGGCAGCTGTCCACGACTACCACTACCCAGAGTCAGTTCTCCTGCCACCACTGCCACCAGACCTTCACCACCGCTCCAGCCAACACCACTAACGCCCTAAGGTGCATCCTCCTCAACCTGCGCCCCATGCACCGACACACTGTGGAAATCTGGAACCTCCTGGGCTCGCTCTCACCCGAGAGCCCCTGACATTACCATCATCATCCCAGATGGATACAATATCCAGAGGAAGGACCGGCTCAACCACCCGGGAGGAGGCATCGCCATCGCGCACAAAAACTCACTCCACGTCACCACCTCCAGCGAATCCTTCCCCATTGCCGAACACCTGCACTTCCCAGACCAGACCAGCCTGACCTCCACACTCCGTGGCACCCTCACCTACAGAGCCCCCAGCCCTCAAGCACTCTTCACCGACACCATCACCGACCTTATCGCACCCCACGCCATAGCTGCCACAGACTACCCCAGCATCCCCAACTCTGCCACCCTCCGCGACAACCTTGCTAACATCGGACTGAAACAATTTGTCACCACACCAGCCCACAAGGCAGGACACACTCTCGACTCCATCTTCGCGGGAGGTAACAGCTTGCATTTCAGCCACAATCCAGAGCCCACCTGGACGACCACCACTGTGTACACTTCCTCGTCAACAAACCCAAGCCACCGGAATCTACTCCATGCCCCCTGCATAGGAATTGGAGCAGAGTCACAGAGGAACAACTCAAATCCGCGCTCAACGAAAACACCCTCCCTGCTGCAACCGACACCAACCTCACGGACACGGAACTCCGCACCTGGATCACCATCTGTGCAGACAAGCTTGACCTGCTGAGCAACACCGACTAGCAATGCCCCAGGAAAGCCGTCTGGTTCACCACCGACCTCCAAGAAACCAGACGCCTGGAGAAGAACTGGACTAACAACAAGATACCCGGAAACTACACCACCTACAAAGACGCTATGATGGAATACCATCAATGCATCAGAACCACAAAAAGAACCTTCATACACAACAGAATCCTCGCCAACTCCAGCAACTCCAAAGAACCTTTCAGGGTCATCCAAGAATTCACCTAGCCCGCAGCGAAGCCACGGACATCACCCCCTCCCAGGGTCTCTGCAACAAACTGAGATCCTACTTCCACCTAAAGATAAAGAACCTCTACGACAACTTCAACAATCACATGCCTGATCCCGCAGTCAACCCTCCCTGCGGCAATGCCAGGCAGGCCACCATCTCCACCTGGACACCGAACATGACCGAGGAGACCACCATGACCATGAAAGGTATCCACTCCGGGGCCCCCACTGACCCCTGCCCACCCCACATATACCATAGAGCCGCCACCACAATCACACCCTTGGTACAACGCACCATTAACACCACGTTCGAGACTGGCTCCTTCCCCAGCGACTAGAAACGCGCAGAAGTCAGGCTCCTGCTCAGCAGACCCGACGGACCTCAAGAACTACCGGCCCATCTCGCTCCTCCCTTTTGCAGCAAAATTTGCCGACAAGAAAGTCAACGCAGAACTGAGAAGGTTAATCGAAGACAACCCCATCCTCGACCCCTCTCAATCCGGATTCCGAAGCAACCACAGCACCGAGACTGCCCTTTTCTCAGTCACTGACGACATCCGCACCCTCCTCGACCAAGGCCGCACCGCAGCCCGATTCTACTTGACCTGTCAGCAGCTTTCGACACAGTCTCCCACCGCACACTCGCAGCCAAACTACACAATGCCGGCTTACAAGACACCGCCCTAAACTGGATCAGATCATTCCTCACCGGCAGGAACCAAAGGATCAGACTGCCGCCCTTCCTCTCCGAACCCAAGGAAATCAACTGAGGAGTCCCACAGGGATCATCACTCAGCTCAACCATCTTCAACATCTACATGGCTCCCCTCACCGCCATCGTCTGACAACACGGTCTCAGTATAGTCTCCTACTCCGACGACATCCAGCTCATCCTCTCCCTCACCAAGGACCCCACCACAACCAGACTCAATTTCCAGGAAGGAATGCTGGACGTCTTCGCCTGGATGAGCAACAGTAACCTGAAACTCAACTCAGATAAAACATTAGTACTCGTCCTCGGAACCACCCCATCGGCGTGGGACAACAGCTGGTGGCCCAGACCCCTGGGCAGCCCCCTGAACTCCAACGACCATGCCAAAAACCTCAGCAGCATACTCAACTCCTCCCTCTCCATAAACCGACAGGTCAACGCCATCACCGCCAGCTGCTTCAACAACCTCCGCATCCACTATAAGACCTTGAAATGGATTCCCCCAGAGACAAGGAAGACAGTCACCCACTCACTCATCACCAGCATGCTGGAATATTGGAACTGCCCTATATGCCAGCATCAACAAATCTCTACTCTGCAAGCTCCTGACAATACAGAACACTGCCGCCAGACTCGTCCTCGTGGTCCCTTGACACAAACACATCAGCCAACACCTACGCAAACTCCACTGGCTCCCCTTCGAGAAAAAAATCACCTTCAAGATACTTACCTAAGCCTACAAATGCCTACACAACACCGGACCCCAATACCTTAATGACAGAATCACCACCCATGTTCCCAAACGAAGCCTCTGTTCCACCAACCTCCTCCTCGCTGAAACCCCGCGCATCTGCAGGATCAGAGCAAGGGGAATATCCTTCTCTTACATGGCGGCCAATACCTGAATGAGCTCCCCACCACCATCAGACATGCCCCCTCCCTGAACGCCTTCCGGAAGACTCTGAAGATCTGGGTATTTAACTGAAGCGGAGCTGCCAACCCCCAGCACCTTGAGGCCCTCACGGGTGAGTAGTACGCTTAAAAAAAAACTGATTGATAATGGTCATGCAAAGACCTTGCCCCCTTTTACAGTCACTCTCTGGGGGTCAGTTTGTCTGACCAGTGCATTTGGGGGGAGCAGCGGACGTTTTCGGCGCTGCTCTCCTTGTGTGTAGTTCAAGGGGCCAAGTTACTTCTCCAACATCTGAATTGGATTTAAACCAGGCTACCTTGATCTCCTATTTCCTGGTCAACCCCTTTCCTATGCTGATGATGTGGTAAGATTCAGATTCACAGTAGGTGCCTCCATTCTGGTTCTTCTCAGACTCCTCCCCACGTGGAGCCCTGGTCCTGGCCATGCTCTCCCCCAGGGGAGGGTGTGCTGCTCTGTTCTCTTTTGGTGCTGCCACGGCGAGAGCTTTCTCTCTTTCCGTCCTTATCTCCTGCTTCTCCTCTAACTCCCGCCTGGGATGCATACTTCGTTCTGTGCTCTGCGTAGTTCTCCTTTGTAGGAATTTACCCTCAGACTTATGTGCTGTCATCTCTTTCACTTTCTGTGCATATCTTGGGAGAGTATACCCTGTGTCCCCCTCCTCGATGTCGTACCAGGGAAGACTAGGACTTTTTTCGTCACCCCAACTAGTGGTGCCACTATCCAGAACCACTATGAACCTCCCAGTCACCTGAGATCATTCAACTGGTTGGGTTGGAGCGCAGGCTTCCTGCACCACTGGGGCTTGATGGGTTGAATACAATGGATGGGGAGATCGAACTTCGGGGATGAGCTTCAAGCTTGCCTGGTGCTTAATTTCACTGTCATAATCATGTGTGCACTTCACCTTCACTGAGTTGTCTGCACTTTCTGACGTTACACAACTAATGTATGTTTTTTCACCAACGTGATGGTTGAAAAATATATATAAAGAATTTCAATTATATGATGAAGGACTGTATACTATTGTAATTACTACAATTGAATAGATTGTTTCAACCAGGGGACCTCCAAATAAGTTAGTGTAGGTACGTACCATTATAGAAAAAGAGTCCCACAGGACTGTTGTGATTGTCATTATAGTTATACTCTGGTCCCCTCAGGCTTATAGGGTTGGTCTTTGTGATTTACATTATGTCATTATTCAATGCGCTGTTTTGTTGTTTTGTAAAGACCATAGAGTATGACTCATCCGTGCAAGGGCGTTGGTGTAGATGGGTGTCGCCCAACTAGCTTGGTAGGAAAGAAAAGAAAAGGAAACAAAACACTAAGCAGCTGCAAAGAAATGCCTACCTGCTGTTCGGAGTTCTAGTGGACCAAGTCTGTGGTTTTTTTTTGGAGGAGGGATGGGTTTGAAGGTGACCTGCTGTGCATATGCAGCCGTGCAAGGTCATCCTCACCTGAATCAGCAAGCCACCTTTGGATGTCACAGTGAAGAGTGCCTTAAATTTCAACTGTGTGATGGAGTTGCATTTTGGGAGTCTATGTAATGGCTCAGGACAGAGATACCGCAACTCCATTCCTTTAAATGGCCAGGTGGCTGGGCCGGCCATCAGGGGGGCCATGTTGGGGTGAATGGCAATGATTTGTTGTTCATCAGGGAAGAGGGAGGACAGAAGAAGGAGTCCAGCTGCTCTTTACCATGTTAAGTAAACTGAGGACTAGTGCAAGGCATGTGAGTCTAAAACACTGCAGCGTACGGTTTAATAGTTTGCTGTTTTGTGCAGATGGCCGCATTAAATTCACTATAAACCTTTAAACTGCTGTCATTGATTTAACTGTCATGAAAAGGAGTGCTTCTTGGCTACATTTTTAGAATCTGGTAAAAATATGCAAGCCATCAACATACAGCATGAACATGTCACGCATTTGCGCATCTACATTACAGTGACTCTCCATTGTGCGGTTGGTGGTTTCAGTTCCCATGTACCTTTCCAGGTTTTATTTCTCTCTTTCCATCTATGGACTATTTCTAGCATCATCAACAGGCAGCGTGTGTGGGGAGTCTAACGAGATCAAGCTTCATACGTATGTGCCTGTGTCATACTGGAAAGTATTCCAGATTCATGTGTGACTCGTTTGTTCCCTCCAGTTTTTTTCCTTAGAACTCTGGTACTTGTAGTCCAGGTTTTATACTGGGTTAAAAAAGAATGCATGTGCCAGAATTCTGGGACTAGCTTATCTAGTACCACATGGAACTGGGAAACGTGGCAGCAATGCTGTGTATCTCCTCAAAGCCAGGTTTCCTTTCCAATCTGGTACATACATTAACTGCCACCTTCATTAGGAAAGGTAAGAGCAGCATGTATCACTTGATTTGGAGAGAGAGTACTGTGAAGAGCAACCACAACAAGAAGTTATACCAGGAACCAAAACACACTGGATGCAATGTCAGGGCTGCCCGGGGGGCCACGTAGTGGCCCCTCAACAGGGCGGCCGCCTTAGTGCCACAGGAAGGCACTGGAGTCGGCCTCCTAGGCTCCCTGGGTGTGGGACCAGGGGGACTTCCGGCTGACCACTTCTGGTAGTGGGAGGGGGGACAGGGGTACATATACTGTCCCCCGCCCACTGGGCAGTCTCTTGTCTCCTGCCTGTCTCGCCTCGACACGCGTATTCGTGGTGAGTGTTTCAGAGCCCCCCCTCTCCCCCTGCCTGTGCACTTCATCGTAGTGCGACATGGGTGGGCGGCCCAGCTTAGGCTGGTTGGCTGCCGGGGGTAGCGGGCTTCTGCCTGGGGGTCGGAGCGGTGGTCGGGGAGGGCGCTGCATGCGCGGGTGTCCCTCCTGGATGTGTGGTGAGGGGCGCAGCAAACCTGGTGGCGCCGACCTTGAGCGCCCCCTGCCTCGACCAGCGCGCACTGCCCTGCCAGCCTCACGGGCAATTTGGGGGTTTGGTCTGATCCATGTGGGGAGCGGTGGGCAGCGGGTCGAGGGCAGGGCCATGTGGGCTGTTTTCTAGCTAGTTACGCGGCTAGGGCCCCCAGTATTGACGAAGGTTCCTCAATTGAGGCGGGTTGGGAGCTGTGTGGTGGACGGCATGGGCGAATATAGTCCCGAGAAGGCCCTCAATGACCTGGATCCGCTTTGCCTGCCGGGCGGGTAGGAAAAACGCTGATGCGGATCACTGGCGCATAAGAAGGAATTTCGAGCCTGGGGGCAGTATTTCGGCCTACTCTCGGATACCAGGGTTCGAGCCTCGAGGTCGCGTCCTCATCCTTTTAGTTTCTGGGCAATTATCTTAATCCCCTGTGCCTGAATGTGAATGTAATACGGTGCTATGTAGCGCTCCATTAACTGCGAGTTGAGTCGCGCTAGAGTTTTCGCCCCCGCGCTCCATCCCTTGGAGTCGCGCTAGAGTTCACCCCCGCGCCCCAATCCATTCGGGTCGAGTTGAAGAATACAGACCCCAGCTAGGCCCGCAAATACAAGGGTTCGCCCTCCTGTAACGAAAGCTAGAAGGAAGTTGGCACGGAAACTGCAAATACAAAGACAGAGTTTATTAACCCTTAAGGGTGGTCCTACAACCCATACAACACTCTTCAGTATTGCATAGAGTAGCACAAAGAACTTGCATACACAGTCCCCTTTTATACACAACAGAGGGGCTCATAAGTGGGTGGATACAACATGAGGCAAAGAGTATTACCTTTTATGGACATTTTCGATACAGAATCAATATGTGGGCGGAGTTAACACAATCCTAAGCCCGCGAAAACATGGTCAAGCAAGGACTAACTGATAACAGATGTGGTCAAGTGTGGGCATGCGCCAGACGGACAAAGGAGCTATTTATAGACTGTTACTAGGCAGATTATGAGAGCAACTGACACGAAGATAGGACTATTCTCGTGCTGAGCACGTGGAGACACGACAATACAAAATGGAATCCAGACATTAGTCAACATAAGGAGAGAAACTTGGTCCAAGTAAGGGGAATTCATGTCTTTAGTGAATGCTTAATCATATCGCTGTTTTAATTTTCAACAGACGACCCTTTCAGCATTCACTGAAGACATCCTGCTTATTAGGAGAATCATCATATATGTCAATTTTCATCATCTCTTCTACCTCTTTAGTTAAATGTTTCTGATAGGTGACATTGGCAATAGCTTTCTTATCAGGAATACAAAATGACACACATAAAGAACAGAGTAAAGGACCACACTGGACACAAATGCAGCAGGCAAACAGAATTGCCACAATAATGCAGAGACCAGTTAAAACCTTCCATCCCCATGTAGTGATCAATGCCCAAAACCATCCAGAAAAGGTCCAAGTGCCATTTTCTGTATGGATTTCGGCTGCGATTTTATGCAATTTATTAATAGCATTATAAACTGATGGCGTATGGTCAGGAATAAACACACAACAACTACTTCCGATAATTTTACATGCTCCACCTCGGTCGGCTAACATAACATCTAATACCATACGATTCTGTAATGCAACAATTCTAGTAATTTGTAATTCTTCCGTAAGATTCCCAAGAGCAGCAGCGGTTTGATTTGTCACAGCCTCTACGACTCTTGTTAATCTTCGAACCTTCCTACTATTTAGGGCAGCTCCAACAAAGAAAAACAATCCTAAGTTAAAATCAATATACTGCTGCAAACTAGTATCAGTTTGATCAACATCATCAATAGATAGAGTACGTTTATACCTATTTACAGTCACATTATTCAACAACTTCAAATCTTTATGATAAGATGCAGGTGCCAAAAATACAGGAGGTAATAGGAATGCTACATAGCATACTCCGGACCAGCCGGCTGGCAAACGATAATAACCCTTATTCCCACACACAAAGTATGTGTTGTGGGAGGCTAAGAAAGTACTATTATTGAGACCGTCTATATTCAAAACAATAATACAGTCACTAACACCAACTGGAATATAACCCACACTCTGGACACATAGGTCCGCTTGAGCTTGTGCCACTTGAATCACAAATTGTTCATTCCTTGTAGTGTCTCTGGTGTTCGTGAAAATGTAGGGAATCGATTCATTATCTGGTCGATATTCTTCCCATTCCCATATTGTCCCATTCGCTTGTGGATAGCCATCTTTATCCTGATGACATTCCTTATTAAGTCTGAAGAGTAATCGTCCCACTGTAGGTTTCCGTATGGAAAAAAGCAAAGTGTACCATGCTCTACATGAGCCATTGTGAGAGAAAGGAAGAGGTATGAATGGCGTTCCTCCTTTCTTCTGATGAGCTGGCATCATACCACATATCCAACAATTCATAGCATTCGTAGCAACATGGGTATGATGCAACATCTGGATGAAGGTGTTATTCAAATAAGACTGACGATGCTTCAATTCTTGATACGGGAGGGTATAAAAGTAGTGCTCCTCAGGCACTGGAGTTGTCAAGACAAGCAACTCACGGGCAGGAGTCACATCTTCAACAAACCATGTGGTTATACCAACAATAGCCACAATGATAATAAAGCTTGTCGCACAAAAAATCTTCTTCTTCTCCATCATATAGTAAGAAATCACTATCTTCCTGAAACTAAAAGGTTGTCAGAACTCTTCCCCTTAGGCAGCCGTTGATTTCTTCACCAGCGGGCCAAGACGGGTGTCACTACACTAATGCAGGGCTGATCCCCCCCCCTTGCCACATTGGCTCTCTGTTTCACTAACCTAAGGGCCGTTCTGACAACTTTGGATACAGCCATCACTTCCTTGGTCTAAGGTGATATCTTCTTCCTCCAGGAATCGCTTGGTCCGGGAAGAGCTCCTCAGTGTCGTTCGGCTCCACAGCACGGCCTTTCTCCGCAGTCAGGATTTCTCGATGGTCGGTCAACACAGCAGGCTCCACCAATCCAGCCGGCACTTTACGACAGTGCAAGGAGTGGATCCAGTTCTTCCGGTTGGAAACCCGCACAGCTGTCCTCGTTGCGAGCAAGACTTGCTCAGGACCAACCCATCTCGGCTCCAGACTGTTCGTCCTTTCGAACACCTTGATCATGACATGATCCCCAGGCCGGGGGTTATGTCCTTCACCTGTGGACCGATCAGGGAGCGCTTCTCGAACCTGTTGGTGAATAGAAACCAAATTATCCGTTAACTGTGCCAGATAATCATTCATCATTACACAAGGTACATCATACTCTAACCTCGGTTTTGGTGGACCCCAAATATTCATTGGGCGTCCAAATACAATCTCGTAGGGTGTGAGACCGGTCCGAGAATGCGGTATCGATCTAATTGACAATAATGCCAGCGGTAAAGCGTCTGGCCAAGTCAAAGAAGTCGAAGCTTGAATCTTAGCAATCTTAAGCTTCAAAGTACCGTTATACTTCTCAACCAATCCCGCAGACTGAGTGTGGAATACTGCATGAAACTTCTGGGTAATGCCTAGGCCTTTCAGGACATACTTGATAACGTCCGCTATAAAATGAGGTCCGTTATCACTCCACAACAATCTGCAAACACCATATCGAGGGAAGAACTCCTTCAATAGCATCTTGGCTGTAGTCATTGCAGTATTGTCTTTTGTAGGGTATGCCTCAACCCATTTACTGAAGGCACAAACCACTACTAAAACATACTTCAGATTGTTACAGCGCTCAAGCTGAATGTAATCCATCTGCAAAACCTCAAAGGGTGCAGTAGGTGTCGCAAATCCTCCTGCTGGAGTTCGGGTACCCTTTCCCGGGTTATACCTCAGGCAAATCAGGCAGGTCTGCACTACCCTCTTTGCCGTACTAGCGATCTCCGGATGCTCCCAAACTCGTGTGAGTAATTTAACAATTGCGGAAGCTCCGACGTGCGCTAGTCCATGTGCCATCTGAACCATAGGTTGTACGAAGGCAGTGGGTAACTTCCACTTATCCATCTGCTTACTTCTCCAACACCCTTCATCATCTAATTCTCCATCGTTGGACCATTGCTCCCGTTCCTTATCGGAAGCGGTCCTCTGTATTTCCAGCACTTCTCTCCTTGCATCGTGCCATCTTTCTGCCTGTGACTTCACAACATACATTGCAGTAGCACCAGGCTGCACCGCAGTCTCTCGTGCCACCCGGTCTGCTAAAGCATTCCCTTCTCCAACTTTATCAACCACTTTCTTATGGGCACTACATTTAACTATAGCAATCTTCTTTGGATATGTTAATGCAGTCAAAAGGTTGCGAACTAACTCCCCATATATTATCTGTGCTCCATGTGACGTTAGAAAGCCTCTCTCCTTCCAGAGTAGGCCGAAATCGTGCGCTACTCCGAAGGCATAGCGGCTATCTGTATAAACATTCACACACAATCCTGCACTGAGCTCACATGCTCGTGTTAATGCTATCAGTTCCGCTGCTTGAGCTGATTTCTGCGGTATGCGTGCAGTCTCCACTATTGTTTGTAATGTGGTAATTGCATACGCTGCTGAAGTCATACCATCTGGTAGCCTCAGGCATGATCCGTCCACCCACAGTTCTCCATCTACATCTGTAAAGGGCGTATCCTGGAGATCAATACGACCCTTTGTCTGTTCCTCAGTCACAAGAATACAATCATGTGCTTTTCGTGCTTCAGACTGAGTTTCCGGGAACGGCAACAATGTGGCTGGATTTAACATTGCACACCTCTTTAACGTAATATGAGGAGCCAAAAGCGTCAACTCATATCCCGTCAAACGGGCACTGGTCAAATGTTGCGTCTTTGTCTGATTAAGCAGGGCATCAACAGCATGGGGGACTAATACCAACAGCTTATGAGATAACACAATTCCCTCGCTTTGGCGTATTGACACAGCTGTCGCCGCAACCGAGCGAAAACAACCAGGCCACGCTCGGGCAACAGGATCAATTACAGCCGAAAAATATGCACAAGGGCACTGCTTGTCGCCGTGCATCTGCACTAAAACTGATAATGCACATCCATCTTTCTCATGCACGTACAGTGAAAAGGGCTTCGTATAATTAGGGGTACCTAACACCGGTGCTGAACAAAGGGCTTGTCGTAATTGCTGAAAGGCAATTTCACACTCATTTGACCAGGGAAGAGGGATCAGTGTGTCTTTTGTCAAAAGTGCTAACAATGGCTTAGCTATGTGTGAAAACCCCAATATCCATTGCCTACAGAAAGAAGCAAGACCCAAAAATGCACGCACATCCTTCTGTGTGGAAGGTACTGGCGTGTCCAAAATTGCTTGAATACGATCTGTTGTAAGTGCAGGCCCCTCCTTAGACAAAAGGTGACCCAAAAGAGTCACCTTTGGTCTACAAAATTGCAATTTCTTCCTCGACACTTTGTGATTGTGAGATGCCAAAAAGGAAAGCAAGGATAACGTACACTGCTCACACAACTCAGGAGTGTCGGCCGCCAACAAGATGTCATCGACATATTGTATAAGGGCGACACCCTCAGGCAGAACAAAGGAATCCAATTGCCTTTTCAATGCTTGACTATAAATACTAGGGCTCTCTGTATAACCCTGAGGGATTCTACAAAATCTATAAGACCTATTATCCAAAGTGAAACCGAAAAGATATCGGCTATCAGGGTGGATAGGAATGGAAAAGAAAGCATTTTTCAAATCAATAACTGAAAACGTGGTCGCCGTTGGCGGGACCAGAGTAAGTAACGTCGTGATATCAGAAACCACTGGATACTGGGGTATCACAATCTTGTTCACTTCCCTTAAGTCAATAATAAAACGATAAACCTTGGCATCGGTATCTTTCTTCAAAATGGGTAAAATGGGACTGTTGCAGACATTATAGGGAACTTCCTCCACTACTCCCACCTTAATCAAATCCTGCACAATCAGTACGAGTGCCTCCTCCCCCTCCTGGGAAATACGATACTGAGGGAGGCGCGGTAACACCGCACCCTCCTGGACACTAATGTGGACAGGCGGAATCACCATCTGTCCCACATCGGTATCCGAAGTGGCCCACAAAGAATGAGGGAGGGAAGCTAATGCAGTATCCTCCGCAACCACACACATCCGTTCTGTCATGGGGTGATTATCATTTAAGATCACACGTACTCCAGTAGGGGAGCAGCGGATCGTTGCTCTGAAGTACTTGAGCATATCAAGACCCATAATGTTGTCAGGCGTGTTCGGGGCAAGCAGAAACGGACAGGACGCGGAAAGGTTGTCAACATGGAATGCCAGGGGTCGGGAAAGAGGGCTTCGAGAGAGTGTACCATCAAACCCTACCGATGTAACCATTAAGCCAGATGGGGGAGCCCTCGGAACCAATTATTTGGACAGTGCACTGCGAGTAGCTCCTGTATCAACTAGGAACCGATCAGTAGAACCCAAAACATTTGCTGAAACATAAGGACCCTTCTGATCAACCGGCACTTCGACTGATTCAAACCCCCATCCAACGCAATCCTACGCACGCTGTGAGTCATGATACCCAGAACGGTCGTTCCCAGACATTTGATACTGGTGTTGCCTATCAAACACATTAGGCCTATCCCGTTGCTGTACGCTAGACTCAAATCGAGTACGATCATCAGAGTTCCCTCTATAATTCGAAAAGCCCCCTCTACCTCTCGGTGGTCCCTGACCACGCCCCTGACGAGATGCATACAACACCGGACAATCTCTGGCCCAATGACCCGACTGTTTACAATACGCACATTGATTTCTATTTACATCTGACCGACCCGAAGGGGGACCATAGAATCCTCCCCTACCTCGGTCTACACCCCGACGAGGCGGACCATATACTTGTGCTAACATCACCTTAGTTTTCAAATCTTTCGATTTCTTCTCCTCATTCCCCTTCGCTTCTTGTTCCTGACGCTCATAATACTGGGCCATAGTCAGAAGGGATGCCGGAGACGAGGTGGACCAAGAACTTTCACTCGCTTTTAAACGAGCTGCTATTCCCGGTAATAAATTCGCCACATATTTATCCACAAAAAGATGCCGGCCCGTATCATCCGTAAGCGACTGACCACTGAAATCATGAAATGTCTCCTCAAAGCGTGTAAAGAAATCTGAAACTGATTCATCAACCTTCTGTTTACACGAGGCTAACATATTCCAATCAATCTTTTTAGGGGTAATAATCATTTTCAACTTGGTCAAGATAGCAGCAGGAAGATTTAAAATAATCCGCGGTGGTTTTTGCGCGGGTTTCCTCTCCCTATCCTCATCCTCAATCTCGGACCACCTAGCCTTAAAAGCGGGAACATCATCCACCTTCCGCACAGATCTCCACATATCCGGTGGTAATATGAGCCCAAAGAACAAATCTATATCTGCTAAAGTCATAGTACAAGAATTCAAGGCCCCTTCGACCTCTTCATAAAAGGCCGCTGGATTCTTGCGGGGGTCAGGCAATGCATTCTTTAATGCCATAACATCAGCCCTATGCCAGGGAGTATAAACCCAATTATACACAAAATATCCCTTAGCATCGGCGGAAGTAATATCTGAACTAGTTCCCGCTCCTTTAGGAGGAACATACAAAGGTGCCTCCTCTCGCATCGGTTTAGCATGCACTAGTTCGCTCTTATCTGAGTAGGAGGTAGATGATTGGTCGCCGCCGATACGTGAATCCGATTGCTCCTCCTCCCCTGTCTTTAGGCGCGCTCTCTCTTTAAGTTCACTCGCTGTGTCCCGCAATGCAAACAGTCGCCGGACCGCATCAGGTGCCTTAGAGGGAGAAAAAACACCGTTACGTAATGCTTTAGCATCTAATACTACATCATCAGGCTCAAAAACTTCTGAATATTTCCGAAAGGCAGTAATCACTTCATCAGAAAAGGTTTCAAGAAAATACAACTTCTCTCTATCCCGCCACTGTTCCAAAGAGTCCAACAATTCAGAAAGGGATAACTTGCCCTTAAGTGCACGAAGGGAAAGTTTCCGAAGCTCACCCATACGCTCAACTGATAACATGAACCGCGTGTCTACTTTATCCGAAACCAATCCAGAATCCTGTGATCTCGGGGCAGACGCGCCAACATAAGGGGGCGGAGAACGATCTAATAAATAAAAATCATCTTCAAGATTAGTAAGGACAGGATAAAGTGGCTGGCGGACAGCATATTGACCCGAGACTTGCAGCCTACGCTCTTTCTCTTGTCTCTCCGCCAGTTCTCTTTCTTCCCGACGCTTCGCTTCCTGCGCTCTCACATGATCATTTTTCCGTTGCTCTTTATCAAACAGCGCTTTCTCACGTTTCTCTCGCTCACGCACTTCCTTCACCCATAACCGTACACATTCAAACATGTCTTGGCGAGCACGCCGTTTACACATACACTGTTCCACATACTCAATCTTTCGCATATCAAACGATCCATACAAAGGCCATCGTAACTCAGGATCCTTTTTGGTGTATTTCCTCCACACTGTGCTGTACATTATAGAGGAAAGACCATGCTTCACATACATATCCCTATTAGGAGTCCCTTCTGGGGGGGCTGGAGCAGATTCCTCGAGGTTTAACCGGTTTCCAAAGCAGCAGCACCACTTACGGAGTGCGCTAAAAGCAGGCATGCTCAAAAATAATGCAAAATATGCAGTATTATCAAAAATGGCACTTAAACTTTGCGCCGTTCAAATTTACACAGCTCCGGAGAAATATCTCCACATTACCTGCCTATATGTGTTGCAACGCATATATTCTCACAATAATCAATACAAAATATGACCGGTCATCACAAATCAAACTCAAATAGCCAACCCAGGCTTCAAAACTCGGAGCAAGTACCGTACAACGGTTCTTACCAATCAAGAGTGTCCAGGTTCCAACTGCCAAGTTCCAAAATTCGCCCAAACGGCTGTCGCGGCAAACCGACAGAAGAGGTCTCAGTCGAGGACCGGCGCCACCCAGAAGGTCAGTTCGGAAGGGAAGGAAGAAAACCTTGGGATGCCAGGACTAAAACGCCACTGGCAGTGATCACATCCCCGGCCAAATTCCTCACCTTCGTCACGACCAGTCCTTCGAGCATCCGAGTCGCCGATGAGCCCCACGTGACAGGCGCCAATTGAAGAATACAGACCCCAGCTAGGCCCGCAAATTCAAGGGTTCGCCCTCCTGTAACGAAAGCTAGAAGGAAGTTGGCACGGAAACTGCAAATACAAAGACAGAGTTTATTAACCCTTAAGGGTGGTCCTACAACCCATACAACACTCTTCAGTATTGCATAGAGTAGCACAAAGAACTTGCATACACAGTCCCCTTTTATACACAACAGAGGGGCTCATAAGTGGGTGGATACAACATGAGGCAAAGAGTATTACCTTTTATGGACATTTTCGATACAGAATCAATATGTGGGCGGAGTTAACACACTCCTAAGCCCGCGAAAACATGGTCAAGCAAGGACTAACTGATAACAGATGTGGTCAAGTGTGGGCATGCGCCAGACGGACAAAGGAGCTATTTATAGACTGTTACTAGGCAGATTATGAGAGCAACTGACACGAAGATAGGACTATTCTCGTGCTGAGCACGTGGAGACACGACAATACAAAATGGAATCCAGACATTAGTCAACATAAGGAGAGAAACTTGGTCCAAGTAAGGGGAATTCATGTCTTTAGTGAATGCTTAATCATATCGCTGTTTTAATTTTCAACAGAGTCGCGATAGAGACTTTATCCAGCAGGGCAGCCCTGCCGTTTACTGGGTCGGACCCGCGGGCGGGCCTAGTCAAGGCTCAGCTCCGCTATTTCCAGTCCGTCTTCTCTGGTGCTCATGGGTGGGGATCACTGGGAAATGGAGTCAGAGGCAGTGCGCCGGACTCAAGCACAGGTAGATCGCCAACAGGCCCCCCCCCGGGGGCTTTCCTGCCAATCAGGCCCGAGCTCCGCTTGGGGGCCCACGAGGTGGGTTGAATATCTTCGCCGTCAAGGAGGCAACCTTTCATCAATTTCAAAAGTTGTGGGTGCGCGCGGCCGGGCAGGAGCTATGGTGAGAAGCTGTAGCTCAGTGTTAGAGCGCATGCTGTGCATGCATGAGCCTCAGGTTCGGCAGGCAATTCACTTTATCTCCCCGCACCTGAATGTGTAATGTAATGAGGTGCTACGTATATCGCTCCAATCCTTCGGGTCGTGTCGCGCCATATAATATACGCAACAAAAATCAAGGGCACATTCATCTTGTCAATCCTTTTATTCCCCTGGGCCTGGATGTGCATTGCTTAATGGTGCCCTGTCATGCGCTCCAATACCTTCGGGTCGTCTGCACGACAGTTTGTTTGCCCACTTTAGTGCTGGAAACCAGGGTTCGAGCCTCGCGGTCGAGTGCACATCCTGAGATTCTGGTGGGCAATTCACTCAATCGCCCCGTACCTGAATGTGTAATGTAAATAAGGTGCTATGTAAGCACTCCATTACCTTCGGGTCGTGTTCACGCCACATAAAATATGCAACAATAATGAGCGGGACATTCATTTTGCCTAATATCTTAATCCTGTGCCTGAATGTGCGATATTTAAGGGTGCCCTGCCAGGCGCTCCAATACCTTCGGGTCGTCTGTGCGACATTGTGTATTTGCACACCGTAGTGCTGCAAACCAGGGTTCGAGCATCTAACATCAGTTTATTCGGGTATGCGCCTATTACCTTCGGGCCAATATGTGCTAGAATTCTGGGACTAGCTTATCTAGTACCACATGGAACTGGGAAACGTGGCAGCAATGCTGTGTATCTCCTCAAAGCCAGGTTTCTTTTCCAATCTGGTACATACATTAACTGCCACCTTCATTAGGAAAGGTAAGAGCAGCATGTATCACTTGATTTGGAGAGAGAGTACTGTGAAAACCAACCACAATGAGAAGTTATACCAGGAACCAAAACACACTGGATGCAATGCAAAGAGCCAAGCCCGCGGAGGGCTGTGAACATGAGACAGGCCCCCTCCTCTACTGGCCACCTTCCTGCGGCGTTGATGCGAATCAGGGTGCCTGTGGCAACTGCTGAAGCTGCTGGCCTGTGCTGAGCCACACCCTCTGCTGCACCAAGCAAACAACTCCGAGAAGCAGGGGTATCTGGTGAACCACAAAGCACATAATTTCACTGCCTCTGATGTGCGGCTTCGAACCCCTTTTTTTTTTACTGGCATTGCTACTTTGTAACTTATTTGATTATCCTCATGAGAACAGGCCTTTATAAGTTTTGTCCAGTTTGAATTTGCATGAGCACCAGTTGCATTACAGATGAACCCATTCATTTTGGACGCAAGGAGATAACGTGATGTGCCCACAATCACAAGATGTTAGAGCCTCCCACCATGCTCGAACCTGGTACCCACGCTTCAACGTTAGCCATTAATTCTCAGTTCCCATCAATGGTTTTTGCAGTTGGCTGTAGGGTTCCATCAGCCTGACAGAGCCCTGCACCAAATTGTTTTCTTTTTTCTTTTCCAAAAGAAAATCCTGCTTTGGGATGGGGTATTCTGTATTTTGGTACATAGTCAGTTGCCCACTGGAGGGATAAAGGTGCCCAGAGTGCAGTCAGGCAAGGCTAGAGGGCTCTGTAAGTCTGCCTGCGGCCTGACTGCACTGTTGGCACACAAACACATGAAGGTGGGCCAAAGACAAGCACGACTGCGCCCCTCTGCACACTTCCTGTGCAAAGCATCAGACATGTTTCTCGTTTGACTATAGACTCCAAGACATTGCGTGAGAGAAAGAAAGAAAGAAAGAATGAGCATCTTGCTTACTCAGGCAAATATCTATTAAACAGTGAGGCATAGATGGTTCTGCTGAAAATATTATGTCAAGAAGGTTGCTGTGAATATCAAGCTTCACAGACCACAACGATTCCTGACCCCTCACTAAAACGTGATCCTCTCTGGCCTGACACCATGGACGACCTATCTGTAGTGCCACTCAGGAATATGTTAAAGTTTCCAATAATTAATTTGCCTCCTGTAAGCCAACTGTAATAACACTCCTAAGAAATCCCTATTATCTCACATTTGGAGCATTTGAATTACTTACTGTGACCATGCCTCTACTAAGTATTAGTATTTTGTTCATGTTATTCACCATCACTCTTAGTACCTCATATGAAGTCCCTAGAGAGAAATATTTTACCTGATAAACTTTTGAAGGCCCCAAGGAAAAATACTGTTGTTGGACCCATTTAGATTTGAGGCAAAACCAATCTTTGTTCAAGAAATGACTTTCAGGAAAGAGACGCAACTTTCTCCCCGACTTTAGTATTACCAAGAGTTTGGTGGAGTGTTCAGCTTTTTAGCAGTAAAACCTTTAAGTTTCAACATGGGTGATCATCAATCTTAAATATCATTTATAAAATGTATTGACAAATATTACCAACAAACCATTGAAATGCCAATTTTGGCATAATTCAGTAAATTTTGATTACACCGCATAAGGTCATATTAATAACATAGTACAAATACATTTCTCAAAACCACAGACACATATTTTATTGGATGCATTCTGTTGCCATCCCAAAGCAGTAGAGACAAACCTCGAATATAGCCAATTATTAGATCTACACATAATATATGCTGACGAAATCAGAAACCACATAAGAGCAACATTGGAAATTCTTAAGAGGTTGATATTCCAATAGGATACTGGAATCGCATTATTAACCATTAGAAACAACTCAAAGAACAACAATCAAAGCTGATCCACAGAACTTAATACATACACTAGAACATTCTACAGAATGAACATATATTGCAAAATCTCACAACACAAAACCGATAATAGCATATACCCTCCAAAAGATCCTAAACCATCTAATAAAGGCAGATTTCCAAAACAGAAAAAGCCCATTTCAAGCACAATGACAAATGCCACATATACATGCTCCAACATATATACTGGAGGGGCAGCAAGAATATTTCCCCCATGCACCATCCCAAACCCACCGAGTTAATCCCCATCTTGGTTTATTACACTGCTATAATGCAATGTTAATTTCGCTAATACAATGGCCATTAGGTTTAGAATATGGAGGGCAGATTTAAACAAAATTGTGAATTACATGATTATTATAAATCAAAACTAATGAGTCATATTATAATTTTTCCAAGCAATGCAGCAAGACACCCTGCTGTGCTGTGTGTAAGGAAGAGGACAGGAATACACCATATCACTTTTGGCTGCCTTGCACAAACGCAGACACTCTTGCATCATGGTGCAAGGGTACTTGTGTGTTTATGTGCAGGAGGGGGCACCTTCCTGCACACAACAATCCTCTGAGGCTGTTTCCTCTTTCTACATGTGCTGTAAAATGCAGCACACAGAAAGAGAAAGAACAAAAAGAAATAAAGATATTTCTCCTCATTACATCTCCCCTGGAAAGACATAGCATTATGACTCATTCCCAGGGCTACCACTCATGGTAAATCTGGGAATGCACCAAAATCAATGGATGGATGTGTGGGAACACTCACGCTCCACACATTGAATGCATCCCTGTGGCAGAGTAATGCAAGGCAGTTACTTGTGCTTCCTTGTTTTACTCCAGATTTACCAAGCACCACATAGCAACATAGGGTGGCCTTGTAAGTCTCGACTAGGTTTTGCATCGCTTTTGCGTTACCTTGTGTAGCACAGGGCAGCACAAAACTTTAATAAATCTACTCCCAAATCTAGTGTAGCCAAACAATGGTTAGAACTGTTGACAAATGTTTAAAGAAAGAAAAACATTTCTGTATAAAAAGTAATTATTAAGACAAAGCCTTGATTTTTAATATAGATAGGCGGTAGGAGGCCCCTGTTTGAGTTGTTAAGAATCTATAATGCAAAATGTGTGTCTGTTGCTGTTTATGGAGCTGGTGTCTGGGGGATTGTTGATGTTACTTCTTTACAGACTGTGGAAAACAAATTTCTAAGGTTCTTATTGGCTGTGCCAGATTCCACATCAACTTATATATGTCATGTGGAACTGGGTATTGTTTATCTGGAGGATACCATAAAAATACAACCGATACTAGAATGGCATAGGATCTGGACCTTGGAAAATTTGTCTTTGAATCGTTCTATTATTTCTGACCTCATGAAGTTAGAAGGGGTGTTGAGGATCAGATGGCTAGCATACATTAAATCCTTTTTTCAGAATTTAGGCCATCAGGAGTTTTTAAATGATCCTACCACTCTACGTTTGATTGTAAGAACGGACTTGAAAAAACTGTGTATGGACCATTTAAATGACCGTAGATTGCCAATAGAATTGAAGAAAACTTCCATACAGGCACACCAGATGATTTCCACCTACTTAACGATCCAACCCTATATCACAATAGTTTTAAGCGATTTTGATAGATTTTTGTTGGTTCGTTTCCGCTTGGGAATTATTCAAAGGTTATTAAGTTTCCCCGAACGGAACGATTGGTCTAGATTTCTATGCAACTGTCCATGCGATGATCTATCGACCCAATCCACATTACATGTTATGTTTTTGTGTAAATTTTATTCTATTTCCAGGAAAAGGTGGATTCTCCCGGTTTTGAAATCTCTTGGTCTGAGGCACTGTCGACCTGCGCTTATAGCCTTGCAAATGTTAGAGTCAGCCCACATTATGTCCTCTGTTAGTGCATTTTTAAAATCCATTTTTAAACTAAGGAATCAACTTTTAATGTAATTCTGTGCATTGCTCTTTTATGTACTGTGTACTTTTGCTTTTATGATTAATTACTTTTAATCGAATAAAGCTGAATTGAATTGAATTGAAATTGAATATAGATACGTTATTTGGTTTCCAGTTTTATCCCTTCAGATTTTTGGGGTAGTTGATTTTGTTTCTGATATGAACTTATATTACATTCACTACTAATAGCTCCATTCCAAAGCTGAAATTGTCTATAGATAACACATCATTTGCCTTGAGGAAAAATGAAGGAAAGTGGTTTGCTTTCTTATTCAGACAACAACCTCACACATCTATGTATCACATAAACAAAGAAACATTGGGTCAAGTTTATCAGAGTTTCACGTCACCCTAGCTCCGTGCACGGCGATGCAGGGCAACGCAAAATCTAGAATGAGATTCATTAAGCCACGCACGGCCACCTTGTGTGACCCTGCATGGCTTGGTAAACCCGGAGTAAAGCAATGCAGCACACGTCACTGCCGTTCGTTACTCTGCCCTGGGTGGAGAGTGGGTGTGCCCATGCAAGTGCAAGAGTGCATACATTGGCTCAAGGCAGCACATTGTTCACCAGTGCAAGAAGAGGACAGGAGACTTCCATTTAATGATAAATAGGGTGCATTCCTGCAATGTTCCTATCATGCAGCACAGCACAGAAAAGTGTCTTCATTGCTTGCATTGCATGAAAGTAGGATAAATCTGGCCATTAAGGACCAACATGTGAACTACATGAGTTTATGTTTGATTATTTTCTTATTGCTTGTGTCTTGGGCGATTTGCAAATCACAAATAATTCATAAATACATTTAGAAAGTGCTAAAACTTAGAATAGCATACATTGTGTATACCAATTTTTATGTTTACTTTGCTACATAAATATTTTTTCTTCTAGCTACATGTTTTGAGATTGTTTAACCCCTTGTGTGCCACGCCCTTTCCCCGCCCTGTGCCGGCCGTTGCATTAGCGGGCAGGGTTCATGACGAGCTGGACTCATCATGGGCATAGCGCAACCGCGGCCCATGACGAGTCCAGCTCGTCATGGGCACACAAGGGGATAATCTCCTTGAGAAGGATTTAATCCAAAACACTTAGAGAGGATGAAATTTGTTTCAATCACATCAAATAATAATTAATTTGAAATAAAGAAATTCATTAAACATTGAATAAAAAAGTAATTATATTTGGGAATAAATAGTTATTAATTATTCTTGTCAATATATAACTGATAGACATGAAGGCTGCTTATTGGATTACCCCATTCATAAACTTGGGCTCTCTACAGGTAGGGGACTCCGGAACATTTAATTTATGGTTGCATAATATTTCCGATGGAGATGGGACAAAACATCAGCATCCTGTAACTTTCAAAGACTTGGAGTGTAAATTCAAATATTTCAGATTTTCAGAGACCAGTACCCATATATCTATATTTGTGGCAATGCATATTCATTAGCCCCACTCCGGTAAATCTCCACCCGCATCCCCAATAAAGAAGAACATTCAAACTAAAAATGATAGTACTGAAATGGACGGGCCCATAAGTTCTATATCTGTTCTAAAGCTTCAATCCAATGGTTCTTTTAAGCAGCATGTAAGCGCAGAGGGGAGAAAATTGTTAATACTGCCAATCAAATCAACAGAAATGTCTCTAGACACATAATAACCACAGACAATTACATAAGGTCAGTTCATTTATTAAATAGCCAAAAATAAATGGACATAGAGACACCTCAAAATGACAGTGTATAGATACATTGGAATCAACATAATGCCAAATCTGCCAACAAAGTTGAAGCGGTGCAACATGCACAAGACAATTAACTCAAGAAATAGGATGCAGAGGATCAAAAAGCCTGAGTCCACATTTCTCTGCATCGAGGGTTGTTGAATATAAAGCATCAATCTATCCCTACACTAGCGCTAAAGTGACATCCCTACTTAAACATCCTCAGAGGAAGGAATTAAGGTGTCAGCAAAGGGGGGCCTTCCTAAGAAGTCTCTCCACCATCAATGGGCCAAATAGCATGAAGCTATCGAGACAGAGCTCATTCTGAGATGCTCTCGCTACAAATGCAGAGAAAAAGTGGGCTACTTTACCTACTTGCATTGTCCCAATATTACAGGTATCTTCCCAAGAGTCCACGCGGATCAGCCATCTGCTCTGACCACGATCTCATAGGTACTTGTCCATGGGACTTCTCTTGTGTGAAAATACAACAGTTATCCTTATCGGCTTTAGGTCGCGATTTATCCCCTTCTCTCTTTGCCTAACTAATAAAACAAAGACATTGTTCTACCTAACAAGGTTGCTTCTTCCTCCTGCAACACAAATGTGAGAAAAAACGAAATCCACAGCACACATGAAATTTAAACTGTTAATTCTAAAGCGAGAGCTTCCAGGGAAATTGCATTTCAGGCGTTCAAGATTTAGCTAACATAAGAGAAATGATGTATGAGCTTTACAAAATTGCGTAGAAAATAAGGCACGCTCAGTTAATTTTCCTACCTACATATAAAATGACACAATTAATAAACACAATTAATAATAAATGATTGTCAGTCGCACAACTCAAGTTCTTCAAGTTTATGACTTCTGCTAGTCACATTTACTTTCCACATTAACTCTTCATGTTTACTATTCAATGACCTAAATACATCACATTTTATGTTATTACAGTTCAGGATCCTAACACTTCATATGTGTGTGTGCTCTACATATGTGAATATAATGCACCCCTACAAATGATTTGAAATTTCTGCTAGACCAGTACAAATGAGATCCATACAGTGTAATTTATTGACTAATGTATGATTCCCCCTACCCACAGACCGACTCCTATTTGTGCTTCTTCCTACTACTTTTACACTTACCCCTCCTTCATCTCTTTTCCCCCCAGGCACCAACCACTAGTGCTCACCACAAGTATAAAATTAGACTTCCTTCAGCTTCTACAACACTTGGGCCTTAGTCTCTACTATGTTCTCCTGCAACGGTTTTGCTCTCCTTCTCTATAGCTCTACTGATTGCCAGTTAGGCTTTCTCAAATGTTGACTCTCTACCACAAAGTTGATGTCCTGGTTTGTGTCCTCAGGGGATTTCAGTTCAATTTCTTTGTCTACCTCTTTCAGTGTTTTCATTCATTTCATTGGATTTGTGATGTTACAATGTATGCCATTACATCGCATGTCGTTGCAACGCCAAACTTTACCCCGACTTTCTGTCGGGGGAGCACTGGAAGTTGGAATAGATTAATTTTCCGTTCCAACTTCAGTGTGTGCAACAGTAGGGAAGGTGTTGGAGTTAAATTCAACACCTTCTACCCACTGCTGCACACCTTTTTCGTTGCAACGGCATGCAGTGTAATGGCATGCGTTGTAACGGTTGTGTTGTAAAGGTTTTTTCCCGTTTTCATTCATTCTATTGAAAGATCATTCAGGATGCAAGCACCCATTGGTAACGGATTATCTGTGAATGAAGGAAATCTGTAAAAGGTGTACATTTTCTCCTCCTCTGCAATGTGAGGCCCTAAAACAAATACAATGTATGGCCCTGGACACAATTGCCTTATTAGCAAGGGACACAGCCATCAGTTTCTCATTTTGGCTTAAGTAGTGAATCTGAGGATATCGGGGGGCGTGTCCTCTATCAATCAATAAGTCCCACCTACTATGTTCAGTCCACTTACTAAGAGGAATCATTGGGTCTGTTTTTAAATAATATGCTAAAAGTCACACAGATATTCTTAGTATGTCCAGGCTTTTGTATCCCCCTTTGAAGGGCTCAGATGCATATGTTGCTTCTTGTAACCCTGTTTTGGTTTATTTGAAAGTCTTCCTTTTCCACTCACAGAGGTAGGATGAATCTCCTACCCTTGATCTTTTGTCACCTGCTCTCCAGATGACATCCATGCCAAGTCACCCATGAAGCATTTGAAGCAGGTTTTAAAGTCATCCTATATCACACTCACTTCTAAATTAATTTCACTAAGCGATTTCTGAAGAAGATCCTGATTGATTTCAACATGATGTCCTCTGTGAATCTGGGTAATTTTTAAAGGTACGTATTCTTATTCGTAACTTTGAACATTAGTAACTCTCTCACTGAGGGTTTCACAGAGTGCCTGCTATTGACCATTGTGACTCCCTTTCTCTTGTTAAGCAATTTCAGTGCCAGAATTAGTGAGCATCAACTTAGTGTGAGTCGAAAGGCATTTCCAGGGAAACCTTTCCCCACCACTTTCAGATATGCTCCTAGGTGTTATTTTAACAGAGTGTCGGACACACGACTCCAGCTATGAGGTGATATAAAGATGTCGGGGCATATTATCAAGGACGGCATTAAAAAGTATCGCTGGTTTAGCGGCAGCGGCAATAGAAGTCCATGTTCTGGTGTGAACATGGGCTTCTTTTGGAATTTTCAAGGGCATATTATCAAGCCCATTATCGCTGCTTTAGCGGCAGTTTTCTGCCGCTAAACCGGCGATAATTTTCACGCCGTCCTTGATAATATGCCCCGTCATTCTTTAAGCAATGCTTATTTTTTCTAGATAGTCTACAGATGCCTCACTTGAGCCCTTTAGGGTTATGTGAACATTACTTCAACTATCATCTCTACCTCTACCACTCCAAAATTAGTCATAGCTTGCTACTGCTCATCACCTTACATTATTCATGACTGTAGGAAATCCTCATGGGTCATGAAAAAACAATATACAAGGAGGGTGTGACCGCCAGTCATGCATCTCTACTCTTGATTTATCATTCCATTTCTGCCCCAACTCCTTCACTTTCTAATGAGAGGGGTTCTAATCAGAATTAATTCTCCATCTACACAATATCAATAGGCCTAGGAATGGTACATTGTCCATGATAATTCCTAACTCACCCAAGGCGCTAATAGTCCCAGTTGATTAGTTTTCCCCATGGCAGAAAGTCTACCTCCATCTCAGTGAACTTGGCTCCACAAGGGCCAAGTCCTTCATGTTTCTTACACTGTTTGTAATTTTACTTAAGTGGACCTGGGGACCCACCCAACACTGGGCCACATCAATGACCTAGAGTATGCCTCCATCGGCACCACTCACATTGCTGTGGTAGGCTGTTCATAAGAATGATGGGGAATGCCCATAACTCATTCCAAAACTTTGCAGGAATCACACACTAGTCTTGATCTTTAGGCTGTAAACTGCTTGGTGGCCCTACGCTCTGCAATATGGTAGTAGTGGATTGGTAGGCGTTTCTGGCAGCATTTCCACCATGCATCACCTCTAGTGAGGGCCCATGAACTTTCCATCCCCCTAGTTTGTATTCCATTCTCGAGGTCTACCTAAGAGACAGCAAAGCAGGTCAATTGTCCACACATCCTGCACTTGCTGCATATGAAAGTAAAGATACAGATATTGCTGTCTCTCAGCATAAATGTCGGACAGCCTGCTGCATTTGATAACTAAAGTCGCTGGTCGGCCATGACCTCCCACCATATTTTTACTTTTTTTGTCAATAGGTTTGAAGAGGTCCTATCATGAAGTTGAATATCAGTGAGCCAATATAGTTGGCCCAAGCATAATATATCCTGTCTTTCAAAAATATTAAAACAAAACTAGTGTCAATTTGAGTTCTGCTAGTCAAAAACATGTATACTATAATACCTTAAGTAGAGAGCATTTGCCAAATTCCAGATCCAAATGAATAATTAAGACATATCTATTTAACTTAGGAATGATTCTGCAGGAGCGATGTCAGGCATCAGCAAAGCTTGTAAGCTGCCTGACATGTTCAGAACTGTTTGGCGAAGCTGTGCTGCTTTGCTGAGAAAAGTGTTTGTAGGAAATAAAACAGTAGAGCGGATAGTAGGTTTTTCGTAGGCTTGGTGATTTGTGGTCGGATCGAGATTCCCGTGTTTGAAGAAAATACCCTGCACATACTTCCCATATGCAGCATCTACCATATTTGTAGGCTGGCCAGAAAGGTCTAGAGTTGTAACCCTTTAGCCAGTATCTTCAAATGTCTGTTTGAATATGAGATACTAGCGGGCATATCAGCAAGGCGAGGCGATAGAATGATAGCCGCTTTTGCAGCCGTTTTCAGACAAAAAGCGGCAATAATTTTATCACCTAATTAGCAAGCTCACGCTAACGTGTGAAAACTTGCGTTAGCGTAGGAATTCCTAATGCCCAGATGCAAAGTGGGCATTCCTGACCTGACATGACAGGAGAAATGTCGCTAAGCGACATTTCTGATATCATCAAGCCCCACGCTATGAAGCATAGCGGCAAGAAAAGTAGCGATAACCCCTGTTAGAGCTACTTTCCTTACGCCTGCTTCAGGACTGACTTAGCCATGATATCCTATGGAAGGTGGATATCATGGCTAAGTTTGTGAGTCCCTATCATCAAGCTAACGCCACATTGCGTGAGATTATCGCTGGGTTTCCAGTGATAATCTCACGTTAGGCAGATAGTGTGAGGATTTTAATCGCTTTTGAGATAAGCGTTGCTAATAGCACGCTATCTCAGCAATAAAAATCAACGCTAGCCAGCGATAATTATCCTAGCGCTAAGTGTGCTTAGCGATAATTATCGCCGGTTGTTGCTGATATGCCCCTAGAAGAGTAGAACTGACTAGTATTGAGAATGTTCAAGATGGACATTTATACCTTTTGTGTGTGCTTCCTCATTGGTGTATTGAAGATATAATCTTTTTTTAAGTGTGGGATTGCATCGTGTACTTTCTCTTACGTGTTGTGGAGGACTATGGCCGGAGTCTAGCATAAGTAAGCATGACTGATGTTTAACACTGGCACGATGTGACCATATAGCTTAAGGCTTCACGCGCCAGCAAATGGATATTTATGCTTAGTCTGTGACAGTTTACAATTACCTCCCCACTAACTTCTGTGTGATATATTGATTATTAACAGCAATGACTGTACTTGATGCTGCTAGCTTTGGAACTTAGGGGCAGATTTAGAAGCCCCTTGCGCCACTTTTGCATCACTTTTCCCATGTTAAAAGTGACTCAAAAGTGGTGCAAGGGGCTTGTAATTCTGCCCCTTAGTGTGCATGGCCAGACTGGCTGTAGCACGCACCGGGGTAAGCCACCAGGGTGGGGGGCTGGTTTTAAACCCCAAGGGGGCCGTTTTTGTTACAGGTGTAATATCGGCACCCTGCAAAAAACGTGGGAGTGGTGCTTTTCACTAGTACCCCCATAAACTCCCCCACCCCGGGGGCCGGCCGAGCTGTTTGCCAGGGCCGGATTTGGTTCCCAGTCCGGCCATGATAGTGTGTGCTGAGAATTTCTTTAACATTATTGCCATGTGTGCCTGTAAGTACTCCTTTAGCAGTTTGGGCTCTACTGTTCCTATTGGAGACGGGTCAAGACTGAATTGTATATGGCTGGGTCGAAACTGAGGTGACGTAGTGGGCGAAAATGATGGACTGGGATGCAGCCCGAGCAATTGCCAGTGGCTGAGAGTAGTTCTAGCATTCCATTCATGATCTTGTTGTTGCGGTGGTGCACCTTTGGATGGCCTGTAAAATATACTAGTTTGTGCAAGAAACAGGTGTCACTTCCCATACTATTCCTACTCAGACTACCTTTTGTGGTATTGGTTAAGCGGTATGTAGAGATCTTAACCTTAGTAATCACGTAGCAATGAGATTTTAGGGGAGGGAAGTGAGATGTGTTAGGTCGCAGAGTGTATTTTGCTTGCAGCCACTCGAACCTGCAGACTTATTATATATTTATTTTAACTAAACAGGTTACATGTGCATGGTCTGCTCTGATGTTTGTATAGATTAGGCTACACCTCCTCCTCCTGTGCATGCTGTTTTCTGGGTTTGCAGTCCCTCTCATGGTTGCATGCGTAGTGTGTGAAAGTGTTGAAACGTTTTACCATTGCATTCAATACACTAAAGAGGCACTAAATGTCACTAAAAGGCAGGTTTTGTCTTTTATGTAGAGTCACATTGAAATGAGGTCAATTTAATGAAGTTACGTAGAGTTGCCATTGACACAATATGTCAGGAATTTTATTTATTTATGTATTTATTTATTTATTATTTATTTGCGTATTTATTTTTGTGTAAAAAAAACAGCTATCACCCAAAGGTATCTTTGCAATAGGACATGAAACTAGAGAGGCAATAAGCTAGCTAAGGAGAAGAGTTTACAGCTTTTGCAATAAGGAAAGGACAAGGTAATTTGAGAAAGCTCGCGTGGCAAATTATTTCAGAGCATGAGGCCTATGATTCTAATAATTATTCCTCCAGAATTCGCTCGACAGCAGCCGAGGATTGAAAAAGCAACTCGACACTTGAATTATGGAAAAGGAGAGGGATGTAATTGGATCCAGGAGGGAAGCAGCTCGGGGCCTGTGTTGTCAAATGCCCAATAAACCATGAAGAGAAGCTTAAAATTAGTCCACTTTTGACAGGGAGCCAATAAAAGGCATGCTATACTTTTGAATCATGGGCACATTTTCACAGGTCAGTTGGCAGCAGCACTGCCATAGTCTGGAGTTTTTCCAGCTTTTCAAACTGGCAGTCCGGGAGGTAAAGGGCATTATCATAGTGTAGACGAGAATGGATGGTAGAGCTTGTGAGACCTGGCATCCTTAGGGTGGTCTTCCCCTTGACTGTTTGCCTTTTCCCTCCACATTTTGCTGATTTTGTTTTGCTGTCCTTAGGACTCTGAGCATGTTCCCACTGTTAACCAGTGCTAAAGTGCATGCGCTTCTCCCCTAAACATGATGACATTGGTGTACACCTGATTGGAATCTTTGTTGTACTGGTAAGTCCCGCGAACATTGGTATACTATATACCCAGAGCCTGTGATTCAAGTGCTACTAGTGGGCTGCAGCACTGAATGTGCCACCAACAGAAGTAGTCTTTCAAACCTGTCTCAGATCTGCCACTGCAGTGCTTGTGTATGGAGCTTACTGCCACTTCAACTTCACATTTAAACTACTTGCCAAGCCTTACACTCCCCTTTTATTACATATAGGTCACCCCTGAGGTAGGTCCTAAGTAACCCTAAGGGAAGAGTTCTATGTAAGTATAAGATATGACATGTACTTTTATGTTTTGCAAGGCCTGGTAGTGACAAACAGTCTATTTTGTTTTTCACTGCTGTGAGGCCTACACCTCTCATAGGCCAGAATTAGGAATTCCTAAAAACACCTTTAAGCTGTAATACTTGACCAGAGAGGAGTAGCATTTTTCATGTCTCATATCTTTGTAATGGTAATGATAAATCCTCCTTAGTTGTGAAGTTGGATTTAATATCACTGTTCTAGAAATGCCCATTTTAGAAAGCGGACACTTCTCTGTACCTACTGTTCTTTGTGCCTGACAGCCTGTCTCAAATACACATCTGGGATAGGTGATAGCTACACTTTATGCATTCCCTCCAGACCACCACAAACACAGGAAGGTGAGACTAATCTTCATTCTGAGCCCGATCTGCATTCATCTACATCTGATGAGTGTTTCTGGGTAGGGAGGAATGGGAGGTGCTGACACACTACAATACTTCAATAGGCAGTATTCTGTCCACACACAAAGCATTGATTTACCCCTACAGGTAACCTCACAGGCAAGACTGGGTTGAAAGGGATATGTGTGCACTTCAGAGAGTTGCTTTGAAGTCACGCCCTACATCAAAGGCACTTTTGGGTATAAGTACTGGGTCTCTGACCCCCCTCGAAATCAGACACTTCTGGATCTTGAACTGAACCTCTGTCAGAAGGACTGCTGTGCTGCTTAAAGGACTCAACTAGACTGATTTTCTAGAAGGACTGCTTTTCTGCTTGTTGCCCTGTTGCCTGCTGCTACCTGACTCTCTTGAATGAGAACTGAACTCTGCCTTCCCTCCAAGTGATCTCCAAGGTCTTGCTGTCTTGCCTCCTGTTTTGTGAAGTTTCAGGCATACAAAAGACTTCCTGCAATTCTGCTGGGCCTGCGGTGAGTCCTGCCCTTGCCTGAGGTGCCCTCTCCAAGTTCTAGGTCTCAGAAGTGGGTTCTGCAGCAGTTTTTCTTGAAAACCGATGCATCATCACAACTCAGCCGAATGGGGCCCAGCGCATTGCCCTTCGGTGCCAACACAGAGTCTGATCAACGAAAGCAGTTCCACAGACAGTGCCGCCTGACAATGAAGCTCTGCGCAGCTCAATGATGATGCATTACCTACACTTTAGTGAAGCTTGACAACGACGCAGTGACTTGACTGCCTGGAAAAGATCGACACATCGAGCCCTCAGCATCAAAGCTTTGCTCCATCAAAGGTACTTTCTCAGCAGGGCCTGTGTGGGTCTTGCTGCCAGCCCACCTTGCACTGGTACCTTGTGACCTCAAGTAACCTTTTGACCACTAGTAACTTCTAAGCACTATTTTTACATTTAATCTTTAAAAATGTATAGTTTGACTTCTACTGAATTGTCGTTTTTGTCTCACTTTGCTCAGATAAGTATTCTCTATTGCTCTTTATCAGTATGGATTCTTTTTGTGGTGTATTCATTGTGTTACTCTGTGTGTGTTGCACAAATACTTTACACATCGCCCCTTTAGACAAGCCTGACTGCCCTGTACCAAGCTACCAGAGGGTGACCACAGGTTATCTTTTAGTGTCTAACTAGCTTACCCTGAATGCAGTGGTGGTGCCTGCCTGGCCTGGGTGCATATCTCAGCCAACCAGGAATCCCATTTCTAACAGAGCTGATCACCATGTCCCAGTTCTTCTGCAGCAAGAAAGGAGGATTTTTCTCAAGGTTAGAACTGGGTAAAACAGGAGTGCCATTTTTTGTATCTGGGCATGGATGAGAGATTGTGATCAATCTAAAAACTGGGGTTCTTGACATCTGAGTCTGTGGAGGAAAAGTTCCAGAAGGAGGTCAGCCAGAGATACAAAGTGGGAAATGTGGAACTGCTTTCAGGTATCAAAATGTATCAGTGTTGAGCTTGAGAAAGTTAGCCTTCATTCAGTTATGAACAGTTAACTCTATTTATAGGTCACATATTGTCAGAGGGTGAGTTATCCATCTAAACTTGGATTTGAGTGTTGTCAGTTTATGGAAGCAACTGTAATCCAGACATCTTGATCAGTTCACTGTTAGATTTGGCATCCTTGGCATGGCTTCCCCTGACTTTTTGCCTCTACCTCATGTTTTTTTATGCTGTGCTAGATATTTTTTTTGCTGGCTTAGAAGCTTTGGACACTTTACCACTGCTGATATGTGTCAAAGTGCAAGTGTTCTCTGTGTAAATTGCTATTGCAATTGGTTCTCCCATATTGGCATATTTGATTTACTGGTAAGTCCCTAGTAAAGTGCACTGAGTGTGCCAGGGCCTGTAAATCAAATGCTACTAGTGGGCCTGCAGCACTGATTGTACCCACATGAGTAGCCCAGAAAAGGTATCTCAGACCTGCCACTGCAGTGTCTGTGTGCAGTTCTAAACTGCCATGTTGACCTAGCAAGTACTCCCACTTACCAGGCCCTAACCTTCCCTTATCTTACATGTAAGGCACCCCTATGGTAGGCCCAAGGTACCCCCATGGGCAGGGTGCAATGTATGTGAAAGGTAGGACATGTACTGGTGTGTGTGACATGTCCTGATAGTGAATAACTGCCAATTTCATTTTTCACAATTGAAAGGCTATCTGTCCCATAGGATAGAATGATAAATACTTTGTAACATCTTACAAGTACAACTTCCCATTGGGACAAGATAGAGAAATAAAGTGTAGGCTCTCTGGACTCAGAATTTAATAACACATATTTTAGTAAGGATGTTTTTTTAATAGTGTGTTTGAAAATGCCACTTTTAGAAAGTAGGCATTTTTTCGTTTAACCATTCTGTGTGACTCTGCCGGTATGACAGGCACTGGTGATGTGCATTCACTGTAGACAGCCACAGGAGGTTGAGGTGTGCCTGGCCCTTCCTGGATAAAACAGAGCTGATCTGAATGGGGATTGGCTGCATTTAGAGTAGTGGGAGGAGATTTCTTTGCACCTGAATAGGGCCTGTCTCCCTTGCACAATGCTGTCTCCAGCCCATCTGGTCATACTGCACCTATGAGGACAGAACTGGTTTGGACTGGGCTCAGAGCCCCCTGCACAAAGAGAACTAAGACAACATGAGGTATAAGTAGTAGTTCATACACTCCAGAACTTTAGATCACTTCTGGACTCAAGAGGAACCTTTGCCAAGGAGAAGGTCGAAGAGCTGTGAGGAGGAGTACTGCCCCTTTGCTGTGTGTGGGGTTAGCCTACAGTTGCTGTTTCTGCCAAGGAAAGGACAAAGTCTGGAACTTTGCTGTGAGCCTGCTTGGAGAAGAATCTCCAAGCGCCTGTGTGAGTTGGTCTCCTGTTCTGAAGTCTCAGGGACACAAAGACTTTACCCCCAGCTCCCCTGAACTCTGCTGCTGAGAGTTCTGGCCTGCCAGGAGGGGCCAGTTCCAGTTCACGGCTTTCCGGAGGTTTTTCGTGCTGTTGGGAGCTGGAAGAAACCTGAGAAAATGAGAAAATCAATGCATTGCTCTCTTTGCAGCTGTTTATCCTGTCCCAGCACCACCGTGTGAGAAGAATCTCCATGCATCACTCCACCGCTGCCAAGACGATGCAGCGCCTGTCTCAGATGCAATAACTGACACATTGTCGGATTGCGGCTGAAAAACCTGCTAAGTGCCACTTTCTGCTGCCGCATCGATTGCCAACGCATCCATTTTTCCATGCATCACACCTATGCAGCAAGTTTTCCAGACGCATCACTAGCGGACAAGAACCATCTTGGAGTCGAATGATCACTTCCCCCTACAGTCTGAATTTGATGCATCACTTCTCCTGCATGCAGAAGAACTGTCGCATCACCTCCCGAAAGACTCAGGAACTGACGCATCTCTTTGTTTCTCAACGCTTCCCATCTCTGCGGCTGTTTGCCCTAGTGGATTTTGACGCATCTACAGGTACTTTGTGTAGAATCACGCAACCATAGTTTTCTATGGCCCCAGTTGCTTGAAACCATTGAAAAGTCATATTCTTATTACATGTCTGTTGGATTGTTGTTGTTTTGGTCTTGTTCAGTTTAGATAAAGATACGTTATTTTTCTAAACTGGTGTTGTGTCCCTTTGTGGTTTTATCACTGTATTACTGTGTGTTTTGAGTACAAATACTTTACACATTGCCTTGGGGATAAGTCTGTCTGCTCGTGCCAAGTTACCCAGGGGGTGAGCGAGGGTTTTCTAAAGTGTGTATCCCCCTTACCCTGACTAAAAGCAAGGGTCCCTATTTGGACAAAAGTACCTACCTCTGCCAACTAGAGGCCCCTATTTCTAACATTCACTAAAAGGCTGGACATGTATATATTGAGATGGATAGAGGAGCTGTAGAACCTTGAGGTAATCAGCAGTTCAATGGCAGGTCATAAGCATGAAACGCGGGTTGGAATATGGATAGTGTGGATGTGAAAGGAAGGAAATGAGCCAGTCATTAGCCATCAGGAAATAAAAGGCAAGGGTGAAAGCCAGTGGCACATTCATATGTATCTTCTGTGTTTACCTTGTTCTGTGAGCAACATATAAGACTGCATAGTCTGTGTATGGTTTTGGAGAAGCATGATGGAACTCACTTCTTGCTACATGGTAATAAGCATTTCTAGAGACTAAGGGATCCCTTTGGCTGCTCAAAAGCTAGTTTTATACTCAACATTTAGGCAGTCTGTAGGGGTCCCAGAAATTAGCCAAAATACAGCAAAAACAAATTTTTTTTGGGGGGGAAGGAAAAACGGGCTGCAAATGAAAGCGTCTGGGTTTTTCTCTGCAAATGGTATCATAAAAGGGTTTGTGGGGCTGAAATCATAATTTTGCCAGATTTTAGGGAATAACAGACTTTTGTCAGAAAACCAACATTTTTTACACAGTTTTGGCATTTTTCTGGGACATATCCTATTTTTGCTATTTTTTGTGCTTTCAACCTCCTTCCAGTTAATGGTAGAAATGGGTATAAAAGCAATAATGGACCCTGGAAAGCTATACATTTTAGAAAAGTAGATAAAATTCTAAATTCAGCAAGGGGTCATTTTTGTTGATCCATCAAGGTTTCTTTATAGAAACTAACAGTTAAATATAGGAAAAATTGAAAATTAGTTGAAAAAAAAAGCCTTTTGTGTCAACGGTTTTACCTGTAACTTCTTCTAATTATGACAGCTCTTTGAAAGCAATATACCATTAAATCCACTGGACCTTACTGGTTGTGGGGATATATAGGACTTGTAGGTTCACCAAGAACCCGACGAACCCAGAGTAAAAAACTGAGCAGCAATTTGCAATGTTTTTTTATTATGTTCCAGGTATATAGCAATTATTGTGGGAAAATGTATACATGGAAAAATCGGTGTGGAAGACACCTATGTAATTCTGAAATGGGAACAAATTATAGAGTTTAGAAACAGTATATATTTGCACATTTTCAAAATTGGGAATACTATTAGTAGCATGAGAATTATTGGTCATTTTTCAAAATGACTTCTATTTTACACAAAGCCTTTCATTTGGAAGGCAGAAATGCATCAAAAAACAATAGGTAATAACAGTTGCTTTACAAATCTGAATTACCCTAAGTCTCCCGATAAAAATGGTACCTCACTTGTGTGGGTAGGCATAGTGCTCACGACAGGAAATGGCTCAAAACCCAACGTGAATACACCACATTTTCACAATGAAAATTTACCCTTTTTTTGCGAAGTGTGTAGCTGTAGTTTTTTAACACTACCTCTGCCGGAACCTAGAGAAACGTAGCAAACCTATACATTTTTTAAAACTAGACACCCAGGGGAATCCAGGACGGGGTATCTTCACTGGCTCCCACCAGGTTCTGTTACCCAGAATCCCATGCAAGCCTAAAGAATTGTAAAAAAAAACACATTTTCCCAACATTTCTGTGGTGGAAAGTTCTGGAATCTACGTGGATCCACAAATTTCCACCCAGCCCGCGTTCCTCAAAGTCTTATGAGAAAAATGGTACCTCACTTGTGCGGGTGGGCCTAGTGCCCGTGACAGGAAACGGCACAAAATGCAACGTGGTCACACCTCAATTTCGCAGTGAAAAATGACCCTTTTTTGGCAAAGTGCCTAGCTGTAGTTTTTGCACCCTAGCTCTGCGGGCACCTTGGGAAACCTAGCAAACCTATACATTTTTGAAAACTAGACACCTAGGGGAATTCAGGATGGGGTGACTTGACTGCCTCCCACCAGGGTCTGTTACCCAGAATCCCTTGCAAACCAAAATAATTGTCCAAAGAAACACGTTTTCCCCACATTTCTGTGGTGGAAAGTTCTGGAATCTGCGTGGATCCACAAATTCCCACCTACCCCGCGTTCCCCAAAGTCTTATGAGAAAAATGGTACCTCACTTGTGCAGGTCGACCTAGTGCTGGTGACAGGAAACGGCGCAAAACGCAAGGTGGTCACACCTCAATTTTGCAGTAAAAAATGACCCTTTTTTGGCAAAGTCCCTAGCTGTAGTTTTTGAACAACTAGCTCTGCGGGGATCTTGGGAAACCTAGCGATCTGTAATGAAGTGTCGATCGGTCCCAAGTACCCGCGACAGGCAAGAGCCCAAAACAGTTTTTGATAGGCAATGTTGATGTCGCCTCACTACGTTTTGGGCCCTTGCCTGTCGTGGGTACTTGGGCCTCCCATACAAGTGAGCCACCATTTTTATCGGGAGACCGGGGGAATGCTGGGTGTTGGGAAATGTGTGTGAGCCTGGTGATGCCACAACTTTCCCACACAAAAATGTGTGAAAAAAGTGAATTTTTCAGCTAAAATTGAGGTTTGCAGGGGATTCTGGGTAAGGAAACGTTGGGGGATTCACTTAAGCCATACCACGCTGGAAGCCCCCGTGTGTCTAGTTCTCAGAAATGTATGGGTTTGGTAGGTTTCCCTAGATGGCCGCCGAGCACCGGGCCGAAAACCCAGGTGACCCCCTTGCAAAACCAGGTGGTTTTGAGATAGACAATTTTGATGTCGCCTCACTACGTTTTGGGCCCTTGCCTGTCGCGGGTACTTGGGCCTCCCACACAAGTGAGGCACCATTTTTACCAGGAGACCTGGGGGAATGCTGGGTGGTGGGAAATGTGTGAGCCTGGTGATGCCACATTTTTCCCACACAAAAATTAGTGAAGAAAGTGATTTTTTTAGCTAAAATTGAGGTTTGCAGGGAATTCTGGGTAAGGAAACGTTAGGGGGATCCATGCAAGCCATACCTCCCTGGAAGCCCCCGTGTGTCTAGTGTTCAGAATTGTATGGGTTTGGTAGGTTTCCCTAGATGGCCACCGAGCACCGGGCCAAAAACCCAGGTGACCCCCTTGCAAAACCAGGTGGTTTTGAGATAGGCAATTTTGATGTCGCCTCACTACGTTTTGGGCCCTTGCCTGTCACGGGTACTTGGGCCTCCCACACAAGTGAGGCACCATTTTTACCGGGAGACCTGGGGGAACGCTGGGTGGTGGTAAATTTGTGTGAGCCCGGTGATGCCACAACTTTCCCACACAAAAATGTGTGAAAAAAGTGGCTAAAATTGAGGTTTGCAGGGGATTCTGGGTAAGGAAACATTGGGGGATTCACACAAGCCATTCCTCCCTGAAAGCCCCCGGGTGTCTAGTTTTCAGAAATGTATGGGTTTGGTATGTTTCTGTGGAAGAAGAACCAAGATGGCGGATTGAAGCCGCCACGGAGAGCAGCGGTTTGATGGTCTCCCTGTACCCTCAATTATAGCGTGAGCGTGAGCGATATGGAGCTGAAGACACGCTTTGAGTTTTTTCCAGGAAAAAAGGAAAAGAAAAGAAAAAAAGAGATTGCGCCTATCGATAGATGGACTAATGTGGCAGCTTTTCTTGGCAAAGTTTGGGCGGAGATCGTCTGGGTGGCTGCCTGCAGCTTATCGGCTTCTCTTGTGGTGCTCGTTTGGCCGGTCGGCGCTCCACTGGTCAGGTCTTTCTTCTGCGGTAGCTCCGCTAGTTGCTTCAGTGCCTGTGAGCGGGAAGAGGATGGCGCCACCTAAGACAACACCGAGAAATACTCGTACCGGCCGAAATGCCGCTGGAGGAGAGACAGGCTTACCTGGCG
This sequence comes from Triturus cristatus, assembly GCF_964204655.1. Lineage (NCBI taxonomy): Eukaryota > Metazoa > Chordata > Amphibia > Caudata > Salamandridae > Triturus > Triturus cristatus. The sequence continues at coordinate 552,737,404 of NC_140591.1, read as the reverse complement.
GTTCGAGTACGAAGGAGAAGCCAAGTATCACAATTAGCAAGCCACTTTCGCACTTGCTACAAACGGGGAAAGTACCGGAGCTTCTCGCAGGTAAGTACCTTCCTGGTAACAATGTTACAGAAGTTTTATTGACGGCAATTTATGATTGTAACACAGTCATGACTGACGTTGTTGGTGCTGTCTCTGGGGGTGCAGTTTCAGCGGTACCTAACTGTGGTGATAGCAATGTGATAGCAATGTGCTTGGCGCGAGTGGCGGTGACAGAGATGGAGGTCGATTGGCAGAGTCCTTAGTGCTGGTCCAGTCTGTGTATGCGCCCAGGAGACTTGAGGAGAAATTATCGGATGTGGCCGATATGGTGTGTCCGCTCAATATATCCAATAGTACAAGCCAAAGAGAATATGGTACTGATTTGGTTTTGTCAGGGGCGAAGACTTGTACTATAACGGATGGCATTTTGCAGGAAGTTGAAGGTGATGATGAAGGTGACAACTCGGGTTCATTCGATGATGTTGAAGAACCAGCCGAAGTCTCAGGTCAGATGGTGGGTAAACCATCGATGGGCAAGAAAGGCAAAGAGAAAATTAAAAATAAATTTGAAAAAAATATACCCCCTATGCACACCGTACCTTCACTAGGAAAAGCTATTTCTGGTAATAGTCCTCTTCGGAAATGGGTGCAAGCAAAAGGTGGGGTGAGGAATATGGCACTGCGACTCTCGGGGGCTAGTCCATCTGAGGATAATATAATGAAACCCAACTCTGTAGTTACAGTAACAGAAGCTAGCTCTGAGCAGGAGGTTTCAAGGGGATTGCAGTCTATAATTCCAACTCATGGAGACGTACATTCCTCAGATTAAGCTCATGTCATTCGGGCAAAGGCTCTATCTAGGGAAGGAGCAACTAGCAGTCAAGAAGCAGTGACACCGTCACTCTGCCTGATATTACAGTCTTTAACTGAACAAAGACAAGAGGCACAAATACATTATACGCAGGTTCGAGAAGACAACAGCAGAATGCGACAGTCTTTACAGGAAATGGCGGATAAACTCGGCGGCTTAACTCAAGATATCTCAGAACTGCAACAAAGAGTTTTAGCCACTGAAGAACTATCAGCACTTACAGATGTCGCTGCTAGAAAGCACGAGGAACAGATTTCAGGCATTCAGATTAAAATGGAGGATATGGAAAATTGCCAGCGTCGACAAAATCTCAGGCTATTTGGTATTTCAGAAGGGGCGGAGGGAGCGGATCCGAGGGAGTTTATGGTTAAACTATTAAAAAAAGCTTTTCCTGATCTCTCTGACTGGGACTGGGACTCCCAACTTCAAAGGGTTCATAGACTGCCATTAACCCAGAAGAATAAGGGAGGGCAATACCCTCGCCCATTTTTGATCCACTTGGGGAACTTCTTACTGAGACAGGCAGTGGCAACAAAAGCACGACCTAATACCTCGGTATCGGTAGATTCATTTACTTTCTTTGTAAGATCAGATTTAAGAAAGGCCACAATGGATAGACGCTGGAGATTACGCCAATTTATAGATCCTATAAAAACCCTTGGTGCCCAAGCCTTTTTGCAAGAGCCTGCATGCCTGAAAGTTCTTAAGGGCAGTCACACTTACATTTTTCTGGAAGAAAAGGAAACAAGTCAGGCAGTGGCTAAGTGGCAAGCAGAAGCTGCCGAAAAGAGATAGACTGGGGTCCTGGGGATCTTATAGACATGAATACAGTACTTAACTAATATTCTGGGGCTCCAGGTTTTGTCTCACCCCCCCCTTTTTTTTAAATTTTGAAGTTAAAACAAAATTGTCAAAAAATGTCAGTGTCAATGTTGACGGATTATTACTTCGGGCTCTGGCCCCTTCTCTGTTTCTTCTTCCTCTTTTCCGTTGTTAATTTCTGAGTTAATGCTTTTAATGTTATTATTTCCCAGATTTAGGGAAGGGAGGAGGGGGCGGAAGGGGGAGAGTGAATTAAAGGGGAAAAAAAGGGGGAAAGGAAGGGAGAAAGGAGGGGGGAAGAACAAAAAAAAGGGAAAAAAAAGGGAATGGTGTTTTAGTGGATTTAGAAATAAAAGGGGGTGGGTTGACCATCTACGCTGTGGCTCTGTAGGGCTGCCCTTTCAGCGGCAGTTGTTAATAGGGGGGAGGGTTCTTCTAAGAGACAGCGTGAGGTGTCACTCTTGGAGTTTGATGAAAGGATAAGGGTGGGAATGTGGGGTTGAAGTGGGGGGAGAATCATCATCACTAGGGCATTTCGGATTTAAGGAAAAGGGAAGGTTTTTCTTAGTCTCTTTTGTTTTGATTAACAGACAAAATAATAGATTAAAAATAGCAAATACTATTCTCTATCGGATATTGATAGTAGTAGAAGGAGGAGGGCCTATTCAAAAGTTAGTAACTAACTATGAATTGGATTAATTGTCTGGTTTGCAATGTGGCTGGCCTTAACAGTACAACTAAGCGACGGTTAGTCCGAGAAGAGTTACGAATGTACCAGCCTCAACTGGTGGTCTTAACAGAAACACACTTGGCTTATAAAGACCGAAATTTATTGATGCATTTAGGATTTGATATTATTATTTGTACTACTCAAACTGTATCTATAAAAGGGGTGGCTATCTTAAAAGATAAGAGGCTTAATTGCAAAGTGATTAAAAAGCAGGCTGATCAATGGGGACGCTGGGCATTAGTTCAGCTTGAGATGTGGGGTAAAAAAATGTGGTCTGTGCTATATATGGTCCTAATGTGGACGATCCTGCTATCTTTGAATTTCTTAATGTGGAATTGTTAAACAGGGAGGGGGAGAAACTGGTTATGGGGGATTTCAATTGTGTTATAGATTATAGTATAGACTCTACTGGGAAAAGTCTTAATCTAACAATGCGTAAAACTCGTGGAGAAATTTTACAAATGATAAGGCTTCAGTCTATCAAAGATGCTTGAAGACATATATATCCTTTAATACCAGGCTATATCTACTATTCGGCACCTCACAAATCATATTCTAGGATAGATATGGCCTTTGTGTCTGATAGCCTACTTATAACATCAAAAATGGAAATATGCCCCCGGGTGACTTCAGACCATAACCCTATTATCTTTTCCTTTCGGGTTAAAATTGAAGAAAAGGAACTTAGGACGTTTTCCTTTCCTAGATACTTGCTGACGGATAACGAATATTTGGCGAATACTACTCAGCAATTAGAGGAATTTTTCAAAGTAAATACTGGATCTGCATCCCCAGTAATTGTATGGGATACTATGTAAGCGTATGCTCGTGGCATTACACATAAATATATCTTTTTACAGAATAAAAAACGAAAAAATGAGTTGGACACTTTGGTACATAAGCTGCGTAATATTGAGAGACAACATGTGGAGGCAGTTAAAAAAAGGATTTAATAGTTCAGGATAGTGCGTCTTCTTCATTAATTGACGCAAGAATTTCAGTGAAAAAGTTTTTAAGGGACAAAATGGCCGCTAATTATTGTAAGCAACGCTTAGAAAAATACGAATATGGGGAGCATATAGGACATGTATTGGCTTATCAGACTGCAGAGGCAAAAGCGAAAACTAAGATTAATTCTATTAAAGGAGTAAATGGGCTAACATATACCGAATCCTCAGATATCTTAGAGCAATTTCTGTTGTTTTATCAACAGCTCTCTTCTCTTACATGGGCCCCTAATCAAGATGAGGTATTATGTTACATTAACAACAGTGGCCTCCCAGTGGTAGATATAGAAAAAATTGCTACTCTGGACGAGATGGTCTCGATGGAAGAAGTTGAGTTGGCATTATTAACATTACCTACTGGGAAAGCTACTGGTACTGATTCACTGTCACTAGAGTTTTACAAATCTTTCAAAAAGACCTTGCTCTTACCATTTACTAGAGTAATACAGTTTGTAGCTGCCAGCGGAGAGGTGCCAGCATCATGGAATAGGACACAGATTGTGTTTTTCCTAAAAAAGGGCAAACCACCAACTGATTGTGGATCATACCGGCCAATCTCTCTTATCAACGCGGATGCCAAGATATTTTCAAAGATCTTGGCAACCCGCTTAGCTCCGCTTATGCCGGATTTAGTCTCTGAATGACAACACGGATTCATACTAGGGAGGGACACTACTGCTCACATGAATATGGCTATTGGTGCATTGGACTATGCAGAGCAAAGGAAAATAGATTTCGGAATGATTTTATTAGACGCTGAAAAAGCGTTCGATTGTGTAAGGTGGGAATTTTTATGGGCTGTGCTATCTAAGATTGGTATAGGCACGCAGTTCCAGACTTGCGTACAGGCATTATATCATAATCCACAAGCCAATCTTTCTTACATGGGATCCCGATCAGCATCATTTCTGATTCTATGTGGGACTAGACAGGGTTGCCCTCTGTCTCCACTACTTTTTGCCTTATACATAGAGCCATTCTTACGTATTTTACAATCTTGTGTATATATTAATCCGTTGGAATCTGGTATCTTTAAACTTAAACTCACGGCATACGCTGACGATATAGCGGTCTATGCAACTAATCCAAGTGAGGCCGTGGGGATTAAGAAAGAAGCTGAGAAATATGGCAATGTCTCAGGCTACAAACTAAATGTTAATAAAACTCAAGTGCTTACTACGGCCGGGATTCAAAGATCTATTTCTGGGGCATATACAACTGGGACCTATCTGGGGGTAAAGATAACAGCTAAAGTTAACCAGATCATCGATATTAATTATGTACCACTCTTACAGGCGACTACTAAGCTGTTTAAAATCTGGCATAGGCTTCCCTTGGGATTGCTTGGCAGATGTAACTTAATTAAAATGAAAATACTTCCTAAATTCCTATATCTGTTTCGTTCAATTCCTCTGAAAATCCCTAATACATTTTTTAAAAAACTTGAGGGTATTTGTAGTAGCTGTATATGGGGCTATAAAAAACCAAGGAGGGCAATTGAGCTACTTAAATCCTCATTTGAACAAGGCGGACTTGGCTTTCCGGATTTTAAAATGTATTTTTGGGCCTCATTTACAGGACGTTTTCGTTGTTTGTTGGGTTTGGACCAGACAGATTCATTATTTAAGCTTACTTTAGGTAATCAGAGGGATATGTTTTTGTATGGAATAAATGATCCAAATTACTTCAAGAGAGTTAAGTTTAAGACTGTGAGGGATACTGTGTATATCTGGAGAGATATGTCTTCTAAGTGTAAATTACCAACATTTCATAATAAATTTCCACTTTGGGGGAATCCTCTGCTCCCTGAGGTTTTTTCAGGATCAGGCTGGTAAATCTTGGGCGACATATGGAATTACATGCTTGGGCGAAATTTATAATGAGAAAGGAATAAAATCATTTGAAAACTTATGTCTAACCTATAACTTACCAACAATTTTTTTTTTAAATACTTGCAAGTAAGAGACTATTGGACTTCAAATCTTGTGGTAACTGAGATTATGCAGTCAAACGTTTGGGATTGTATATATGGAGGGAAGACCAAATCTTTAATAGGGCTGATGTATATACACTTACATGGTTTTAGATTAGATGGCAGTGAAAAATTAGCTGAACGTTGGAGTCAAACTTTGGGTGTAGTGGTCTCACCTTGTAGGATTAAACAAGCATTAGGAAATGTGAAGGAGTCGGTTCATTCCATTAATTTGCAACTTCAGCAATTACGCACTACCTGTATGTTATCCTATACGCCGGCTAAAATAGCTAAATGGGCCCAAGGAAATATGACGGGTGATAAAAAATACTGCCCTAAATGTGGATTATATGCTGCTAATTTATTGCACATGTTTATTTCATGCCCAGTATTGACGGGTTTTTGGCAGAAAATGGAACAGTTACTTCAGTCTAAACTTGGGTTGGATCAACCACTTACTGATCTCGAAATTATGTTGGGATATAAGGAGAATAACCCAGCTATAGCACGTCTTTTTTTATTCTATTCATACACCTTTCATACGTTTGACACATACAAAACCATTCACACCACCAACCGCGGGCCCTTCACATTATAACACTCACACTAGAAGACAGCGCCATTCAAGGGCCCATCACTTTCACACACCCACATACCTGACACAGCAACCACACAAGCTAATGGACTGCGTTAAGTGACACTCAGCTAGCAGTGTGTGTAGTGACCAGCAGCAAGTCACTACTCACACACAGCCAGTCGAGGGCCAGTCCACGCACACCGCTAGCTGAGCGCCAGTTCACGCACACCGCTTGCCAAACACCAGTCCATGCACACCGCCAGCCAAGCGCCAGTCCACGCACACCACCAGCCAATTGCCAGTCCACGCCCACCGCCTGCCAATCACCAATTCACGCACACCGCCAGACAAGCGCCAGTCCACGCACACCGCCAGCCAAGCACCAGTCCACGCACACCACCAGCCAAGCACCAGTCCACGCACACCACCAGTCAAGCGCCAGTCCAGGCACACTGCCAGTCAAGCGCCAGTCCACGCACACCGCCAGCCAAGCGCCAGTCCACACACACCAACAGCCAAGCGCCAGCCTACACACACCGCCATCACATTTAGGATTTGTTTTAGACAATAATAAAAACACAAACAAATTGCAAATAGATACAAATCTACTAACACAACATCGGAAACTAAATACATTGCACTGATGCCAACCTTGAAACAGAATCACATTTTTTAAAGAATACAGAAAAGGCAGTTCACTTTACCACTCATGGATGCTCTCAAAAATTATTTTACCTGTGATACGCTCTAAAACAAGCAGGAACACACAGCCCAGGGTTAGAAGGACACTCGGGGCAGTACATATGTGTCTCCTTCCATGTAACTCTTCGCCAACAGACTCTACATCTCCTACTGGGAATGTCTTTTCAGGGTGTGGGAGGAATGTGATCAGGAAAGTGGCAATCTTTCAATCTAGCAACATCCTCCACCACTCCAACTCTAGGAACTCCTGCCTGTTCCACTAAAACAAGACTGCCTATTACAGACTCCTGAAACTTAGCAAAAGTCATCTTTGACTCAGGACAAGAATCCTGGAACACAACAAAAGCATTAAAGGTTGCCAAGTGGAAAAGATGGATAGCCAACTTCTTGTACCAAATGTAAGCCTTACGAAGAGCAGCGTAAGGTTCCAACCTCTGATCTACTCTGTCAACACCACCCATGTGCCTATTATAGTCTAAAATGCACACAGGTCTGCGCGCTTCAGCAACCTGACCCCAAACAGTCACAGGTGCAGTGCTTTCATCATGGATGGTAGTCAGCATGTAGACATCTCTCCTGTCTGAAAACGTCACAGCTAGAAGCTCCTCGCAACGCACTGCACTGTCCCCGCACAAGTTTTTGACAAACAAGTTCTTTTGGGAAACCTTTACGGTTAGAGCAGATTGTGCCACAAGCAACAGTGTCCACTTTGGCCAATTCCCTGAACAACCGCACACCAGTGTAGAAGTTATCTACATATAAATGGTGGCCTTTGTTAAAAAATCCTCTACCAAGTTCCCAAACAATTTTCTCAGTCACTCCAAAAGTGGACGGACAACCAGGGTGGTTAATCCTGGATTCCTTACCGGTGTACACCCTGAAATTAGAGACATATCCAGTCCTACTGTCACACAGCATATACAGCTTAATTCCATAGCGTGCCCTATTACTATGAATGTATTGCCTAAAAACCAAGCGGCCCTTGAACAACACCAAAGACTCATCCACTGCTATTTCTTTCCCTGGAGCATAGATCTCAGAAAATCGATCAACAAAGTGATCAAGGACAGGCCGAATCTTAAAAAGACGGTCACAATCAGGGTGATCTCGTGGCAACGCTAAACCATTATCGACAAAATGCATCATCCGAAGCAGAAGCAAATACCGATCACGACTCATGACTGCCGAAAATATAGCAGTTGCCATCAAGGGACTAGTAAACCAATATGAAGACATTGATGGCTTCCTTAGCAAGCCCATCAAAAAAGTTAAACCCAAGAACTTCTTCATCTCATCCAGATTTGTGGGAGCTCTAGAGTGGGGCTTAAGGCTGGCACTGTTGTCCCTCAAAAACTGTTCGGCATACAAATTAGTCTGCTCAACAATCTCTGCCAAAAATACATCATCCATAAACAACTGAAAAAAATGTATCGGCAAAACGTTTTCAGTATTCACTCTACACCCTGGAACACCAGTAATGTCTGGCAATGCTGGCTGCACCATCCCTGGGGCAACCCAGACGTCAGCACTTTCAACAGGAAGCCTTGCAGCCCCAGGCTGCAGTCCAGATGCCTCTTGCCGCACTATACCAATGGGAAGCCTTGCAGCCCCAGATCCCTCTTGCCGCACTACACCAACGGGAAGCCTTGCAGCCCCAGGCTGCAGCCCAGATGCCTCTTGCCGCACTACACCAACGGGAAGCCTTGCAGCCCCAGGCTGTAGCCCAGATGCCTCTTGCTGCACTATCGGCACATCAATGTCCTCCTCTAACACTGGCACTTCATCCGCACTAAGAGTAGCTTCATCCGCACTGAGAGTAGCTTCATCATCCGATGATGCCATATGGAGAGAAAACTCACTGCCTGAATCTTCCCCTCCCACCTCTGCCTCAGAATCAGAGTCAGTCTCTGGACCATGGTCAGAGGAAGACTCAAAAAGCATACCAACAACCTGCTGAGCAGTAATCCTGCGGCTAGCCATTATCCTTACTAAGAAAGGAAACTGCACAAACAAGTCAACAACAACCAACACTGTGCAAAATAAGTAAGTAAAAAAAATGCATGCCTTTTTCACAAAGATCAATATACTCAAAAACTATATGATTCACTTGCAAGAGACCGCTACACTCACCAGCACCTACTCTGCAGAGAGACAGCAAAAATTATATCCCACTAGAAAGAAAAAAAAACAAAACCAATTACTCACAAAAGACATACACATTGAGCACAAATGTAAAAGGTTTTTGACACTCAAAAAACAGAAGCCAAACATACTGCAATTCTTACATCATTTGCAAAAACACATTAATGCAGAGAAATGAAAAAGATTTACATTGTACAAAAAAAAGTCTCTTACCAAACACAAGCAACTACACAAGCAGCAGAATCAAAAGTCTAAAGAGCAAAAGCTTTCAACTAGAACAAAAAGGGAGATAAAAAGCATCACAATTGAAATTCACAAAAAATAAAATAATTAACATTATAACACACTGTCACTACCAAATTGGTCAATCTGCCAGATGGGCCTTTCTAATAGGGCTGTGCAAAAATTAGGCCTGGGCTAAAATTCCGTTCCGGTAGCGGAAATTGCGATAATTTGACATTTTCACGTTCTGCGGAGAGTGCGAAAATGTCAAAATTTCCGCAATCCGCATTTTACCGGAAATTTTTTACTTTCTCGCGCTGTAAAATAATACATTATCGCGTGCGTGCGATCGCCTTACCTGAATCCCCGCGTTCGCCGACAAGTTTTCCCGATCCGGTCGCATTCTCCATGAGATGTTGGATTGTTGGTAGCCATTTGCGCTGTCTCGCAACAGTTCGCGCCCGCAGTGACGTAATTTGTCGCGCGATCACGTCTTTCTTCTCGCGATCATGCACCGCGAGACAAGTGAAAACAAGATGGCCACGCCCGCGAGCAACCACATGGGTAAGTTGACGAGCCGCGACCATGCAGAAAATACCGCGAACGGGCGGGAAAAAAACTTCCGCATCTTCGCGATATTTCCGCTGTTTGCAGAGATTTTTAACATTTTCGTGATAATTTGCGAAAGTGAATTTCGCAAATTCTGCCCACCCCTAGCAAAAATGGGGGTGAACTTGCCCAAGGGATCGGGTGAGCTTGTCTGAGGGCGGGGCACAAAACAGCAGACAGAAATATGTCCCCCTTGCAAAAGAAATAAATCCCTGGTGCCTGGTAGGGTTTTCTGCCCCCCCTCCCGCCTAAGACAAAAAGGTCACAAAAAAAGGGGCCAATATGTCCACAGGAGGGGCAGAAATAACAATAACCAAATGTATAAAATAACAATAACCAAATTTATAAAACATATCTGCCCCCTGGGAGCGACCCTTGGCCAAGGGGTCGTTTCCATTTTAATTTCAAATACGTCCCCGGTGTCTAGTGGGGTATTCTGCCAAATACACGGGCTGATCTGCCACCAGGGGTGGGGGGCAGAATACACATTTAATAAAAATCAGGTCCCTGGAAGCGACCCTTTCGCAAGGGGTCGCTTCCATTTTTTTTCAAAAATCCCTGGCTCTAGTGGGCTTTTCTGCCCCCCCCGGCCAGAAACGACAAAAAGGGGGGGCAGAAAAGACTTTTAAAAAATGTGCCCCCTAAGGAAGCGACCCTTGCCCAAGGGGTCGCTTCCTTTACATAATAATAGGACTCCCTGGTGTCTAGTGAGCCAAATACACAGGCTGATCTGCACCCAGGGGGGCAGAGTACACATTTAAAAAAAATTAGGGGCCTGGAAGCGACCCTTCCCCAAAAATCTCTGGCTCTAGTGGGCTTTTCTGCCCCCCCCTGGGGCCAGAAATGCCAAAAACAGTCAGAAAAGACTTTCTAAAAATGTGTCCCATAGGGAAGTGACCCTTGCCGAAGGGGTCGCTTCCTATAGCTAAAAAAAGGACTCCCTGGTGTCTAGTGGGGTATTCTGCCCCCCCTGGGGGCAGAAAGGCCAAAACTACGAGACAGTCTGCCCCCAGGGGGGGCAGGATACACATTTTTAAGAATATTGGGCTGGAAAGCGACCCTTCCCCCAAGGGGTCGCTTCCGTTTAAAAAAAATAAAAATCCCTGGCTCTAGTGGGCTTTTCTGCCCCCCCGGGCCAGAAACGCCAAAAAAACAAGGCGATTGGGCCACAGGGGGAGCAGAAAAGTCTTAAACATAAATGCCCCTTAAGGAAGTGATCCTTGCCCAAGGGGTCGCTTCCTTTTAATAAAAAAGCATCCCTGGTGCCTAGTGGGGGCATTCCGGCAGCACGATCGCGACGCTGTGTGCGATCGTACTGCAGGAATGCCCTGTATTGAGACATCAGGGGAGAGGAAATACTCTTTCCTCTCCCCCGATGCCTCAAAAGTTGAAAAATCCCCCCCGCGGCCCCACCAGACAGCAAAACTCACCTCCTCCTTGCTGGGACGCCTGGAAGCAAATGGCTTCCAGGTGTCCCAGCGCTTCCTGAATACGTCAGCGCGCGCTGTGCGCGCTGACGTCATGGGGAAGTGTGGGGGGTCGGGGTGGCAGCAGAAACTCTTCCGCTGCCATCCCCTCTGTGGGGGCAAGATCGATGCCCCAGGGGGGAAGCGCCAGCGCTTCCCCCAGGGGTTGTGCTCATGACGGAGCGGTTCCGTCTTGAGCACAGCCCAACCGATGCTCATGACGGAACCGCTCCGTCATGAGCATCGAAGGGGTTAAAAAAATTGTGTTGCACACAATGTGCAAAATCTTCTAAGGGAAACACCATTTCTCATCAGTTTTGCCCATAAGAGACTGATTTAAGTAAAATATTTCCTCATGGGGACTTTTTTTTTTAACAAGACACTTTTTTCCTTGAATCAGTCATCTGATGGCATCTCATGTAACTTGTGTAAGATATACCCTTGGGTTGAAAATGTACTCAAGATACTAGCAAAATTTATTTCACAATATACGCATAGTAGATTTTGCTAAAAAAACATGCATTTCTCAAACCCTTAGGAATGAGGATCTCATTTTATGTACAAACCATACAGAATACATATGAGATATGCTTTATGTTATTTTTGCAAGAGTAATATAAAACATGTATAGGAAAGTGGGTATTTGTTGTGAAGGATGTGAGTCCTTCACAAGTAATAGGTCTATTGTAGCAAGTGACTCTCTCATGGTAGTGAAGGAGAGCAGTGCAAGGTCTGCTCAGGGAATGTGGTGTGGGCTCCCCACACTGGCACACCTTCGAAGCATTCTACATGATGCAGCACTTATCATAAAAGGCCTCTATAAACATGATTACATCACCGCCTTCATAATGGAAATCCATTGGGTCAGCACACCGGCCCACACCATTTTAGTATGACCAGCACCCCTTCTTATCTTGCAAACAGCTCACCATCCCTGGTGGATTTCAGGGCACTCACAGCCACAACACAATTAGACTGTATACTAAGAAGTGTAAAGAAGAAAAACAAGACAGTAGGCCTTTTCAATCAATGCACCCAGGATCTGGAACAACAGCCCCGTATCCTTCCCCAAGGCTGTTCCAATTTAAGAAAGAGTTGGCGAATCCCCTCTTTAAAGATCATTACATCACAATGCATTAACCATCCTCAACCTAAATCCAGATCCTATTACTCGTTGAATTCATAATTTTCTTTGACCATGTAGAGCTCTCCAACTTTAGCTATTCACTATAGAAATACCATGTACATACATGTATACCTACATATATACCCCGTTCGCAACAACAATACTCAATAAATCATTGGTCCATTAGTCCATTTTTCTAATAAAAATAAAAGTATTTTATTACACACACACTACTGAATATTAGGCATTCATTTTGAAATATGTAAAACTAGAAAATGGAAATACTTTCGGAACAAATTTCACTCCTACCCAGCTCTGAACTGTATAACCACAATACGCCCACCTATACTGGATCAAAAAGCAAGCCTATTGGCTTTCTTAGGGTGCCAACACACTAATAAAAAGCTAAACAAAACCACACAAAATTACTGTAACATTATTGAAATCAAAATGGATAATACCATCTTTCAAAACTCTCACTTAAAACGCATGATATTTCATTGTCAACATCATCATTAGAAATAATGAATTATTTTCTATTGAAATTGTACATGCATCTTTCTTCTACTTTTAACATGTTGTCACTGCAGTTTTAATACCAACTGACAGGGATCCCCGCAGTCCAGAGTCATTGTGCAAAACTACAAGCTTTAGGATTGCTTTAAAACAACCAGAACATCTCCTGGGGTTATACATCTAATAGCCTGGGAGACATAGGGCTACTTCTAAGTAAAACTCTTCTGGGGGGGGTTGCATCACAACTGGCAGCTCCTCAAACATACTTTTTAATCCATTGCTGGTACCCCAGTGATATTTGGGACAGCACAAGTATTTTATGCATATTCTGCAGCCACTTGTGTAGTTCTTGGGGTGCTCTCTCGCCCAGCGGGGTGGATGATAAATGAACAACTTTGTTGCCACTCAAAAGATACACTTTCTTTGAAGAGTGGCTGATCAGTTCACTTATGAGCTTTGCAAGGGCCTGGCTCATTAATTGCTGTGTGGGAAGCCCACCTCTATGGGGACCGCCAGCTCCAGCCATTGGCCCAGCTAGCTCTTGTGTTGAGCTGGCATGCTCTCTGCTGAGTGCCCCCTTAAGACCCAGGTATGGGGAGTGGGGCGAGGCACCCAGCGATGCTCCTTGGAATTGGATCTCCCAGGGAGTTACATTTTGGGTGAGCCTTATGGCACTCTACTGTCTGTTTCTTTTCTGCTTGGGGAAATAGAGACCCCGAAACAATTCTAATGCACTTGGACCTTGAGAATTAAGTCCACGGGGCAAGGGATTTTTCTGAACAGGGGCCCCATGCATGGCCTTCTCGATCACAATTAGCAAACTATATCACACAGGCCCCCAAGGTATTTGTAAGAAATTCAGCAAATTTAAATGTGCTTCATTTTCCACCTAGTCCTCCCCGGGGTACTAAGCTTCTTGTGCTGTTTTCTCAAAACCCATAGGCTGATTTTCAAGTTGTTAGTGTTGTGGTATGCCTAGCCACTAAGAACATTTTCTTCAAGCCTCCTGGCCTCTAACCTTTGCACTTTTTCTTGGTGACTGATTTGGAGCCTGGTGTCACTGCCCGTGACCAGGGACCTGTCCTTTGTCAGGGCTTTTCAGCTACCCTCCCAAAGCCCACTTGCTGATTAGCCTTCATGCCACAATCCCCAAGCCACACGGCTTAGGTTGTCTTTCAGGGCCCTTATCGGTCAGTAGCAGAATCAATGTCCCTCCCTCATGTTGGTGCCCACCCATCTGTAGGACCATTCCAAAAACGTTCTCTCTACTGTCTCTACAGTCTCTCTCTACCGTCCCTCAGAAGGAGTATGGGGTCCAGTACCACTGGCCCAGGAGAATCTCTCTCTGTCACTCAGTGCGAGCTGTAGTCTAAAATTCCTCAAGTTCATACTTGCAGTGGGCTCAGGTGAATTTCCCTTAAAGCTGGACTTTCCTCTGACATCATTGCTCCCAGTTCCAGAAAGTCCCTAACAGTTGTTCTCTTGTACAGTGATTTTTTTAAGTGGCCATCTAAAGTTCTAGAAAGTAGGCACCCCTGCCCAGTTACAGGGTGCCATATCATCACTCCAGTCCGGTCCCAATCCCTTCGCACAGTATTCTGGCACATTCCAACATGGTGGTTAAAAGAAGGACTTCTCTGAGACAACTGACACAACTGCCTGATCCCTTCTCTCCAAAACTTCAAAGGGTAGCCCCTCCTGCGTTTGGCTTCTGATGACTGGGGGAATATGTAGAAGGAAATGGTGCAGTGCTGCAGCAAATTTTGCAGTGCTGCACTGCACCATTTCCAAAACACAGGCATGTGCCATATTTACAAGATTACAATGCACCCCTGTGCTTTCCCTTGTGCTGTCGCTTAAAATTGCTACCTAGCATCAAGAAAGACACCCTTGTGCCATAGTGCAAGGGTGCCTGGGTTGCAGGGATGATTGTTTATGCCCATTCTGCAGCACACATAGAAGTTGCAAATCGCCGATATTTAGTGATTGTTTTTGTGCATGAATGGACACCTTCATGCACAAAAACAATCATTAATGGGGTTTTGCTCTTTCTATGTGTGCTGCAGAATGCACACAGAAAAAGCAAAAACAAGAAGAAATAAAAGTATTTCTCCTCGTTGCACAATTCTAATGCCTGCTTTTGCATGATCCTTGTAATTCTGAGGCAGTATCAAAAAGCAATGGGTGTTGTGATGGAATGCCAACAACAGCACCCATTGCATGCACCTTTCACACAGATACCTGCGTGAACGGGTACCATATTTACAATGCGGCGTTAAGCTACACAAAGTGGCTTAACGCCTCTTTGTAAAAATGGAGCAGGACATTGCACCATCAGAACGTCAAGATTTTCCGGTGGCGCAATCCACTTGTACATATGCCCATGAGTGTCCTCCTTTGCAATGTGAAGAGCTAATTTGCAAATGCAGGTGCTGTCCCCACCCCTTCCTTTCCTAAGGAATAAGCCTAAGCATTGGCAAATGGTTTTATTGTGTGTGAAGGCCTTCGAGTTTTCTGCTGGCCAGTAATTAACTTTGCCTAGTATGGGGAACAAAGGCCTGGATTCTTATCATGAGCACGCAGTCCTCGAGGGAGTCCCTTTCCTCCCCGTATGCACCCAGGTCTTCAAAATACCCCTCCGGTGCCTCTCCTGTGTGCTTCTGCCCTGCGCCTCCAGCCGCATGGATTGTGGGCTGAAACCTATGTCAGCAGCACACCAGCAGCACCATGGAGCAGAATGGTAAGGTGGCTGGTACAACAATTGCATGTGTTCTCAGTGCATCATACATTGCTTTGCGACTGTGGTGATGTCCGTTTTGATTTTGGGCTGGTGCGCCTTTGCTGTGTAAATTATGCCACAATCTTCTGTACTTCCTATGCATGTGCACGTTTCTCAAATAAAAGGCAGACAACTGTTATTCTCATCTCAATGATATTACCACGTGTGTTATTCTGGGGGCGTTTATACGCGGCTGTTTTCCCTGAATCCCATTACTTCGCTGTTTCATTAATTTGGTTGTACAATGTTTCAGACCGCTCTAAATAACCTCACATCCTCAAAACACCTGGTGGCCGGATGGGGCCGCTGATGTGCACCTACACACTGGCGCACAGCCCTGTGCAGCAGCCAGCCAAGTCTTTCCCGTGTCCGCCAGTGAGTATCCCCAGTTACAAACGTTTCTAATGTTGGATGAGATGCCCCCCCCTTCACTCCTTTTGAGGAATGCAGTTGATCGTTCTGAAGAGAAAGTTTTTGTCAGCTCCCCACCTTGTTAGTGGTGGGGAGGGCATGCTTGCACTTCTGCTGCTTCCAAGTGTTTACCTACCATCACCTTCTGACAACTCTCTACCTCCGTGTGTTATGGCATGGGCGGTGCCCCCCTTCACCCCGCTCTCACGCTGAATTGGAGACCTGTCTTCTTTGTGTATGTTTGTTTAAACTCAAGTCGGTGCCCCTCGCCCAGGTCGTGTGCTGACAACAAACTAATCCTGCACACAGAATGAGAATCACTGAGCTTTCAAGTGTACCTGAGCTGCATGGGAAGCCCTCTGATGGCAGCTCCCAAGGGTAGGGGTGCGTAAAGGCCCTTTCGTACTTTCAGACAGGCTCCAGGGTGTGTAATTTGTTTAGCCCGTGAGCTCACTATGATTCCACATTATTCAGCTTACTATGGAAATTGCTGTGTTCCTTTTAAAGCATGCAGGCCTTTTTGTGAAGATTGCCGGTGTTCATCTTTTCTGTTTCTTCTCTGTGCCCCCAGGCGGGATCCATCTCAGTACTACGCCAGCCCTCTACCGCCTCCCCGGCAGCTGCACCAATGCACCTTTTCTACATATAATTGGGCATGCTTTCTTCACTTCTGCGCCCCATTCACACAGATGCCGAAGTCGTTCACCACTCCCTACACGAACTTCCTACCCCTCTCTATGGGGCATATTATCAAGACAGACGATGAAATTATCGCCGCTTTAGCGGCAGAAAACTGCCGCTAAAACGGCGATAATGGGCTTGATAATATGCTCTATGGAATTCCATTTGAAGCTCATGTTAAATGTGAAGGACGTCTAACATGGGCTTCAATTGGAATTCCATAGAGCATATTATCAAGCCCATTATCGCCGTTTTAGCGGCAGTTTTCTACCGCTAAAGCGGCGATAATTGTATCGCCTGGCTTGATAATATGCCCCTATCTTCCTTTCTATCTATTCTATGCAGCTCTCCCCCTTATCTATTCACTATTCCACATAATTCAACCACACAAATACACTCCACACAGTTCCACCCCACACAATTCGACAACTAACATTTCCAATACAACCCACATAATTCAACTTCACACACATCTACTACACTCCAAAACAAAACACAAAAGTTAAAGACATTTTCTTTTACAACGCCAATAGCTCTAACTCTCGGAAGTGCTTGACCTATTGCAATGCAAATGCTTGTTTATTACTTAATTTAATGTATACTACGTAAAATAAGCTGTTGCACAAAATATATGACGAAATTTCACATTTTCCAGCTGAGATCCTCGTGAAGTCACAGCAGGAACATCAAACTATTGGGCGTTCCTCAGGAAACCCTAATTGAACAGAGAAGTTCATTTTTGAAGGTGACATTCTAACCAATGTTAAAGAAACGAGACAGGGTTAAAAAGCTCAAACACCGCTTGTCAACTTGGTAATGAAAACTGCTGGAAATATTTCTGCCAGCCGTTTTGCACACCAGAGAAGCTTCTGTGTCCAACTCCTCAAATAAATCAGACAGTATGATTCCTTTATGCATGCGGCATGCCAGAGGCCCAGGTATTAACTATGCAGAGTAGTCTGCTTTTGCACAGCACGCATGGAGCACGGGAGACGCATCATCTTTGATTCAACAGTGAGAGGTCAAGCTCCTCCGAGCAGCGACGGATCTGAGAAAGGACAACCACAGACAGAAAGAAAGAGTGAAGGTCAAGGGAAAAAGGTGAGCGAAATTCCTTGGTGACTTTCGTTATTCATGAACCGATTTCAACTCGACCAAATACAATTCAGCTGTCAAAAGTGACTGACACGGAGCCAAACTGTAAGTGAAAAGAAAAGAAAAACCCATGTCTCCTGCAGTACTGTACTGCAGTCCTTTCGCCTGGAGGCAATAAAGGCTGCATTGAAACTTGGCAGCCAAGGAAAATCATTTACCTTTTTTTTGTAAACTCATTTAAATGTGCTGTCTGTCCAGCGCGTGGGTGTTTTGACCGTAATAGTCTTCGACCGCATGTAGAGAATCCTTCGTTGTTTTATTGCCTGTCAGTGACATTAAGGAGAAGATTTCGTAGAAATCGGACTATAATTGTGGTTCTTAAATACCATTCCATTCCAACAAACTTTATTCCGGTCAGCGTGGACCATAAAATTGCATACACAGAAAATGTAAACACTAAGGGGCAGATTTACAAGAAAGTGACGCATCTGTAGAGATGTGTCACTTTCCCTGCGCCAACACGCCAAATCCTGCGTCACCATGGATGCGCCGTGTTTACAATACGGCGCACAATGGCGCAAGGATTGACAGATGCTGACGCATCTGTTGACAGAAAAGTCACGCATTGCTGGAGTCGTGTTGCAAGCACGATGCAACTCCAGCAATGCTCAGGACCGCCCTATGTCTAACATACTGCGTCAATTCTTACGCCTGCTTCAAGCAGGGGCAGGGTTTTGACGCATCATGGACATAAAAGTGACTCAGTGAAATTTTGTAGATTTCACTGCGTCACTTTTGCGGGGCTTCCTGCGACGGAATGCCCACCCTGCATACATTAAACTTGAGGCAAGTTTAATGTGGCCCAGGGCTTCACAACATGACGCATCTCCCTAGATGCCTCACATTGCAAAAGAGCCGCAACTTTTACGCTGCCGCTACATCACAAAAGTGACGCAACAACAGTGCAAAAGTGGCGCAAGGGGCTTGTAAATCTTCCCCATAAAACCATGTAGTGTAAAACAGTCCCCATGAATAGCTACAAAAGTAAAAAGTTTGACATCGTTAAAATGCATCACAGGGGTCGAAAGGTGGTAGATCCGGGGAATTCATATCTGCAACCCTTCCTCATCCAGCTACCGTGTGTGATTCCCCAATGTAAGAGCCACATGGGCTATAAACAGCCGCGCATGCAATTTTATCAAGGTGAAAACTCATTTCATTTCCGGACTTAACGTTAAAACATTAAAAAGAGTCAACATTTACTGAAATACACTTTTTAAATGATAATGTTCAGTTTGGAAATTCATTTAATAGATGTTAGTCGGCGGTATATTTAGCCCTGCGAGGTTAAAGAGGATTTCATCAAAATTGTCCTTGCATTATTTTGATCAGCAAAACACCTTTCATGTGCACCTCCATAGAAGCACTGCTCTCTTTTATCCCCATTACATATGTCAATATATTTAACTTTGATGATGCTTGCATCTGAAACTGTATTCGTGAATGCGGATACAACAGTTTTTCTCTTTGAAAAGAGACTTCTGTGAGTTATAAACATGTATGTTTATTATTATACATGGGAAAAGGAACCCAGGGCCATATGTATGAAGCCAATTTGCGATTCGCAAATGCTGACATTCACAGAATGTCAGCGTTTGCGATCGCAAATTTGCAGTGTGCAATGTAGCACACAAAAACCCCCTCGCTATATAAGGAATTGCAAATTTTGCGATTCCTTATTTTGCGATTGCATTTAAAGAATCGCAAATTGCGATTCCTTAAATGCAATGTAAGAAGCACAAAAGAAAGTGTGATTTGGCCTTAAGGAATCGCAAATTACCACCAACTTCAAGTTGGTGGTTGTTAGAACCGGCGGTCTCTAGTTGGCAGAGGTATACACTTCTGACAAATAGGGACCTACCAACTCTAGTCAGGGAAAGGGGATTACACACTCAGATAACCCCTGCTACCCCCTTGGTAGCTTGGCAGAGCAGACAGGCTTATCTCAGAGGCAGTGTGTTAAGCATTTATGACCACATACAGTAATAAAGTGAATACACTACAGATGGACACGACACAGAAGTTATTATAAAAATAGTATTTTTATATAAGGCTTAGCACAAGACCAAATAACGACAAAAATATACCACAGTCTTAATAAATACTCTTTGGAAGGAAAAATAATAGTTCAAGTAAGGTTTCTTCTTGGCAAATAGTTCTTTAGCAAAGTATTCTTCTGAGCACAGTTCTTTGGCAACAATGTAACCCCCACAGGAGTCACACGACGTCGAGTCTACAAGATTCCCAAGGTTCGGCGTCGACCGCGAGGAGCGCTACGTCGAGCCTGGAGTCGCAACAGACCCCACAAGTACAGTACCTTGAGAAACGAAGAAAACGAGGATCCACGGCGTCGAGATGTCGGCGTCGAGGTCGGCGTCGATCGTGCCTCGGAGTCGGGTCAATCCGCAGCGGCGTCGAGGGATGTCGGGCCGGAGCAGCGCTCACGGCGTCGAGAAGGGCGTCGAGTCGATGCGATCAGCAGCGGCGTCGGGACGGGGTCGCTTGGAGGTGGAGCCGATACTCACTCCTCACTGGCGTCGATACCGGCGTCAAGACGGGGTCACTTGGAGCCGGGGCCGATACCCACTGCTCACTGGCGTTGCTGCTGGCGTCGAGACTGCAGATTTTCCCTTGTGTACTGGAAACAACACTTTCCAGCAATTCAGCAATTCAGTAGATGGTGAAGTCCTTTGGCCCTGTGACTTCAACAGGAGACTGGCACTCTTCCAGTCCTTGGAGATTTTCTAGCAAGTGTTCAGAGAGTACACACCAAGTTCCTCTCTCCTTGTTCCTTGGCAAAAATAAAGAAGCAGCTTTCAGGTTCCTCCACAGCAAAACAGCACTCTGGCAGAAAGGGGAGGCAAGTCCTTAGATCAGCAGGCTTCTTGTCCTTGGTACAGGTTTCCTTGTCAGAAGTGATCTGAGTTCTTGGTTCAGGGGTCCTTCTCTTATACCCCTTTTTCCCTTTGTTCCCTTTGTCCAAGTCGGGCGATTCCCACCATCTCAGGTTTGTTGTGGGTGTTGCCAGGCAGAGGCACCTGGCCTATTCACTGAGCAGGGCAGAGTCCTCAGCCGCCCAGCAGGAGGCGGAGCCAGTATTGTCACTGGCAGGAGCAGGGCTATCAGTCGCCCAGCAGGAGGCGGAGCCAGTATTGTGTCAGGCAGGGCAGGCTACTCTTCCCTCACTCTATGTGTAAACGCCCCATTCACCCCACACTGACTCACTCAGACCTCTGGAGCCACCCAGCCCCTGACACACACACCAAACCAGCAGAGACCGGTAGATAGTTGGACAAGAAAATAGCCACTTTCTAAAAGTGCTATTTTCAAACATAGAATTTAAAAACCATCCATCCTAAAGGGTGTGTTATTAAATTCTGAGTTCAGGGATACTAAACTCGACTTGCTACCATGCTCCCTGAGTCAGATAGATTATAATGGAGTTAATAATCAGTCTGCCCAGTCTGGCCTATTGGAGGCAGGTAGCCCTTCAATAGTGAAAAACGAAAATGGCTGTAATTCACTATTAGGTCATGCCACACACGTCAGGGCATGACCTACCTTTTACCAACAATGCACCCTGCCCTAGGGCCTACCATAGAGGTGTCTGAAATGTGGCAAAGTGAAGGTTTAGAGACTGGTAAGTAGGTTTCCTTACCAAGTCGACATGGCAGTCAGGGACTGCACGCAGGCGCTGCGGTGGCAGGCCTGAGACACATTTTACACGCTGCTTCTGTGGGTGGCACAACCAGTGCTGCAAGCCCACCAGCAGCAGTTAACTTACACGCCCTTGGCACACGCAGTGCACTAGACTAGGGTCTGAACAGTAAGTCAACCAAGCCAATCATGGTAACACCAATCAATGTAACAATTTAACATAGGGAGCACTTGCACTGTGGCACTGATCAGCAGTGGCACAGTGCCCAAAGCAATAATCCAGCAAAAACATCGTAAACAGAGGAGGCAAACAGAAAAAAATGGAGGAGAGACTCATGCCAATGATGCCAGGTCTAACACGTGTCCCCTCCAGCTGAAATGTGGGGAGAACTACCCTTCACCCAGGGAGTCCTCATCACTAAGGCGGAAAAATCTGGACAGACCATCAGCATTGGCGTGATCTGTACCAGGGCGGTGTTCCACCGTAAAGTCCATCCCCTGTAGGGAAATGGACCACCTCAACAGCTTTGGGTTCTCACCCCTCATCTGCATTAACCATCTGAGGGGCCTGTGGTCTGTCTGAACCCGGAAGTGAGTCCCAAACAGGTAGGGTCTTAGCTTCTTCAGCGCCCAGACCACAGCAAATGCCTCACGCTCTATCGCACTCCACCTTTGTTCCCTGGGAAGTAACCTCCGGCTGATGAAGGCTACAGGTA
The DNA here is from genome assembly GCF_964204655.1 of Triturus cristatus. Taxonomy (NCBI): domain Eukaryota; kingdom Metazoa; phylum Chordata; class Amphibia; order Caudata; family Salamandridae; genus Triturus; species Triturus cristatus. The sequence continues at coordinate 552,715,213 of NC_140591.1, read as the reverse complement.
AGTCTCGGCCCTCCTCATTCATCTGTGCTAGAACAGCCCCCACACCATGCTCTGAAGCGTCCGTCTGGACAATGAATTCTTTTGAAAAGTCGGGTGCCTGGAGGACCGGTGCTGTACACATTGCAGTTTTCAGGGTGTCAAAGGCTTTCTGACAGGCGTCAGTCCAGATCACGAGTCTCGGCTGCTTCCTGGAAGTCAGCGAGGTCAAGGGGTGCACAATGTTGCCATACCCCTTGACAAACCTCCTGTAGTAACCCGTGAGACCCAAGAAGGCTCTCACCTGAGTCTGGGTTTTGGGCGGTTCCCAAGCCAGGATGGTATCTATCTTGGGTTGCAGGGGGGCCACCTTGCCGCTCCCTACTTGGTGCCCCAAGTACACCACTGAACCCTGCCCAATCTGGCACTTACTAGCCTTGATTGTGAGGCCTGCTCTGCGCAGGGCCAACAACACTTCCTGGAGGTGGCGCAAGTGTTCCTCCCAGCTGGCGCTGAACACTGCTATATCGTCCAGGTAGGCGGCGCTGAAATCTTCCAGCCCGGCCAATACCTGGTTAACCAACCTCTGGAATGTGGCAGGGGCATTCTTCATCCCAAAGGGCATCACACGGAACTGGTAGTGCCCATCTGGTGTGGAGAATGCAGACCTCTCTTTTGCCCCATCAGTCAAGGCGATCTGCCAGTACCCAGACGTTAGATCAAACGTACTAAGGTACCGGGCAGCCCCCAACCGATCGATGAGCTCATCAGCTCTGGGGATGGGGTGCGCGTCAGTCTTGGTGACCGAATTGAGTCCTCGGTAATCCACACAGAACCGAAGTTCTGGTGAAGCACCAGGCGCTGCAGCCTTTGGGACCAAGACCACTGGGCTGGCCCAAGGACTGCTAGAGGACTCAACCACCCCTAAGGCAAACATCTTGGAGACCTCCTCCTTGATATATGCTCTGACCTTTTCAGTCACCCTGTAGGCCTTGTGCCTCACAGGAGTGCTGTCCCCAGTGTCCACATCATGGACACACCACTGAGTGACACCAGGGATTAAGGAGAACAGATCAGGGAATTGTCCCAACAGATGGCGACAATCTTGCTGCTGCTCAGGGGTCAGTGTGTCAGAGAGGACAACACCATCCACTGACCCATCTTTTTCTCTTGCACACAGGAGGTCAGGAAGAGGCTCACTCTCCTCCTCCATCCCAGCATCTGTGGCAAGGAGCATGCCCACTTCGGACCTTTCTAAGTGGGGCTTTAACCGGTTGACATGCAGGACCCTTAAGGGGTTCCTGGGAGATTTCAAGTCCACCAAGTAGGTGACATCGCTCTTCTTCTCCACAACCTCAAATGGTCCAGTCCACCTGTCCTTGAGCGCACAAGGTTCCACAGGGGCCATGACCCAAACTTTCTGACCAGGTTGAAGCTCAACCAGAGTGGCATTCTGATCGTACCACCGCTTCATCTCTTCCTGGCTGGCCTCCAGATTTGCCTGAGCAAGATCTCTGAAGCGCCGAGTCTGGTTCCGAAAGGCCAGCATGTAACTATATACATCCTGGGGAGGTTTCCTGGGAGATTGCTCCCAGCCTTCTTTGACCAGACTCAAAGGTCCTCTTACCGGGTGACCATACAAGAGCTCAAAGGGGCTGAACCCTAGAGACTTCTGTGGCACCTCACGGTAAGCAAACAGCAGGCATGGCAAGAGGACGTCCCATTTACGCCTCATTGGTTCTTCAAGACCCATGATCATGCCTTTTAGGGTCCGGTTGAATCTCTCAACCAGCCCATTACCTTGAGGGTGGTAAGGAGTGGTAAACTTGTAGGTTACCCCACACTCCTTCCACAGAGACTTCATATAATTCGAAATGAAGTTGGTGCCTCGGTCTGACACCACCTCTCTGGGGAACCCCAGGCGGGAGAAAACACCCATCAGTGCCCGTCCCACCACGGGGGCCGTCACTGTTCGGAGAGGGATGGCTTCCGGGTACCGGGTGGCATGGTCCACCAAGACCAGGATAAACCTGTTGCCCATGGCTGTCTTGGGGTCCAGTGGCCCCACAATGTCAATTCCCACTCGCTCAAAGGGGGTACTGACGACGGGAAAAGGTTGGAGGGGAGCCTTCTGCTTCCGCCCACTTTTCCCACTTGCCTGGCAAGTTTGACATGTCCTACAATGGATATCTGAATCCCTTCTCATCTGGGGCCAATAAAAATGGGTGACAAGCCTGTCATAGGTCTTGTCCTGCCCCAGATGTCCAGCTAACGGAACGTCATGAGCCAACCCCAGTAGGAAGGCTCTGAAGCGCTGGGGTACCACCAGCACACGGGCTGACCCAGGTTCAGCAGCCTTAGGCTCGCTATACAGGAGATCGTTCTCCCAGTAGACCCAATGTGATCCTGACTGATCACCTGTCGTTTGGGCTGAGGCCTGCTGCCTCATACCCACAAGAGAAGGGCACACTTTCTGTTCAGCACAAAATTCCTCCCTGGAGGGACCCCCATCCTGTTGCCAATGGGTCAGCTCGGGCAGGTCTCCCAGTTCGGCCACTTGTTCTCCTGTCGGTTCCAGGGCATCCCCCTCAGGGTCTGCTCCCTCCTGGACCGCGGGAACGATGGGGGACGGTTTCCCGCGCCCCCTGCCTCTTCTCTTCACGGTTGGGACCTGGGCCATACTTCCAGGCTCCGGGCCCCCATCAACACCCTTACTGACTGACATGGACCGGGTGGTCGCACACACCCACTCAGGCAGACCCAACATTTCCAGATGCGCTTTTCTCTCCACCTTAGCCCAAGGGGAGTCCTCCAAATCATTGCCCAAGAGACAATCAACAGGCATGGCGGGCCTCACAACAACCTGAAGAGTACCTGAGACCCCCCCCCACTCAAAGGGAACTTGAGCTACCTCACACTGACTCTGTGAGTTGTCAGCAGCTACAACGGGGTAGAATGCATGAGGGACCACCTGCTCTCTGGACACCAAGTGACACTTGACAGCTGTCACACTCGCTCCGGTGTCTCTGAGAGCTTCCACCCTATGGCCATTAATGGTCACCCACTGCCTATATTTCTTAGTGTTACTAGGCAGAGGGGTTGGAGGGACCATTTCCACGTCTCCTAAAGAGACCAGGGACATTTCTGCGGGACCCCACCCACCGGGGGCACCCATCTCCTCCCCTCCCAGGGCTACACTCGCTACCTGACGAGGGGGTGCACGCGGCGGTGCATTCGAATCCGTCATGGGACACTGGGGATCATAATAACGGTGTCCCACCTGCTTACAGGCATAGCAGGTCATGGGGCCCCTGTGAACAGGTTTACCTGTCGGGGCCTCTGGCTTCTTTACAGGGGGAGGCTGGGAACCCTTCCCTTGGTTCCCTTGGGGATTACTTTGGGGTCCTTTCTGAAACTCCCTCTGTTTACCCCTGTCCCCCCCTCTCTTCTGCTGGGGACCCTGCCCACCTTTGGCTGAGTCTCCCACTGGACCCTTGTGGACCCTGGTACTGACCCAGCGGTCCGCCTCCTCAGCAAGTTTTCTAGGGTTAGATATCTTGCTATCAACAAGGTGCTGGCGTAGCTCTGGAAAACAGTTATTAGACAAGTGCTCCCATGCGAACAAATCATAAAGAGCATCATAACTATCAACCTTGCTACCCTTTATCCAACCTTCCATGGTTCTGCAGAAAAAAGACACATATTCAACCCACGTAGTACCAGGCAACTTCTTACATTCTCTAAAGGTTTGACTGTACTTTTCTGGAGTTAAGCCATATCTCAGCATTAAAGCATCTTTCATATGAGTATAAGACATCCTATCCTCAGCAGGAAGGCTCAACAAGGTATCTCTCCCCTCGTTTGTAAAGCGGCTCCACAACCCCGTTCCCCAATCCTTCTCAGGGACCCGGTGGGCCAACAATGCTAACTCATACGCTTTAAACCATTGGCTAATATCTTCATTCTTACTGTAATCCTTGATCACATCTTTAGGAAAATAAAACCTACTTTCTGCAGGCACGGATGGAGTGCTGCCACCAGAGGGATTCAACTCTAAACTCTTAGTCTTAAGCTCCATCTCCCTCACCATCTTCTCACGTTCAAACGCTAATTTCTCTCTCTCAAAATCTAATCTTTTGCTCTCCATTTCAGCTTCTCTCTTGCTTCTTGCATTCTCTAATTCCAACTGCCCTCCTAATTTAAGTTTCGCCATTTCTAACTTGTACCCCCTCTCCTTCTCCCTGTCTTCTAATTCTTCGGGGGAAAGGCTCCTAGAGGACGCACTACTGCCTGGAGATGACACTGGCCCACCTGTGGGCTCTTCCTCTTCCTCTTCTTCTTCCTCTTCCGGTACCACCACCGGATCAGAGGGATTTCTGGCCTCTAACCAGGCCTTCAGCGCTTTGAGGAAGCCCTCTTTCTTTGAGACACCTGTGGTAGGAACTTTAAACTGCTTGCAAAATCCTTTTAGATCTTTTAGCGTGTAGGAATCTATCTTCTCCTTATCGAATTCCCCCACAACATTCTCCACAGGTGTAGCAGCTCCGGCATTCTCCATGGTCAAAACTGGCAGTGTTTAAGAAAATAAGCTCCAGGAAAGCGGAGAACAAAAATAGGCAATCCTACCAAACAGACTGTGGCTGCGTTATGGTCTGCTTTCACTATGTAGGTACACTAATCACTGCACATGAGTCATAAATGCAAAGTTCAATCCCACCGCTGACCACCAATGTTAGAACCGGCGGTCTCTAGTTGGCAGAGGTATACACTTCTGACAAATAGGGACCTACCAACTCTAGTCAGGGAAAGGGGATTACACACTCAGATAACCCCTGCTACCCCCTTGGTAGCTTGGCAGAGCAGACAGGCTTATCTCAGAGGCAGTGTGTTAAGCATTTATGACCACATACAGTAATAAAGTGAATACACTACAGATGGACACGACACAGAAGTTATTATAAAAATAGTATTTTTATATAAGGCTTAGCACAAGACCAAATAACGACAAAAATATACCACAGTCTTAATAAATACTCTTTGGAAGGAAAAATAATAGTTCAAGTAAGGTTTCTTCTTGGCAAATAGTTCTTTAGCAAAGTATTCTTCTGAGCACAGTTCTTTGGCAACAATGTAACCCCCACAGGAGTCACACGACGTCGAGTCTACAAGATTCCCAAGGTTCGGCGTCGACCGCGAGGAGCGCTACGTCGAGCCTGGAGTCGCAACAGACCCCACAAGTACAGTACCTTGAGAAACGAAGAAAACGAGGATCCACGGCGTCGAGATGTCGGCGTCGAGGTCGGCGTCGATCGTGCCTCGGAGTCGGGTCAATCCGCAGCGGCGTCGAGGGATGTCGGGCCGGAGCAGCGCTCACGGCGTCGAGAAGGGCGTCGAGTCGATGCGATCAGCAGCGGCGTCGGGACGGGGTCGCTTGGAGGTGGAGCCGATACTCACTCCTCACTGGCGTCGATACCGGCATCAAGACGGGGTCACTTGGAGCCGGGGCCGATACCCACTGCTCACTGGCGTTGCTGCTGGCGTCGAGACTGCAGATTTTCCCTTGTGTACTGGAAACAACACTTTCCAGCAATTCAGCAATTCAGTAGATGGTGAAGTCCTTTGGCCCTGTGACTTCAACAGGAGACTGGCACTCTTCCAGTCCTTGGAGATTTTCTAGCAAGTGTTCAGAGAGTACACACCAAGTTCCTCTCTCCTTGTTCCTTGGCAAAAATAAAGAAGCAGCTTTCAGGTTCCTCCACAGCAAAACAGCACTCTGGCAGAAAGGGGAGGCAAGTCCTTAGATCAGCAGGCTTCTTGTCCTTGGTACAGGTTTCCTTGTCAGAAGTGATCTGAGTTCTTGGTTCAGGGGTCCTTCTCTTATACCCCTTTTTCCCTTTGTTCCCTTTGTCCAAGCCGGGCGATTCCCACCATCTCAGGTTTGTTGTGGGTGTTGCCAGGCAGAGGCACCTGGCCTATTCACTGAGCAGGGCAGAGTCCTCAGCCGCCCAGCAGGAGGCGGAGCCAGTATTGTCACTGGCAGGAGCAGGGCTATCAGTCGCCCAGCAGGAGGCGGAGCCAGTATTGTGTCAGGCAGGGCAGGCTACTCTTCCCTCACTCTATGTGTAAACGCCCCATTCACCCCACACTGACTCACTCAGACCTCTGGAGCCACCCAGCCCCTGACACACACACCAAACCAGCAGAGACCGGTAGATAGTTGGACAAGAAAATAGCCACTTTCTAAAAGTGCTATTTTCAAACATAGAATTTAAAAACCATCCATCCTAAAGGGTGTGTTATTAAATTCTGAGTTCAGGGATACTAAACTCGACTTGCTACCATGCTCCCTGAGTCAGATAGATTATAATGGAGTTAATAATCAGTCTGCCCAGTCTGGCCTATTGGAGGCAGGTAGCCCTTCAATAGTGAAAAACGAAAATGGCTGTAATTCACTATTAGGTCATGCCACACACGTCAGGGCATGACCTACCTTTTACCAACAATGCACCCTGCCCTAGGGCCTACCATAGAGGTGTCTGAAATGTGGCAAAGTGAAGGTTTAGAGACTGGTAAGTAGGTTTCCTTACCAAGTCGACATGGCAGTCAGGGACTGCACGCAGGCGCTGCGGTGGCAGGCCTGAGACACATTTTACACGCTGCTTCTGTGGGTGGCACAACCAGTGCTGCAAGCCCACCAGCAGCAGTTAACTTACACGCCCTTGGCACACGCAGTGCACTAGACTAGGGTCTGAACAGTAAGTCAACCAAGCCAATCATGGTAACACCAATCAATGTAACAATTTAACATAGGGAGCACTTGCACTGTGGCACTGATCAGCAGTGGCACAGTGCCCAAAGCAATAATCCAGCAAAAACATCGTAAACAGAGGAGGCAAACAGAAAAAAATGGAGGAGAGACTCATGCCAATGATGCCAGGTCTAACAGTGGTAAATTGCGATTTCACTTAAAAATGCACTTTTTGCATTTTTTTAAGTGCCATGTGGTGCACATACATGCCCTTAGGGCATGTATGTGTGCCACATGTGCACACATGCACATTTCAGGGGTGTAACAGGGTGTTTTTTTGACACCCTGGCACCCTTGAAATTGCATTCTCAATTTGCGATTCTCTAATTGCTAATCGCAAATTGAGAATGCTTTCCCATTCATTCATATGGGACTCCTAGCCCATAGGAATGAATGGGAAGGTATTCCCTAATTGCGATTCGCAATTAAGGAATATGTGGGATTCGCAAAAATTATTAGCAAATCCCACATACATTGCATATTGCGATTCTCAAATTGCGATTTGATGAAAATCACAATTTGAGAATCGCAAAACTCTATTTTCATACATATGGCCCCCATTGTCGTAGATTATAAGGATATTATAAGGATATTGCACGCTCCCAAGGTGTTCCTTCATAAAGTCATGGAAATCTGAGGTGACTTGTAATATCTTTATGTCCACTGCAGGTGGTACTTTGGTCCTTATAATCAGCCGCAGTCGGTAGTAGGAGTTACTGCAGGGCGGTGACGTGGGCAGGGGGAAGGGCAGGGTGGGGGGTTGTTAACTATAGATTACGGAGGTTTACAGGTAAGTTAACATATACATTAATAAAACGAATTTCGTTGCGTGCACTGTATCCCCAAATGCGATGCAGTGCACGCAACGAAATTCGTTTTATTAATTTATATGTTAACTTACCTGTAAACCTCCGTAATCCGTAGTTTACTACCCCCCACCCTGCCCCTCCCCCTCCCCACGTCACCGCTCTGCAGTTACTCCTACTACCGACCGCAGCTGCTTATAATATATAGTCACATCATCTCCCTTTTCCACAAACCACTTAAATCCTTGGTTTGTAGCTTTTTCATATGAAAGATATGGAATATTTGGAGACATGAAGAATAAAAGTAGAATCTGTAGAGCAAAATTAAACACACCAAAACCATTTAGTTACTTGTTGCAAAAAAAATATATTATAATCATTTAAATGTAAGTAAAGTGAGCCATGTTAAAAATATGTACGGCTCAAATTGTGTAAACACATGGAGATAGTCTAACCGTTGCTGTAATTACTCATAATATGGATACTAATAAACCTGTTGCTATTCATTTTTCTTTTTAGCCGATCACGCTTTTAAAACAAAACATATCTGAGAAAGGAAACCACAGTTTCTGTTTTCCTTATTTAAACTGTGAGTGTAATTGTGCTCTGTGACCCGCCTTTCACCCTGGCTGGTGACTTTGGTAGCAGGCATCATAATTCAGAACTCATGTGTAATAATAATTTATTTATTACAGATGACAAGAAACGTCATAAATCGCCTGTAATAAGGAGATTAGAATCAGGGTTTTATACACATATTGCAGGTACCAGTGAATTATTATAGTATATATAAGATGTTTTTGCCTTTATTTTTAATGAAACTGCATATACAATAACTATGCTCATTTTAAACATTTTCTTTTTCCAGACAACTATTGCATGATTCATTGTTTTTTTTTCGAAACCTTTATTTTTCAGTTTCAACAAACAACAAGCAGCTGTATCGTTATGACAATACAGTGTACAAGGTCGGGCACAGACCAGGGCAACACTCCCTGATAAGTAGCATTCGCATATTCCATACTTAGGGTGTACTGTTATGTGCATCCTGTCCCATCTTGCAGTCCAACCAGTCAGTCATCCCTGTAAGTGAGGCACAACCCTGTGCATTTTCATCCTCAGCCATGCTCAAATCCATATCCCCACCATCTGTGGAACCCACATTCAAATCAGGGTTCAGGAATATATCACATACCTCGCTCCACACTCTTAGGTCACCCTCCAATTTTTCATCCCATCTGCTCAGTTTCATATGCGCCTCTTCAGCCAGCATCTACTGCTGAACATCCAGGTGCCAGAGTTCTACTGTAGGGGCACGCTTACCCATCCCGGTGATGGCTGCTCTGCACCTAGCTAATACCAAGGCCAGATGCAAGAACTTATGTGTCATCTTACACCCGTTTGGCTTTATGATGTAGCCCAACAAACAGTAAAGTGGTAGGCTGTCTATATGGAAGCATGTGACCCTCCATAAGTCAGACACCAACTGTGACCAAAAGCACTGCACCATAAGGCAACACCATGCCAGGTGCAGGAAGTCTGCATCACTGGCATTAAACAGTGGGCAATCCTCAGGCCGTTTTTAGGGGTTATGTGGTGGAGTCTTTTAGGCATGATGTATGTCCTGTGAAGGAAGTTATAGTGCACCAGCTTAAAGCAGGCATTATAAGATACCGTGCATGTCAGTCCACAAATGTTGGTCCACATACCATCCTCCAAAGGAGTTCCTAAGCCGGCATCCAATGCTGCTCAGGCCCAGGGCAGAGGACCAGTTGTGTCCTGTCTCATTGCCCTATACAACTGAGTCATCAGGTCTCGTCCTCAACCACAGGACAGTAAAACGTCTTGTGTGTGCATAGTCTGAGGGTCAGCAGAGTACATGGACCAAGCTGTTCTGGCTATTTCAATTAAGCCAGCATAACAGCATAATGCAAGTAATGTCCCTGCCCCAGTGCAAAGTCCTCATAAGCCTCTTCATACCTAATGAAGAAGTCACCCAGATACAGGACCCCCAACATCACACAGCCACCATCATTCCATACCTAAAAGTACATATGGTCCATCATTTGCTGGACAGTGGCAGTATCCATATGAGGAGTTCACGGTAAAAAGGGATGTGATTTAAGACCACTTCTACATTTTGTATACATATGTGAGCAGTGTGGCGCACTATGTATGGCAGGTCCCTTGCGACACCAGCTCCCTCCATCAAGGCTAAGGAAACGCAGCTCCCAATTGTTCCCCTCGGCCAGCCACCAAGCTGCATGTCTTAAATGCGCTGCATAGTAACAGAAGTCTAGTCTCAGAACCTCCAGGCTCCTCTCCTTGTAATGCCGGGTCAGCGTGTGTAGGGCCACTCTATTGTGGTATCTCACCCAAAACAAGGAGATGAGTGCTGAGCTCAACCATTTAAAGACCGTCTGAAGGATTGGACAGAGCGAGCTCTGTAACTCGTACAGGCATCGGGGCAATACCACCATTTTAGACAGTGCAAGTGCGTTATGGAAGTCACTGACTTCCATAATGCATCAATGACCCGCTACATATTTAAATGCAGCAGATGAGCATTAATGTGTGCCACCTGAATGCCCAAATACCGAAAGTGTGCCAGTTTCCAGTGCAGGCCAAAGCACAGGAGGTGGTCCAACGTTGTGGCAACCAGTTTCAATAGGGCAAAAAGTAGGGATGTGGTATGGTTAAGGCGAAGACTACAATTATTTCAACTCATCTAAGAGTTGCAATAGACTAGGCAATGCTCCATGTGGGTGGACCATGTAGAATAGGGCTTCATCTGCATACAGCGAGAAGACATGTCTAGCACCACCCAGGCAGATGCCCCAGTTTGCCAACACCTGTCACACCCAGATCACCAGAGGTTCTATTGCTAAGGTTAACTGTAGTGGTGACAGGGGTCAACGCTGCCATGTTACACACCCCAAAGTCAATGCCCGAGTGACTTCGACCCACATGCACCCTGGCACTGGGGTCCATATAGAGGAGCTGGACCCAACATCGAAACTGGGACCTATTCCAATGGCTCTCTGCACCTCCAACAGTTAGCGTCAATCCACTATGTTGAAGGCCTTGTCCAGGTTGATTGACACCAGCAGCAACTCCTAGTCTTGATGTTTCATTCCATGGAGTACATGGGCAAGACGTTCCAGATTAATGCCAGTGTTTCGGCCTGGTATAAAACACACTGATCCACGTGCGCCAGCTGAGCCATATGAGGCTCCAGATGATTAGCAAGCAAAATACAAAGCACTTTTATTACTGCATTAATCATTGTGAGTGGCCGATAAGCTGCAGGGTCCGACTCATTACCACCCGGTCTAAGGAACATACACATTTCCCCATCCCTCATCGATGGAGCAGAACATTGTTCTCACATCTTTCAGTCGGAACTTGTAGGAGCCCCTGCACAACTGTTGCTGAAAACGCTTGATAAAACTCAAGCAGGAATCCATCCCCTCCCACGCAGAAGCCCCTTGAATGCCTCGTGTATTTCTACCAGGCTTAATTAGGCATCTAGAGCCTCTGCATTCAGAAGCTCCAGCCATGGGAAGGGCAAGCCTTCCAGAAATGGAACATAGTGATCCGGCTTGATGGTGGGGTCCACGGTGTACACTTGCTGCAAACACATCCACTATACTGGACCTAGTAGTGACCCTGGTACCATCTGTTGATGCCAAATGCATGGGCAGTGGTGGGGAGTGCTCCCTACGAAGTATCCAAGCTAACAGGTGGCCTGACTCTCTATGCAATTGTTGTCTATATTTCTTAAGCGTATATATATATCTAGTCGATCCAAGATATCACTAATGCGGCTACGCACTGTCTGCTCCTGGCAACTAACATCCGAGTATGACAATCCCTATGCCTTCAAAGAGGCCAAGGCCTACTCCTCCTTGCCGAGCTCCCACTGAAGCTGCCTGGGTAAAGTGCACACTACGCCCATACAGGTGCTCCTCATCACTGCTTTCAGGACCTCCCAATCAGTAGCACAACTAGCCTTTGTACCCCACAATGCATGCAACAGTGACTCCATCCCGGCCAGGTCCTCCAGGACATATGCTGTCATCATCCGGGATCGAGCCTCCTGCACTAGCTGACCCCACCACACAACATAACTGACTAGAAAGTGATCGGACAAAAAACGTGGCAAGTGGGTCACCACAACTTGCTACACTCTAGGGAATTCCACCACCAGTATCTTGTCCAGTCTACTGTGCGAGCTGTCGGTAGCTGAATAGCAGGCATATACCCATTGTGCTAGGTGGTTCAGTCGCCAAACATTGTGAATGCCCAGGTCGTGCATCACCCCACGAAGCATGTTAGTCATCAAGGGTTAAGTACCTGACCTGGGTGGTAGCCTACCCAAGCCAGCATCCAAAATGCAATTAAAGTCACCTAGCCACAGGAGGAGCAAATCTATGCCATGGAGTATCAGTTCCAGCATTTTTGTAAAAATATGGGTCATCAGTATTTGGGACATAGGTGTTCAGTATACTCAAGTCACGACTGTCCAAAGCTCCCTTTAGCAGTACAAACCAGCAATCCACATCAGCCTCCAGGTATGTGGGGTCACAGGGGCCCCAGGTGCCACCCATATTAACGTGCCCCTGGCGTATGTTGAGTAGGAGTGTGTTTAGTTTATTGTACAATTAATAAAAATTCACAATATAAAAACTTCAAAAGAGTACATATTAAGCCTTATATACATTTGTAATACGAGTTTAAAAGAAAAATGATTGTTTTCAATAAAATCATAAAAGTATCATTACTTTTTGGTATTGTCCATTTGTAAGTTTATAAAGTCAAGGTGACTTGGTTTGCCAGTCGAAGCTTTAACTTGGGAAGTGAGTAACCCGCTGTCCTTTATTGGGTTGAGGTGCTGTTGCTTGCTGTTCATTAAGCGAGCCGTGTGGCTAGTTCAGAAGTCTTCTAGCCACTATGTCAAAGTAATTTGTCAGTCTGCATTAGCTGAGTTTCAACTGGATTGAAGCACAGCATCACAACCTGCCTGCAGCTTCTTATGCCCTTTTGATTCCATGAAGTTCGAAGTAAAGAGCGCCTTATGTCCATCAAGATTGGGCAGATGCAGATTATGTGTATAAGGTCCTCTTTCCCTGCTCTACAAAGTCGGCAGAGATGGACTTCTGTTCCCCTTTTCCAAGGTGGCAAGTGGGGTAGTATTGGTAGGATGCCTAGACGCAAGTTTAAAAATGTGTTTTTTGTCGCCTGCGTAAGGCCCGTTTTCAGGTAATCCTGCGGTTTCAGAGCGTTATAGTCTTTCAACACTGACCATCCATGAGCCCTCTTGGCCAGAATTTCTTTATCGTCTATTGATGATATCATTTTGGTTACTTTTGTAACCACGTTTTTTGAAGCTTTTGATGTCTGTAGATGACTCCCAGAGGTTTGTTAATCCCAGGGACTCCAGGGATTCATTTAAATACTTCCTAGCGGGAGAGTTCTCTCGGGTGGAGAGTTCGGTCCAAAGATGGGCGTTTAAGGATCCTTGCTCGGCGCCTCTGATTTTTCGCCAGGTTTTTATGTAGGCGCCTCTTCTCTCCACCGTTTGTCTCTGGAGTCCGAATTCGAGTCGAATCTGGGCAGGGGAGACGTAGTTAGGCAGATGGAAAATTGCCCTGTAGGCTTGACTGATAGTTTTGTCTAAAACCGTGGCGTCTTTCCCTTGCATTGGTTCGCTGCCGTATGTGAGCATAGGCTGTAAACGTGCTCTAATCACCTGTAAAAAGGGATCCAATGACCGATCAGGGAGGACTTTCTTCAAGGGCTTCATTGAGAGGTGGAATATTGTACCCTTCCGTCGAATGGCCTCTAGTTGGTTTTTAAATGAGCCTCTGCTGTCTAGAAGTACACCTAGGTATTTATAAGTGGCTACACGGTCTAGCCTCTGTCCGTCCAGAAATCATTCGTGTTTCTTTGTTTTATTATAATTTACTGACATGACTTTTGTTTTTTTCAGGTTAATCTTTAATGCGTTATTTATTGAAAATGTGTTAGTGGTGTCCAGAAGATGCTGAAGTCCAATGGGGGACCGACTAATAAGGACCAGGTCGTCTGCGTATAAGAGATTTGAAAGCGTGATATCTCCCAGCTGCGGGGCGTGTGAGTTGATTTTCTCCAATTCTCCTGGGAGGTCTGCGAGAAAAAGATTAAACAACATACACCCTTATGCATCAACCCAAAATCCAGTCGGTAAAATACCGATTCGGTAATAGCTCCCGGTATTAAGGAAAAAATACCCAATCCCAATGCATCAACCCAAAAGCAGAAATCGCTATTTAAGGAATCCTTAAATAGCGATTCTTTAAATAGGGATTCCTTAAATACCGATTCCTTAAATAGCGATTGCATTTAAGGAATCCCAAAGTGAGATTCCTTAAATGCAATGCATCAAAGTTAAAAGATTAGCGATTTCGCCAATAGGGGGAGCAAATTACCATGAAGATGAACTGCATGGTAATTTGCAAAAACTTTGAAAAATGCACTTTTGTGCATTTTTCAAAGTTTCATGTTGCGCACACACATGCCCTTAGAGCATGTGTGTGTGCAACATATGTGCACATATCATTTTCAGGGGTGCAACAGGGTGTCCTTTTGACACCCTGGCACCCTTGAAAGTGCTCCCGCTATTAGCGATTCGGTAATACCGAATCGCTAATACAGACTGGCTTTACATTCATTCCTATGGGCCTCCAAGCCCATAGGAATGAATGGGTAGGTATTCCTTATTACCGATTCGGTATTACCGATTCGGTAATAAGGAATATTAAGGAATCGCTATTTGAATAGCGATTCCTACATGCATAGCCTTTTGCTATTCCTTATTAGCGATTCCTTATTTTTCGCTAATAAGGAATCGCAAATGGCATTGTTGATGCATAGGCCCCATAGGGGCTAGGACGCATCCTTGTTTTAAGCCTTTGGTGGTATTGATTTGCCTTGAGAGGTGCGTACCGGAGCCCAGTTTGATTTTGACCCAAGTATCGGTGTGTAGTAATATCAGCTGTTGTAGGAGTGGCCCGGGAATCCCCCATTTTTCCAGCTTCTGCCAGAGTTTGCTGCGGTCTACATGGTCAAATGCAACGCTGTAGTCTATAAAACATAGAAATAGCGAGCTCTTGGCTGTTTTTGCCGTGTCTGTCAGAAGGGTTAGCGCCATGATGTTGGTTATTGTACCTTGGCCTCTACAGAATCCGGTTTGGTTAATTGGAATGATGAGCTTGAGGGTGGCCCAGGATGTTAATTCCTCCAAGATAAGTCCCGCATAGTACTTTGCTTCAGTGTCGATTAGAGCAATGAGTCGGTAGTTGCTTGGGTTGCTCCTGTCGCCTTGTTTGTAAATTGGGCTTATAGTTGATCCTCTCCAGGATGATGGACTTATTGCTGTTTCCCTGACTTCCTGGAAAACTGGCGCCAGGGTGTCACTCCAAAAATCGGCGTCTTGTTTGTACATTATTGGGGGGATTCCGTTGGGGCCGGGAGCACCCTCTAATCTCCCTTTTGAAATTTGTGATTTGATCCTGGCCGCCGTTGCAGCAAGGGTTTTTTCCTTTCTGTTTAAAGTTGGTTTGAGGCTTGTTGTTGCTGCCTCATCCGGATTAGCAGTTATACGTAGGGGCGCTGTCATGGTAAGGTCTTCATATTCTTCATCAGTGTGGTTTCCAATTTTATAGGCGCTTGAGTTCATTTCGATTTTTCAGGTTTTACCACTGAGTGGATCCCCCTCTGGGTTATTATCGTTGAAGTGATTCAGTAAATGATGTGCCCATTCGGGTTCTGATATATGTGAGTTAATTCCTGTGTGGCCTGCACTTTGGAGGCTATGGATTGTTTTCCAAAGTCTAGCACTGTTCTTCTGTTTTGAATCGTACACGATTTTTACCCAGAGTTCCTCATTCAATTGCCTTTTCCTTTCCCATTTCTTCTTCTTTAACTGTGTCTTTAGGGTTCGCAGCTCTTTTTGCAGGGGTTCGTTGTTTGATTGTTTGCGAAGCTGTCTAAGGATCTGGGTTATTTGCCGTTTTAGATTTTTTATCTCTGGTGTGGTTACCTTACCGAATATATTACACGGGATATTCTCTTTTCTGGTTTTTTGCTCTGTGGCGTATGTGGTACCGAGTGTTGTTACGAATTCTTCCCAAACCTCTGTTGTTTTCTTTGTCTGGCTTGTTATCTGGTGGAGGATTATTTTTGCATTAGTTGATAATTCTTCTGCTTTGTCAGTCTTGCACCTTATACGTCTGTGGTTGGTGGTGTATTCTGTGCCAATACTTCTCCTTACTTCCGTTTCGTTCCCACTGGTGACGCTCAATGTCACTTCTAATGGCAGGTGGTCGCTTTGGCCGTTCTCTCCAACCTTGAATGAATGTATTATTTCAAACAGTGGCAGTGTTACGAGGGTGAAGTCGAGATGAGAAAGGGTGGTTGAGGAAAAATATGTTGATGCTGGCGGTGTATCCTCCTTAAATCTTCCATTGAGTATTCTCAGGTTTAAGTGCTCGAGGTCTTTCAGTAATTGATTTGAGCATCTTGTTTGCTTGTGTAGATGAACTGTAGATTGGTTTGGTATTCCCCACGCAATGTCCATATCCAGTGATATTTCATCATCTGTTTTCTCTCCGAAGAGGTGAAGGTTGAATTCGCCTGCTAGAAGAATGTTCTCCATTTCTCTCTCCTCCATGAGTCTTGCTATTTCCCTAACTAATTCTCTTGCCCCTGTTTGTCTGTGTTTGGGGTGTATATATATGTTTATAATGTAGAGTAGTTGTGCCTCCTGATTTTTTTCAATTGTTATTGCTAGTGCCTGTATCGCACTAGGAGGGGTGATTTTTACATTGATTTCTTCCATTGTACCGATTGTTAGTATTGAGGCGAGTTACGCCAGGCCTCCTGAGCTGTGACCGTAGGAAGAACCTCTGGTGGCTGGGTGGATTTGAGTTGTATATCCTTGGAAGGGTATCTCTTTCTCTTCCCAGGTTTCTTGGAGTAAGATTAAATCAAATGAATTTAAGTAATTAGATGTTTCAGGGTCTTCTAGTTTTTCAGAAAGACCGTTAATGTTCCAACTGCATATTTTAATAATGGGGATTTTCTTTTCCGTAAAGGTCTGGCCTGTTGCCCTCTGTCAATTTGTGTCTTCTTTAATTATTGTCCGTCGTATAATTACCTTGTTTAAGTCTGATTGCTGAGTTACTAAGTGTTCTATATGTGAGGGGTTACTGTTTGGTCCTGGGGAATGGCTACGTGCTCCTTTTAAAATTGATTTAGCTATTTGTGAGCGTTCTTTTTTGCTTTCCTCTAGGAGCGGGGTGGGGTAGGCTGGACTTTTTCCTGCTACTAGCTTTATTCCCCATTGAGAAAATCTAAACGTTTGCCCCAGGATTTGGTCTGCTGCGTCATTAGTATTCCATGTTGAGTAGGAGGAGTGGAACACCTGCCTTTGCCATTTCTTAGCAAAGCCTGTGGTACCTGCAACGTCCAGGTGTGTTTCCTGCAAGCAATTTACAGAGATGTTGTGTTGCTTTAAAAAGGTGACTATATATATCACTTAGTGTAGGTACCTAATCCCCTGATGTTCCACGTCAGGAGTTTATGGTAAGTCCCCATCATGGTACATAACGGTTATCGGCCATCACCCATCCTCCCACCCTGGGCCTGTACCCTCTGACTGCTGCAAACTATGTAACACAACCTAATCGAACTCCCTTATCCTCACCAATGTACAGACATAGTACAACTATGTGACTATCAATGCCCACCCCAAGCTCATTCCAGGATGTGCACAGCATCCCAACCAGTCCAACAGGGACTAGAAAACTCACTTTGTCAACCAGCTCCCTAGCCAGTCACACTGCTCCAAATAAGCCAATTGGGTTTGTAATCTTATCATTGCAGTATCTTTCAGTGAACAACCATGCTCTACAAGGATTTAACACAGGCCATTAAACCTCTTCTAGTTGCACAAGATGAGCAATATCAGGAATCTACCAGGCAATCTTGCATCTCAGCAACATCTTTCTTTCAGTGACTCAACTCTACATCCATGCACAGATACACCATCATGTCTGCAGTAGAGTTTCTGCAACTTTTAAATGCTCAGGCCTCATTAGATCCTAGTTTCAGGGCAGCCAGGGTGTCTGACACAAAGTCCAGTGTGGGGCTCAGAGTCATAGCAGCTGCTCCATCTGCTGCCTGTGATAGATCTGTATTCTGCACAGTTACATCCACAGTCGTGGTACAATCCTCACTGACTGTGACATCCATTCTCCTGGACGGACTTTGTTAGGATCATCTTTGGACAGACTGTAGTGATGAGACACTCTTTTAGAATGAGTGCCTTATATTAATTGTTGGCTGCATGGCTTGTGCTGGGGCATTACATCTCCCCTGATCTCTAACCATTCCCACACCTCTTCTAGAGTCTCCAAAAAGTATGCCTTTCCCTGTGTCAGCACTTTCAGCATAACAGATTACTGGAGCATTTGATGGAGTTGAAGTGCCCACAGCTTCTACGTGACCCTAGGAAGGATGTACAAAAGGTCCTGCAGCTGCTTGGTGTAGTCTGGGTATATGGTGCTTACTGTTACCAAAGTTAGGGGGTGGCCATTGATGAGCTGCATGTACTATGCAATCCATGTCGCGGTAGTTGAGGATTTTAGCAATAATGGCTCTCGGTGGAGCTCCTGGAGGTGGCAGCGACACCACTGCTCTGTGCTCTCTTTCCACTATGAATAAATCTGAAAAGCCCTGTGGGCAAAGTTCAGTGCTGACCCAAGTATCCAGGAACTGTTCAGCAGACCACCCTCCTCAACCTGTTCTGGAAATCCCTAAACACGAATATTGCTGGTTCAGGATTGAACCCTCAGCATCCTCTGCTCGCCGCTCCAGGCATTTCGTGGTTGTGCCCATCTGTACCATTTGCTGTTTGAGGGCAGTCACCTCTCTCTACATTTCCACAATATCTCCCTCTGCCATTGTTACTTTATCTGCTACTTTCCGCAGGTCAACACAAAGCAGATTGACATCAATCGGCACTGTCTCTATTTGATTCTCTAATGCTCTCTTGGAGACTTGAATTGCAGCTATCAGATCCACTCTAGAGGGCTCTGTGTTTCTGCCTGCCTCCGCAATATCTTTAGACCCAGTTTGCCTCCTTGTCCTTTGGGTGGGGTGTTGCTGTGTAGTGTTTTAGGTAATGGTGTTAGTGGATGTGGAGTGGGCTGCTTTGTCGTTACCCATGGTGTGCTGTGCAGTGAGGAGAATTGTTTTACAGAGCGTCACTCACATGAGCAAGGATACCATCTTAACTGGTTGAAGACACTGACCTGTGTTAACAAGAGTGGTCTGTCCCCAACATCCCAGCTGTGAGTCCCCTCCACTGTCAAGCCCCTGCTTTGGTTCTAACACCACCATAGATTCTCCCTCCCTCCAGGCTCAATCGGTGCAGCGCTTAGGGCTGATGAAGATGAGAGCCTGTACACCTCAGAGAGTGTGAGTGTGATTCTTGAGTGGCTTTCTGGCTCAACAGTGTTTGGTGTTTGTATGCCAGAGGCAGTGGGCAATGGATAGTGAACTGTGCACCCCAACCAGGGGCCAGTGTGTGTCGCAATGTGATTCCAGCCCAGGAGCAGCAGGCCAGATATGTGGTAGAATGCTGGGTGCTTTGAACTGTGCAGGTGGGGTGGCACTCCAGTATCAACGCAAAGCATCCACAGCTGCTGCCTAGGCCTTCCTTGCCCCGCTGCTAGGCACAACAGCCCAGCCTGCGTGCACTTTCATTGCAATGAGGGTGGCAGGATGGGGTCAGCGGCAGAGGACAATCCCCTGCGTCATGCTGCCAAGGTTGCCACTCAGATCCACAGGGTTAATCACGTCATGCACCACGCCAGCGCCATGGAGGAAACCAGGCTCTCTGTACGTTACTGCAGGAATGCATAGTGGCTTGCCCTTGAATATAAATGTACTTGCTTTACTAATCCATTAGCTTATCAGTTCAGCACTCCCCGGAGCCACCTAACACATCCTTAGCACCTCTCAGGCATGAGACCCACAGCAGGACAGGAGTTTTACTCTCTCTCAGGCCGCTGTGCCATATCTGCCATTTTATCCTCACTGCTGGGCACACACAAGTGTCTGTGATTGCATGTTTGTGGCACAGGTCAGGATTACACTTGCTTCCAAGGGGGCTCATGCGCTTTCCCCCATTAACCTGTGGGCTTCTCCTCGGTTCTGGCCTCTGGGTCATGGTTGAGCACCCGGGCAACGGTAAACTCTGTACGTTAGCTCCTCCCCAGTAGGGCTCCACACCGTCTCCCACTGTACCCAGGCAAATCACTGGATAGGCACTGGGGCAAACGTGGCAGCCCTGGGCACTCTGCTACTGGCAAGCCACTTACTCTACTGTGTCGTCTCTGCTTGACACTAGAGGAGATCATGGTTCTCCAATCAGCCACGCGACGCAGGCTCTTGTTGAGGTGCCAGCACCGCTCACTCTACTCATTCTGCAGAGTGCACTATGCTTTAATTATTGCCAAAATCAGCAGGACTTGAGCCCCCACACATTTAAGGCCCCAAGGATGACCCCAGTTGTCATTTCAATGCAGGATTGCACAGGATTGAATTGGATAAATGTTCATGGCTGGCCGGGAGCTCTGCGGCTAACATCCTGTTGGCCATGTTGATTGGCAATGCCCCCACTGATTCATTGTTTATGATTTGTCACTATTGAAAATGTAACATGTATAGGAAGATGCATTTTATGTATGGGAAGGTAGTTAACAATGTAAGCAGATTGTTGAACTGTAGGTCCATATGATTTCTTAGAGCATGCTCAGACACATATATAGTATATGTTTTGGCTAATACAGGAGGAAATACAATATTCAATTTTGGAATGAATACGCACTTGAGATTGTTGTTATGAGATTCAATCAGATCTACCGTGCACTCGTGCCCAGTTGCTGTTTGGCCGGCCAGTCGGGGCAGGAAAAGGAAGACATTAGGTAGGACCCACCCTCTTGTGGAGACAGGGCTCAGGTCAGTGCTCTAGCTATTTCTAGCAAACCCCTACTTATGGTGCCCGCCTAGGGCAAGCCCGTCTGTGCCCGTCCGCGTCCGGACACGGCCATGGGCTAGGGACACTGCCTGTTGGGCGTCAGAAAATCAGAATAACATCACGTACTCTGTGAAAGAGTTACTAGCACTGAGGTA
Source organism: Triturus cristatus (assembly GCF_964204655.1). Classification (NCBI taxonomy): domain Eukaryota; kingdom Metazoa; phylum Chordata; class Amphibia; order Caudata; family Salamandridae; genus Triturus; species Triturus cristatus. The sequence goes on along the minus strand of NC_140591.1, from coordinate 552,694,381 downwards.
TTCAGGGACCACCCGATGTGATCACATCCTCCTGCCAGCCAGTCTGATAGGTAAGGAAACAACCTGTACAAACTGTTTGACCAAGGTGAGCACAGGGAGTTTTCATAAGAACCAAGAAACAGATAGGACCGCTAGGAAAGCCCAGTGGAAAATGGGACTTAATTAACAGCAGATCTTTACCAGCACATACCACAGAAATTAGGCTGCTCATTGAGAAAGAGGAACTTTCTTTTTTTTTTATTTCAATAAGATTTTATTGAGGTTTTGTCATATACAACAAACAAAAAAATCACAAAACTAAACAAGTAGACATAAAAACATACACCATGCACCTTGTCTCGTGTGATGCTACCGGGCAAACGCCTGTAAGGTGTAACGTCTGGGGTACAGATCATTTCGTTCTGTTTCTTTATAGGCTGCCCGACACCCTCTATACTAGCAAGGGGTCACAGGTAGGAAAGGGGAGAAAGGACCAGAGTGGAGATAAGGGGCCAGAGCGGAGGGAGAAGAGAGAAGAGAAAAAACTTGCTCGCGATTGTTCAGAAAGGTAGGAGACATGTCGCTGATCTCGCCTTCTTCATGGAGGTTCATAAGGGTCTAGGTACCTGTCCATAGATGCCCACATTCCTCTGTCGGGCTGCCTCCATGGTGAGTCTTGTAGGGACATCGCGTCCGCACCTCTAAGGTATGTCACCCAGTTGAGCCACCCCTTAAACAATGCCTTGGATGTGTCTTTCCACTTATTTCGAACCATTTTAACACCTGCTGTTAGTAGGAGATCGAGCAGGTCGCTATCTAGTTTTGTGATTGGTTCTGTCCTAATAGGGGCTGTTACCAGGGTGGCGAACTCTGTTTTAAGGGAACACCCTAACATGTCTTTTAGAAAGGCAAAGATCTCCCAGTAGGCTTTGACTTTAGGACAGTGATAAATGAGGTGAGCCAGATCCCCCCTTCCGTTATTACAATTCCAGCATTGGTCATTTGTGTTCAAGCCTATTTTCGCCAGGCGCGCTGGGGTCCAGTGTAGTTTGTGCAGGGGCCTGAATTTTGTTTGAGCTAGTAGCGGGGTTCTCTTACTATTTGTAGGGGCGGACCATAGTACTTGGGTTTCTTTCTCGCTTAATGAGCCACCGAGCTGTGATTCCCAGTAAATTTGTGTCTTCTCGTTAAGTTTCAAAGTGTTTCATCACAGGAGTCTATAAATGTGTGACACCTGGCGACCTTTTTTTGTTGAGGTTGGACATATATTGGATGATTGAGGGCTTGGTATTAGACAGTCTCGCTTTGGACAGTGCTGCTTTGATTATTAGGAAATTATAAAGCTCAATATCTGGCAAGTTGTGTCTGGTTTTAAGCGAGCTGAAAGTGGTAGGGTTCCCTCCCCCCTCGAGCTGAATGGGAAGGGAAATCCCTGTTTTCAACCACGTATTCATAGAGAGTGTTTTGCCTTTGTATTTTATCTTATTATTTGCCCATAATGATTCCCATCTCAAATTTATTATTCTATGTTCCAACTTCTGGTCTACCTTCAGTAGGGCGTTACTGGTGTTTGTGAGTATAGGGTTTACTAATGTTTTGTGTTTGCTGGTTGTTAGGAGTGCTAATGGCTCAAGGTTATTTAGTATAGCTCTTTCTACTTGCAGCCAAGCCGGTGTGTACTCCTGGTCTGGTAGAATCCAGTAGCTACCCTGTTTTGCCAAGGCTGTTTGGAAGGTCTTAAAATCTGCCAAGTTTAACCCCCCCAGGATTTTCGCCAGTCTTAGTTTTTTCAGGCTAATCCTTGCTTTTTTGTCTCGCCAGATGAAGTTATTTAACATCTTATCTATTTTGCGATGGAAATGAACTGTGAGGGTTAGAGGGAGCTGATCATTGGGGTTACCATCATTTTGATTGTTTCAATCCTCCCTCACCACGTAATAAATTTCGGCGACCATCCTTCAAGCAGCTTCTTTATCTTGTCCAACAACATTTTTTCATTGTATTCCAGTGTGTTTTTAAGATCATTGCCAAAGTAGACGCCCAGGTATTTAATGAAACCGGTTTGCCAAGTGAGGCCCGAGTCTCCCAATATGTCTCTATGAGGAACGAGGAACTTGACATCCTATTTTTCACAGAGACATGGCTGAAAGAATGGTCCACTCTGAACATAGTCCAAGTACTTTTAATTAGAAGGCAAGATAGAAGGGAGGAAAAAAGGAGGGGGGTGGCTAATATATACAAAAATGAATATGGGTGCATGACAATACCCCTGTCAATCACAACCTGTGACACATCACTTTTTAGCATCAAACTCTCGCCCAATACCACCTTCTCAGGTACACTAAGCTACAGACCTCCGGGCGCCACTAACTCCTTTTTAGAGGAGTTTCCTGGTACAGTAGCAACAACTGTGGCCAGTAAGGGGTTCACTACCCTACTTGGGGATTTCGCCTTTCATTTAGATATACCTGACACTAACACTTCAATCAGACTAATCAAAGACATGGAAGCCCTGCAACTTAAACAATTGGTAAGAGAGGGCACACATGAAAAAGGGCACCTACTAGATGCCATATTCTCTAATGAACCCAAGTTAGTGGTCGGGACCCCCATGTCAGTTCCGTGGACTGATCACCATTTTATTCCTTTTACATTAGATAACCCCCAGGCACAACCGATAGGTGATAAACTCACCAAGACCAGGAATAAATGGCCAAGATTGTTAAAGGATAGCATGGTGAGTGAACAAGAAGCCCAGGTCCCATACATAACAGACAACATAGAAGAGGCTGATAAGATGTGGACAGAATCGATTAACAGCGTAGCAGCTCAATACCCTTAGAAACCCAGACCAAGTAATCAACCATCTAGGAAAAAAGCGGCGTGGTTTAACATAAACCTAATCCTGATAAAAAAGGCCTGTAAAAAATTAGAAACACAATGGAGGAAAAATTATGACCCCCGTTATCAAAAGCCCAATACAAGATAGCTATCAGATACTAACCAAATGAGATGCTCCAAGCTCAAGCCAAATTTTTCGAAGGTAAAATTAATTCAGCAGGTAACTCGTCCAGAGAACTTTTTAAGATAGTGCGCTTCCTCACTTCCACTGATCAGGAAACAAACAAGCACGCCTCATCCAAAGAGAGATGTAATAAAATGGCATTTTTTTAAAAAAAACAAGGTGGAAATAATATACAACTCCCTGCTGGGAAACAGTAGCTCAAATCAAGTTGAAACTCACCCAGGCAACAATGATAACTTGGAAATTAAAACAGGGTTAAGATTAGACTTCTTCAAAGACCTAAGTAAAGAAGATAGGACCTCTATCCTGCTAAAGATTAAATCTTGTTCCCCCCCTAGACCCGATGCCACCAGACAACCTTGATGAAGTGAGGTAAAAAAACAGGTCTACAACTGCAGCACTTATATCACTCTCCCTTACACAAGGGACCATTCCCAAAACCTGGAAACACGCCATAATCCGGCCACTGTTGAAAAAGCCCCAGCTAGATCCTTCAGAACCAGGGAACTACCAACCAATCTCGCTCTTGCCATTATTAGTCAAAATAACCAAAAAACGGGTCAATCAGGTCCTGTCCCAAACCTAGAGGAGAATCGGGTACTGCATACCACTCAAATGGGCTTCCAACCCCACACAGTACAGAGTCAGACCTGTTGGTGGGACTGAAGGGAATCCTAGACCAGGGAGGTTCAGTAGCTATTCTGCTCCTGGATCTCAGCGCCGCCTTGGTTACAGTGGATCATAAGACAATGGTCCGAAGCTAAAGGAAGCCGGTATCACAGCCTCTGCATTAAAGTGGATAAACGCATTCATAGAAAATATATCCTTCCAATTAATGGAAGGTGAGCATCTATTTGATACCCTACAAATGTCATGCGGAGTCCCACAGGGTTCCGCACTAAGCTCAACACTACTCAACCTGTATATGCAACCACTGGCAGAAATAGTTCAAATATTTGGACTGTCAATAGTGTCATATGCAGACGATACCCAGTTGATACTATCAGTGACGGAGGGCCCCCAATCCATGAACTACAACTTGGCACCATGCATGGTGTAAGTAGCAGAATGGAAGAATAATGGTTGCCTTAAGCTGAACGGAGGAAAAACACAGCTCGTGTTCTTAGGGAATATGGTGGTCCCAAGAAACATGATTAGCTGGCCTCCATAATTGGGAGAAATCCCTGTCCCAAAGACAGAGGTAAATAATCTGGGAATTTGGCTGGACTAAAGTCTGTCCATGGAGACTCAAGCTAGAAAAATATCAGGATCATGCTTTGGAGCACTTCGAATGCTATGGAAGATCCTACCGCTCATTCCTGAAACCAGCAGAACGTGGTACAGGACCTAGTGCTGTCACAGCTAGACTATGGCAACGCCTTGTATCTTGGCGCACCCAAATACGTTATTAACAGACTACAAGTGGCTCAGAATGCCGCAGCTAGGATACTGCTGCGCATCCCTAGACAACAGTCAGCTAGGGCAGCCACTACACTGGCTCCCAATAAAGGCCAGGATAGAGTTCAAATCACTTTGCATAGCCCAAAGAGCTATGAATGACAAAGGCCCGGCTTTAATTAAAAAACTACATTCCAGGCAGACACATAGGATCCTCTGCAGATCTACTTATGAAACAGACCAGGATAAAGAGAGCCAGATGGGGAGGCAGATCCTTCTCGCATCTGGCCCCTGGCCTATGGAACTCCCTGCCTAGGGAAATGCGTATGCTGACTGACTAATTGGTATTCAGGAAAAAGCAAAAAACTTGGCTCTTCCCTTAATCTCCGATGCTACCTCTGCCACTCTTTCTTAGCGCTGGGAGGCCCGCGGGTAGCTATGCGCTCTATCAAACCATAAACATAAACATAATATTATCTAATTGTGTGATGGTCTAATGCATGTCATGTTTGTTTATGTACGAATTTGCTTGAAACTTCCCTTGCCTCCAGCTTCTCTGCCTGGATGGTGCCTCTTTCTGAGATCACATATACTTGAAGACTGTGCAACCATACCTTAATGAAATGCACATTTTCATTAGTTGCAATCAAGACATGCTACTGTTAGCATTGTAATATAGTTTGCCTTCGATTCACACCCCTGGTGGAAATTTAATATCACTTGATTATTAGTTGAGTCTTTCACTCTGGACTTTCAATATTTTGTCACTGAATTATTCTATTTGTACTAGAGATGCTGCAGGCCAAATTGCATGGAATCCTTTTCAAGCAATGGTCAGAGGTTGTATTATGTATTTACTGTGTATTCAAGAAAAAGAGATAACTCAAAAATGCATCATACTATGCATGATAATAAAAGTTAAAGCATGTATATTATTCAGCCAAGTCCAAAACTTGTCCAGATTATGTAGTTTGTGTCAAATTTCAATTTAACAAAATATGCAATAAAAATTAATCTCCTAGCCTAATTAAATCCAGTGCAAGATATCACGTTGGGTAGAATAAAACAGGTAAATTGCTGAATAAGTACTTGAAATGAAAAAAGAACATACTAAAATTGGTTCCATTCTAAAAGATGATAAGGATCTTATTTTTAGGAATGATGAATGTTTGGAGGAATTTGCTCAATATTATATTACAGAAAACTATACACTTGTGAAGTGATATCTAAGACTAAATTCACTGCAAATTATTTAGCATCAATTGAACCAGACTTTAAAGAAAATGTTGCTCTTACTTCTTTGGAAAGCATTTTTTCTCTTGAAGATATTACCAAGGTGTTGGACTTGGCCCTATTTGCAGGATCACCCCTAAACTTTTTGCCTTCTCCCCTACTGTTTTACTGACAGTGTTCTTGTTGGCCTTAGGACTCTTTGCACTTTACCACTGCTAACCTGTGCTAACGTCTTGTGCTCAGTCCTTAAAACATGATGAAATTGGTGTACACTCATTCGGCACCTTTAATTCACTTCAAAATCCTTATTTAAGCATTACTAAATGTAGCCAGCACCTGTACATTAAATGCTACTAGTGGGCAGGCAACACTCATTGCGCCAACAACTTATGCAGCCCTTTAAACATTTCTCAGGCCTGCCATTCTAGCCTGTGGGTGCAGTTTTAAACTGCCATTTCGACCTGGCAAAATAAACCTTTTACCATGCCTAACTTTCCAATGGTAGGCCGAAACAGCCCATAGGGACAGGGTGCAGAACAATTAAAAAGCTGGACATGTACTTTTAACTTTTACATGCCTTGGAAGTGAAAAACTCTTAAATGTATTTTTCACTACTGCAAGGCCTACCTCTCCCATAGGATAACATTGGTTACCTTATTTCAGTAAGTAATTGGAAGTAGGTTGGAATGTCAATGTTGGGCTCAAAAGAAATGTAATTTAAAACCATCTTTATTGGTAAAGTCGGATTTTAGTCACAATTCTAGAAATGGCACTGTTAGAAAGCGGAGGGAAAAGAAGGTTACGTGAGGTTGACGATAAGTGTAAGGTGACCTAAGTATGTCAAGAAAATGGAGACAGAAGTATTAGCCAATTGCGGTAAAGAAGCATGAGCCATACGGGGAAGGCAGGGCCTAAATCACACTTTATTTACCTTTTTGGTTCATGGGGAATCATGTTCATTATTTAGTGGGAATAGTTCACGTCGCATTTAAGGTTTATTGGTTTTGATCCATAGATTTATCTCTCGAGTGGTTTTTATTTGGATAGATACGTATAACACCTCGCAATGTCGGTATAAATAAGAAAAATGTTGACCTTTGTATGTACAAAAATTAACGCTATGTCTAATCATGATTTTAATTGATCACGTGTACTGTTTGTTTGTTATTACAGTGACCCCTGATGAAGGGCAATTTCGGCCCGAAATGCATTGGGTTTTTACATAAATAAAATGCTGTTTTGGATGAATTTGCGTCATTCGTGTTTCTGGATGAGGTTCGGATGGCCCACTATTTACACTAGAAAATTGAAAATTGGCATTCCATTCCACGTGTGGATGTATACAATGTTGATACAATCGAAAATGGTTACTAAAAAGTTCTGATTAATGAGATTACACGGATAAATATGAAAGAAACATTTGACTGCCATAACAGGCATAATTTTGCTGTGCGTTTGGTTTGGGGCGAGACGTCGCCCCTGTTCCTCCACTGTTAGAAAGTTGGCATTTTTATGTCCTAACCATTTTGTGCCTGCACCCTGTATCATGGGTCACATGACTAGGTGTGAATGACAGTTTGCCTTTCTGTATTTCTCCCAGAGAGACTGGATGGTGGCTGGGTGGGCCATCTAGGCAAGATGAGGGGGGGGGGCAGAGATGTCACCTACCAAATTTGCACTTCAAAAGGGCTGCTTCAGCACACTAACAAAGGACTTCACACCGGGTCATTGTGTCCCCAGACAACCTGGGACCAGGGCAGGCAGGCAGGATATTCCAGACATATGTGTGGGGGCAAAACTCCACAGAAGAAGCTTCTCAAAATTCAATAGAGGTAATGGATACAAAAATTGGAGATGCACATTTCATTTAACACTAAAAGTTAGTGGGGAGTAAGGATAAAAAAACACAATCCAAACAAAAAAAGCACAAATTCAAAAAATTGTTCCATTGGTAGCTTGTATTTTTAACATGATAGAGAGTTCATTCACAATTTTGAAAACTTATGTCATATATAACATTGTATACGTTTGTACAACATCATCTAGTATGTATATATATATATATATATATATATATAAAACATATTATATATCTTATATATAATATGAAATTACATTTACAAGATTTTTTAAGCAATCCCAATATTAACCTATGGAAGAGATAGGCCTTAAAGTAGTGAAAAAATTGCTTTTTAGTTTTATACTACCAGTACTTCTAAAACTCAGAGGTACATGTTCTACCTTTTAAATATACTGCACTCTGTCCATAGGGCTACCTAGGGCCTACATCAGGGGTGAATTATATGAAATAAAAGGGAAGGTTACTTTCCAGATCGAAATGGCAGTTTAAGACCGCACACACATGCTCAGTAATAGCAGGCCCTGAGACATGTTTACAGGGCTACTAAAGTGGGTGGCACAATCAGTGCTGAAGGCCCAATAAAACCATTTAACTTACAGGCTCTTTTTACGAACAGTGCACTTTACTATGGACTTACAAGTAAATTAAAAGAGCCAATCATGGTTAAGCCAATGTTGCTATGTTTAGAGTACAGAGCACATGCACTTTAGCACTGGTTAGCAGTGGCAAAGTGCACAGAATTCTATAGCCAGCAAAAATGAAGTCAGCAAAACAGAATGTCAGTAGGCTAAAAGTCTGGGTAAACCATTCCGTGGATGCCAGGTATAACATCCCTTGACTGCATTCTGGGAAATGAGTTGCCCCAGTGTCAGGGGGGCCGATTCACAGAACTTATCTGAGATACAATCCTAAACTTACTACTTTTGGTATTCACAGAAGGCATTTAGTAGTAGTAAAGTTAGGACTCCTACCTTTACTACTACTAAACTGAGATCAAATCCTAAACTTAATACTTTTGGTATTCACAGGAGGCATTTAGTAGTAGTAAAGTTAGGAGTCCTAACTTTACTACTACTAAAAGCCTTCTGTGAATACCAAAAGTAGTATGTTTAGGATTTCATCCCAGTTTAGTAGTTCTAAAGTTAAGAGTCCTACCTTTACTGCTACTAAATGCCTTCTGTGAATACCAAAAGTAGTAAGTTTAGGATTTTATCTCAGATTAGATCTGTGAATTGGCCCCAGGGAAGCTAGAAGAGGTGGCCTCCCAGGGTGCTCTAAATGCTCAGGTTTATGGGAGTACCACTCTCAAATGGAAGATAAAATACCCACATTTTATGTATCTACAAATTATCACTTCATCTGCTGTATAACACATTCTTCTGCATTTTTGTGTGTGGCTTCAGACATCAGATATTTATTTTGTTAAAGTCTCTGGAGCAATGCAGCATTGAAACAGTAGTGATGATAAGTAGAAAAGGTAAAAAGAAAAGGTAGAAAGGAATGTCGTACATTTTATTTCTCCTGCTGTTCTCTAAATCGGATGACTAGTCATACATTACCACCAGGCAAACCAGAAACACTCCCTTCGATTTTCAGCAACTTCCTTTTAGTGCACATAGAATTATTCCTCATCCCTGAAGGGTTTTTGCCCAAGTTTTCTGTTTGAATTATGTCCCCACCACCTTCTGACCACTGCCTATGAACTGTTTAGTATATTCATACAATCATTTATTTAAAAACCTTTTGCCAAACAGTGGTAATTCTTCATTTTGTCTTCCCATGTTTTAATGTAATAAAGATTAATGGTGCAGCCTAGGTGATATAAGGGCATCAACGCAGGTATTGATTTTTCTGAATGGAAACTCTTCTCACTGGACTATGTGAGTTAAATGTATAGCAAAATACATTTTGAAGACTTGCATAATATGGGATAAAGGATTCTCTGTATCAGTTTAGATGATGGTTGTCAGATTCAAATATCTTGATCACACCCATTGCTTTAAGATCTCAATTGATTAATTAGAGACCAGTTGCATGGGTTTTATACTTTGAAATATATTAAAATTTGATTTTTATTGTGTTTTACACTTTGCATTGTGGTATTAAGTGATTTTTTTTAACATTAATTGTACTTTGGCGTTATACATTGTTATACAAATGTCAAACAGTGATAGTATTTCTTCTATTATGTATTATTGAAAATGTTTCCTTTGATTTCATATGTCAAATCGTCCCTTTGAAAATAATGGTAAAAGTGACTGCAGTATTTGATGTTTTGTGTCCCTCATTGGATGTTTTCATAAATAAATGTGGTCATTCAGAATTTGGTGGATGCCCCATCCACCAATCAGGTGTTTAGCCCTCCCACTTTAAAGGTGGGCAAAGCACAGATTGCCATCGGCTGAACCTTATCTGTCTCCACTGGTGTCAACCTTTGATTGATGGCCCGTCGACCATATGTCAGAGTGTTCCGCCTGATTAGGACAGAAGCTCCACTGCATATCTTTGCTGTTTGGACTGCCTGTGAATGCAAGAAATAAATTACCCTCATGCACTGTGAGGAAATTGACGTTTTGTTATTGAAAAATAAATGCTCAGCAAGGGCCTCAAAAATGACCAGCAGGTATCTTCTTGCCTGCTAGCCATTGCTTTGGTGGCTCCATTAAGGGCAGTGGAACTGTGCCAAGCAAGCACCATGTTTGATATGCCCACTGACAAATTCTTTTGACATTCAGTAATAGACTTCCCAAGCGGGGGCTTAGTAATGAAAAGCAAAAATATCAATGATGTTGATGCACCGGACATGTTCTTCCTGTGTGTGTGCGGGATTTGAGTGATTTCACTTGCCAGGAAAACAGTGGCTGATATCGCAATGTCAGGCAGGGAAAAGTAAATATGCTTACCTCTCCCTAAGTAGGGCAAACTAGTAGAGCCAGATGTGGGACATGAGCTGAACCACTAGTAATCATTCTGGCCTTGGTATTGCGGCGGGTGCTGCGGGCTGCAGCACACGCCGCAGTACAAAATATGCCCCCATGCATATTCCTGCACTACTTGGCAGGCACCATGCGGATTTTAGTGGTTCAACACATTGAGATTACTACAATGTTTCTTTTATATATAACTTTATATAATTTTCAATTATTTTTAGAAATCTGAAGACTTGAGAGTACCGAATCGCAATGTACAGTTTTAATGTAGTGTCTGTACATGGGAGCGCAGTTCTCAAATGTATTTCGAGATACAGCGAAAACCTCAATTCTCAGAAGTCCCCGTTGGATAGCGGAAATAGACCGTATGGGTAATTTCCGGTGAGACGTACCAATAGCGGAACGCCCTTCACATGCTCTGCCCTTCCGGTCCTTCGTTAATGCAGCAGTGGCGACTATAGAGGTGGCGCATTTCTCTTGTTCTTTTTCCTTTTCCTTTTCTTTCCGTTCTGTTATTGCTATGACAAGAGGCTACTATGTACTCTTAATTACTGACGCACTTGCTCGGCAAACATGTTCTAAATCCCTCATGTATATGTGGGTTATCGCACCCACTAACTACTTCTAACAAATTGGGTTTAGCAGTCTAGCAACAATTATGCTTCTCTCAAGCTGGCACACACAAGTTCAACAATGCTAACAATTTGATATATTCTCTGAAAGAAATACTCATAGAGGACAAAAATGAATGACTCTTGTATCTTGATTCATCAATACACGTTCATTGTATGTTTGTTAAGTATGTTCTTATGACAACAGACCAATGGATTTTTGAACTCAGATGAGGCATTTTGCCTTATACAAGGAGGAGAATTGGTATATGAGTGAAAAATGAGTGAAAAATTGAGATGCTGAGTAGATAAGGAACAATTTACTTACATCAATGTGATTTTATAATGAATTTTGTATACCTTCAGAGTCCTGGTACCTGCCATGAAGGGACTGACGTAGGTGAAGCATGAATAGTGGTCTCGAAATGGTGAGGCTGCATAATAGATTATTGATATACTACCGTATTACACTATGTTTGCAGTGTTGGCGAGGGACACTGGTGTGGTGACGATTGGGAACACAGAGAGTGTATACTGTGTTTTTAATTTGTTTCTTATATCTTTACAGCATCATGTGGAACTAATTAGTAGTGGGTACCACTTGCAAACTCCATACGAGTGAAAGTATGGTATTTATGATTATAATTTTTTTAAACACATGGGGCCCGATTCACAGAACTAACTTAAGACAAAATCCTAAACTTCCTACCATTTTGGTATTCACAGAAGGCACTTACTCATTTTGGTATTCACAGAAGGCACTTACTCATTTCGGTATTCACAGAAGTTAGGAGTCCTAACTTTAGGACTCCTAAATGCCTTCTGTGAATACCGAAAGTCTTAAAATTAGGATTTTTCTCAGTTTAGTAGTAGTATAGTTAGGACTCCTAACTTTAGGACTCCTAAATGCCTTCTGTGAATACCGAAAGTCTTAAAATTAGGATTTTTCTCAATTTAGTAGTCCTAAGTTTAGGACTCCTAACTTTAGGACTCCTAAATGCCTTCTGTGAATACCGAAAGTCTTAAAATTAGGATTTTTCTCAGTTTAGTAGTAGTATAGTTAGGACTCCTAACTTTAGGACTCCTAAATGCCTTCTGTGAATACCGAAAGTCTTAAAATTAGGATTTTTCTCAATTTAGTAGTCCTAAGTTTAGGACTCCTAACTTTAGGACTCCTAAATGCCTTCTGTGAATACCGAAAGCCTTAAAATTAGGATTTTTCTCAGTTTAGGAGTCCTAAGGTTAGGACTCCTAACTTTACAACTACTAAACTGAGAAAAATCCTAATTTTAAGGCTTTCGGTATTCACAGAAGGCATTTAGGAGTCCTAAAGTTAGGAGTCCTAAACTTAGGACTACTAAATTGAGAAAAATCCTAATTTTAAGACTTTCGGTATTCACAGAAGGCATTTAGGAGTCCTAAAGTTAGGAGTCCTAACTATACTACTACTAAACTGAGAAAAATCCTAATTTTAAGACTTTCGGTATTCACAGAAGGCATTTAGGAGTCCTAAAGTTAGGACTCCTACCTTCCGTGAATACCGAAATGAGTAAGTGCCTTCTGTGAATACCAAAATGAGTAAGTGCCTTCTGTGAATACAAAAATGGTAGTAAGTTTAGGATTTTGTCTTAAGTTAGTTCTGTGAATCGGGCCCATGTTGCGCAGAGTGACATATAGCTTGATCCTGATGAACGCCGAGAACCTTTTGGTCCTTAGAGTCAGAAACATGTTGACCAGATCATAATATAAGGGTACATCCATATCCCTATTTCACTTAGCTTGGTTTTAATCTATCCATTGGGGGTACTAATAAAGATTATTCTCATGCACCAAGAGATAGTTTTAACTCACAAATATATAACTTTTGTTTTTGCACTCTGCCCCTCACAAAACCCTGGTTAAGATGACTTAAAACACCTCCTGGTCCTTTCCTAGTAGCCCGCACTGGCACCTTGCGGTCCCAATGCGAAGAGGGGACCCCATGATGAAGCATGTCACCCTAGGGTGAGTTAGGGTTCTCATCATAACACCGTAGTGCTTCCCCCTCCCTTCTCTTTTTTGTCTTCTCTCATTTTATTATACCATCTGTGTACTTGTATTTGAGAATGATTATATGGAGTGGTAGCATTGATGGTAATAATTACTCCTATAGGCCCTTTATTGTGAGATACCATGCGGTGCCTGTCACATGGTGCAGGGATATGTTGCCCATGGGCCATGTCAGAGGGGAGGGCAGAAATGGAGGGGGGCCCGCTACGGGCCCATATGTCCCTTCCTGTAGACTTTTTATGGCAGGTAAACAGCCATGAAACGGCCGTCAGGAAGGTACATTGTACATCCCTCAACCCCCCATTGACCCTGCCACAAGATAGTAAATTGTATGTAATATACTGCATGCTTGTGATTCAGTAGTTGAGTACTCCATAGCAGAAGCTGGGAGCATATTTGGCCGCATGTTTTTTAAAGAATGGCAATGCATCCTAATGGGTATTGTCTATGTTCCTCTCACTGGCAACACTGCATATGTTGTGTGCATAGATGTATGTGTCATAAATATAGGGGTGGGCGGAATTTGCAAAATTCACTTTCGCAAATTATCGCGAAAATGTTAAAAATCTCCGCAAGCACGCGGAAATATCGCGAAGATGCCGAAGATTTTTTCCTGCCCGTTCGCGGTATTTTCTGCGTGGTCGCGGCTCGCCAACTTACCCATGCGGTTGCTCGCGGGCGTGGCCATCTTGTTTTCACTTGTCTCGCGGTGCATGATCGCAAGAAGAAAGACGTGATCGCGCAACGAATGACGTTACTGTGGGCGCGAACTGTTGCAAGACAGCGCAAATGGCTACCAACAATCCAACATCTCGTGGAGAACGCGACCGGATCGGGAAAACTTGTCGGCAAACGCGGGGATTCAGGTAAGGCGATCGCGCGCACGCGAGAATGTATTATTTTACAGCGTGAGCAAGCCAAAAATATCTGGTAAAATGCGGATTGCGGAAATTTTGACATTTTCGCGCTCTCTGCGGAACGTGAAAATGTCAAATTATCGCAATTTCCGCGAGCGGAACGGAATTTTAGCCCAGGCCTACTTAAATAGCAATATTGTTTGTGCAAAACAATGGAGCAATTTACATGGGCCAGATGTAGAACGCATAGGGCCCAATTACGATCCCGTAAGAAAGGCCTTCCCAGAGCTGTCCAGTAACTAACCTTCCAACTGACTCGTACTGGGAGCCGGTTCCTACAAACAACGAAGTACGGTGCACAAAATCCTTTACTTACCGAACGACTCGGTCACTCCGATCCCATCTTCATTTTCCCAACGAGTGCTCTCCAGAAATGCAGAATGGAGTAGTCCGGAGGCATATTCCCAGTCCGATTCTGAGCGTCAAAGTATGATGCGTACTTCCTGTGCACCGAAGTGGTCGCCACAACCAACACATTAGAGCATCCGGAAGGGGAGTATTTCAGCTCTGATTCATGCCCCAACACAATTCCTGGGAACGAGATGGTGCAGCCATGTATCCTATTGCTCTATCCCTACAGCCAATCCTATAACTCCAACCAATGCAGTTGTGGCAGATGGTAAGTCCAACACCTACCCCCACATACAAACGCCACTACACCGCTAAAGCAAACATTATATAAAGCAGGGGTGAAACTACAGTAACATTTGGGGTGGGGGGAATACTTGCAGCAATGTAGAGGCAAGGGAGGGTGGGGAAAATAGTTACAGCAAATCAGACACAAAGGGGGGGCTGGGGGTCAATACCCCAGCAATGTCCTGCCAAAATTGGGGGTAGATGTCTAACACTCCCAGCAATGCAGAGTCAAAACTGGGGTTTGGGTGGCAAATACCCCCAGCAATGTATAGGCAATGTGTGGGTGGTGGGGCAAATAGCTACATCTATATTGAGCCAATCTGGGGTTTGGGTGGGAAATACCCCCAGCAATGTATAGGAAATATGTGGGTGTTGGGGCAAATAGCTACATCTATGTTGAGCCAATCTGGGGTTTCAGTGGCAAATACCCTGTTGGACTAGAAAATACTTCTGGTTGACTCCCCCTATTAGCATTATGCTTAAGTTAGCATTTGAGGCACCATTTTGCCCTTAGTCGCTATTTTGTGTAATGATCAAAACTAACTTCTGTCTCATTTTGTCTGCCTCAGCGGAAAGCAGCTTCGATATTTGTTTTGTATTTCTTCAAGGTTTAGCATTGTTGTCTTAATGAATACATGAATGTGCCTTTGCATACCTTCCTCATTAGATAGGCCCTTTCTCATGCTCTCAGTGGCAGGCAGGGACAGAGTAACCTTGAGGTAGAGATAACATGTTCCCAATCCCAGGAGTATAGCTCCTCTTCTGTGTCTCCTTTGTTAACCTGTTCCAACTGGAATTTTCCAGTTGTGGGCAGGTTTTGCTGGGCATTAGAAAATGTATAACAACTGATGTTATGTTGGTGAGAGTCAGTCCCCTCGGTAGTATCTTAGCAGGCTAGTCAGACTGGACTCCGCTCGAGCGAATACTAATAAATAACTTGGTTTGTATTCTCTACTGTCTGACCGACTCTTCATTTGTATGGAAGGCTGAGAGGTGGTCGCGAGTGTCCTGGGTGACCCTAATCGGGTCACTTCCTTCAACCCCCAGCAATGTTGATGCATATTGTGGGTTGTGGTCCAAAGCCCCCATTAAAGTAGATGCAAATCTGGGCTTTGGATAGAAAATAACCCCCAGCAATGTGTAGGCAATATGTGGATGGTGGGGCAAATAACTACATCTATGTTGAGCCAATCTGCAGTTTGGTTGGCAAATACCCCCAGCAATGTTGATTCATATTGTGGGTTGTGTGGCAAACCCCCCATTAAATAAATGCAAATCTGCACTTTAGGTGGCAAATACCCCCAGTGATGTAGATGCAAACCTGGGCTTTGGGGCGCAAACACCCCCAGGTAATATAGATGCAACCTTGGCCATGGGGGCAAATACCCCCAGCAATGTTGATGCATATTGTGGGTTGTGTGGCAAACCCCCCATTAAATAAATGCAAATCTGGACTTTGGGGGGCAAATACCCCCAGTAATGTAGAAACAATTCTGGGCTTTGGGGGGCAAATACCCCCGTAATATAGGTGCAAACCTTGGCCATGGGGGGGCAAATACCCCCAGCAATGTTGATGCATATTGTGGGTTGTGGGGCAAACCCCCCATTAAATTAGATGCAAATCTTGGCTTTGTGGTACAATTACCCCCAGGAATGTGTATGTGAACAATGTAGCTGGTGCACATGCTAAGTGCCTCAACCCCTACACGTGGAGTACATGCTGCAGGAATGTCTAAATGAACAAACACATAAGTAATTTCTCATTATAAGCATTCCCATACTGTTGCACCAAATGTACCAGGCACATTTGAGGGAAGGACAGAGTGAAGATGCAAGTGCTCTAGGAACTGTTAAAAAACAAACCAAATCTCATCAACCAATAAATGGGCCATAAAAACCTGTGAAATACTGGGGGCTGATGTGCAAACAAAACAGATCAGACACCTACTCAACAGGACTGTCTGTGTGTGCGTGGAAGCTGTCTCAGTCTGGGCTGGCATACATGATGGGCGGCCAAAGGCCGTATAGCATTCAGGGTGTTGAGTCCAATCAGAAAGTGTCCAGCATACCCTTGGATTGGCCCTGCTGGCAATTGGTCATTGTTTGATGGGCTGGTGCACCAGGGTCACCTGTGGACCACGGTTTTGGGGGTTTTGTACACCACACCAATATTCTGACTCACTTCCCCAGGCCCCAACAGGTCACAGCAATGTGGTGGCAGTATGCTGTCCGCTGACCTGCAGTTCTGCAAATTGAGAATGGGGGCCAGACTGCGGTGCATACTCACATTGGCGCGCTGCGTCACATGCCTTACAAGAAGCAGTGTCATATCCCTATCCACCCATGAGTATCAGGGCACAGCAGGTGCAGGGGGTTGCATTGGATGTAGGGGTCTTGCAGGGAGGCAAGTCACATTTGGCCAGTCTAAACTACCCCCCCCCACCATCAGCGGCAGTATGCCTAATTGAAACCATCCTTGACAGGTGAAATTGCAGAGGCTACTATGTAAGTAATGATCACGGAATGTGTGCCAATTACTTTCAGAGTGCCCTTACATCATTGTGATCCCAATCTGAACATGGGCCCAGAGCATGTTGTGTGTATCCAATAAGAAGTGTCATCATCAGGTGGGTAAACTCAGCCTGCTTCAAAAATATTGACAATGCCAACACCTATGGAACTGGGTGTACTGTTCCAGTGTCACATGTGAGTTTGCTCACAGTGCAAAGTGTCCGCAGGACAACCAGAAATATCACAATGAGTCCACTCCCCTGGTGCCCCCACACCTGGACCATCCCAAGTCAGAATGCCATGAATACCCATGTGTGTGTAGTCTACTAGAAAGTCGTTTCTGGATTTCTTTTTACCCCAGGTGGCACAACAATACTCATCCTTCACTACTCACTTGAGGGGGCAATAGCCCCCTAAGCAATGGACTGCGATCCAATTTTCTGGCATCTTGACACAGCATCTGAAGCAATCACCAACTCCATCCCAGGGCATCTACCAATGGCAGGAATAAGCAATCAGTGACCACAACTACCTACAAAGGGCAACTTGCCACTTATGCCCCCACACCACTAAGACAAGGGAAGAGAAGGTGGAGGATACTTGTCCTGGGATGCCAATAGGTTTTGCACATGCCAGTGTACTCAAAGTGGCCATCACAACAATCAGTCATGAACATACATTGGCAGACACAAGCTGCAGCAAACACATCACACATCTGCATATTAACTCTGGCTAATGTTTCTGCATACTCACATACACATAATCCACACATATGTACATTTCAACATTACCACAAGGCCTGCATGAACTCAACTTTTCCAGGTATGACCCCTCACACATACACTTCAAAGTACATGCTCTTCTATCAAAACTACCATACACACAAGCACATTAGAAGCCCCCTGTGGTGCAGCAACACATAAAAGCATGTCTGCCCCACAAGCTCTAGCCATGTTCACAAACTTTACCAAGCTGAGTCATCCTAAATCACACTTTGCCTGCCCTTCTCACATCCACACCTACACTTGCAGCACCACTTGTCATCACTATGTACACAACAGGTCTCACATACATGACATGCACACATACTGTACTGTACTCATCATCACAGTCCACTTGGATATACACATTTCATACATCACCACATCTCCTCACAAGACACTTACATAGTTCAATGAATATACACTCAGTAATTTGCACATCACCATACCCTCACCCAACTCTACTCAAGTTCTACAGCTTTTTGGGGGGCGTGGCCTGCTGAGCTGCGGAAAGGCCGCTTTCTGAGCGCACTCCGCCAGCCGAGAACTTATCCTAAATTTATCCTGGCATCTGAAGAGCTACCGCTGAGCTAAATATAGCCCCAAGCATACCCCGGAATATGGTGAATGTATGGGCTACCCTGTGTCCCTGTGCAAGGTGCCTGAGCCTAGAGCTGCATTCGATCGGAGGGAGACTCGGCCGTGCATGCTCACTCTCCTAGTGTGAAGGCGGACATATCAGCAAATTGAGCCCGAGGCGCTCCATGCACTGAGGGCTGCATTTGGAGCGGGTGAAAGCTGACTGCATCTGCGGCCATGGAATCGGAAGCTGAGCGCCGGGGGTTGACGAGGTGGGGTGCGCGCCCGCTTGTATTCACTGGACAGTGCTACATTAGCCCCAGCTGTGCTGCGAAGAATCGGCGAGGAGGCGCTGCAGTGTGGAAAGAGGCAGCGCCGACCTGAACTCTTACAGTGTGAGCATTTAGCCGCTGGCCTCGCAGAGTAGGCCTGCGGGGCAACGTTGTAGCCCCGCGCCACTCGAGGCAAGGATAGAGTCACTGCAATATGTGGCCCAGGAGTGAATTGGGTGAGTGAGAGCTGGGTGCGTCCTCCAAGCGCCATTTTGTGCCCCTAATTCAAGGAGCGTGGCAGCCCTGGTGACGGAGCTGCTGTGTGGGTGCTTTGAGGCCCGGCACCAGAGTACAATAGAAGACTGGCAAGGATGTGTGGGGCACGCACTCCAGTACATCGGTGGTCCCTACCTAGACTCTGCTGGCCTGTTAAGTGTACTCTGCTCATAGAGGGTGCTCACTATCTGAGGCACATGCACAACCCCCCCTTGCGCAGCAGCAGTGTGGGCTCTGAGATGGCAGGATGCCTTCCCCGAATTGCATGCAGCCGATGTGCGCTGGGACCCGCGAGGATACAGCTAGGTGGTGAACAACCAGTCAGAATGCAGGAGTGGTAGTGGTTCTGAATCACGTGTACTGCTCATCTCAAGTCCAGTCAGAGGGCCCTGAAAGAAACGACATCAGCACTTGCATATGCCATGAGGAAACAAGACGCAAAGCAGCCGAAGCTGACCTTTGATCAGAGAAGGACCACGAGACTCATGGAGTCCGATCCAGAAGTGGGCGTGGAGAGACCACCGGAGTCACAGACGGAGGACCATGGGGAGGATCTAAACCCTCTGATGCTCAAGATGAGGTCTAGCTTGCGGAATATCGATACCAAGCTGGCTGCGTGGACTACTCAACTGGATGCCATCAAACCGCTGGTGGGATCGCATGAGACCAGGCTGGATGTGCTTGAAAACAGGGCCTCAGACTTTCACGAGTTCCAAGTTGAAACCAAGGAACAGCTCCTACATATGGACAAGGTGTTAGGCATCATCCTTGCCAAGAATGAAGATTTGGAGGCCAGGTCACGCCGCAATAACCTGCGAATCACGGGCATACCGGAGACAACAGCAATTGCCAAGATGGAGACCTATGTAGCTGACCTACTTCATGAGCTCTTTGACACCCACCTATCCGCGGTATTTGCCATAGAGGGAGCGTATTGTACCTTAAGTCCCAAACCCCCAGTCGGAGCGACACCCAGACCCATCCAAGCCAAGATCTTGAACTAACAGTACTGCGATCTTATCCTGCGCCTGGCATGAAAGAAGGGAACTATTACCATAAGGGCAATCAGATCTCATTCTATCCTGACTTTCCGCCCGCTGTGCAGTTGGCGAGGTGTGAGTTCCTGCCTGCTAAACGTCTTCTGCTGCAGGCTCAAATTCTCTACTCACTTTTATATCCTGTCAAGCTTAATGTCACCCACGATGGAACTGCGCACTTCTTTACGGATGCCACGTCTGCCCTAAAATTTGCTGAACACATTGGAGACAAGAAGTCCAAACAGGGCTCAATTTCTGCAGACTTGGCCGAGGCCAGGCTGAGTGACAATGACTGACCAATTCCAATCCAGATGTTTCCCTCACTTGCGCTGCGGCGCCCTGTGCTGAGAGGGGACCCGTGTGATCTCTGTAATGCTGAGAAGGGGGTTTCTTTCCACTATAGTTGTGTCCCAGTTTCCTAGTTGGATGTGGTTGGGTGCACAGCAGGCTGGGTTGTGCTGGACCCTGCAGGACTCATATTGTTTTGGGGTGTATAAACTGTTTATGTGCCTAGCCCACTAGGTGTGATGGGTTGCTTTCATTCACATTTATTAAGAAGCAGGCACAGCTCTCTGCAGTTCTCTTGGCCACCATGTATTCGCAGGGGAGTACGCTGGTGGTATTTCTACAACCTGGTTTGGGGGTTGGAGTGGGAGGCGGGTGGGAAGGGGGTTGTTCCTATGTTTATAGCCAGTATATAGCTGCACAGCTCAACTGACCGCAACTGGGTGCCACTGATTGCAGTGCGTTGCTTCGATTCTACTGCACTTTTACATTATATTGTGTTTGTCACCATATGTCCAGTTTAAATTTCTTAACGTGGAACATCTGTGGGTTAAACGACGATGGGAAGTCCAGGCTTGTTCATGCATACGTGCTTCTGCATCACGTAGACGTCTGTGTACTACAGGAAACGCATCTAAATGTTGTGCCCTCTCCCAGGCTGAAACATAGTAGATGGAGAATGGTGTACTCATCCATTTATTCAAATTACTCCAGAGGAGTTGCCGTGTTGATCAGACGGGACCTTGATTGGAGGGAAGGGGAATTGCACACTGACTTGGAGGGTAGATTCATCATTATCATGGGCACTATGGGTGGAATCCCGGTTGTGATAGTAATAATATATGGCCCCAATGCTGACTCTCCTAGCTTTTTCAAAGATATCTGGGCAAGAGACAAGGCGATGAACTGTGACACCATTATCTGGGGTGGGGACTTTAATGCAATATTAAATGATACATTGGATAGGAAATGGACATCACATACACTACACCCCTCCACCAGTGCTGCATTACATGCCATCATCTCAGATGGAAATTTGCTGGACATTTGGAGAAATAATCACCCGACGACTAAAGAGGGGACATGCATATCTGAGTATCATAGAGCATGGTCAAGATTAGATTTCTGGTTAGTGTCCCGGGATGTGGCCAGCTGTACTAATGAGATCACACACCTTTCCAGATCACTATCAGACCACGCACCTTGTCTTTTGCGACTAGTACTCCCTGACTCAGTTCCATGATTGTTCACTTGGCAGTTACCACCGAATGCCCTATTAGATGAGGCATTCAAGGAAGAAATCAGAGAAGACATTACTGACTATTTTACCCTTAATACTGGTTCAGTTGACACTGAGGCCTCTCTTTGGGAGGCGTTTAAGATGGTTATAAGGGGCAAATGCGCTGCCCGGCAAGCAGGGGTGCTGAAGGCAATTCGAGGTACAATTGCATCTCTAGAAAATCAGATCAAAGAGCTGGAAACAAGGGTGTTCTCCTCTGACAATCCCCAGTTGCTGGCCCTCCTGAATGAGAAGCTACTTGATTTTGAGGAGGAGGCACAACGTGAAGTAACATTTTTGGGTAAATAGCCTCAGGCCAGGAGGTACGGGGAGGGGGACCAGCCGGGGAGGACTCTGGTGAAAATAATTTTTCCCCTCAATCCACCGCTGATATACCTGAATTGAGAGGTACACAAGGATCTGTTATCAGATGCCAGACAGGAATTTTAGATGAGTTCCCCTGCTTTTACTCTGAATTATACACTGCCACCCAGGAGTCGACTCCATAAGGTCTGTTGCCCTTTCTCGACTCCCTGGAATTGCTCTGGCTGATTCCGAGATGTAGGGACTATCTGGACTTCCCCTTTTCGGTGGAGGATGTCACTCAGGTAATCAAGAGCTTGCCGCTGGACAAATCTCCAGGGTCAGACGGTCTGACCACTGCCTTCTACAAGACGTATGTAGCGGAGCTGGTGCTGCACTTACGAGCACTATTTAAAGAGGCCCAAACTTCGGGCATGCCACCGCCGTCCATGCGCAAAGCAATAATAATAACCTTGTTGAAACCCGGAGAGCCAGAAAACGAATTGGATTCATATAGGCCGCTTCGTTAATAAATGTGAATGGGAAAATTCTGGCAAAGCTGATCGCGAATCGATTGCAACCCCTGCTCCCTTTGGTTGCCCGCCCAGACCAATCGGGATTTATCCCAGGGAGATCGACCTCCCACAATCTCAGGACTGTATTTTCAGTACTGCACTATCTCCACCCGGACTTGCAAGCTGCGGCTCTCTTCCTTGACGCTGCAAAAGCGTTTGATATGCTTGAAAGGCCATATCTATTTGCCATTCTGGGCTGCATGGGGTTTAGTCCGCTGTTTATAAATTTGATTTGACTGCTCTATATACGGCCAATGGCTCGACTCAGAGTGAACGGCCTCATGTCGGCACTAGTTGGTATTTCACGCGGTACAAGGCTGGGATGCCCACTGTTCCCATTGTTTTTTGCGATAGCGATGGAGCCGTTGGCAGCGCGCATTAGGCAACATCACACCGCCAGGGGGATTGGGTTTAGCACCAGGAGCCTTTTGAGTTCCTTATACGCTGGCGGCGTCACACTGTTCGTAGATGACCCGGCGTCGCACACCGATACATTACTTTGGACATTTATTAAATTTGGTGGACTCTCTGGCATTTCCATTAATTGGGCTAAATCAGTTATTTTTCCCTTAACTGATGCTACTATCCCCATCCTAGTTCCCTCAAAAATGGGCGGACAAACCTGTGAACTATCTGGGCATATGGCTCAGTAGAAATATGCAAGAAATATGGGACATGAATTAGGGTAGTGCCATAACTTGGCTGGAAGAGAAAGTCACAGCGTGGGCTAAGCTCCCGCTCTCCGTAGCTGGGAAAATAGCACTAGTCAAGATGGTGGTGCTTCCGAAATTTCTTTATTTATTCACCAACATTCCCTTTCCCCTCACGCAAGCCTTTTTTAAATCTCTCAGATCCCTGCTGGTTTCACTGGTCTGGGCGGGCGGACAGGCGAGTGTCTCTTGGGACCTGCTGATGCTTCCGCTGCGACAGGGCAGTCTAGGAGCCCCAGATATGCAATTGTATGCATGGTGCGCTCAGGCTCAGTTTCTCCATCACTGGGTACACCCGACTCCATTTCAGCCCCATGTGGCTGTAAAAACAGATGCTGCGGCGCCTGTCCCTCTGCAAGTAGTGTTATATCAACCCTACAAGCGTTCCAGGGATGGCATAGACACAGTAGAGACCTTACGGTGAGCTCGGAATGAGTTGAGAAAAAGAGCCGGAGCTCCTATACAGTATGCCCCCTCCATACCCCTGATGCACAATCCTATGCTACTCAATATAGGCGACAACATAAGCAAGACCGTAGCACAAAAATTGAGTTCACAAACTTTTGCAGGCCTGTATCCCGGGGAGACTTTTCGGCCACCCCCGGTCCCAGTGGATGGTCAAACAGTGCCATTCTCCGAACTATTTGTGTATTTTAAACTCTGGGCCACATTCCGGTCTTTTACATGACACTTTCCCGAGCCCCCCGCAAACCTTGCTTGCATTAAACATTAACAGCTACATCACGTAGACTAATCACACGGATCTATATTCACATGCAGACATCTGCCCCAGTGACTCAGCCACTGGCATTCCTGGCTTTGAATGAAGAACTTCCAATTCCACTCACAGAAGACCAGTGGGCCTACTGTTGTCAACTCACAGCGCTGTCCCATAACTATAAACTTTGTTTAATACATTTTAAGTTCTTACACAGATTTTACAGGACACCTGCAGGTCTGCACCGTATGCGACTGAAAGATGATGAGAGCTGTTGGCGATGCGGTTTCACCACAGCAACCTTTTTACATATGGCATGGAGCTGTCCACGGCTGGCGTCAATTCGGTCCAATATATTTACTGTTATTCACGAGATAAAAGGCACGCCTGCAGATCCTAACACCCTGCTGGGCTACGTGAGGGACACCTTGGTTAAGGTCCATAAATTACATGAAATGCTAATTCTATTTGCAAAATGCCAAATTACCATGCATTGGGGGTGGAAGGGGACCCCTTTTCTCAATGATTGGATCTGACTGCCCACCTTTTGGAAGTTAATGCCTTCAACGTCCCGACCTAGAGACATATGGGAACCGTTTGCTACGTGGGCTCATGAGCGTAGATAGGAGGACAGAGATGTGCCGACAACCTTAATGGATATGTGACTTAAGATGAGCGGCCTGGGTGGGGTCAGAGACCGAAAGGGTGGATGAGTACGATGGGAGGGTAAAGCGGAGGGTAAGAGATGCTGTTTTTTAGGTACTGGTAACCAACTTGCTATGCGTAACCTTGGGGGTGTTGATGTGGATTTCTTGTCAAGCTGTCACCTGGACTTTTGATGATGTTTGTGTTCATTTGTAATAGGACAAATCTAATTTTTCTCCTGTATTGCAAAGAGGACCAGGCACCCAGGAAATAAAATTTATAAGTGACACGGTATGCAGTGATGTGGATATCTATGTCTTGATTATGTACTGGCTAACTGTTTTGCAATGTTTGTTGCAATGTTTTGAAAATGCCAATAGAAAGAAATACAAAAAAAAAGAATTAAAAAAAAAAGTTCTACAGCTTTTCACTTTAAAAAAAGATGCATCCACAGATTTAAACACACAATACATCAACCATACAACACCTCACATGTCACATACTGCCCCGTAATTTATACAACTGGTGCAAATCCCTTCACATACACTTGTACACTCTGTCACATATGACCAGTTTAACCTGATCTCACTGTGGCCCTGTCACATCCACACATGACTTCCTTGCCCAATGGCCCCATGGACTCATGCACAACTAACCTCACTCATCCCAAACACACTGTTACAGTCATATCTCACAATAGTGCCATAGACTACCGCTCTCATCACCTGCCATATTCCAACGTTGTCTAGCTTGATATACCCCTATCACATCTACCGATTCCTACCTTACCTTGCACAGGATGAAAGCAGTTTAACAAACTCACATACTCTGACTCATCCCCTGCATGTAAAGCACCCACATTGGGACGATGTGGACACTCCATGTCTCATTTACAAGAACTGCCTATGAACCAAAGTCATACCACGCACTCTCAGACATTCTCCATAATAGTCCGACTGCCATCACATAGGAGTCTCCACTAAATGACAAAGTTTTTAAACACCAGTCTTGCTCACCTCCATCCTTGTGTGTGTCATCTCTTCACATGCAACATTAACCTTGCTAAACACATCTGCAGCTAGGTCTCACAATCAAAATTCCACAAACTCCTCTCTGGGGCAACTAAGAGCCTGAATGTGACACTGGCTTCCGTGGCACCTACATGGCAGACAGACCCACTACACTCCTGTGCACCCACTGTCCACTCAGCTTACGACATGTAGCACAGGCCAATCCAACAGACATCACAGCACCCCTAGGTCAGCTCTGTATGACCTGGCACAGCATTACACATAGTTCAAAAGGACACCATAATCAGTATAGCAAAAATGACTATCCAACACACAAATCTTATGCTCTACTACGAATGATGCGTGGCTGTAAACATGAAATTCCATCTTGGACAGACCAAACACAACATTAACATGATGTAGCCAGATAGAAGCCGCTGGCACGACTCACATGAGAATTAGAGATCCCTTGACTTGTAAGACCACACACCTTACCGAACAGGAACATCTGCAGATACCTAACTATTTTGAGGAAACAGGGTGTGGAGACTGTGAGAATCCAGCTCAGCTGACACTCACCGTGGGCTCAGGAAATGTATCAGATGAACCCACAGCCATGATTGGAAACTGCATACAGTGGAATGCCTCCTGTGTCAAGCGTATCATTGCCACTGGTGTACCAGACCAAAAGGAGACACAGACATCGCTCAGTTATTATTATCATTATTTGGAGTTTTATATCGCGCACGGTTACCCTTGAGCATCCCAGCGCTATCCAAAGACCAACCGAAGCTAACACGTGACACACTAGTCTGGGAAAAGATGAGTTTTTAATAGTTTGCGGAAACGCCGAGTACTAATCTCAGCCCGCAGAACAAGTGGAAGCGAGTTCCACGCGGAGGCCGTGTTCACTGAGAACCTTCTCCCTCCAGTACGGGCTCGTCTTACTCTAGGAGACTGGAGGAGGAATTTATAATCCGAGCGGAGGGCCCTTGCTGCTTTATAGGGTTGGATCATGTTCCTTAAGATCGCAGGACCCTTCCCCTGCAGACTCTTCTGTGCCATGCAGAGTGCTTTGAAGGTTACTCTTTCCCGCACCGGAAGCCAGTGCAGCGCCTTTAGTGCCGGTTTGGCGGACTGCCTTCTGGGAACGTTTGTCAGCAGTCTGGCCGCGGCATTTTGCACCTGCTGCAACTTCTTAAATATAGCTTCCGGCGCGCCCAAAAAGAGTGCATTGCTGTAATCCAGCCTTGAGATGATGAGCCCCTGTATACGCAATTTACGGGAGGTGTCAGGGAGGAGTGACAGAATCTTGCGGGCTGACCGGAGCATACCAAAACATACACCGGCGGTCTTTTTGGCGTGTGTTCTAAATGTCAGATCCTGCTCCAGCCACACCCCCAGGCTCTTGATCTCCTTCTTCGGGCTGGGAGGGACTCCCATGCAGTCAGGCCAACTACTGGGAGACAGAGCAAAAGACGTTTGGCCTAAGATCATGAGCTCCGTCTTTGAGCCATTCAGTTTAAGGGATGAAATCGACATCCACCTAAACACTTCCTCCAAGCAAGAATGAAGTACCGCAGGTTGCTTCTCTAATTGAGAGAGCCCAACAACCAACTGCGTGTCATCCGCGTAGCTAATGATGTTAAAGCCGAACGGGGACACCACATCCTCCAGGGGGGGCATATATACATTAAATAAGGTAGGGCTCAGCGACGAGCCCTGAGGGACCCCACACTGGAGGGCAAAGGGGGGAGACTTCTCATTTCCTTCCCACACTTCAAATGACCGTCCTCCTAAGAAGGAGGCAAGCCATCTCAGAGCCATCCCTGTGACACCCAGCCCTTCCAACCATTGGAGTAATACCTGGTGGTTTACGGTATCAAAAGCCGCACTCAGGTCCAGGAGGATCACTGCCACTGACCCTCCTGAATCCAGAATGCACCTGGCTTCCTCCACCACGGCCAGAAGGGCGGTGTCAGTACCCTGTCCAGGGCGGAATCCCGTCTGGGAATCCCGTAGCCGGCCATTGGTCTCCAAGAAATTAGATAGTTGATGGTTAACCAATCTTTCCGCAATCTTGCTTACACCCGGGAGCAGGGAAATCACTCAACCACTATCAAGTCACATATACAATAATTGTACCCTCACCTTGTGTACAATAGTGTGTCCAAAGTCTCCATCATGTATTCCAACTTCATATGTAGCCAGATGTATTGATGTGACTGGTGACTCTCTGCACATCACAAACATATTCTGCGTGCTCCTCCTTAACTATAGCACTTTGCAACACTTGCACTATGTCGACATATGGTATCATGACCTATGTGCAATTGTGATGCAAACAGATAAAAGGATGGCAAATGCATGTCACCCTCATAGCCAAACCTGATGTAGGTGATAACACCCAGCGAATGTTGACAAGTAAATCTGGAATACATACTGGAAAAGCTCACATACTTCATGGACCACATGCAATCCATGACATTCCATCATCTTTGTGCACTCACACCAATAATTGTACATGAATGACAGTTGACTTATGATCAATTTGTGGGACACAGAAATCAGCATTCAAAAATTATAAACATGCTTTAATCTGCATGTATTGCAAAATTTCATCAGAACAAACGCACAACCAATAGTCAGGCCATAAAGTCCAACTTCAGATGGGGCTAAGAAACATACCCATCAACTCTTGCCTGCACTGGGACATGAGAGCAACAAGACTAGGCAGTATTGGTTTGGGATTTGGGAGGGATGGGATCAGGAGTTGTTGGTGGGTCCACTGCAGTGGATGGTCCAGATGGAGGGAATTGTTGTTCTACTGCAGTGCATGGGCCAGATGGAGGGTGTGGTTGGCCCACTGCAGTGGATGGTCCAGATGGAGGGTTCTGTTGTTCCACTGCAGTGGATGGGACAGATGAAGGGTGTGGTTGGTCTACTGCAGGGGATGTGCCAGATGGAGGGTGTAGTTGGTCTACAGCAGTGGATGGGCCAGATGGAGGGTGTGGTTGGTCCACTGTAGTGGTATGAACAGACTGGGCGGGGTCAGTTGTAATGGGACTGCTCGATGGAAGGGGGCTGGGCTTGACCGTCTTGGGGATGGTGTAGTGGTGGATGGGAAAAATAGGGAAGAGGATGGACTCGGAGTCTTTAGGAGATGTTTCCTTGGTGCCGGAGCTAATGGTCTGGGCTGGGGAAGCATGAGTTGGTAGATGGGATTTGGTCTTGGGAGAACAGGCAGAATTATGGGTTGGGAGCTTTGGGCTGGGGGCAGGTTGAGATGTCAGGGCCGGGGGGTTGGCTTTTACTTCTGGGAGGGGGTTTGGATGTGTTGGAAGAGAAGAGATCAAGGTCAAAGAGGAAGAGTCCATGGGCAGGGGGGGTGCAGGAAAGTCAAGGGTAGGGGTTGTGGAGGCAGAGGATTTTGATTTCTGCAGAGTATCTGTGGATGCATGTGTGTCTTTTGCTGGCATGTTCCTGGTGGTGTGTGTGCTGTCTGTCTCCTGAGTGTGCGTGTCGGTGGTTTTGTGCTTGTGACTGTATGTTTGTGTGCTGCATGTGGCTTTTGAAGTGTGTGTCTGTGCATGTTTGCGCATGCTTGGGTCAGGTATGTGAGTTGGGACTGTAGATGGGGAAGAGGCAGGAGGGGTGACGGACTGCAGGAGCTGGGACACTTTTGCCATCAGTGTGGAGGCCAGAGCCTGATTGGATCTCTGAAGGGCAGGCATGTCAGAGTGAATGCCCTCCATGTATGACACCAATTGTTTCAAAAGAATGGTATGTGCATGGAGGACATTCAGCACGGATGTCTACCCCACAGAGATTTGCCTCAGGATGCCAACTGCCTCTGCACTGAGGGCAGCAAGGGAGACAGGGCAGAGGGTGGGTTGCCTGACACAAAGGAGAGCTGCCCCTGCCAAGGGACTGGCCACGGGCACTCAGAACAGTTGGGAGGATGGAGATGGGAGTGGTGGTGAGCTTGTCTGGTCCTTGGATGGTACAGTTGTAGTTGAAAACCTGCCCTCAGTGCAGCTCCCTTCATCCTCCTCGCCAGTCCATGCCTCCACGCCTGGTTTGGCACTGGACCCAGACTGGCAAACTGCTCCCTCTTCACCCGTGGCACTGTCTCCTCCACTGGCTGGTGCTGGTGCTGGTGCTATGAACAAAAATGCAAAAGATTCACATAAGTCATACATATGTACTTGACACATAGCTAACATTGCAAATCCTCACAGTTTAAGCAACTACATAATTTTGACTTATGATATTGACTTGTCATACATTGACACACATGGAACTTGTCAATCTGCAAGTTAACCATTGCTCCCTCACATATGTTGTTATCAGCAACATGGGGTTCATCAACATCAATTGACACAACCACATTGGCAACTACTTCACTATGTAGCAGGTGATGTATGGCATTTTGCACCTGACGGTCTTGTGTCCTGCCATACCTGTCTCATCCCCTGCAAGGGAGTATAAAGCTTACAATGGGATTAGGATTCATACAATTGATGTGAGACATGGTATATATTCTAAAATCCCTAGTCATCAAGTTGGGACTGTCAAGTCACACATCCAATTCTGATTGAGGATTCACCAACGTAGTAGACATAGCAAGGTTGAGAGGCACGTGGCCCACTGTTCTGTGTCACCTATATATAGTGTCATGAGGATACATCTGAATGTTGTGCACATTGTAAAAACACACTAAAAACAGATATGAGCAATGATCCACACACTTCCAAGTCCAATGACTGCATCTCCACGAGGCTTCTGGCTGAATACCATGCCAATGGTTCGTCTGGGTGTACTGTCTGTACAGACCATCAGTACTGAACCTCCACCTTTCATGAGTCCAGTCAACACTGTGTCCCAATATTGTCTACACTGCCAAGGTCCCCATTTGTATGGCCCACGTCTCAATGTCCCAAACTTTCATTATACATATTGCACAATTCCTACAGCTGACATTCTTTACCATCTCATTGTGTTGATTCTCTTCAGAACAATGCATGTTTCACAA
Organism: Triturus cristatus; assembly: GCF_964204655.1. Taxonomy (NCBI): domain Eukaryota; kingdom Metazoa; phylum Chordata; class Amphibia; order Caudata; family Salamandridae; genus Triturus; species Triturus cristatus. The sequence continues at coordinate 552,663,746 of NC_140591.1, read as the reverse complement.
CTCTCAGGCTGACAGTGATGCATCATACACAACACAGTGTAGAGGGGGGGACGGGGAGCTATCAATGAAAAGTAGGTCCAGTACCCGTGCTCCCAAAGGTAAATGTGGTATTCACTTGGGGGTAGCTGTTCCTTATAATAGAGAAGAGTAGCCACCAATTGTTGTTGAAGATGTAGTTTGTAAAATATCAATCGCAATAAAGTTGGTTTTTTACAAGTGATGGGGGATCCCTCCTTTTAGGATATTGTGCCCTTGCCCACCCTTGCAAGTGTCATGGTTCATCATCGGGCGTTGCTCCTTGTGGGGGTGGTGCTGCTATCCTCCACGGGCCCCCAAGAGGGCTCTTTATCGGAGATCTTTTAAGGAGACGCCACAGTTGTGCATGTGGGTATGTGGGCTCAAGGTGATAAGAAAGTGAGTGAATTAAATTTACCAAATGATACCCAGAATCCAATTTTATTCGGGGGTCCGTGTGGCAAGGTTAAAACAAGAGTTAGAGACTGGAGCTACCTCTGTGCAACAAATAAGGAGGGGGGTTGAATGTCTTCCCCCTGCTCTCAGAATCTATATGTGTGTGTGTGTGTGTGTGTTCAAGAGAAAATGGTCAAAATGTTTTGCGCTTCTCGTCGGTCCATAAGGGATCCAAGGGCGCTTCGTCAGGACCGTAAAGGGTGTAAATAAAGTAAAAACCTTGGGGCTCCTCACCAAACATCAACCCCGCTGGCTGAAACTCAAGGTTAGTGGCATTTCTTGTTATCTTGTGCTGCTGACACATCTTGACAAGTACACACACTTCTACAGCAGTTTACCTGCCCAAAACAGTCATCTACACCATTTAAAGTTACAGATAACATTTTACATGCTTGCCAATGAGATTCTTAATAGTATTATAGCATGGTGATTGCACATGTCACCTGAAAATGCACTGTGATCATCACTCACCTGCTCCTCTGGTTTGCCATACATCTGGCTATACAGTGGCAGGGGTGTTTGCAAAAGGGCCTGGTTCTCCTCCTTGATTAAAGCTGGGGGCCTGTTCACTGTACATGCCATGGTAGGTAGCTCCCAGAGGATGTGGTAAAAGCAGCACAGAAATAGGGAGGTGCAGGAATAATGCAGGTAGTGCAGGCAAGTGAAGTCTCAAGGGAACAGACAGAAATTTCTAAACAGCAGAGGCTGTCTCAAATCCATACTGCAAAATTGATAGGTTTGTGTCAGTCGCATTATTCGAATTGGTGCAAAGCATTAAATTGCTTGCAAACGACATGCCTACCGTGACGTTCAAAAACTCATCATCAGACCGCAAATGACATTGTTGATGGGAGGTTACCAAGTCGGTTTCCACGCGATGATGATTGGAATAGAAGTACGCATCTGTCAACATAACAACCAACATTCAATAGATGTGACCAATTCGGTTCCGATGCAGTAACCGTTTCCTTTGAATACTCACCTGTGTCTATCACCATAATAACTTCAAGCCAATGTCTGTGACCGATTTGGTTACGATGCATCGACCGGGTCCTTTGAATCCTCACCCTGGTCTATCACCATAATAACTTTCAGCCAATGGCTGTGACCGATTCGGTTACGATGCAACGACCGCGTCCTTTAAATGTTCATTCTGTAGAGCAGAAACTTCTGTGATTGTTGTCTGTTTTGAGCATTCCATGTGTATATTCTAGATTTTTGCTGGCTAAAACGGACCTTGATATGCTTAGCTCACACACCCATGAGGAGCTAAATTAGAGGGGCACATAACACTCTGTAATTGTGGCTAATAGCAACATTTTTCATAGGTTTTACATTTACCCTTCTTGGCTTGATCACAGTGCCAATGGGCCCAATTCACAGAACTAACTTAAGACAAAATCCTAAACTTACTACCATTTTGGTATTCACAGAAGGCACTTACTCATTTTGGTATTCACAGAAGCCACTTACTCATTTCGGTATTCACAGAAGTTAGGAGTCCTAACTTAAGGACTCCTAAATGACTTCTGTGAATACCGAAAGTCTTAAGGTTAGGATTTGTCTCAGTTTAGGAGTAGTAAAGTTAGGACTCCTAACTTTAGGACTCCTAAATGCCTTCTGTGAATACCGAAAGTCTTAAAGTTAGGATTTTCTCAGTTTAGGAGTAGTAAAGTTAGGAGTCCTATGCTGGTGTGCTGCCAAATCGCTGGGGTGCACAGAGTACAGTGCCACCAGCAAGCCGTTGGTTGCAGTCCGAAACGCATCATAATGAGGGCCTTAAGTGGTGTGTAGTTCAGTAGTGGACAGGTGAGGAGTGTACAGTCCACAAACACATAGAGGAGTAACTCACAATGGGTAGGCATCAGAAGCACATATGGGGGATGGTTTGACTCCACAGACCACATACCATACTGGAGCCAAAAATGGGTTAAGTGACAGCAATGCATGAGAAAACTCACAAATAATGTCACTGTGGCTGAGCAGGTCTGCACCGTGAACACACAGAAACAAGACACATGGCTGATCAACAAAACACAGCACAGACTTGGCTGTCACACACTCTGCATACTCACAACTGGCAGCAGCAACAAGTAGTTGTCGCCCAGGAGTGCAAAGACACACCAACAGACTGCACAGTGCCCACCCTATATCTCCTACATGTGCCCACAATCTGAAGCACATGGCTGACAATTTAAACAAACAGGCACTCATTACCTGGATCATATATGTGTGTAGCTTGCATTGCAGGGGCACACACACATCAACACTACTGAAGCGTCCGAGATTATCTGCGGCGTACCCCAGGGATCTTCCCTCAGCCTGACACTGTTCAATATCTACATGGCCCCGCTTGCACAAGTCGCCTGACAGCACAACCTCAACATAATCTCCTACGCCGATAACACTCAACTGATTCTCTCCCTCACCAAGGATCCCATCACTGCCAAATCCAACCTTCACGACGAAGGAATGAAGGCCGTCGCGGACTGGATGAAGATCAGCTGACTGAGGCTGAACATGGACAAGACGGAGGTCCTCATCCTCGGCTCCAACCCTTCAGCCTGGGACGACTCCTGGTGCCGACGGCACTGGGGGCACCCCCAACACCCACCGACCACACACGCAACCTGGGAATCATCCTCGACTCAACGCTCTCCATGACCAAGCAAATCAACGCCGTCTCCTCCTCCTGCTTCAACACCCTTCGCATGCATAGCAAGATCAGTGGGTGGATCCCGACAGACACAAGAAGAACAGTCACCCAGACCCTCGGCAGCAGCAGACTCGACTACGGAAACACCCTCTACGCGGGAGCTTCGACCAAGCTCTTCAAACGTCTGCAACGCATCCAAAACGCCTCTGCACGACTGATCCTCGATGTACCACGCCACAGCCACATCATCCCCCACCTGAGAAACCTGAACTGGTTCCCCGTCAACAAGAGGATGTCCTTCAAGCTCCTCATCCACGCACACAAGGCACTCCACAAGACTAGCCCAGCCTACCTCAACGGACGAATCTCCTTCTACATCCCCAACCGCCAGCTCTGCCGACCTTGCACTCGCCACCCTCCCTCGCATCCGTAGAACAACCACCGGTGGAAGATCCTTCTCCCACCTCGCCACCAAGACCTGGAACACCCTCTCACTGAGCCTACGACAGACCCAAGACCTGCTGACCTTCAGGAGGCTACTCAAGACCTGGCTGTTCGACCTGTGGCACCCCCCCAGCACCTTGAGACCCTTGCGGGTATGTAGTGCGCTCTACAAATGATTGCTTGATTGATTAACAATGACAGCCCATTCACACTGTATGACTACTCAAGTTCACACATTCAAATGCACCCATGTGACTGTGAAGACAGGCCTACACAAGATGACCACACATCAACACTGCTGTTCACATATCAAGAAAGATCACACAGATATGATGGACCCTGGCCACCACGCAAGTAATCCTGTGGGTAGAATTCACCTATGTTGTGGTATTGCATTCTAACATGACATGTGTACAATTTAGCAACCCTGAACATAGAATGATTAGGATAACAGTAGATCGTCACAAACAACCATCATTGCACCCTCAAGCCTCAGAGTCAACAAGAACAAAGGTGCCTGTCACCTCTGGCAAACTCTGAAAAAGTAAAACACGCAATTGACAATGTTAAAGTGGCATACAGAGCATGTGTCACATGCAACCATACCCATACAGAAAACATTTTATTTAGCAAGGACACTGACAAAGCAGACAACAGGAGTGACTGTCTTTATTACATAAGACCCAGATAGCCATCAAAAGTACAAAACAGCAAGGCCACTGGCCAGTACAAATTCAAAGTATGTACATGTGTGCATGAGAAACTGCACAGGGAATGGGTATCCAAAGTGACAAACAACAAGGTAGATGGTCAGAAAAAAATTTAAGTATGTATATGTGTGCATGAGAAACTGCGCAGGGAATAGGCATCCAAAGTGACAAACAGCAAGGCAATTGGCCAGTCTAAAATTCTGGTGTGCACATGTGTGCATGAGAAACTGCACAGGGAATGGGCATTTAAAGTGACAAACAGCAAGGCCACTGGCCAGTCCATAGTTCCAGTGTGCACATGTGTGTATGAGAAACTGCACAGGGAATGGGCATCCAAAGTGACAAACAGCAAGGCCATTGGCCAGTCCATCGTTCCAGTGTGCACATGTGTGCATGAGAAACTGCACAGGGAATGGGCATCCAAAGTGACAAACAGCAAGGCCATTGGCCAGTCCATTGTTCCAGTGTGCATATGTGTGCATGAGAAACTGCACAGGGAATGGGCATCCAAAGTGACAAACAGCAATGCCATTGGCCAGTCCATAGTTATGGTGTGCACATGTGTGCATGTGAAACTCCACAAGGAATTGTCATCCAAATTGACACACAGCAATGCCATTGGCCAGTCCATTGTTCTGGTGTGCACATGTGTGCATGAGAAACTGCACAGGGAATGGGTAACACCATCCACTGCCATGGGAATCACCCCAGCTCCGGGGATACAAATGGACAGTCCAGGCACCGCAGTGGGAGAGATGGGGTTGGGAGGGGGGCTTTGCCTCAGATTTGGCTGTCAGTTGAACTGGGAGGTGGCTGATTGTCAGGGCCAGTTGGAGGACTGGAACTGGGAGAGAGAGGACCAGCCGAGGTAGAGGCATCAGTGGCTGTGGGAGCCTGATGGCTGCTTGGACCGGGTGGCGTGGTGGCATGGGGAGGCAGAGACATGCTGCCGTGAGACACAGTGTGCGAGTGTGAATGTTGAGGGCTGGGTCTCAACTTCTTGGGGATTTGATAGCCAACAATTGTCTTGGCAGGAGTGAGAAGTGGGATGGGCACAACAGCCTCACTCTCCACCAAAGGTGTATCAGGTGCAGGTGGCTTTCCCTGTGGGGATTTGCTGGATCTGGTAGTACGCTTGGAGTGTCCTTGCCTTTTCCCCTCCATCCCCTGTTGTCCAGGTAAACCCCCCACTATGCTCTCCTGTTCCAGCTTCACAGGGGTATGGATGGGAGTTGATGTTGTGGGTGAATCTGCCCTAGAGGGGTGTTTGTGCTGAGTCTTTGCAGGCACCAGGTTTACAGCAGACAGGGCAACTGTTAGTTTGTCTTTGGGAGCAGGTGTGGGGATGGGAGTGCCCTTGGATGGGGGATTTGGATATATGTGAGCTTGAGGCCTGCTTCTTGGCCTAATGCCCCTGAGTGTCACGTGAAGGACTTTTGCCTTTGCGCTCCTTTGTGCCTGTTTTTTTTGGGGGGGATGGTGTCTGTGCTCTGGGCTGCATGGAGTGCTGATGTTGGGTGCTGCATGTGGAGGACTTGGTGCCAGAGGGCTGTGGTGTGTGGGTACTCTAGTCAGGTGGGGCCACTGGCAGGGTGGTTGCTGAATGGACTGGAGATGGACTGGGAGCCTGTGACAGCTGAATGGCTGCTGTCATTGTGGAGGGTAAAGACTGGACAGTTCTGTGTAGGCCACCCATGTCAGAATGAATGCCCTCCATGAAGGCAACTACCTGTGCCAACTTCTTGTCATGATCCTGGAAGGCATTCAGGAGAGCAGCCTGACCCACACACAGCTAGAGCAAAAGGTCCACCGCTTCCACATTGAGGGCAGCAGGGGAGACAGGGGCAGGGGCAGCTGTGGCTGGGGGGAAGGACACTCTACCCTTCCTAGGGCTGCGGGCACGGCCAGCACTAGTGGTAACAGGCAGGAGGGTGGGCACTGGACAATGTGTGGTGGAAGAAGAGGCAGATTTTGAACTCCCTGTGCCCGCGAACGTCGAGGAGTCACTGTTGGAGTCAGATGAAGTTGCGGTTGGTGTTTCTGGGAATGATTTTTCCAGGGCATTTCTGCCCCCCTCCGAGGCGCTGGACACATCAGTGTCAGTGAGCTCATGTGTAGCAGTCGTGCCAGAAGCTTCACCACTGGTGTCCGTCCCCTGTCCTTCCATGCCCTCAGTAGATGCTGCAATAAACAGAGATGTAGGTTCAGTATAGTACTATACTCACAAACATCATATGCAAGCAAAGCACAAACTAGAAAATGATACCCCATGTTGCCCACCACCATGTGCAGTCTGCATGTGCAAACTTTATGCAATCCTCAAAAGATGCATGGAAACATGCATAGTTGACAATTAATGACCCATGTGACGTGGCCTCCTTGTAACCTAACATACTGATCTCTGTGAGCATACCTATGTGCCTGTAGGTGCGATAGATATACATCTCAACATGTTGTCTCTGTCACATATGGAGTCACTTTAAAAGAACAACACAGATACTGACTCCCAAATGTCCTTTTGCAATGACCATGAGCTACTGATATCGACCAGGTTGTGCTTTGAAGTACAACAACAGTTGCACATTGGTGTCAGATGTGTAGTTCTCACAATTTCCAAGTTAAGTACTGCACACATCTACGAAAGCACACTAAGATGATTCACACTGCTGTTCATTGCACGGTGATGTCTATGACACCCATAATGCAGCAGATGTCAGAAGGCCAGATCTCATCTTGCAATGACAAGGGCCATTGTATTAAACACATGAGGAAGTACATGTAGCGAAAATGCATGACAGCTGCACTCAACACAGAGGCCACTTACAAGCCATTGCATCACACTAGAATCATCACAGAGCTCCGTACTGGCTCAGGGTTGGGATACATGCAGTCTCTCACACCCAAAGTCACCCTTCACAGAATACTCACCCCCAACTTGCTGCTGATGGGCACTCAATTGTCCATCCAACTCTGGCTGTGTCACTGCCAAGATGCCGGCCATTAGTGGTGTCATGCTCCTGCGCGTCAACCTTCCAGTCCGAGGGAGCATCCCCAGCGTTATCTCTGCCACGTTTTTGCGCAGCCAGCAGATGTAATCCCACCTCTTGTGATGTTGCAGGGATTCTGCTTATGCACAGAACTATGCACAGGAAACCAGGACCTCAGTGAATTGTGGTGTACCAAAAACTCACCTCAGAACCCAGAACCCCTTATCCGACCAGCATCAGTGTCCCATTCGTTATCCGAGTTTTATCTCGGCGGTCCCAATGTATAGACAACCCAGAACAAGCGACTTAGGGTATTCTCAGGAATGGTGGGAATCAGAAATACCTGTTCGTAATTATTCTCATATCAGTCCACAACAGAATGAACAGAGACACGGTAAAGTTTAAAGAGTTTTTTTTATAAACCTCATGTCCTAAGATGCAGTACTTTGGCTAACATAAGCAGACAAATGATTAAAATCAAAACCATCAGCATAGTTACAATACCATAGAAAATGAAAGGAGTAATCATACTAAAATGACAGTGGATCTCAGCCACCTTCCTTTCGCTAGCAAACTAATATTATTATTATTAGACTAGTAAAAGGTCTCTAGGCTTGAATGGGGAACCCCATACCGTAAAGATCAGCTCAGTGAGATCACATCACAGGATCAGCTAGGCTCTGCTGCTGGGAAAGCTCTTCTTCCGAATGTAATGAAAAACATGTAACACTGCAATATTAAAAGCACCCGACTTTCAGGTATTTGCAGCTGCGTGCGTGTTATGGCTAAATAGCGGGCCGATCAACCTGAACCCAACAACATGCACCGTCTATCGACCCAGACTGTTTCTTTACACGATGTGCAGACCAAGGTCGCTGCTCACTGTTTGGGATGTGAACAACAGACAGTTCTCATGGGAAGCAAAGTCGAGCAAGCATTTCTCAATTAATAACATGTGACTACAGTGTCGTGTGCAAAAGCAGCAAAAGCGGCAAGATAGCTTTCTAACATCTAATGTGGTGTGCTAACTTAGCATTGTACGTATATAGATAGCAATCTTCACTACACCCCCCCTTGATCGGACCACTAACCAGTAGGGGTGCACTTGCAAGAACGCAGAGTTCAAGTTTGATAGAACGGAACCAAGGGCATGAACTGTAAGTCCATATAATGTAAGTGAAAAAGTTTGAAGAGAAAAAACAAAGAAAAAATAAAAAGAATTGAAAAAAACCATTTAAAGGATAAAAAAAAACATCATTGAAGGACGTATGACGAAATGAAAGTGCAAAAAGGTCAATCCATCAATGTATAAGCACAATAAGTTGCATCAGCTTCCAAGAGGAAATCATTGGAACGTTCTGCAAAATTATCTGCTATCCAGTTCAGCACGGGGAAGGAACATACATGCTCCTCGACCACCGGAGCCTCCAGCACCATTCGAGGACAACTGGCGTGCTCTTCAAGATAACTTCTCGCTAAGAATTCAGTTGCAGCCGTTCCGATGTCCCAATTCCCAAGGACTCCATGTGCTGCTCCACAGGCCATAATCCCGACGCCAGAACAGTCCAACTCATGAGCCACTAAGGGGCTCATCAGCCGATCATAATCCGGGGCAGGAGACACCGAGTTCCTCAGACACAAAGCCAGAGCCCATTGGAATGGACAATCTAGGCAATGAAAGACGGGCTGTACACAAGTAAAGTAGGGAAACCGGAAGGACAATCCATAGGCTATGCTTAAGGTCGCCAGTAGGAAAAGTGCCATAGTATTCAAGCATCCGGTTACGAAGATGTAACAGCCGGGACCTGCTGTCGTGAGACGCAAGTTGTGCATCCATAGCGTAGTGCGCAGATCAACAAAAGTACCCCAGTTACGAGGGCGAGAAGCAAAGGGAGACCTCCGAAGACGCTGGAAAAAATAGAATGAAAAAATGCCGGGATCACACAAAAAATAGTTTGAAAGGAGGTCACGAGGCCGGAGCCCACAATTTAAAAAAAATGAGCCAGGCCACTTGTTGACGAGGCATTAAAGATAGTCTGAATCAGGGTCCCAAAATTAAGTGGGGGGTCAGTATTCAAAAGCACTTGCACCTCAGTGCGCGTTTGCTACATGAAGGACAAATGTTTCCCGGGATGAAGTCAACGCAACTTCTTTTTGAGACAATAGAGCCCTTATTCTGCTCATCTTATTGAACTCTGCTTTCAAGGTTGGAAATTAATGGAAGGCCAGATGGATACATCGAGCCGTCCATGCGAGGGTGGGAAAAGGACGTTATTACAGAAAACCACTCTCTGTGATACAGTCACTATGTAGGGAATTCCCACTAACATCCCACAGCAAGCTTCATTATTTAATAACAAATAACTACCGTTAGCAAGCAGCGTAAAAGACGGTGTTATAACTGGCACAGGGATCCCTTTCAGGACGCAAGCTAAATTAGGAGCGTGCACATTACATGCACCATGCAATTGAATGTGCCTACACACTACAGAGTGATCCGGAGTGGAAGTGCACTCTTCACCTTTTAAGTATACCTCTTTCCCGTCTCTCACACATCTATACGTGAATGGGAGTGACCAAACTTCGTGCAGGAAGGCAGTACCAAGTTTTTCATATCTGCCAAGGGCATAATGTTTCATGCACGAACTGAACTTAAACAGAGGGAACGGTAATGTGATCAACCCGTGGATAAGCCACACAGAGGAATTTAATTTGGCAACAGAGAAAGGTAAAGGTTCTAACTTTTCAATGTGCAGCAAAGAATATGTCGCATCTTTCATGGACATAAATTGTTGTTTTGCAGTTAAATTAAAAGGGAGGAACAAAGATGAAGTATTCATGTAATCCCATGGGACTTTCCCAGCCTTTAACGTTTGCAATGTCCAAGCAAACTGCATAATGGAACAAATTTGATTCTGACCATGATACAAAACAGACAAATCATCCTGCACAATGTCTACCACAGATGAAACAATATTGTCTAAGGTATAAATTCTGGAAGACAGGGTGTTAATGCTATTATCTATTACAGCCAATACCTTTTCCATATTGGCTTGATCAATAGCACGTAATCTGGATGCAGCCTCAATTTGTGATAACTTCCAAACTTCGTTGTAAACAGCATATACCCATCTTTTGGACCTGCCAACCGCAGGACCCTTAACAAAATCATTCAAATCTATTTTGGCGTTTAATCGTGCTAAATGAAGTTTAACAGATGCTAAGGTGGAATGTTGCAGCCAAGATTGGCATAACTTCCCTACTGAGTAGGTAGTTACAGTGTGAGAAGACTCAAAACGGGGGTCTACACGAACTTGTGTATACCCCGGCGCCAAATCCAGAAACCGATGTTGACAGGAATCCGAACTCATTTGCCACACCAACCACCCTTCCGGATTCAATTCAGAAATATTGAAGGATGTGTTGGAAATGTATGACTGCAACGTAGCAAGGGACAGATCCGTATGATTACCCCAATTTGGATAAGCACCCAGACCCGGAATGGAGGGAGAATTTTATTTTTTAGAAGTAGCCAATCCAAAACAGGTGGTCTGAAAAATCGACGAATTTAAAAATAACATGTGATTCGGATTAAGACAGGCACGATGCATAGCTTCTGTTCCTTGTACCTGCCACGGTTTAATACCCCAAACCGATTTAAGATCGATAGTAGCTTTCCACAGATCATATCCTCCAATTGCCAACTCGTCCATAAAGGACTTGGAATACAACAATTTGGTGTGTGTCAGTCTAACTTTAGAAGCAGACTCAGCCACAACCTTAAAATAAAAGGAGGCCGGATTTGACACACTGAAGTCTGAAAAATATGTGAATTTGTCCACTAACGCGGTGGAGCTGCCCAGCCTAGGGGCGGGACAGTGTTCCCATTGTGTATAATTTATGAAATTTCTAAACGTATTTGCTTTGTGTAGGAAGTGTGTGCCATAATGTTGATAGCAGAATTGCTCATCATAATTAGCAGTTTCTAAATACAAATCTTCAGCATCAAATGCAGCATAATATTTCAAATCAGAAAACAGTGCTTCTATTGCTTGTACATCCCAATCATCCGAGTGGATGTTCTGCTTAACTACATCACCCATAGAAACACGAAATACATTTGGCACATTAATTACTTCAGGGGGACCATGAATTTGAAATTTTACAGCATCCCAAGCGATCCCATCAAGTACGGGCCAGGCAGTAATGTTCACAAAAGTCTGGTCCCTTTTCATGATATGTGATGAGGAGTGGGGGGCCAAAGTTCCATCAATTAGTCGAATTGTAGATCTTTCTTTCAGGTAGTGTCCATTGATAAGTCTAAAGAACACTACCACAAAGCCAATGGACATAAACAAAAAAATACATATGAGCACCAGCCAAATGTAAGTCCAAGGGGGAATTAAAAAATGTCTTTTGAACCAGGCCACAAAAATCGAAACTCTGGACGGGGCAAGGGAAGTCATTGAATCATTGTCAAAGGAGTATCGTGACTGGGTAACTGTGGTGGATTGTAAAACAGGCAATGGAACATCCGCTGGATAAGCATACTTAATATCTTCAGGTAGACCACCAGGCGTCGGTGGCAATAAAGGACCAGTAACTGTATGCATGTCGACGGCAACATCAGGCAAGGTGTTAGAAGCTGGGGCCACAACAGAATTTCTCAGCATCGAAGGGCAAGAAACTGCCGGTGTCATACTAAGAAGAATCGGCCACTCGCTGTAGCTTGACATTGTCAATAGAGATGTACCTGTTATCCTTTCGACCAGGAAGTGGAGGTAAAATGACTGTTCGTGTACCCTGTACTCCAAGCACTGGAGCTGGTGCACAATAAGAGGGGCCGAACTCCTTCTTGTTCTCCACCTTCTCACGGACCAGATCACCAACTCGAGTTAGCCAGCCGACTACCGGAATCTGAAGCGCAGCATCAGATGTGGAGGGTACGTGTTTCTTCGCTAGACTGTCTCTGGCTTCTTGAAGATTCTGCAATACAGCACAGTGATCATCTACGTCAAAGGGTGCGGCCGCCGCCGCCATGTCTAGACCATCAAGGTCTGGGACAAACATTTGTATGCCAATGAGCATCATGTATGGGGTCCGCCCACCCAGAGACCTTCTAGGGAGATTATTTAGTGCACGTTGTACGTCATATAAGTGGGCTAGCCAGTTCCGGCCAGTACCTAAAACCCTGGCTGTCAAAGATTGCTTTAAGTCACGGTTCATTCGCTCCACTACACTATTACCCTCAGGTCGGTATGGAGACGAAAATTTTACTTGGACCCCCAAATTTCTCATGGCATCCTTGTATGCCTTAGAGGTGAACGCAGGGCCCTGATCAGAATGAAAGGTACCACATGCAAAACTTCCAACAAAGACACGCAAATCCTTGATGACAGTACGGGCATCAGCACTCCTTTGTGGCCACACCCAAAGAAAACGTGTGCACGAATCCACTGCAACCAAGATGTATTTGTACGCAGTATCAGAGGTAAATGGACCACAATGATCTAAATAAACACAACCCAGCAGTTTATTAGATATGTACAACTGAGTCTGTGGTGGGCGCGCCGCAGTCGAAGGTTTTATCTGCTGGCAAATGTCACAATTAAGAACATAAGCTCGGGCTTGTTTATATAAACCGCACCACCAGTAACGTTGTTGTAACAGAGATACAGTAGCTGCAACGCCGGCATGCGCGGACGCCATGCCCTCGTGAGCTGCTAATATCAAAGATGGTCTGCAGTCCGTGTTGGGAATCAATCTGTCACCACCGTCATTAATCCCCACTAATGGGATGTTATCAGGACTTAAGCGATAATGGTAATGAGAAGGGAAACCTCTTGGATATTTTGTTCCCTTCTCTGTAGCAGCAATAGCTGCCAAGATGTCATCATCGATCTTACTTTTGGATCTTGTAACTGCTGCTACTAAGTATGTTGCCACTGCTGTTTTTGCTGCCTCGTCAGCCAGGCCGTTGCCGACAGCATGGACACCAACTCGTTGGTGACCAAGAGTGAGAATAACATTCACGAGAGGCAGATGTTCTTTAAGTTCTGCCACTCGAACCCAAAGCGTTTTATGCTTAATCGTGCTACCTTTGGAATCATGGTTATCATTCTGAGACCAAAAATGTAGATTGTCGTTGTATGATTGAACACAATAAAATGAGTCACTCACTATAAGGGTAGTGACTCGGGGATCAGCAAACTCTACCGCTAGCTCTAGAGCACGAAGCTCCGCCAACTGTGCGGTACAATCACCCAATGACTGCGTATGCACGACATCGGATTGGAAATCACCATTTACGAAGGTACCGACCACAATTGCGCAGGCCGCTGAATAGGCATGCTTTGATCCAGTTGCCGGTTGCGCAGAACCGTCAGTGTAAATGACACAATGGTAATCCTCGAGCGGGCGCAAAGACAGAGGAGCTGGATGAACGAATTCATACAGCAAAAACTCCTGAGTCTGAAGTGCCACGTCAAAGATATATGTGACATCAGGTGATGTCAAGGAAGTGGCCCATTGTATCCACCTTGGATGCAAAGCCTTAGAATTTGGTACACTAGCTTTTGTCACCGCCTCAAGGGCAGGATATGGTGTTACCACCAACATGCGTTTACCTTGCGATAGCGCTCGCTCTTTCAGAATCGCCATCTGTACTGCCGTAAGAACTTTCTCGACAGCGGAAAATAGCAGTTCAGCCGAAGTGTACAAGTGAGATTTGTAAGCAATGTGGACGGTGTCGCCCTCATTGAACGTCAAGTATGTGAAACCCACTGCGCCTGGCACAATTGTTATGACCAGATTAGTGTGGTTATCACACGTCAGTAAGTATTTTGAAGCAAGAAGATCAGCTTGCAATGATTGCAATATAGCTGAATGCTCTGGCAGCCAACATGATTTGGAAAAAGTAGGTTGCATTAAGGCATAAAGCAGCTTGATACGCTGGGCATAATCTGGAATGTAAATTCGACCGAAATTCAGAAAACCCAGCAGAGATTGTAATTTCTTCAGTGTTGTGGGAGCACGTAGGCATGCGCATTTCTCTAGGAAGTGCGGAGCCAATCCTCGACCTTCATTGTTGAGTTCGTATCCCAAGAACAACACTGTATATTCCGCAATGTGAGACTTCGCAAAGTTGAATTTGTAACCGAAGTCTGCAAACAAAACAATAATGCGATCAACGCGACTGAGATGCTGTCCCAACTCGTCATCTGTGAGATAAATATCATCCACATACGAGTATGCATCAGGGTCTATGCTCTCTAACAGAGAGACCACGCGAGCGGCGAAGACACCAGGGCTGTTTTTATAGCCCATCGGTAATCTTTTGAAATGTTTTTGTTTGCCACCCGAGGTAAATGCCGTCCACTCACTACTAAGAGAGGACAGATTATGGCTGTAAAAGCCATTGGAGATGTCAAGTGTGGTTTTAAACCGTTTTCTCATGAGACTATCGACGAGAGCCGAACTGTGGGTATTTTGTTCTGCGCATGTCTGGCAATGAGAGTTTAAATGCCGGTAATCCAAAACTAAGTGGTACGACCCATCAGGTTTCGTCACAGTAAATAAAGGATTATTCATTGGTGACACACAAGTTTCAATTACCCCTTGATATTCCAATTGTTCAAGGATAGCCGCGACGTGAGGTCTTGCTTCGCGACGCATGGGATATTGGGGTTGTGGCTGGGGCGTGGACCACAATGGAATTTCATGGCTGGGGGACAATTTATCCCAGCCTATCTGATTACGATACAGAGCAGGTGCAAGCACCAGAGCCCACTCCTCGGCGAACTTTTTAGCATGGTCTCTTGGCACCGTGTGCGCAAAGGACGGGAGGATTACCTCCTCCCCTCTAGGAGCATCTAAAACGAAAGCCGGGGGCCAATCTGCCTCTGCTAATAGAATATCATGTGAAGTGGTCAGATGATCCCAAAAAATCCCTTTAATCGTGCGTTGTATGTCACCCTCAATTAAAAGGACTATGTTATATAGTCTGTCAGGGGGAGCCACTCCAGTGTCAGCAGTTTCTACAGTTATAACCGTATCAGTTGCTGTCGCCACCAGATATGGACGCAGTGCTTGTCGCACTACTGTAACTTCCGCCGCACTGTCGAGCAGCGTTAGTGCCCATGTCAGGTTCTGAAGCTGCATCCGCACCATCTGTGGCATACCTCGCTGTTAGCGCAGCAACTTTCTTCTTCTGAAACGGGGGTCGTTGACGCGCAGACTCGTCCTGCTTGCATTTGCCGTCAGTCTGGTGGGGTTGCTCACGACTTTGGGCACCCCTTCCTTTCCCACGGTCTCCGCCACCGGATTGTGAAGCCGATGTTTCCTGTGAAGAACGAGGAGAGCGTTGTTCAGAAACCTGAAATCTATCAGGTGACTTAATACGAGATCAATCGCGCAGATCATATGTGCTTTCACTGGACGACTGCACGGGCGATGCAGGATGAGACCCTTGTTTCTGTTGCTGCTTACCCTGTTTCTATGCTCGCCAACTTTATTTAGGAAAGCTTGGGCGTTCGTCTTTAGTTGACGAGCTCACCTTAGTTTGCTGTACTATATCAGGAATAATAATGGCTGGTTTAACACCCAATGCACTCCGGCCAACTTGCCTGTAGGCTTGCGCAATTATTTTTGCGAACTCCTTGGGCTTGTCGAGTTCATCCACGCTGTCCAACTTATTTAGTACTTGGAACTGCATGGCATCGCCTTTGAAGTTGCCCATTACCATGGAAGCCACCATATCGAACACTCCCACAAGCCTCATTCCCAATTCAACAGCAGCCTCCGCACCGTGATTCTCTTGAACACGTTTGATGACGGAGGGTAGTACAGACATAGACGGAGTGCCGAAGCACTTCGAGTAGGTCGCGGCAAAGACCTTGCCCCAGTTTGTGCAATCAGCCATATCTGGGACCAAGTCTTTCGGCAAACTAAGGGTGAGTATCCTGTGTTTCTCCACAGGAGTTGTATGCGGAAAAACCGCCTCCAGTTGGTCAAATTTCTCAGCAAGCCAATAAGGAAAATCATCCTTATTCTGTGGGCGCTTGCCCATAACCGAATTAACCATAACAGGACTAATAACCACCGCGTGGTGGTCCATTGGTTGTCCCGCAACAGCAGGTATCCCCACCTGCACGTTGCGTGACACGTACTGCACCAAAGCCCTATAGACTGTAATCAGGGCTGTGTGTAGTACTCGCAACTCAGCCACCGCCACCGTGAGATAGCGGGGATGAGGCGTAAAGCCGACCAGCACCGGCCATGTGGCCCCTGCAATGGACAACGGGCCCATTCTTGCCGGTGCAACTGCATGGGGAAGGGCGCCATTAAACCAAATAGTATGCTGCCAGGCAGAGATTGGAATTTCTTGTGTCCTATATGGGGTATAGACCGCAGGCAGCTGTGTGGGAGTAAAGGTATGAAACGTATCATCGTCATCCACTGCCGGAAAAGTCACCCATGAGTAAAACAACTCATACGGGTATGACACATCAGCGCTCACCACAAAAATAACAGCCATCCCATCATCTGGCACCCCATACGTCGTCAAATGACGGCGTAGAGGTGCACGACTATGCGCGGCTATGTCTACCGCCATTAGGACACACTAAAGAGTATCAACGATATCAACAGTAGCACTGGGGTTCAGTAAAAATAACCTTTTTAATGATCAAGCTTGAAGGAACCTATTAGTCTAAACAGAGGTAGGTTAAACCGTCACTCCCGTCAACCGGAAACCAGAGTGAGGGAGTTGTGGACTAATATAAGAACTACTAAGGCGTTTCAAATCAATAGACCAAACGTTAGGTGCGCCATGTTGCAGGGATTCTGCTTATGCACAGAACTATGCACAGGAAACCAGGACCTCAGTGAATTGCGGTGTACCAAAAACTCACCTCAGAACCCAGAACCCCTTATCCGACCAGCATCAGTGTCCCATTCGTTATCCAAGTTTTATCTCGGCGGTCCCAATGTATATACAACCCAGAACAAGCGACTTAGGGTATTCTCAGGAATGGTGGGAATCAGAAATACCTGTTCGTAATTATTCTCATGTCAGTCCACAACAGAATAAACAGAGACACGGTAAAGTTTAAAGAGTTTATTTTATAAACCTCGTGTCCTAAGATGCAGTACTTTGGCTAACATAAGCAGACAAATGATTAAAATCAAAACCATCAGCATAGTTACAATACCATAGAAAATGAAAGGAGTAATCATACTAAAATGACAGTGGATCTCAGCCACCTTCCTTTCGCTAGCAAACTAATATTATTATTATTAGACTAGTAAAAGGTCTCTAGGCTTGAATGGGGAACCCCATACCGTAAAGATCAGCTCAGTGAGATCACATCACAGGATCAGCTAGGCTCTGCTCCTGGGAAAGCTCTTCTTCCGAATGTAATGAAAAACATGTAACACTGCAATATTAAAAGCACCCGACTTTCAGGTATTTGCAGCTGCATGCGTATTATGGCTAAATAGTGGGCCGATCAACCTGAACCCAACAACATGCACCGTCTAGCGACCCAGACTGTTTCTTTACACGATGTGCAGACCAAGGTCGCTGCTCACTGTTTGGGATGTGAACAACAGACAGTGCTCATGTGAAGCAAAGTCGAGCAAGCATTTCTCAATTAATAACATGTGACTACAGTGTCGTGTGCAAAAGCAGCAAAAGCGGCAAGATGGCTTTCTAACATCTAACGCGGTTGTGCTAACTTAGCATTGTATGTATATAGATAGCAATCTTCACTACAGTGACAGTGTGTGTGCCGTCGGTTGGAGATACCCAGAACCCACACCTTGCGTGCAATGACCCTCCATATGGCCTTACACTGGTGGACTTTAAGCTGCAGGCATGGGAGACAAGAAGAGGATGTTTCAGTGACACTGTGTTATGTACCACTGTGTGTCAGTACAGGAGCATGAAAAAACATAGCACACCAATACATAAATGTTGAGCAGAACCCAAACAGCATAACACGTAGTACATGTGCATCAAATAATCTCATAGAAATGTATACATGTATGATGATGGACACAGTACCTGGCCATCTCATACACATGCAGAGTGCCAGCACAGAAACCATTGTGAAGGAGGCCCTCATCTGTGATGCAGTATGTGAGTGAGGAATACATACAAAGCATTTGAAATTATGTGTTTGGGCAGACTCACTGTGTCCAACACTACACACCCCTCAATGTCCTTGGCCAGTGAATGGCTACCTGTGTCATGGAGGTAACATTTAGGGACATGATCTTATATTCTCACACTCTTCTCATAAGGTGTAGGCCTGTCTTGTGCAATCTTCAGGCCCAAGATAGCTCATTGAGAAAAAAGGTTTGTGGACAACACATATGATTCACTGAGTCCATTTACTGATGGGTCCTTTTAAAATTGGGCAGCTTCTGCGCAGACCAGGGTGACTCACACTGAGGTGAAACGTGGGCCATCAGAAAATTCACATGCATGTACAAGATGAGAGGGCAAACAGTGCCTACACATGCGAGACAGAACACATAATGAAAACAATGGAAGGATGATATTTCCAAATTACATTTATCTGATGTGTCCTAGGTGAATTACCACCAAGAGTATTACACTCAGGCATTTAAATCTTGTGCATAATGCACACATATCCATGGGGGCAATATGAAACATGTACACCCATTCTTCAGTACCCTCTGGATGAAATACATTTATAATGTCACAAATGAGCATGTGAAAACCTCATGGACTATGACATCACATAGCACAGACAATGTTTGTTCAGACTTTGACTGTCCAAACCAGCAGTGCTACTGTGTGGCTGCAAAAAAACTGCACATCACTCCCATCCTCCAATGCAGCCATGGATCTGTGGAAATAAGGCTACACACCCCATTGACTTGAAGTCAGCATTCTAGGCAGTGTATCACAAATTTACATTACCAAGACTCAAACCAATGTTTGTATTGTTATTGCTGAAGAAGGGCTGTAGAAATGTCCATGTTGCCATCCTCCACAAATACTCAAGTGCAATATTTACTAGGCCATGTATGGAGCATGGTATATGAAAAATGATGTTACATCCACATTAACGTGCACTCTCAGGCACATACTACTCTTAGCCCTCTCAAACTTTCACTCTGAAACACTTACCAGTACATCTGGAGCACCATATAGCCTCCCATACTGTGAAAGCACCTCGTCCACCAAGACCTCCAGCTCCTCTGTGGTGAAGTGACGGGCCCTGCTGTACTCAGTCCTCACCATCACTGGGTCTAGGAGACAGGAACAGCAGCAGTTGGGGATGAAGAATGGCAGGTAGCAGTGTGTGGGTGCCGTGGAAATATGTGGTTCTCTCACAGACATATATAGCCCCCTGGGGTTGTCTCAGTGGTACTCAGCTGCTGAAATTGGTGTTACAGGTCAGCATTTTTCAAATGTAACCAATGACGGGACCGCAGTGGCGGTGCACGCCTACCGCAATTTTCAAATGTGTATTTCACTACCGCGATCGTGGTTGTGGGGTCCACACCACGGGGGCCAGGCAGTCGCTACCACAATCGTGCATCTTTCAATTGTACCCAATGATCGGGCCCATGGTGGCGTTGCACGCCTACCACGATTTTCATATGTGTATTTCACTACCGTGATCGCGGTTCCCATTGGCTGCAATGGCATGGGCATTGGCGGTGTCACACCGCGGGGGCCAGGCAATCGCTACCGCGTATTGTCATTTTTTCAATTGGTGCCAATGACCGTGATTGCGGTGGCAGTGCATGCTTACAGCACCTAGGGACACATCATGCTGTAGCAATGGCTATGGCCAGTTCTCATCATTGAACAGTAGACACTTACAATGAATCATGTCACCAGATAGTTAAATTCAATGCCATTGTGAAATTGAACTCACTGATGACTATACATGCCATGTCAGTGCACAGGATTACATGCATCGGCATGTACTCCCTCACATGTCACACATGATATTTGTGTGCATATACACAGATCTGTTGTGTATTGGACTCTCAAATTTGTAAACATGTCATTGCATGAGATGGCTAATCAACCCACAGTAATGATGGACTGACTACATAATGTGCCTATTTCACTGTGTAGATTGCTGAACTCATGTTGATAGTTGATCTTTATACATACACTGTGCTCATTGTGTTGTTAATGTGTGCTCTGTCTGACTCATGCAAGAAGGTGCAGCAGATACAGCAGCTACATAGATGTGTTGCTGTTTCAAACATGTGCTATATCAACTACTCTCAGGGCTGGTGACACAAGATGTCAGAATGTACAATTTTACATTCACATAGTCTGAATCAGTTTTGGGGGTACTCAATATGTACTTACTGAACACGTGTACAACTACTTGAGATCAAGGTGTCTTTGCATGTGACTTGTGCTGAGAGCTGTTGTTGGTGCTGTGTCAGTCAAGACGTAAGATGTTGGACACATCTCATAGGGGAATTTAATTGACATGTGTCCCCTTTTAATTTATGTAGGGGACGGCCAAATGTACATCTTTCATTCAAATTGCTGGCGGACATAGAGGATGAGGACATCATACGTAAATTCTGTTTGGATCGACCTACCCTTCAAGATCTATGTGGTCAGTTGGAGCCCCATCTGAGGTCTCGCAGAACCTATCCGACTGCTTTGACACCAACATGTAAGGTGATGGTGACCCTGCATTTCTTTGCAACTGGTTTGTTCCATTACACGGTGTCCAGCGCAGGTGGGATGTCTCAACCAATGTTCAGCATGGTGCTACATGATGTCCTGTCTGCAATGATGACATACAAGGACCGCTACATCCAGTTTCCCAGGAGACATGAATTGGCAGCTGTGAAGTGTGATTTTTATGACCTTGCCCACATCCCTAATGTTGTTGGCCACCACAGGCACGTGAGCACATATACAGGAACAGGAAGCATTTCAATTCCATTAATGTGCAAGTGGTATGCCAAGCGGATATGATTATCTCCTATGTCTGTGCCAGATTTCCAGGATCAACACATGACTCCTACATCAGTGTAACAGCATCATACCAGAGCTGATGGCAAATCTGCATCCAGAGCGTGTGTGGATTGTTGGTGAGTACGCAGAGTCAAGTAATGTGCTGTATGTGTGACATGCTGTCCTCAGCTACTGTTATATTACAAATTATGTCTGTGTATCTCACACCTAGGTGACTCTGCATATCCCAATCGGCCTTGGTTGCTGAGCCCACTGAGGAATCCCAGGACCCCGGGTGAAGTCCGCTACAATGATGCACATGGGAGGAAACGTTGTGTGGTGGAGCGTACATTTGGTCTTCTGAAGTCTAGGTTCCGGGGTCTGGACAAGAGCGGAGGTGCACTGCTTTACTCTCCCCAAAATGTGTGTCAGTTCATAGTTGCATGCTGCATGCTCCACAACCTGGCCTTGCACAAAGAGATCCCCCTGCTCCTGGACGATGATGAGCATCAGATGCCCCCCATGCAAACCCACACATGTCCAATGACAACGATAGTGGAGAGGAGGAAGGTGTCGACCTGTGTCAACAGCTCATCAACAACTACTTCCCTTGAGTGTGAGTGACATTGTACAACAGGGACATTGTCTGCTGTCTTTGATGGTAGTGACAAGGCCTAGGGGAGCTTTTTGACTGCTGCCTGTTGTTGGCTCTGTGTTGATTGCTGATGTTTGTGGCACAGGGTAGTTATGACCAGCCACATGATGTCTATGTAGATATTGTTTCTCATTTTAATGTGGTGGTTTGTGTGCCTTGATAACTAGTGTTGTGTACTGGCTGTGATGCCATCACCTGACAAGTAAATGTCGTTCTCCTGTGTCTTTCTAGGTCCCTTCAGCCTCTCAAAGCCTCGTCACAATCAGAGCTTCTGGTACATTGGAATCTGAGTCAACTTTGTACATACTGTGATAAACATGGAGCTGACACAAAGACATAGGTGAGTAAAAAGCGTTTATTAACAATGAGTATTTGTAGGCTTTCCTGTTTTCAATTTCTATTTTTTGTAAATTCTGGTGGGGTTTTTTCAGTGTATTCCCGTGATTTGAATACCTTAAAAAAACAGTGGTTATCAGTGGTTACACAATTTCGTGCCATTAAAAACAGCAGAAACAGTGTTTTTCCGGTGTTTATGGAACGTTTTGCTTTTATTATTGGTTGCTTTCTGCAATGATAGTGAATGGTATATAGGCATTGTACTACAGTGTTTATGGGGTCCAAACATATTTTACAAATCAATCTTATTGTAGTACAACATACAATACTTCTTCAGTGAGTCTTTGATCATACACACTCGCTCTTTCCTTCCTATATAAACTGTGTAAAGGCCCTCTCCACATTGCCAATTGAGACGGGCAACGTCAAAACAGCCAGTACACAATTTGCTAACTCTGGCCACTGACATAGCTTTCCATGCCAATACTGGTGCACCTGAATATTGTAATTTGCTGGGGCAAGTGCATTGAGCTGGGTGTATATACCCTCAAATGTATTGAAGTAGTCAAAATGAAGCAGCACGGAGAAAATTCAGCCTGGGATGAGTCAGAGAGTAGTGGTAGAGAATACAATGAGATTGGTATAGGGTAGTGTATTGGAGAGGCTGAATTAGGAGTAAAGGAAAAAATATAAAGATACATAGGTACATGGAAGCTATATATGTGTAAGGAAGGTAATATATCTTCTCTATAGTTTGTTCACTGTGCTCTCTAGGGCAAAGAGAGGCTAGGGCTACCCGATTAAGCGTACTATCTAGTTTAGAAATTAGTGTGGGTGCAGAACTGTCTGTGTAGAAAATCGGTCAGTTACTGGGGTCAAAATGTCTCACATTGCGAGCAGCAATGCCAACTCAGTATCAAGTATGGAAGCAAAGACTCAGTAATGCTGCAGATGTGCCATTTATTGACAGTCTGCATCGGCTAAAACAGGAGTGTCCACCACAGGCTGGGAATGCCCAAATCACCGTCAGATCTTCAAGACCTCCTGCCAAGCTGATCTGATGACTTTGCATTGACACTGTTCCAAAAATTTGGTTGCTCCCGCTCTGAGCTTTTCTGCAGCAGCAAATCCAATTTAACTGGACCTGATGTAGAAGGTATCTTGCCTTGTGGAGTGCTCTTCGACTACAGCCTGCAGCCTTGCTCTACTGGAAGAATATGAGGTCCAAAGAAGTGACTATGTCCGGAGGTAGAAATCCTCACTAGCAAAGGTGTAAAAAGCATCCAACTGGCAAGGGACCTTCTTTGGGTGGGAAATTCAAACATATCTCAGCTTGAGATTTTCCACCAAATGTCAATGACTTCACCCTGACCTCACCCAGCAGCTATCCAACAACTAAGGCCCTCTTCAGCCACATTCAGTTGCCTTGCCCATTTGAGGATTTTTGAGAGGATTTTTGACTTCCATTTCAACTCCATTGCGGTCTGCCATAGCTTGTGCCTAGGTACATGTCAAATGCAACCAGATGATCATGGTTGGCACTTAAAGCTTTTTATTGCTATTTTCACATTTAACATAACTCCAGTTTCCCTTATTGGATTTTTGTAGTTGTGGTGTCAGTTGTCATTTTAATTTTTAAAATGTACACTGTTTTTCAAAATTGGGTTGGGCTTTTTTGTGTGTAGTTTTGACTTTATTACTGTTTTAGCACTGCACAAATACTTTACACAGTGCATGTAAATTAAGCCCATCTGCTGTGTAGTATAGCTACCAGGGGGTTGAGCTCAGGTTAATTTAGTGACTTTAAGGGTTCACCCTGAGAAGGGTTACGGGTATTACTTGAGTACTCACCCCCCAATAAATATCCTATAATGTTATGGTCATAGATTTATGGGAAATCAGGATTACAAATGTATATACTAATTTAGGCGTTATCTTTATTGTTTCCATCACATTTCAATTACATAGATAACTATGGATTTGATTTTGATTGTCCCCCATAGTGCCTCTGATTCTAATGTTATTTAGAAACACAGTACATCTTTGTTATTTGAGCTGAGTGAACTCTAATCCTCGGAAGAAGCGTGCCGTTTGCTGCTGCAGAGTGATTCAATGCCTTGCTAGGGATAGTCAGAGCTATATAAATACAATTTACAGTTGAACCAAATGGCTTGAACAAAAAATTGCATTCTTTTGAACAGAACTTTTAAGGAAGACATTGGTCTTTTGTGTATATGTAGGATCTCAAACTTCTGCCTAAAAGCACACATGTTCACCACTTTCATTTATTTGGTATTGAAGAGTGACTCTTACTGATTGAGTGACTCAAGTTGGGCAGCATTTCTGGTGGTGGCTGTTCAGACTACTAAACAACTGCTGAGCTGCCAGGGGTACCTAGTATCCTAGTCAGTGCGAGCATTGGAACTTTGCTATTAAATTCTGCCTCTGAGATAATTTCAGTGGATTCAGTAATTCTTCTTTCATTTCTGTTGCACCTGCACACTTTTCAGCAGACACAATCTCTGAGAAACTTAATAAATACAATACTGAAGTATGCATCTTCCATTTAAAAATCTGAGCTACAGATTTCAACACTGAGTACTGCGAAGTCAATCATAAAATCTGAAGGACAGAAATAACCGAAGATACTAAAAACAAAGGATGAGGTGTCTTATATGAATCCAATATATGCCTCATGACTCTCAGGTTAAACACCGCATGAAAACTGACAAAAAGAGACGCACAGGCTGTGATTCACCTGACACAAGAAAGCGGCTAAAAAGAAAACACGTTATCTGACATGGTGGAGATTAGCCCTGAGGGGGAGTGGGCCAGGATTTGCAAATCAGATCAGGCATAGTCTCCATACTAATTACTAACCTTTAAAGGAGACCGCGTTCTAGCCTATTTTTGCATCAGGTGAAATAACGTGCTGGTTGAATTTCACGTTTATAAGCAATTATGTTTCCAGCCGCCTAGAGCACAACATCTCAGGTGACCTTGCTGTGGTGAATGATTTTCACTATCCCCTTGATCCTGTTGTAACTGGAAAACAGTTACTGAGCGGTGGTGTGGCAAGTCTTTCCCACCTGTTTTTAAGCATATTTCAATATTCCCCTCCCTCTGCAGTGGCGAATCCCCTCCACTGCTCCATGGGCTTCTAGGAAATGTCCCCTGGCACCATGGGTCAGATTCAATTACTAATGATGTCTTTTGCAGCGTAGGCCCCCAGGCTGTCACCAGCGTGACTCTGGTGCAGGACGCACTGCACAGATTAAAGTTAAAACTGTGTAAGTTTTTAGTCAGAACGAGGGCTGGTTCCTATCTGCCATAAATATAAAAAACTGATTACATTGGCATTACGAATATTAATGGGAATGCACACCTAAGCAGCTTCAGGGATAACAATTGTAGAGGAATTCTCAGAGGTGCAACTAGAGCTAAAATACATTTGGGGGGGGTGTAATTCTTCCAGCAATAGGCAGAGTGGAGATGAAGGGGTGAAAAATCAACAAAGCCTCATTAACATGTAAATGGTCTTTTAAAGACCTGTGAAGTACTCGGGTGCGGCTGTGTGTGTGAACGGGACGCTATCTCAGCCGGGCTGACACACACGACAAGGGGAGGGGGGAGGGTGCGAGGGCGCTGAAGCCCATTGTGCCCTATGCGCCTGAGAATTCTCCAAAAGGAGGTGGAGACCCCTCCGGGCAACTACTAAGTAGCTCTTATCCCCAGATAAAAAGCAGCCCCTGCAGAAGTGAGAATCCTAACAGCCCTGGAAGCATCAGCCTGAGCTCCTGCACACAAACAGTCCACCCGTGCGCCTTAGCCCAATCCGCACTATTTATCGAGCAACATAGGGAACAAGCAAAGGAAATCCCCCAAAAAGAGCCAGTGCAGGCAGCTGGGAGTTTTCCGTTGTTCTAAACTTCCCAGAGCAACCTTTTCAGTACAGTTGAGATTTGCACTGCTTTGGGTCCCTCAAGTGGCCAAGAAGTATAAGAATGTGAACAGTCAGTGACACTCGGTTTTAATCGGGTCAGCTGATTTTTAGGCGGTAGGGTACTGTCGGGCACAGTTGGTTTAAACCAATTTCCGAAACAGCCTAAGTATTTGGGACAGACAAATGATGCTTTTAAAAATGGTGCTAAGTGAATTAATGAGTTGTCAGTGATGGTAAATGAGACAATAGAGTAATCACCACATTGATGTAGTGACACAGTCCAACAGACACCTGCCATCAACATGGCAGTGTGGATAAGGATAGTCAACAAAGTCAATGGCAAGGGGAAAAGAGGTGCTGTCATGGCTGGCTCTGTGACTGGCGTTTGGATGGTGCTTTGCCACGTGATCCTCCTTGGTGTTTCTCGGACGGCCCCTTTTGAATTTTCCGGGGGGCACTGCTGTGGCTCAGCGGTGTCTGATGGGTCATCCTGTTGCAGCTCACCCCTTTATGTGGCCGCAGCTGAGGTGGTGGGTGTATCATCCTGTGGGCCACCGGAGAGAGGTTGAGCTGCATGACTGTCCCTCAGCACATCCACGAGCTGGCCTATGAGGTCCACAATTTGGCCCATACGCATGTCCATGAACCTCAGCAGCAGGTGGAGCTCATGCACTTCTTCCAAAACCTGGCCCATGTGTCCCTGGGTTTGCTTGTATGCCCCAAGGACTCTGGCAATGTTGGCCAGTGCTTCGGTCCCAGTGTCCTCTCGAATTTGTCCCCCAGTTGCCCTCCCACCTGTCCTGCTGTGCCGGACCTGTGGTGTTGCCACTCGACGCACCCGCAGACTCTCCCTGCCCTCCTCTGAGTGTGTGGTGGTGCTGGTAACCACTGATGCAGGGAGAGTGTTGCAGGCAGTACTGGTGATGGTGGTGGTGATGGTTGAGGCCACACAGACCGTTGCAGCAGGGAGCAGCGTGGTTGTTGTTGCCGAGGTGGTGGTGGTGGGGACAGTGGGGGCCTGGGATGTGGTGCATCCTGGCAGTCCAGATGGGCCAGGTTCTTTCTCCTCATCAGTGAAACGTAGGGAGTCTGCATCCAAGAGTCCATATTCCGCGGGGGAGACTAGCTCTGCAGGTCGGTGTTGTCGTCTGCAGCAGTTAATTGTGCATCTCCTGTTGAACAGAGGTGAAATGGTCATTGAAGTGCACCCCAACAGCTTGGTGTTAGACGTTTGGATGTTACATGTGATATATCACACAGTTTACATTGATATCACTTTGTATGGCTGCACGGTACTGCGCATCATGACATGATGTGGAGGTACCTACATTACTTGTCCATGGTGTGACATGTAACAAGATACCATGTTCCTCGTATAGATTGTGAGATTACAAGGACATGTCATCATCTAACGACTTTCAGCACATCAACTGTATGTGATGCGTCTTTTTGGTTTGCTCTACATGGTAGATGTTTCATCTGAGCAAGAACTAGCCATTGTAATCTTATGCTTACCTTTGTCATATCATGTACTTTACTTTCTTTTACCAACTGACCATGCATGTTTTGTGTTCGTATGGGCCTTCATGCTATGACACCATGGCACTTACACATAACATTCAGTGATGTGCATGATTGTGCCCTGAATTTCTACAACACGTGACTTGGTGAGTCAAACTTTGTTTTCAGTGACTGTTACGTACGCTTAGCTGGTTATATGGCTCCATGCTGTTTGAGAGGAATGGCAGGGTGCTTGCTCTGTCTACCTACCGGTTCTGTGACACAGTTGAGGGGAATTACTGACACATGGTTCTGGATGTGGGGGTCTACAATCCTGCTGAGCTGTGGGACAAGGAGGCCTGGTGGGAGTTGTAGTGCTGCCTTTCCACCCACAAACACCCCTCCCTGTTTGGATGACTGCCTCCCTGTGAAGTGGAGCAGAGGAAGGGAATAGGCTACACATGGCTCTTGGATGGGGGAGTGTTCCATCCTGCTCAGGGGTGGGATAAGAGAGAATAAAATGGCTACCCACCTGTAAGCTTGAAGAGAGCAATGCAATGTATGTCAAATGGTTCTGGGTATGGGGAGTGTTCCATCCTGCTGAACTGTGGGACAAGGGGGCCTGGTGGGAGTTGGAGTGCTGCCTTACCACTCACAAACACCCCTCCCTGTTAAGATGGCTACCTACCTGTAAGTTTGAAGAGATCAATGCAATGTCTGTCACATGGTTCTGGCTGGGGGGAGTGCTCCATCATGCTGAGCAGTGGGACAAGGGGGCCTGGTGAGAGTTGTAGTGCTGCCTTTCCACCCACAAACACCCCTCCCTGTTAAGATGGCTGCCTCCCTGTGAAGTGCAGCAGAGGAAAGGAATAGGCTACACATGGCTCTTTGATGTTGGAGTGTTTCATCCTGCTCAGGGGTGGGACAAGAGAACATAAGATGGCTACCTACCTGTGAGGTTGAAGAGAGCAATGCAATGTCTGTCACATGGTTCTGGCTGGGGGGAGTGCTCCATCCGGCTGAGCTGTTGGACAAGGGGTCCTGGTGGGAGTTGTAGTGCTGGCTTCCCACCCACAAACACCCTTCCCTGTTAAGATGGCTACCTACCTGTTAGGTGAAGGTGAGCAATGGAATGGCTACCACATGGTTCTGGGTGGGGTAGTGCTCCATCTTGCTCAGCTGTGGGACAAGGGTGCCTGGTGGGAGTTGTAGTGCTGGCCGCCTGTACACATGCCCTCATGGAAATATTGCTAGCTACCTTTGGGGTGATTCAGAGGGAGTAAATGTAAGATCTGTGAGACATGTCTTGGAAAGAGTGTGGTGCACATGTATGCATTTGTGCCTAGGAATTGTAGCTTTGTAGTTGTGCAAGACAGTACATAGCAGAGTAATGGTAGACATTTGTTGGTACTTACCAGCCTCCAATCCCCCGGCTATTCTTGTGAGACTCTCTGGATGCAGTATGGCAAGCACCTTCTCCTCCCATTCGGTGAATGTTCGTTGTAGAATGGGAGGGCCACCGCTAGTCCTCTGAGCCAGCTCATGGTTCTTATTGGCATGCTCTTTCACCTTGGTCTTGAGGTCATTCCACCTCTTCCTGATCTCCTTCTGAGTGCGCAGGATGGTCCCTACTGCATTGACCTTGTTGACTATCCTTGCCCACATTTGATTGTATCTGACTAATGGTGTCTGTTGGATCAGGCTTCCAAACAAATGTGGTTCTACTCTTATTACCTCATCTACCATCACTGACAACTCATTGTCAGTGAATTTGGGCATTTTCTTCTGTGACATGGTGTGTTATGTGCAAATGTGTGAAAAGTGCAGCTGTGAAGGTGGTGGTGGTGATGTGTGTGGTGTGTTTGTCTGGTTGTGAGGGTGTTATGTGTGCATATTTGCCTCTCCTTTGTGCTGTGGGGTTGGGCCCTTCAGTTATGGAGTTGTGCAAAGGATTCTGGTCAGGGAAGGGGCTGGTTTTATACTCAGCTTTGTGGGTGGGTTCAAAATTGAGTATTCATGTCAGGTGTGTTGTGTGGGTTGACATGGGATTTGTATTTTTTTTTGCCATTGGGATGTGTCATTGGGGTGTGTTAGGTGTTTTTTTAGACTGAGCCTGATTAATGGCAACACTTGGTAGCCTTGCTGTGTGGTTGCTTTCGACCACCATTACTCTTTCGGAGTGACCACGGCGGTCGGATTACAACAGCCCTTCCGCCAGCTTTCCCATTTATCAATTGTTGTGATCGCGGTGGTTGGAAACAACTGATCATACCGCTTTTACCGCAATCGTATCCTAATTTCACGTGAGGTCAAACTGCTGGCCGTGCGGTGGTTTTGAGTCTTTACGCATCAAATCTGACCACTCCAGAAGGATTTGCACCTGCTCCGGACACTCCCGGCGGACTTTCATGTAATCCGTCAGCCGCGGTCAGGTTTCTCGGGCGGTTCATCCTAATCTGACTGACAGTTTTCCAGCGGTACATGCGGAGGGTTACTTTCCGCTATCACGGCGGTTGGAATGGTTTTCCGACCGCCATCCTAATCAACCCCTAAGTCTTTAAAAAAAACAACTAACTAAATTAAAAAAGTAAACAATCTAGAATTTAGTAAAAATATTTTAAACGTTAAAAACATTAATAATTAAAATATTATAATTTTGAATAAACTAAAACATAATATTATAAATTATAACAATAGAAAATTAAATAGAAAATAGAAAATGTAATACATATACTATTCCCACAGCAATTTATAAAAAACGCATTGAAATATTATGTTAAATATATAAAAAATGTACTGCTCCCACTTCACGCAAAGCAAATATAATAAAACTGGGTACAATTTACAAATCTCCCTGAAGTAAATGCAACAGTAGGGAAAGTGTTGGATTGCGAGGGGTAGAATTTACTATTCCCACTCCAGTCAATTTAACAGTAGGAATAGTGTTGGATAGCGGAGGGGTAAAAATCACTATTCCAACTCTAGTCAGTACAACAGTAGGGAAAGTGTTGGATTGCAGAGAGGTAAAATTTACTATTTCTACTCCATTCAATACAACAGCAGAGAAAGTGTTGGATGGCGGAGGGCTAAAATGTACTATTCCCACTCCAATCATTACAACAATAGGGAAAGTGTTGGATTGCAGAGGGGTGAAATTTACTATTCCCATTCCAGTCAGTGCAACACTAAAAACAAACTATCTTGAACAAAATAAAACTGTTTAAAAAAAAAAAAAATAAAGAGAAATATAAATATGTACAAAAAAGCTAGAAATATATTTAATATAAAAAATATAATACAATGTTAAATACATATCACACATAACGAAGAAAATTATTATGAATAAAATATAAAAAATCATTTTCATACAAAAATGTTTTTATTTAAGAATTATTTAACAAAAAGTATTTAATACATACATTTAATTTAATTACTTCCCACTCCCCCACAAAACTCACAACCTGCACCTAAAACTTAACTTAAAAATGCAAAATGTTTACACTATTAAAATAAATATTTATCGACAAGCTAATTATGATTATTTACATAATATTTATTAATTAAATATAATTCATGCACTTCTCACAAAATACTCCCACAAAACATACAACACTCATAAAATTGAACAGAAAATTATTTACACATTAGCATAATTAATCACAATTAAACAATTAATATTAATAAAACAAATTAATTATTAATTACTTACAATTAAATTACATATGACCTTATACTCCTAAAAAACCCACATCCTACATCTAAATTCCTAAAAAAATTATTAATTGCAAAATTAACATTATGAATTATCAATTGAACTAATAATATTAATTAAAAACTAAATATTAATTCATTAGAATAAATTAACTTCCCAAACTCTACCTCTATAAACCTCTCTCACCTAAAAAACACAATTAATATAATTAAATATAAATTAATTATTTGATATTACTGAACAATTAATTATTAATTGAAAATAAATGAATTCCCTCCTCTTACCCTTATAAGCCCCACAACCGGCACTTAAAAATAAAATTGCACAATTTGCATAATTAATTATCAATTACTTAACTATTATTAATTAACAACTAATTAACAATCAATAAAAAATACATCACTTTCCACCCATATTAAAACATAATATCACAATAAGCATATTTAAATATCAAATAAATAAATAATATTTTAAACACCTATATAAACCCACTACCTTCTATGGCACTGAAAATAACAAAAAAAAGTATTAAATTAAATTTAATAACTACTAACAATGTGACAAACATATTAAAAAACATAAACAATAATTGTAGAAAAAATTTACATGATATACATTAAAAATGCATACTCAATTATATAACAAGAATTTTAAAACGATATTTTAAACAACTATATTTTTGCAAACGATATTAATGACTTTGATATTTCCAAATCACGATATTTTGGACAAAATATTTTGGTATGGCAATATTTTTACTGAATACCCAGCTAGGACAAGGTGCATACCTCTCCCAAACAACAAACAACTTTCTAACAATAATATAACATAGCAGTAGAAGATAACATGTTGTGTTTTAATAGTTATTTAAGATTGGCAAATATTTTATTAAAAAAATAACTTCTAATATAGCATGCTTTAACTGAAGTATGCAGAGGGGCAGGATAATCCATATGCTTCATCAAATTTATATAACATGTTCATGTCTGTTATCTACGGGATTGATCTATATTTCTTTACGTTGAAACAGAAACATGTCAGTCAATCAATATATGATTTTGAAGCAGCCAATTACTATTTTCAGAATTAAATGGGATTAAAAGTGTTCTACTGTGCAGCATTCAAAATCATCTCGGCTTTACTGCTGAGGCCTCTGAATAGTTGTTAGAACAGCCCATCCTTGGCACTGCAGATCTTAAATGTAATGCCACAATGACAGGATCACATTTGGGTCACCATGTGCCTCATAGCCCCCTTCTGGTAAGATGTTTCTTCGCTTTTCTTTGTCGTCTGACCACAGCCGGAGTGGGAACAGCAGCCAGCCTTGTCAGATAGCTTCTTGGACCGGCCCCGGGATCGGTGCAGGGTGAAGGGGTTGGGGGATGTGCTAGTGAGCAGCACCGCTCCCGCTTTTGTTATAGGGGGCCAATATGCATCACTGCTGCAAATCTGGCCCCCGTACAAAAAACGGCCCCCACCCCTCCTGAACACCAGGAAAATTCTCGGAGCCCGCTATGGCGAGTCCAGCCTTGCTTCTGACCAAGAGGAACTTTATGGTCACACAAAGAAAAAGGCACTATTGCCGGACTGAGACTATGAGGCATATCAGCAAGGCGAGGCGATAAAATGATCGCCGCTTTTGCGGCTGTTTTCGGCCGAAAAGTGGCGATAATGTTATCGCCTAATTAGCAAGCTCACGCTGACACGTGAAAACTTGCGTTAGCGTAGGAATTCCTAACGCCCAGCTTTGCATCTCGAATGAGATGCAAAGGGCGTTCCTGACCTGACATGACAGGAGAAATGTCGCTAAGCGGCATTTCTCCTATCATCAAGCCCCACGCTATGAAGCATAGCGGCAAGAAAAGTAGCGATAACCCCTGTTATCGCTACTTTCCTTACGCCTGCTTCAGGGTTGACTTAGCCATGAAATCCTATGGAAGATGGATATCATGGCTAAGTTTGTGAGTCCCTATCAACAAGCTAACGCCACATTGCGTGAGATTATCGCTGGGTTTCCAGCGATAATCTCACGTTAGGCAGTTAGAGTGAGGATTATTATCGCTTTTGAGATAAGCGTTGCTAATAGCACGTTATCTCAGCCATAAAAATCCACGCTAGCTGGCGATAATTATCCTAGCGCTAAGTGCGCTTAGCGATAATTATCGCCAGTTGTTGCTGATATGCCCCATTGAAAGACAAGCAGCAGAGGTTCAGCTTCACAGGTCAGAGTAGCATTCCATGCTGGGACGAGCCAGCATTATAGCCCAATGAAGGCACCTGATGAAAGGCATCCTGGGACTGTTCAATATAATTTCCTTTAAGTATAAGGCACTCCCAGTTACACTTATAGGGAGGAGCAGATAAGTAACAAGTATGAAGTGTCAGGAGCTAGCGCGTGACAAGCAGAAGTATCGACCAATTGCAAACACTATCTTATACAATTCACAGGTGAAACTGAAACGCTACTATTGATAAAAGAAATGTACTTCTAACCACCACGATGGGCAAACGTAAAAGACACATGCACAGCCTTGAATGCAATGTATAGTACTAGCTATTTTAGGTTATGAAAAACACACCGCTAACGACATATATATTCATTTTAATTAACACTCCAGGAAAAGCACCACCCCACATAGTCAATCACTTTCCCTTTGTCACATAAAGTGCATATTGTGTATTTGTCCTATTTAAAACCAGCAATTAGAACTGGATTTAATTACAACAATGTAGCATTAATTAGTACAGTATTTAACAGCATTACACCCGAGATAATAGAATCTGTCAAACAACAGCGGTGGTCTGATTTCATGTTTCCTTTGCATAAACTATCTGCATTACTTTCACCAACACATACATTGTAATTTGATTCTTGAAATCATTAAAGTTGAACATAAGCACTTGTAATTTCCCTTTCAAGTCATCTAATAATTTTAAAGGCAAAAAAAGAGTAATCCAATCTGTACAACATTGATTGTATGTGTAGACTTTATGATGCATGCATTTGGCGGAAACACATTGTTTCATTTGGATTTTAAGAGGCCACAAATATTTGTAGAAAAATTCACGTCTTTTCGCTCCGCTGTCCTATGCAATCTCGTCCTTGCTAAATAAGATGTGTTACAAGAAGGCGGACTGATCTATATTGTGTTTTTTTTTAGAGTCTCACTTGTTACGTAATGCCGTTGCAGAAAAATACAGAAATCAAGAACAGCATAAAATCACGTGCATTTTTGGGACCACGACTACCCGTTTTATCAAATGTCCCTTTATCAACGTCGCTGAGGTTTTCCGTAAATAAACAGAAGATCCTCTGATTAAAAATTTGACATATGTTTCAAGTCATAATCATTGTTTCTTTGCATCGAAAGAGTCCAAACCTTGTATGATGCTACGTACAACATACTAGAGTTTCTTCAGAGTGCACTGATTAACGAGGTAACATTATAGCCTTATAGACCGCCGTAGCGGGCTATACCGGCTGTTAAAGGCCCGCTGCAGCGTTAAAGGCCCGAGCCAAAGGCGAAGGACTTTAACAAAGCAGAGGGACTTTAAAAGCCGGTATAGCCCTGCTACGAAGGGCTATAAGGCTATTAGAACATTCTGCCACTAGAGGGCAGAATGTTCTAACAAAACAAAGCCTTCAGGGAGCGCGAGGGGATTGAAATCCCCTCAGGCTCCATGAAGTCTTTGTTCACAGCCAGAGAGCTGTGAACAAAGACACATTGGAATGTTGGTGCTCCGGGCTTATACCAGCCATTATAAGCCCGGAGCACTCCATTGTTTTCAATGGAGCTACCAACATTCCAATGTTCTTATTACTAATAATCCACATTTTTTAGAACCCATTGTCAAAGAATGCTCATTAAAAGTCCAACATTTCGATGTCTGCTCAGTATACAGTAACAGTTTCTTTGAAGCAGTAAATTCACTAACGTGTTCATCATGCCATAGTAAGCTCATAAGAAAAACTACACAGAGCAGAAGCATGCGCTTGCACAAAGCAAGTACTGCCTTCATCATATCCTACATTGCTCTCCAATTAAAAAATCATTTCATCAACCATCCTTTGAAATACGTAGTAACTTGATTAAACCATGTGACATAATTTGGGTTCTGGTGAATTTGTGAGAATTCTTATGTCTATAAATCCTTTGGGTGCCATGCCACACTCCCTCCTCAGTGCTTCTGTCACCCATTGGGCGATACTGGGGAGGGCTTAAAGGAAACCGCCTTGCACCGGAAGTTTCCCTTGTTTTTTTAAATGGGTGGAGTGAAGCTGAACCATTTCTGCTTCTGCCCCTCTCTCTCCTATCTGTGATGTCAATGTGTCGCAAGGTCCGCTGATGTCACAGATTCCCCGCTGGAGCAGTGAAAAACAGCAGGTGAGTGCTCTCTTAGGCTCAAGTGGAGAATTTAGGCCAAAAACGTCCTTCCCATGGTTAAAGAAGACATCCAAGGACAGAAGAGTCTCTCCTTTCCAAGGATGCCTGCCTCAATCAGTTTCCTGCTCGTGGATGGCAGCATGTAAGCTAGGTAACCATTAGACACCAGGAATTGTCGGTGTTTGAGATGTCGCCCTTCTCAGAGAAATTGGATGACCCCCCCCCCGCACCCCCCCCTATGGGGGCCAATACATTTTTTGGGATGTAGGCTTTCTCCCGGGGAGCACAATCTCCTCCCCCAAGAGAATACAAGAGCGGACATAAATATCTTGATTTTAGTGGGTGTCGGGCTCCCTGGGAAATGGGCTGACCCCCCCTCCCCCCATTTTAAAAGTATGTTTTCTCCATGGCCGTGCAACTGCATCCATAACAATTTCATGGTTGTGATTCCCACATTGTGGCCTTTATTTTCTGTTGTTTGGGTAGCCCCCCTAGGTAGATTAATATGTATTTAGAAGTAGATATTACCCTGCTTGCTCAATCACACCCCCAAGGACCGTACAATCGTGCCTCTCCAGGGGAAACAAATGGCCGTAGTTCACTGGACCACCAGGGACTCTGATGCCTCATGTAATGGACATGTTTTTAATGTTGTCAATTGAAACTATCCTTATGTTGAAAGTTGGGCTACTTTTGATTTGACCCTAATAAATAAAGACCAGACTGACAAAGATTTTTCATCATGTTTGCATTACTTTTTTCACACACACGCAGCGCAAAATCCTTGTTGGAATTTTACAAAGCAATGCAAATGGCGATTTGATTTGATTCATAGACTTGTAAAGCGCACGTATGCCCAAGGGCGTCTTGGCGCTGGAATTGGCAGGAGCTCTGAAGTTTGGAAGGCCCTGGTGATTCTAATAATTCAGTTGGCCAATAACCATGTTTTCAACAGTCTTCTAAATGACATGAGCGACATGCTGTACTTCATTGGGATCGGTAGACGGTTCCAGGTCTTCGCTGTCCCTAATAGGAAGCTTCTACCCCCCCAGCGAGCCTGCTTATACCTGGGAAATAATCTTAAGCCGGGCAGGCATAAAGAACAATTCAAGACTATAATACACGTGTTTCCCAACAGCAGGGACATACAGTACATCATTCTAGGCTCCTCCCCCGTTGTCCTGCTAACAATCCCCCTCCCTCAGCTTCCTGTTCCACCTCTAGATTGTAGTATTTTATCCACGATGCCCATAACTTCCAAAATTTCCACGGACATCCCTAAGCCCTATACGTCACTAGTTCCACCACCATATAGAGATCAAGACTCGTCCTCCATTCCTTTAGTGTCGGTATTTGTTGGGCACCCCAATATTTCGCTAAGTCCTGTTGGCCACCACTAACCCCAAGGTGGCTAATTTAAGTTTGCGTCTTGAGATATCCACGTCTGTGGGGATTCCTAGGAGAAGAAACCGTGGCTCTAATTCTATTTGGACTTCAAGGATGTTATTAAGCTCCCTCACAATCTTTCCCCAGTATACCTGGATGCTTGTACAATCGCACAGAGTATGTATTAACGTTCTGTCTGCTACATGGCACATAAGGCATTCTGGACTTTCCGCCCTCCCTATTTTATGAAATCGTGCTCTATCAAAGTAGGTGCGAAAGAGGATTTTGTATTGGATGAGATGTAACCGCAGTCAGTTTGATTGCCACTTCCCGTGGATGCATGAGAGCGGCTTCTCAATCTATATCTTCCAGAACACCGGTGGTGGTTTCCCATTTAGTTCGGAGTGGACCTAATTTGTCGGGCATATTGTTGAGTAACATGTAATAGGTAAATGAGATGGCTTTAGCCGGGATCTCTTCCTGCAGGAGTCAACCCTCTAACGGGGCGTATTCGGGCAATGTCTTCCTCTCCAGCCCTTCCACAATCCATGCATGTTTCAGACGCAGGTATGCATATGCCTGAGTGTCATGTAGCTGATAGCTGTCATGGAGATTGCTAAAAGAGGCCAACTCACCCCTGTCCAAGATGTCCCCTATTTTAGAAATGCCTACCAGGTCCCATTTCTTAAAGCCTCTTAGCTTCCCCACCTCGGTCAACCTATTTCCTTCCCACAGCGGGGTCTCCCTGGTACACCTCCGGTCCCATTGCATTTGTCATTCGAAGCTTTTCCATGCCTCTAATGATCTCTGGGTCACCTGTAGCAAGTACCTACTTCCCTTGCCTCCATAAATATAGTGAAGGTGCGTACGTTCCCTAAACTGTAACCTTTCCAGCCGATATGTCGAGTGACCTCCTGGTGCATGAATCCAGTCATTGATTACTAAGAGGTGGGACTCTCTATAATATGCCCTAATGTCCGGGAGGGCCAAACCCCCATTATATAGATTCCTCTGTAGAGTTTGAAGTGCCACATGTGGATGGGCCCTGTCCCAGAGGAGCAAGCATAATTCGCTATCTATGAGTTTGAACATCATGTCTGGAATCTTACGGTACGTGTTTGGTAACATTTTGTACATAGCAGCCCTCCCCATAATAGTTAAAGGAAGTCTTCTCCATCTCTTGACATCTTCCTGAAAGTTTGAGAGGACCCGCCTAATATTACGTGTTAGGCTCGCTGCCCCATCTGTAGTGATGTAGAGGCCAAGATAGGTAAACCCTTCGGTCGACCAGCGTAAACAACCAGGGTATGTTTGGGGCTCCACCTCCCCCCTGACTGGGTATAGGGTTGACTTACTCCATAGGTCTAAAAAATTTGTAGGAGTTGAGGAAGCATCTCCTTTAGGTTCATCACATATAGTAAGATATCGTGCGCATAGAGGGAAACGCGTTCTTCATCTAGCAATCGGGAGTCATCTACAAATCCACCCAACCCTGGGGAGGCTCTAATGACACAGGCCAAGGGTTCTAGAATAAGAGCAAAAAGTAAAGGGGAAAGGGGACAGCCCTGTCTGGTCCCTCTTTGATTGGCCAGGTTTCCGATAGAGCTCCGTTAACCCGAACCCTAGCCTCGGGCTCAGTATAAAGCAGCGCCACCCACTTCCTAAAACCCGGGCCAAATCTGAATTTCTCGAGAACGTGTCCCATAAAAGACCAGTGGATGGTGTCAAACGCCTTTTCAGTGTCAAGGGAAAGGAGCAAGTGGGCCTCTTCCCTGTCTCGGAC
Organism: Triturus cristatus; assembly: GCF_964204655.1. NCBI lineage: Eukaryota > Metazoa > Chordata > Amphibia > Caudata > Salamandridae > Triturus > Triturus cristatus. The sequence goes on along the minus strand of NC_140591.1, from coordinate 552,624,806 downwards.
AGCATCCATCCAATTAGCCACTCTCCATAGGTTGTAGCGGGTGGCTCGTTTTGGCATAAAGCCAGATTGATCTTCGTGAATCAAGGAGTTGATGACTGTTAAAAGGTGTGTCACAAGTATAGCAGCTGGGATTTTGGTTTCTATATTTAGTAGCGAAATGGTACTATACGACCCGCATTCATCCGGGGGTTTCCCTGCCTTGGGTATCACCACCACTGTTGCCATTCGAAGATCTGGAGGGAGCATCCCAATATTTTTAGAAGCTTAAAACATCTTAAGTAGGTTCCGGAGCCAAAAGGGTACTATGTTGTTTAAAAAATCCCCCCCGGGAGGCCGTTAGGACCCGGAGTTTTCCCCGTCTTCAGACGACCAATGGCCTCTGTGACTTCGTCTAATCCAATGTCTACATCGAGCCCCTCACTCTCCTATGGGGCGAGGCAAAGGATTTCAATACCTTCAAGGTATTGTGTAATTTGTATCTCAGTGACTCGTGTCTGAGTTGCATAGAGTGTCGAAAGATATCGGGCAAAAGCCCAGGCAATATCTTGTGGCGTGGTGTAGGTCTGGTCTTGCTCCCTATTAGATATAACCCACCTCAACTCTTGTTCCTTCATGCCCAACCATGCCAGCAATTTGCCCGCCCTATCTCCAGTCTCATACTTCCGATGCTGGACTGCGAGCTGGTGTGCCCGTGTCTCCTTGGTGACCAATGCTTGGTATTCTCTTTTAGTGACTTCAATCTGGCGGAGGTCTGTGTGCATTTAAGGTGGAGGTCTACCAGATTACGTTCCAACGTCAAGAGCTCCTGCAATTCCCTCCGCTTTTTATGGGTATTGATATTTTGAGCTCTATCGCGAATTATCGCTTTGAAAGCTTCCCATAGAGTGACAGCGGATTGCACCGAACCCTGATTTTCCTGGAAGTAGAGTTCTGTATCCACCCTAATATCTTCGCAACCGTTTCATCCTTCAGGGCCCATGCGTTCAGTCTCCTGGAGGTGCCATGCCCTCCCCTTCTCCTCCCCACCCTCAAATAGAGCATACCTCTGGCCAGTTATACCAATTCTTCTACCTGTTCAATCTCTCTGGCTGGGGCAAAAAGGTAGTCCAGCCTTGAAAACACCCTATGGGCCCCTGAAAAGTACGAGTAGGCACGAACAGATGGATGGTGACGCCTTCATAGGTCAGTTAGCCCATGTGGCCCTGGTCTCATTAGTGTACGGTCCAGGAAGGGATCACTCCCATCGTTGAAATCGCCCCCTATGATATGCATGGCAGGGCCGGACTGTAGGAGGAGATCCATCCATTTGTTAAGTGTACGTTGCTGAAGATATGGGGGAGCATAAACACTAATTATGAACCATGGTGTGCGGTTCCAGGTGCCCTGGACCGCTACGTATGTGCCTCCCGGGTCGTCCCATCTTTGAGTAACCCTGAAAGGGGTGAGTTTCGAATAAGGATTGCCACTCCCCTCGAGCCTTGAGTAAGCCCCGCATGAGCCAGGGGGGTGTATTGCTGCCTACCCAGAAATTAACTATGTTGACCCATAAGATGCATCTCCTGTAGTAATATGATATCTGGTTTGAGTCTTTTAAGGCTACCAGACCACGCTTAATTTTGTTCCCTAGCCCAGTGACGTTCCATGTCATTACTGTGTAGTCTCCCCCGGCCATGGATTATCTGCCCACCTCGGTCCCGTAACAGTTCTCCGACAGTACCATTTGGACGTAATATCTGTAGTCATGCCTAATGGCCGAAAAAGAGCTAAAACATCCCCCACCTCCCCTGGTCCCTGAACATCGCCCAGACAATGCCTTCCCATCACAGTGTCAGTATTCATGCACGTTAATTGAACAAAACTACCCACCCCCTTTCCCAAAAAACATAATACAAAACATTTAGCCATATCCAATATGCCCCCCCCCCTCCCCACACTCTGCAGGCACCCCCACCACCCCCAATTTCGTCAACTGAACAACATTGGTGCGGGTAAACCACCCAGAGGTCTGTGATCTACCCCCTTCCCCTTATGCTCTCAACTACATTTCAATACAGTAACTACAACCCACTGTATACTTTCCTTTATCATGGCAAAGTTCCCAAAAGTTCGCCAAGCCTCAGGAATCTTACAGCATCTCTAGGTGAGCGTCTGGCCCCATATCTTTATTCCTCTTCGCCCTCACTCTGTGGTTGCGGTGATCGGGAGTCCACCCCTGGAGAACCCGGGCCTGACGCCTCCAGCCATTGAATATGTTCCAAAAGAGGGTGTTCACTATCCACGTCCATGGAGTCCTGTCGCTCCGACTGGTCAGAGTCTTTATTTTTCATCGATTTCTGAGATGCATGAGATGCACAATCCAGGGCTGTATCATCGTCTGTGTCTGATACTGTGGTTTTCCGCTCCCTCAACCGCAGGGAGCTTGCCAGCGTAGCCCCGATGGAAGTCCGGCGTATTAGCACTCTTCTCCGCCGGCTCTCCTTAGGACGTTCCCAACTAGAGCTCGGTTGCTTGTCCACAGGCAGGGCCGCAGCAGCTGGCAACCAACGCCACAGCTGATGCCGCTCTTCAACCCAGGACCATGCCTCCTCTGGCGTCTGGAAGAACTGCGTAGTACCCTGAAAGATAACTTTAAGTTTGGCTGGGAACAACAGCATGTACTGGATTCCAAGGGCACAAAGTTTCACTTTTACAGGATCAAAGGTGCGTCACAATTTCTGAACATCTCGTGAGTAGTCCCGGAACACCATCACTCTCGTGTTTTCATATTTGATCTCACCCTTCTTTCGTAGCTCCCTGAGTATAAGATCCCTGTCCTGAAAATTCTAGAACCTGGCTATCAGCAGTCTGGGGGTAGCCCCCGGCTGCGGCCGTGTACCAGGCATTCTGTGTGCTCTTTCTATGACAAAGCATGATGAGAATTGCGTCTCTGGAAGGGCATCCTTGAGAAATGTTAGTATGAAGTGGACCGGGTCAGAGCGTTGCACATTTTCTGGATAACCTATAAAACGCAGATTATTCCTGCAGGCCCTGTTTCGGCGTCAGCAACTCTCCATAACACCTCCTTTACAGTTGCCATAAGTCCTGCTACATCTTTACTTGTGGTTCGAGAGGTGTCTTCCACTTCCGATACACGCTGCTCCACCTCGGTGACTCTTTCAGAAACCTTTTGCAGGTCTTGGCGCAGAAAGGAAACCTCTGTCCAAACCTCCGCAATCTTACCTTCCATGGTTTTACGAGATGCTTGGATCGCCTGTAGTATCACGTCGGTGTCTGGGCAGGGGGCCAAGCCACCCTCCGCCCCAGCAAAGGTAGACAGCACCTTGGCCCATCGGTGTATCTTTCCTTGCTTGGAAGCCCTAGGTTCTTTATCTTTAGCCATCTTAACCTAATGTTTGGCAGGGCACTCCCTGCCATTACTGGGCCCCCAGACCACAATGTCCACTACTGCTAGGCCACCAAAAGTCTCGGTAGGGTACACTTATCGCTCTTGTCAAACTAGCCAGCAAAGAAACAATGCATGTAGCACACCTCCAAGGGCACCGCCACTAGTATGCAGGCTAGCTAGCGTGTAGTGTCCCCACAATTCTGGACAGAGGAATCTTGCACACGTTTCAGCCCCTCCGACTCACCACAGGTCCAGTCCTGGGTCGATTCCCCACCGCAATGCTGTTTCCAGAGGGTTCCGGTAAGTCTCAGGCACTGTTCCGGTCCGGCCTCGAAGTCCCCATCTGTGCAGCTGCCTTCCTCCCAGTGTAAGAGTCTGTTGTGTGCACCAAAGCATTCGGCCTCCGACCAGGTGTGTGGTGGTCTCCAACACTGTGCTGACAAATACCTTATGGTCATAGGACTTGGCAAACCAGCCCTCATGTGTCCCCGCAGTGAGAGTATCTTGCTAGCGGCACGCACTGGTGGAGGAACAGGAGCGGGAGCACCCCCAGAAAGTGTTGTGGCAAAAGGGGGCAAAGTACACCACCGGAGCACTCCTCCAGCTCTGCTAGACAGTGCAGGATCCGTTTCCCACCAACCAGGGGGAGTCCAGACACCCAGGGTCTCACCCATGCTGCCCGTCTGATTCAAAAACAACAATTGATGGACAGAATGCAGAACAATGTCATACATACACCCCAGTACAGAGATCTGGGCCTAAATCCATCGTTTTTTTGCTCACCATGCCATTCCAGTTTGAACCCAGCCATATACAAATCAGTCTTGACCCTGTGCCCCATGGGAACAGTCCAGCCCGAACTGCCAAGCCAGGTCCTCCCTGGACTGGAAACAAGCATCCTAGGACCGGTTTCGGGCTTTCAGCCCTCGTCAGCCAAGATAGCTTGATTCCAGTGGCAAGAAGAGTACGGGACTCACGTCTGAGCATACCCTTCCCACTCGGGGTGACAAATGCAAAAACAACAATTGATGGACAGAATGCAGAACAATGTCATACATTCACCCCAGTACAGAGATCTGGGCCTAAATCCATCGTTTTTTTGCTCACCATGCCATTCCAGTTTGAACCCAGCCATATGCAAATCAGTCTTGACCCTGTGCCCCATGGGAACAGTCCAGCCCGAACTGCCAAGCCAGGTCCTCCTTGGACTGGAAACAAGCATCCTAGGACCGGTTTCGGGCTTTCAGCCCTCGTCAGCCAGGATAGCTTGATTCCAGTGGCAAGAAGAGCACGGGACTCACGTCTGAGCACACCCTTCCCACTAGGGGGGACAAATGCAAAAACAACAATTGATGGACAGAATGCAGAACAATGTCATACATTCACCCCAGTACAGAGATCTGGGCCTCAATCCATCGTTTTTTTGCTCACCATGCCATTCCAGTTTGAACCCAGCCATATGCAAATCAGTCTTGACCCTGTGCCCCATGGGAACAGTCCAGCCCGAACTGCCAAGCCAGGTCCTCCTTGGACTGGAAACAAGCATCCTAGGACCGGTTTCGGGCTTTCAGCCCTCGTCAGCCAGGATAGCTTGATTCCAGTGGCAAGAAGAGCACGGGACTCACGTCTGAGCACACCCTTCCCACTAGGGGTGACAAATGCAAAAACAACAATTGATGGACAGAATGCAGAACAATGTCATACATTCACCCCAGTACAGAGATCTGGGCCTAAATCCATCGTTTTTTTGCTCACCATGCCATTCCAGTTTGAACCCAGCCATATGCAAATCAGTCTTGACCCTGTGCTCACTACGCCACTGGAGTCAAGCTATCCTGACTGATGACGGCTGATAGCCAGAAACCAGTCCTAGGATGATTGATTCCGGTCCAGGGAAGACATGGCTTGGCAGTTCGGGCTGGACTGTTCCCATGAGGCACAGGGTCAAGACAGATTTGCATATGGCCATGTCTAAACTGGGGTGGCGTAGTGGGCAAAAGAACAATGGATTTAACCCAGATCTCTTGACTGGGGGAGAATGTCTGCATTGTCAGCATTCCGTCCATCATTTGTTTGTTGTAACCCTTTTCGCCCTAAGTGGGATGGGTATTCCCAGACGTGGGACCCGTGCTCACTACGCCACTGGAGTCAAGCTATCCTGGCTGATGACGGCTGATAGCCAGAAACCGGTCCTAGGATGCTTGATTCCGGTCCAGGGAAGACATGGCTTGGCAGTTCGGGCTGGACTGTTCCCATGAGGCACAGGGTCAAGACTGATTTGCATATGGCCATGTCTAAACTGCGGTGGCGTAGTGGGCAAAAGAACGATGGATTTAACCCAGATCTCTTGACTGGGGGAGAATGTCTGCATTGTCAGCATTCCGTCCATCATTTGTTTGTTGTAACGCTTTTCGCCCTAAGTGGGATGGGTATTCCCAGACGTGGGACCCGTGCTCACTACGCCACTGGAGTCAAGCTATCCTGGCTGATGACGGCTGATAGCCAGAAACCGGTCCTAGGATGCTTGATTCCGGGCCAGGGAAGACATGGCTTGGCAGTTCGGGCTGGACTATTCCCATGAGGCACAGGGTCAAGACTGATTTGCATATGGCCATGTCTAAACTGGGGTGCTGTAGTGGGCAAAAGAACGATGGATTTAACCGAGATCTCTTGACTGGGGGAGAATGTCTGCATTGTCAGCATTCCGTCCATCATTTGTTTGTTGTAACGCTTTTCGCCCTAAGTGGGATGGGTATTCCCAGACGTGGGACCCGTGCTCATTACGCCACTGGAGTCAAGCTATCCTGGCTGATGACGGCTGATAGCCAGAAACCGGTCCTAGGATGCTTGATTCCGGTCTAGGAAAGACATGGCTTGGCAGTTCGGGCTGGACTGTTCCCATGAGGCACAGGGTCAAGACTGATTTGCATATGGCCATGTCTAAACTGGGGTGGCGTAGTGGGCAAAAGAACGATGGATTTAACCCAGATCTCTTTACTGGGTGAGAATGTCTGCATTGTCAGCATTCCGTCCATCATTTGTTTGTTGTAACGCTTTTCGCCCTAAGTGGGATGGGTATTCCCAGACGTGGGACCCGTGCTCACTACGCCACTGGAGTCAAGCTATCCTGGCTGATGACGGCTGATAGCCAGAAACTGGTCCTAGGATGCTTGATTCCGGTCCAGGGAAGACATGGCTTGGCAGTTCGGGCTGGACTGTTCCCATGAGGCACAGGGTCAAGACTGATTTGCATATGGCCATGTCTAAACTGGGGTGGCGTAGTGGGCAAAAGAACGATGGATTTAACCCAGATCTCTTGACTTGAGGAGAATGTCTGCATTGTCAGCATTCTGTCCATCATTTGTTTGTTGTAACGCTTTTCGCCCTAAGTGGGATGGGTATTCCCAGACGTGGGACCCGTGCTCACTACGCCACTGGAGTCAAGCTATCCTGGCTGATGACGGCTGATAGCCATAAACCGGTCCTAGGATGCTTTATTCCGGTCCAGGGAAGACATGGCTTGGCAGTTAGGGCTGGACTGTTCCCATGAGGCACAGGGTCAAGACAGATTTGCATATGGCCATGTCTAAACTGGGGTGGCGTAGTGGGCAAAAGAACGATGGATTTAACCCAGATCTCTTGACTGGGGGAGAATGTCTGCATTGTCAGCATTCTGTCCATCATTTGTTTGTTGTAACCCTTTTCGCCCTAAGTGGGATGGGTATTCCCAGACGTGGGACCCGTGCTCACTACGCCACTGGAGTCAAGCTATCCTGGCTGATGACGGCTGATAGCCAGAAACCGGTCCTAGGATGCTTGATTCCGGTCCAGGGAAGACATGGCTTGGCAGTTCGAGGTGGACTGTTCCCATGAGGCACAGGGTCAAGACTGATTTGCATATGGCCATGTCTAAACTGGGGTGGCGTAGTGGGCAAAAGAACGATGGATTTAACCCAGATCTCTTGACTGGGGGAGAATGTCTGCATTGTCAGCATTCCGTCCATCATTTGTTTGTTGTAACGCTTTTCGCCCTAAGTGGGATGGGTATTCCCAGACGTGGGACCCGTGCTCACTACGCCACTGGAGTCAAGCTATCCTGGCTGATGACGGCTGATAGCCAGAAACCGGTCCTAGGATGCTTGATTCCGGTCCAGGGAAGACATGGCTTGGCAGTTCGGGCTGGACTGTTCCCATGAGGCACAGAGTCAAGACTGATTTGCATATGGCCATGTCTAAACTGGGGTGGTGTAGTGGGCAAAAGAACGATGGATTTAACCCAGATCTCTTGACTGGGGGAGAATGTCTGCATTGTCAGCATTCCGTCCATCATTTGTTTGTTGTAACGCTTTTTGCCCTAAGTGGGATGGGTATTCCCAGACGTGGGACCCGTGCTCACTACGCCACTGGAGTCAAGCTATCCTGGCTGATGACGGCTGATAGCCAGAAACCGGTCCTAGGATGCTTTATTCCGGTCCAGGGAAGACATGGCTTGGCATTTCGGGCTGGACTGTTCCCATGAGGCACAGGGTCAAGACAGATTTGCATATGGCCATGTCTAAACTGGGGTGGCGTAGTGGGCAAAAGAACGATGGATTTAACCCAGATCTCTTGACTGGGGGAGAATGTCTGCATTGTCAGCATTCTGTCCATCATTTGTTTGTTGTAACCCTTTTCGCCCTAAGTGGGATGGGTATTCCCAGACGTGGGACCCGTGCTCACTACGCCACTGGAGTCAAGCTATCCTGGCTGATGACGGCTGATAGCCAGAAACCGGTCCTAGGATGCTTGATTCCGGTCCAGGGAAGACATGGCTTGGCAGTTCGAGCTGGACTGTTCCCATGAGCAACAGGGTCAAGACTGATTTGCATATGGCCATGTCTAAACTGGGGTGGCGTAGTGGGCAAAAGAACGATGGATTTAACCCAGATCTCTTGACTGGGGGAGAATGTCTGCATTGTCAGCATTCCGTCCATCATTTGTTTGTTGTAACGCTTTTCGCCCTAAGTGGGATGGGTATTCCCAGACGTGGGACCCGTGCTCACTACGCCACTGGAGTCAAGCTATCCTGGCTGATGACGGCTGATAGCCAGAAACCAGTCCTAGGATGCTTGATTCCGGTCCAGGGAAGACATGGCTTGGCAGTTCGGGCTGGACTGTTCCCATGAGGCACAGGGTCAAGACTGATTTGCATATGGCCATGTCTAAACTGGGGTGGCGTAGTGGGCAAAAGAACGATGGATTTAACCCAGATCTCTTGACTGGGGGAGAATGTCTGCATTGTCAGCATTCCGTCCATCATTTGTTTGTTGTAACGCTTTTCGCCCTAAGTGGGATGGGTATTCCCAGACGTGGGACCCGTGCTCACTACGCCACTGGAGTCAAGCTATCCTGGCTGATGATGGCTGATAGCCAGAAACCGGTCCTAGGATGCTTGATTCCGGTCCAGGGAAGACATGGCTTGGCAGTTCGGGCTGGACTGTTCCCATGAGGCACAGGGTCAAGACTGATTTGCATATGGCCATGTCTAAACTGGGGTGGCGTAGTGGGCAAAAGAACGATGGATTGAACCCAGATCTCTTTACTGGGTGAGAATATCTACATTGTCAGCATTCCGTCCATCATTTGTTTGTTGTAACGCTTTTCGCCCTAAGTGGGATGGGTATTCCCAGACCTGGGACCCGTGCTCACTACGCCACTGGAGTCAAGCTATCCTGGCTGATGACGGCTGATAGCCAGAAACCGGTCCTAGGATGCTTGATTCCGGTCCAGGGAAGACATGGCTTGGCAGTTCGGGCTGGACTGTTCCCATGAGGCACAGGGTCAAGACTGATTTGCATATGGCCATGTCTAAACTGGGGTGGCGTAGTGGGCAAAAGAACGATGGATTTAACCCAGATCTCTTGACTGGGGGAGAATGTCTGCATTGTCAGCATTCCGTCCATCATTTGATATTGTAACGCTTTTCGCCCTAAGTGGGATGGGTATTCCCAGACGTGGGACCCGTGCTCACTACGCCACTGGAGTCAAGCTATCCTGGCTGATGACGGCTGATAGCCAGAAACCGGTCCAGGGAAGACATGGCTTGGCAGTTCGGGCTGGACTGTTCCCATGAGGCACAGGGTCAAGACCGATTTGCATATGGCCATGTCTAAACTGGGGTGGCGTAGTGGGCAAAAGAACGATGGATTTAACCCAGATCTCTTGACTGGGGGAGAATGTCTGCATTGTCAGCATTCCGTCCATCATTTGTTTGTTGTAACGCTTTTCGCCCTAAGTGGGATGGGTATTCCCAGACGTGGGACCCGTGCTCACTACGCCACTGGAGTCAAGCTATCCTGGCTGATGACGGCTGATAGCCAGAAACCGGTCCTAGGATGCTTTATTCCGGTCCAGGGAAGACATGGCTTGGCAGTTCGGGCTGGACTGTTCCCATGAGGCACAGGGTCAAGACAGATTTGCATATGGCCATGTCTAAACTGGGGTGGCGTAGTGGGCAAAAGAACGATGGATTTAACCCAGATCTCTTGACTGGGGGAGAATGTCTGCATTGTCAGCATTCTGTCCATCATTTTTTTGTTGTAACCCTTTTCGCCCTAAGTGGGATGGGTATTCCCAGACGTGGGACCCGTGCTCACTACGCCACTGGAGTCAAGCTATCCTGGCTGATGACGGCTGATAGCCAGAAACCGGTCCTAGGATGCTTGATTCTGGTCCAGGGAAGACATGGCTTGGCAGTTCGAGCTGGACTGTTCCCATGAGGCACAGGGTCAAGACTGAATTGCATATGGCCATGTCTAAACAGGGGTGGCGTAGTGGGCAAAAGAACGATGGATTTAACCCGGATCTCTTGACTGGGGGGGAATGTCTGCATTGTCAGCATTCCGTCCATCATTTGGTTGTTGTAACGCTTTTCGCCCTAAGTGGGATGGGTATTCCCAGAAGTGGGACCCGTGCTCACTACGCCACTGGAGTCAAGCTATCCTGGCTGATGACAGCTGATAGCCAGAAACCGGTCCTAGGATGCTTTATTCCGGTCCAGGGAAGACATGGCTTGGCAGTTCGAGCTGGACTGTTCCCTTGAGGCACAGGGTCAAGACTGATTTGCATATGGCCATGTCTAAACAGGGGTGGCGTAGCGGGCAAAAGAACAATGGATTTAACCCAGATCTCTTGACTGGGGAAGAATGTCTGCATTGTCAGCTTTCCGTCCATCATTTGTTTGTTGTAACGCTTTTCGCCCTAAGTGGGATGGGTATTCCCAGACGTGGGACCCGTGCTCACTACGCCACTGGAGTCAAGCTATCCTGGCTGATGACGGCTGATAGCCAGAAACCGGTCCTAGGATGCTTGATTCCGGTCCAGGGAAGACATGGCTTGGCAGTTCGGGCTGGACTGATCCCATGAGGCACAGGGTCAAGACTGATTTGCATATGGCCATGTCTAAACTGGGGTGGTGTAGTGGGCAAAAGAACGATGGATTTAACCCAGATCTCTTTACTGGGTGAGAATGTCTACATTGTCAGCATTCCGTCCATCATTTGTTTGTTGTGACGCTTTTCGCCCTAAGTGGGATGGGTATTCCCAGACGTGGGACCCGTGCTCACTACGCCACTGGAGTCAAGCTATCCTGGCTGATGACGGCTGATAGCCAGAAACCGGTCCTAGGATGCTTGATTACGGTCCAGGGAAGACATGGCTTGGCAGTTCGGGCTGGACTGTTCCCATGAGGCACAGGGTCAAGACTGATTTGCATATGGCCATGTCTAAACTGGGGTGGCGTAGTGGGCAAAAGAACGATGGATTTAACCCAGATCTCTTGACTGGGGGAGAATGTCTGCATTGTCAGCATTCCGTCCATCATTTGTTTGTTGTAACGCTTTTCGCCCTAAGTGGGATGGGTATTCCCAGACGTGGGACCCGTGCTCACTACGCCACTGGAGTCAAGCTATCCTGGCTGATGACGGCTGATAGCCAGAAACCGGTCCAGGGAAGACATGGCTTGGCAGTTCGGGCTGGACTGTTCCCATGAGGCACAGGGTCAAGACTGATTTGCATATGGCCATGTCTAAACTGGGGTGGTGTAGTGGGCAAAAGAATGATGGATTTAACCCAGATCTCTTAACTGGGGGAGAATGTCTGCATTGTCAGCATTCCGTCCATCATTTGTTTGTTGTAACGCTTTTCGCCCTAAGTGGGATGGGTATTCCCAGACGTGGGACCCGTGCTCACTACGGCACTGGAGTCAAGCTATCCTGGCTGATGACGGCTGATAGCCAGAAACTGGTCCTAGGATGCTTGATTCCGGTCCAGGGAAGACATGGCTTGGCAGTTCGGGCTGGACTGTTCCCATGAGGCACAGGGTCAAGACTGATTTGCATATGGCCATGTCTAAACTGGGATGGCGTAGTGGGCAAAAGAACGATGGATTTAACCCAGATCTCTTGACTGGGGGAGAATGTCTGCATTGTCAGCATTCCGTCCATCATTTGTTTGTTGTAACGCCCGTCTGATTCAGCACTCTCGGGCCACACTCCGGCAGGGTTATGAGAGAGGGAGCCGGTCACCCCTCCACTGGGTCACCAACCCCTTTGTAGCCTGTAGGCTCCGACGGCAACCGCTCCCGCCGCAGGTGTCATCCCTTTGCCATTCGTAGAGGACCCCCAGGCCAAAGGGTAGTTTTTGTGCACGAAGAAGACACTTTGTATTGAGGCCCCAAGCTCTCCCTTGGTATTCCCCCAATTTAGTGCAGCTCCAAATACCCATGTTCACTGCAGACACTGGCTGTAAAGTCAATTTAGCAATCATTCGCCTATTGATTACTTCCATTTCTTTTTTGATGTTGACTTCCTTGAGGAAATTGTGCACCAAGCAAACTTGTGTGTCAAACAGTTTCTGAGGGAGCATCGAGGCAGTCTTAGGCCTCATCCTAGTGCACACCGGGGGACTTACACTTCACTTGGGGAGGCAAAGAAATGTCAGTCACTTGTGCTAGTAAACCAGTAGGACAAACACATTTAAAGCTTTGCACAACACTGGCGCACGATACCACAAAAACCGCCTTGGATTTCAGAAACCTTTCAGACACCTTGCTAAGCTGAACTCCTACTCACAGAAATCCCAAGCATATGCACCACCACAACAGGCATGAGTGCGTTCTCCTACATTGCTTTGGAAGCCTGGAATAGCGTGCCCAGTCACATCTGCACCGCCTCTACAATGTTTGCATGCCACAAGAAGTTAAACATGGCCCTTCAACTAGGTGAGTCCATGGATCAGTCCTGACGGCTCCTGAGTAAGAGGCAGGATACCCTCTTGGGTGATGACACACTTTACAAATACACATAACATCACGCAGAACTCAGCACCTAACAGTGAGTATGTTACAGGTGTTTTTTGTTTGTTTTTATTATTAACCGTACAAATATTTAAAATCTTTGCAGTATAAAACACATAAGCAACACCCCCCCTCCCATCCGCCATCCCCCAAGGAGCTTCCAGGCATTTGCAGTAAAAATGCACTATACCTGCACGGGCTCTGTTTACCGCTTTGTGTCCTTTTAAGACTTCAAATTAAAAATGAATTAAAATGTAGGATCAACTCCCTTACACACCAATTTTTCTTAGTCCTGTAAGGATCAATGGTTATATAAAATCCTTCAGGATCATTTCCTCTATGATATTGGTTGTCATTGATTAAAGTACTTGATGTGCCCCCTACTGGGCCCACACTCTCTTTATAATCAGATTTTTCGTACTGAGAGCCAATGGGTTGAGTTACATCTGTCAGGGCTAGGGCACCAAATGGATTAATTACTGAATGATCCGGCTCTAGCAAGCAAGCAGGTAGTAGTTTCTGAGAAGAACAATTCCAAGGCCTCCCTGCAGGTTCTGAGGCACTTATCCCTAAGGGCTGGGCGTAGCAAATGATGGCGATCGCTGGACAGCTTGGGGCAGCAGCAAAGAAGATGTAACCCGGATTCCCTGTGGTAACTGTATAGCCGGCAGGAGACGGTGCTGTCTTTTTGTGGTCATTTTTTGTTGAAATCCAAGATCTTGAGGGCAGTGGGGCACAAAAACAGGATTTTCCTTCTCGCTTGAGCTGAGAGTGGGTCTTGCATAGGCCTGGGCAAAAATTTCGTTCCGTTCGCGGAAATTGCGATAATTTGACATTTTTGCGTTCCGCGGAGAGCGCGAAAATGTCAAAAATTCCGGTTTCCGCAGCTTGGCGATAATTTGTTTCTTGCTCGCGCTGTAAAATGATACATTCTCGCGCGCGCGCGATCGCCTTACCTGAATCCCTGCGTTCGCCGACAAGTTTTCTTGATCCGGTCGCGTTCTCCATGAGATGTTGTATTGTTTTTAGCCATTTGCGCTGTCTCGCGACAGTTCGCGCCCGCAGTGACGTCATGCGTCGCGCGATCACGTCTTTCTTCTCGCGATCATGCACCGCGAGAACAACTCAAAACAAGATGGCCGCGCCCGCAAGCAACCACATGGGTAAGTTGGCGACCCGCAACCATGCAGAAAATCTCACGAACATGCCGGAAAAAAACTTCCGCATCTTCGCGATATTTCTGCTTGTTTGCGATAATTTTAAACATTCTCGCGATAATTTGCGAAGGTTAATTCCGCAAATTCCGCCCACCCCTAGTCTTGCATTTATGGTTGAACTTTCCCGGGAATGTATGAATTGTCAAGTGCCAGTGTAAGGTAGTTGTATAGGAGTGAGGATCGATCCAGTTCAAACAAGATGGTCTGGACTTGGGGCTTCACAGCTTTAGCTCAGGCAGAGTAAGGAATTTCATGAAGGAGCATGCTCTCTGCCTCTAATTTCAGACAATCAATTGATTGATCCAGCTTGTGTGCTATGGGGAACCTGCTGCCCTAAAAATCGTTTTTAGAAAGTATTTGAGAGTGTTCCTTGCTTGTCTGGGTGCCTGTAGCAAAATCTTGTATGCTTTTATCTGGGCTGCATTGATGGCTTTCTCTAATGCACCTGGGAAGGCTAGGTGACTGTAGGTAATTGCTGGAATTAGTTTTGCCCTAAGTATTGTCAGCATGGGCTCTATGGATGGACTTGCTAGGCAATAGCTTAGACGTCGAAGTGACAGAATTATTCTGTTGATTCTCGGCGTTAGCTCCTTTATGCGTTTAGCTGCTGTAGCCCTTTCTGTTACCCATACCCCCAAGTAGTTGTAGAATGTAGCTGTCCTAATTTGGTACTCGCCCAGTGACCAGATTGCTTGCTTTTTGTGTGGGTATTTGCCAAAGATTATTATCTTCATCTTGTTCTCGTTGATTTGCAGGCTGTGTTCCAGGTTATACACTGCTAAACTTTTAATCCTCTTTGGAGCCCACCCTGGTGTGGTCCATGATCACTGTGTCGTCCACATACTGAAGCGTTCCCAGGGTCATCTTGCCCAATCTCGGATGTACTAGGCTGGCATCTCTCAAGGCATGCCCTAGGTCTTCTGTGTACAGATTGAATAATAGTGAGGCCAGAACACAACCCTTCTTAATCCTGTTGTTAGTTTTGATTCTCTGGGTTGTTATTGCTGGTCTTAGTTTGACCTAGACCCATGTCCCCTCATAAAAGGCTTTTATCGCTTTTAAGAGGATTGCCAGGATCCCCCAGGATTCGAGTTTTGCCCATAATCATCCTCTATTAACTCTGTCAAAAGCAATGGAGTAGTCTATAGTGCAGCAAAACAGGGGCAGCTTGTTACTCATTACCGCTTGCTTCGAGAGGTAAGACAGCGCTAAGATGTTGTCCATGGTGGAGCTGTTTGCCTTGAAGCCATTTTGATAAGGCAGGAGGATACCGTTCTTATCCACCCAGTCCTCTAAGTCCCTTAGTAGTAGGCAGGCGTAAACCTTTGCTTCGATATCAAGCAGGGCTATTAGCCTATAGTTGGCAAGGTTCGAGTGGTCTCCCTTCTTGTGTATTGGAAACAGGAGGGAGCCTTTTCAGGATTGTGGTAATATTGCTGTGAGGTATGAGTGATTATATAACGGGGAAAGGATGGATGCAAAGAAAGTTAAAGTGGATTCGATAACTTGAGCGGGAATGCCATTTGGTCCTGGGGCTCCATAGATTCTTATCACCCTTATGTACCTGGCGGTCTCCTCCACTGTGTAAGCGTCAAACTGACTGGGCACTGTGGTTTCTTTCTGCACGCTTTGAGGTTTGATAGCTTCGGTAGTGGCCAGAGACCACTCTGAGATGGGAGGACTCACCTTGTATGATTCGCTCTTGTACAGACCTTTCACATACTGTTCCCACACTTTGCCAGCGACGCTATTGTCTTTGGGCGGGCTTCGGGATCTCAAGCTATTGATTTATCTCCGTAACTTGCTGTTCTCATTTTCTTTAATTAGTGACAACATTTTAAGCTAGTTCTTTTCTGTCCGCTTTCTTTTCTTTTCAGCTCCCACACTTTCTTCTTATATGCGGTTCGCAGGCAGAGCTGGAGGTCGTCTGTGATGAATGTACTCCTTTCCTTTTTGCCTTAATTGCCTTTTTAAGAGCACATTTACGTTGTATCAGGCACTTTGGTGCTCTTTGTTCTGGCAAAAGTTTTTTGGGTTGGGACTTCTTCTTACTTGGTTGGCATTTCCCAGGTTCTTCTGTAAATTCTCTATCAGCATTTCCCAAAGACTTATGATGTTCTTTGTGTGCCGTGTCTGAAATCCTCCCTCCCTTGCAGCTACATACTCCAACAGGCTAGTGCTAAGGTTAGCGGTCCATTTTAAGTTTTTAAGGGCTAAATATCGTTCTTTGCTCAGGGTTGCGCCGATTGCCTAGACTTCCGCTGGTTCCAGGGCCAGATTGAAAGCGGCACAAAGTGGCCTATGGTTGCTTTCATCTCTGTCATCCACTACAAAGTCGCATAGTTTGTGTGCCTGCCCTTCATTGATTAAAATGTAATCTATAGTGGAAACATTCCTAAAGGTCGACTTGCGGATGATTTGTTTTATTCCATATGTGGATTGAAGCTTAAAGTTATTAAGGAGGGAGATCAGCGGGCCCAACTTCTTCCCATTGCTGGGTGCAGCTGGGACTTGATCCAGACCTCTTGTATTAAAATCTCCTGCGATTATCACATTCCAATGCTCAAGTCTAATGAGTATGTCTTCCAAGATGCTAATGAAGGATTCCATGGCCTGTTGCATTTGACATTCTGTTGGATTAATGTAGCAATTAATTTGTAACAGGGAATCGGGCTGGTGTCCCTTTCTCATCCCCTCAATTGTAATAACTTGGAGGTCGGGTGTTTCTACTTTTATGGCTGTAGTTTTCAAATTTACAAGCATGATTTTAAAAAAAAAATGGATATACCTCCTGACGGGCATCCAAAGATGGTCTTTTTTGTCGCTGATATGTGATGTTCTTAGAAGCCGCCAATTGGGGTGGTTGACTTGGCCAAGGTCTCCTGGAAGCACAAAAAGTCCCCCTTTTCTAGGTAGTCTTGTGTGGCCTTGTCCCTTTAGATATTGCTTAACCCCACAATATTTCCACAAAATGCTGGTTAATTTACATTGTTGACCACTAATTGAAGTTGAGCATCCTCTACTGACATTGCTATTTCATTTCTTTGGTTAGGGACGCTGTCACCATGGATCCTCCGTTTGGACCTGCTCTTGCAGGAGAGGCTGCACTCTGCACTGTGTGTCTCTGTGCGAGGTGTTGATTTTTATCAGGGTTTTTAGCCGCCCGGGTTTCTCTCTCCCTCCTAATCTTTTATTCATTGTGCTTTTGAGGATTGATGTAGGTTCCCGCCGATCGTGTTTGGGTATGGGAACGTGTGGGTATTTCGGCATACTGAGAGCGGTGGCTTCGATGCCCCATTCTGCGAGATGTGGAGCTTCGTTGAGGACAGCCTGTTGTACTTGCTGTTGGGTGAAGCCGACTAAGGTGGAGTCTCCATGAGAATCCCTCTCTAGACTTCTGAACTTTACCCACTCTATGTTATCTGAGGTGATCTGATCCAAGGATTTGATGTGTCCAAAGAGATGTAGGATGCTGGACCTGTTCAGAATGTCTAAGGAACCATTGCCTGTGTATCTGGGGTTGAGCAACACCTCGTGGTTTGCTACTTCATTATTGTGCTTGAAGGTGCACAGTGTCAATCTGTCCTCCCACGGTGTGGTCCTCTGGAGATTCTGATTTAGTGGGTTCTAGTGGGCGTCTCTTGCCTGATGTCTGCCTATTGCCCCATTTGGCAATCCTGCCCATAATTGTTCTTCATGCTACTCAGCCTGGTTGCTTTTAAGGTGCATAGGAGCTCCGTGCCTGGGGAGGTAACAGGCCAGACTTGTGTACTGGCAGTCTCCTGTGATGTGGGCTGCCAAACTGCCTCTTCTTGAGTCTTCTCTTTTGTTTGCCCTGCTATTTGTGGGCACTCCCAGTGAATGTCCCATCGACTTGGATCTTCGCCTGTCATCGTGTGTTCTTTCCTTGTCTTCTTGGCTTTATTTGGCTGTTTGAAGTTGAAAATGGGGAAAAGTGGTTTTGAGTTGTTTATATTGTCTGTGCAGCCTGAATTCAGTATTGCTGGTAATAATGATGTTCTTTTAATTTTAGATTTCTTCAGTTATTTCTTCAGCTTCTTCTTGGCCCTCCATGACAGAGGGGCTTCCGCCCCTGCCACTGCTCCTTCTGCCATTTCCATGGGGGCTATTTCTTCCTGTGGGACAATAAATGTTGTGTCGATTGATCTGGCCTCAGGGTTCCTATTCCCTTGGGCTTCTTAGATGTTCGTATTGCTCCTATTGCTTTGCACTGCCTGAGGATCCTTGAATTCTCCGCTATCTGCAGGGAGGTGATTTATTGTGGTGTCTGGTTTCACGATCTTCCCAGCTGATGCCTTGGGAGTTATTTGTGCTAGTGAGAACGTCTCCCTCTGTCCCTTAGCTAGTGCCAGCATATCCTTTAATACTTCTGGTAGCCCCGACCACTTTTCTAAAATGTTGGCGCAAGAGCTAGTGGGAGCTGAGTTGGTTATGTGAATTTTAAGGGCAGCCTCTAGTTTTGCCAGCTTATTATCTTGGCACCACCAGATGCTGTGCCATTGACTGCAATAAATCAATTTATACTTCCGTTTTTGCAGACTGCCAAATCAAGGCCCTACCAATTCTATCCTGTGCTTCTCTCAATGATAACAGATTTAACTCTTCGTGAGTTGCTCCTTCTGTTGCGTCTTGCTGGGCTTCTTGGCCCATCGGGCTCCCACCCTCTGTTTGGTACATTCTCATGTCAGAGTTCCTGCCAAGATTTATTAGTGTTGCGTCCAGTGTTCTTTGAATGGTCAGCTCTAGTTTTTGTAGGAAGGGGGTGGTTAAGTCATCCGTTCCTGGGGAATTGGTCTGACAGTCTTTCCAGGGTGTCGCTGTTGAAACAGTTCTCAAACAGGAGGTAATCTGAGGGTTAGCCACAAGCACCTCCTTGTTCTCCTTATCCTTCTCCTCTTTCGGCCACTAATGGATTTCTGCTGTGATCCGTTTAGGGCTTTTAGCCTTAGCTGCGGCTTTGGACTGTTCTCAGGGCTCCCTAAGTTTTGTATCGCAACTGGCTCTCTGGAGTGGTGACCACACTGACCCTTGTTGTCCCCTAGGGGTCCTGACAATTTAAAGGTGGTCTCTACCTCACCTGTCTCCCCTTCCGAGGGACTTGCTAGTGTGTGTGTTGGGCTACCAGAAGCCTTAAAGAAGTGAGTAATGAGCCCATGGTAAGAGGTATTCCAGTTATTTTGCTCCTGAGTTTGTAAGATGGCTGTGCTTCTTGTTGTCCTTCTTTGTGCAGGCCCTGCGGGCTCAACTCCACTGGGTGTGAATCCTTGTTATTTGGCTGTTTCTTTTTAGGTGTCATGTTCGTGCGCCGGTGGCTGGAAGTTCTGGAGGTTCTGTACAGTACTTGCGCTCCTCCTGGTTAATGCACTCCTTCACCCTTGGCCACGGTCCTCTTGGGCCCATTGAGCGGCACCCAGTATGCACTCCAAACCACACACTGGCATGGAAAACCAGATCAGGCAAGAAAGGCAAGCAAGAAAGATTCCAGCATGTGACACCACCTTGGCTCCTTAGCAATCTCTATCAACCTCAAGACTTCAGGACCTCAAGTTGGCCCTGACAGGAGGCATTCATCAGTACTGAGGAAGAGACCGGCTTGGCGCTATGCACCAATATGTTATAGGCGCTTGATTGCTCAAGTGCATGCCTTGACAGTTGACCCATGTGGTTTCCCTGTGGTTTGCACCTTTTTCTTGCTTTAACCTTTTGCCTGCAGCCTTCCGCTCTTTAACTGCTTGCCTTCCCTGCCTTTTTTCCTACCCTTCTCTCACTTGGGTTTTGCTTTCCTTACTTCCGTTAAAATAATTTGTTATTTTCTCATTTGTTCCTCCCACTGCACCTGCCCCCTCCTCTGACTCTAGTGTGAGGGGATCTAACGGAAGAGGAGTAGAGGGCAGCCTAGGTGGCATGTGGTGGTAAGGCCATCTGGTATCTAGTTCCAAGTGCTGCTGCGGTCGTGCATGCAGGGCGAGCCCCTCCCCCAGGAAAGAGCAAGCCGCACCAGCCTACTGCTGGCTGCCTCCACTCCTC
Organism: Triturus cristatus; assembly: GCF_964204655.1. Classification (NCBI taxonomy): domain Eukaryota; kingdom Metazoa; phylum Chordata; class Amphibia; order Caudata; family Salamandridae; genus Triturus; species Triturus cristatus. The sequence continues at coordinate 552,604,822 of NC_140591.1, read as the reverse complement.
CCAGAAACCTCGCGGCTCTAAAGCCTTACCTGCTGCACTGTTGGTACTGCTCGCTGCTTGTTGCTCCTTGCCTCTCTAGTCAGGCGGGTGGATGCGGGAACGCTGACAGGAGTGGCGAGGCAGAAGTGTCAATCCAAGAGGTCAGCGCAGCGGTCACAGTGCGGGCTCTCTTTAAGCATAGGAACCCCCCTCACTTCAGTCCTCCTGCTGCTGCTGCTTGTCCTGTTACTCTGTTGCCACCCTGAACGCTAGACGCTGGAGTTTGGAATACAATGGGCTCCGTAGGGCGGCTAGAGGTATGAAGGGATAGCGGAGCATCCACGGCTTGCTCACTCTGTCACTCGCTCACTAGCTTGAACTGGAACCAGATCTTCCTCCCAGCAGCAGACTCAAGCTCAGTCCCAACATCGCTCCTCTCTGCTGCACCACCATCTTGCATCTGAGAGGCTGGGAAAAACTGTGTTAAAGGAGCACAAAATACATATATTCCTGAGCCTACAACATTTCTTATTGGAAAAAATTGTAAAAGTTCACTAGGCATTTGTTTTGTAATGCCCAGAATGTTGCCCGAGGTAGGTAGTACAACTTAGTAAAACTTTTTTTTTCATTTGGTGAAGGTTGTTGAGGCACTAACCGTCAACATGTCTGGCCATATGTGCATAGAGGTTTGCTTGTGGTGTGTTTGTATGAAAGTTGTTTGATGACTGGGTGAGGGGAAACATCGTTAACATCGCAGTCAGTACACCGCGATGCTGTTACATCGCGGTCATTACAACGAACGCGATGTAACCACGCGATGCCATTACGACGCAAGTCTTTACATCGACTTGCGCTAGATGGCGTGCTAACATTACAAATAGTGTAGTTTACTTTCCCAACACCTTCCCTACTGTTAAGTGGACTGTAGTTGGAATAGTAAATTACGCTTTTCTAATGTTAGCACGCCATCTAGCGCAAGTCGATGTAAAGACTTGCGTTGTAATGGCATAGCGTAGTAACATCGCAGTCGTTGTAACAATTGCGACGTAACTGCACACGTTGTAATGACTCGCGTTGTTACGTCATACATCCCTGGGTGAGCTATGGTTAGATTGGGGATTTTGTCCTGAGGCGTATGAATGTGATGACCCTTAATTGGCAGCAGTATGTTGATGTATTTGCACTGATGTGTTGGATTGGGCCCTTGGCTGGTGGTACAAAATACTTATGTGTATTGCATGAATCGCGTGTGAATGGCCCAAAGAGCGATTTCTGCTTCGTTGTGGCTTTATTACTCACCTTCTGTAGTCATGATTTCAATATTCAGATACCGGGATTAGTATTTGTTCTTTGAAGCTAGCACTTGTGGAGGTGCCAAAACCAATCAGTGTAAGTGGTGGTTTACCTTCAAAAGTTTATTAAAAACTCCCGATTTCTGTGAGAACTAACACCTGGAGTTGTTCAGGGTGGTGTAACTTGCACTGATCCTGCTCAGGTTGTCATAATGACCTTGAAAACTTGAAAGTGTCTAAATGGCTAAGATCACTCATATATTTACATGTTGTGTTGAATATTTTGGGAATCTGTTGGGATCCACAAATTGACAACCACCCAGCATTTCTACATGTCTCCAGATAAAAATGGAACCCAATTTTCGTGGATGGCCATGGTGCCCACAATTGTAAAAGTATCAAAATGCAACATGAACACATCACATTTGTCTACTGGAAGCCACCCAATTTTCACAATGTGGTTAGCTGTCGATATTGGGGCTTGTCAGTTCCGCCAGCAAGGGAAGCCTACTAAGCCCGCACATATCTGAAAACTAGATAACCAGGGGAGCCCAGGATTGTGTGGCTAGCATGGCTCCCATAAGGTTTTCTTACCCAGAAGCCCTTGTAAAGCTCAAACTTTGACAAAAAACATACATTATCCTCACATTTCTGTGTGAGAACGTTCCAGAATCTGTGAGGATCTACAAATTTCCTACCACACTGTGCTCTCACACATCTGATAACAACAGTACCCCACTGTTTGGGTGGACCCTGAGGCTGTGACCCAAAAAAAGACTTAGTTCAATTGTAACATTGTGTAGACATCTTGAAGGGAATAAGCCTGCCAAACAATTCAGAAAGCCTATTGTGGAGCTGGCTGATTTCTGTTTTATTGTTAGCACGTGAAGATGCCAGTAGATAGAAGTCCAGAACTGAGAGATGTTGAGTTTATTCCATTCTTGGTCAATTGCCTTGTTGTTTACTGTTGCTGTATGGAGGGATGTATTCATGGGAAAGATGGCAATGAAGGAGATTTAAAAGTCTCTATGTTATGAGAGTTGGTAGTTTTGTAATCTGTGGCTTTGGGACTGAAAAGTTGACATATTGCTCTTGTAAGTCACATCTTCTTGTGGTTTGAAAAACAGACCAACCAAAAGACATGAGGCTCTTTCCCTCTTCCTTCCATCAACTATAAAATTCTCATTTGGAGCCTTGTGGATGGCCAAGAGCCCACTTGGCAGCTTGTTCAGTGGAGACTATGATCTCCACTTCCCTTGCTACTGCAACCTTTGATCTAAAACGCATTCATTTCTTGCTAAGTGGGTACCATGTCTGATGCACCCACTCAGTACAGGCAGCAGGAGTTCAGAAAACAAAGAAGCAGTGGATGGTGCACAGGGCGTTTGTGCATTTTTTCTACATTCCTAGCACGGCTGTTAGGGTAAGGGAAAATTCTGATGTTTGGCACGCACTAACAAGGGCAAGTCTCTAAATTAAAGGAAGCAGTCAAGGGAAATGGAAGAACCGGCTCACTGCCAGGCCATGGACCATTCAAAACTTAAAGGACGTCCTACTCTCAATGATCGTTGCCATACTTGTACGGACACTTGCAGTGTCTAGCACTGGGGACCTGCACTTTGTCATTGAGATTTCCTACATCATAACAATCACAACGAAGAAGAATCTAGATAAGGCAAACCCTGGTCACTACAAATCAATCTCAAATTGTTCATTCTTGGTCAATTTTATTTAAATAGCTGTGTTTAACCAGATCTTCAATGAAAACAACATAACGGTCATCACTAAGCAGCTGATATAAAGAATAAAGCACTGAGCATTTTAATTTAGCTTAAGTTAGTTCGGATAGACTATCCGTTAAGGATAACACTGACTTTCCTTGCCTCTTACTGTACCCTTAGATGGGACTCCCCACTCTTCTAACAAACAAACAAACAATGGGTGAGGTGGTGCTTAGAGGGACACACTTTAGGAATATGAGTCCTGGTGAATAGTTCAGGGATAGCTTTACTTTAAAGACCTGTTAGAACTGGGGTCTCTAGTTGGCTGAAGTAGGTACCTTAGTCCAAATAGGGACCCTTGCTTCTAGTCAGGGAAAGGAGGGACACATTCTTAGATAACACCTGCTCACCCTCCGGTAGCTTGGCACGAGCAGCCAGGCTTATCTCCAAGGCAATGTGTAAAGTATTTGCAACTACACTCCCAGTAACACAGTGATAACACCACAAATTGACACCACACTGATTTTATAAAAATAGCTGTATCTTTATCACAGCTTTTTGTGATGCAGCGCTCGCTACGAAATTCGTTTTATTTATTTAATTGTTTACTTACCTCCAATTATCCATATTCCAGTCTTTAGTATCCCCCACCCTGCCCCTCCCCCGCCCCGCCTTTCCGCCCCACGGAACTCCCTCCACGGACCGCGGCTGGCAGACAGGCTTGTCTTTGGCGTGACTTCAGCATGCCGGCAGCGCAACTGCTGGGCACTGCTGGGTCACCCGGGCAGCAGGCAGCAGGAATAGCACCACGCAGGCATAAAGAATGGCAGAAATACAATTAAATAAAGAAAACTGAGAGCTGACTGACAAGGCTGGCTACCAATGACTAATCAGCACAGGGCAGGGGCAGCGCCATCAGCAGTCTGGAAGGTAGAGAACAACTTTTGTTCTAGAAAGTAACTCTGCATTACAGTAGCACTGGGCTAGATGTGCAAGAAATGAATGCAAAAATGCAGCTCTTAACAAATGATATATATATATATATATATAAAGAATACGAGGACATCAATGAACTATAAAATAGGCTGATTAATTCTATAGCAGATAAGATAAATATATTAAGAAGAACATTCAAAAAAATTAGGTCAACTAGTATTTTAGAAACACAGGTTTTTGCAGGTTAGATTGTATGATGCCATTCACATAATGACTCTAAGGAAATTTAAAAGGTAGTTGGTTTCAGCATTAAAAAGTATAAAGGTTACCATGACTTTCACAATTGAGTAGATAGTTGGAAAATATATATTAAAGAGGCATACACAGCGGACCTTTTAAACAGGAAATGAAGCTAATTTGCCAATTACTGAGGTTAGCAATCATATAAAGCTATCATATGCTTAATACGCTTATGGTATCGCTGTTAATCAATCTAATGTTATTAATTGGTCTAGGTCACACTGCCTTTTTTTTTTATAATAGCGTTGTTTATACCAGTAAAATTTCACTAGAACAGAAAGGCTAAATACTACACCCAATACATAACAGGCCCTACAGCTGATCCCAGTAGCTGCATTGTAGCATTTCTAGATGCTGAAGATCAATTGTATGCAAAAGTATTGGTTTCAGCTCTTGAACCTGGCTACAGAGAAACAACAGCTATTTAACATAGCAAAGCTTATCAAAAAGAGAATTCTACAGTGGACAGTATTATGATATTCACCATGTTAGCACCACTAAAAGTCATCATAAAAGAAACATTTTGTGGATTACAGAGCTGCCTTCATTGGTACATTCATCAAATGGAGCTGTGAATAAAATGACATACTCTTGGATTGATGATGAATTTATAAGTTTGATTGGAAACCTACATGATGATGCCTAGATTAGGGTTATAGTAAATAACGGCCATGTTTGTCACAGAATACTGACACAGAATATGGGGGCCTATTATCAAGAAACAGCGTTACAATTATCGCCACTAAAGCGGCGATAATGGGCTTGATAATATGCCCTTGAGAATTCCCATAGAAGCCCATGTTCCGGTGTCAACATGGGCTTCCATGGGAATTCTATGCGGCATATTATCAAGCCTATTATCACCGTTTTAGCAGCAGTTTTCTGCTGCTAAAACGGCGATAATTTTAACGCCCTGCTTGATAATATGCCCCATGGTTTGAAACAAGGGGGTGTTTTATCACTCTTGCTATTTTATATCTACTGGCCAGATGTACGAAGGATTTGTGAAACATTAATAGGTAGCAAATAGGTTAGTGACTTGGAAATGGTAAGCTTGGAATGTGTTGATGTGTATTACAGTTCCAATTGCAAAAAGAGTGATGTGAACTAAATCTTTACAGCCTTGCTATAAATCGTGATCACCTGAATCTCAAAATGCATTTCTTACTTTGGATTGGAATAATGGGTTGCAATTTGTAAATAGTCTGAAAAATAGGTTTTAACATAAAGTGGAAGCAGGTGGTAATCTGGTGCACACTATCAAAGTGGGGAAAACAAGTATTTTGCTGCCTTCACATTTTAACCTCAGGAAGCTATTCGGGGGGGGTTATTGCCACAGCAGGAGGGGTTACAGAAAGCTCAGTGTCCGGGCCAGATGTTCGACCTTTCCAATTTGCGAGTCGCAAATTGCGTCATTTTGTGACTCAAAATGGAATTTACAACAGTGTCTCAGACACTGTTCGCGAATCCTAAAGGGGCCAGTAGTGGCTCCTGGAGGGAGAGCTGCGGGGCAGTGGGGCAGGGCTGGGGAGGGGCAGGGTGGGGTGTAGTAAACTATGGCTCATGGCCGACCGGAGTGATGTAAATAAATAAATCAAATTTCATTGCGCGCGCTGCAACGCCATTTGGCGTTTGAGCTCGCACAATGAAATTAGATTTATTTATTTATTTATGTACTTACCTCCGTTCAGCCATATGCTGGAGTTTACTACCCCCCACCCTGCCCCTCCTCTGCCCTGTCTCACCACCCCGCAGCACTCCCTCCAGGAGCCGCTACTGAAATCGGCTGCAAATTACCTGCCTCATTAATATTCATGAAACCATTGGGAATAGTTAGCCCTCCCAAGGATGGTGGCCTGCTGGGGTCAGCAGACCACCATGTCTGTGACTCCTTTTTAAACAACACCTGATAAATCAATTCTAACAAATTTTTTAAAATGTGGAAAATATTTAATCACATTGAACATACAATGCCTCATATTCAAACATAGCACATTTATCACATGCATTTCTGCATAGATGCCCAGATAGGGAAAGCGAGGAGTAGGTGCATCAATGTGCAAAAGTGAGGGTGAGTGATGAAGGGAGGGCAGTGAACAGTGTGTACATCCAAAATGCAAAACAAGGGCTAACCAGCAATAGCCAAGGCTAAATTATTTACAAGAACAGAATGTCAAAACAGGACACGGTGAATCTATCACTGCTGTCCACATTCAATACAGAGAACAAAGAGCTGGTGACGTTTCAACCCAGGGTTGGTGTAGGCAATTTCACTCCTTACAAGAGGGTCTTCATCAGGACCACAGGGGCACCTGTGGGTAATGGGAAAGGGGTTTAGAGTACATTTGGGTGATGGGACAAGTTTTAAAGACAGCAAATTAAATCCATTAAAAAGAGAGAGTGGGCAAAATAATTACCCTTGGTCCACCTAGCCATGCAGTGGAGAGAACAAGCTCGAGCCCGAAGGCTCCAAATTCAGTGAGGGACAGATTCTTCATTTTAAATGCTGAAAAAATTAATTATGAAAGTATCAGCATAGAGGGGAAAATTGGGCACAAGGAACAAAAAGTGAAAAGATAAAGAAATTATGTCCCCAGTGACAGTGAAAAAGCACTTACCAGACATCTATGGCTTAATCCAATGGTTTGGGGGAAATTGGCATGAGTAAATCAAGATGCTCCATCCGTCTGGTTGAATGACTAAAACCAAACAGAACAGGGCATTGACTAACAATTATTCCCCTGACCTAAAGTAAGAGAGAGATTAACAAAAACAAACTAAGGCAGTTGTAGGGCTGGGGTGAAACATACCTTCACTTTTCTTTTAACCTCCAATCGCTGGCTGTTCAACCCAAGCACTGAGGCTTCACAGTTGAAATAGTCTGAGCGCGACCAGGAACATGCATTCTCTGCAGCTGAACACAGTTCACGCTTGATTAAACACAGCTGATCTGTGATTCAGCAAAGAAACAGGAGGCAGCTGACTCACCTCGAGGTGTAGAGTAGGGAGAGTGATCAAAAAGACCCATTTGGTCCATGTTGAAATACAACCAGGGCCTGTCAATAAAGATTAAAGGCCTTTTTCGGAAATAACAGTACATTTTATTCCAACACACGATCAGGGGTTTTGATAACATGCATCACTGTGTAAAACAACAATACTGCCAAACGGTTTTGCTTCACAACTATGTCAAGCAATGCCCTGTACAACACCGCCAGACTTTTTTTCGTTTTTCCAAGAAAGCTTTTCACTCTTTATTGATAGGCCATAATTTGTGTTTTGAATTTCCTGTAACATGCACATATTGTAATTAACAGTACATTAATATTCCTAAATGTGATCAGGAGCATTTGATAACATGCATCACTGTGTAAAGCAACAATACTTCCAATTGCTTCACCATCATGTTAAGCAATGTCCTGCACAACACTGCCAGGCTCTTGTTTTCCAAGAAAGGTCTTTAATATTTAATGACAGGTTTAACAGCCAGCGATCGGAGGCTTAAAGAAATGCTAAAAGAAAAGTGAAGGTATGTTTCACCCCAGCCCTACAACTGCATTAGTTTGTTTTTGTTATTCTCTTTCAGACTTTAGGTCAGGGGAATAATTGTTGATCAATCCCCTGTTCTGTTTGGTTTTAGTCATTCAACCAGACGGATGGAGCATCTTGATTTACTCATGCCAATTGCCCCTCAACCATTGGATTAAGCCATAGATGTCTAGCAAGTGCTTTTTCACTGTGACTGGGGACATATTTTCTTTAACTTTTCACTTTTTGTTCCTTGTACCCCAAACATTTTCCCTTCTATGCTGATACTTTCCTAATTCATTTTCTCAGCATATAATATAAAGAATCCGTCCCTTTCTGCATTTGGAGCCTCGGGCTCGAGCTTCTTCTCTCCACTGGACGGCTAGGTGGACCAAGGGTAAGTATTTTGCACACTCTCTCCTTTTTAATGGACTTAATATGTTGTCTTTAAAATTTGTCCCATCACCCAAATATACTCTAAGACCCTTTCCCATTACCCACAGGTGGCCCTATGGTCCTGATGAAGACCCTCTTGAAAGGAGTGAAATTGCCTTTACCAACCCTGGGTCGAAACATCGACAGCTCTGTGTTCTCTGTATTGAATGTGGACAACAGTGATAGATTCACTGTGTCCTGTTTTGACATTCTGTTCTTGTAAATAATTTAGCCTTAGTTAAGGCTGGTTAGGCCTTTTTATGTGTTTTTGAAGTACCCACTGTTCACTGCCCTCCCTCCATCACTCACCCTCACTTTTGCACATTGATGCACCTATTCCTCCCTTTCCCTTTCTGGGGCACCTATGCAGAAATCTGTGTGATAAATGTGCTATGTTTGAACATGAGGCATTATATGTTCACTGTGATTAAATACTTTCAAAATGTTTAAAAATTGGGTATAATTGATTTATCAGGTGATGTTGATGTCCACTTAATATGGCATTACCACTGGGACCACCCCCCTTATTGTACCACATTTCACCCAGGTCCTAGTGACGCTTCTGGGTTTAACCCAATTATTGTGTAACTCATGCTTTAAACAAAGCAGATTTTTTTTTTAATGCAGCCCATTTTTATTCAAAGGTAAACGGAATGCATTTAAATAAGAAAAATGAAACATTTCTGTTTCATTTTTTAAGAGTAGGCAGTGGTCCGTGGGACCACTGCCTGCTCACAAAAAATATATTCACTACCTGTCACAAAGGGGAAAGCGTCCCCTGGGGATCCCTTCCTGTTGGAAGTGACTTTCCACCTACTTGAAGTAGGTGGTAAACTGCAAGTGTTTTGCGACCCCAATTTTAGTCACAAAACAATCGTAGAATGAAGTATGACTCACCATTAGGAAGGGACACCCTTGGCACACCCCTTCCTAATAGCGAGTCGCAAACCCTATTTTAGATGTAGGTAATAGGTTACTGACTCACAAAATAGGTCGCAAACGGTCCGATTGCCCATTTGCGACCGCAAAAAAAGGTCATACATCTGGCTCCCCATTTTTTTTATTTTATTTGATGCAATGCTGCCTAATATTAATAAAACATTTCATTTCCCAATATTTCCCAAGATTTTTACATTACACTTTCCCCAGGCGGTATATCGGCTGTGTGGATGGGACATGTTTTAATTTGGCTAATGCTAACTTTTATATTGTAAAAGGAAGAGCCAGCACTCTTTAAGCATACAAATTGTATTACCAGGATCGGCATATGATCCACATATATCTTTAGCCACAATGGCCTATACATCCACCTTTCAAAAGGAGAGTGTGATGGTGACTTTCTTTTATGTATTTATATGATTGCAGATTAGGTTTTAGTAATACATTGCTTGCGCCTAAGCCAGGCAGAAACCACCACTCTAGTCAGGGCAAGGGAGTTACACGCTGAAGATAACCCCTGCTCACCCACTTGGTAGCTTGGCACGAGCAGCAACACACTAGGCACACCACAAAAGGAACTCCACACAAGGTTATATAAAAAATTGCGTTTGTATTATCATAAACGCATTAGAAACATAACCACACATTTACACCGTGCCAACTGCCACTAGGCAATATTCACAGGGGATTTTATACAGGATCAGGCCAACCGGGCCATGGTCAGAACCATCAGGACAGGTAAGCAAATGTAAAACACAACCAGTAACTACTGGTACCATAATGAGCTAAGCATTATCATATTAGCATTAGACACCATCCTAAAATATCATAGAATGACATTAGGCAATAAATCACATTAGGCCCAAACCTCATTAGCATAAACACATTAAGCACTAGGACCCACCAGCTTAAACTCAGTATGCAATAACCTCCTAAGCATAAATCACACTTAGGGGCATAAATCAGGGCACATGGATCACATTTGGCATATACCTCACATAAATCACACTATGCAATCACCATCTACAATGACCCCAGGCCATCTGGCCATACACTGAGGCTCAAAGGCCCTTTTGTCCAGAAAGTCAGGGCTCTAGGGGGAAATCTCTCAAATAACCCCCTGGCTGCCTTGGCAGCAAACACAAAGTGTGCACCGGTGCTAGGGCGTGGGGTGCAACTCACCCCTTCTTTACTGACAAAGAACTGTCCCCCAACGTTGCAGTTGCCTGCTATGGCGGTGTAACTGAAGAATAAAACAGGCACTGGCGCTCCTGGCCTTGAGTCCCCCAGTGGGACTCTCAAAAACAAATGGCCCAGGCAGAACTGTGCTGCTTTGGGAGCCCCACTCTGGGGCTCGGATCACAACCGCTGCAGCTGGCCACTGCCCGGCGGGGCAGCTGTGGAGAAAATGAGTCCGGGCACTATGGTGCCTTGGAAGCCCCCCTCTGGGGCTTTGTAAGACAATGGCCCCCACCGTTGGAGTGGCCCGCTCTCCAACTGGACCACTCAGGCACCGACAATGTGCCTGGGGGAACCCCACATCACTGGGCTCTTCTGGTGCCAATCCCCGCAACCCAAAATGCTTTAGGAATCCGACCCACTCACCGGGCTGGTTCAGGACTCCTTTGGCGTCTCTCCTTGCATTACCGGTGACATGCAGGCGGGGTAGTTTCCCGTCTGGATTTCCTCTTTTGGGTCAGTCTCTTCCTCAAGAGGGGTAGGCTTCCGCCTCAATCTCTGGCTCGGACTCCAGGGAAGGCCCGGGGCTCTCCCTCTCCTCACAGGAGCCCCGCGGAGGCACACCCTCACTTCTGGCTCCACTTCCTCCTCATCCTCGGCATCAGAAGCCCCACCCACAGTCAGACCGACTCTGCCTGGCTTCCCGGTCGGCAGCTTTACTTGATTGGGCCACGGCGGTGATTCCTTTCTCAGCGCTGCAGTGTGGGGTGGGCACCCGCCTTAGAGTAAAGCACAATGCAGGGTGGGCACCCACAAAAGGCACCACAATGCGAGGTGGGCACCCGCTGCGTCAAATATCTCCTAAAGCGGGGTGGGCACCCGCTGATGAGAGCAACAAATGCGGGGTAATCCCCATGTTGGGATTCCCTCTCAGAGGGCAGCAGCTCCGTGCTGCGAAGCCCACACTATCCTTAGGCAGGGAGAAAAGCAGAGCGCTCTCAAGGCGCTATAGTCCAAAAAAAAAGACTCCTTAGAGGGGAAGAGGGCAAAAGCTGGGCCCAGGCCGGCCAGCAGACATGGCACTCCAGTAGGGAGGCAGTCCCTCATGGCGGTTCCTCCTGAGGCCCAGCAGTAGCAAGCCCCCAGCACAGGAACAACTCAAAAATCAAGGGGTCACAGCCCCTATATTTATATCACAATTTCCTTTGTCTGCAGTACAGGGCTTTGGGGAACCAGATGCAACTTCCCCTTTGTCAGGTGGGGGCTCATTGTCAGACACACCACAGGGGGTGGAGCCAGCATTGTACAGGCTAGGCACAAGCCTATTCAGGGACCAGGGACTACTCCTCCAACTACACCAAATGCAGATGTCCCATTCAGTGTATTGCTGACTCACCCTGCCCCTCCTGGAGCTCACACACCTCACCAGCCCCTGTCATTCAAGAGCCAGACATGCAATTCACATCAGGCAGGCAGACACATAGCACACAGAAATGCCAACTTCTAAAAGTGGCATTTATAAAATAGCCATAATAAATCTACGCACACCATTGCTCAGCATTTATTATCACTATTCCAAATATACCAAACTTGACCACGCTGCGCCTCTCATATCAGGAATTACCACTGAAACACTTATCAGGGAATCCACAATGCATTCCTATGGCAGGGCAGCCCCACAGTAGTGAGAAACCAAAGTGGCTGATTGTCACTACCAGGACATGTCACACACTTAAGGTACATGTCCTATCTTTTACCTTCAATGCATCCCGCCTGTTGGGATAGCTAGGGCCTACCTTAGGGGTGACTGACATGCAGTATAAGGGGGTCACAAACCTGGCACACACTTTAGGTCCCATGTCGCAGCGGCAGTAACACTGCGCACAGGCCCTCCAATGGCAGAGGCCTGAGAAAGGTTTGAACGGCTACTTTGGTGGGTGGCGCAATCAGCGCTGCAAGCCCACCAGTAGCATTTAATTCACAAACCCTAGGTATATGAGATACCACTTTACAAGGGACTGACAGGTGATTTAAATAGGCCAAACAGGTATAGACCAATCTTACCATTATTTATCACAGAGAGCACATGCACTTTACACTGGACAGCAGTGCTAAAGTGCCCAGAGTCCTAAAACCACCAACACCATGTCACAAAAAAGGCTAGGAGAAAGGCAAAAAAGTTTAGGGATGACCCTGCAAAAAAAGCCAAGTCCAACAGTACTGTTTTAAAATTCTTCATTATATTTGTGTTAAGTGACGGTGCTTTTGGTCTGCGCACTTGGATTATGACCCTACTACACATAACCAATGTCGGTATCATTTTTGTACAGGCAAACTAAGGCTGCCATTGAACAGACTTTTTGTCTTAAGGTGAGGTTTTTCTGTGTGCACAAAAGTGGTGGAGCTCTTCAAAATTCCCTATCAGTGGCCTGAAAGATCTTTGCAGTTTGCAATATGTTGCACAACATTGCACCCGGGAAGGGACCTACTACTCAGCCTGAGGTAGGCATCTCAGACGAGAAGGCAGAGCTCCCACCACAAAAATCAATACAATGATGCCAACAGAGCTGTAGATGGAAGAGAAAGAAACACAGTACAAACAACTATTTTTAAAGTATGTGTATTAAAATTAGTAAACCTAATCTAAAGGTTTAACACTCAAAGTCGCAATGTCAATTTGTAATTATTATTTCCATGTTTACTCACAGGATATTTGAAGATGGCTGCAGGCAAGGAGCCTTAAGAACAATCTCCCGGGCACTGGGATCACCCTTGTCGTGAAAATCCCTGCTGCCCCCACTACACATCCCCATGCGAGTGAGGACTCACCGGAACCGATCCCAAAAGCGGCAAGCCTGAATCGCGCTTCCGCCAACACCAGGAACGAGATAACGATGATCCGCATCCCGACAACTCCGACACCTCCAGGACTGCAAAGGATCAGCTCTGCGGACATCCCTCAATTCACCGACACCCGGCATTTGGACCCATGAGAGTCCCTACAATCTAGGACCAGGACCGAAATAAAAAGGAGCAGGACCGCAGCATTAGTTAGGGAAGGAACTGGCACTAAGCTACGGCAAACTCTGCTACTCACCAGTACCTGACATTAAGATGACCGCCCGACACTAAACTATCCCATAAAAATGAGCTACACCGGTGACCCTCTGTCCGGGACCCAGGACCGGGACCGAAATAACAATGAAGCAGGACTGCAGCAAGGCTTGAGTGAAGGACTTAAGGCATCAAGCTACAGAGACCTCCGCCACTCACCAGTGCCTGACCTCGAGATGGCTGCCCCGGCACTAAACCGTCTCCAACAATCGAACTATATAGGTGAACCACCGACTTTCCAAGAGAGGCAGCCTGCGGGAGTCCAGACTATCCTGGACCCAAGAACAAAGAGGAGAGCAGAGCTAAGTTGGAGCAATAGACAGGCTCCGCTGCGGGGTCTCTAGTGCCTGACCACAAGATGGCCGCCCTCTGCACTAAGCTCCCAATGAAGATCCAGCTGCACTGATCTCTGGCAATTCTCTTTGGAATTTGAGCTCGCCACCATCTCACCTACGCATGGACCCAATGGTCACTGAGGATTCCAGCCTCATCGTGACCGCCACCTCCCCACTCGAAGCGCCCTTAAGGCCTGACCCTAAAATTGCCACCCAGTGCCAACTCCTGGAAAAATAACCCAGGGAGTAACTGACCAAACCTTAAAAAAAAAATTGTCTGGCCTTCCACCATCTCGTTATGGCCCGCCAGTACCAGAACTAATCCGGAACTAATCCCAACTTTAGCGCAACTAGCCCTTGCTGCACACTACCTGCTTACTGTCTACCCATTGCCTGACCTATGATGCCTGACCTGTTGAAGGCCGCCCAAAAAGTAAATCCCCGAACTCTGCTCTGGTGAGTTACTATACTATATTAAACTATGCAGCTTAAAAAGCGCAACAACGCGCCCGACCCACTGATAGCAGAAACTTAGCGACGCAGACCCTACATCTATATGACTGCCGTCCCTACACTCCTCTCTCCTCAGTGTCTGACCCCCATGATGGCCATCATCTACTAATCCCAATAAGTAGTGGCCTGAACACCACAACCTTACCCGGACCTGCAGGTCACACAGTCTGCAGCGGCACGGTCCAGCATCATCGGATCTGAGCCTCCCCAACCCTACTTGTCTTCCCGGATGTTTTGCACTTTCGGATGGCAGTGACCCACTAGTGTAAGCTACTCCTTGTCTGACATTCATCCGAAACCAGTGTCTGTTTACATTTGAACCTCCTCAACCCTACTTGTCTTCCAGGACGTTTTGCATATTCGTATGGTAGCGACCCACTAATGTAAGCTACACCTTGTCTGCCTTACATCAAAAATCCGTGTCTGCTTGGGAGGGAACCGATTTCACCCTCAGCCCACCCTAGTGTTGGGACCAGAACACGGAAACTCCTAGATCCCTGCCAGCACCTGGGAAGACTTCTATTTCTGTGACTGCTAGAGAACTTAACCCGGGACATTGCCAAACTCCGACTTGCTTTCTGTAGCAGTAGAAGCCTTAACTACGGAAGTCCCCTAGAACAGAAGGAACCCCCTTAAGAGTGGGCATACTTATTATTTACGTTGAGGCAAGAAGTTGTGCACCCAGCACACCCCTGTACCTGATACCCTCCCTACCTCAGTGACTGACCCCTTGATGGCCGCCCACGATTATCTCCCGGTTTTCGGCTCAGGTAACCTCCCGCTTTAGCATCCTGGTGAGCCTCCTTCCAACCCCTATAGAAGTGGCCATCTACTACTTTGTCACTCTCCTCCCATCGGGATCCTGCCCCACTTACAACCCAGATATAATGCCTCCCATCTCACCTACCTACACCAACCCACCCACTCCTAACTACTTAAAACCGCACGGCCCAAACTCCTTCTCAATCAGTTACCCTCCTAACCTCTCAACTAAAGCGAAAAAAAACTTCAAGTACAAATTGATTGGACAGCACCCGGAATCACTTTTCGTGGACATCTATTACTCCTCCAAAGGACATATAAATATGGACCTCATTTTCCACACGAAAAGACCCGATAAGTCGAAGTCCATCCTCTGCTCTCAGTTCCACATTGACAAACCACTAACACTCCCCATAGCTGCAAACTGATGATCACAATGCCTAACCGCATGCCACGGAGTGGGAACACCTCTGTGACCATCTACTCCAACAGCACTGTCCTGCTCCAAGCCAACAACGACAACCTAGAGGCATTTGACTCCCTCTTCCCCTCTCTTCGAACAGCCCCCTCTCACTCTCACCTCCCCCTCCCAACCCAACCTTTCTCCCCAGACAGCCAGACCCTCCAGCTAAGCCCACCTTCCTTTCCTACACCCGCTACCATCAACAGCTTTCCGCCTCATGACCCCTCCCTCTCCTATGTCACAAAGAACAAGGCTACCCCTCCCCCCTCCGACCATCACCTCTTTCCCTCCTCCACCAACGACCAGCAGCGAACGTCCTCAACACACAGTCTAAGACTCAGAACCACCTCTCCATTCCCACACACAAAAGAATGCTGAAGCCACCTCTCGACCTGCCCCACCCCGCGCCCTCGACTCAGCTCAGAGCCTACATAGACAATACTATAGCAAGAAGTCATTATAGCTACGTCAGACCCCCCCTCACGCGATGACCCCGTCCTGAACAACCTCACCCCTGAAGAGACAGGGCAGCGTCCCACCCTGCTGGAAAGCCAGCTAACAACTATTATCCAGAGCTTGCCACGCTCCATAATCATGACCAAAATCCCCACCTTTCTCCCTCCCTCTCCAACCCCACACACCAAAGGCCTCACAAGGCTCTCCACCCCAAATGGATCTCTACCCCCCTCTCAAATCAGATACTGAGACCTAAAAGAACAAGAGACGCTATGTACTCGAGTGAAGAAGCTGATCTCGCCTCCTCGTACGACACCCTACCTACTGACACCTCTCTATCCAAAATTCAGGTGATCACTGGATTCAGAAGAGACCACTCCCTGCGGAAATCTCCAAGACCCCTGACCTCCCACACTATCATCCCCATGACCTCCTGTGAGAAGATGGCCTGGCATATGCTTGTCACTAGTTACAGTGGCCACCTTGCACCAGTCCAATTCGACTCTTATGGTAGATAGGTTTAAGACAACCTTTTAAAGAAAGCTACCATAGTGGTAGCTGTGGAGAGCAGCCTTCAGGCTAAGTGTCAGAGGAATGTAAAGCAGCTTGTTTTACCTTATAATCTCTTGAATTACCAAATGAAAGGACACCACACAGGTATATATATCAAATATATATGTATTTATTACTAGATACACTCTACTAATCTCTTTATGAGATTAGAAGTCAAGAACATATGCAAATATCAACGTTTCACAATAAGTTAAGCCCAAATATGGCTGGGGCCCTAGGGGCGTACCAGACCATATATTGAAAAAGAGGTTTAGGAATGTCGACTTGCAAGGAGACAAGGCCTAGGGCCTGTAGAATTGCTGGGGCCTCACTAATCCACCCAAGGCAAGTAAGTAAAGGACCCACGGGAGACGCGTGCAGTGTGAGAACACAGCTGCGGGTTCCCTATTGGTTTCAATACAGCAAGTAGAGGTTGGATTTTTAAAGTTTTAGGGTACTTCAAAGTATTCTACAAGCAAGCCACTTACAAGGTAAGTAATTCAAGGGCCAACACGCACAGGAGCACCGAAGTGTACGAGTTAACTCACCCAGGGAAGCCGGGTGCATAGGTGTCTTTTGGTGTCGGGTCGCGTCGTCGTTTTCAATGGAAGCCGAAGAAGATTTGCTGCTTGTGAAGACTGGAGAAGTGTCTGGTGAAATCCAAGGCTGGATTCAGGATGAAGAAGACCTGAAAGCAGAAGGGACAGTGTTCACAGTCACTTGCCAGTGACCCGGGGCCAGGCAGATGGATGCCCACGGAAGTTGGGTGATTTCAGGTGATCAAGGGTGTATTGACTCTTCAGCCACAAGGTCCAGGAGGCATCGACGATGACCAGGAGTTGTATTCGGAGTATCTTACAAAGTCTGCAGCTTACTGATGTGTTAGCAACCGGATTGGAGCCAGCAAGCCTTGGCAACAGCAAGGCTTGTGGAAAGTGAAGAAAGTCAGCGGTGCAAACCAGCAAGTTCTGAGGGACTCACTCAGTGAGGGTAAGTCAGGGCAGGCCTGGAGCAATCAGGAAAGCCCTTTGGTTTGATGAGAAAGTCTTCAGGGGACCCACAAGCCAATGGGCAAGGGATCGCGAAGACGCCTCATGAGGATTCGCTTCACAGGAGCCCACAGTCACTCGGGATGAGGTAGGCCTCTGATTTTCAAAGGAAATACTGCTGGAGGATTGGGCCATACGTGGTCCAATGCACAAGTTTGTAGAACCTCGTGAAAGGGTTGCACTCGTCAATAGTGCACGGTACCCGGGTATTGCTGTTCCTTGTCACTCGTGGGGTCCACTCACCTCAGCTTTGCTGAGGACTCACAATGGCTGTCAAGAAGTCAGGAAATCTACTTCTGGGGCTGCAGGGACCTTGGACTCCAGCAGGAGCGGGAAAGTTTGCGACTGTTGATTCAAGTTTTTGGTGCCTGCCAAGCAGGGTAGTAACTCCTTGATTCCAACGGAGATTCTTCAGTCTTCCAAAGGTAGCAGAACGTTGAAGGGCCAGGATTCTTCTTGTAAAGCGTCGTCCAGGGATATCTAACTTGCAATGGCAAGGTTTCCCTATCTTATACTAAAGGAAAGGGAGTGACTAGCTCTATGACCACTCCTATGGGAGGGTCAGGGGAGTGGGTGGTTACACCCGATTCCCTTTGTCCATTTTTGTGCCAGAGCAGGGGCAGGTAGCCCCTGAACCGGTTTGAGCTGGCATATGCACAGAGGAGCCTACTGCTCCCCCAGTGCAGGACTTCAAAGCACTCTAGGAGTGCACCCACCCAGCTCCAATACACTAAATCCTGTCTGGAAGGTGGTTACCCCTCCCTGTGACAGGATGCCTGTTGTTGGGCCTCCTCCACTGCGAGTTTCAGTCAGCAGCAGGAGGGCAGCCCAGTGTCTGTGCTGGTGGCATCCATTTTGTTAGGGCTCTGTGTCAGATTTCTACCGTGTTTCCACAGTACGTACATGTCTTCCCCTCTAGAAGGGTGGGATCATACTCCCACACCAGTTACTGGTGTGGGGGTATGATTCCAAGTTGTTTGACACCAAACACAACATGTTTTGATGCAGTCATTCCAAAGTTAGCATTTACCGGTAGGTTATAATGCACTAAAGAGTATATGGTTTAACCGCATCCACAAACATCCACAGAGAATAGACTCTGCCAGCTGCAGAGGGGCCCTGCTCATGCAGAGGCACCCCCTCACATTGTAAACCAAGCACCCTGCCCTCAGGATTGATAGGGCCTGCCTTAGGGGTGACTGATAGGCTTATATGTGTGTGTATGGTGAGATATAGGAACCTATACCTCTGTGAGGAGCCCTAACACTACCTCACCCAGGCTGCAGTAGCAGGCCTGTGGTGTCAGATTTAATCTGCTTCCCAGGGGTGGCATAATACATGCTTCAGCCCCTGGTAGGCCTGTGAAGTACCTATGCCCTAGATACCTAGGATACCATATACTAGGGGCTCATAAGGTACCACAGTATCCAATCACCAGTGCATCTAATATGCACTCCAAGTTGTTTAAAGAGAACAGAGAGGCTGGGGCCCTGATTATAGCCAGAAACATATACATCAGAAAACAAGTGGGGGCAACATAAGTGCAGATCCTACTCTCCTACACCTCCCTAAGGAAGAAACCCAAAAATGAGGCAGTCTCCACCAACTGCATGCTCATAAACTGCAGATCAGCCACCAAACATGCCACTGTGCTAGCGGAGTCCATCCTCACCCATGACAAATATATAGCCTTTATCACAGAGACCTGGCTCAATGACTGCTCGTCTCCAATCCTAGATACCCTCGTGCCCCCAGGCTTTGCAATTATCAATAAAGATCAAAAAGACCAAAGAGGCGGGGGTATAGCAATCATTCACAACAACAACATTTCCGTGAAGGAAGTAGACACCTTTAACACCTTTGAATGCTTAACCGTTAACATTAACACCAGCGACAACAAAACACTACACTGCCATCTCCTATATCACCCCCCCAGGCAACACCCCCGCATTCACCGAGCACCTATCTGACTTGATTGCCCATTGCTCGCTGTGACGCCAATAACCTTATTCTGGGCGACCTCAACCTACACTGGAATGAAGAAAACAACCCTCTAATCCAAAACGTGATCGAGCTGCTACACAGCAACAATCTCACCCAACACTGCACAGATGAAACACATAATAAAGGAGCAACTCTAGATGCCATTATTGCCCAATGTGACACCGTTACGATTGACCACATCCTCCCCGTCGACCACCACTTTATCCTATTCCACATCACTCTACCGATCTTATGTCTACCTCCCACCCAAGACCCCCCGAAATAGTCGAGAAATCTAACAAAGTTCAACATGACAGACCTTGAGGGAAGGGTAAACTTGCTCCTTCCTATCTCTACAGACAAACTTTCCACCATGGAACTCACCTCCCATTATAACACAACTATGACAGCCATCCTAGACCAATTAGCCCCCCTGAAACTAAAAAAAACCAGGAATTTTTCATCCAGATCCTGGTTCAACACTGACATAAACTCTGAAAGAAGACAACTAAGAGCCACAGAAAGACTTTGGAGGAGCCTCCATGAGCAGCCCGAAGGAAATACAAAAAGCACATCAATAACGGAAAATCCACCTTTTTCTCCACCGCCTTGGACAACGCAAAAAACAGGCCCAAAGAACTGTTCAACGTCATCAGGCAGAAAACCTCCAAGTCCCCTGCTACCCCAGTTCAGGCCTCCAAAGACCTGTGCAACAACTTCGCCAGCTTCTTCAACGACAAAATCACCAAGATTGAGCTCTCTCTAGACACTAACCTCAATACCCCCGACGAAAGCCCAACCTCAGAGACCTTAGATAGCACACACAGGCTCCCCTCGAAAGCCTGGAAATCCTTCAACTATATCCCTGAAGCCGAGATTCTCAAACTGATCTCCACTTCCAAACCTGCATCTCACGTCCTAATTCCCTCCCAATTGACCAAAACGCTGGGACTCTCCCTAGCCCCGTTTTGGTGCAAGATCATAAACAGATCCTTGAGAACCGGCGTCATACCCGACTGCCTCAAAGTCGGCCAAGTCATGCCACTATTGAAAAAACCGTGCCTGGATACCAACGATCTGAAAAACTTCAGACCCGTTTCCAATCTCCGTCTCCTTTCATAAACCCTCGAAAAATGCATTTTCCTACAACTGACCCAACATCTGTACAACATCAACTTTCTAGACCCACACCAATCAGGCTTCAGAAAAGGCTGTGGCACAGAGACCGCGATCCTTAACGTCATTGACGATTACCACAAATCGCTAGATACTTATTCTCTTGGACCTTTCCGCAGCTTTTGACATGGTTGACCACAACCTACTCATTAAGGCTCTTCAAGAAAGGGTAGGTGCTGACGATGTGGTCCTACAATGGTTCTCCTCCTTTCTACACAACCGCTCCCAAAGCATAAAAATCAAAACCTTTACGTCTGACCTTCACCCCGTCAGCAGAGGTGTTCCCCAAGGCTCTTTGCTCTCTCCTCAACTGTTCAACATATACATGGAACCCCTCACTACCCTACTCAAAAAAGCCAACATCCCCTTCCACCTTTATGCAGATGACACCCAGATCTACCTGGAAAACTCCTCCATTGATGACATCCAGAGACTCAACGACATGCTAAAAGAAGTCCAACACTGGCTATCAACAAATCACATAAAACTCAACCATGACAAAACAGAAATCCTCCTTATCTCTAACAAAGAAGAAACCCCCCAAGTCGCAGAATGGATAAAAGCAATTGACGTCCTCAATAGCAATCTCACTCTGGATAACACGGTTAAATCATTAGGAATTACCCTAGACCCAAAACTCACCATGGCCAAACACATTAAGAACTCCGCTAAGAGTGCCTTCCTCAATCTGAAGCTACTTAACAAAATAAAACCACACATCCCGCCCAAAGACCTCAAACTAGCCACTCAATCCTTGGTGCTATCCAGACTCGACTACGGGAATGCAGTCCTTACTGGTACAACTAAATCTCACCTAGCTCCCCTCAAAACTACCCTCAAGGTAGAAGCAAGAATGCTCACTTGAGTCAAGAGATACGATCACATCTCACCCGCACTCAGAGAACTAAAATGGCTCCCCATCGAATTGCGTGCCGGCTTCAGAACTGCTTGCCTCACGCACAAAGCCCTGCACACAGGGCAACCGGATTACCTAGCCTCAAAACTCAAGAGAGCCGGCGAGACAAGAAACCTCAGCAGCTCTAACAACCTTCTACTCATCCCCATGAAAACACACAAACAAAAAAACGCTGCTCGGTCCTTCGCTGGAAACACGCCCAAAATCTGAAACGCCATCCCAATCAACATCAGGACTACCTCTTCCTTTGTCAAATTCAAGAAACTCCTAAAAGACCTCTTCCTCAATCGTGCCTTCCCGAACCGGAAACAGCACCGAAGCACACAAGCCTGCTCTCTAAAGCATCTTGACACTGTGATACTCAAATCTACCTCTTCCCCGCTCCCCCCTCCTCTTTTCCTCCTCCCTGAAAGAGGTTCAACCCATGACTTTGTGCACCCATTGAGGTTTCTCAGGACTTCCATACCTCAATACTGCACAGCACGCTGGGACCTCCGAAACTATATTACATACCATGACCTATTGTGTTACCCTGCAACATAAAAATTAAAATGGTGTAAAGCGCTCCGATACTCTCGGGTAGGGCTAGCGCTATATAAAACTTCTCAATAAAATAAAATAAAGACACACAAAGGCCAAACAGGGAAAACTTTTAAAGCATGTTTACAAATTCATACTTAAAGGAAAAAAAATATTTTGATTATGATTATCACACAATGATTTCAATGCCTCCTATTTAGCTTATTATGTGTGGGACTCTCTATAGTTGTCTGCAAAATGTCTCCTTCCATTTGATCAGAGGGACTACGGGTAAGGCTACATCTTATTACATTAGACACAAACATACTTCTGTGGCTAGAAGCTGCCTCACTTTCTAGAGCAGGGGTTTCTTGGTCACTGAAACATGTTTTCATATTTTCCAGCAATTTGAGTGATTATGTTACATGCCTCAAGGGTTTTGCAACATTCTTCCTACAGTATGCAATTTCCTTCTGAACATGTATGGTTCTCTTTCTGCGTATACCAGTAGAAATTGTTAATTTTTCAAAACTCTTCCCATACCCTTACTTTTTAACACTATATGGTGGTGTTTTCAGTGCTGCTAATCATGGCAGACAAGCCTTCATCCACAATGCTGTCAGTCATGCAATTGCTTACTTTGAACTTCTGGCATAGATTTCTCTATATCAACAAATTCTTCTCTAGATGGTGTTGCACCTGTCTCATCATGCCTTTGAGAAAGATATTGTTGTATTTGTATGAATCGTTGCCTCCTAAGTCTTTTGATATAAAAGTTTGATCAACATTGTATAGCTACTGGTCTTCTTGGAGTCACTGTTATTTTAGAAAAGGCAGGTGTATTTCTAATCTTCATTGATGTAGGCAGATCATTCATGGTAGTTTTGTTCCTCTACCTCATCCATCTTGTGATCATCATGGCCCTCAGAAATGTTGAATGTATATCTCTAGGGAGTGTGTGTATATGGTATGTTAAAAAATCTGTTTCTGTTTTACACTATATGGGCATATGTAAAAGTAATAGTTCAATAAATGCATGTTTCTAATAACATATTTTACATGAATGTTGAAAAATAATTTAGTTGCATACTTATGCCTTACAGATTCGTATTAGCAAATCATATATTGAAGCGTCAAATACTCTTTAAATTAAACTTTTGCAAAACTTGTAATTGACTACAAATCCATAGCGCTTTTCAATATACAAGCTAAAACATATAGCATTTTTATTTGAAATGTACCTTTGTGAACTTCGTCTTAAAAAAACGTTAAAGATCTAATGAAGTTACTAATTGATTTAATAAAAAATCACCAACACCCTAATCTAAGTTTGGATGAGGAGGTACTGACGTATCTAGATTAGTAATTAGTAAATCCGGATTTAACCTCTGTAAATAAGATGCCTCATCCAAATATTTCTTTCCTCTGGCTTGCTATTTCCCCCTTTGTTCTGGATTGAGAGTCATACCACCTTTTTGGTATTTAATTCACACTGTGTGTAGTAACCCACACCACATTAAAGCAATCTTGGATCCGGCTCCAGATGTGCTTCTTAGTTGTTTCAGGAACATTCTAGGAAGCTTTCAATAATAGCTGCTCATTATTAGAAACAGATTCCTCTACAATGATTTCTATTTCCTCATTGGAAAATTGTGATTTCCATTTCCTAGGAGAGTTCCCCTGTTGCCTTGCCAATGCTAATAAAACCAGTAGCTAGTGATTCCAGCATTTCCTTGTTGACAGCTCCCGTGCTTCTGAATGTGAATGCAATGCTGTATTTCCTGATTATGACCTCATCAATGTGTGTTTGGGTGCTGTTCACAATTTGATAACGTGGACGAATCTCTTTATGCAATTTGCTTTTTTAGGTAGGCGAAACCTAAGAAGCCACTATATGGGACATACACACAATAATATACTTCATTTACTGTATCTCAAAATGCTATTGCTTAATAATAACAAATTACCCTGACCATATAATTATGATTTACCTGAGACACTAATCGATCTCATGTGCCAATTACCATCACTTTGTAACAGAACAATTTGGAGCTTTAAATATTCGGATGATCCAGTCTTACTTTTAAATACACACAATTTTTGTTTTTAAGAAAATCTTTCACATTTTGAACATACATGGGACTGGTAATGTCCTAGCACTAATACATGGATCTAACAATAGACACTAATCTTACACGAGAGGGACATTTGGTTAAATTAAATGCAAGATGTGCCTGAGTGATTTTGAGCCTTACAAAATTCAACAGAATATTTAGGGAAGTGCATTTAATGAAATATTACTGCAATTAAAACACAGAGATATCCACTATTAACATATGGGGCTATCACAGTTATTAGTGTTCTGCATAGATAATTAATATGCTATCTCCACAACACATCTAATCTGCTATTTTTAAAACAACAGATACAAAACTCTTCTAAAGCTTATCTCCTTTTACAATTGGAGCTGATGGCTCCTTCCACTCCAGTAGTTCACCGAAGGATAATCAAAGGCAACTATGTTTTTATAAATACAGCAGGGCAAACAAGGTCTATTAATGTTTTTGGCTATTGTTTCGGTAGGAGGCTGGGATATAAATCTTGGTTGCCTCCACTCAGTAACAGTAACATAATGACTCAAACAAGGTTGACTATTATCAACTAGCAAGATCAAATATCCCTATCTAACAGATTATTGCTCCCATAAAAAGTAGTGCTACGGAAGGATAATTTGTTCTTAAATTTCAATAGTATGCAGTAAAATACGTCAATAGTTTTACTCTGAATACAAACCCCGCCTGCTGTAGCTCCCGCAACCCGGAAGCTCAAGCGCACCACCACGAGCCGGCCCTTCCACAACAGGTCGAGCCGCGCGCCACAACGATAGGCTGACTGCGGCTGCACACTCTGCCCGTTCTGCAGTGCCAAAATGGAGGGAAGCTGCTGAAACCACCATGAGCCGTACTCTCGGACTCCCGGACTCCCAAGCTCACGTAATTAGGTTTTATTTATGCTTATCTTGGTAGTTTTTTCCTCCGGAGAGAAAGGAAAGGAAGCCGTTTTTACCCACAGCCTTATCGAGTCAAAAGTAGAAGGTTAGAACCGATATTCAGCGTGCTATTCCATAAGATATGCCGCGGAACGCCGGAGCTCCTTGATGCCAGTTCATAACTCACTGAGTTATAGTAGATTGATTATAACTTGTGACCTGCAGATAACATCACCTCTGTTGCAAAAGCAGTAACCTACTGAGCTTTACTGAGCTTTACAAATTAACTACAAATCACTGACTTGATGTTATACGTTTCCAGCAAGCACTTTAACCTTCAATGCTATTTTATGATGAGCCAAATCTGTGACTAGACAACATAAAGACTTCTGCCGCAAGTGCATTCACTACCAAGTAGATCACTGACCTTTCATTTCAGGGATTTTGCAGCAGTTTCAAAGCTTTATTATTAGAGCTTTTCATTGCTCAAAAGAGGTAATTTCTGCCGCTCGCTGGCGTGGACACAGGAGAACTTTGTCCCTTTTTTAAACTTTTACCACTGAGGAGTTTTATTCACGACATCTTGTGTGCTGTACCTGGAGCCCGTTTCCTGCTGGGACTGCGAGGACCAGGGTGCGCTGCTGTGTAACCGGATTGAGCGCACCTGGTCACTCTTCCCGGCTCCTCCTCCTCCTCTCTCGCCTACATAACGCCTCGCGGCCCCCGCTTCGCGGGCGCCGCTCGCTGGCGTGGACACAGGAGAACTTTGTCCCTTTTTTAAACTTTTACCACTGAGGAGTTTTATTCACGATATCTTGTGTGCTGTACCTGGAGCCCGTTTCCTGCTGGGACTGCGAGGACCAGGGTGCACTGCTGTGCAACCGGATTGAGCGCACCTGGTCACTCTTCCCGGCTCCTCCTCCTCCTCTCTCGCCTACATAACGCCTCGCGGCCCCCGTTTCGCGGGCGCCGCTCGCTGGCGTGGACACAGGAGAACTTTGTCCCTTTTTTAAACTTTTACCACTGAGGAGTTTTATTCACGACATCTTGTGTGCTGTACCTGGAGCCCGTTTCCTGCTGGGACTGCGAGGACCAGGGTGCACTGCTGTGCAACCGGATTGAGCGCACCTGGTCACTCTTCCCGGCTCCTCCTCCTCCTCTCTCGCCTACATAACGCCTCGCGGCCCCCGCTTCGCGGGCGCCGCTCGCTGGCGTGGACACAGGAGAACTTTGTCCCTTTTTTAAACTTTTACCACTGAGGAGTTTTATTCACGACATCTTGTGTGCTGTACCTGGAGCCCGTTTCCTGCTGGGACTGCGAGGACCAGGGTGCGCTGCTGTGCAACCGGATTGAGCGCACCTGGTCACTCTTCCCGGCTCCTCCTCTTCCTATTTAATTCCCGCGTTTACTACCGCGTTGTGGGACGCGTTGCGGGGCGAAGCCCGGGCAAAGGGCGGGCCCGTTTAAGCCCGTTCAAGTACGGACAAGACCGGACCGGGCCCTGTCCCTTTCCTCCACTCCTTCGCCGCGCACAGGAAGCAAGTCACTATGGATACACAAGGTAAACTAACGAAATCACAACCGATAGTATCTGGAACACTGGATAATTTTATTATCAGGGCGAACTCTGTAATCCAAGGCGAACTGAACTTACTAGAAAGGCGTCTATCCGACGGAATTGCCAGTACACGTAGGTCATCTTTGGGCTTAATCGCATCTGCAGGCTCCCCTACAAACCTCGATGACTCACAAGCAGCATTGATGGACAGTATTGATCGTACAATTGAATCTGTATTATGTGACTTAAGATCTAGCTCCCCCTCATGTAGAGATACTCTTCAACCAATCCCTGAGGGTACGGATCATATTATGCACTCCCGATTGCCGGACCAGATGCTAAATCGAGCACAGTATATTGAGGAGGGTGCTGTTCCAAAAAGAAAACGTGTGGGGGCCAATAAGAGAGGGAAAAAACCTAGACTTGATAGACCTCATACTAGTACTGTTAAAGCACCTATTCCAACATGTACTAGGCCTGGCCAAGTCAACAGTGGCACTCTCAAACCATCATTAGAACAAACTGCATTGACGTCTAATACACCCATACATGTCTCTGATTGTGACTCAGAACCCGATGAGGCCTCCTGCCGATAGAATGATATTGTAAAAACTGCTATCAAGGGTCTTCTTACTTCATTGACTGTTAGGTTTGATGCAATTGACATTAGGCTTAAGGAAATAGAAAGGGTCGTTACAGCCCCGGCAAATGTATTAGTAAGCAGAGCCAAACCGTGTGCTGTATGTGAAGCAAGAAAAGCGGACTCACATTTTTCCTCCCTTCCTATTCCCTTGGGCTCTCCAAACCCACTCCAAAGGAAGGAAATCCTTCCACTTGGAACCCGTGATCCTATGTCAAATATACCAGAACCTACTCCAACTATTTCTCTGCTGGTATCCCCTGCCTTACAACATACATCCTCTGTGCCTGCTCAATGTCAATCACAATCCCAAACTAAGAACATAGTTACAGTACCCATCCCACAACATGCAGATTCGGACCAAAATAACAAGGATCCAAGAGCCAACACTAATTCAAATACGGCCCTAACAAATAGGAGAAATATAATCAATCTCCCACCAGAAGCCTCACCTTATGTCGTTGTTCTAACAGGCGTCCTGGAACTTGTTAATTCATCGCCTGAATCCTATGCATCTCTAAAAAACAAAGTCATTAACTGGCTCAACAAGCATAGGCCTCTCCCCCCGAATGTAAGGTCACAGGTTCTAATGGTTAGAAGGGTTCCTTGGCTCGGTAGCACTACAAAGAACATTAAGGGTGACTGTATTTTGGTTAATTTCAGCAACCGCTTAACAGCTCCCTATATTCTGAATTGGACTGGTGGTAATAGTACTTCCCTTATTAATTCTTTGCCTCTGTCTTTTTTCTATCCCCCAATTCATACTTTTTTCCAGGATGATACGGATGATAATTGGTTTAAAGTTGGGGGCATTGGGGCTAGAGGCAGGCTTAGGCGCGTCCATTTCGATGAGCCTATGTCTTCTGGCTATTCAACTTTTAACAGGTATGCCTGTCTCGAGGATGTCGATTGACTTCCCCAGGAAGGCTTTACTTCTGTTTTACCTCCTCCAGTGCTTCCACTTTCTAATTGCCATCCCATCTCACCTGTTTCTATTCCTGTTCCTATTACCACTCCTACTTCTCCGAATTTGTGTGAGTCTCCCGCTGGTGAAATTTTTGTAGCTCCTTCCAATTGCACAACAAAACATAAAGTGCTCTCATGGAACATAGCCGGTCTACCCAGTAAACTTGACTGCCCAATTTGGGGTTCCTTTATAGACCTTCACCAAATTTGTTGCTTTCAAGAAACCTGGGCAAGACAAGATTACCATCGACTGGGTTATGCTACTTATTCAATTCCGGCGGTGTGGGCCGGACGTGGCCGCCCTTCTGGCGGTTTGACTACTTGGGTTGCCACTCACCTAGGATGTACTGTTACTAAATTTGAAACTGGGTCTGATGATATTCTATGCTTAATATTGGATTGGGGCTTAGATAACAAACTGGCGGTGATTAATGTATACGCCAGACCCGTGAATTTTTGTGCGGAATCCCGGGTGATTGAGGCCCTTTCGAATGTTTTAACTGGAATACCCGACCACATAATGCTTCTTATAGCTGGTGACTTTAACTCTCATTTTGAACCACTCGAGGGCTTGGTGGATCAAATAAACCTGGAAGAGGACGAAATCTGGAATATCCCTCAGGTTTCTGGTCCAATGGCTAGGGCCTGGACACCTTTGGCTATCCAGATTACCTCCTTGACAATGGTCCACTCTATTAGGGCTTGCAATGGTCGAACTATTCTAGATAACCCTCCTAAGCCCACATTTAACAAACCAGGTAGAGAGGCCAGGCTTGATTATATTTTTGTTCAAGCCAAGGACTGGAATAGAGTCCTTAATTTTCAAGTCATCCCAAGGGGGGAGAGCGACCATAATCCTCTTATATTGGATGTCTCCTTATCTGGTTTGTCCCCTATAGATATAGCGTCACCACCTAATTCGGAGCCATCGGACTCAGCTATTCTCTCTAATAATAAGCGGAGAATTAAATGGACCAAAATGGTTCGCAATGATAAAGAAACATCCCAAGTTTATGCTGCAGTCGCCTCGGTTCTAAACAATATAGCGGAGATCCTAGAGCAGTATTCCCCTCCAAATTATCACGAGAAACTGGCAACTGCCCATCAGGAATTGTTTCTTATGCTGTCTGGGTTATTTAACCCTATTACTCCTTGTAAAAAGGGATTTGTCAACCAGCCTAACTGGTACAATAAGACCTGCAGATCGGCAAAGAGCGACCTGCTCGGTGCTATAAAGAACAAAGCCTCTAAGGCTGACATCCAACACAAGAGACAGATTTATAGATCCCTGATACATTTTGCCAAATTGGAATGGGCTTCTGAAAATTGGGATAATTTAACATCTGCCCTAAAATCAAGAGATTCGAGGAGATTTTGGTTGATTGTATCTACTGGGACAACCGAACCTCCCGCAATTGTAATTAATAACATTGCCCCAGAAGCCTGGGAAACCCACTTTAGTACTCTCTATAGGGGCCCGACGTCTGCCCCTGCGAGCCCATTACACGCAGTACCAAGCTGGGACCACCTAATTTTTACCTTAACTGAAACCCAGCTTGCAATTTCCCAACTTCCTGCTGGGAAAGCACCAGGATTGGATGGGGTACCAGGTGATTTGTATAAACACGAACCTAGTGTATGGGCACCATATCTTACATTACTGTTTAACGCCATCCTCGACGGCTTGCCTATTCCCCCTACTTGGTTAGGCGCCGAAGTTGTGCCTATCTTTAAAAAAGGTTCCCCACTGTTGCCAGGGAATTATAGGCCTATTAGCTTGATAGACGTTGCACAAAAACTCTTCTCGAGGCTGATCCTGAATCGTATTATGGATTGGGTTGAGTCATCTGAGATCTTGAGCAACTATCAAGCTGGCTTCGGAAAGAGCGTTTCCACAACTGATCAGATCTTTAGGTTGTGTATGCTCTTCTGGAAAACAGTAAAGATAGAGGGGGGGTCCCTCTATACAGTTTTTGTCGATCTCCGCGCGGCTTTCGACTTAGTTCCCCGCACAAAATTATGGACCGTGCTACAAGATTTAGGCCTTCCAGGGCCTCTCTTGCACATACTGGTGCGTCTCCATACTAATAACTATGCGAGGGTAAGATGTGGGAGAGGTGGCAGCCTCTCAGCTAGTTTCCCTGTTGAAAGAGGGGTAAGGCAGGGGTGTGTCTTGGCGCCCACGCTGTTTTGCCTTTATGTAAATGGTCTCATTTCTCATTTAAATGATGTACCCAACAGAGATGCTCCACGTCTTGCGGGTACTGGCATTTCGGCCATTATGTTTGCCGATGATACGTTGCTTCTAGCCAAGACCCCTATGGGGTTACAACGTGTCTTGGATGGTTTTGTATCCTTCTGTATTGATCGGGGGTTGGAGATCAATACGGCTAAGACCAAATTTATGATCTTCAACCCCCCTAGGTCCCTTCAACCTAATCCTACCATAAATGGAACCAGCTTAGAAAGAGTCCACACTTTCGAGTATTTGGGTCTAACACTCAACGAGAAAATGACCTGGTCTCATCACCAGATCAAATCAAATTTAAAGTTAAATCAAAGGGTAGGGGGAATCCTGAAATTATGGAACCAATCTATGACCCATCCGATTGGTCCACCCCTGGAAATCTATAAAATGCAGGCTCGTGGGGCTTTAACTTATGGCGGCGAACTCTGGGGCATTGATTGTGCCCCTGAGATTGCCGCTACGGAAAACAAGTTCTTACGGAACCTGTCTGCCCTTCCACCTAGCACGCCGTTACTTCCCCTTAGGCTCGATATGGGACTAAGACCGATAAGGGAGGAACTTGGCGTGAAGCCTTTAACTTTTTGGAGGCGTCTCTGGACAACCCCTGAACTTTTGAGTTATCGCTCTGAACTTATGGAACTCTACCTTCACCCAGCCCTGGGCAAAATCCCATGGCTGAATTATGTCAAAAATGAATTTATTAAGCTGGGCCTTCAGACCCATTGGACAAAACCCCTAGAGGCCTGTGCGACTATACCCCGTAAAGAACTTGTTGCACTATACCACAATTTTAATCTCTCGGCAACTCTTGCAAATGAGAACTTGGGATCAATGACCACTACTTTTTTAATCACTAAGGATCACTATAGATTGGAAACCGTCTTGAATGACATTAATCCTATCGCCCTGAGAAAACTATTTTTACAATGGCGATATAACGCACTCCCAGTTAGAGCACTCACCAGTAGGTGGCACCCGCCTACCGTAAAAAATTGTCCTACATGCTCTAGTGAGCTGGAGGACGATATTCATTTAATGTTTTTTTGCCCTATGTACACTAAACCTAGGAAGAAATGGATTGCTCCTATTTGTAGGAGTTGGGGATTTAGACGACATTTAGATGCCTATAGGCTGATGAAAAGTGATTTATCCCCTTCTACCGTTTTTGCTATTAGCAAGTACCTAGCAGCAATATGGTATATTAGAAGAATTCACCTGCCGAAATGAAATGTAAATTGTTTATCCTTGGCTAGGACTATGTTGCAATTAACCTATTCGTAACTGTATTCTCCCCAGTTTATAGTGTATCTTTTATCAATGAATGATTTCTTTCTTTAAGATAATCTGTGTGATTCAAATGTATTTGTATGATTTCTTTTATGATTCACTGAATCGAAATAAAGATTTGAAAGAAGTAACATAATGACTCAAACAAGGTTGACTATTATCAACTAGCAAGATCAAATATCCCTATCTAACAGATTATTGCTCCCATAAAAAGTAGTGCTACGGAAGGATAATTTGTTCTTAAATTTCAATAGTATGCAGTAAAATACGTCAATAGTTTTACTCTGAATACATATACTACCCCTCCCCCCAATTATTTAGACTCTAGCCTGACTGCAAACGTGAAAAATGCATTTCTTTAAATGTACTCTGTTTTTATTCTAGTTTTTATAATTTGATGATACCTGTACCTGGCAATCCAGTGCTAATATTGACTGGTCATGTAGAATGCCCCGATACATAAAAGGGGACTGTTAAGCACTTAATTAGTCTTTGTCCTATTCTGTAATCAGAGAAAGAGTGCTCCTAAGAGTATTCTTTAACAGATCATGCATTATGACAATAAAGTCAGAAGTATCTTGATGCTTCCAAGAGACCTCAAAGTGTAACATTAACTGTCTGGAAGTATATATGCAATTTGCTACAGGTGAATCACTGAAAGACAATACAAAGCATTAAGAAGAAAGCCTTTATTATTTCTAAATTACTGAGGGCCAAGACTTTTGACCTGATTTGTTTTAATATCTAATTTAAAGAAGGCAGATATTTGGAAATATCTTGGAATGCTAAAACCGACTACATCACGATTTGTTACAATACGATGCTTCACTTTTTTGTGCAATGGATGCGCCAGATTTATGGTATGGTGCACCATGTCGCAGAGATGCATCTTTTTAATTGAACTATGTTTCATCACTGTGCTACAAAAAGTAACACAGCGCTGAGCTGTGCATAAAACTGACTAGTGCTACGTGCTGCGTTCGTTTCTGGTAAATTGGGCCTTACGTTTGTAAACATGAATAAATCCAAAACATCTTTTTGTCAGTCAACCTACCTAATATTCCGGCAACTTCCAGGACCAGGAGGTCCAGGAGGTCCTGCTCATGATTGACAATGTCTACCCAGCAGTGCTTTTATTGGCGCAAGCTCCACTCCACACCAAAAAGGCGCTGCTTTTGGAATCTTCTCCCAACTTGTCTTCTCCTGGATTGGGTTCCTCTGGAGTACCCTGCCTCCACTCCCAATCACGTTTGGAAGTTGGTGGACAATGAGGCACAGTAGCCCCCAAAACTCCTGCTCAGTCAGGTTCCTGGACCTGCCCAACATCTTTGTGTTACATCACAAAACACAATTAAAACTGAAAAACTAACTATGCTCTAACAACCCTTGCCCCTATAACTATGAACAAATACCCCTAAATAGACTAACACCCCTTGAGGATCAACAAAAACTACACAATTCATAGCTAGACAACAGTTCTGACAAAATATGGACAAAATAGACAAGAAACAGACAGAGAAACAACTTTCCAACTGGACAAAAATCACCAGCAATCCAAAAACCAAAACACCCTCCTTCACCAAGCACAGACAAGAAGACAGTGGAAGAAAAAGTGAAAGGGAATTGAAACTTCCTTGTTTGCAGCATGGCAGGCTCATGAGATAATATCCTGTTTGAATGCGACACGTTTTTGCCCAATGCATCACTTTTGGTCCAGTGAGTCACATTTTTGAGACGCATCGATCATCTCAGATGTTCGTTTTAAGTTCCACAATCTAAGAAGCATTGTTTTGCATTCAAGACACCAGATGCATATATTCCGGCTGTCATAATAGTGTCTCAACAGGCACATTCATTAGTAATGCCGCAATTTAAGGTTTAAATCTTTGCATGTGAGTCTGATTTTGGCAATTGCATGGATGACATAGATTGTTACTGCCAAATAGGTGTCCCTCTTGATTGTTTATCTTGGAGCAAAATTTTTATCGTTTCATCTTGCAGCATCAATTTTGATGGTTGAGTGAAAAATGCATAGGTCTGATTCTGACGTATGATGCTTTAACGTCAAATTTGGTTGTGAGTCATATTTTTAAGTAGGCCAAAACAGACGTTAGGTGCGGACACCACCCTAATCATTCCATGACATCATTTTACAGTCAGCCACTGTCCCCGTGGACGATGTTTTATGCTTGGGACTTGATGTCAGAAAATGACATTTCATCTTACAAAGTAAATTTTGGGGGTTGAGTGAAGAAATGCATAGGGCAGATTCTGATGTATGATGCTTAAACTTTATTTTTGTGTGTGAGTCATATTTTGAGGTAGGCCAAAACATGAATGACTAGTCTTTATGTATACTTGTTTATGTGCTTGTGAACATGGTGTCAACTGAATGTTGGAACTGTGACTTTTATGCGCAGCAGGCCCATATTATTTTTTTGATGGATGTCTGATGCCTTGTCAATAAGCCCCTCCGAGTCTAAAGTTTGCCAGAAACTTACAATGATTATTTGACATGTTGCCCACACACAGGCAAGTAGTAGTTTTAGACTTTAATTGTGTTAACACAAATCAGGGTACATGAGGATTAATAAGAGATTACTATTACAAGAAGAAATGACGGACAATGTGGGCACATCTGCGTATGCCTGCTGCTGTGTTTGGATTTGCAGGAGCCCGGCCATCCTCCTCGTCATTCTCTTCCATATGCTCATTGATTTCAAGCTCATTTTTACAGGGGACATTTGTCAGCACACATATGTTGTGCAGTATTGCACATGCCAAAATCATTTGGCATAACGTTTGTGGTGAGTACAGCAATCGACCACCAGAAATATCCAAGCATCTGTACCTGGCCTTCAACAGGCCAAAGATTGTTTATACAATGTTCCAATAACAAAACAAAATGCGGCTGACCACTGTTTTGCACCTCAGTTCCAAAAATTCAAAAGTCTGTGCAGCTGCTTCCGGAGTTTGCCGCACTTACACTCCACTGGAAACCAGATAATTCAATTTGTACAAGGAGGGAAGGTGAACCAGGAAGTAGTCAATACGCTTCAAGTCTTTTAAAAATATATATCCTTTATTGTAACTGTAGTGTTAAAATTGGTCATCAGCCAATGCGTTTAGTTCCAGAAGGAACTTCATCAGGGCTGAAAAGATACACAGATAAAAACAAACCTAAGTAACACATAATACATACAACAACATATATCCAAAATACATACAACAAAAATATAAAAGTATATATATATATGAGCTTAACACACAAATCCATTATAATCATAGAACGGCACAGAAAAGACAATAAACAAGGTAATATATATATCGACACACATATTTCCTAAATTAAACACCACAACATTTATATGTACACATAAAACCATGAGTGTATGTAAACATATACACAAGTAATCCCACCAAAAACACCAGATACCAATAACAAACAATTCATCTCGCATGGTGTCTCATCATGGGAAAGACAAATTACATAAAGTGAAGCAAATGCACAAGGTTAGTTTCCATAAAATCTGGATATAGTAAAGAATCCTCATATTTTAAAACTAATTTCAAGAGAGTGCAAAATATTTACCAACTCTGGACATCAATAAAGGGGGAGAGACCAGGGAAAAAACAGGAAAGGAATAGCAATGACCAAGGGAGAAGGAATAAGACAGAGAGAAAAAAGAAAAAACCAAGTATAACAAAATATAAATTAATAAAACAGTGATCAAGAAACATCTAGAGGTCTCACCATAAATATCAAACTGTTAGTCCAATTGGCCTTTATATATAGGCCAATGAATTCCAAGTTCGAATGATGTGAATCAAAAAACAAATTTCTAATAAAGAGAATGAAGACAATATCTAAGACTAAACATGTTTCCTTAAATCAGACTAGTTTCCTTCTTGGTATATATTACCAACAACAATAATCAGAGCAGAGCAAATAGAGCCCCACTCGAATATGTTGTAAGCCAATTCAAGCAAGAAATATATATATGTCTCACCATAAATTCCAAGCACTCTTCGGCTATTCAATTTAAGAGTCCTACAGTCTTCCAAAGTATAAAGGCCCCCGGGTTAGCCCAAAATCTGGTGGTGACAAAAAACCAATACAAATAATTAATGCGTGCCCCTTTATATCAAAATTATATTCACTCACACCATATTGTGTCATTAAAGGACCCTACCTACAAAGGAGTAGGAGGACAATGATTTATACAATTAAGGAAGAGACAAATAGTGCAGTCTTACCTCTCTAAACCTCTATAGAGGGCCGGACTGCCACACAATGTTTCTTGTAATATTGCTGAATTCCAAAAATCAGTGTTGTAATCAGTAGTCCTGAAAGATATATATACATATATATATGATGTATATATATATGCCTAGTATAGGTACATAGTTTCACTTCAGGGTTAGCACAATCAGATATAATTATAATGGTCACGAGAATAGATTAACCGTATTGCTGGCCAAGGTACAGCCAGCGAGCAATTCCTTCCCAGTCTAACGACACTCACATTTTAAAATCTACACAACCATATCCACTATCCCCATATTTCACTGCTATAATATAAATGACAAAAAAAAGGGGAAAGAGAGAGAGGAGGGGTGCTCTCCCTAGGGCGAACGTATATTCGGCCCGCAGCACCATAAAAGATTAAGCATATGGGCATAAAAAACGGTTAGGTTAGCCGGTAGCGCCGTAAATGATTAAGCATTTGGGCTTTAAAAAAGGGGTTGGTCGGTCATGTATTTCATATCAGAGTCAATCCAATACCATATTGAGAAAACTAAAGGGAGCACAAGGCTAAGACCAGGACTCCTGTGGCACCCTCTGACCCCATGAGGTAATACCACCGAGTTCCTAGCTAAGGTAAGAATGCCCGCATAATATGACATATGAACATAGCAAGTCTGCCTTACCTGGTTGATGTTGACACGAACGAGCAGAATCCCTTGTCAAGGTTTTCAAAAAGACGAGCCATTTCTCGTCTGTGTCGACAAGGTGCTGCGCATGCGACGCATATGCATAGCGCGTCACCTACTCAGAGTATAGTAAAAGTAAATAGGCTGGCGTGGTCACCATCTTGTAGAGGGAACCCTCCATGTTTATATATAACATCAGAGTCTTCATAAAAAAGACTCTAACATATAGATCCACGGCGAAATTAAAACGTAACTTTTATATCGGACGGCATAACCAATAATGTAACCATGAATGTTTTTAAATCGCAGAAGTATAAAATCATCGTCCCTTAAGTATGAAATCACCTGATTAAACAAATGATAGTTTATGGGGCAGTGAGACATCCTGCGCAATAAATAGATATGAAAAGGAAAAAAGGGGAGATACTCTATATCCAAAAGAAAAAGGTAAAGAAACCAGGTTTATCAGTCAGTAATATAAATTGACCTATATGGGGAAAAACGAGCACCATCTTAAACGGTGTCGTCCTCAAACATTGCTGCTTTGTAAATGCACAAGTCCATCACATGTAATAGGCATTGCAACATATACAGACAGCAACCTCTCTATCAATCCTACTTACAACTTATATGATATTTTCGAAACTGCCAGCATATAATGATATATTTAAACATGGTTGTTACTTCCAAAAATGCCAGGAAGGAACTAGAAAGTCGACTTCCCAACGATTGACCCATAGAATACAAAAGGTCCAAAACCCATGCGGTAATAAAACAATTCATGCACAAAGCGGCACAAGCTCTAGTGCACGAGTTCCTTTCCCAGCATAGATTGTGTACTCAAATCGGGGCACACAAAAACATGAGTTAAGAGTACAGTCTTTAGGGTTGACTAATATACTAAAGTAAGAGGACATCGTTCACAGAAAGAAAAACGTAATAGGTTAGAGAGTTGGACAAAAGGCAAATAAGGTAGGGGCTATGATTTTCACTCCACATCGTGATAAGACAGTTATACAAATATACATGATTTACAATATTTGAATCAACAATCCACAAAAACATTTGTTCAACACCCGTTTGTGGGTCCCCAAATGCAACATTTTAGAACTAAAAATACCAGTTCCATAGATGTTTTTGTAGATAACCCGACAGATAGGGAGAACAAAAAAACCAATAACATCTTGTCCCTGATTTAGCACAATCTTTTTTCTTACAGTATCTCCCATGTTTTAAAGGAAGTAGTGCATTTCCCCATCGGTGTTATGTCCTAGGCTGGTTGCCCTCAGACAGCATATCCATCTGGACTCCATCTGTCTAAGTAACAGGTCCCTGTTACCTCCTCTACTTCTGACCGGGACATGATCTATCGCATGGAACCAGAATGTAAGGTCATCCGGATGTGAACTAGCAGGTCTTTATTATGACTCTGACATGTCCGACCTACCCATTTTTTAAAGCCCATATGCGTAATCATTTACGGCACTACGGGCCGAATATACGTTTGCCCTAGGGAGAGCACCCCTCCTCACTCTCTTTCCCCTCTTTTTTTTGTCATTTATATTATAGCAGTGAAATATGGGGATAAGCGATATATTTGTCTCTTGCTTCATTGTATAAGTCATTGCCCTCCTACTCCTTTGTAGGTAGAGTCTTTTAATGCCACAATATGGTGTGAATGAATACAATTATGATATAAAGGGGCACGCATTAATTGTTGGTATTGATTTTTTGCCACTACCAGATTCTGGGCTAACCCGGGGGCCTTTATACTTTGGAAGAATGTAGGACTCTTAAATTGAATAGCCGAAGAGTCCTTGGAATTTATGGTGAGACATATATATACTTCTTGCTTGAATTGGCTTACACCATATTCGAGTGGGGCTCTATTTGCTCTGCTCTGATTATTGTTGTTGGTGATATTTACCAAGTAGGAAACTAGTCTGATTTAAGGAAACATGTTTAGTCTTAGATATTGTCTTCATTCTCTCTATTAGAAATTTGTTTTTTGATTCACATCATTTGAACTTGGAATTCATTGGCCTATATACAGAGGCCAATTGGGCTAACAGTTTGATATTTAGGGTGAGACCTCTAGATGTTTCTTGATCACTGTTTTATTCATTTATATTTTGTTATACTTGTTTTTTTCTTTTTTCTCTCTGTCTTATTCCTTTTCCCTTGGTCATTTCTATTCCTTTCCTGTTTTTTCCCCGTTCTCTCCCACTCTATTGATGTCCTGAGTTGTTAAATATTTTGCACTCTCTTGAAATTAGTTTTAGAATATGAGGATTCTTTACCATATCCAGATCTTATGGAAACTAACCTTGTGCATTTGCTTCACTTTATGTCATTTGTCTTTCCCATGATGAGGCACCATGCGAGATTAATTGTTTGTAATTGGTATCTGGTGTTTTTGGTGGGATTACTTGTGTGTATGTTTACATACACACATGGTTTTATGTGTACATATACATGTTGTGGTGTTTAATTTAGGAAATATATGTGTCGATATATATATTACCTAGTTTATTGTTTTTTCTGTGCCGTTCTATGATTATAATGGATTTGTGTGTTAAGCTCATATATATATACTTTTATATTTTTGTTGTATGTATTTTGTATATATGTTGTTGTATGTATTATGTGTTACTTAGGTTCGTTTTTATCTGTGTATCTTTTCAGCCCTGATGAAGTTCCTTCTGGAAAGAAACGCATTGGCTGATGACCAATTTTAACACTATAGCTACAATAAAGGATATATTGTTTTAATAGACTTGAAGCGTATTGACTACTTCCTGGTGCACCTTCCCTAAATCTTTCTACAATGTTTCTTATCCGGCCCAGAGCCTGGTTATAGGCGATTTCCTGAGGCAACTGCTGGTTTCCATAGGTTGTTATGACTCACGGTTTTATCCCATATCCCTAGTCAGCTGAAAAAAGTAATAAAATATACTATCACTTCTTTGACAGAGTTAAGGGTACAATACAGGCCATTTGGCTTGTGCGTTGTTCCATTTTTAGACAGTGCAGTGTCCAATAGGCATGGATGTTGCTTGGAACATCCCCAGTAGCACACATGCTGCACCCCTTTTGCACAGATTTATGTATGAAACAGGACGCATATTAGTGAGGGCATGGAAAGCCACCTTACGTGGCTTTGCATGGCCTTATGTATATGCTAGTGAAGCATTGTGCCGCCGTTGTCAAAAACGGGACATTCCAACAGTGCAATTGTGCCAGGATAGCATCATGAATGATGTGTTAGGTGTTACTGTTTAGCTTACCTACAAGTAGGCCATTGTCATACTGGTCATTCTTGAAGCAGTCATTTATGATGCTGTGCTGGAATATGAAGGCAACATGTACACTGCCTTGATATTTAGCCAGCACGTTTGTGAAAAGTCCACGATGATCCACGATGATCCACAAGGGCTTGTTCATTGATAGAGTGGGTATGTTTATGGTTCCTGTACAGATGTGAGGTTGCTGCAAGAGGTACAAATTGCACATGTGTGCAGTCCATGGCACCCAGCACAAGTGGGAATCCTGCAGTATCATAGAATCCTTGCTTGATCTTCATCTGCTCTTCCCTGGGGTTTGGGGA
Organism: Triturus cristatus; assembly: GCF_964204655.1. Classification (NCBI taxonomy): domain Eukaryota; kingdom Metazoa; phylum Chordata; class Amphibia; order Caudata; family Salamandridae; genus Triturus; species Triturus cristatus. The sequence continues at coordinate 552,564,444 of NC_140591.1, read as the reverse complement.
AATGGATGTAGTAGGGTGTCAGCTGGAAGATAGCGTACGGGGCAGTAGGGAGGAATGCTGAAAAGGATGGCTGAGATATTTCAGCCACTTTGGCAACTGTTGTTTGGAAAGAGCCCGATGCTAGCATATGTAAAACAGCCATGAATTTTGCCTGTGGAGGTATGTTGCTCAGCCTGTTGGTTGTGACCTCTAGCCTTGGAGCAATCAGGGTTAGTAGGTCTACTATAGTCTGCTTCTTGAGGCGATGAAGTGTGATGACCTCCTCCTCCCTGAGGTGTATCAGAGTGCTCCTTTGGTGAAATATGCGCTCCTTTCTCCTGCATTGCCTTTGGGGGGATGAGGGAGAGTGTGGGGAGGGTGGGTGTGGTGGGGTGGATGAGGTCGTCATCTCCGTCCAGCTCCTAGTCGTGAAATTACTACCTCCATTGTGTAGTTATATTTGCAGCACTGTTCACTCCAACTTCTCCTTTATATATGTATGGATTCATCATATCCTACGCATGTGTTTTGCAGGCGCAGAAAGTTTGACGTAAGCCCAATGCTGCACCACTTAAGCTGGGGATGCGTCACTTTTGAGAAAAGTCATGAATATCGATGCAAAACTTTTGTTTGCGCATGTATTTAAGAAGGAACACCTACCTTGCATAATTAAATATTTACGTGACTCAGTCCATTGTCCAGTTTCTTCACACAGGGGTGGGGAAAGTGACGCATCTTCGAAGATGCGTCCCCTCATAAATATGGTGTAGGACTTGCCCCGTCAATGCGTCAAAAACTTTGACGTGTTGGCGACGCAACCTCTTCATAACTAAGCCTCCTAGATTATATCTCAAATGAGTTGATGTCTAGAGTGGGCAGAAATAGAGCAGGACAACTTTTACTATCAGATCATTCCACTGCCTTTAACATAGTGGGCCTCATGTAGGTAGCCAAATACCGGTCGGTAACGGCCGATTTTCGGTAATTATACCGTTACCGACCGGTATTTTGGCTTTTGGTATGTAGGGGGCTCATTTTTGAAATCGGTAATTTACCGAATCGGTAAAATTACCGAATCGGTAATTTTACCGATTCGGTAAATTCCGAATACAAAAATAAGATGTAGGGGGAGTGTGTGGGTGTTTTTAGGAGTCGGTATTTACCACCAACTAATAGTTGGTGGTAAATAATTAATGGATGTGTTTACGCATTTTGAAGCGCTTAGAAGTGTGCAATGTGGCAGACATACATGCCCTTAGGGCATGTATGTGTGCCACATGTGCACACGTGGCCGAATCAGGGGTGCAACAGGGTGTCAATGTGACACCCTGCCACCCTTGCATGTGTTCCCCTAATTACCGAATCGGTATTTACCGATTCGGTAATGAGGCATACCTTCCCATCAATGGGAAGGTATGCCTCATTACCGAATCGGTAAATACCGATTCGGTAATTACCGAATTTTTCCGAATCGGTAAATATTACCGACTCATTACCTACATATCATTTACCACTTCATAAATACCGAATCGGTAAAATTCGGTATTTATGAAGTGGTAAATGGGTCCCTACCTACATATGGCCCAGTATGTTCTACTTCCTCATACTAAGACTTGAGGTGAATACCATCAAAGGATTCACACTAGACTATATATATTTCCACCTCTTCAATATATATTGCATCATCTCACTGTTAACATTTATATCATCTGCTTCCAGCACTGACACCGGCATACCTTTCTTGATAAGCAGAACTACTCATTCACATCAAAACTGCACAATAAGGATCTGCCAATCATGGAAAACACCAAAACAATCCCCACACAGGCCACACAGCATTCCCTCATCTGTAAAACCATAGATGAATATGTTATAATGCTTTGAAGTATCACTTATCTTAACTTTACTATGTTCAAAGGGACAGTGACTCGAAACATGATAAGAGAACAGCTGTTGTCATTAAGCATGACAAGTAAACTGCTCCCCAATGGACCACCCTACCAACCATCACCCTTCAAACTAAAGGGCATATTTACATGGTGATTGCGCCACAGGAACATCACTTTTCTGATGTTCTGGTGTGGCAATGCCCTGTACTATAATTACAAAGTTGGGTTAAGCCAGTTTTTGTGGCTCAACGCCACTTTGTAAATATGGTACACTTTTACGCTGCTATCTGCGTGAAAGGGGCATGCAATGGGTGTTGCTGTGAGCATTCCACTGCAACATCCATTGCTTTTTGACACTGCCCCAGATTTACGCGAAGGTGTTAATCTGAGGCATCACCAAAAACGAATGCCATGCAACAGTACGCATTAGAATGGTGCAACGAGGAGAAATACTTTTATTTCTCCTTGTTTTTGATTTTTCTTAGTATGCTGCATTCTGTAGCACACATAAAAAGAGTAAAATGCCATTAGTGATTGTTTATGTGTAGGAAGGGACACCAATGCTGGGGTGCGTCGTATTGGTGTTAATATGGCGCATCCCAGCTTTTTGGAAATTTAGGAGGGTGGTGCTGCAATATTTGCAGCAGCTTCACACTCTGTCATTTCATTGTAAATATACCCCTAAGTTTCTACAGTGGGGTAGTATGTCACCTATCCACAACATCCTCAGTTACCTATCATAAATGTTAAATGTCACTAAAATACAAAGCAATTCCTACTTATGAGAAAGAGTATGTCTATCATTTTCAGTTATATTTCGTACACCAAACAATGCCACATTTTATTAGTAATATAATTCATTTGCCTTGTAGATGCATGACAAATGTTATTAGCTGGTTGTTGTCCATCAAGAAAGCAAGGGAAATGGTGCAGACTCCTGCCATGGAAGCGAAGCTGCAGCTTATACTCAGCCATGAGCTGTCAATCCTTATCTAGGCAAGCTTTTTTATATATATTTTTGTATATTATGAGACAGCTGACTTTACAGAATTGTAGTCCAGAAGTATAGTTTCAGTAATTGCTAATTGTTAGACCTGTCAGCCTCTGAGTGACTGACTCCTCCAACATTTTGCCTTACTCATCCATTTTTGCTGATCTTGTTTTCTTGGATTTATGACTATGTGCTTGACACTGCTTGCCAGTGATAAAGTGTGTGCGCTCACTTCTCAAATAATGGCAAAATTGGCACATTAAAGGTATTTGTTAGACCCTAGTAAAGTGGTACTACATGTACTGTGAGCCTGTAAATAAAATGGTACAAGCAGGCCTGCAGCAATACTTGTGCCACCCACTTAGGTAGCTCTGTATACATATGTCGGGACTTCCATTGCAGCCTGTGTGTGCAGTTGTAAACTGCCATTTTGACCTGGAAAAATAAAGCTCTTGCCAGGCTGAAACCTCCCTTTTTTGGTGCTTATAAGTCACCTTAAAGGTAAGCCCTACACAGCCAAGAATGCATGATATAGTGCATATAAATAATAGACATGTACTTTTACGTTTTACTTTTCCCAGTAGCAAAACAAATCCTACATTTTTTTTTTGCTACGGTGAGGCCTATCTCTCCCGCAGGATAACATTGGGTTCCCATATTACAGTTTGGTATCTAAAGAGTTGTAATTTAAAACTCTATTTAAGAGAAATGTCAGATTTTACATCACAATGTGAAAATGTAGGAAGCTGCCATTTTTTGCCGTAACTATTTGGGGGCACATGCATCAACAATGCCATTTGCGATTCCTTATTAGCGAAAAATAAGGAATCGCTAATAAGGAATAGCAAAAGGCTATGCATGTAGGAATCGCTATTCAAATAGCGATTCCTTAACTTTCCTTAATTGCTACTAGCAAATTGCGAGTAGCAATTAAGGAATGCCATCCCAATCATTCCTATGGGCCTCCAGGCCCATAGGAATGAATTGGAGATTGCATGAGCAAATAGCGAGTACCAGTAGGTTCTCGCAAATTGCTCATGCAATTTCAAGGGTGCAAGGGTGTCAAAATGACACCCTATTGCACCCCTGAAATTGATATGTGCACATATGTTGCACACACACATGCTCTAAGGGCATGTGTGTGCGCAACATGAAACTTTGAAAAATGCACAAAAGTGCATTTTTCAAACTTTTAGCAAATTACCATGCAGTTCATCTTCATGGTAATTTGCTCCCCCTATTAGCGAATTCGCTAATTTTTTAACTTTCATGCATTGCATTTAAGGAATCCCAAATTGAGATTCCTTAAATTAAGGAATCTCTATTTGGGATTCCTTAAATGCTATCGCTATTTAAGGAATCGCTATTTAAGGATTCCTTAAATAGCGATTTTTGCTTTTGGGTTGATGCATTGGGATTGGGTATTTTTAACTCAATACCGGGAGCTATTAGCGAATCGGTATTTTACCGACTGGATTTTGGCTTGATGCATGAGGCTGTCGGTGTCTACAACCTGTATCCTAGGTCACATGGCTAGGTGTATGTGACAGGTTGTCTTTGATAGTTGCTCCCAGGCAGAGAGCTAAAGAGGAAATAGGTTTTGGCATGATGGGTCATTTCTAACTTGATGAGGGGGAGGAGCTGCCATCTACCATATTTGCACATCACAAAGCTTCTTCCTGAACACACTCACAAAGGATTTGGAGCATGTTTTTTAAGATCCCAGACACGCTGAGGCCAGGATAGGGGGCTGACGATTTTGGGATTAGAAACCTCTTTGAAATGGGCAACATTTTTAAATATTGAACCCTCAGACCCAGATCTTCAGTATACCTCTAGACCTGTGGAAGACTCAGAAGAACTGCTGTTCAGCTCTGCAATAAGGACTGCTACTCTGTTGCCCTACTGCCCTGCTGCTTGAGTAAGAAGTACTGGGCCTGCATCTTGAACCCATGACCACCAAACTGACTCCAAGGACTAGTTTGCTGCTCACCTGATAAGAGCCTCAGTGACAAAAAAAGACCTTAACGATCCTGAACCCAGCACCTGGGCTCTGCCTGCAGTGTGTCTTTCCCCCCAAGTAGTTCCACCCCAGTCCAAGACCCTTGGAAGTGGGCTTAGCGGTGCTCTGCCAGCCCGTCTGGGGTCTCATGGACAGAACTGATTCAGCAGGATGCATTTCCTCAGGCTCATATCAGAACCACTGTAGCAAGGTGCATATCTAAGGCCGGACCTCGCAGCTCCTCGGAACCACCACTGCATGATGCACCCTCAACACAGGACTTCGCATCACAGTTCCCCACCTCCTTGGAACCACTTCAATGCAAAGCATCCTCAATGAAAGATGGTTCATCCCAGCCCGCAACGACTCAGAACCAGGGCTGTGTGATACATCCTCGAAGCAGTACCGCGTAGCTAGCACTGCATGCAACATCATCAACGCGGGACCTCACAATATTTCTCAACTCGGATTTAAGGTCATTTGATCAGCGGGCCTTCCTGGGTCCTGTATCTGGCCTGTGTTCCATCACTGTTGGGCTGAGCTTTTTCCCAGTCTGGCACAACCAGATAACCACAGTTTATGCTTTGTGCTTCAAAGCACTGTTTTTACTTGAATCTTTAAAGCTGCATATCTCCGGTTCTACTAATTGTTTTTTATCGGTTTGCTCTGAAATAACTTATTACATGTTTACCCTATTTTTCAAAATTGGTGTGGGACTTCTTTTGAGTTGTGTTTTCATTTTAAACTGTTTCAAGTGCTGCATACTTAATTTGCTCATTGCTTCTAAATTAAGCCTGACTGCTTTGTGCCAAGTTACCACAGAGGTAATCACAGGCTATTTTGAAGTTTGCTTGTGATTCATCCTGACAAGAATTTGGGTTGCTGCTTGAGTAGGGCCTCAACCAGTAACACAATTTCCAACACAAATATAATGAGATTCAATAAGAGTGGCCCTAAACATTTATATTTGTTAATTTATTGACAAAACAAGTATGTAAATCTGCAGAATATGTCAGAGCAGAAGTTTTTGGCACCCCAAAACTGATAAATATTGTTTTTATCAGCTGAGGAGTGTACATCTTTTCATTTATCGATTAATATTATCAAATCTATTCACACATCAATTCCAGTCATTAGCAATCGGATAATACCATATTGTAATATGTGCCTTGAAGAGAGGTGAACCACTAGTTTAAATGATACCACCCATGACACATTGAATTCTGTGTAGCGTTTGTTTTTTTAAATTTCCAACAACTATTGTTTCAAAGTCACAAATTTCAATGTTTGTATGCTAACTAACACAATGGAAAATGTGAGAAAGGATAACCTAAAGATGAAAAAAGAATGTATGAACAAGAGAAGGCATGCCGTAGAAGAGTTTAATGTGAAGTGATCGATGTTATAGGTCTAAATATTTCTGGACATAGACCCAGTATCCATGTCTGCATGAAGTGACATCACTGGATTCTGTTGAGTAATATTCAGGAGTCGTTGTAGACCTTTCAAGATAAGATTTAATCCAATAATGAAGAAAAGGAAGCACCGCCGGTTACAAGACTTCAAGCTCCGGCTGGCTCCCAACAACTGTCAACTCTTGGTTCATGGGACCGATCACATGTTCTATGCTAGAACACGCTGATCGTGCCATGAACCAAGGGTTTGTAGAATAACATATAAATGAGCTCGTGCATGCAAGCACGAGATAAACAACAGAAAGGTAAGTTTAACACATATAACACATCTTCCCCCTTAAATAAATAAAGAGAAATAAAAAACATTTAATAAACAAATCTGTTTCTGATAAATGAAACAAAATCAGCCATCCACCCTGGTTTTTTTCGTTGGCGTTTTCCAGAGTCTAAAGTGCAATCAATATTATTAGAAACATTGACTAATTCAGCATTACGGATTGGACAATTAACAAGATCTTCATCCTCAAAATTGTCAATGGACTTCGTTTCATCCTCAGAATTGAGATAAATACTTTTATCACCTTTGAGAACAGCAATTCTACTTAGATTCCAAACCTTATTATTGGTGAGTTTGACAGAGTTCTTAAGTACCTCTTTTATTTCAAAAGGTCCCATAAATTGGCTTTCCCCTTTTTTGACTTTCCAAGGTTTTCTTACTTTAACTAACATCCCTACATTGACCATCGGATCATGTACAGACCCTCTTTTCTTATCATACCGTTCTTTATTAATAGCATGATTTTTGATGAGATTTTCTTTTACGGTCTCAAGATCCAAGTTAGGCATGGAAGAGGGAGCTAACCAGGCAGGGTTGCATTTGGTTCTCGGAATTCTACCTCTCATAATTCTAAACGGGGAGTAACCCGTCATGACATTAGTGGAGGTCCTGTACATCCATACTGTTTTTAAAATTTGTAGTTCCCATTTATCATTTTCAATTCCTGTAACCTGGACAGCACTTTTGAGAACTCTATAAAATCTCTCAATAACACCATTACCGCTGGGGTTGTACAGAGAAGTGGTACAATGAACGATGCCCACTCTTTTAAAATACGCTTTTGCTTTGTTAGATAGAGATTGAACACCGTTGTCTGTAATTAGGCGTACTGGTAACCCCTCCTCAGTGAAGGTTTCATCCAGAAAGGATAGAACAGAATCAGTGTCCACCTTTTCTACAATTTTGATAATTGACCATTTTGAAAAAAAATCAATGGTTGCAAGGACATATTTAGAATTAGGACCAACTGGACCCATAATATCCATGGCAATGGTATGCCACGGAAAATCCGGAATGGCATGTTCACCAATATTAGGTTTAAGAGTAACCAAGGTCTTATCAGCATTAGCACATGTGATGCAATTCCTGATAATACGTTTATTGAAAACATCCATGCCTGGCCACCAAAAATTATTTTGTACTTTTTGTTTGGTTCTAACGATACCAGAGTGACCCTCGTGACCATGGGAAATGATATTGTGTCTTAACTTGCATGGAGGAATGGCACGATCACCCCTTTAAGCTCATCCCTTATTTCCCCAAAACTTCTAAGGTCAGAATTGATGTTCTTTTTATTAGGCCATCCAGATAAATATACCCTTCAACGTTTTTCAATACAGGGTCATTTTCAAATTCCTTAAGCCAAACATTTCGGTCAATTGGCAAAAGATCTTCATCGTGTACCAAAGCTATATAAAAATCACCCCACTCATTGTAGGTACTTTCTTTGAGTGGTAAGGGCATTCTTGACAGAAAATCAGCAGTTACATTTTCTTTACCGGGTACATAAATGATGGTATAATTAAAATCCTGAAGACGCATTGACATCCGAGCTATTCGTGCTGAAGCTTTCAACATGCCTTCTGTGGTTAAAAGGCGCACCAAAGGTTTATGGTCACCTCTAATTAAACATTCCTTGCCCCACACAAACACCCTGAAGTGCTCAAGTGCCCATATGCAAGCTAAAGTTTCTCTTTCTATGGTAGAATATTTCTCCTCTGCAGGTGTGAGTGCTCTGGACGCATGCGCAATGATGTATTCTTTACCATTATTGGACTTCTGTGCCAAAACTGCTCCTAAACCCTTTGAACTAGCGTCTGTGGTGATAATGCAAAGGAGTGAAGGGTCAAAACCTGAAAGTGCAGTTGCAGAACAGATAGCTTTGTTGACATCATTAAATTCAGTTTCACAATCCTTAGACCACCAAAACTTGCTTTTGTTTTTGATTAATTGTCTTATGTTAAATGTACGACAAGAGAAATTTGGCACATATTTTGAATAAAATTCAGTAAGACCCAAAAAAGACCTAACATCGTCCTTAGATTTGGGATGAGGAGCAGATTTAATAGCCTCAACTAAGTCATTTTTGGGTTTGATTCCCTCTTCACACAGTTCGTGACCTAAATAAGTCACAGATTTCACTCCAAATCTACATTTGGAATGTTTTATAGTCAAACCGTGGTCAGAAAGCACCTTAAGTACATTTTCTAATGCTGACAAATGTGACTGGGGATCACTTCCAAAAACAAGAATGTCATCTTGAAAACAAATAGCGTTATTGCAATTCTTTAGGATGTCCTGCATCACACGTTGGAAAATAGCTGCAGCAGAAGCTAGACCGAAAGGCATTCTATTATACCTGAAACACCCGAAAGGGGTAATGAATGCAGTGTAATCCTTGCTATTCTCATGTAATTAAATCTGGTGGTAAGCTGCAGATAAATCGATAGTAGAAAATAATTTAGCCCCCCCAACACTGGTCAACATTTCTGAGATGCGTGGTAAAGGAAATTGATCAATGATGATGTTGTTGTTTAAATGGCGTAAGTCGATGCATAATATAATTTTCCCATTGGCACGACAATGGGTGAAACCCACTCAGAAGACTCAATCCTCTCAATGATGCCATCTTTCACTAGAGAGTCTAACTCTTTTTTAACCTCTTCACGCACAGCTAAAGGAATGTTGCGTGCCTTGTGAATTTTTTTAACGGATCTCATGTTTAAAACCATTTAATTTACCTATATCAGTTCTAAAAGCACTGGGAAATTTGTGTAATAAGTGTTCACTAAGGCCGTTAGACTCATCAATTACCATTACTGGATCAGGGCTATTGGGGTTAAGGACAATATCTAATTTGCCCTGCTCAAACCAGCTGAGTTGATGTTGAGTTGATGGTAGAAACTGCTACACAGAGTTGAGAAGAGTGATGAATTGTGTCCCCTTGATGCTGATAATAGCTTTCAAAACCTCTGAAAGGAACAGTGAAGAGAAGAAGACATTCTCCTGATGAAATGAAATCCGAATGAACAAAATGCTGGAAGATTGCAGATCTACGTATTATGTAGTACGTGTTGAGACGGAACATACGTCACAACTACAGTTACGTAGCAGGCGCAACAAGAAGGAACCTTCCTGCAGAGGAGTCCACACGGAACGAAGGTGAAGGTTCTCCTGCGAACTCGGTGAGTAAAGCGTTGGTTATGTTTTAAAACAGAACAACTACAAAGATGCTAGCTCCGCACATCCTGATAGACCAATGCTTACACTGCCAAGGGCTCCGCACCTCCGTATAGTTCAAAGAGTTCGCTCACTTTTGAATCCTTCTCTTTCCGCGCCGTTTCAACTCCACTTTAGGTATAGAACAAAAGAACTGCTCACAGGAAGTGAATAATAAATCAAAAATCCAATGAAGTTGTGAACAGTAGCTAGAAGCTAGAACGGAGATTCACTTCGGACGAGATAGAAGACTTGGATAATAAAAATATTGCGTAAAAAATATTGAAGTAAAATGAGATAAATCCAAATCGTAGGTTCAATGAAAAAGGTGCTTCCTTAGATCATCGCCAGTTTGTTGAGTAATATTCAGGAGTCGTTGTAGAGCTTTCAAGATAAGATTTAATCCAATAATGAAGAAAAGGAAGCACCGCCGGTTACAAGACTTCAAGCTCCGGCTGGCTCCCAACAACTGTCAACTCTTGGTTCATGGGATCGATCACATGTTCTATTCTAGAACACCCTGATCGTGCCATGAACCAAGGATTTGTAGAATAACATATAAATGAGCTTGTGCATGCAAGCACGAGATAAACAACAGAAAGGTAAGTTTAACACATATAACAGATTCCTGTCATAATATCTATAAAAGTCAGACAACTGTACCACTTTCCTTAGTATTAGCCTGTCTTTGGAAATGACATCACTACAATTCCAAGAAACCATCTTTACTGGAAGTAACATCTCTTGCTTCATTACAAAATGATTTTTTAAAGAGCAAGACAAGGTGAAGTCTTTTAAGTGGACCACATTCCCCAACATCATCTCAGTGGGAAATGGTATCACTGCATTTCCCAGCACCCTTCTCTGCAAGAAGTGACATCATTGTTTTCCCACCAAAACATTTTAAAAAGAAGAAGCCAAACAAGAAAATGTAATTCCACAGCATCCATCTCAGAAGAAAGTGATATCTCTGCAGTTGCAAGCACCCACCTCTAAAGGAGGTGACATTACTAGTTTCTTGACAAAGCCATCTTGAAATCAAACAAGCCATTCAAGTACAGTTCATTACAAAGCATTCATCTTGAAAAAAAGTAACATCACTGCATTTCTCAGCATTAAATGCTTCCGCCTGTCAAGGCCACGAAGGCCCTTGTGACGGAAGCACTACTTCCTTACAAATACACAGAATACCTACAATATCACATCATGTTCCTCACCCACCACCTCATAATGGCCATGTGCACACCCCTCTCAGAACTACATCACGCAGACACTCACAGAACATTCTCACAACACATACACCTACCTCATACACATCCAAGGAACCAGAACTTACTTTCAAACTACTGAACACACACTCCATCTTATGCTCATCAATATAAGCTCTGCAATAGTCTAAGCTCCAGACACTGCAGACATCATCACCTATCACATTTGCGACTCATTCTTCATTATAAAAACATTACTCACCTCTTTGCTCATTCTAGATGTTCTATTTACCACAAACAACAACATCCAGATTAAGGGCCCCACTAATGAGAAAAGAAGAGGTCGCACTTTTATCCAAAAGTGCTCCTATCCATGCACTGCTGGCAAGCAAACTCCTCACGTGCCAGTTCCTACTAACCACAATTCAGTTTGTCACCTTCTACCTCTTCTACTGGCCTCCTGGACAGAAAAAGGGACTTTATATACCAATTCACAGACATCCGCACAATCTCATCTACTCAGTACACCCATAACACCATCCTTAACAAGTTCAACCTCCCAGACAACTCAAGCATGAAGAGAAATATTCTCTCCCTCAAGCTCATCAACACAATTAATATGCTATAACATGTCTTTTAATCTCCAATTATCAATGATTCAATGTAAGGCTCCTATACCCCTGGAAGAAACCTCACCACCCCCTTAATCCTTCTCAATTTCTGTTCAAGGCACAGAAGTCTGCTCATAAGAGACCAAGTCATCAGCTGTTCCAAGGACTTCTCCATTAACAGCCAACAGCTTGAATTCATCTCTCTTCAGAGCTCTCAACCGTGCCTAATCATGTGGTCCAACCAAAACCTGAACTCGAGTAAATGCCTGGAAGTGTATGCACCATAAACAGTCCCATGGTGTGTGGAAAAAACTACAGAAACTTAAGCAGCATTAGTTCCTTAAAAAAGTTAAATTCCATGTGGGAGAAATCAGGGTGAGCAGGCAGTTGTTCACAAGACCATTGCCTAATCCACCTAAGGCTCACAATGCAATTCCCAAAGGAGACAGGCCTTAGTGGATCCCTTTCCATTTGCAAATCAGTTACAACTTCCTTTGAGGTTTTGGTAACTGTTGAAGGGTTCGTGGCTGAAAGTTCAATCTCAATCCATTGCTACATTGCATGCCTAATCAGAATTTGTGGGGAATTTATCTTTTAATTCCCTTCTAAACTGCTACTTTTGCTGGGTCGCAATATCCATTTTACGAGTCAGAAAACCTTTCAGATTCTTAAAGTGGGCAGTGTATATAAGAAATATAGATTGTGCCATCAGAAACTCTGTGATTTTGTGAATCACACATTTTGTGATTCAAAAGTGATTTTATACATCTGGCCCATAACTCTTGATGCTGGACCATACTGCTATTAATTTGCAATCCTGGAGCCCACACCAGCCTGTGGTAGTATTTCTACATATTGACAATAAGCCCACCGAAGACCTGATACGTTTTTAGGCAATTTCTCAGAGCTATTAAAACCTGAACATAAAGCAAAGGCATAGCAAAGGCCACTTCAGCTCTTGTAGGGAAGGGGACACCTAAGCCTTCAAGGGGCCCTCAAACCTTCAGTGTCCTGATTCAGTCAAAAGCCAATGAATATCTGTGAGATATGAGATTCTCTTCATATTCTGCAGGGGTGGCATAGTTTTGCTTTACGCCACTGACATGAAGATGATTTGCTCGAAACACATGATAATCAGTAGACATAGAAAAGCTGGCACTGGCAGAAAACAATTAGGAATCTTGTAAGACTTTTGATTCCCTTGTTCATGCCTCAAGGAACGTTGGGTACCCATACATTTATTGAGCAACCTCGTACAGATTAGTGAACCCGTTCACACACAGGACAACAACAGCATCATCTAGTACTATCAGTTTAACATCACCTTAAATACATAGAGCACATACCCTATTCTGATTCTATTCTCCACGTTCCACAAATAAAATCCTACAAGTAAACACCATTACAACACATCCCTTTTCTTTACAAATTAAAATATCACACAAAAAATAAAACCAAGCTATAACTATGTCACACATTTTGGATGGAAATACATTCTACAATAAGAGCTACACCATTCACACATTGTAAATGTAATCTTCTAACTTATTAAGTTTCTTTAAATTCCATCTTGAAGCATTTGTCTTTCACCCTCTGAACTGCCACCATTCAGAACGTCACTTTCCAGAACATCTGTGCATCTACATTCACTCAACACCTCCTGCCTCTTCTCTTTACTCCCACCAACATCCCCCTCTTCCTGCAACTCCTTAATTATGGCATTCTCATCAACACCACCTTCAGGAATGGTATCATTCCACCCAATACACAGCAAGAACTTTCACTTTTTCAGCCTCAACAACACACTAGACATCTCTGACCCTCGGCAACCTAATGATATGGCAAATACTACCATCCTACAAATCCACCATACTTTTCATTACATGCATAACCTTAACAGGACTACAAATCCTTCTTTTCCCTTTAGGCACTTTTCTAGCAGATTTCAAACATACCCACTTTCAAGTAAACATTGCACACACTATGTTTGGTATGGCACCACATTCTATTCTCTCCTGGGATGCAAAATACTTCTTTTAACTTTCTCTGCATCCCAAAATGCTTTTTTTCCTCTCTTCAACCTCCACCCTGGACTAGCTTTAGCGTGTGGCATGCATCTTCTCATAATACCAAAATGACTTTCTGCTATCGACTCATGAATGGTAACTCTATGTGTCCACACCATTTTCCTTAACTCTTTCTCCCAAGTTTTCCTTGCCTGACCGGCTAACTGCACAATACATTTATGACTTCCGTTAACTTTCTCTTTGATAGCAGTACCCATGTTAATTGCTTCTGTTTTCAACTGGACACCATTGTCCATGAGCACATATGTAGGGAAATCTTCTCCCAAAAATATTTCATTCATGAACTTGATCACGTCTACGTATCCACTTTTTCAAACAACTCTACTTCAAACCATTTAGAAAACAAATCCATTAATAGCAAAATCCAAACAATTGGACACATGATATATAATGCCACATCCCTCCATGGCAAATTGGGACACTCCAATGAACTCAAAAGGAGGGTAAAATGTATTATGAGACTTATTCTCCCTCGCACACCCCACGCACGATCCCATAAATCTTTATAATACAGCATCAACCTTAGGCCTCCAATACATTGATTTAATGTTATGTTTGGTACGTGTAATGCAAGCAGGTCTTATGCGGCACAATGACATAATTGTGTTTCACATTTTGCAGGGAGGTATAACTTTGTCACCTCTCACCACAAACATATCTTCCAGTCCCAAATCATCTCTAACTTCCCAAAATGCTTTTAGTTCACCAAGGGACTTTGCCTTTACAAATCTCTCTAACCATTCACAATTTAAACCCTGGCAAATTATATAAAAATTATCCTTAGTATACTTTGCCATCCACTCTTCCTCCTGTAATCTTTTGGCTTCACCAGCAGAAAAAATTCCTGCAACACATGCATCATTCCAATGGTAATTATCTACCTTCCTAAGAGGCAATGATGAACTGCTTAATAAATCTACTGTAACATTTTACCTCCCGGGGCATATTACACCTAATACAGAAAATCTTGTAACATGATGGATAGTGTAGCAATATATGCAGAAGCTTTGGATAAACCTCTGTTGTTAACAAAATGGTTTAGATCAGAGTGGACAATACATTTTCGACCCCACAAGAATTTGTGAGAATGTTCAAGTCTCCACACACACATACCAATGTGTCCCTTTCTATCACAGAGTACTTCTACTCTGTGGGTGTCAAAGACCTAGATGCAAAAGCAGTTACAAATTCACATCCCCTCTTGTTCTTTTGTGTCAGTATACTTCCTAAACCTGTCCCACTAGCATCCATAGGCACACAAGTTTCTGCAGTAATTTCCATAAAGGAGTTCTGGCACTGAAAAGACTAATCAAGTTTACTTTTATTTTTAAGCTACATGCACATTTTGGGGCATATTTACAAGAAAGTTGTGAACCGTGTCTTTAAGCCAAAAAGGCTAACGACACGCTTTGCCACTTTAGAAATGCAGGCTGCATTACATTTACTAGAATATGGTACAGTCCTGCATTTCCCCTGTGCTGGTGCTAAATTAAGCTGCCTAGCACCAACACAGTCACCCATGCACCATAGTGCAAGGGTGCCTGTGTTGAGGGGAAGATTGTTTATATGCAGGAAGGTCCCCCTTCCTGAACATAAACAATCATTAAATGCTGTTTTGTAACTTCTATGTGTGCTGCTTAATGCAGCATACATAGAAGTTGCAAAACTGCATTTGTTTCAAATGTTTGTTTATGTGCAGGAAGGTGGATCTTCCTGTACATAAACAATCATTGGTGCTTTGCTGTATCTATGTGTGCTGCCCAAGGCAGCACACATGAACAATGATGAGGAGAAATGAAGCATTTCTCCTAGTTTTGCCTGTTTAAGATCAGGTTTTCCCTAATCTTAATTTTGGTGCTACCTCCTAATTGCGCTTCTCTTGTAAGTAGGGGGCTGTGTCAAAATCAATGGGTGTTGCAGTAGAACATCCACCACAACACCCTTTGCCTGCCCCTTTCACGCTGAGTGTGGCGTTAAAAGGGGCCTTATTCACAACGCAGCATTAGCCAGATAAGTGGCTTAAGGCTGCATTGTAAATAAGGCAAAGCTCCTATTGCCATCGCGTCACTGAAAGTGAAGTTGTGGTGGCGATTGGGACTTGTAAATATGCCCCTTTGTGTGTTTTTTCAGAAAATCTTTCCACAAATTTGGAGTAGAACTCCACTAATTCCAAAAATGAACAAAGCTCATCCCTGTTTTTAGGCACAAGAGCTTTACTAATGGCCTCTACCAATTTCTCTTTGTCATACAGGACTGTATGCTCTGCAAATCTACATTTATTCATTTCTGCAGTATGCCCTTTCTCTTTTAGAATGATCAATACCTTTCTCGAGACTTCATCGTGGTGTTTTCTGCTCTTTCCCATGATGAGTATTTCATCATGGAAAAATGTTAATTCTCAAATTTGTACAAATAACTTCGTCATCAGCCTCTGAAAACTGCCACTGCCAACGCAAGACCAAACGGCATGTGTCGGAATTGGTAGCATCCAAATGCCATGCAAAATTGTGTACAGTCTTTACTGACAGGTTCTAACACCACCTGGTGATTAGCAGCAGAAAGATCCAAGGTAGAAAAACACTTGGGGGCCGATTCCAATCCGGGCCGGAAACCGTACCAACCGACACGGCCCAAGACAGAATTCTGACCGACGCGTACATGCGCCATACAACCTTCGAAGTACGATGCATTTTGTAAAAGACACAAACGACTCGCACGGAGTATATTCAGTCTGACCGAAACGTAGGGAAAACATTGACTTGCTAGTAAATGGACCCGGATTCCTTACGACCTAAACGGACTGGGAATAGTTTTGATCGACACAAACACGCGCCGTACGACCTGCGAAGTACGATGAAATGCGTGTGAAATTAAACCGACTCGCATGGAACCCAAGACATAAAACAGAAACTTACGGAACATAGGAAATAGCAATGAAAAGAGTCAGCCGCGCCCGACGCATACGCGAACGCTGCAACATAGCACAATGTGAGTGAGATCGACTCGTATCATCCCGCAATTGACACTGTAAGCATCCGTTCCGGTCAACAGAACTTCTTCGTCATGCTCAAAATAAATCAACAAAAATAGACAGAAAAAGGCCAAACAAGCATTGCAAAAGAAAAAAAATTCAAACTAAGACAGACCCACAATCCCACCTATATAAAGGGCTAAAATCCATACCATGATCCTTTGCAAATTCCACAGAGCTGCCAGCAGGGAACACAACACACTGCACTGACAAACAAACTCACAACTCACACAACAAACAACCTTTACACCATTAGCACCTCACTAAAACCACACTTACAAATAGGCCTGGGCAAAGCACTACGCTACGCTCGCGAAGTTTGCGAAGTTCGCGCTACTTCGCACTACGCGAATTGCACGTAGCACAGTGCGAACACGCGTAGCGTAGTCTTGCGTAGTGCTGCGGTCATTTTTTGCTTGCTCGCGGTCCTCAACGTCAAGTTGGCGACCGCGAGCAAGCAAAATGACATCCCGGCGAGACTTTTTCCTTGTTCGCGATCAGCAACATCAAGTTGGCGATCGCGAACAAGGAAAATAAACCTCCCGGCGAGATTCCCAACGCGAGGAGGTCAGGTTTCTCATTGCGAGGGGTCGCGTATGCTCACGACCGCTCGCGATGAGAAACTACCAGTTCGTGTTGAGAAAGCTGCCGCTCGAGTAAAAATCTCCTCGAGCAGCAGAAAACTACAGCTCGCACTGTGCAAGATGCCATTTTCAATGATTGCACAGTGCCGGTTGCTTGTCCGCACTGTGCAATCATTGAAAACAACATCTTGCACAGTGCAAACATGTTACTACGCAGTTCGCGAAGTGCTACGTGAAGCTCGCGTAGTGCGAACTGCACTTTGCGTAGCTTCGCGAAGTGCTACTTCGCGAACTACGCCCACCCTTACTTACAAACACCCAGCTGAACTCACACCCACTTGCGCTTACTTCCACCCTCAAATACACATCAATCTCCACCACCACCCATCACCATGCCCCCAAAGAAGAATCCAATATTCACAGATAGTGAGATGGAAGTGATGGTCGATAAAATTCTCAGAGTAGAGCCACAGGTATTTGTCACATTGGTCTAACAGACCCCCCCTGTCCCAGAAAACAAAGATGTGGAAGTGGATTGTGAACAAGGTGAACACACAAGCAGCTTGCCTGCGCACAATGGACGACATCAGGAACAGGTGGTATGACATACTCAGGAGGGTCAAGAAGCTCATCGGCAAAGACCATGTCCTAAGCCAGCGTACTGGCGGTGGCCCTTCTGCCAAACCTGTGCATTTAACTTCCTGGGAGGAGAAGGTGCGGGCCATCCTCCCACCGGTGGCCATCCATGGATTATCCGGAATACCAGAGCCTGGTGAGTACACAAATAACAAATCTAAATTGTGAGGCAATAGCAAGCCACACGCACAGACATTAATGTCAGGGGGTCAGTGAAACCATTCACTGTTATCAAGCCACATTAACCCAAATATAAATATCCTGTGATGTGTATGCCAGTTAGATAAACACAATACCTGAAATGTCTCAGTAACATGTAACTATGTCAATAAATGTACAATCGTACTGACAAATACAGCAAGGATTTGGCTATCAACACCAACAAACACGGTCAGCCATCTTGCTAGCACAGTTACACTCACTCCCAGGGAAGCAGAGTCCCAGGAAGGAAGGCTGGGTTTGCTGGGAAGGTGGGTGTAGCTGAAAGCATGATGGGAGTTGTAGTCACAGCCAACAGTCCTCATCCCACATGGCCCTGGAATACCATCATACACCATGGTCACCTCACAGGGAGTGGAAAAGTACTGCCAAGATGGCTGACACTGGCCTCTGCTGTGGGGAACACAAGGCCCTGATGGGACTTCGGTTCCAACGAACAACAGGACAACACTGTCAGCCATCTTGCCAGCACTGCATCACTCACTCACAGAGAAGCAGAGTCCCAGGAAGGAAGGTTGGGTTTGTTGGGAAGGTGGGTGTAGCCAAAAGCTTGAGTGGAGTCGTAGTCACAGCCAACCATCCTCATCTCACATGGCCCAGGAATACCCCCATGCACCATGCTCACCTCACAGGGAGTAGAAAAGTACTGCCAAGATGGCTGACACTGGCCTCTGCTGTGGGAAGCACAAGACCCTGTTGGGACTTGGGCTCCAACAAACAACAGGACAATACTGTCAGACAACTTGAACATGAACTTTGACTCTCTGTCATGGAAGCATGGTCCATGCTGGCTCATCTGGTCCAGGGGGGAGGAGGAGTGCTACCACAGACTACATCTACCAGCAGGCCCTGTCACACACACCCCTCCCACCAATACCAAACAACACACCTGTGTCAGGCACTGGAGTGCTCTTGTATCGCAATGGTCATGTAAGTAAATTAATCAATTCATGAGCTGTCCATGCACACAGCTCTACGTGCACATAAAAACGCATCAGGTTTTCATGATAATGTTCTAAACCAACATTGGCATCTGCCTGTGACAATTGAGGACAATGCAATGCACATACACTCATCATGAAGCACAGTAGCAACTGTAATGTGTGTGATACGTTGATGTGTGCTGAACCACAACATACATTGTGTGTCTCTTCCACCCACAGGGGCAGCTAGGGAAATTGCGGGTACAGAAGAAGAAGAATCCCAGTCTGAGACTCTGGTTGACCCTGAGCTTTCCGGTGTGGATGCCTCTCAGTCCTCTTCGGGTGACAACGAACGACCTGGCTCCTCTGGTGTGGATCAGCATGCAGCAGCAGCAGTAACAACAACAGCCCATCCTGCCACCACTCCTGCTACATCTGTGAACACCCAGATGACCCCTACCAACATAGACAGACCAAGTCAACATAACACCGAGGGAACAGCAACACAGGGCACCCTGGGTGTGGCGGACAATACCACCAGTGCCAACACAGAATGAGGGCCAGTGTCATCTGAGCCTGCAACAGCAGGTCTTGCTCGAGTGGGTAGGGGTGGTGGGAGTGGAGGCAGGCTGAGGCCACGGCTTGAACATGGTGCTGCACCACAAGCTGATCCACAGTTGGGATGCATCATACAAGCCTATCAGGAAAGCACCAGAGACTTTGGCCAGGTAGTGGGGATCCTCAGGGACATTAAACAACAGCAAGCTGAACATCATGCCAGATTGGACTCCCACATGTCCCTGGTGGAGACACACATGTCCCGCATGGAGTCCAAAATGGACACATTTGCTGAACTCATGGCGGTGCATAGGGACATACTCACATATCTCCGCCAGATTGCAACCAACATTTCCACACCTCCCTCTGTGCCCCACTACATCTGTTGCAACAACATCTGCAACTGCCACAGGGAGGGATGAGGACTCTGGCGGACAGTCAACCGAACCGCCCCAGCCTGCACCTGAGGGTCCCCCTAAAAAGAAGTAGAGGGGTTCTCCAAAGAAGGACAATTGAGAGCCAGCTGGCCATGCACATCCCCCAGGAAGTGAACACCTGCTCCTGACATCCTCCATTGTGTGCAAACAGTTCACCTTGTTGACTGTCACTGCTCTCTCCCACATGTGATGGAGGGTCTAAGTTAGAACAATGAATCAAATGACTGTGGACTTCACTCAGTAAATTTCATCTACCACCACTACCAGCTCCTCTGTGAATTTTGGATTCCTATTGCACTGTACAGCACTTTCTATTAGGTATATTATTCTCACACATGAATGTAAATAAATTCATAATCACACAAGACCTGACTCTGTTATAAATTAAACTGGGTTTGTCACATAGATACGACGACCTGCTAAAGAAATACTGTGCATGGAAACTACTACAGCAATGTAAACACAGTCATGTGAGTCATGTTGATGTGACACATATGAGAGATACACACTACTAGGTCAACACAACACTTATTTACTATGCCCATCATACTCATTGCCCCCAACACTGTGAACTGAAAAGACACAGAAATGCACATACACAACACTCATGCATAGGTAGTGCTAATCATGGCACAGGCACAGTATGCTAAAGAATGTCAGATTTGTGGATACAGAAGAAGTACATCACAAAGTGGTGCACTCCTCCATCACACATACACAACAAGTTAACTAAACAACAGATGCAAGGTATCTTCACATGACAGTGAGCACAAAGTAACCAAGAGGATCAGAAATGCCAGTCCTGGGGTGTGTAGGATGATGCATCCAGCTTCCATGAAAGGTTGCACTCTGTAACTGGATTGTGTGTTTTGGAGGTCACTTGTCACCAGACAATAGCCAAAGGGCCCTGTGAAGGACAGACATACAACAGTATTGCAATTACTAAATGACTGCATACATCTACAATACACATTACATACACAATTCCCAAGAGTAGTGGAAACAACCTATGAATCATGTCAGCACTGTTTGGGATAACATACTAACTCAAAGGACACATCAGTGCAACAACTATGTCAAGTAGCATGCAGCCACATGTATGCACCCATATTGCACTACAAAAACACATATCAGGCAAAGCAAAAACGTAGGCAACTCATCACCGTATACTCACAATTATGAGAAAAAGTTGTTGATGAACTGAGTCCGGACATCCGCCTCACCCTCATCGTCACTCGCTACATGACCCAGGCCTGGATCTTCCCCTGCTGGCAGTTGATGGTCGTCATCATCTTTGATGAGAGGCAACTCCTCCCTCACTGCTATGTTGTGTAGAATGCAACACAAAATAAATATCTTGCATACCTTTTCAGGTGCATATTGAAGGGCTCTTGCTGTCCGGTCCAGGCAGCGGAATCTGCTTTTCAGGAGTCCAAATGTCCGCTCTATCACTCGCCTGGTCCGCCCATGTGCTTCATTGAAACATAGCTGCGCTGGTGTGACTGGGTTTCTAAGGGGTGTCAGCAACCACGGCATGTTGGGATATCTGGAGTCACCTACATACAAACAAATAAACATGTCATGGGTCAGGAAAGAGTTTTAAATTCCAAGATACTAAAAACACATAAGGTAAACAGAGATTACGCACCAACAAGCCAGGCACGATTGTTCTGCAGCTGTGACATCCTGCAGCTCCTCATGATGTAGACGTTGTGTGTGTAACAAGGGAAACGGGCACAGACATGTGAAATTGTCATGTCCGGAAGACATACCACCAGGGCATTAATGGAGGGGAAATGTTTTCTGTATCTGTATGTCTGCTCATGTGCTTGTGGTGGTACCAAAGCAACATGTGTACCATCAATTGAGCCTATAAGATTTGGCATCCTCCCCAGTGCATAGAAGTCACCCTTTATGCCAGGCATTTGTTGTGGAGTTGGAGGTTTGATGTATCTGTTCATATGACAACATTGCCTTCAAAACATCACGTAACACACGGCTGAATATGGTCTGTGACATCCCACCAGCACCATTTTTAAAGAACAAAGGTCCTTAGCTTAAACATAAATAATGTAACTATTTCACACAGACTTAAATAAGATCTATGTGCATTCCTCCTGTGTCCAGCCGGACAGCGGAGCATTTATTTGGAAACTTACAAGTGATTTGGGACAAGATAAAAGAGCACAAAAACGATGAAACAAGGGCACAATCCTGTACCAAGTTTTCAACGAAGGAAATGAAAAGCAGAAAAGTGGCAGGCAAAAGACTTTAGGAGCAAACAGAGAGGCTTACAACAAAATAATATACTCAAATAATCTCAGATTAACAGAGACCTTGAAGTAGGCCGGTGGCGCCGCTCGTCAAAGCGTCAGGAGGGTGTGTTGACGGGGCTAGGGATCCAAGGCTATCCGCAGTCCGGACGTTTACCCACTCTGGAGTATCGAGATTCTTTCGAGCTCTAACCGAACACCGACAGCCACCGTTTGCTGCCGCCCATTCTTCTTTACAACACGCAGAAATTTTCTCTGCCCTGCAATCAGCCTGGTTATTACACCTACCTGACGCCACCACCAGACATTCTTGAGCTCTGCACCTATCCGGCAGCCTCCGATTGCTGCCGCCCACTTGCCCCACGATTGCCTAATTCTATTCCTGCCTTGACCCTAGCCCCGTCAACACATCCTCCTGACGCTTTGACGAGCGGCGCCACCGGCCTACTCCAAGGCGTATAACTCATATCAGGCAACTTTTCTAATTTATAGTCCTGAGGATGATCCCACTGTATTAGGAGCTTGGGATCGAAACGTCGACTTTCTATAACAGTACCACAATGTATCCACTGTGTTAAATTGTATTGTGGTCTCTGTTGATCTGAGCTTACTTGAGTATATTATTTTGTTGTAAGCCTCTCTGTTTGCTCCTAAAGTCTTTTGCCTGCCACTTTTCTTCTTTTCATTTCCTTCGTTGAAAACTTGGTACAGGATTGTGCCCTTCTTTCATCGTTTTTGTGCTCTTTTATCTTGTCCCAAATCACTTGTAAGTTTCCAAATAAATGCTCCGCTGTCCGGCTGGACACAGGAGGAATGCACATAGATCTTATTTAAGTCTGTGTGAAATAGTTACATTATTTATGTTTAAGCTAAGGACCTTTGTTCTTTAAAAATACGTAATTACCCGAGGTCCAAAAGCTACCTATATCGGGTTCCCTTGTTATTTTTAGTGTATCCCACCAGCACCAGCCACTGTGCATTGGAAGGTTCCTGTGGCAAAGAAATGTAGGGCTGCCATCACCTTTCGAACCAAGACGTACGCACCCTTGTGCAGACAGATTCCATTGGCTCACTGCAACAATGTTTCAAAGTCAATGGTGTCATGATGCTCAATATTTGAAGGACGCAAAAGGCTTGTCCAATGCGTTCAATGTCATGGATTGGGCAATTTCGGATAATGCGAACGACTCTGACCTATCTCTTTGGCCGCATCAAACTGATTCTGCCTCAGCAGCACAGATATAAGGCTGTCTGCTCCCCAGAGACTACACTTGCCTGCAATACATGCTACAGAATTGGATCTCACAACACCACTGCTGCTGTCTCTGCATCCTCTGTGTTCTGCAATGGCACGTACTGTGGAGAGAGCACCATCATTCACAGAGGAGGAGAACCAGGCCCTGCTGGACAGCCTCCTTCCACAGTACTTCAAGCTGTATGGGAAACCAGGGGAGCAGGTGAGTGTAGAGTCCACTGCCATTTCAATTGTACATGTTGTCTGACTGGCACTACTAGCATTATGATCACAAAGGGCAAGCATGCCCACTGACTAAGTTTAAGCCTCAGAGTGTGTAGATGCATGTACTGTACTGGTACAGTGATGAAAATGTGTATTTTTTCATGGTTGGGTTTTGCAGGCACTGTTCAAAGTTGTGGAGGCAGGCTTGCACACAGGACAACTGCCCATGACCATAGTTGCACTACCTGTTTACATCATATGCACTGCTAATTTCTACATGTATGTCCAACTGTGTGATTGTGAAACATGGTGCATGTGTAGTGATGGTGTCTGGCTTTGTCATCCTTACAGGTTAATGCCCATCAGAAAAATTAGATTTGGAAGACCATCGTCCGGGCAGTAAGAGCGGTGGGGGGTCTTCAAATGCTGTATCCGCCACTGCCAGAAAAGGTGGCAGGACCTTTGTGGCTGGAACTGGTGGATTGCAAGAGTCCAGCTGAAGCTGTCACCTCCTCGTAGGAGGGGCAGACAACGGACCCTGACTCCCCACATGCTCCATATTCTGCCGGTGGTCTTCCCAGACATGTATGGCCAGTTGAAGGCCAGACGACAGCAAGGAGGGGGTGAGTCCATGTCTTATTGGTGTATTTTGTATAACCTGCAGTTTGCACTCCTTCAGCCTTGTTACACTCCCACTGTTTGTCTGTCTGCTGAGACAAGAACCATGGTGCTAAATTTGGTGATGCCCCATTCTCATCTGATGCCCAGGTATGTCCCTTCCCCTCTTTGACATGTGTCACTTGGGTTGTGTGTGTTTACTGTTGTCCAGTGGAATGCTGAGCCACATCTGCAACAGGTGCATTGAACTGTGCATCATGAGTGAAGCTATTGTGTTACAAGTGTTAGCACATTGCCTGATAAATTACCTGTGCTCTGTGTGGGGTCAACATATATGCACAAATTGGTGTTGCGGGTCAGCATAGGAGTGTGAGGTATTGAATCCACACCCATGCAGCAGGCATGAGCGATGTTGAGGCCTCAGACATATGATGTGGATGAGTGTAACAAATGGATAGTCACATGCATAGTGCTCACTGTCATCCCATGTATCACAGGAACCATGGACAGGTATGCCTACCCCGGTCATCTGAGACACTCTGGCCTCCTAATCTTGGGTTTGAGCCTACAGTTTGCCCATTGTGAAATAATTTATCATGTGTCTGACTCTGTGTCATGGTGGACTGGCATAACGTTTTGTATTCCAGAAGTCTGCAATATGTTTGTCATCGACAGACATCTAACATGTGGCTAGTGGATCTGCACACAGGGCAAAACATATATGTGGAGACACATGACTGCACATAATGGTGGATTCCACAGATATGTGTAAGCAGCCTTACTATGTTCTTGTGAGCCCCTTATGTGTTCATGTATACAGAGTTGTTGACTCACAAACAGTAATTTGTCATATTGATTACCTGGGATTATCAGATTCTTTCAATGTGTGTAGCATGTGGTGAACATGTATACTTGCCCAGTACAGAAGTTGCACTCACAGTGCAAACATGATTGTGACACGGTGCTAATTGTGGAGTTGGTATGCACTGCCCCTGTGACAGGAGTCAGTTATGACTGATTGGCCAGACAGGTCTGTGACCTTGTGTTTCACACAAAAAAATGGCGCATGCAGTATTGTAATTTGTCTGTTGTCCTGCAGCCACACCGTTTCAGCATTGCGGTTCAAGACAAGAAGCCATCATGGTGTCTGGTAATGGAACTATGTTCATCATATCAACAATGAGTTTGACCATCACAACTGCTGTCCCAATTGCAGTCACTGGCCTGAGATGAGACATGTGTGTAATAACACATGACAGTAAAGTTCTTTGCAGATCAGACAACTGGGTATTCAAGGAATGCCTGCCCATGTAATGACTGACATCATACATATAACGGACTGATTGGTCCATTGCCAGCATGTGTACAAAAAGCATGGTTTACTGGCAGACTGACAATTTCCAGGTTCACATATGTGTTGTCAATTTAACTGTGACTTTTAAATGATGACCGGGCTTGCTCAGTGATGTGTTGCAATTAAAGTCATATGTCCAGTAAATACAGGTGACTGATGTCAATCTGTTTCTCCTCCTTGTCTACAGCATCATTGGCAGATATTGGAGGGGACAGCTCCACGGACCGGGAGGAGGCGCAGAGCCAGGCTGATTCCACTGTGGAGGAATCAGAGGAATCCAGTGGCACTGAGGGTGAGGGGAGCCACACTGAGGGCCAGTCAGCAACAAATACCTCAGCTGAAGACCGCTCCAGCGAGGACTCCCTTGTGGAGGCGGGTGTGACAAGACCACAGACCACATATAGCGAGTCTGTCCCAGCCACCATCACCATCTCCACCCTCCCAGCTGCTCCCATCCCTGATGTCCGTGGAGCCTCCCGTGTTAGGGAGCATGTCTCCTTTGGTCCAGGCACCGCACCCTCTGCCTCTGTCTCCCTTGCTGCCCTGAGTGTGGAGTCTGTGGACTTGCTGAAGCAGATGCATGTGGGGCAGACATTGATGCTGCGTGTCCTCGATGCACACACTGGTCTTTTGACCCAATTGGTGTCATACATGGAGGGCATGTCATCACACATGTCTGCCCTATAGTGGGCCAACCAGTCCATGGCCTCCTCACTGATGGCAGCAGTGTCCCTCCTCCAACACTCCCTCACCCCTTCTACCTCTGCCCCATCCACAATTCCCACTACCCACCCTGTCCAAAGCACTCTCACAAAGGCACATGCACATACCCCAGCAGACCCAAGCAGCATACAGCAATGTCAGTCAAAGCACAAACAAACTCCCACGCACACTCATGGGACTGACAGCACACCCACAGGGGTTAGGGTGAGAAAGCACACACATACATCCACTACCACTTAGCAGTCCTCAGATACCTCTCCCTCCAAAACCCCTTCCCTTGACTCTCCTGCAACCCCCACTTTCAAGGAGTACTTCCTCTGTGACCTTGGCCTCTTCCCCACAGATCCATCCAAACCAACTCAGAAGGGGAAGAGGAAGTAACCACGAAGAGAGAGGAGATCCCCCACCACATGCACACCCTCCCCAAGAGCAGGAACACTGAGGGCCCTACCCGTACATCCCCCAGGACCAGAAAATACAAAACCCCACCACAGTCCGATCCTTCTACCACCTGGTCTCTGTCCTCCAGACCCCAGGACAAACCTCCCAAAGTCCCCACACCACATCCTGTCCCAGGTTCACCAACACACCAGTACGTCATCCCCAGGATACTTAGGCCCTCCCCCCTTCCACAAGCACTTACACTCCCACGACACCACACCCTCAGCCAGTTCCTGCACCTGCAGTGGAGACCATGTCCCCCTAAACTGTCCTGGACACTGCAGTGGTACCCCTGCCCACTCCATCGGACATGGTCACTGCAGTGGAGACACACTCAATCAGACACATCCACTGCAGTTGATTCAGAGACCCCTATCTCCACCACCCCTCACCTGCCCCATTCCGGTATCCCCTGATCCTGTCCCTGCGGTGTCTGGCCTGCCACTATAGATGCCCCTCTAAGGGGAGATGTCCCCTACTCATGTCAGTGCAGGCAAGCAATGGGTGACAACTTGTCACATACCACACATGGAGGACTATTGACATGGACTGGCCATTGGCCTTTGTCATTCAGGACTTGGAATCATTTAATTTTTTTACCTGCTGAATAAAGCTCATGTTTGTTATTTACTTGTATTGCATTTCATGTAAATGATGTTACTGATGAGTGTACTGAAGTTGCTGTTGTGATATTGTTTGTTGACAATAATAGCTATGGTGTTGTGATGGACTGCATGTGGGCCATGGTATATGTGTCCTATTACAGTATGACTCCAAATCATCATTGGCTGTGAATTCAGGTTGTCATGATCCCAATAATTTTGCATAGGGAGTGTAACATTCTTTGCAGCACTTCACTTCTTTGATTTCCACTGTTGCACATATGTTGTGCTGACATTAGTGCACATTTTACTTTTTTTCTGACTACACCCATCTCCGCTGGACATGCATTTTAACGCATGGATGATGAACAAGTCATCTGTGTCATCAGTGAAACTTGCCATACATTGTCCTGTTGTACATTTGAGGCATTGTCAGCCCCCATGGTTGGTGCCTGTATGCAAATAGCTGAGTGTATTTTTGTAGGCACAACAATGTTTTCCTCAACATATCTAGGTTTGTGTGTCACACAACCGCTACTTACTCACTACATTGCTTTTGTTTTTGGAGCCATCATACCAGATTGTTGGCACATGGTGGTATTTGGAACCCCACACTCACCTTTTGATCACTGCAGTGAGGGTTGGGTTAAACCCATTTCCACATTAATCCTGACTTTGGGGGGGTGGTTGAATCCCACACTCACATTTTGGTCACTGCAGTGAGGGGGGCTTCACCCCATTTCCACATTAATCCTGACATTGGGGGGTGGTTGAACCCCCCTCACATTTTGGTCACTGCAGTGAGGGGGGGTTTCACCCGATTTCCACATTAATCCTGACATTGGGGGTGGTTCAACCCCACACTCACATTTTGGTCACTGCATTCAAGGGAGGTTTCACCCGATTTCCACATTAATTCTGACATGGGGGGTGGTTGAACCCCACACTCACATTTTGGTCACTGCAGTGAGGGGGGTTCACTCCATTTCCACCTTAATCCTGACATGGGGGGTGGTTGAACACCACACTCACATTTTGGTCACAGCAGTGAGGGGGGATTTTTCTTATTTGCACATTCCTCATGACAATGCTGGGGGTTTGAACCACACAATTACCTTTTGGTAACAACTGTGGTGTGAGATATGCCCATGATAGTGGTGGGAGAGTATTAGGTCATCCACCCCCTTATGGGCTGGACAATGCTGGCAGTGATATCCATCCACCCCCTATGGGTAGAGTCTGCTGGGAGTGATAGCCATCCATCATCCTGTGGGCTAGACAATGCTGGAAGTGATAGCTATCCACCCCCCTATGGGGAGAGACTGCTGGGAGTGATAGCCATCCATCCCCCTTTGGGTAGAGAGTGATGGGAGTGATAGCCATCCACCCTCCTATGGGTAGGGACTGCTGGGAGTGATAGCCATCCACCCCCTTTGGGTAGAAAGCCAGCCGCGGTCGGTAGTAGGACTAACTGCAGGGCAGTGACGTGGGGAGGGGGGGAGGCAGGGTGGGGGTAGTAAACTATGGATTACGGAGGTTTACAGGTGAGTTAACATATAAATTAATAAAACGAATTTCGTTGCGTGCACTGCTTTGCATTTGGGGATGCAGTGCACGCAACAAAATTTGTTTTATTAATTTATATGTTAACTTACCTGTAAACCTCCATAATCCATAGTTCACTACCCCCACCTGGCCCCTCCCCCTCCCCACGTCACCGCCCTGCAGTTACTCCTACTACCGACCGCGGCTGTAGCAAGCGCTGAGAGTGATAGCCATCCACCCTCCTATGGGTGGGACTGCTGGGAGTGATAGCCATTCACCCCCCTTTGGGTAGAGAGTGCTGGGAATGATAGCCATCCACCCTCCTATGTGTAGGGGCTGCTGGGAGTGAAAGTCATCCACCCCCCTATGGACTGGACAATGGTGGCAGTGATAGCCATCCACCCCTCTATAGGTTGGGACTGCTGGTAGTGATAGCCATCCACCCCTCTATAGATTGGGACAACTTGCAGTGATAGCCATCCACCCCCCACCCCCCACCCCCTATGGACTGGACAATGCTGGCAGTGATAGCCACCCACCCCTCTATAGGTTGGAACTGCTGGGAGTGATATCCATCCACCCCCTATGGACTGGACAATGCTGGCAGTGATAGCCACACACCACTCTATAGGTTGGGACTGCTGGCAGTGATAGCCATCCATCCCCCTGTGGGCTGGACAATGCTGGGAGTGATAGCTATTCGTCCCCCTGTGGGTAGAGACTGCTGGGAGTGATAGCTATCCATCCCCCTATGGGTGGAGACTGCTGGGCGTAATAGCCATCCATCCCCCTGTGGGCTGGACAATGCTAAGAGTGATATCCATCCACCCCTCTATAGGTTGGGACTGCTGGCAGTGATAGCCATCCACCCTCCTATGGACTGTACAATGCTGGCAGTAATAGCCATCTATCCCTCTGTAGGTTGGGACTGCTGGGAGGGATAGCCATCCACCCCCCTATGGACTGGACAATGCTGGCAGTGACAGCCATCCACCCCCAATGGACTGGACAATGCTGGCAGTGATAGCCATCCACCCCTTGTATAGGTTGGGACTGCTGGCCATAAACTTTCACCCACACAGAATTTCCCAAAGTGTCCTGATAAAAATGGTAACTCACTTGTCAGGGTTGGCCTAGTACCTGGCACGGGAAATGGCCCAAAACGCAACATGAGCTGATCCCATTTTTCCAGGGCACTAACCCTTTTTGGCAATGTGTCTAGCTGTGGGTTTTGGATCCTAGCTCAGCCAGCACCTAGGAAAAACTAGCAATACTATACATTCTTTAAAACTTGACACCCAGGAAAATCTAGTATGGGGTGACTTGTGAGGCTCTCACTAGGTTATTTTACCCAGAATCCCTTGCAAACCTCAAACTTTGTCCAAAAAAAACAAATGTTCCTCATATTTTTATGATCAAAAGTTCTAGAATCTGCAGGGAGCCACACCCTTCCAGACACCCAGCGTTCCAGAAAGTGCCCTAATAAAAATGGTACCTCACTTGTGTGGGTAGGCCTAGTACCCGCAACAGGAAATGGCCCAAAACACAATGTGGACATATTCCATTTTTCCAATGAAAACTGACCCTTTTTTCACAATATGCCAAGTCGGGGATTTTGGACCCTCGCTCTGCCGGCACCTAAGGAAACCTAGCAAACCATAGCATTGTTCAAAACTAGACATCCGGGGGGGGGGGGTACAGGATGGGATAACTTGTGTAGCTCTCACCAGGTTCTGTTACCCCAAATCCCTTGCAAACCTCAAACTTTGTATAAAGAAACTCTTTTTACTCACATTTCTGTGATGGAAAGTTCTGGAATGTACAGTGATCCACAAACTTGCACACACCCAGCATTCCACATAGTCTCACAATAAAAATGGTACCTCACTTGTGTGGGTAGGCCTAGAGCCTGCGACTGGAAACATCCCAAAATGCAACATGGACACCACATTTCTCCCTTGAAAACTGACCCTTTTATTGCAATGTGCATAGCTGTGAATTTTGGATCCTAGCTCAGCCGGCACCTAGAGAAACAGCAAACCTATGCATTTTTAAAAACTAGACACCCATGGGAGTCTAGTCTGGGTTTACTTGTATGACTCTCACTAGGTTCTGTTACTCAGAATCCCTTGCAGATATCTAACTTTGTAAAAAAAAAAAAAAATTCCTCACATTTCTGTGATGGAAATTTTAGAAATCTGCAGGGAGCCACAAACTTCCAGCCACCCAGCATTCCAGACAGTCTCCTGATAAAAATGGTACCTCACTTGTGTGGGTAGGCCTAGTACCCCCAACAGGAAATTGCCCAAAAAGCAATGTGTACACAACACATTTTTCCAGTGAAAACTGACCCTTTGTATCTCAATGTGCCTTAGTTGTGGATTTTGGACCCTAGCTTTGCCGGCACCTAAGGAAACCAAGCAAACCTATACATTTTTTAAAACTAGACACAGAGGGGATTCCAAGGTGGGGGTGACTTATGTGGCTCTCACCAGGTTCTGTTACTCAGAGTCCCTTGCAAACCTCAAACTTTGTAGAAACAAACTGCACTTTTCTCACATTTCTGTAATTTAAAGTTCTGGAATCTGCATGGATCCACAAAAATTCCACCCACCCAGCATTCCTCAGTCTCCCAATACAAATGGTTCCTCACTTGTGTGGGTAGGCCTTTTTTTGCAATGTGCCTTGCTGTGGATTTTGGACCGTAGCTCAGCCAGCACCTAGAGAAACCTAGCAAACCTATGCATTTTCAAGAACTAGATACACGCCCAGGGTAATCCAGTATGGGGTGACTTTTGTGGCTCTCACAAGGTTCTGTTACCCAGAATCCATTGCAAACCTAAAACTTTGTAAAAAAAAATCTTCCTCACATTTCTGTGATGGAAAGTTCTTGAACCTGTGGTGAGCCACAAACTTCCAGCCACCCAGCATTCCCCAAAGTCTCCAAATAAACATAGTACCTCACTTGTATGGGTAGGCCAATTACCAGCGACAGGAAATGGCCCAAAACGCAACTTGAACACATCTAATTTTTTCAGGGAAAACTGACCCTTTTTTGTAATTTCCGTAGCTTTAGGATTTTGGACCCTAACTCATCCGGCACCTGAGAAGCCTAGAAAACCTATACATTTTTTAAAACTAGGGGCCCGATTCACAGAACAAATTTAAGACAAAATCCTAAACTTACTACTTTTGGTATTCATAGAAGTTAGGATTTTGTCTTAAGTTTGTCTTAAGACAAACTTAAGACAGACTTAAGACAAACTTTAGACAGACTTAAGACAGACTTAAGGCAGACTTAAGTTAGGACTTTTGTCTTAAGTCTGTCTTAAGTTTGTCTTAAGTCTGTCTTAAGACAAACTTAAGACAAAATCCTAACTTCTGTGAATACCAAAAGTACTAAGTTTAGGATTTTGTCTTAAGTTAGTTCTGTGAATCGGCCCCTAGATATCTAGGGGAAATTAGACTGTAGTGACTTGTTTGGCTCTCAACAGGTTCTGGTACCCAGAATCCCTAGCAAACCTCAAACATTGTAAGAAAACACACCCTTTCCTCACATTTCTGTGATAGAAAGTTCTGGAATCTCTGGGCAGGCAGAAACATCCACCCACACAGTACTACCCCAAGTCTCCCTATACAAATGATACCTCACTTGTGTGAGTAGGCTTAGAGCCCGCAAAGGAAAATGGCTTAAAACATACTGTGGTCCCGGGCTCAGAGGCCATCATGGGAAACCCACCAAACCCAGACAGGGAGGTGTGACATGTGTGGATCTCCAAATGTTTTCCTACCCAGAATCCCCTGCAAACCTCAAATGTAGTTAAATAATAGAATTTTCCTTATATTTCTGTGTGGGATCACTGTGCCGGCACGAATGTCCTACCACACAGTGTTCCCCTTGGTCTACAGATAGAAAGGATAGCTGTGATGAGGGAACCACTGGGTGGTAGGTAGTTTGTGCTGGCATGATAACCCCAGACAGAAATGGGAGAAAATGTGATTTTTTAGCTAAATTTGAGATTTGCAGGGGATTCTGGGTAGGACAACTTTGGGAGATCCAAGCAAGTAACACCTCCCTGAACTACCCCATTTGTCGAGTTTTCATAATTGTGTGGGTTTCATAGGTTTCCCTAGATAGCCACTGAGCCCGGGACCAAAAATGCAGGTGCCCCCCTTGCAAAAGCAGGTAGTTTGTGATAGATCATTTTTATGTCTCCAAAATATGTTTTGGGCCCTTCCCTGCCACGGGTACTTGGCCCACCCACACAAGTGAGGTACCATTTATATTTGGAGACCTGGGGAAATGCAGGGTGGTATGAAATTTGGGTCACCATGGTGATCCCACAACTTTCTCACACAAACATGTGAGATAAATGTGATTTCTTTCAGCTAGGTGTGAGGTTTGTAGGGGATTCTGAGTAGGAAAACATTAGGGAATCCATGCACGCCAAACATCGCTGGACTTTCCCTTGTGGCTAGTTTTCAGAAATGTGTGGGTTTAGTAGGCTTTCCTTAATGGCCGTCGAGACCGGGACCAAAATCGCAGATGCCCCCTATCTAAAACAAAACAAGTTGGTTTTGCAAGGGAGCACCTGCGTTTTAGGTACCGGATTTGGTGGCCATCTAGGGAAATCTACCAATCCCAGATGTTTCTTAAGACTAGACACCAGAGGCAGTCTAGGGAGGTGGGGCTTGCATGGATCCTCCAACGTTTTCTTACCCAGAATCCCCTGCAAGCCTCAGATTTAGCTAAACAAATCACCTTTTCCTCCCATTTCTGTCTGGGGTTATCATGCCAGAACAAACTTCCTACCACCCAGCGTTCCCCTCAGTCTCCCGAATAAAATTATACTGTTTTGGGACATTTCCTGTCGCTGGCACTAGGCTTACACACACAGGTGAGGTAATAAGTTTTAAAAAAGCCTCAGGAGGTTGGGGCAGCTCTTCTCCACCTCCCGAGGCCCAAAAATAAAAAAAGGAAATCCTTATGCTGTTTGCAGCACAGGGATTTATTGCTCATATGCACCTGACAGAATGGTTCTGTCATGAGCACACAAACACTTGTGCTCATGACAGAATCATTCCGTCATGAGTACCGAAGGGGTTAAAGATATCTAAATCCCTAGAGGCGCTTTCACATTTTTTTAATTGATTATCAATACTCAAACCTTCAGGCCCCAAACAACACATTAAAATCGGTTTATTTATTTATTTATTTATTCATTTATTTATGGGATTTTTAATGCGCAACTAATACCCTAGGGTGTCTAGGCGCAATGAGATGCTCTAGGATACACAAAATTGAGGACAGGAACTTATTGATTAAATAGCCAAGTTTTCAGAGCCTTACGGAAGGCAATGAGTGTTGGTGCTGTTTTAATATACAAGGGGAGTGTGTTCCACAGTATGGGGGTCGCTACCAGGAAGCGT
This sequence comes from Triturus cristatus, assembly GCF_964204655.1. Taxonomy (NCBI): domain Eukaryota; kingdom Metazoa; phylum Chordata; class Amphibia; order Caudata; family Salamandridae; genus Triturus; species Triturus cristatus. The sequence goes on along the minus strand of NC_140591.1, from coordinate 552,529,873 downwards.
CTATCTCCCCATGTGGCCGTTCTTGTTCGGGGAACATGCAATAGGTGGCTTGCTGCTGATCTTAGATTCTTTCCAGGTATGTACACCTGAAAAGCTTCCTTTAAGAACTTTGGTCCAGTCTGATGAATGGCCTTGTAGGCGATGCAGAGAGCCTTGAATTTAATTCTGCTCTCCACTCTTAGCCAATGTAGATGGCGTATGGCTGCTGAAGTAGAGTGTCGCCAAGGAATATTAAGCAGAATTCGTGCTGCCACATTTTGCACGGACTGCAGTTTGTTCAGGATGTATTTGTGAGTGCTAAGGAAGAGGGCGTTTCCATAGTCCAGCTTCGAAAACACTAAGGTGGTAATCAGTGTTTTCCCTGCCGAAGCGGGTAGGTATGGCATGAGTTTTTTTATTTTCTTCAGCACGAAGAATGCAGCAGAGACCACCTTGTTGACATGATAACCAAAAGATAGCCTGTTATCAAAGATCACTCCCAAATTCCTAACCTTGACAGCTGGAATCGGGGGGGAGCCCATCTGACTGGGCCACCAAGTTGGGGACCATTCGGGGGAGATCTTACCGAAAGTCATAACTTCGGTTTTCTCTGCATTAAGTTTCAGGCAGTTACTGTGCATCCATGATTGTACATCCAGTAACCCCTCCTGAAAATTAGCTGCTACCACTGGACCGTTCTTATGCACCGCCAGCACAAGCTGGGTGTCATCCGCGTAGGTAGTTAATCGCATCCCATGTGATTTAATAACCCTCGCCAAGTCCGCAACATAGATATTAAAAAGCGTGGGACTTAGCGAGGATCCTTGAGGGACTCCACAGGGCAGTTCAGAAGTGGGCGAGTAGTAGTTGCCCAGTTTGACTGCCTGTTTGCGATTAACAAGGAAGGAGGCTATAAGGTCTTTAGCCAGATGACTAATTCCAAGGGCTGCGACACGGTCGACCAAGATGACGTGGTCGACCGTGTCAAAAGCAGCTGACAGGTCCAATAAGATGAGCACTGCAGCACCTCCCGAATCCATGATCTCTCGAATTTCATCCGAGGCCTTTATCAATGCTGTCTCAGTTCCGTGTCCCTTCCGGAACCCGAACTGAGTGTCATCTAAGAGCTTATGTTGTTCAATAAACTCAGAGAGCTGTTTATTCATTATTGCCTCCACTATTTTGGCAGGAAATGGAAGGCAGGCAATTGGCCTGTAGTTGGAAGTGATGGTAGGGTCTAAAGATGGCTTCTTAATCAGAGGTTTAACAATAGCCTTCTTCCAGGTCTGTGGATAGACACCTGTCCTAAAGATGGAGTTGCATATGTTGGTCAGCGGCTGGGTAACCACATTGTGTAGTTGGTTCATTATGGTCGGAGGACATGGGTCCAACGGAGAGCCTGATTTAATTTTGCCAACAAGTGCGTTGACCTGTTCTTCGGTAGCTGACTGAAACTGAGTAAAGGAAGGGTGCTTCAGTGCTGGTTGAATAGTTAAATCAGTGGTTCTTCCTACCGGCTCTTTAGAAAAAGTGGAGTAAATATCCATTACTTTAGTAGTAAAAAATGTGGCTAGGGCGGTACAGAATTCCTGCGAGTTCTCTATTGTGGAGCCAGCTGGAGGACTAGACAGAGAGTTCACCACCTGAAATAACATCCTAGCTGAGTTCTGGGCGTGCTCAATACGACCAGTGAAGAAAAGATTCTTTTGTATAGTGATAGCTTTCTTATATATAGCCAGAGCACTTTTGTATTCTTGCTTAGCCAATGGACTATAGTGCTTTCTCCAGCGCCTTTCTAAATTTCTACAGAACTGACGCTGAAGTCGCAGCTCTTCTGTATACCACTGGGCAGATGGAGTGGTTCTATTGGGGCGATAAGTTTTTTCAGGAGCAACTTCGTTCGCTGCTTTTAAGATCCATTCCTGAAATTTAATGGACATAGTTTCAGTATTGTCTCCGCTTTCTGGAGCAGATGACAGCAAGAGATTTGAGAGATGTGGTATGTCTGCGTTTTTCCACATACGCGCCCCCACTGGTGCCCTATCATTGGTCTGAGGGGGTTTGAGTGGTAGCATCCGAATCCTAAAAATAATGGCTTGGTGGTCAGACCAGATCAAAGGTAGTGTTGCTACCAACTCAATGCCATGGTCATTCGTAAACAGGCCATCCAGCGTGTGTCCGGCTTCATGCGTGGGGCCCTTCACCAGCTGCTGCAGTCCTATTGCCTGCATATCAGTAATAAGTTGGAGTGTATCTTTGTTTTCCAAGTTTTCCAGAGGAAAATTAAAATCCCCAAGAATTGTATAAGTCGGGGATTCTATTGCTGATTCCATAATTTCAATGAGTGCAGCTAGAAATTTGGTTCGAGCTCCAGGTGGCCTGTACACCAGGGTTCCTTTAAACGCCTGTTTGTGTGTAAGATTGATAGTAAATGCGAGAGCTTCGCAATTGGTACTTAGAATGGGCTCAAATGTAGCGCGATAAGTGTCCCTATGAATAATGGCTAAGCCTCCGCCTCGCCCCGAGGCTCTATCTTGTCTAGCTACACTGTAACCTTCAGGAGTAGCTTGAACAAAGTCAGGGCCAGATGCATCATCTCCCCATGATTCTGTGATGAATAAGATGTCCAGTTCATGATTAATAATGCTCTCCCTGATGTCTAGACTATGTTTGGGGAGAGAGCGTGAATTAATGAGTGCAGCTCTAGTATACTGTGTCGCTAAGCGAGGAGCGCTGGCAGTTATAAAGGGGTGGTCTATAGTATTTGTCACAGACAGGGAAGGTGGCAGAGTATAAGAGCAACCTGCACATGATATGGGTGTGGATAATGAGTGTTTTAATAACGGAAGTACTTGACAAGACATACCCAGTCCTGTGTTCCATTCCTGCAGCTGTGTGGAAGTATAGCGTAGGGTGGAAGCTGTATGTAGGATACCAGCAGGACCAGGGGGAGTGGCCCTGGGCCCGGATCTGGCTCGGACGGGCGTAGACGGGCTTGTCTTAGGCGCGTCTTCGGCGCGCGCCCGCTGCGCTCGTCCGCTGCGCATCCTAGTCGAGCGAGGACTAAATAGCTCTCTCCCGGAAGTGGAGAAGAGCTAGACCGCGTCCCGACCCTGCCCCAAGATGGCGGCTGGTGCTCGTGGTCAAGTGCCCTATTCCCTTCGCTCTGGCAGGTCAGGTAGGCACCAAAATACTGTGCAAATCACGCTAGGGTTAGTGCAATATTAAAAGCATTGTTATCACAATTAAAAAGACATTTTTTTAAAATTTGTTCGTTTTTCCAGAATTCATTCAGCTTCTCTCTAAAATTCGTTTCTAACACCCTACAGGGTAACTGTGCAATTTCTAGTCTAAAATAACAGCGCTAGTGGGAGTAATCCGTTCCAGTTTCAGGAAATGTGTAAATGAGAAGGTTTCTTCCTTTCAGGTGAAAACGTTCTATTACAATCCTTCAAATTGGCTATGTAATTAAGAAAATACTCTTTCAATTCATTCCACTGTACAGCCGGTTCACCTGGCGAATATATAAATTATTTAGGAACACTTCAATGCAGACTAGGACTTGCCACCTGGGGTGCTTCAGATATAGTCATATCAAAGCTTTATATTAAAACCTGCACCCCACAACATTAATGATCCACAAAGTGCACTTTTTAACATGCAGAACAAAGTGTGCGGATCACAATAGCCCTGATTAACAAAAAAAACACCCCTCAAAAAACACAAGGATGTGCCCATCATCAAGCACCAAATACCTGGTATAAATGTGGACAATTTCAAATAATCCGGTAAAAGTGTGTTCATCACCACGCACTCAGCATACCAAAACCAGCCTCCCAAAATACACAAGGGTGTGCCCGTCACCCAGCACCAACTACCTGGTGTAAATGTGGAAAATTTCAGTCAATGGAGAGAAGGTGTGCTCATCACCGAGCACTCGGCATACAAAAGGAAGTATTTACTCAAACGGAGAAGGTGTGCCCATCACTGAGCACTCAACATGCCAAGAATATATTGCCCATAGGAGTGCTCATCAGCGAGTACTAGTTTTCCTCATGCCGGGACTGAAAATAGTAGAAATAAGGCAAAAGGGCACATCTAGTTTAATTGACATGGCCACGTATTCAAAATATCTGATTTCCTAAGGTGGTGGGAATGAGCGCACACGTCATTGAAACGCAACAGCAAAATGCATCACTGAGCTTGCGCGTGACAGAGCATCAACAAGCACAGCTCACGAGGGCAAGAGGTGTTACACAGCTCATTAGGGCAAGATGCATCATAGAGCTCGATGCCAATGGACTCCACACCTCACAGCTTGCAAGGGCAGCACAGTGGCAACTGAATGTTAGGCACACGCTCACAACTCACAAATCCAACTCGCTTCCACTTCCACTGCCACAATGGTAGAATGTAGAAAAGTGGCCAAACTAATCCAGATAATCACCACACCTCAGATTATAGGCCGAAGTAGCTAATTCCAACTTCCTCTACACTCAAAATACAATCCACAAGCTGTACTTCAGTAAATTCCCTTACAATCCCCTTACAATTCAAAGAGATTCCAAAAGAAATCCAAGGGTGCAGAACCATAAAATCCGTGGGGTCACGCTATTGCTCCGCTCATCGCCAAATTCTGTTGTGATCTTCCAAGATGCTAGTTAGGTTAAATAGTATTTTTATTGAGCAACCCCGGACAGCTTAATGAACCTGTTCACACACAGGTGAAGTACAGCATCAGCTCATACTAACATTCTAAACATCCCCTTAATTACTTAGAATATATACCGCATTCTGATTCTACTATCCATGTTTCACACATAGCATTCTACAAATAAACACCATTACTAAAAATGCTATGCCAGTGCTCAATTTATGTATTGGGTGTGAATATGCTTCGATCAAGAGCGGAATGACGCTGTTTGATATATGGATACTTGTCTTTGTTTTGGCGGTACGTCCTTTGGAGTGTTCTTTGTACTTGTGTGGCTTTCACGTGTTAAGCCGACATCAGTCTCAATGCGAACTGGCAACATCATATTTTGTGATTTATTTAACATTAAAGAGCAAGGAGTGACCTTGCATAAGAAGATGCACAAGCAGGCCGCTGAGTCAATATCTGTTGTTGTTGTTACTCTATAAACAGTTTTAGCATGGATTATAAAGAAGAAGGACATTTTAGTTAATAGGAAACCTCTTCAAATACTATTCATATTTTTTCATGCTTCCTTGTGAAACAACATCACTCTTCTGTATTTTCCTTCATGTTATTTGCATTGTCTAGCAATAGCCCAGAGCAGTGCTTCAAAAAAACAAAAGGGATACTTATAAATAAGGTCATTACTTGTGCCGAGGGGGCATAAATGATGTGGCATTATTATGTTTCTATTCACATATAAAAGACAATTCAATACCAATAGTTTCATGTGCCACAGAAATAAATCATAGAAAGTTTTTCTTATATCTGAATGCAACAATGGAAACCCAGAACAATATATTTCGTTAATTGAGAAGATTGTTTGTGATATTTTTAAAACAAATATTTACAATATATGTAAAGATAAAGAGATAAGTAAACTTTAAAAACATTTAATATTTTAACTATAAGAATTCCGTTCCATCATTACATTTGTAGTCTGTGACTAATGGTATGTATTGCCAGTTTCATTCATTTGTACAGTAAGTTAGAATTGTATGCTTTTTTTCATGTTAGACAATAATTATGCCTGGGCGGAGTTCGCAGTATTCTGCTGAAGAGTGGAAGAGTTCTGCTTGCAAGCTGAGTTTGCTGGGTGCCCATTCGTGTTGCTATATGCTATGCGGAATGCATCTTCCTGTTGCAAATTAAGTGCCAATGACACTACGCCGTTCTCATGTGCAGCCTCGTATTGGAAATCACTCACAAACTGCACCACTTGGTTTGAATGAGTTTGGCCAATTTGTTTTTCTACTCTGTGTCATGGTTTTAGCCCTAATTTTTAATCCCTCTTTAATCTTTTTTAATGTTCCCCCTATCAAACATATCTACCCCTCTTTTTTATATATTATATTAGTGTGTGTATTAGTGTTTGTGTATTTTATGTTTTTTTTAAGTGTTTGGATTTTTTAATGCCTTTTTGTATTTTTTTTCCAATTTTTTCTTTGTTTCGTCTTTCCTTGCCTTCTTTCCTCATCTTCTTTAACCCACCACGCACCATGGCAGAGGATCATCATCCTTGCTGGCGGTGCTGCTGCCAAGGTGTACAGCCCCGGTATCTTCAGCGAGGAGGAATTGGCAACACTAGTTGTTTTTTTGCAGTGCAACCTCACCTTCATACTAATTGAATATAATGGGAAACCCAATCTACCCTTGAGGGCTTGGGCAAATCAAATGAACGGGTAAAAGGCTCCTTCAAGGGATTTATTTGGAATACTCTGTTCTATTGCTTTTGATATATATTTTATACTGCAAGAATTATTGATGAACTCGCCAGAGAGATATTATTCAAATGTATTTTAACTAAGAAATATTTTTGTTCCTTGTGAGGACATAAGAACCAATGAACCAATCACAAAACAATAAATATTCAAAACACGGGTATATACAGAAAAATGTTTTATCTCTTGAAATTTATCAATGGTACTACACAGTTATGCAAACAATGTAACAAGAGGAAAAGAAATAAAATTGTATAATCCTTCAATGTGACTATTGTAAACACTTCTTCTCATTGTACATTATTTTCCAGAAGAGAGTGTGAATGTCAACGTTTCAGTCTCTATGCATTTGTCCATGAAACCATCTTCAAGACTATCATAAATTTAACAGTTGACCCCTGAATGGTGTTTCCAAAGATTCAAGAATTATAGAATACAATTGATACGTGTATGTCAAATCGAACGTCGTTCTGGAGCTTTTGTTTAAGGTGAATAATCTTCAAAAGATACAGGTAAGTGAACTCTGGTGCTTTTTGGATGGTGTAATTAAATTTCCAGTCCCCAGCAACTTCTCAATTGAAGAAGTTTATTCTGTTAAGTTTTGTAGTGCAGCGAAAATTCGGCAGTCTGCTGATTAGTAATCCGATTGCAGACTGCCGAGTTTTCGCTGCGCTACAGAATAAACTTCTTCAATTTATTTATGTTTGGCAACATGTGTGGGTAAAATATAACATTTTCCTTGTGACTCTCCTAATCATAATCACATCAAATAAATTCCAATGGCCCAAGGGGACCAGCAATGTTCTGATACTGTGCCACCCAGATATTTAAAACAATTCTTTGCAGAGAGCACTAGTTACAATTTGTCTTTTTTTGTTTTTCTCAATATAGCTCCTCCTGCTGGTCCAGCCGGCAGGAGAGAGCGGCCCGTTTGCAGCGGCAGAGGCAGGAATGTATCCAGCAGGCATTTAGGCAGCTGGTGATCCTGAAAGAGGAGGAGATAAATACACAACAGCCGGACCCCAGTGCAGTCGGTCGCCCTAAGCCTCCAACCTTCCGGTCATCTCATCGCCAACACCGCCGCCAACCAACTGCTGCCACCCCCACCCCCACCACAATGGCAACAGTCATTGCTATGCCGCACCCTGCAGCAGCTGGACACCATTGGGCCAGCTTACCAAAGTGGTGCAGAGCCCGGCCCAATGTCAAAAATGCCCCCTTCTAAACCTTTTCTATATTTTTTTTTGGGTGGGAGGGATTGCTTGTTTGTTGGGGCTGGGTGAGAATGGGGTTAGGAGTGGAGAGACTTTTTTGGACATTTTGAGTTTTGGGGCTTGGGTCACTTTTGTAAATAAATAACGGGGAAAACTAATTTTAATCTAAATTTTTGGCTGAAGTACTTTCTTTTACTTTGACTTTGCACTGCTGCCTTTAAGTAGTTTTATGCAGCATGCTCATGTACTTGTAGCTTAAGAGAGAGTGTAGCACTTAGTTTTAGAGTCTAAGCTTATACTTCTCTATCTTGACCATTATGGTGAATGCTGCCATGATGACCTATTTTGTGTAGAACTATCTAGATAAAAAACAGTACTTAATTTATTTTTTACTAAGTTATATTGCATCCATACTAATTTTCATACCTGGATATATTCATGCAGAAATAACATGGGAGACATCACAACTTAACAAGCAAGGTCTCACTTCCTGTTCCACCCAGGTGAGCACCAACTATAGGATTGATCTGAATGACTGATTGATTAGCCATCATAGGCAACTAAATGGAAGTGGGAAGACTGAGTAAGTGGGTTATTTGTTTATCAAAAATGTACAAATAATTGACACCACCTGAATACTATATGATGCCTGATTGCGCTAAAATAGAAAAAATAGCAATGCTAGTAAGTTTTGGCTAATGTGGAGCTAGCAGTAATATTTGTGCAATTCTCAAGTAAAAAAAAAAATTCAAAGTCTGGAGTTGACAAGTTTAAGTTAGGCGTTTATGGTTAGACAAAACAAGGCTTGAATGGTGATGTTTACAACTTATATTCTTCATTCTATATCTGAAAGAAATATGTATAATTTTAATGCACGGGTTAGTAATGGGCTGCTGTGGGCTACTGCTTAGAAGATTCTACAGTAAGTTAGTGTTGCTTTCACCACATCTGCCCCACCAAGTGTCTGATCTATTGATGATACTGTATTGCAAATTGCTTCTCCATTGTCCTAGGGACTGGCCACTTTTTGGGGCCTCTCTGCACTAGTCTGGTAGGTAAACAGGAGTGTTGTCAAGCTCAGCTTGCTTTTGCCTTTAGTTAATGAAGGAGTTCAACACACACCCTCCCTCAGTGTCTACCACCACATGAATCATTGATCCACTTAAATCATCCCTCACACAATCACTCACTCACCTTTGCAATAGGTGAAGTTACCTCTTCCAATCCAAGCGCATGTAGTTCAGATAGGTATTCAATAATCTTTGATGCAGGCAACACATTGGACTTTGGTATTTTCAGGCAGTCTTGTAGGTAATAAATAATTTTATGGGGTAGCCCTTCTAGTGCTAAGTGATGCAAAAAGAAATAGGCATTAGGCAATCGGCCTGTGAGGGGCGCAGGCATTGTCCCCAATGTTATGAAGGAATTGTGGAGGCTTTATCAATGCACACTGGTCCAACTGCAATCCGGCAATATATATATGACTAATAAAAAAGCTGGGGCAGCATAAATCTTACAGAAAAATAATAATGTTTGTCTAGCTAATTAATTCTTCTTTTTGTTCTCTTGTAAAGAAAAAACTAAGTTCAATGCCAAAAAATTAAATGTTCTATGGGGGCACTTGCATACTTAGTCAGGGAAGTAGAGTTTGTCCGTAAACTTAGGTGGTTCTCCCTAAATATGGTCATCTAACACATTTTATTTACTTTCAGACCAATCACCCACTTCCTCCTCCTGTGCTGCTTTTTCAGAAATGGGATAATTATATGGTATAAAATGTTGGTTTATTTTGATCATAGCCAATCTCACCACATTTTGAGGTCAGAGACTGGTCCTTCTCACTGGGAAGACTGCAACAGCTGCACTGAACACACGTTCAGCAGAAACCCTGGCAAACGGACAAGTCAGATACTTTATTGCCAGTGTAGGAGAGTAGGATCTGCTTCACATGGGTACGCCCACTTTTTGCTGGTGTTTCACTGTTTTTCGACCTTAATCTGGCTGTGGCCCTGCTAATCAGGACCCCAGCCTAGCTGCTTCCTCTCTAAAATGGTTTCCATATACATTAGGTACATTTATAATTGGATTCTAGAGTGCCTTATAAGCCCCTAGTATATGGTATACTATGTACCTAGGGCATAGGTACCTCAGAGGCCTACCAGGGGCTGAAGCATGTATTATGCCACCCCTGAGAAGCACTCCAAAATTACACCACAGGTCTGCTACTGCAGCCTGGGTAAGGTGGTGCCTGCACCCCTTACTGTGGTATAGGCTACCTATATCACTACCATTGTACACACACATAAAACCTACAAGTCACTCCTATGGCAGGCCTTAACAATACTGAATGCAGAGTGCTTTATTTTTATGTGAGAGGGTGCCCCTGCATGAGCAGAGCCCCTCTGCAGCATTCAGAGTACCTCCTCTGATGCTGTTTGTGGTGCCGCCTGACCATATACTCTTAAGTGCATTATAACCTCGCTGTAAATGCTAACTTTGGAATGGCTGCACAGAAACATGTTGTGTTTGGTGTCAAACGCTTTGGAATACTACCCCCCGCCAGTTCTGGTGGTGGGGGTAGCATTCCACCCTTCTAGAGGGAGAGACATGTTCACACTGGTCTACCTGGTAAAGACTTTCTAAAGCCCTGGCATCACAAAATGGATGCCACTGCCACAGACACGGGTCTGGCCTCCTGCTGCTGACTGAAACTCTGGCAGGGGAGGCCTGGACAATAGATTTCCTGTCCCAGGGAGGTGTAACCACCTACCCAGACAGGCAGATGTGCATTGGGGCTGGGCGGGAGCACTCTCTGGTGCTTTGAAGTCCTGCACTGGGGGCACACTTGGTGTCCCTGTGCATAGTCCAGTTCAAACCGGTTGCAGGGGCAACCTGCCCCTGCTCTGGCACGAAACTGGACAAAGGAAATGGGTGTAACCACCCCTCTTTCCAAACCCTCCCATAGGTGGGTCCCTAGAGTATGTCCAACCCCCAAACTTTGTATAAGTATGGGAACCCAGTCCTTGCGACTTTAGATTACCCTGGATGAAACTCTGCAACATATATCCTGGACCTTCGACTTTCTACTTTAACTAGAAGACTGAAGAAATGTCCCTTGGGTTCAAGGAGAGACTCCCTTGCTTGGCAGGCACCAAAGAAGCAACTGTCCGGTCTGCAATTCTGCAGCTCCTGCTGGACGCCGAAGTCTCTGCATCCCCAAAGGTGATCTTTTGCTGATCCATCATCTTCCTGGTCTTCCTCGAAGTTGTGCTTTGGGCTCCGAGTAGCCCCAGCCTTGAGCACCTCCTGAACCAAAGATTTCTGGCCTCCACTCCATGAGAGACCCGTGGATCAGTTTCCAGTGCAACCGCTCGAGGCTCCTTCGCGATTGCTAGCCAGTTGGCTAGTAGGTCCCCACAAAGGCAACTCCTCTTCTGATTGGGCTTTCCTGTTTGCTCCAGACGTGCCCCGACTTACTCTCACTGGGTGAGTCCCCAGACCTTGCTGGGCTGCACCCGCTTCGTTTTTCTATTTCCAAGTGACTTGCCGTTGCCAAGGCTTGTGGGTCCAATCTGGCCGCCAACACCGCAGCACTCGACAGACTTCGTGGGACAGCTCAAATCCTGCTCCTGGCTATCATCGACACCTCCTGTACCTCGTGGCTGAAGAATCAAGACACCTGTAAACTCACCTGAAGCACCGACATCTGTGGGCATTGGACTGTCGTGCCCCCGGTCACTGGTAAGTGACCCATACTTTCTCCCCTCTGCTTCCAGGTTCCTTCCATCCTCGATCCAGCCTTGGATTGCTTCGGACACTTCACGGCAGCAGCACTTCCTGAGCAGCTTCCATTGAAAACAGCGACGCGACCCGACACCATTTGACACCTATGCACCCGGCTTCCCTGGGTGAGGTAACTCGAGTACTCCGGCGCTCCCGTGGGTGTTGACCCTAGACACCTCTAAGTCCAAAAGGGTTTGCTCGTAGACATCCTCTAAGTGTCCTTAAACTCTTAATTTCCAACTGCGGCTTTCCCCATCAAAGGTAACGGCGATTCACGGCTGTGTTCTCACACTGCACGCGTCCCCCGTGGGTCCCCTGTGTCACTACCTTGGGTGGTTCCTTGTGGTCCAAGCACTTCTACAGGCTCTAGGCCTTGTGTCTAGTTCAGTCGTGGTTCTTATACCACTTTATTGGTATATGGTTTGGTACGCCCCTAGGGTCCAAACGTGTATTTGTGCTTTTACTGTTGAATACTGACTTGTAACTTAAGTACTTCGAACTCCAGCCTCAGAAAGAGACTAGAGGGGTGTGTTTTATCTTAAATACATATATTTTTAATATATACCTGGTGTAGTTGTCTTTTCACTTGATCATTAAAGAGATTATAGACTGGTAAAACAAGCTACTTTACATTCCTTCAAGACTTAGCCTGAAGGCTGCTCTCCATAGCTACCACTAGGATAGCTTTCAATAAAGGTTGTCTTTAATCTATCACCATAAGGGTTTGTTTGGACTGATACAAGGTGCCCACTATAACTAGTGGACAGCATATATCAGGCCAACTTCTCACAGCCAGGCTGCTGAGCTCTGCCATTGGTGCATCTTCCCATACCAATACATCAGAGGGTTTTGATCCCATAGACCTCTTTTGGATCATCCAGATACTCCTGGAACAGCCTGTGAATGGTCATTGGTGCTGCCAATTGCTCAACCTGTTTGTCATTGCCTCCGCACTGGACTTGTTCCCTGCCAATTGCAACTAATACAATGCAGAGGTTGGGTGCGGTCCTTTTGTTGCTGTTGTTGCCCGTGTTCTGGTTGATTCTGCTGTTGGCTGCTGTGAGACAAGACTGCTCTCTTTGGAAGTTGAAGGTGGCACCCCAGAATTGTGGGGTGGGACTCGAAGTTCCAGCCATTCTTCTTCCAAGTCTCTAGCTTGCTCTTCAATCCACCTCTTGTATTTTATAACATCCTCTTCAGAAAAAGGAATGAAAGTGGGCAGACTTTTTTTGTACAATGGATCAAGCAGAGTGGCACATATGTACTCTTTGGACTCAATGATGTAATGTTGTAGCCTTATATTAGAAGCCAGTCACAGGACTTAGGTCTCAACCAAGGCATGTGCTTCTGAGTTTTCATTTACACCTGCAGGGACGAACCTTTCGGATGCCTTCTTTACCTGGTCTTGTAGAAGTTGCAACAATGGGATAGCTTGGCCCATTGTACTGTCCTCCTTGCTAACTTACCATGTGAAAACCTCAAAAGGGAGTAGCATTTGTGTCAGGCATTTGACTAGGCCCCATTTGTCCGTATCCTTAGTCATAGCCAGCATATTGGCACCTCCTGTATCAGGGCTTTAACAGGTGCTCTATTATTACAATGAATATTCTGCAGCTGTTTCCAGGCTTTGAAAGAATGGCTGAAATTAGTGCAGATTCGTCTGCAGGTGTCAGTATGTTGCTGACTATGTCTTCCTTTTTGAGGAAGTCTTGCACCACCATGTTGATGCAATGGGCCAAACACAGGACCCTAAAATACCCTCTGTCTGACATGACCGTGACTATGATCCTGCCATTGTCCATGGCAACAAATCCAAGTCTAAGACCTTTGGTATGCTGCCATTCATGCACCTTGCTGTTAAATTCCTCCAAGATGTGTACAGCTGTATGTGATTTCTCCACATCAATCATGGCCACTGTTGCATGCAGCTGCAACCTCCTCAAACTTTATTCAGGGCCAAGACCTGTTTGCTTCACCCCTGCAAAAGAGATCCAGTGTGCAGTGATGCACATGTAATCATTCGCCTGACAACTGGTCCACATGTCTGTCATCAGGTGGATGGTGTGAACAACACTTTACAGCAAAGCTTGTCCAACCAACTGCAGCACATTGTGATGCAGCGCTGGAACAGCCACTCCGGTAAAATAGGTCTTACTTGGTACCTTTCATTTTGGGCAGATGGCTTCCACAAATTCGAAGAATCCTACTCCTTCCACAAAAGAAAAAGGGAGGCGGTCCAGGGCTGACATTCTTGCCAGCTTCCCATTGTACAAGCGTGCGGTTGAGTGATTTCGCTCATATGGTCCCTCCTGCCTCAGCATGCCTATAACTGTAGCCTGGATTTTCTTCTTTTCTTGGGTCAGTGACACAGGTGTCTTTTGAGAAGTAGATGCTAGTGGTAGACTGAATGTGCATCATGGTGGTGGGGGAATCATCCTATGCAATGGTGTCTCCATCATCTCACTCTGAGCCTTCTTGTACCATTGTGAAGTCACTGAGGTGGGTGAATCTGTTGGCACACTGCTGGGGACAGGACTGCTTTGCGCGAAGATGTCATCTTCTTCCTCATCAACACCTTCCCCCATGATTGGACTTGTAGCTGATGTCCCCAAGCTCTCCCTACCACCACAACCATGTTCACCAATATTTTCAAGGTGCTCCTCCCACTTGATTATGTGGGGTTTTTAACATGGCTTGTCTGGCCTCCAGCACCATAATGTGTACCAGGCTTACCTCGACGCACATTTGTGTGGTAAATGGTGCATATTGCAATGTGCTCCCTGTCTTTGCTAACTGTAAAAAAGTCCCAAACTGGGGAGGAGCACTTTTTTACTGGGCCACTTCCAATGTCGGAAGAAGAACTAGAGGTAGGTGGGCATGTTGTCAATTGCCTCTCGGCTTCTCCTAAGGCAGGGGTTGGTGCAGGTCTCATCTGGGGCTTTGCAAATATGGGAACTGTTGGTGGTGCTACCTCTGCCACATTCCTCGAAGCTGGTTGAATAGCAATGTTAGATTCCTCTGTGTCACCTTCCACCATGACTATCACATCATCATCATCCCTCCTCTTCATCCCCTTCCATAAGTCTAAATCTTTCTGGAACTTTTCCTTTCCCTTTCGTCTCCTGTTGCCTTCTGGTCTCTGCTGGGGTCCACTTCATGCCCCTATCATCATCATCAGAAGTGGTGCTTGGCGAAGATAGTGCAGTAATACCCTTACTTTTCCTTGCTGGAGATCTGGGAGCCAATGATTTTTAAAGAGGAGGTTCAACTTCTTGCTCAGAAGGAATCATAACCTCCTGTTCTGCACCAACTTCCAACAAATATATTATTGCTGGCTGTGGCTGCTGTTTCCAGAAATAATTGTGTACTACTTTGCGAAAGGGACAAATCCAATTCAACATCACTACTCGTCAGCATCAATATAATTGCACAGGCTGCCTCAATGACAGACATGGTCCTGGGCTTAGGTTAGGGGGGTGGTCCTGTTGATACACAAGTGCTGCTCTCAGCTTGCTCGCTGGAGGTCGGTGCGGCAGGCACAACTTTCCTGAAAAAGGTAGTAGTCGGCACGCCAGTGGTGGAAATCTTCTTCATCTGCTTCCGTCTCGCCACTTTCTTGGTAGCACCTTTCTCTGAGTCCATCTTGAAGCTGTCAGTTGGCAGTGGCACTTTGCTCCTCAACAAGCTGAAGAGAAGCAGTGTTGCGTAGTCTCTCATTGGTAATGTCGTGCACAGGGATTCTGTCCATCAGTACTGTGGGGGATTTGGATGTGGGTCTTTTCTTTTGTGCACCTTAAAGCAAACAAGCAAAAAAAACTTTAGTGAAACGTGACATTGTTGCAGTTCAAGTAGTAGTACACACAAACAATACAATTTACTGTAGTGTCTTAGCAATAATATAGTCTAACTATCCATTCATAAAACCACACCAACAAGCTTTCACTGTGTGCAGTACACTCAGGAAGGACCAGAAAGAGCAACAACATACAGATGCAACATTTTGCTTTATGTGCCGCACGTTGGAATGTGGCTCTTATGGAGGTACAGGTGAGAATGGAATAATCCTTAGATAATGAATGATGCTGAGCAGTGCACCTATTTTAAACATGGGGTTGATGCCAGCTATTAGGAAAATGAGAAAATAAATTAGATCCACCTAGAGAAAAGGAAAAAAAATGTAAATTAAAAAAATGTAAACTGATTTTTTTAAAGAAAAAAAAACATTTTTAAAAGTACATATAATATAAAAAAGTAAACTACATTAAAAAAATGTATGTTTTAAAACAAATCAAAAAAATCAAACTAAAAATCTGTAAATTAAAACAACTAAAATCCGAAAAAAAAATTAAACCTAAGTGAAAAAGTAATGTCTGCAAGCATATTCATTTATCAAACTGCTATCATTGTCAACCATCCATGCAATCCTATGGCAAAGGGCCACACTGGCTGGACGCACAAAATGGCTGCCAGCTAGTGCAACATGGTCATCAACAACAACTAACTGAGCAAGGAGGCATGGTCAGAGTTTCGGAGAAGACATGCAGGCCTATGGCAAAAGCACACTGGCTGGCTCCACAAAATGGCCACCAGCTACATGGTTGCAACAACAACAACCAGCAAGGAGGCATGGCAAGCAACTAAGAAGACATGCAGGCCTATGGGGACAGCACACTGACTGGCTAGACAAAATGGCCACCAGCCACATGGTCCCAACAACAAGCATGATGACTGGAAAACAAAGGACGCATGCAGGCCTAGTGTGGACACTGACTATACAAAATGGGCTCTGTCCACAAGGCATGATGAATAACAAAGGCAAATGGTGGCCTATGGCAAACACACATGCACACACCCACCCACACACACACACAAACACTAGCCAGACAAAAGAGGCATAGTTACACAGACAACACAGCATTAATTGAGCAATGCCAAAAATGTGAATTATTAGGGCTAAAAATGTTCACAGTAATTAATACACATCCTCCAAAGGCATTACCCCACCTAAACACTGTTGGCACGGGGCAAAAATGTGAAATACCACAAAAAACACATTGTATATTTTTATTAAATGTCATCCATGGCCTAAATTCTGCTTCAATTCAACAGACACCACAGAAACAGTTGTTTCATACACCCATGAATAGTATAGGGCCTACTGGCTTGAAAGACCAGTGGCAGACTAGAGCACAAAGTGAATTAAATCAATATTGCAAATTAAAACAGGGAGAAAATGTAATAAACTGTGCAAAATGTTTCCTTCACAAAAGAAGAAAAAACAATTGCAACACAACAAATAGACCCCTACTAAAACTGCATGCCTCCCACTACCATAAATTTTAACATTGAATAAAAGTACAAACAATTCCAGGTGCATGCCCCCGGTCAAACAAACAACACCCTTATATACCAGTTTTTCAACTTACTTGTGATATCTGAAAAATAAAGTCTCTAAATCCAATGGTATATATGTAGCAGAAAAGGACAGCGATCCTTCCAGCTCCAAATCCCAATGAAAAGTGACCAGGAGAAGGAAAAAGCACTGGGAGAAGCCTGCTAGACAGAAACAGGAGGTTGGAGTATCTGTGGCACTTCCTTCTGGTTTGAAAATAAAAAAAAAAAAATGGCTTCTCACACAAAAAAAAACAACTCTAATGGGCAGTTGGAGAAGAAAATCCCCTCTAAATGTCTCTCACCTGCATTCTCTCACAGGAACGCTGCTTGACCATCTGTAAGGATGCTAGATTGGTACAAATGCAGCCGAAAGCCATTCAAGTGAGCTCAAAATCTTGCGGGAGCTCACTAGTGGTGTGAGAAGTCTCACTCAGACTTGCAAGTGGCCTAAAAGTCTTGCCACTTGTGGTTGAGAGGAAAGAGAAAACTGGAGCGCGCAAACAAAAAATCCGCTTTGTGCCCGAATGGCAGAATTCTGCATTTCTCCGCGGAGGGTGAAGTGCCCGAATTTGCAAACTCCATGAGTGGAGCGGACTTTACCTCCCAGGCCTAGAAATTATCATCAAGCATATTATTAAACTGATATCTCGTCCTTCCAGACAACCATATGGCAAAGGGACACTGACTGGAAGAACAAAGTAGCTGCCAGTCATTAACAAGAAGGCCTGTGGAGGAAAGAAGAAATTCAGGCCTATAGCATTAGCCAACTGCCTGCCTACATTAACTGGCTACCAGTCACTTGGTCACAACAGCAAACAGGAAAACAAAAAACACATGCAGGTCCGATGACAACAGCACACTGGCTGCATGCACAAAATCACCACCAGTCACATGGTCACAACAACAACCAGCAAGGAGGATGGCCACTACAAAGAACATATGCAGGCATATGACACATGCACACTGGCTGCCTACACAAAATGGCAGCCAACCATATGGTCACAACAACAAGCAGGAGGCATGGAATACAGAGAACACATGCAGTGATATGGCAAAAGGACACTGGCTGCATAGTCCCTACACAAAATGGCAGACAGCAACATTGTCACAACTACAAGCAGGAGGCCTGGAAG